>NC_057401.1:7421230-8776238 GCF_019320065.1 Cervus canadensis
AGAACATTTCACCCAGAAAAGTTAAATAAAGTTCAAAAGAGATTTAGATAAAGCTACAAAGGAGACCAGCAGGAAGAAAGAGACTCTGAAAATGTGCTGAGGAGCAAGTAAGCCTAACCAATCAGCCACAGGTGACAGTCTATGCCTGACAGTGAGGACTTCCTAACCACTGTGGCCATTCAAAATCTGCTTTTCCCAAAAGGCCATTTTATTAACGGCAAACATAAATTCCAAGGTACAGATTTCCAGTGTGTCTCCATCACTTCCCCGTCTGGACTCAATTGCATCCTTTGCTTTAGCCAATTGAAAACTAGAAACTTGTAAGTGAATGCTGGCATCAATATCAGAATCATTCTGCTTCTACACAGAAAAAAGACAAATGTTATCACCTGTTAATTCACTCTATCCCAAGTAAAATTTTAAAAACTCAGCTATTTTGCTGAAACTTCTGGAAACACCAGGAGGCTTAAGAGGCAAAATTATTTTCCCAAATTAATCTATAGATTTAATACACTCCAATTAAAACCAAAACTAAATTTGTCAAATGAAAATCAACAAACTTACTCCAAAGTTCATGTGGAAGGATAAATACACAAGACTGGAAACAGAAGTTTTGGGAAAGAGAATAAGGTTTGAGCTGGGTTGAGGGCATCAGAACTTGCCCCTGCCATGGTAATTATGTAACAATGAAGGAAGGTGGCATTTCAAATCAGTGGGGAAAGAATGCACTATTCAGTAAACCATTTTGGAAGAGTAACTATCTATTAGGGGCAAAAACATCCTTCACATCAAATAGTTAAATTCTCAATTAACTCAATGTTCAACATGATCCATAAGTGCATAAAATTAGAAAACTGTCTTAAATTTTTCATTTTTGAACAAAATAACAAAGATATATAAATTTCATCTATACTAACACCACCCTAATTTATCAAACTTTTAAAATTTTTCCTATTTCCATCCAATCTTTGTTCAATGCACAGCTAATTATTACATAGTTATACTCATGGCATAAATACACATATGGTTGTACTTTTCTCCTATCCAAAGTATTTTTCTATGTTGCTACAATTTTGGCACCATTTTTAATTGCATTCCATCAAGTCGTCTGATGTTCCCTAATTTACTTAACCATTCCTCTATTGTACATTAAGGGTATTCCCAGCTTTTTAACATTATAAAAAAATACTACATTAAGTACTTTCATGCCTGTTGTTTTTATTTCTTTAAATTACTTTTTTAGAGTAAAATTCCAGAAATGAGGCCAAGAATGGACACAATTGTCACAATGTGTGTGATCGCTTTCCAAAAATGTATCAACTTTTAAATCAATACATGTATGTGCAGGGCTGAGTGCCTTCCCTGTTCACCTGAAGCTATCACAACATTAATCAGCTATACCCCAATACAAAATAAAAGTTAAAAAAATACCAGTTCTCCTCATCACCTGTACTAGTCAAGAATATTATTTTTATTCCAACTTTGCCAAAACTTCCTTTTTTATTATTCCCTAAGTTACCAGATAAACAGCTTCTCGATGATTTAATTCATATTTTTTCCACTGCTACTGCAATTTATTGGCCACTTTTATCAAAGCCAATATTGATAGTTGCCTGATTAAATCTTGATTTAAAGAATTTTAGTTTTCTCTCTTCTATTTATCTAAGTTCACCTTTGCCTTGAAAGAAAGTGATATTGCTCAGTCATGTCCAACTCTGCGACCCCATGGAATGTAGCCTGCCGAGCTCCTCTGTCCATGGAATTCTCCAGGCAAGAATACTGGAGTGGGTAGCCATTCCATTCTCCAGGGGATCTTCCGAACCCAATGAACAAACCCAGGTCTCCCACATTGAAGGCAGATTCTTTACCCGCTGAGCCACCAGGGAAGCTCAAGAAAACTGAAGGGGGTAGCCTATCCCTTCTCCAGGAGACCTTCCTGACCCAGGGATCAAACTGGGATCTCCTGCATTGCAGGCAGATTCTTTACCAGCTGAGCTACCAGGGAAGCCCCTACCTTTGCCTTAGTCAGTCAAAATCTTCACTTTTGCAAATGAAAAAGTTGAAAGCAACATCACAACCATCCCCTTTCTCCTATTATCTTCTCATGCCCAAACCAAAAGCACTAGAGTACTCCCGTAAAACCACTAAAGGTCAGGTAATATGGAAAACAGGAGTAATAAAAGTAAGGCAGAAAACCTTAACTAAGTCTAATCACCCTAAATATCTCTCAGTATAAGCACAGACCCAAAAAATTAATTAAACCAACACTTTTTTTTTTTTTTTTACCATCAAGCATCCCCCTGGAGAAATTCTACTTGTAAAACTCATCAATAATACTCACGATCAAGTCTTCTGCTGAAATGCTATGACATCTGAGTATTTCTTCTTGAAGGAACCAAAGAGGTAGAAAATGTATTTATTACCGTCTTAAAGTATTTCTTCCAACTCTCTTAACTCATCTTCCAATGGCATTTAAGAAGAAAATGGACAGTGAGATTGATGTGCATCTTCTAAATATTTTTCATTAATCTATAATGGGCTCTAAGTCAAGTTCTCTAATACCCTGAATAACTTGGTGGCTATATTATCTTAATCTGAGCATTAGGTATTCCTGTATGAATGTTCTCCCTCCCTCTTTCCCTTTCCTCTCTCACCCTCTATAGACAACACACCTGTATACACTTTGTTAACAAGTGTCACCTGCTGGACTACAACCTTAACTATCCACTTTCTGAACACCTGGCCCGACAGAGAGTAGACAAATGTATAGATTCAAATGATGACAAAGAGAACGAAGTGTGCAAGCATATACCTTTTAACAGTGAGGTTTCTTTAATCTGGGTCTACAGGAAGAGCCCATCTGGGTTTCAGGTGGTCTGAGAAACTAAAAATTATTAGCAAAACTGTTTATCCGCATGTGCGTGCAGTTTTCTAGGGGTTCCCAGGTGGCGCTAGTGGTAAAGAATCCGCCTGCCAATGCATGAGTCAAGAGCGTGAGTTTGATCCCTGGGGCAGGAAGGTCCCCTGGAGGAGGGCATGGCAACCCATTCCAGTATTCTTGCCTGGAGAATCCCCATAGACAGAAGAGTCTGGTGGGCTGCTGTCCATAAGGCTGTAAAGAGTCAGACATGACTAAAGCGACTTAGCACTGAGTCCAGTTTTCTAAGGAACAGTTTACGGTTTTCATCACAGTCTCAAAGGCATTCAAAGATTCCAAAAAGGTTAAGAATGCTAGCTTTTATAGTAACAAACAAAAATGGGAATTTAAAAATGCTTTTTACTGATAATTGTCACCTTTTAATATGACAGTAAGACTGTGGTTTTCTAAGGTGTTCTAGTATTCTACACAGACTTTATATGGGATAATTTTTAATAGAAGCACAATGAAGGTGTTAACTGATATGTCAAATATTACAATGAATGTTTCCTAATACATGCCATTAAAACCGTAATCATAATATAAATAACACATTCTATCAAATTTGATTCTGTTTTTAATATTTGAAACTTGTCCTTTTTACAGTAACAACAAAAATAGTAATTTTACCCAGAGACTTCTCTGCAGAGAAAAGTGTTAAATGTTGTAAGATCCTTAAAAAAATACATTTTAAAGAGATACATTGTCCCATGCCATAGGTAAATAAATAAAAGTACAGATACTAGTTAGAATCAACACTAATAGGATTTCAGAGCCAGATTAACAGTATTGGATTTCTTCTGTTCTGCCTCACCCCAAGTTATATTATCTTTACATTCCTTAAGAAAAATTTCAAAGAAAGTGCTATGGGCAAAAAGTCTCATTTCTAATTACTGTATTCAGCTGAAGTACTTCTTTAAACAAAATCTGAAAAAGGAAAACTGATTTCCTATATACTGTGTGTACATATTATACATAAATGCACATCTGTACACATACATAGATAGCATATTAAAAAGCAGAGACATTACTTTGCCAACAAAGGTCCATCTAGTCATGGCTATGGTTTTTCCAGTGGTCATGTATGGATGTGAAAGTTGGACTGTGAAGAAAACTGAGAGCTGAAAAATTGATGCTTTTGAACTGCGGTGTTGGAGAAGACTCTTGAGAGTCCCTTGGACTGCAAGGAGATCCAACCAGTCCATCCTAAAGGAGATCAGTCCTGGGTGTTCAATGGAAGGACTGATGCTGAAGCTGAAACTCCAATACTTTTGGCCACCTCATACGAAGAGCTGACTCATTGGAAAAGACACTGATGCTGGGAGGGATTGGGGGCAGGAGGAGAAGGGGACAACAGAAGATGAGATGGCTGGATGGCATCAGTGACTCGATGGACATGAGTTTGAGTAAACTCCGGGAGTTGGTGATGGACAGGGAGGCCTGGCGTACTGCGACTCATGGGGTCACAAAGAGTCAGACACGACTGAGCGACTGAACTGAACTGATACACATACATTTATTATTTTTTATGTGAACAGTACTCCTCAATTTATTAAGTGATTTCTTGTGTATTTTCTCATCTCATTCCCACAGTAATGCCTGGGAAGTGTTACCATGATCTTTATTTTATAAATGAGAACACTGATACTATCAGGCCCAGCATATGACAAAGCCACAAATCAAATCTAGATCTTCCTGTTTCAGGCCCAACACACTTTCCTCCCCAATGAGTCCCTGAACAAACAGCAAGTGCTCGGGTATTAATTGACCTATCTACACCTTTCACTTAACATTTATTTTATACTGAATATAAGGATTCTCATCCTGAAACCCATGGGTAGACATGGTGTGGAGAGAGAATGGGATGTAGGAGAAATGTTCCTTAATGCCCATGAAGAATATGCTTCATACAGCTTTAAGCATTCACCTGGGACAGTAGAAGTCTGTCTTTTAACCAGAGAGTCCTCGCAAGGTACAAGAGCTTATGATTCCAAAAGGTTAAGGACCACTGATTTAAAGCATGTTTGAAGGACTTCCCTGGTGCTCCAGTGGTTGAGACCTCTGTCTTCCCAATGCAGGAGGTGTGGGTTCGATTCCTGGTTGGGGAATTAAATCCCACATGACTTGTGATATGGCCAAAAAAGTAAGCATGCAGGGAACCCAAAGCTGGTGCTCTGTGACAGCCTAGAGGGGTGGGATGGGGAGGGAGGTGGCAGGGAGGGACCTCTTATGCCTGTGACCGAGTCTTGTTGACGTATGGCAAAAACTATGACTGTATTGTAAAGAGATTATCCTCCAATTAAAAATTAAATTAAATTTAAAAATAAGTAAAACATGCTTAAAGCATCTTTTTCTAATTTACTGTTTAAGTGAAGGATAATTGCTTTAAAGAATTGTGTTGATTTCTGCCAAACATCAACATGAATCAGTCATAGATATACATATGTCCCCTCCCTCGTGACCCTCCCTCCCACCTCTAGGTTGTTACAGAGCCCTGATTTGAGTTCCCTGAGACATATAGCTAATTCCCACTGGCTATCTATTTCACATGTGGTCATGTAAGTTTCTGTTACTGTACAGAACATCCTTTCCTTTCTCTACACGCCCCACCCCCTGCCCCGTGTCCTTAAGTCTGTTCTCTAGGTCTGTGTCTCCATTGCTGCCCTGCAAATAATTTCATCAGTACCATCTTTCTACATTCCATATACATGCATTAATATATATTTGTTTTTCTTTCTGACTGACTTCACTCTGTATAATTAAAGCATCTTTTGCATAGCGTAAAAATATCAAGATCACTAAAATTTATCATCCAAACCAAATCTAATTCAATAAAATCCAGTTAAATATGAATTGAATTGGTTAAGTCCAGGGGGAAATATCACAATGTCATTTTTTTAAGACAGGCTAAACCAATATGAGCTAAAAGACTCACAAGACATTTCTTCAGAATTAGCTTTTGGGGTAGAAATGGCTTTTTTCTCCCAACAGGATGAAATAGAGCAGGATAGGCTAACATTCTTACTGATAACAAGAAAACAAAGATGGAAAAATTAAAAGTAATATTCTTAAAAGCATCAGAAAACTATGGAAATGTGAATAAAATGTAATTAAAACTCTGGAAAGGGCAGAACCATTCTGAGAAGTTATAGAAGCTAGAAGAGAATGGAATGACATCTTTAAAGTAGTAAAAGAAGTTGATGACCTAAAATTCCATACCTAACAAAAACATTCTTAAAAATGAAGTGGAAATTAACTGTTTAAGACAAATACTGAGGGAATTCCCTGTTAGCACTAAAAGAATTACTAAAACAACATATTCAAGTAAAAGTAAAATGATCTCAAACAGAAACGTGAAAATACAAGAGGCAATGAGGCACAATAATGTGAGTAAATGTAATTAATACCTAATGTACAAAATAATAATTATAATGTCACAGAGTTTTAAATATTTGTACAACTACAATATCTGACTACAGTAACACAAAAGGGAAGTAGAATTAGAGTATCTAAGAGTTTTGGGAAAGCATTAAAAGTAACAACTTACTATATAATATGTCAAATCTACTACTAACAGAATGGGAAAGAATGTATAGTTAACAAGTTATAGGGTAAAAATGAAATAAAAAATAATCAAAAACATAAGATAGGAGAAATTAAGAATGTAAAACATGTCAAATAGAGTTATATGATAGATATAAATCCAATTGTATCAGCAATTTTAGTAAAAACAGACTAACTGATCCCGATACAATGTTGAGGCAGTTAAGTATGGGTTTTCAAAAACAAGAACAATTCAAGAACAGTAACAATAACTATATGCTGCTTACAAGAGATACACTGTAAAAATAAAGCAGAAAGTTTAAGTAAAAAGAAACACTATGTAACACAAACCAAAAGGAAGCTAATATAGCCAAAGCAATATCAAAGTAGTTTTTAAATCAAGACATATTACTAGAGAAAGAAGAACTTTTCATCATAAAGTGTAAGTTAAACAAGCTGATACAGTACTAAATCCGTATGCATCTAATAAATAGCTTCAAAATATATAAAAGAAAAAATATCAAATCCAAAAAGGAGAAATTGAAAAATCCATAATCACAATGGGAAACTTTAACATGCCTTTCTCAATAGTGACAGAACAGACAAAATTGACAAGGAAATAAACATGAATTACACAATCATCAGATTACTTAATCAAAAGGAATAACTGCCATAAATTAAATGTATATAGCAATATTTATTTTAAAAGGCATCCATTATCCAAACCTCTGCATTATACTCAGTTAAACACAAACATAAAAAATTCTTGAAGATTTTCCCACTTGATGAAATGATTCACCACTATAGAATTAAAATAGCCTTTGTTTCTGTAACACAGCTGACTTGAGTAAAAAACAATTCATGACGACGGTCAGAAAATGACTCCAGATTTCTCACAAGGCCAGAAGCAGGCTTTAAAAAGTTGCTTAGCTTACTTCCTTTTAACATCACTAACTTATTCACAGATTCCATAAAAACACAGAACTCCTAGAAATTGAAAACAAATAACTGATATTTCAAGTAGATCATAGCAGGAAATATACTGGGCTGGATATAAGAATACTTAGAGTATAATCACTACCCTTCCATTATCAATATTTCTTGAGGACTAAATGTCCTGCCCTTGGTTCCAAAATAATCAACTGAAAAAAATTAAGAATGAAACAAAATACTGCTTAATAGTTGGATATCAGTGGGGGTTTTAGTCAATAATCAACTAAGCATGAGTTATCGCTGAGACAGCCACCCAATGCTAATTCTGCCCAACTCCGCATTGAGGAAAATCCAGTAAGTTGCTTAAGAATGATATCGCCCAGCTCTTCTCTATACCTATCAGACATACCTGGGCCATGGAATACTGTTTTAAAACGTACAGACCAAACTGCCACCACGTGCAGAGAAAAATGACAAGGATGCTGCAGGGACACAGAAGCCATGCTGCCGTATGGCAGAACAATTAAAGGAACTGGGACTGTTTTGCCAAAGGAGAAAAGACTCATGAGTAAACGGTCACCGTCACAAATACCAGGATCTGCCAGCAGACAAGCAGTTAGACATGTTCTGTAGGCCCCAGGGGAGAAGCATAAAACAATGGAGGGAAAGACAGGGCATGGAGTTCAGCTCTACAGCGAGAGCCTTCTAAGGATCAGAGATGTCCAAAGATGACATGAATGACTTCATCTTAGGAGGAATAAGCACTAGCGGAAGATGGAGACTTTGATTTTTGTTTTTCCTTTGCTTATTTGTTTATTCTAAGAGAATGAGGCTAACTATTTAGGCTTCAAAGTCTAAAGTTGATAACACCGTGAACATAATTCTACATTACCAGCGTCAATATGAAAAAAAATGGGAGGTCTAGATAAGTGGTGATTGGAATTTGCTTATTTAATTTCTCCCATATTCTTTCACTTTGGTTTATTTCTTAGCTCCTTGGATTGATGTTTAGTTTATATTTTTCATTCTCTGAATTGGTGGTTTTCAAACTGACATCAGGGGAACCACAGATTTTAACAGAGGAAGGTTGAGACTTTGCAAATATTCCTTTTAAATTTCATTTTGGAAACTATGTTTTCAGTTACATTTATATCTAAAAATATTTAATTCACTTAAATGTATTATTTACCAAATTTTGATACATTGGAAAAGATTTGTACTCCTAGGCTAAGTCATTGTTCTAACTGAATTAACAAATGTAATAAATTCAAAGAATACATTTATAATAAAAGTTTGTATCAAGTTTATACATTCTCCAAAATACTTTGTGTGGGGAAAAAAAAAGATTCCTCCTTCAAAAAAAAAGGTTCAACACCATCTATTTAGGGTCTCTAAGGCTGCTCTGACTCTAGGACACCCTCTATTATCCAGTCTGTGTTGAGAAATAAAGTCCTATTAGCTCATTTTGCATTTCAGAGCTCAAGCTTTATATTCACAGCAATAAACACTATGACTCATCAATTCAGACTCAGGTTGAACCTATGCAGACAGTAAGCTCACACGGTTATTTCTAACATTTGAAGTCTACAGATTTATGTCAAACAAGTGGTGTCTGAAAGTCAGCGTAGGTCTGCTGATAGCACTGAACACACCATTCCAAAGACTACCAGGAATACAAGGAAACAGAAGTCTCTGTAAATTGATTTCTCCTAGACAAAGAACTGGGACGCACCATCTGTATTCTTATTTCAGGGTAAAGCCACGGAGCTCCTGCACTCCACAGGAAGTCCCTCTCAGGAGGGCACAAAGGAAAGGCCCTCTCATCTGGCCAGCTACACCAAGACCCCTCTCCCCAGTGCACACAGGCACACACTCATGCACACACTCACACACACACACACAGAGGCCCTTCTTAAATAAGAACACAGAAGATCCTGCCAAGTAATGCCCCATGTAAAATAAAAGAATCAGAACCCTGAAGCATAGATTCTGAAACTTACAAAATATACAGCTGAAAGAAACTTACCGGGATCAAAACCCTGCCTTTACCAGTGACATGAGGAAACTGAAGGCCCACCATGATAGGCGACCTGTTCTGGGTCCCATCACATAGCAGACCCGGGGTTAGAGCCCATGTCTTCCCTCTCCTTCCAATCCTCTTCTCACTGCTCCAAGCTACAACTGCCAGGCCCTAAGTCAATCCTACTCCTTCCCCAAAGGACTGGGAAGAATCTTTATGGAAACAAGTTAGAATCAGAAGCAAACTCCCCCAAAGTTCCCCAGTCCCCAAAACATCCATATCCTTCCATCCTCTTGTCTCTCCTCTTCCTAGACCTCCATCACCTCTGCTCAACCTCGGAGTGCTCTCAGGGCCCATGGCTCTTCTTCTGACTCTTTTCCTTCTCAAACCAGAACCAATGCAGGTAAAAGTCAGCTCAGTCACAAGATGGGAACCATGACACCACAGAAACCAGAGAAGCAGGACAGTGAGGAAAGAGTGTCCAGAGATCAAGGTCAGCCTCAGAATGATCATTCTGAGGATCATTCTGAAGAATGTATGGGAGGCAAGAAAAGGACTGAAAATGAGGGCTCAGTGGGGAGAGAAAGGATAAAACAGCTGCTGCTGCTGCTAAGTCGCTTCCGTCGTGTCCGACTCTGTGCGACCCCATAGACGGCAGCCCACCAGGCTCCTCTGTCCCTGAGATTCTCCAGGCAAGAACACTGGAGTGGGTTGCCATTTCCTTCTCCAAAACAGCAGCAGCAGAGGGCTGAGGCATGATAACAATGGCAAGAGAACAAACAGCTAGAAAAACAAAGCACTGTGGAATGTAACTGAAACAGGAATAGGGCAAGAAAGATGGATAATAGATAAACCAAAATAAGCAGAAGAGACACAAATATCCACCCTCCCAGGAACTGCAATGTGGAAAACACTTTTGTAAAAAGAAGGGAGGTAGGGGGAAGGACCTGAATTTCGATGCCTGCAAAGAAAACTTCATCTGATCAAAATCAAGAACTAAGGGCAGGGACTTCCCTGAAGGCCCAATAGTTAAGACTCTGCACTCCCACTGCAGGGGCACAGGTTCAATCCTTAGTCGGGAACTAAGATCCCACATGGCACATAGCGCAGACAAAAAAGAAAGAGACTATTAAATAAGAATATTATTTTTAAAAAAGAACTGGAGGCAAAAGAAACAGTACAGAATGTGCACTTTTGTGACACATCATACAGGCAGGAGGGTGTGTCTTCAAACTCCTCACATCCAGCTACCTGCCACAACCCCACTGTAGTAATTCTGTCTTTCCTGCGTCATGGGCAACAGTGCAGGAGGAAGGGGAGGATGCCCTGAGAGAGTCCTTCCTCATTCTCCCTTTAGAATTGACAATGGCTTTGGAATTCAGGAGCCCCTTTTTCTGGCCTTGTCCTTTTTTGCCCCTTAAGATTCTCTTTGAATCTTCAGGTCAACTTCTCAGGGTTCTTAACCAGTGAAAAATAGGACCTAGATGCAGGACTTCCAGATGCTGGCTTCACAAGAGGTACCATTCAGTCAAAAGTCAAGTGGAGTCTGCTCCCTGTTCCTAACTTGGCACAGAGTGTAGTAAGACGGTACCACATTTGGGGCCAGCACACGGAGAACCAATCCTAAACGGCCGAGCACGCATTAACCTTGTTACGAATTACACTTTCCATCTCCTCAGTGCTTCGCCATTCACAAAGTGTTTGCGTATGCTGTCCCACTTGAACCTCACAATCTCCAGAGACACAGACAGGTCAGAGACTGGCCCATGGGTCCCCAGGTAGCCAAAACCAGCCCCTATGTCTCCCCACATATCCATGCTTCATTCCAGGTATGTACTGAGTGTCTGCTAAGTGTTGTGGCTAAAACAAACCATCTACCCCATCATCCTAGTCTGGAGACAGACAGAATGATCAAATAATTAAGCCTCTGATATATGTGAGTGATTCAGAAGACCTGATAAAAATAAGGTGGGGGTAAAGAGATGTTTTACATAGGTCAGTAGGACAAACCCTCTGCTGAGGTGATGTTCTAATAGCTGAATAGAGTAAGAGACTGAGCCCTGTGGATGTGAAAGACCATGTGAGGTTGAGAGACCAGCAAGTGGCCTAGAGTGTTTGGAAAACAGCAAGGAAACCTGTCGGTTGAAGCAGAAGAGAAGGGAAATGGGAGGCAAGGTCAGGGGTAAGGGAAGGCCACTGTAAGGACTTGGGTCTTAACTCTGCAGTGGGAAGCCATTGCACTATTTTGGGTAGAAAGGTGACAAGATCTGAATTTTATGTTAAAAGGATCACTCTGGCAGCTATGTTGGAACTAGACCATGATGAGACAAGGGTGGAATCAGGGGGGCCCACTGCAGGAACCCAGGCAAGAAGTGATTAGCATTTCTTGCCCTACCATGGCGGTTCTGCCAAGAGGAGGTCCACGCACCCAGGAGACTACATCTTTATTCAGCTCTGCTTCTCACTGACTGCAGAAGCCCCCACAGCCGGTGCCATGAGGAAGAGGGGGCCACAGGGTATAAAAGTACACTTTTCAGCATGGGAAAGTAGGCAGGTGTTCCAGGGCCCTTGTGAAAATGCTTTGAGGAAACCCCGGCCCTTCCTTCCATGTCTATAGGGACACGGAAGGATGATGGATGGCTGGAAGGAAGAAAGAGCTTCCATTACCCCTCTGCTGGCATTTCTCAGTCAGCAATTTACAAATTCAGATGATCAAAGAGTGAAAGTAAAAGTCGCTCAGTCGTGCCTGACTCTTTGCAACCCCATGGACTACACAGTCCACGGAATTCTCCAGGCCAGAATACTGGAGTGGGTAACCTTTCTCTTCTCCAGGGGATCTTCCCAACCCAGGGATCGAACCCAGGTCTCCTGCATTGCAGGCAGATTCTTGACCAGCTGAGCCACAAGGGAAGCCTGATCAAATAGTACTTATGGTCAAATGTCTTTTCAACCTAAACATGAAACAGCTCTGACCATCCTCTAATTCTAACCCTAACCTCTGTGGTATATAAACTTCTGTTTCTTCATAGCATCAACCATAGACATTCAATAGACAAATATAATCTAACATTCTTTACAAACCTTATTGTGACAGATGCCTATTTTCAGATACTTTACCACTGTCAAACTCCCTACCATAAAGATGTTACTGAAGTCATCTCAGGGAAAAGAGATTTCATTATAACTCACAGTGAATACGAAATTTCTCACTTCTGGACATGAAAATTCAATGTGAAAATAAGAGTATTTATCAATTTATTCACTGAGGTTCTTAAGAAACCATAAGGATAAAAATGGTCATCATAGGATCTTTTGTGTCTTAATTTATAGTAGCACCAGGCACCATGTTATGCGAATTACTTCATGAAGTCCTTACCACCATCCTCTGAGGCAGAAACCATCAGCCCCATTTCACAGATGAGGAGCCTGAGGCTTTCCGAGGTAAAGTACTTTGACCACAGGGATCTGGAGGTTCAGGGGCAGAACCAGGAGTCAAACCCATCTCTGCTACATGGACTCTGCTTCCCTCCTAAGTCCCGGCACATCCCGCCACCATGCTCAGTACTGCATGCCCTGGAAGCAGCGCCTGGCCCACTGCACGGACTGATGGTCTCCCCAGACAACTCAGCGCGGTCTTAACACATTACATGTGAATGCTGCTGCTGCTGCTGCTAAGTCGCTGCAGTCATGACCGACTCTATGGAACCCCATACACGGCAGCCCACCAGGCTCCTCCGTCCCTGGGATTCTCCAGGCAAGAACACTCGATTGGGTTGCCATTTCCGTCTCCAATGCATGAAAGTGAAAAGTGAAACTAAAGTCGCTCAGTCGCCTCTGACTCGTCGCAACCGCATGGACTGCAGTCCACCAGGCTCCTCCGTCCACGGGAAATTCCAGGCAAGAGTACTGGAGTGGGGTGCCATTGCCTTCTCCACATATGAATGCACTCTGAGTATCTACTTAGAGGAAAAGACTCTTGTTCAAAGAACATGAATATTGTGACCATTACAGAATCATTTTATTCTCTCTTCTCCTCTCATTCAACAAATAGCTGATGTGTGCCAGGCACAGATGGTAGGAAGAAGACAAAACCCGATCGTGACCTTCAGCAAGCTCACAGCCTGCTAGGGAGAGAAAAGCTTCCACGCACACACGTTAGTGCAGGACCCCACGCAGAATGGGGCAGGAGGAGCCAGTTCCACCTGCAACACTGGGAAAGACCTCCCAGAGGATGAAAGGACCATGTCAAAGGAAGGGAATTCTGAATGTAAAGACAGGGTGTGGAACAGTTCTTGGGGAATTTTGGCTTGCTGTGGCCAGGCAGTAACAGCGGAGGTGGGGAAGAGGGCCCGAGGGGAAGCTGGACATGGAGGCAGAGGCCAGCTCATGGACAACTTGGGGCACAGGGGCTCACTGGAGGGATTCTGAGCAGGGGAGGGATGCAAGCAGATCTGCCGCTTGACCTAGAGGGCAGAGTCACACCAGAAAGGACACTGTGGAGGCTGGCCTTTCTCGGAGTACAGTCTCTTTCAGAGTACCCTACTGCTCCGTCATTTCTACAGAGTACATAAGATAACGCTAGAAGCTAAAAAAACATGGGCTTGGATCAACATGACTGACCTTGTAGACAAGAGACGCTGGTCTGGATCTCCGTCCACATCGCACTGCTTTAGACCAGCGGTCCCCAACCTTTGTGGCACCAGGGCCTGGTTCTGTGGAAGACAATTTTTCCTTGGACGAGCGGGGGTGGGGATGGTTTGAGGATGATTCAAGTGCATTATATTTACTGTGCACTTTATGTCTATTATTATTAAACCAGCTCCACCTCAGATCATTAGGCATTAGATCCCGGAGGCTGGGGACCCCTGCTCCAGAGTAAAGAAAGCAAAGATTGACTGTGAGGCCTCTATGGTTAAAGCAGACCTGGGTTTCGATCTCAGCGGCCTCAGCTACTTAAACCATGAAATAGGGATAAATACAGAACCGACCTATCACATGTGACAGTCAGGACTAAGTGAAGCCACATATGTTGATACATGTCCACCAGCTAACACTTTTTTTTCCTTTTTTTTAAATTTTTTTGTTTCAATTGGAGGCTAATTACAATATTATAGTGGGTTTTGCCATACATTCACATGAATCAGCCATGGGTGTACATGTGTTCCCCACCCTGACCCTCCCTCCCACCTCCCTCCCCATCCCATCCCCCAGGGTCATCCCAGTGCACCAGCCCTGAGCACCCTGTCTCATGCATCGAACCTGGACCAGCAATCTGTTTCACATATGGTAATATACATGTTTCAGTGCTATTCTCTCAACTCATCCCACCCTCGCCTTCTCCCACAGAGTCCAAAAGTCTGTTCTTTACATCTGTGTCTCTTTTGCTGTCTCACATACAGGGTCATCATTACCATCTTTCTAAATTACATATATATGCATTAGTATACCATATTGGTGTTTTTCTTTCTGACTTACTTCACTCTGTATAATAGGCTCCAGTTTCATCCATGTCATTAGAACTGATTTAAATGTATTCTTTTCAATGGCTGAGTAATATTCCATTGTGTATATGTACCACAGTTTTCTTACCCATTCATCTGCTGATGGGCATCTAGGTTGCTTCCATGCCCTGGCTATTATAAACAGTGCTGCGATGAACATTGGGGTGCACGTGTCTCTTTCAATTCTGGTTTCCTCGGTGTGTATGCCCAGCAGTGGGATTGCTAGGTCATATGGCAGTTCTAATTCCAGTTTTTTAAGAAATCTCCACACTGTTCTCCATAGTGGCTGTACTAGTTTGCATTCCCACCAACAGTGTAAGAGGGTTCCCTTTTCTCCACACCCTCTCCAACATTTATTGCTTGTAGACTTTTTGATAGCAGCCATTCTAACCGGCGTGAGATGGTACCTCATTGTGGCTTTGATTTGCATTTCTCTGATAATGAGTGATGTTGAGCATCTTTTCATGTGTTTTTTAGCCATCTATATGTCTTCTTTGGAGAAATGTCTGTTTAGTTCTTTGGCCCATTTTTTGATTGGATCATTTATTTTTCTGGAATTGAGCTGCAGGAGCTGCTTGTATATTTTTGAGATTAATTCTTTGTCAGTTGCTTCATTTGCTGTTATTTTCTCCCATTCTGAAGGCTGTCTTTTCACCTTGCTTATAGTTTCCTTCGTTGGGCAAAAGCTTTTAAGTTTAATTAGGTCCCATTTATTTATTTTTGTTTTTATTTCCATTACTCTGGGAGGTGGGTCATAGAGGATCCTGCTGTGATTTATGTCCGAGAGTGTTTTGCCTATGTTTTCCTCTAGGAGTTCTATAGTTTCTGGTCTTACATTTAGATCTTTAATCCATTTTGAGTTTATTTTTGTGTATGGTGTTAGAAAGTGTTCTAGTTTCATTCTTTTACAAGTGGTTGACCAGTCTTCCCAGCACCACTTGTTAAAGAGGTTGTCTTTTTTCCATTGTATATCCTTGCCTCCTTTGTCAAAGATAAGGCCAGGTGGCCTTAAGTGCTTACACTTAAATGCTTAATTTATTACACTTAAGTGCTTAATAAATAAATTGTTCATGCTGTGCTTAGTCACTCAGTCATGTCTGACTCTTTGCAACCTCATGGACTGTAGCCCACCAGGCTCCTCCGTCCATGGGATTCTCTAGGCAAGAATACTGGAGTGGGTTGCCATGCCTTCCTCCAGGGGATCTTCCTGACCCAGGAATCGAACTTGTATCTCTTACATCTCCTGCGTTGGCAGGTGGGTTCTTTACCACTGTGCCACCTGGGAAGCCCAATTAAAAAACTAGCTGTTAATATAATAGTACCAAAAATATTATCTGTTAGTATTCTTTGTTATTGAAGAAACATTTCTTGAACACCTACTGTGTGCCAAACACTTTCCCCCATCTAGGGGTACAGTGTCCTCATTTCTGCAGATTAGGATATTGTGCCCAAAAGGCTAAATTATTCGACCAAACTTAGTATGACTCTCTCAAATTCCTCTTAGAGCCAGCAACAGGAGCTAAAGAAATAAATGTATAGAGGTAAAATAAGCACTATATACCCATCAAAAAGATTTTACATTTTTAAAACTGAAAATTCTCTCTACTTCAAAATAGCCTTCCCTCTAAACTGTTGCAGGGGGAGAAAACTAGAGGTATTTTAATCCAGAAGATAATTCACTCCAACAGTTTGGCCAAGTTGCATCAGTGATCACACTCTTCAGGACCTGGTTGTTACTGCCATGTGTCTGTGCCCAGCCTCCCCAGGGGCTCGGTGGGAAAGAACCCTGCAATGCAGGACGGTCTGTCTACAAGTAAACAAACAGAGCACTCATATCCAAGGACTGTAACCGAATATCTGGCAAACTCTGGGTCTCGTGGGACCTAGATTTACCCTTGTCACTGACTATCATTTTTCATCCAAGTCTAGGCAATATCTTAATGCACGGATACTGCCTAGACCTGTAAAGAAGAAGAGTCATTTCTTACTGTTTGTTGTTTCCATTTTGATCTTTCATATACCACTTTCTTCCTAATCCAAAGTAAGATACCTTCATACTTCATTCACCAAGTATTAAGCCCTTATTTGTACACATTCCACCCTGTTCTAGGAACAAGGGAGGCAGCAGTGAAGTGAGCAATTCCCTGATCTCATGGTTTAGAGTTTTCTGCAGGGAAGACACAATCAATATGAAAATATCATCAGATAATGCTGAGTGCCACTCAGAAAATTTAAAACAGAATGATAGCAAGGACCTAGAGAGTTATTTTAGATCAGATAGTCAAGAAGGCCTTTGAGAGGCAGGGCATGGAAGCTAAGATTTGAATCGCAAGATTTGCTGGGTGTTTTTCATGAAAGAGGAGAAAGCAGTGAGAATGGAGGAAAAGGGAAGAAAACAAAAAAGGTCAGTGAAAAAAGCCAATCTATTGGAAACAATCAATGAGGGCTCTGTCCCCAGGCCCAAACACAGGTCTGAGAAGACAGGGAGCTACTCCAGAGCCTCACTCTAGCGATAGGGAAGTCGAAAGTAAACCTGGCCCCTGGAAGCTCACTGCTGTAACACAATGAAAGTGCATTTCTCGCTCACGTAACAGCCTCACGCAGAGACTGCTGCTTGGGTGGCTTTCCTCCAGGCAGCTTTCCAGGGACCCAGGCTCCTGCCACCTTGCGGCTCTGCCATCTGCAACACTTGGCTGCCAAGTGACCTGCTCCATCCCAGCTGGAAGGAGAAAAGAATATGGGCCTCCACAGCTGTCCAGGCCTGAGGCTGGAGCCCATCTCCTGCCCCGTTGCACTCGCAAGGCCTCAGCTACTAAGTGCAACTAGAAAATATGGTATAGCTGTGTGTCCAAGAGAAGGCTTGGTTATTGGCTTAATCTCTGCCATAGGCTCTGGCATAATGAGTGATTCCTAGAGAATATCTAAGAGCTAAGAGTGTCACTAAATCCTAAACTCAGTTTAATGAAAATTGAATAATACTACCCTTCAAAAAAAAAAAATCTGAGAGAGGCAAGAGTTAGGGATTAGGACTTCCCTAATTAAGAATTAGGGAACTTCCCTAACAGTTAAGAATCCACCTTGCAATGCAAAGGATGCAAGGTCGATCCCTGGTCAGAGAACTAAGATCCCACATGACTTGGAGTTACTAAGTCCATGAGCCACAACTACTGAGCCCATGAGCCGAAACTACTGAAGCCCAGGCATTCTGGAGCTCACGAGCCACAACTGCTGAGCCCACACACCACAACTAGGGAGTTTGAGTGGCTACTTTCAAAAGCATATTCTGCCTGCCCAGACTGTCTGCCTGAGTGTCTTTCTCTCTCACACACACACACACATACATATTTTCTGTCAACAATTTTACCCCAAACGCAGCGCCAAAAGTTATACTTCTGCAAGTGTCCTTAATTCAAGGGAAAAAAAAAAAGTTGGGAGAAAACAGCTTCATCAATAAAGAATTGTTTACATAATAAAGGAAAACTGCACTGTTTTAAATGTTGTTCCAAATGATAAAAAGAGATTTCTGACACCGAACAGTAAATCATGCCACTTGGTATCATCCCCAAAGTACAGCATGCACAACTAACAGATGCGGAGTTTCCCAGAGGTTCACGGCTTCATAATTTACCTGTCAGAGAGGTACAACACTAATTCTCTCCCTTTATAAACAACAGTTCAAAGAGGAGCTGGCTGGCCATGTGGTAACCAGGGGCTCCCTGAGCACTGACGCATGACCACACAGAAACCCGCAGGCCACTCTGCTGATGTGCCGGTGTCCTCACTGCTTCCGCAATATTCCGTGAGATCCTCTCTGAAAAATTCTTCAACAGCCAAGCAAAGCATCCCCCCAAGACGTATGATGATCTGTGTTTTTAAAGACACCTGTCTAACTGAAGTAACCCTTCAATTACAGTAAGCCCTGAAGTTATCTCATTCCTAACAGGATAGACAGACTGCAGTTTTGGTTTTCTTTAAAGTTTGTAGCTCTTAACCCCCATGCCCTAATGCCCCTCCCCATCCCACCTCCCCTGGTAAACACTTAAGTTTGTTCTCTTTATACATGGACGGACTCTGTTTTTAAATGGTTATACCCTCCTTCCAAATTACTTCTTGACCATATACAGAAGGCACACGTAATGCTCCCTCAGTAAACATGTTCCCAGTGGCCACAGACATGAAAGCATTCCCACTGAAACTCAATTTGCTAAATTTTGAGCCTATGGAGCACACAGTTGCTAAAAATGGATTATTCTCATCACAGAGAACATCAAGAGCTTTCTACATTTCTGGATAAGAGATGTTTTAAAGCGTCAAGGCAAAGAAGAGGGAAAAATTAAGAGTTTCAACCCATTATTACAATAAAAACAGCCCAGTCCAATCACACAGACTGCTTCAAAGACATCTAAGATGTTGGTCTTTAACTGTTTGATTAAAGACTCAATACCACCAATACAGTATACTAACACATATATATGGAATTTAGAAAGATGGTAATGATGACCCTATGTCCGAGACAGCAAAAGAGACACAGATGTAAAGAACAGACTTTTGGACTCTGAGGGAGAAGGCAAGGGTGGGATGATCTGAGAGAATAGCATTGAAACATGTATATTATCACATGTGAAACAGATCACCAGTCCAGGTTCGATGCATGAGACGAGTACTCAGGGCTGGTGCACTGGGATGACCCAGAGGGATGGGATGGGCAGGGAGGTGGGAGGGAGGGTCAGGATGGGGGACACATGTGCACCTATGGCTGATTCATGTCAATGTATGGCAAAAACCACCACAATATTGTAAAGTAATTAGCCTCCAATTAAAATAAAATTTTTAAAAAAGACTCAGTACAGACTAAAAGACCAAGAGATTCTAAACAGGTGATTAATTTTTAGGGTAACCTCAAGAATCAATTTCTCTTTATAATATCTAAAGTTTTAAACCACTGAAAACATCCATCTTTTAAGATATTCCTCTTCATGGCAGATACTTTAACCTGTACTAATTGGGGTAGCATCCATTAAAAAGTCAGTACTGGAATGTGTGTATATAAATATGTGAATATTTATATGTAGAATTTATATAGTCATTATATATAATTTTTATATATTAAATATATATGTTTAATTTATATACATACAATTATATGTATGTATATATAAATGTGTGAATATAAATCCATTAGAATGTGTGTTCTGAGAAAAAATATTTTCATTTCCTTTATTATGCCTAAAAGGTACTTATGGATGCCAGGTAACTTTGGAATCCAGCAAGGCGAGCAGGATGTACACCGTACACCACTGTTAGGAAACACATTTAATCCTTACAATAACATTACAAGGTAGGTTTTGGAACTCCCCATTTTATAAATGAAGGAAGTGAGAGGACAAGTTACAAGGTCACAGCTGGGATCTGAGTTCACGTCTACCTACTGCTCGCTATTTCAAGATCAAAACAGCTGTTATTACATGGATGGTTCACAGGTATTCACATACCCTTAAAAAGACAGGCCCCCAACTTATGAAGTTCCTCTTTGAAACTACAAAGAAAAAAATCAGTCCACACAATTTGGGTGAAACTGGCTGCTTACCGCCACGTGCTCACCTTACTGAGGACAGGAAAGTACCTGGCTCCGTATCAGAGAACAGCAGCTCACTGACCTGTGACCAGCGGCCAGGCAAACAAGAAGCTGAACACCTCCTGACCGTGTGCCGAAATAAACCGTGAGGCTGTAATGAAGGACGCTAATCAAAGGATGATAATCTAAATGACTTTTAGAAACAGGAAACCTGGAGAATGAAAATTTTCCAATAGTCACTCAGACAAGAAGATCCAGCCAGCTACTCTGAATGTTTAGCTCACTTTGCTAGTAGATCGCTAGTGTGAACATGGAAGTTCCTTAGAGCAGCATCTGTAGACGGTCCTCCTTTACCCCCGGGGGTCAGCACTGTGCAGGGTCATCCTCATCATTAGAGCATCATGTACCGCCACCCTCCACTCTTCTGCCAAGCCTGGTTCTAACTTCTTTCAACATGTCAACTCATGTGACCCCACAACAAGCCTTCGAGGTAGGGGTTCCAGCAGGATCCTAATTTGACAAATGAGGAGACTGAGCAGGAGTCCTTAGATAATTTACCTGAGGTCACACAGCTAGTGAGGAGGCTGAGCCAGGCAGTCTCTTAACCTCATGGCCAAGTCCTCAAACAGATGCTGTTCTGCACGCTGGCAACCCCTACCTGCTCCTCCCTTGAGGCCAAGACATGCCTCTAGGGGCACATAATTGAGGGTCAGTCCCACCAGGTTGCAGTGATACTTATGAAGCCCTATATGATGTTCAGGAATTTCTGCTATTTCCTAATTTTCTGCTCATCTTTTCTTCTCCAGTTCTGTGACTACACCTTGAACTGCTATAAAACTCACATTTTAACACAAAGCACTATACTCTTCCTTTGCTTCTTTTGTTCCTGTTGACACACCTCTCGTCAACCATCCTGTATCAAACTATTCCTTTAAAACACAAGGAAAATGGTGGGAAGAATAGCCAGAGAAAACAAGATTTGCAGAACACACTTAACCCAGAGTCGTTTGGCAGCTCCCTCCCTGACTGGTATCAGGACTTCCCAGTGTGAACCTTCCCCCCCGACCCCGGCTACAATTCTCAAGACCCTGCATTCTGTGTAGGGATGGCACTAGACTCTGTGGCTAAGAATACTCCTTAGCATGCGCTTCCCTAGTAGCTCAGTCAGTAAAGAGATTGCCTGCAATGCAGGAGACCCGGGTTCAACCCCAGGGTCAGAAGATCCCCTGGAGGAGAGCATGGCAACCCACTCTAGTATTCTCGCCTGGGAAATCTCATGGGCAGAAGAGCCTGGCAGGCTACAGTCCGTGGGATTGTGGAGTCAGACATGATTGAGCGACCAACACCTTCACTTTCTTCACTGAAGTAACTCAGCTGTTAAAGATCTGCCTGCAATGTGGGAGACCTGGGTTCGATCCCTGGGTTGGGAAGATTCCCTGCGGAAGGGAACAGCTATGCACTCAAGTATTCTGGCCTGGAGAATTCCATGGACTGTATAGTCCACCAGGAGGCAAAGAGTTGGGCACGACTGAGCAACTTTCACTTTCCCTTTCAAGGAGGGGAAATACTAAGCTGTCCACTTGTCTTAACTCTACATGATAAGTAAAAAGAAGGTTTTGTAGTATACTGTGCACTGTACTTTTTTCAATTTTTCATAATTTAAAACTATTTATAGCTTTTAGTAATAGATTTATATATCACATCTGACTTGAAAGAAAAATTGAATTTTCAGACTTGCAAAGAAAGGAGTTGATCCAAGATCTGTAGAGACACCACAAAGGGAAGCCACCAATTGTGACCCATGATTCAATAGCAACTGGCCCAACCGTTTCTTTACTATATTGAGACAAAACAAGGAAATAACTGTTTTAAGAACAAGAAGCCTTTCCCAAAACCAAGCCAGGCTCTATCCTGTGCTACATGTTTACTGATGACTTCAGTGAAGGCATACATGTCCTTATCAAATTTACAAACGGCAGGAGCAAAGTTGGGAGGGTCAGTTACTACAAGTCAAGATTCAGAAGGAGTAGGGCCAACACCCACAAGAGGAGCTTACTGACCATCAATGAAAGTATTATACTTAGAGAAAACTCAGGGCACAGGGAAGAGGCCCAGAGAAATGCCATGCGGTATACAGGGTCTAGAAATTTCAGACGGCAGCACTCTCAGGAGGGCGAACAGCGTGACACACTCCCGAGAAAGCTAAGACCAAGAAAGACTGCAGAACGCTGTCTCGAACAAGGAAGGCAACAGAGCCACTGTCCTCTGCATGAGCAGAAGCTGCCCAAGCTTTCCGTCTAATGTGAGGCACCACGTTCTAACTCAATGGTGAGAGCAGTCAAAGTGATAACAGGTATCAAACCCACATCATGTCAAGAACAGCTGTTGAAGTCGGGGGTGTACTCTGGCAAAGAGAACACCTAGTGGGGAGGCATGAAAGCCACTCTTAAGCTTTGGAAAGTGTGTAAGAACAGAGTTCGGGGGGGTTTCCTGGTAGTCCAATGGGTAAGACTCCAAGCTCCCAATGCAGGGGGCTCGGGTTTTATCCCTGGTAGGGGAATGAGATCCTACATGCCGTAACTAAGACTTGGCCCAGACAAATAAACAAATAAAAACACACAGAGTGGCTGAATACTAAGCCATAAAAAAAAAAAAATCTAAAATAAGGAAGAACAAAGTTCACATACACGTATACAGTGGCTCAGGAGCAAAGCTAAAACCAATGAAGAGAACTACCGGAGACCGATTTTAAACCATAGTTTAAAATAATTTGTAATAATTTAAAACTGTCCAAATGTAGACTTTCTTCCATGTGGGGTAAAGAAGTTTCTCTCCACCATCAGAAGTGTTTAAAGAGGGTAATGGACCATCTGTTCCTCTTGTCACAAAGAATTCCTACACCTAAGATTCCATAATGAAAATGGTTCAAACTTACACTGGACTTTTCCCTTTTCTGACATTCAGAGAATCACAAAAGCACAGAGTAGAAGTGGTCACAAAAGATTTCATTCACTCCCACCTAATTCTGAGGAGAGAGACAAGTCAAACTGCAGCACAAATAGAACTTAATTTTTCCCCCTTTATATGTCACCAAGAAGAGATTTCCCTATATTCTTAGTATTCCCATAGTTCTAGCTTTTCAGAAAGTTCTTCCTGGTGTCTAACTTGAATCTCTCCTGCTCCAATTATACTAGTTCACATATATAGCAAAATGGTCTCTGTAAAGATCATGGCAAGAAAACATTTGACATAAGAACATATAAACTGGGTTTTTTTTAATTTGCAAAGGAAAAATATTAAAAATGGATTTTTCTAATCTCTAAATGCCAAATGCCATTCAGAACATTTCTAGAAACCATTACAAGACCAGTTGACATACTTTCATTTCTAAGTGCAAACACTGACCTCCTTGTGTAAGAGCTCTGCTATTCTCTTCAGACCCAGCTCTCTATCTCTAAGCAGAGAGAACAAGACTGAAACCTAATGTGTTCAGATTAAAATCACTCAAAACTAAGGAGAAACTACAGTTGGGCAGCAGAAATACAGGACAACCTTCAAAGGCAGGTGACAACATTAAGTCCTTATAAATGCCTAGCTCACTTAAAAGGTACTAAAAATTCCAAATTAAATGAAATGTGTCATTCTCTTCTCTCTTTAGGAACTAGATAAGCTGCCCGAATACAAAGCCACCTTGCAACACTGCTTAGCATAGGATTCCGGTTGGCCTTATTCCTAGCTACTTACACTGTGCTTAGTAAATTGATCACACACTGGGTTGATACACTTCTCCACCAAATTAATTTGCCTACGAGCGAGTCAACCAATTTCCCAATGCTTTATTTCCCAATTAGCTAGAAGGCATATATTCTAAACTCTCCTTAATTGCTTCTCTAACAAAGACAAAACCAAAGCCAAGCTCTAGACCAACTCTTTATAAAGGAAAATTATTGTTTCTACTGTAGCTGGGCTTCAGATAATACATCCACAAGCAAAATAACAGATGAATATCTATATAGCTTGAATTTTGTTTAGAGGTTGGCTGGCCATACCCAGCAGACTGGGAGTTCAGCCACGGGGGCCTCTCTTCAGGCCTAGCAGTGAGTCTCTTACTCCATGGGGAGAGGCACTGGCAACCACACATCTTCTCCCCTGGTTAAAAATGTCTCTGCAATCAAGCTCATTCCAATGGAAGAATAACTCACATTATCCAATTCAGTCACCTTGATTACCAGATTAACAACTGACTCTAATTTAGTACTGTCTTAATCAAGAAATAGGTATCCTGAAGCTGGGAGCTTCCCTGGTAGGTCAGATGGTAAAGATTCCACCTGCAATGCAGGAGACCTGCGTTCAATCTCTGGGTCAGGAAGATCCCCCAGAGAAAGAGATGGCAACCCACTCCAGTACTCTTGCCTGGAGAATCCCATGACCAGAGGAACCTGGTGGGCTACAGTCCATGGGGTTGCAAAGAGCTGGACATGACTGAGCGAGGCTTGGCAGAAGAAAGGGTGGATGCTTAAGAAAGGGTTGCCAGAGAGAAATGAATAAAGAAGACGCAGTACATAAATATAATGGAATATTACTCAGCCTTAAGAAGGAACTGTGTCATTTGCAGAGATGTGGATGCACCTAGAGACTGTCATACAGAGTGAAGTAGGTCAGAAAGAGAAAAACAAATAAATATTAATGCATATATGTGGTAGCTAGAAAAACGGTATAGAGGATATTATTTGCAAAACAGAAATACAAACAAACTCATAGAGAACAAACATATGGATACCAAGGGGGAAGGTGGAGGAATGAGCTGGGAGACTGGCATTGACATGTACACCACTGATTGTGTGTCTATGTGTGAGCGTGTGCTCAGTCATGTCTGACTCTTTGCAACCCCATGGCCTGCAGCCCGCCAGGCTCCTCTGCCCATGGGATTTTTCAGGCAAAAATATGGAGTGGGCTGCCATTTCCTGCTCCAGGGGGCCTTGACCCAGGCATCAGACCCGTGTCTCTTGTGTCTCCTGCACTGGCCCGCAGATTCCTTACCGCTGTGCCAGCTGGGGAGCCATTAAAGATACTATACATAAACGAGATAACTAATGAGGAACTACTCTACGGCACAGGGAACTCTATCCGGTGCTCTGTGGTGACCTAAACGGGAAGGAAATCCAAACAGAGGGGAATATGTAAACACGTGGCTGACTTGCTATGCCGTGCAACAGAAACTGACATAGCAGTATGAAGCCACGGTGCTCCAACAGACAAAAAGAAGGGCTTGCCAGATATCCAAACTGGAAAGCCAATTCTTTAAATTCTTCTCATATCCTTTTTCTTCATTACCCAGACAAACGTTGTTATCCTACTCTTCAGAGAACCACAAAAATACACCTGACATGCCTAGGTCCTTGCAATCCAGGCATGTGAATGAATGTACTTCTCCCCCACAAAACACACCTGTCCTTCCCAAACAGCAAACTCACTGATTATCTATCTCAGTTCAGGACTCAGAGGTCTATCTGAGGTCTATCTCAAAGAGCTCACCCGAATGCCGGCAGTATTCAGGCAGTATTCAAAAAAAAAAAAAGCTCCTTTGTTATCAACTGGTTATTTACTGTATGATAATCTCTGGCCTTAATTTCACTTAAGAAAAGTATTGCAAATTCTTATATGAAAGTGAAAAATGATAATATGATTATGGTCACTAATTAGAACATTATTAACACCTATTGAGTTTACACAAGGGGAAAAATAAAGCAGAGTGAATCAAAACTTTATTCATAGCCATTTGCCTCAAACCTAAAGGGTATATCTACAGAGGCAATTGGCCGTATTAGTTTCTATTAATAACTGTTCTTAAATAAATCCACATGAAATACGGCTGTGCAGATATTATGAGGCCTGTGCAAATAGCTACAACTGAGGAATTCTAAGTTCCTCTGTACCAAAATATCTCCTGTATCAGTCTGCCATGATTTATAATACTCCTATCTTCAAATTTACTTCTAGGACATTATTGTGCTTAGTCGTTCAGTTGTATCCAACTCTCTGCAGCCGCACGGACCGTAAACCACCAGGCTCCTCTGTCCATGGAATTTTCCAGGCAAGAATGCCGGAGTGAGTTACCATTTCCTGGGCTTCCCTAATAGCTCAGTTGGTAAAGAATCTGCTGCAATGAGGAGACCCCAGTTCTATTCCCAGGTCAGGAAGATCCCCTGGAAAAGGGATAGGCTACCCACTCCAGTATTCTTGGGCTTCCCTTGTGGTTCAGCTGGTAAAGAATCCACCTGCAATGCAGGAGACCTGGGTTTGATCCCCGGGTTGAGAAGATTCCCTGGAGAAGGGATCCTACTCCAGTCGAATAGTATTAAGTCATTAAAAATTATGATAAATAATATTTAATGATATAAAAATATTTTTGACGTAAAAAACAGGTCACAAAACAATAGGCAAATAACCATTTTTGTTAAAGTAAATTATGCACATACCCAGATGAAAAGGAAAGATACATGGGATAAGGATTTTTTTAGCCTTGCCCCATACTTTTCTATATTCTTCAAAATTTCTATAATAAACATGTATCACTTTCATAATTAGAAGAAAAATTATAAAATTTAAAGTAAATTTAACAATCACATCTGATAAATATAAACTAAACCATGTCAGCCAGCAATCCATTTCTAGGTATTTATCTAAGTATTGTGTGAATTTAACATTCATATAAAACCTGTGTATGCATGTTATAGCAGCTCTAAGCGTAATCACTGAAATTTGGAACACCTCATATATCCCTCCATGGATGAACAGATGAATGGCAGTACCTTTACATAATGGAATATCACTCAGGAACACAAAGAAACAAACTATTGAGACATGTTACAAATGGATGAATCTCAAATGTATTACGCTGAATGTCAAAAGCCAGACCCAAATGGCTACCTGATGTATGAATCCACTTTGCATGACATTCTGCAAAAAAGGTAAAACTGTAGGGAGGGGACTGGATCAACAGCTGTCAGAGCTAAGGGAGGATTTAACATCAAAGGGGCAGCACAGGAAATCTGGGGGTAACGGGAATGTTCTACCTGGATTCCTGTGCTGGTTACAGAACTGTATGTATTTGTTAAAACTGTTTACTGAATTTTACTACATGCATATTATACCTCAATAAACTTGCCTTAAAAAAAAGAAAACAACCGAAAGCCTATTCAATTCCAGATTATGTTGTACTCTTTGTAATTCTTTCTCCAAAATGTGTCTTTTTTTAAGCAATTTTTTTTTTTTTAGGATTACATATAGTAAGCACAGAATGCTAAAGGAACAGAGCCTTTTTAAGAGTAGTAGATTAAATAAGATTCAGGACACTCAGGCCTGCCAGCGATGCCCCCACAGACCCTGGCATGGGCACCCCTGTAGGCCACCTGACAACCACCAGAGGATTCCAGAGTTGAGAGAAGGTATTTAAAAGGTACCGGGGGCAGAAGGTATAATACCGCTTTCAGAAGGTGGCCAAATGCAAACGCCGGAACCCACTCCAGAGAGCCAGGGCTTTGGCTGGAGTTGAGCACTTCTAATCCTCCTCATGCCCACATCAGAACCATTTCTACACTGATGAAGGCATGACTAAGCAGTCGCCAGATTAATTTGGTTTATTCAATTTACAGCTTAAAATGCCTGTCACACCTCAGTGATATTAGAAAAGTGATTCTGAGAGGTGTCAGAGGAGATTTAAAAAGACTTCTCTTCCTACAGATTTCAAAACAGGAATTTTTTCCTGAGCCTAGTGAGGGAACTGAGTTTTTGTCTTGGAAGAGCACACAACTCAGCCTTAAACTGATCTTTGTTACAAGTATCAAAGGGTATAATTAAATGTGCAAACAGGTTTTCATAAAGTAGGAAACTGTTTTTCCTAAGAAATATTCTTTCTGTCCAAGGGGAAGAGCAACATCCACTGTTCTTGCCCATGGAAAAGACAAGGGAGGACAGTGGCCTGGGACAGGTTCAGGAATAATTATTGAGCAATAATCTCTTTCATCTCTTTCCTCAGTTCAGTTCAGTTGCTGAGTTGTGTCTGACTCTTTGCGACCACATGGACTACAGCACGCCAGGCCTCCCTGTCCATCACCAACTCCCAGAGTTTACTCAAACTCATGTCCACTGAGTCCGTGATGCCATCCAACCATCTCATCCTCTGTCATCCCCTTTTCCTCCTGTTTTCAATCTTTCCCAGCATCAGGGTCTTTTCCAGTGAGTCAGTTCTTCACATCTGGTGGCCAAAGTGTTGGAGGTTCAGCTTCAACATCAACATCAGTCCTTCCAATGAACACCCAGGACTGATCTCCTTTAGGATGGACTGGTTGGATCTCCTTGCAGTCCAAGGGACTCTCAAGAGTCTTCCCCAACACCACAGTTCAAAAGCATCAATTCTTCGGCCCTCAGGTTTCTTTATAGTCCAACTCTCACATCCATACATGACTACTGGAAAAATCATAGCTTTGACTAGACGGACCTTTGTTGGCAAAGCAATGTCTCTGCTTTTTAATATGCTGTCTAGGTTGGTCACAACTTTTCTTCCAAGGAGCAAGAGTCTTTTAATTTCATGGCTGCAGTCACCATCTGTGGTGCTTTTAGAGCCCAAAAAATAAAGTCCATCACTGTTTCCATTGTTTCCCCATCTATTTGCCATGAAGTGACGGGACCAGATGCATGATCTTAGTTTTCTGCATGTTGAGTTTTAAGCCAACTTTTAAGCCAGCTGTTTTCACTCTCCTCTTTCATTTTCATCAAGAGGCTTTTTGATGAAAGTTCTTCTTCACTTTGTGCCATAAGTGTGGTGTTATCTGCAAATCTGAGGTTATTGATATTTCTCCCAGCAACCTTGATCTCTTTCCTAGATACTTTGAAAATAAGTAAAACTTCCTTAAATTACAATGTGGACTGAAATACATCTTCATATTTTCATATAAGAAAGGATGACTAGCAAACTAATGTCCATTAGCTGATTAAGAGATTAAATTGTTTTTAAAGACTCAAAGTACTATGTACACTTTATAAAGAATTATCCTAATCTGTACATTAAACCAGACCACCAAAGAAAGGCTACTTTAAAACTCAATTAGCCTTGTTTCTTAATATATATACACCCACACACATATACACACATGCACATAAATAAGTACATATATAACATAAACATTAAATTATATAAAATAAGTTGTTTGTGTGTGTGTATGTTTGTAACATATCAAGGAAGCTGGGTCATTCTGTTCTAGTCATCAATCCCACAAACTCTTATTGAGTCCTTCCAGTCTGACAGTCCCAGGGTATCCATTAAATAACTATGGAACTCCAGATCCATTATTTATCATCTCTGAGCCTTAGAGAGAGGAAAACCATACTGAGCACACTGGGTAAGTCATGGGAATTAGAAAAAGGTTTACACAACTGCACAGTGTCTGCCATTCAAAAATATATTCAAAAATAATAATTCTCCCTTTTTCTCTTTCCCTTCCTTCTGAAAAGCTTTAGTTCACATATGGTTCATATATTCACAGTCTTTCTATTTAGTCTACTAAATAGTTTTGGCATAGTAGCAAGCTTTTCTGTCTCTGAATCCCTGTATGTCAGATATATTTGTGCGCTGCTTAATTATTTTTCAATTAGCAGTCAACAGCAACCAAAGACCATAACTGACCAGCTCCCAGATGTGATCACCGGACACTGAGTGAGCATCTGCTGGGGGGAATTCTTCAGGATCTTCTTAACTTCATTCTGGATCCTCTGTCTCAATAAACAGGTTCACCAACTATTCCAATAAAAATACACTTTATTATAAGTATGTAAACAGGTCATTCTTATAATAAAGTACATTATAAGTAAATAGATAGGGAAACAATGGAAACAGTGACAGACTGTATTTTCTTGGGCTCCAAAATCACTGCAGACAGTTAAAAGACCCTTGCTCCTTGGAAGAAGAGCTGTGACCAACCTATACAGCATGTTAAAAAGAAGAGACATTACTTTGCCAACAAAGGTCCATCTAGTCAAAGCTATGGTTTTTCTAATAGTCATATATGGATGTGAGAATTGAACCATAAAAAAAGCTGAGCATCAAAGAATTGATGCTTTTGAACTGTGATGTTGAAGAAGACTCTTGAGAGTCCCTTGGACTGCAAGGAGATCAAACCAGTCAATCCTAAAGGAAATCAACCCTGAATATTCATTGGAAAGACTGATGCTGAAGCTGAAACTCCAATAGTTTAGCCACCTGATGCAAAGAGTCCACTTACTGGAAAAGATCTTTATGCTGGGAAAGATTGAAGGTGGGAGGAGAAGGGGATGACAGAGGATGAGATGGTTGGATGGTATCACCGACTCGATGGACATGAGTTTGAGCAAGCTCCGGGAGATAGTGGACGACATGGAAGCCTGGCGTGCTGCAGTCCATGGAGTCACAAAGAGTCAGACACGACTGAGTGACTAAACGACAAACAGGTCACTGGTAAGAGCAGCCATGTATATTTCATAGTGAAAAATATTTGGAAGCTCTGAGCACAGGAAGCAGAGAGCACCTTTCTGTAATGAGATTTATATCCTTCATATGAACTCTGTAATATTCACAAAGCCTTAGAATTCACATTTTCTCTAGATGATAAATATTAATTATTATATATTAAGCCAAATTCATTTAGATGAAACAGACATTTTCTCCAAGCCTATGGAGCACAGATGTGACCATAGACAATGCTGGAAAAACATACACCCTGAGAAAGTCTAAAGAAGGTGCCTAAGACCCTGTGACATCTAGGGTTGGCCAGTTACGAGAGAAGTGGTGTTTCCATAACAAAGCAAACTGAAACAAGGGCAGGGCCACACCAGACTCAGCGCCACCGCACGGCCCCGGGGCCACAGAGCTGTCCCGCAGACACCGGGCGGACAGGGCACTGCTGATGGTTATACAAACGGACACACTCACAGTAAACATTATCTTCTCCCAAATTTACTAAATCAAAACCAACACAAACAAAATCATGCCCCAAAATGTTCAGCAATGTGCAAAAAACTACCACAAACAACATGAGCAAAAGAATGTGAAAGTCACTCAGTCATATCCAACTCTTTGCAACTCCATGGACTATACAGTCCATGGAATTCTCCAGGCCCGAATACTGGAGTGGGTAGACGTCCCCTTCTCCAGGGGATCTTCCCAACCCAAGGATCAAACCCAGGTCTCCCGCATTGCAGGTGGATTCGTTACCAGCTGAGCCACAAGGGAAGAATACTGGATGTCAAAATAGGCCCTCGGCAGATGACACTGTACGCAGACAAGAATTTTCATCTCAAGACTTGCCACCAAAACACTGCACAATAATTCTCAGTTAATTGGGACAGTTTAGGTGATGCCATTAATTTAAGGAATAAAGGTGTCATCACAATGAGCCATTAAATAAAAAAAAAAGCTCTCCTGGAGGATACATTTTAACTTCTTAAGGGGAAGCTAAAGGCAAAGAAGAAAAGGAAAGAAATAGCCATCTGAATGCAGAGTTCCAAAGGAGAGCAAGGAGAGATAAAAAAGCCTTACTCTGTGATCAATGCAAAGAAACAGAGGAAAACAATAGAATGGGAAAGACTAGACATCTCTTCAAGAAAATTAGAGATACCAAGGGAACATTTCATGCAAAGATGGGCACAATAAAGGACAGAAATGGTATGGACCTAACAGAAGCAGAAGATATTAAGAAGAGGTGGAAAGAATACACCAGAAGACCTATACAAAACTGATCTTCATGACCCAGATAATCACAATGGTGTGATCACTCACCTAGAACCAGACATCCTGGAATGTGAAATCAACTGGGCCTTAGGAAGCATCACTAAGAACAAAGCTAGTGGAGGTGATAGAATTCCAGTTGAGTTATTTCAAATCCTAAGAGATGATGCTGTGAAAGTGCTGCACTCAATATGCCAACAAATTTGGAAAAGACAGCAGTGCCCACAGAAAAGGTCAGTTTTCATTCCAATCCCAAAGAAAGGCAATGCCAAAGAATGCTCAAACTACCGCACAACTGCACTCACCTCACACACTAGCAAAGTAATGCTCAAAATTCTCCAAGCCAGACTTCAACAGTACGTGAACCATGAACTTCCAGATGTTCAAGCTGGATTTAGAAAAGGCAGAAGAACCTGAGATCCAATTGCCAACATCCATTGGATCACAGAAAAAGCAAGAGAGTTCCAGAAAAACATCTACTTCTGCTTTATTGACTACACCAAAGCCTTTGATTGTGTGGATCACAACAGTCTATGGAAAACTCTGAAAGAGATGGGAATACTAGACCACCTTACCTGCCTCCTGAGAAATCTGTATGTAGGTCAAGAAGCAATAGCTAGAACCAGACATGGAACAGCAGACTGGTTCCAAATCAGGAAAGGAGTACGTCAAGGCTGTATATTGTCACCCTGCTTATTTAACTTATATTATGCGAAATTCCAGGCTGGATAAAGCACAAGCTGGAATCAAGATTGCTGGGAGAAATATCAATAACCTCAGATATGCAGATGACACCACACGTATGGCAGAAAACGAAGGAGAACTAAAGAGCCTCTTGATGAAAGTGAAAGAGGAGAGTGAAAAAGTTGGCTTAAAGCTCAACATTCAGAAAACTAAGATCATGGCTCCGGTCCCATCACTTCAAGGCAGATAGATGGGGAAACAATGGAAACAGTGACAGACTTTATTTTTTGGGCTCTAAAATCACTGCAGATGGTGACTGCAGCCATGAAATTAAAAGACGCTTGCTCCTTGGAAGAAAAGTTATGACCAACCTAGACAGCATATTAAAAAGCAGAGACATTACTTTGCCAGCAAAGGTCCATCTAGTCAAATCTATGATTTTTCCAGTAGTCATATATGGATGTGAGAGTTGGACTGTAAAGAAAGCTGAATGCCAAAGAATTGATGTTTTTGAACTGTGGTGTTGGAGAGAGTCCCTTGGACTGCAAGGAGACATAATCAATCAATCCTAAAGGAAAACAGTCCTGAATATGCATTGGAAGGACTGACGCTGAAGCTGAAACACCAGTACTTTGGCCACCTGATGAGAAGAACTGACTCATTGGTAAAGGCCTTGATGCTGGGAAAGATTGTCGGCAGGAGGAAAAGGGGATGACAGAGGATGAGATGGTTGGATGGCATCACTGACTCGATGGACATGAGACTGAGCAGGCTACCATGGTGATGAACAGGGAGGCCTAGCGTGCTGCAGTCCATGGGGTCACAAAATCAGACACGACTGAGAGACTAAACTGCGCTGAACCGAAGGGCAAGTGAATCAAATTCAGACTGCTTTTCATTCTAAAATAAGCATGTAGTTTAAATCAGAGGAGACTATCTCCCTCCTTTGTAACGAATGAAGCTGGTAACAGCTCAGCTTTATTCCCGGGCTGTGGCAGCGGACGCCGGACAAGCCTGGGAAGCGGGACTCTGATCAGCACGCGTCCTGTAACAGTCAGGTATGGCACAGGGCGAGGCATTGCTGCACTGTCAGCATAGTTTGTGAAACAGATTCATAAAATGATGCCTAGACACTTCTATTTGCAAACTCAAGGCACAAACTCCTAGGAGGTGACCATTAGGCGCTCCGTTAATGGCTCCCTAAGAAAGTGACTAGCATATTGAGATAGCAGTGCTCTGGTCAGAAGGTCCATGGAACCTGCACCCCAACACATAATTACACCTGGGTGTTCTACTGCGACCTATGTTATTGTTGTTCAGTTGCTACATAGTGTCCAACTCTCTGAGACCCCATGGACTGCAGCACGCCTGGCCTCCCCGTCCCTCACGATCTCCCGGAGCTTTCCCAAGTTCACGTCCATTGAGTCGGCGATGCCGTCCAACCATCTCATCCTCCGCTGCCCCTATTCTCCTTTTGCATGCAATCTTTCCCAGGATCAGGGTCTCTTCCAAAGTCTTTCTGTGACCCTAGAGATAAAATCTATTTTTACGGCCAATAGTGACCTAAAAATAACATGAGAAATAACAGCAACTTTAAGGTGTTGTGACATTTCACCTTTTGGATATGTTGTTAATTTTCTTCTTTGTCTGAACAGCATCCAAAGCTCTTCCTATTTTTAGCGAGTCACCCATTGTGTGAGTCTCGGTGGCAGGCAAGACCCTACCTCACAACACGGAAATGGATATTTCCTCTGCAGCTCCTTGGCCATCGTATGACCCACACTTAGCTCATCAAGTCCCGTTCAGGCTCTGAAATTGGAGAGAGTGACACTACAGACCCAGAGTCTGAAGAGGTGATTCGGAGCAGCAGCAGTGGTGACTGCCACTCTGCCCAGCAGGGACAGTAGCACCGAAGCCGGCCTCCACCAGGGGCAGGCCAAGACTTCAGCCGCCGGCCCTATCTCTCTACCAAGCATGGGTTTTGAGGCATCTTCCAACTACTTTATATGTAGCCTCAATCAGTACTGTAGGTTGCCACTAAAAGTTCTAACGCACACAGTGGGAGAGCTTTTTTTCTATGAATGATGGGCAATGAGTTGACCTCAGGAATTCCCCGGTGGCTCAGTGGTGAGGACTTTCCCTGCAGGGGCAAGGGTTCAATCCCTGGTTGAGGAATGAAGATCCCACACGCCACGCAGCACAGGCAGAAGAAAGAAAAGGAAAAACGACTTGAGTTAATCTCATCAATTAGTATTCACCTTGTATAAGAAGTGGAATTAATTGCTGGTAAAGAGACTATAACCAAGATTTCACTTTTCTTTCTATCTCTACATATTTATGTCTTGCTGAAGCTGTATTTCCTCAATACTAACATGTTAGGAAGAAAAACATTCAGTTAAGATCTCTTACTATAGAAGTACAGTGTTTACCTTTGGAAAGGATAATGGATAATAACTGGGAGGGAGCACAGGGTTGCTGAAAAGATTCTATGTCTCTATCTGGGTGATGATGACATGAGTATATATTTTTAAAAAATTTTCCACATGTACTCTTAATATTTGTGCACATGATTAAATGTAAGTTTACCTAAATCACACACAGACATACAGACGAATGCCTAGAACCTGTGTTGATGTTGATGTCATCATACTGATAATGAAGCAAACACAAAGAATGTGTTCAAATAAACTTTGTACATACCATCCCCTTTGACCCTGGACTTTCCTGGGCATTCCATTCTGCAGACAGAATTACCACTGGACATATTTTAATGCCCAATGGTATTCTTCAGTGCCTCCTAAGTTTGGGCAGGTCCAGTTCTGGTTTCATTCTTCATCACACCTTCAATCCTTTTCATCAAAGCTCTCAGGGTTCTAGCTGAGAGCTGAAGTCCTGCATTCCCACTTCACTGCACCTCAACTGTACTGACATCTGACTGCATCTCAGTAACCAAAGCTAGAGACTGATGTGTTCTTCTACAAGTCCTGCCCTCATGCTTCCTCTTCTTATCAAGTGACCCTGATCACTATCTGCTCCCAGAGATGACGGTGATGACGACTCTGAGCCAGTCACGGATGCCGGTACTTCAGATGGTCAAGTACTATTATTCTCCTCATATGAGGACCCAAGACACATGGAGGTTAATAACTTCCTTGAAGTTAAAGTGCTAACGTAAGAGGACCAGCTCAACCTGCATCTCCGACCTCTTCCTTAGGCCCAAAATCCAGCACATGCTCAGCCTCTTTCTTTCCTTCATTTGCTCTGGTGAAGAACTAATAATTTCTCTTTAAAGATATCCATTTGCCATTTCAAATTCTGCATACATGTATTAATACACACGTGCTAAAGGCAAGATAAAACGCCCAAGGAAAGAGGATAAGATAGCTCAACCTGGAAGCTGTTACATAATTACTCAGTATTCCTTCCTTCAAAATGAGAACAAAAATATTTAACTCAACATGAAAATTTCTTTTCATGTTTTTCCCTAGTTACAAAAGCCCATCTTATAAACATAACACATATTCAGAATGATTCATGGCTGACCCGCCCCTTCCTCCAAACATACCATCATATTTCCCTTTCTCCAGACTTCTGAGTGGTGGTTAATGTTCAAAAACATGTCAAGATCACACCTCAAATAGTTCTGCCAGAAACTTCTATTTATTCAGAATTGAAGTCAACAAGGCCTGGAAAGTACTGGTGGCCCATTTGTTTTCCTTCTGGGCCCTTACGCTGCCACTCCCTGCCCCTGGGTCAGTCCTCACCCACCCAAGAGGCAAAGTAAGTTGTATTAGCTAGAAAACTGCAGCATCTGGGATTTGACACCTAGCCCTGGACCCTCAAAACCAGGTTAGCCACAAAGAGGAGAGAGAGGAGAGAGAAAAGGGGAGATGAAATGGGGAGGGGTAAGGGGACCTGGGGAGAGAAGGGGGAAAGTGGGGAGGAGAAAGAGAGAAGGGAGAGGGGAAAGAGGGGGAATCACAGTGAATGAAAACAAAGGATTTTACAAAGCAATTATGAAGAAAGCAAAAGAGAGATCCTAGAAGAACTGTTGAGGCATTTGAGAATATACGGTGGAACTGGTCCCCAGGATACACTTGGGCAACAGGTTTCACGAGTCTGGCAACTGGGAAACAGGTGTTCCACACTAACAAATAAAGCCAATGCGGGGAGGTTAAGAATTTCTCACAGTAAGAACTGCTTCATCAAATAGTGCATTTCCATAAAAAGTTGGTTTTCATATAGTGTCATTTTCTTAGGGCTGTTGCCCTAAGTGTAAAAGGCTGTTACACTTTTACTGTAAGTAAAAGTGAAGGGAAATATAATTACATGTGGGGAAACCACAACATACAGTGATTTTAAAAAAATACTCTCAGCAAATGCTCATTATGTTTAAATAATTATACTCTGTAGATCAATAAACAAAGACGTGATCTCCAATCCCAGAACAAAATTTATATCATTGCACCACTCACTTATTTCCCTCCATTTCGCCTCCAAAAGGCATTGAAAGAAGGGCAATTCATGAACAGGTTAAGAGCCTGGAATGCAAGTACCCGGAATACGTCTCTGTTCTGCTAGTTTAATGAGGACGTTTCCATTGTTCTGTCTGTGATGGAAGCATGCTATTAATTCCAAGGGGAAAGTTCACTGAACTTTATGTTTGTTCCAAATACTTATTTCCCATTTCTCCCCACTGCTTAACATGCATGCAAAATTCTATGCAAATTGAGCCCAGGCTGGCTAGAACTTTCAGGCACTGCCCTTTGGAGAAGCCTGGCCCAGTTTTAGTAACAAGATACACACCTGCAGTGGCCCTGGAATGCACTTAGATACCAAAGGAAGCATCCATCTCACCAGGAAGGAGAGAAAGGTAAACAGAAATCAAGAGATCTGACACTTTCACTCTCAAAAAGTAGACTACTTACAGAATCATAGTATTAATATTACTAACCATTTTATTCCCTCATATTTTATATGAACAAAGAAAGAATCCTTAGTTTGTATATGGGGAATCTTCAAATGAAAGTGGAATTACACTAGCACCCCAACCTGACAAAGACAGTATAAGAGAAGAAAACTACAGACCAGTGTTCTTCATGAACATAGAATAAACTCAACAAAATATTTGGAAATTCAAATCAACAATACATAAAAAGAATAATACATCACAACCAAGTGGGGTTCATCTCAAGAATCCAAGACTGGCTCAACATTCAAATACCAATGTAATTCACCATGTTAAGAGACTAAAGAAGAAAAACCACATCATCTCAATAAATGCAGGAGAAGTATTTAACAAAATTCAACATCCACTGATAACAAAAACTACCCAGGGTAAAGAATAAACCATGTTGGACATAAGCACTATACTCTAGTTGGTAAATATATAGTTTCACAGGAGTTCAGGTTACCAATAACCAGTGTATGAAGTTTGAACCGATAAGTAAATACATGTAGTTAACAAAAGCCAAGTTTCTCACAGTCAAAAGAATTATAAGCAAAGGCTGAACACTAGAGTAAGCTTGTGGTGCTGGACCAGAGTCAAAGACTGAGTATGAACTTGATGTTTATGTTAATGTATAGGTTGTACACACATGGGTTAGTGTACATACACACATTTTTAGGCTCTGTCCACTGAGAGGGCCGAGAAGCAGTGACACTCCAGTGGCATGAGCATACCTAGTACTCAGATCTTGGTGTCAACACACCATTCTCCACAGAAGGGAACCAAGGCTCCTTGGAGAAACAGCTGAGTCATGGAAAATACAAGATCGGCCTGGAACATCTTCAGTTCAGTTCAGTTGCTCAGTTGTGTCCAACTTTTTGTGACCCCATGAACCACAGCACGCCAGGCCTCCCTGTCCATCACCAACTCCTGAAGTTTACCCAAACTCATGTCCGTAGAGTCGGTGATGCCATCCAACCATCTCATCTTCCATTGTCCCCTTCTCCTCCTGCCCTCAATCTTTCCCAGCATCAGGGTCTTTCCAACGAGTCAGTTCTTTGCATCAGGTGACCAAAGTATTGGAGTTTCAGCTTCAACATCAGCCCTTCCAATGAATATTCAGGACTGATTTCCTTTAGGATGGACTGGTTGGATCTCCTTGCGGTCCAAGGGACTCCAAAGAGTCTTCTCCAACAACACAGTTCAAAAGCATCAATTTATGGTGCCAAAAAGTAAGGAATTCCCAACAACAACACAAACAAGTGACAGTATTTCAAAGAGGCACAGGAGCCAATCTGAAAGAGCTCCTAATGTCCAAAGCTGGAATAACTTGAGCAAGTAAATAACAACAAGAATATCTGCTTATAACCCAAAGAAGAAAATAAATATCATGAGTCTATACTAATATGAATTTCCTTGCAGAAGACTTCAAATTAATAACTATAGGAATAACGAGGGAAATAAAAGTTGCCGATAAAAACATCACAATAATAACTGCTATAGGAAGATACACAAAGGAATGCCAAAATCAGTGGGCAAATTTTTAAGAAAAGACAGGATTCTGAATAGCCTCAGGGCTGGTTTTATGGGTACACAGCCTGTGACTGTCCAGGGTCCCACTCTCAGAAAGGCTTCTGTCTGCTGCTCCAATCTTGAGATTTTCAATAATCCTGAACTTGAGGTCCCTACATTTTCATTTTGTTCCGGGCCCTACAAATTATGTGCCCAGAAGAAAATGAAATTATGTTTGAGCTGGCCAAAAAGTTCGTCTGATTTTTTCCATAAGGCGGCTCCAGTAGTGCGTAGTTGTCTTTAACTTCATTTGAAATAATTTTGTTAGACTGTGACAGCTGTCATATCAGCATGCATTTTTTAAAAAATGATGAATTTTTGTTTAGACATTTTAACATTGAAGATGGAAGCAAAAAGCAACATTTGGGTATGTTAGGCTTTATTATTTCAAGAAAGGTAAAATCACAACTAAAATGCAAAAAAACAAAAAGAGATTTGTGCAGTGTATGGAGAAGGTGCTGTGACTGATTGAATGCATCAAAAATGACTTGTGAAGTTTCTTGCTGGAGGTTTCTTGCTGGGTGATGCTCCTCAGTCAGGTAGAGCAGTTGAAGTTGACAGAAACCAAACTGAGACATTAACTGAGAACAATCAATGTCATACCATGCAGGAGATAGCTGGCATACTCAAATTAACCAAATCAAGCCTTGAAAATCATTTGTACCAGTTTGGTTATATTAATCACTTTGATGTCTGGGTTCCACGTAAGTTAAGCAAAAAAAATCTTTTTGACCCTATTTCTGCCTGTGATTCTCCACTGAAACATAAAGAAAGCATTCCATTTTAAAAATAAATTGTGATGAGTGATAAAAAATAGATACTGTACAATAATGTGGCATGGAAGAGATTGTGGAGCAAGAGAAATGAACCACCACCAACCACACCAAAAACCAGTTTCCAAAGGAGGTGATATTATATATATGGTGGGATTGGAAGGGAGTCCTCTACTATGATCTCCTTCCAGAAAACCAAACAATTAATTCCAACAAGTAATGCTCCCAATTAGACCAACTAAAAGCTCAAGGACAAGTGTCTGGAATTAGTCAACATAAAATCCATTATCTTCCAACAGGATAAGTGCAAGACCTAATGTTTCTTTGATGATCAGGCAAAAACTGATACAGCTTGGCTGGGAAGTTCTGATTCATCTGCCATATTCACCAGACATTGCCCCTAAAAATTTAGAAAATTCTCTTAAGGAAAAAATTTCCAAGCCCTGGAAGATTGTAAAAGGCACTTGAACAGTTCTTTACTCAAAAAGATTAAAAGTTTTGGGAAGATGGAATTATGAAGTTGCCTGAAAATGGCAGAGAGTAGTGGAACAAAACAGTGAATATGTTGTTCAATAAAGTTCTTGATGAAAATGAAAACTGCGTTTTTTATTTTTACTTAAAAACAAAAGGAACTTTTTGGCCAACCCAATAGTTGCTTGTGTAATCACCTGAAATTCTCTCCCATAAAATAGTAGTGATTTTAACATATGTCCATAAATGCTGAGCTTTATTCCTCCTCCTTTGAGTTAAGGATTAAAGTCACACATTACTCATATATATCCTCAGATAATCGTATTTGCTGATATTAAAGCAGGAGCAAGAAGGGAAGGTGAAGGAAAAGGAGAAGAATGAAGAGAATTCCTATCCAGGAAGTTGTTGACCCCCCTGGTAGCACCTTGACTTCCCATAAGTAACCACAACTTGTCTTATCCGAGGCCTTTATCCAAATGTTTCCTCCTCCTCAGGAGAGTAAGTCACACCCCGGGATTGTTCTCTCCAACCTTCTTAGTTGACCTAGAATTTCTTTACAAGGCAGGATCTGTAAATTTAAGTGTCAGCACCATTTACCTTTATATGTTTCATTCGTTCAGTCAGTGTTTACTGAGCACCTTCTCTGTACCAGGCATGGTATCCAGGACTCAGCAATAAAGGGCCAAGTCTTTCTTCTCACAACTAAGAATCCAGTGAGAAAATAGACAAATTATAATACATGAATTTTGATGTGAAGTGAAGTGAAAGTCACTCAGTCATGTCTGACTCTTTGTGACCCCATGAACTCCAGGCCAGAATGGAATGGATAGCCTATCCCTTCTCCAGTGGATCTTCCTGACCCAGGAATCAAACTGGGGTCTCCTGCATTGCAGACAGATTCTTTACCAACTGAGCTTTCAGGGAAGCCCCCAAAATGGAGAACATGTAATTCTCTAGGCCAGAACACTGGAGTGGGTAGCCTTTCCCTTCTCCAGGGGATCTTCCCAACTCAGGGATCGAACCAGGTCTTCCATATTGCAGGCGGATTCTTTACCAGTTGGGCCACAAGGGAAGCCCATATGGACTTGAACAGAATCTATTTTAAGATGTTGTTTGTTTCCCAGAGGCGTCCCTCAGGACTCAGTGGTCAAGAATCTGCCTGCCAATGCAGGAGACTCGGGTTCGATCCCTGGGTCCAGAAGATCCCCTGGAGGAGGAAATGGCAACCCACTCCAGCATTCTTGCCTGGGAAATCCCATGGACAGAGAAGCCTGGTGGGCTACAGTCAGTCCATGGGGTCACAAAGAGCCAGACACGACTGAGCAACTAAACAATAACAATTCATTTTCCCACAGTTCATTTACCTTGTGACACACAGAAATCAAAATCACTTTCAATGTTCTTTTGTTGGTTGGTTGGTTGATTTTTAATGATCTTCACTTGAATGGTCTACCTCAGAGGCTAAAACAACACACTGGATTTCATCTGCATCCTGTCTGAGCTATTTCTGACCCGCTCACCAAACAGCGCTTCTGAAGCAGCAAGGCCGGATGGTGTGCAAACACACAGACCCTTGGCTTCCTCAGTCCCATTCAGGGCTCTGACAGCTGCCGGACAGACCTAAGCATCCTGGGATAAACATTCTATTCTACCTGAGTGGGATTCACCACCACAAACACAACCACACATCCCAGCTCTCCTGAAAACATGGTTTACAAGAAGGCTGCAGACAGGCACTCACTGGCATGTACTCACATGCCTAGCAGAAAGCCACTCTATTCACTGCCAGCACCACTCCTGTCACTGGAGGTCAGCGTCTGAGACGACAACACGGTCTCTAAACTCCTCTTTCCAACTTCAGAAATGCTTTTGGAAATCACCATCCCCAGAAACACTGGCCAGAAACTGTAGTTGCCCTGGTGCACAGCAGGGAATTTAAGACGAGGTCTCCTCCAGTGGGCTTCTCTGCTCCCCGCTTCCTCTCTCATCCCCTAAAATCAATACCTAAAGTCAAATGTCCAACTCTTCTTCCAGAGGCATGCGCACTCAAGATGTGGAGAGAAGGGGCTAACCTAGCTGGGTCAATGGGCACCTGGTGGCTTTTATGTATAGACAAATTGGGAAGGATGAGGCTGATCACAGTGTTTATGATGAGTCCAGGCCATAAATATTGACCAAGGGCTTACTCTGCAAATGCACAAGCTGCTTAACCTTCTGCAAGTGCCACATGCTGCTTAACATTCACTCAAAGATCACACAGTTAACCCAAATCTGGGAGGAGAGAGGTGGTGAGTAGGAAGTGTGAAGCTAGTACGGTCAGCAGAGAAGGTGGGAGCATTGGCTGAGTAACGCAGGTTGTTAACAGCTAGAACAGAGGGGGGAGGGGTATAGCTCAAAGTAGGAGTGGCAAGGAAGGGTGTATCTCTAAAGTTATTTTTAATAAGGACACAGTTGCTTCTGTCCACACATGTCAATGGCTTTCAACATATAAAACATCTTCTGCTTGTGTAAAATGTTTTATGAAGACAAAGTAACTCATAGATTTAAATGTCACCTAAGAAGTCACAGGCCACAAGTACAGAAACATCACAGTTCTAAAATGCTTAAGTACCTCAGTTCCCAAAACACCAAAACATTAAATCCTTCAATATACTCAAAGGTGTTCCACCTACCCTACCCAAATTATCTATATGAACCTCCTATCTTCTCCCCCTGCGTCTACCAAATATTAACCAACAGCAGAGCAGGAACCCCAGGATGCCATGATGCACGAGATGACATCCCAGTGACCAGATGTCCTAACACCCTGCTGGAGCCTCCTGGCTTATCTGGGAGTTCTTCTGCCAGACAATCACACCGTGGTGGTCACTGAGCCTGCTGGCCAATCACAAATACAAACCCGAGCGAGTTACAGCTTTAGGATGAACTGATGGGCCTTCCTGGGGACACAAAGCAGTCTTCACTTTGGGGTATCAAACTCTAGTGGCATACTTATTGAGCAAGTCAGAAAAGAACAAAGAAATACTCTGAGGAAAAAGGAAATCAAAATGCCTCCTGCCTAAATCAGGCTGAAAAAAAAAAAAAAATCTGGCAAATAAAGGTGATCACGTGGCTAAGATAAAAGGCTACACCCTACTTACAGGAAAACAGAGCTGAAGCAAAAATGAAAAAGTAAAAATCACTTTGTTTAGAATTAAGGAAAGATCATGAGCCAAAGCCAACTCTGGAAGAAGGTAAGGTCAACGTGTAGAATGTCCTTCAACAGAATCCTCCCTCCTCTCAGAACTCACAGCCATCTTTACCCTGCATAAATCCTTGCTTGAAAATGACCTGGAATTTGTCTTCCTAACTACCAGAAGCTCTTAAAGGGGCTACAGTTCTAGTAATCCCGTGTGGTTGCTGGCTGTCAGCACGTGAAGTTAGTTATACTATGATCATATTTCAAGTTTCCTCCTATAGTTTCTAAGTTACCTTTGTATGCAATTTTTCATTTTACAAGCCTTTAAAAAAAAAATACTAATAATTCTCAGTTGGTTCACAGCCTGGCTTACTAACTCCAGGCTGACTGGATTTGCATTTGGAAAGGCCATCTTGTTTTTCCATAAGGCAACCTCCAAAGAGAAAGAGAGGCTTCCCTGGTGGCTCAGTGGTAAAGAATCTGCCTGCCAATGCAGGAGAGGCAGATTCAATCCCTGGGTCAGGAAGATCCCCTGAGGAGGAAACGGCATCCCACTCTAGTATCCTTGCCTGGGAATTCCCATGGACAAAGGAGCCTGGCAGGCTACAGTTCATGGGGTCTCAAGAGTCGGACACAACCGAGCAACTAAACAACAATAAAAGAGAAAGAGGCTGAACCAGTTCCCTTCTAATGGTAAATGGTGGGATGTTTTGTTTCTTTTTTGTTTTCTTATTTTGTTTTTAGATACTTTCAAAAGATTCACTGTCTATCCTGGGTCAATGGATGGATACCTCCCCAATCAGGGCCTTTAACACTGTGGCCAACACAGTAACACTCATCACTCTAGTGGGGAGAAGTACGGATCTCCCAGAAATCTACCTTAGTCAAGGCAGGAAATGCCCTAAATGCCTTCTCCCATTCCTTCCTGTCTTAGTCCATTCAGGCTACTATAATGAAATACCATAAACTGGGTGACTTATAAACAACAGACATTTATTTCTCTTAGTTCTGGAGGCTGAAGAGTCCAAGATCAAGTCACCAGCAGGATCAGGGCCTGGGGAAGGCATGCTTCTCCAATGAGGTCCATCCTCTTGCTGTAACCCCACATGGCAGAAGAGGCAAGAGAGCTCAGTGGGGTCTTTTTTATATAAAGACACTAATCTCATCTATGAGGGCTCCACTCTCATGACCTAAAGCACATCCCAAAGGACCCACCCACTAATGCCACATCACTGGGCATTAGGATTTCAGCATATGAATTTTAAGGGACACAACATTCAGACCCCAACACCTCCCCATTCTTCTGCACCACCCATACACACACCCATGTTAAGTCACTTATTTTTTAAAATTCTCTTTTAAACAAAGATGACCATGGAAAGTGAATATGCAGTTTACATACACAGGTAATATTCACAATACACACACACACACTTTTGGCAAAGGATAGGTAAAAAAATTAAGATTTCCCAATTACTACCCTAAACAGTGAAAGGAAAAGAGACAAGGTCCATAACCCAACTTTCACCAATCCATGGAAGGTAGCAGGTGAGCCCAATAGACATTTGTTCAAGCAATGACCACTGTGAGTCACCTGCCCTCCCTGACCTGCCTGGGGCTTCTGGGCTGACCCAGGCCAAAGGAGAGCCATCCTAAGTGCCATCCCTCAGGAGTCCTGTTTCCACAGGAAGCTCCCAAAAGGGACCAGAGTCTCTATTTTTTCCTATCTCCTAAGGAATTGCCTTCTAGGAATCAAAGAATCAATAAAGTGAGGTTCAGAAAACCCCAAGCCCAAAAAGACTCTGGGTTTGGATTTTCAAGGCACTATAGAAAGTTATTCTCTTTAAACATCATTCAGGCAATTTGACCTAAAGTCACCAATTTAACCATAAAACATGTAGTTACATAAATTGGTTAAGCTTTCCCTGCAATGTTGTCCATGACAAATGACTTTAAAACAATCTCCACTCTCTAAACTCCCACTCTCACTTCTGGCTTTTTAGTCAGATTTACATAACTTTTTAGATTAAAATATTGCTATCTGAACTCTCAACTTTTCCTACTCAAAAGGATTTAGCTAGAGTATTCTTCACTATATGAACTTACCACATTAACTTTTGTTATCTGAATTCAAGATCCAAATATATTCAGATAGTGAGAAATATCTAAAATTTCAGAGTGATGTGTAAATTAACTTTAACCTCATCCTAAAGCATAATGAAAACTTGTTACAATTTGAAAGGTCTAAAGGATCCTAATCAGTAATCTCTACTATAGGCATAGCTGAAGAAACATCTGAAATCTCTTTATCAAAATCTGTACCAGACCACTCTACATACACAAGGATGGTTAGTATCAAAAATAAAAAAGTTTTGGCAAGGACATGGAGAAATTAGAAATCCCAGTGGCATATACTGCTGATAGGAATGTACATGGCACAGTCATTGTGGAAAATAGTTTTGTGGTTCCTCAAAAAATTAAACATAGAATTACCACGTGATCCAGGCTTCCCAGGCGGCACTAGTGGTAAAGAACTAGCCTGCCAGTGCAGTAGAAGTAAGAGATTCGGGTTTAATCCCTGGGTCGGGACGATCCCCGAGAGGGGGAAATGGCAACCCACCCCAGTATTCTTGCCTGGAGAACCCCATGGACAGAGGAATCTGGCGGGCTACAGTCCATGGGGTTGAAAAGAGTCAGACACAACTGAGCAAACAAAACACACACATACCATGTGATCCAGCAATTCTACTTCTAGATATACACACAAAAGAACTGAAACCAGAGACTTAGAAACTGGTACACCAAAGTTCATAGCAGTATTATTCACAACAGCAAAAGGTAGAGACCACTCAACGTCTAGCAAATGAATGGATAAACAAAGTCTAGTGTACATATACAGTGGAATGTTACGTAGCCTTAAAAAAGAATACAATTCTGACACATGCAACACAGGCAGACCTTGAAAACATTATAGTAAATGAAAGAAGTCAGAAACAAAAGGACAAACATGGTATGATTCCACTTGTGAGGTACCTACGTAGTCAAATTCAGATTCAGAATGGAGATTGCCAGGGGCTGGGGAAAGGAGGAATGGGGAGTTACTGTTTCATGGGTACAGAGTTTCAGTTTGAGAAAATGAAAAAGTTCTGGAGCGGGACCATGGTAATGGTTATACAACAATATAAATGTACGTAATTTCACTGAACTGTATACTTATTAATAGCTATAGTGTTAAAATGAGCTATACATATTTTACCAGAATAAAGGGAAAAAATCTGTAGCAGAGACTATAAAAAGCTATCACTACACATCTTTGAGAACAGCTAAAATAAAAATATTGACAATGCTAAATGCAGATAAGAAGTTAGATCTCTCATATATTATAGGCATGAATGTAATAAGCTACAGCCACTCCAGAAAAGAAATTAGCACTTCCTTTAAAAACAAAACATACACTAACCCAGCAACCTACAACTTCATTCTGGTACATCTATCCCAGAGAAATGAAAATTATACCTACACAATTGTTCACAGCAGCTTTACTTATAGTAAGTAATATGAAGCAACCAAAATGTCCTAATACAATAGGTGAACAGTTAAACTGTGGTCTGCCCATACCATGGAATTCTACTCAACAATGAAAAAGAACAAATTACTGATACAACAATTTGGATGGACCTTAAAGACATGCTGAGTGAGCCAACCTCAAAAGATTACATATTGCATTACTTCATTTGCATAACATTTTCAAGATGACAAAATTCTAGAGATGGAAAATGGATTAGTGATTGCCAGGGGTTAGCAAGGGTGGAGAAGGAGGGTGATGAGTATATTAATGTAAGTTTAGCTACCTATCTGTGGAAGTTGAAGGTACTTTTATTTTCCACTATCAAAAAATGCTTCAAAAATTCTCAATGTTTATCAAGAGCAGAGCTACATACAATTTAATGGCTCAGTATCCCTCCCAGTGATCTCAAGTTCGACTGAAAGCACAATGGCAGCCACCCACAGAAATTCCACCAACAAACTGTCAGATTCTAACTTATACCCTCCACATTTTGGCCTATTTTCTTTCCTGTTTGGCCTGAAAGGGGGAGCTCAGTATTGAATTCAGTCAGTGGTTTTGACAAATATCATCTATTTTCATGTTTAAGCTTTACCACTCATGTACAAAAGTCTTTTTAAAATTCAAGAACACACAAAGATGTATAGGGTGCACCCAGTTCAAACAAACCTAGCTTATAAAAATCTGAATTCAAACATACAACTGGTGGGACTATCAAGAGTATTCACTGCTGCTGCTGCTGCTGCTAAGTCACTTCAGTCGTGTCCGACTCTGTGCGACCCCATAGATGGCAGCCCACCAGGCTCCTCCATCCCTGGGATTCTCCAGGGAAGAATACTGGAGTGAGTTGCCATTTCCTGATCCAATGCATTTATGCATGCTAAGTCGCTTCAGTCGTGTCCAACTCTGTGCGACCCTATCAAATAGGGTACTCTCCTGCTAAAACATTATTTTATTTGTGTGCAACTTTTCCAAAATACGTTTATTTAAAAAGGGTACAAGGAAGATAATAAAGAATCAGATAGTCACAATTCAAAATAAAAGCAGCCAAGTGATTAGAAAAGTCAGCCTTGGACTTTACACACATAGCCATTCAACTCCTGTTTGCACCACTAATCCTTTACATTCCATTCTACATAAAGTGTTTTCAATTTCTTACCAAAATATGCACTGCAACATTTTATGATGATTTTAAATGGCAAGATGTGTGATTCCTATTTGACCTACAAATTTATGTGTGGCCAAGTACCTTTAAGTGGATTGATGCTTAATGATCCAACCTTATTAAACCATGTGCTGAAAATCTCTGCTGAAAATGAATATTTCAATAACCATTTCATTTTTCCTGTGGGTTTTCTTATTATCTGTTCTCAAGGAAATAAAAGAAGCTATATTTCCAATTTCTAGAAAGTCACTTTTAATAACTATGACCATATACTAAACAATAAACTATTATGTCAGATTATTAAATATATTTGGTTTTAGTGACCTAGATTTTCAAACTCCCCCCGAAGGTCACCAATGCCCACAACCCAGATAATCGCAGAGACCAGCCCTCATCTGCATGCTGCTCCACAGCCTGGGCATTTAGAATTACAAGTTGGCACAGAAGTGCATACTTCTGTGTGGAATTCCATAGAAGATAAAGTCTTCGACATGATCCAGACCAGCAACTGTTTCTAAACTGCTTCTTGAGTTTTCCCCGTTAATTTCCCTCTCTGGTGGATCCTCTTGATCTTCACAAACAGAGGAAGGCTTAACTGAGACAAGTTGCTGGGGAAATATGGAACCTCGACAGCCAAGCACCCACAAAGGGTTCCCACGTGGATGCTATTACAGTCACTGTTTCAGGAGTACAACTCTCTCCAGAAACTGTCCCCCCACCCCGCTCTGACTCGGGCTGCTGATTCTGCCCTCAACAGTTTTGCTATCTGTCAGAAAAGGCTGAATGATGGTCTCCTCTACATTTAGGAGGGAAAGAGTTTGCAAAATTAAGTATGAGAACACAGAGAATGCATGGATCATCTTATACTGTAGTGGCGCAGAGTCTGAAGACCTGGGTTTCGATGCCTGCTTTGCCCCCATCTGAGAATCGATCTCGTATCATCTTCCCTCCCAGGCCGACCTCAACCCTCCCCTCCTAACAGACGGCTCTCACCAGGGCATGTGCCCTCCCACTCAGCACCCTCTATCTAGGCTGCTCTTTACCCTGACACTTACCCTTCTCAACCCAGGACGCTTCTCTGAAAAGTGTCCCCCACGCCCCTCTGGGTTTTCAGGAGCATCCTCAGCTTGCCTTCATCAAGCCATTCATCACAGATCACTAAGCGCTTTCGGTGAGTGTGCTGCCGCCTCCCCACTAGCAAACTGAGGGCAGGGCAGCCTGCTTCCCCCAGGTTTGTACACACGCGTGCACACAAACGCCCACGCGAAGCTTACGCTTAGGGCTCCCAGTTCACAAGGCCTCTTCCAAGGCCCTGGAAGAGCCTAAACATCACGTTCACACAGTCAGTTTTGTCTGATCCACAACAGTAAGATAATCTTTAAAGTGGGATAGTCTGACCTGTACAAGCCCGGGGTGGTCACCATGACCAGAGGAAGACAACAACAGGGACCCCTGGGAAATCTGGCTGAGATCTCGTGTTCACCCAAAGTATGCTGAGTAATTTTTACAGGAAAAATAATTAATAAAATTATTCTGTATTTCACGCTGGAGTTGGGGGTGGGGGAGACACTTTAACTGCCATCAGTGAAGCGTGACCTCTCTTTTCATTCGAGTTCCCCCAGACATACTCCCCTTCCTGCTAGGCGGTACTGGAGCATCTGGCTAAGAGGAATATTGGGACTACTTTTTATATTTATGGGATTTGTCCACTTTTTCAAATTTTGTAATTTCTCATCATACTTACTTTCAATCTAATTTTATACTTGTAGCCTTATATTCCTTTTCTGAAAGAGAAAAACTGCAGAAGTTTCAGGCCCCATAAAACCTGGATTTGTCCCAGCCTGTACCTCATATAGTCCTTGGCCCAAAAAATTTGTCGTGGGAATGAGTGCACGTAGGAATGCACTCAGGGAAAGGCACTTAATATCTCTGGGTTCACCTCCTCTGCTAAACAGTCACGTGTGGTGCTAATGAAATGGATCACATGTGAAAACATCTGGTAGAGTACTACAAGGCACTCTCAACAAGTACAGTAGTAGTGCCATGATTTTTTTCCCCCAAAGACATGGAACATAATAACTGAATATTGGGTGGTTATCAGTAAAGATGCCAAACAGAGGTGCAGTGCATGGGACATGGTTCATAGATCATCCTCCCCGAGTTAGGGGACTCTTCAAGTACCTCCTGTTAGAAAGGGCAAGTTTTTCACTCCCTCCTACTTTATCAGAACCTCCTCACTCTTAAATTCTAATTCTCAGCTGGGAATTTTCTACCTCACAAAGACTTCCTTAATTTAACGCATAATTTTGATACAGTCCATACAGTACCTTCCAAATTTAGTCAGGATTCAAACTCTGGGACAATTTCCTCCCAAACCTCCCAATTTCTTGACCATCATGGTGATAGCTCCCTTCCTGCTTGGCCATCTTTCTGACTCTTCATGCACCTGGAGAACAGAAAGCTAGCATGACTGTCCCCAGCCCAAAACAGGGATGGTCACATACCTGCTGCGGAAAGGTACATAACCACACAGATACAAGCAAACAAAACTAAAGCGTGCTCCAAGATGAACATAGAATGTTGTTCTTTTTTTTCTTTTAAACTTCTTATTTTGTATTGTGGTACAGCAGATGAACAATGTCATGATAGTTTCAGGGGAACAGCAAGAAGGGAATGTATCCATTCTCCCCCAGACTCCCCTCCCACCCAGGCTGCCACATAACACTGAGCAGAGCACCCTGTGCTATCCAGTGGGTCCTTGCTGGTTACCCACTTTAAACACAGCAGTGCGTACAGGTCCATCACAAACTCCCTAACTACTCCTGCCTCCCATCCTTCCCCGGCCAAGCAACCGTAAGTTTGTAGAACATTGTTTATTGAAGGCCACTAAATTAAAATCAAGTATGCATCCAACAAATATTTTTTGAACATGGCATTGAACTGGTACTGGAAAGTCAGTGGGCAGAAAGTTTAAAATCTCTGCTGTCCTAGTGTTTACAAGCTAAAAAGAAGATACATTAAACAAAACAATAAGTAAAATCTCCTCAAAAATGTAAAATATAGAGTATCTAGAGGACTTTGAGGGTATGATTTGAGTTGACACCTGCACAGTAATAATTATACACAGCAGGAAGGAGCAGGAGTGTACCACATAGGGGGAATAGCACATACAAACGTCCAGGGGTAGGAAGATGCATGATACTCATGAGAAACTAAGAGGAGAGTTTGGCTGGAGCTCACAGTACAGGGAATCTGTACAATCTCACAGATGGACCAAGCGCCATCTTTAACTATCAGCCTATTTGTCAACTGGACCCACTCCCCAGTGACCACAGTCATTGTCTAGAATGCTCCTGTTAAGAGTCAGAGATCAAGCTTATCTCCATCCTCAGTGACTCTCTAGAAATGCAATCAGCAAACATTTCTGGAAACTCTCCAATACACTGGACACTGCACTTGGTATTTTGATGTAAACAAAGTGCAAAAGTCTGTGTTCAAGGGACAGTTTGCTATAATCGAGAACATCCTGGAGTGAGAGTCAGAAGACCCTGGGTTCAAATGCAAGTTCCAGCAGAATTCAGCTGGGGGGCCACATTTGACTCAGTCCAGTGAGAATCCCAGATACTGGCCCAGATAAATACATGCTGATAAAAGAGCATCACCTTGCTTCCCTGAACCTAAATTCTCTTATCTGTAGATGGAGATAATCCCTATCCCACAGAGTTTTTGTAAAATTAAATGAGACATCATTAAAGAACAACTGTACACTGCTGAGCACATAACAAGTTTATTAGAAATGCTTGGCTTTTAAGCTGTTTCATTGGAGCCAAATGTCTACTTTGCCCCAAATGATTTTGTCCTACTTAGTAGTGTGAATCTAGTATTATTTGGTGGCAATTTAAATTTACTAATTCATTCTTTTTAATCAAAGAGCTGTAGTTCTGTTTGAATTTTAGCCTCACCTTTGGAAAGCCCAGCCCTTTAGGCCACAGGCTATACCCAAAGCACTTTGGGGCAACAATACGTCCTGATCATTGCCAACATACCCAGGAGATAAGAAACAGCTTCCAAAACAGTAACTTAACCCATAAAGTGAAACCAAGCCTTAGCAAATTGCCAAAAAGAATACCCACTGATGGAGAAGGAAATGGCAACCTACTCCAGTACTCTTGCCTGGAAAGTCCCATGGACTGAGGATCCTGGTAGGCTACAGTCCATGGGGTCTCAAAGAGTCGGACACGACTGAGCGACTTCACAAAAAAAAAAAAAGAAAAGAAAAAGAATACCCACTGAACAGCTTTCCAGCATTGTAACCTAAATACCACACTGTAACCCACTCCTACCTGAGGCTACTCCTGGTTACGGAACTGGACCAGTTTGAACAAAGTTCTGCAAATAAGAGAATGAAGAAAGCTCACCAAGGTAGACAGCAGACTTGTCTCATTAGAACATACAGAGTACAAAACAAGAGATTAACACAAGAAGATAACCAACATCTGAAGGGGAGAAAAAAGTGGGCAAAGTCTGAGGAACAGGCAGCTCTGCAGAGGGTAAAGGCAGCAATGCAAACATGAATGAGAATCACAGCAGACAAGAGAAAAGAGACAGTCATGACCATCAGCGTGTCTTGACGGCTGATCAAATACATAAGATAGTAAGAGAAGAATAAGGAAAACTCGGATTCAAAGCCAGGATGCCTGGGAGAATAGTGGTAGAGTAACACAAATCAGGAGGTTATAAAGGGGATTGGTTAGGGAACTTGAAAAGTTTTTAAAAATATAACAGTCTGGATTTGAAGCCAGGGCTGAAAAACTGGGTGGAAAGAGCCAACACGCCAGCTGGAAACAGAAGATGTAGCAGGGGCAGAAGCCAGGAGGAGGGCCCGCGTGTGGGAGTCCTCAGGAGGAGCTGCGGGTGAAAAACCAAGGAGAAATGAGCTGCCAGAGAAAGCAGTGGGCTGGGGGAACGCCCACGTAAGCAGGGGAGAAGAAAGTGCAACAAAGAGCACAGGTTGAAAGAGGATCAACAGCGTTTGAGAGCACTGGGAACACGTGTCTAAAGTGTACACCAGATCAGGCCATCTCCCCAGCAAGACTCCCACGCTGACCTCTCACTTCATCACCCTGGCCACAAAGCTCTCGGTGCGCAGCCTCGCCCACCCCTCCAGCCCACCTCCTCTCCCTCACCACACACCAGCCACAGGGGCCTTTGACGATCCCTCGGACACAGGGGGTTCACCCCTCCTTCAGGGCCTCAGAGCTTCTACCAGAAGGCTCTCGAGGGACTCTGGTTCCTAACCTATCAAACCTCGCACACACACACACTGCCCTCTACCGTACCATACCACTGTCTGGTCCTAACGCGCATCACAAGTGGAAGTTGTTATGTCTTTCTTTACCTACTTACCGTCTGCCTCTCCACTCACAGAGGACTCCGACAGAGTGAGGTCCCAAGACCTTTTCTCTTTCCCTCTCGACTACATCCTTAGTGACTGGAAAAGCACCCTGCACTTCATGGGGACTTAAGAACAACCTTAGACTGAGCAAGAGCCAAACAGTGCCCTTCCTGAATCTAGTTTGGAAAAGAAAGGCAAACAAAAAAACAAGGTTAAAGTGAAACTGTATCAAGTTACAGAGAGGAAAAAGAGTCAGGAGTCTGAGATAACAGTATTCAAACCATATAGCACATGCCCTCAGGGGTGTAGGACAAGAACTGTTGAGAATGTAGAATCACTATATATCAAATAAAACATTTTTTACTGCTTCACATCTTACTTCTTCTACTGCAGGTTCTCCCAAAGAAAAATCTGACCCACACCCATCACGCCTAAAATTCTTGCTTAAGCTGGAAATTTGATTTTAAAAATCAAATAGAACAAAAATGTCAATTACTACAAGTTCTATATTAAAAGACACAAGCCTGCATGTTACCCAGAATTGTGGAGGCTGCCACTGAAAAATGGGAAATGAGACAAGAACACTTGTCTTATGTACCCACCCCCAGCCCACACCAGCAAAGACATTCCTTCAAAGATGCTGTGTGCTGGAATGAATTCTTCCAGAAGTTTCCTACACGTGTACATTTTACCTTCAGGTCTTTTCTCAGAAGCCTGCATCTCAAGATAACAGTAGAAGGGGGCACCATCAAATGCCAGTGTGCTGAGGGCAAAGAGTAGTGTCTCCTTAAGAACCTGGACAGGCAGGAAGCTAAGGGAGGATTTATGTAGCATCTCTAGGCTGAAGATTTTGCTCGAGTCTGAAAAGTGTTTTTTTTCTCCCCTCTACACCTGCCAGAACCATCAGGTAAGGAGCTCAGGACTTCACAGGAACTGACATCATGTGACTGCTGGTGGGGCTGGGTAGTTACCACGGTTCTCCTGCTCTGCAATGAGAACAACACACTGCTTTGGAGTTGGTTTGCCCCTTCCTTAGGGAAAGCAGGAGAGAAGGCCAAAAGGTAAAAGCAGGATCAAGTGGAGAAACAGCAGGCAGAAAAAGGTCAAGCTAAGTTGGTAGAAAGCAAGAACCATCGAAGCAGAGCTGACTTCAGCCAGCCCAGCTTAAGCAACAGTGGAGGAAGCCACTCAACAGGTAGCAATTAGTTGAGATGCTCATGCTGTTGCGGTTAAGTCAAAACAGGTAACCTTAGTATAATTTCCTAAAAACACATTTGCACAAAGTAAACGTGTGATCAGTAAGTTCATCTCAGGCAAATGCCCCTCCTGATCCCATTCTCAAAGCCAGAACCAGCTGTACTGACATGTGCTAAGAGACACCCCCGCCGGAGGAGCCCTGACCCCTGAACTAGCAACATTACTATTAAGTGGAGCTCGAGAGCTTGATGGCACAAAGGATCATCAGTTCCCAGGCCCAGCTTTTTGTGAGCAAATGAGCTTTAGAGGGTCAGGGGCTGCCTAGTGACAAGCAGCATCCTTTAGCAGGATAAAAAAAAATGTGAGGGGAAAAAAAAGAGCTACTTTAATTGAAAGCCCAAGAAGTTATACCACTCTTCAATGTCATAAAGCTCAAAGGGAGACTGCAGGGTGGTAAAGGACAGAATAAGGACCTGGCCAACGGGGACATGAGCTGTAGTAACAGTGCCGTGGAGAGGTCATTTTGATTAGCTAGTGAAGATGCAAAAATCCCAGGTTTACTGTGGATCTGCCACCAGCAAACTTTCTGAGCCAAAAAAAAGAAAAAAAGTTGTGGCTTCCAATACATCATTTACAAATCCTGAGTGTCAAACCAGCTGAGTTAACATAGTCAAATAAGGGATTTTCCCTCTCAGAACCTGGATGTCCTCCTCTGCAAAGAACAAGTGGCTAAGGCAGAGATCTCAAAAGTGACTCCACATACCAAGATTCCAAGTTGATGGTCAAGAGGGACTGATCACAGGAGGCCCATCGGGGGAGCCACAAGCAGAGAAGGGGCAGCATCTGGAGGACAGGATTTCCTTCGACAGGAACCAGAAGCCAGAAGGAATCTGTGGGAGTCAGGAAGGAGGCGTCCACCAGGTGAGCACAGAACAAAGCAACCAAGTCACTTACAGCCTCCTTAGGAAACGGCCTCCCTGGGCCCTGTCCTGGGGTCCCACTCCAGAAGGCTGGGGCCTGGGAGAGTGTGCTCAGCCAAGGAATTCAAGGACACTTTACCAAGCCCCGGAGATAGAAGAGGTGAATGGAGGAGGTTCAGCTCAAATCCTCACAGTACTGATTAGATCACCAAACATCAGATTACACCTTCAATTACACACAGTGGGCCTAACAGCAACCAATATACTTGAGACCTAATTCAGCAGGATACTGAATTAGGATAAAAGAATAATGAAATAACGACTATAAAAGGCTACGGGAAGAGGGAAGCCACTTAGATCCAACTGGCAACAAGCTCCTGAAGCTAAAACTCTGTTGTCCAAATGGTTATATAATCTGCAGCAGCAGAAGAAATGATTACCCTCCTCAGTCGATTGCTACCATTAACACATCTAAAGGGTGGAAGAGAGCAAGAGCCCACACACAAAGTTCTATAGACACACCCTCTGCAGATGTTATAAAACTCTCCATGGATTAGATGTTCATATTAGCCAGAATCTGAGAAACAGCAGAAATGAGGCACCATGCCCTCTCCCCAAAACAAAGATTAAAACAAGGGAACTTCTTGGAACTTTTATAAAATTTAACACAAAATTTAATATGCTACCCTTCTTTGCACAGTGAAAATGAATTTATAAACCCCAACTTCATAATTACCACAGTTGTTAGGGCTAAAGAACTAGATATTAAGTATATCTGAAAGTTGCTGAATAAAATGTGAACTCTTACACTACATTTGCACTCCAAAATCACTGCAGATGGTGATTGCAGCCATGAAATTAATAAAAAGACGCTTACTCCTTGGAAGGAAAGTTATGACCAACCTAGACAGCATATTAAAAAGCAGAGACATTACTTTGCCAACAAAGGTCCGTCTAGTCAAGGCTATGGTTTTTCCAGTGGTCATGTGTGGATGTGAGAGTTGGACCGTGAAGAAAGCTGAGCACCGAAGAATTGATGCTTTTGAACTGTGGTGTTAAAGAAGACTCTTGAAAATCCCTTGGACTGCAAGGAGATCCAACCAGTCCATCCTAAAGGAGATCAGTCCTGGGTGTTTATTGGAAGGACTGATGCTGAAGCTCAAACTCCAATACTTTGGCCGCCTCATGCGAAGAGTTGACTCGTTGGAAAAGACCCTGATGCTGGGAGGGATCGGGGGCAGGAGGAGAAGGGGACGACAGAGGATGAGATGGTTGGATGGCATCACCAACTCAATGGACATGAGTTTGAGTAAACCCCGGGAGTTGGTGATGGATAGGGAGGCCTGGCGTGCTGCAATTCATGGGGTCGCAGAGTCGGACACGACTGAGCGACTGAACTGAACTGAATTGAGGTATGTAATATTCTTCATCCAACAATTCCACTTCTAGGAATCTATCCCATAAAAATGAAAGTATGCATAAATAAGGACATATGGACAAGGATGTCTAGTAAATACCGATCCACAGAGAAGGGGCCTAACCCACACAAACATTTACTAAACAGAATGAATTAGAGCTACACCTGATGACTTGCAAAGATTTCCACAAAGTAATGCTGGGTTAGAAAAGATATAGAAGTTTATATAAATATGATCCAGATTCTTTTTTGGGCCATTTATCACTCAGTTTGTAGGATCTTAGCTCCCCAACCAGGAATTGAACCTGCATCTTCTGCATTGAAAGCGCAGGGTCTTAACCACTGGACCATCAGAGAATTCCCTGATTCAGACTTGTTAAAATGATTTTATTAAAACTTGTGTCTATATTTATGGATGTATAGGGTTGTATGAGCACAGGAAAATGTAGAAATATACACACTAAGTCAGTGATTCTCAAATATTAGCCCACATCAGAATCACCTGAAGGTGATATCTAGGCCCCACACCCAGAGTGTCTAACTCAGTAGGTTTGCAGTAAGGTCTGAGAATTTGTATTTCCAATGAGTTTCCCAAGGAGGCTAATGCTGTTGAGAATGACTGCAATAGGTTTCAACAAGAGTTACCTGTGAGACAGAAGTGGAGGTATGGAAATGGGGAGAGAATAATGGGGATCTGTGCAAGATAACATGAACAGCTTTTTACATGATTTCTTTCATGCACTGTGTGTGTGTGTGTGCATGCACACAAATTTCTGAAAGGACTGTTATCAAAATACATCAAAATACATTTTGGATGAATGAAAATTCATCCAAAGGTGGAATCTGAAGTGATCTCTATTTTCTTCTTGGTAATTTCTTATTCTTTTTTATAATAAGCAAACATGATTTAAATAATCCTTCAAATAAACCCATTTTATTGAGAAAAAAACCTTTGGAAATCAACAATTTCTCAAGGAAAAGCTCTTCTACTTTGTTTACAGCACTGAATTGATATTTTTGGAAAGATGAATGCTAATTACACTTTATATAAAAATAAAAACATAATTAATGTGGAAAAGGAAGTTCTTGGATGAAGTACATAACAACATGTATTTTATGTTGTTGTTCAGTTGCTAAGTTGTGTCTGACTTTTTGAAACCCCATGGACTGTAGCCCACCAGGCTCCTCTGTCCATGGGATTTTCCAGGCAAGAATACTGGCGTCGTTTGCCATTTCCTTCTCCAGGGGATCTTCCTGACCCAGGGATCGAACCTGCAACTGCTGCATTGGCAGATGGATTCTTTACCATTGACCCACCAGGGAAGCCACATGTGTGTTTTATAACCTTCCTTAATCAACAAAAATTTAGAGAAAACTCAATTTTTAAAGTAATCAAATAACCTACAATGGAATATAATCTGTAAAGTAAAACAAAACAAAAACTGGGTCACTATGCTACACACGTGAAACACATTGTAAATCAACAATACTTTTTTAAAAATTCAGCCAAAACATACAATCTTTCTTGTGAATGTACAAACATTTTCTCTTTCAAAATTCAATCTGATATTCAGCAAGCAAAATCTCTTTTTAAGCTGTACTTGCATCAGTTCCTCTTTTTACATACAGACTAGAAAATAAAAATACGACAAAAACCAACTAAAAATAAAAAATAACTTTACTTCAAATATAGAATGTATGTTCTCAAGTGGTGTATCCATTAAAGAGTATTAAGCTAGAAAATAAGTATCTTAGATCAGTTATAATCATTATAATTTACACTTTTCCAGGCTTTCCCATTTCTCATTAGTTTCTTCACTACAGCTCTTTGCTAGCTTAAAACATCTCCTCCTAAAACCATGCTACTATTCTATCTGAAAATTAAGCCTAGACTTCAAACCAGATGGCATGCCTCTGCTAGCTTTTCAACGGGGAACAAACAGCCTGGCCTTTCAGAACTGCTTCCTTTAGTTCCCCTCAAAATACAGATGCAGGAAGCTGCTAGAGGCTGAAAATTGGATTTGTAATGCTTATATCCCTAAGGTTTGCAAATCAATATTATAAACTCTTGGCTATCAGTCCTGCCAACTCCATTTTCTTCTATAATCTTATTATAGTGCAGTGTTTCTCTGTTCCTACAATAACAACTCAACAGACCTCCACAGTTCATTTTAAAAATTAGGGTAAATCTAAGACTGAGTTCAGGAATATTTCTGCATTCCCAGTACTGAGATTGTCCCATTTCTAAAGATAAGCAAACAGAAATGTTTGCCATGGAGAAAAAAGTTTGCCCCCCCAAAATAAAGGAAAACATTTAAAACACGTGATCAGATAAACACATAATCAGAGACTATGCTTCCCTCCCTCTGAAACAGATTCCTGGAAGACAGAAAAAAAAAGATTAAGTTCTTGCTTTGTGCTCACAATAAAACTAGGTGGGTATAAGAAGAAACATACCATGTCAAGATATGAAAATACTACACAGAAACTAAAAACAAAGTAATGGTCCAAAACTGTTCTGGAAAGCAGGAAATAAACTTCATAGTAAAGAAAACTAAAGTAAAATAGAAAAGAAAACATGCTTGCAGAAATAAGACCGAAAAAAAAAAAAAGAAAGAAGAGTTAGAACAGTCCAACCTTAGAATATCAGCTATTCTAGAAGGCGAAAACAATGATGAAAGGCCAAAGGATAAAACCTTAAAAAGGAAGTTGAAAGTTTTTACAGATTCAAACAAAATGTATGGGGGGGAGGGGACAGGGGCAGGGAAAGACTTACATCCATAGATTTTTCTCTTCTATAGGTATAAAGAATCTACCATCTTTAGGACGGATTCTCTATGATGACCCAAAAATAAAGATGGAAAAACATTTTAACTATAAAAGTTTTGTAAGAAATAAATCAAAACAGGTTATAATCAAAGGAACCAAAAAGAAACCACTTATAGGACCCACTTGAATGAAGTATCCTTTTGTGAAAGATGGACAGAAGTTGGGGAATAATTGCTATCTATTTTTTTTCTCCATGATTATTGCCCCATTATGTGATTTAATTCTTCTTGAGATAAATCTTACAATTTATGTTTTTAAAGCCTGTCTTAAAAGATTTTTCCAGTATATTAGCATACAATTATGCTTAGTATTTTTTTATAATCAAGATCAAGAAACAACAATTAAAACCAGAGATAGAACAAAGGACTGGTTCAAAACTGGGAAAGGAGTACATCAAAGCTATATATTTCACACTGCTTATTTAACTTATATGCAGAGTACCTCATGTGAAATGCCAGGCTGGATGAAGCACAAGCTGGAATCAAGATTGCCAGGAGAAATATCAATAACCTCAGATATGCAGATAATATCACTATAATGACAGAAAGCAAAGAGGTTCTAAAGAGCCTCTTGATGAAGGTAAAAGAGAAGAGTAAAAAACCTGGCTTAAAACTCAACAGTCAAAAAACTAAGATCATGGCATCCGGTCCCATCACTTCGTGGCAAATAGATGGGGAAACAATGGAAACAGTGACAGCTTTATTTTCTTAGGCTCCAAAATCATTGCAGATGGTGACTGCAGCCATGAAATTAAAAGATGCTTGCTTCTTGGAAGAAAAACTATGACCAACCTAGACAGCATATTAAAAAGCAGAGACATTACTTTGCCAACAAAAGTCCGTCTAGTCAAAAAAAAAAAAAGTCCGTCTAGTCAAAGCTATGGTTTTTCCAGTAGTCATGTATGGATGTGAGAGTTGGACCATAAAGAAGGATGAGCACCAAAGAATTGATGCTTTTGAACTTGGTGTTGGAGAAGACTCTTGAGAGTCCCTTGGACTGCAAGGAGTTCAAACCAGTCAATTCTAAAGGAAATCAGTCCTGAATATTTATTGGAAGGACTGATGCTGAAGCTCCAATACTTTGGCCACCTGATGGGAAGAACTGACTCACTGGAAAAGACCCTGAAACTGGGAAAAGACTGAAGGCAGGATGAGAAGGGGATGAGAGAGGATGAGATGGTTGGATGGCATCACTGATTCAATGGACATGATTTTGAGCCAACTTCAGGAGATGGTGAAGGACCTGGAAGCATGGCGTGCTGCGGTCCGTGCGGTCTCAAAGAGTCAGACACAACTGAGGGACTGAACGACAACAGATAATCATCTCAATATGTTCAGGACTCTTCATAACTTCTAGTTTTGTTTGGGTTCTCTCTTAATCACACTTAGAGTCAATCTTGTTTTTCCAAAAGAACTAGTCATGACAACTAGATAGAATCACTGGAAATACACTGGAAAGTATCAAAATTCTGAGATTGAGTGTATCAGTCACATGAGAAAACACATCATGTAAATAAATGTCAAAAGAACTTCAATAAAATTAAACACGAATTTATAGATAAAACTCTGGAAAAAAATACACCAAAATGTCAACATCATTATGCACAACAGGATTAAAAATGGTGTTGATTATTGCATGTATTTTTAAATAAATATATATAATAAATATGAATAAAATATTATGTGCTTATAACCAGATCTCAGTAAACTAGGAGAAAACAGAAGTGAATATTTATGAAACATCTGAAGACAGAAGGTCACAGAGGAAGCCTGCCCCGAGATACAAAAACAAATAATAGCCTAGCTTGTGTCTGCTTTGCCTATGTGTTACTCATCTGATGAAATTTGATTTAAAACTTGTTTTCATTACAGTACCTCCCCACTGACTGCTTCCTGCATGCGGTCAAATGGGCAGATTGGCTTAGGTCATCCATAAAGATGCTGACATAAAACAGCAAGTGAAAAAGCACGTTTCAGTTATGCTAAACATAGTGCATTTCATCTGGATACCAGTTATAATACGCATTTTATATTCCACTAGGAGAAAAAGCTGCCAAGTTTTGTGAGATTTTATGCTTATTAAAAGAGCTTGTCGAAATTTATAGACTTTACCACATTATCATGTTGCTCTTTCCATGTCTTTCAATATACACAGTAACTTTGACTTTTTAATGCCAAATCACAGTGAAATCATTCTGAAAGCAATTAACTCATACAGAACCAGAAAGGCACATATGCAATTTAAAATGACAACAGCATGGACCATTGTGACCAAGGTCACACATGCGTAGGTACTGACAGCTCCTTCATGACACCTGCCAGGATCAACACTGAAGTGGGATTATCTCAACTTCAGAGATGTAAAATGAGAAAATCACATGTTTACACTGATAAATAATAATAATGTTTTAAACCATCTGTCCCCAACCATTTTGGCACTAGGGAATGGTTTCACGAAAGACAAATTTTCCATGGACTGGGGGGTGCAGAATGGTTTCAGGATGATTCAACTGCCTCAACTCCACCTCAGATCATCAGACATTAGCTTCTCGTCAGGAGCACACAACCTACATCTCTCATACATGCAGTTTACAGTAGCGTTCGCACCCCTATAAGAATCTAATATCACCAATGATCTGACATGAGGTGGGGCTGGGGTGATAATGCAAGCAATGGGGAGCAGCTGTAAACACAGATTAAGTTTGCTTGCTCACTCGCCACTCACCTCCTGCTGAGGGCCCAGTTTCTAAAAGGCCACAGACCAGTACCAGTCTGTGGCCCAGGGGCTGGGGATCCCTGTTTTAAACTATCTATAGAGGATGAGATTATGAGTGACTTATTTTCTTAACACTTTCTGTATTTTTTTTGGTTTTTCCTAATTAGTTTATATTATTTGATAATTTAAAAAAAAATACTTTTTTGCTCCCTTTGGTCTGCTTGTCTTCTCTCCTTAAGCAATGTGTATTGACTCTTGCCAAAGCTGGTCTTAATCTGGTAGTCTCAGTTCAAAATAGTTATACCAAAGTGTTGATCAATTACAAGGTTTTGAAAGCTGGAGGCATAATCCTCCCAGACTTCAGACAATAATACAAAGCTACAGTAAATAAAGCAGTAGGTACTGCACATACCAAAAAAGACAGATGGATCAACGGGACAGAACAGAGAAACAAACTTACACACCTACAGTCAACCTGCGACAGAGGGGGCAAGAACATACAATAAAGAAAAGACAGTCTCCTCGGCTAGTGGTGTTGGGAATGCAGCTATCCAGGATAGCTGCATATAAATCAACGAAGTTAGAACAATCCCTCATACTATACACAAAAATAAACTCAAAATGGCTTAAAGACTTAAATACAAGATGTGACACCGTAAAACTCCTAGAAGAGAACATAGGCTAAACACTCTCTGACATCAGTCACAGCAATGTTCTCTTATCTCAGTCACCCAAGGCAATAGAAATAAAAGCAAAAATAAACAAATGAGACCTAATCAAACTTATAAATTTTTTCACAGAAAAAGAAACCATAAACAAAACAAAAAGACAACCTACTGAGTGGGAGAAAACATTTGCAAATGATGCAACTGACAAGGGCTTAATTTTCAAAATATATAAACAGCTCATACAACTCAATAACAAAAAAACAAAGCCCAATGAAAAATGAGCAGAAGACCAAAATAGACATTTCTTTGAAGACAACATACAGATGGTCAATAGGCACATGAAAAGATGCTCAACATCATTAATTATTAGAGAAAAAGAAATCAAAATACAGTGAGGTACCACCATACACCGGTCAGAATGGCCATCATCAAAAAGTCTACAAACAACAAATGCTGGGGTGGGGGTTGGGCGGGTGGCGGGTGTGGAGAAAAGGGAACCCCCCTACACTGATGGTGAGAATGTAAACTGATGCAGCCCCTAGGAAAAACACTATGGAGGCTCCTTAAAAAATAAAAATACAATTGCCATGTTATCCAGTAATCCCACTCCTGGGCATTTATCTGGAGGAAACTCTAATTCAAGTAGATACAATGCACCCCTATGTTCATAGTAGTACTATTTACAAATAGCTAAGACATGGAAGTGCCCTAAATGTCCACTGACAGATAAATGGATAAAGAAGATGTGGTGTGTGTATATATGGAACAGAATATTACTCAGCCATAAAAAAGAATGAAATAATGCCATTTGCAGCAACATGAATGGACCTACAAATTATTGTACTACATAAAGTCAGAAAGAAAACAAAAAATGCCATATGATATCACTTACATATAGAATCTAAAATACAACACAAATGAACTTATTTATGAAACAGAAATAGCCTCACAGACATAGAAAACAAACTTACATCTACCAAAGGGAAAAGGGTGTGGAAGAGGGACAAATTAGGAGTTTGGGATTAGCAGATTATTGTTGTTACTTAGTCACTAAATCGAGTCCAACTCTTTCACGACCCCATGGACTGCAGCCCACCAGGTTCCTTTGCCATGGGATTTCCCAGGCAAGCATACTGAAGTGGGTTGCCATTTCCTCCTCCAGGGGATCTTCCCAACCCAGGAACTGAACCCATGACTCCTGCATTAGCAGGTGAATTCTTTACCACGGAGCCACCTGGGATACAAACTACTATACATAAAATAGATAAATAACAAGGTCCCACTGTACAGCACAGGGAACTATATTCAGTATAATAAACCATAATGGAAAAGAATATAAAAAAGAAAAAACTATATATATAGTTATATATATGTGTGTGTGTATGTGTGTATAACTGAATCACTACTATAGAGCAGAAACTAATCCAACACTGTAAATCAAACATACTTCAATTTTTTAAAAAACTACAAGGTTTTATATCATAATTAGATTTTAGATCTGTTTGGTTTGAGGTATGGGAGCAGAGTAGAAAGAATAAAGCTAAGGAGGATTAAGTTGCCAAAAAATTTAAAAAATTAAAAACTTGGGACCAAATGGGGACTAAAGTGGTCTAAATTTAGCCTTGAACCAATCTCTTCTTTTAATCTTAATTATGCTAGGCCAAGTCTAACTAACTATAATTCATTTTATGACCTACAAATCACAACCTAGAGAGAACACTCTAGACCACTGGGTAACCCAGAAGGCAGCTTTTTCATGATTCAGTTATTTTATCATTTTGTTTTTCTCCAGAGAATAGAGTGGAATATGTAAGGGGGAGGGGAGGATGCAGCTGGGGGAGGGTGGGGGGGCAGGAAGGGGGGAGGAAGGGAGAGAGGGAGGGTCACCTGGAGAGTGATGTGTGCTAAGGGGAAACGAATGACTATATTTTAATTGACTTAAGATTCTATTCAAATTTGTTCCAGTTCCTTGATATTTTGTCTATTGGAGATATATCTAAATTGAGATCATACCCTTATTCTAAATTTAATATTCTTGGTGTATTTCATGAGTGGATGATTCAAAGGCTACCTGAAACCCCAGTTCCAATGCATACACCCATGCCCACCCACCACCAACATAGGTTTCCAAGAAAAGAGGTTATGCCTAAAATAAGGAAGGTAGAGAAAATCATCTGCCATTTTCTATGTGGGGAGACAATTGGTTCACTTCTGTTACACCTAGTAACTGCCTTCAGGAACAGAATCCTCCGTCAGCCCAGAAGGCACATCTGATCAGGAATCTTATCAGGCTGCTCTGCCCACACACCACACCCCCCCCGCCCCCGCCACCGATTTTATGTATGTCCCAACACTACTTTTGCCTTTGAGTTCCTATTTCATGATTTTACCTATCATCTTACCAACTGTCATTGAACCCCCCTCCTCCAAAGATACACACAGAAAACATTCTTGGTTATTATCAGCATATCATATAATAATGTGTTCAGAAATCATCCACAGAGATAAACTGAGCATTTTTGAGTCCAGAGGTTAATTAAGCGTTGGTGATACAGTGGTGAGCAGAGCTGCCTTCCAGAAGTTATGTAGTTAAAAGTTCCTCTGGAAAATACCATTAAAACCTAGACTTTGGAACCAGGAGTCAACCAGTTTTAAAAGTCTCCATACAAAAACGTGACAGTAAAGCTGTGTGTGGTTTTTTAAAAGTCCCAACTCAATAGCAAGCAAAACATTTCTTCCCACTTTGGTCGCGTGGGTTTCAAGTCCAAGAATGAGCCACTTAGGCTGCAGCCCAGGGCTTAGGCACTTACATACAGAGGTACTTCGCTGCAGTTCAGCTCCATGGTTTCCGCATCTGCAATGAAAATAACGAACAGCAGAGTTATTGGAGGAGTCCCCGTGTGACCAACCCGTAGGGCTGTATCCTGCCTTTCAGTTAACATCATGGAGGGAAGATACCCGCTAGATAGGAAAACTGCAGAGACAAAACTAAGAACAAAGGAATAAGATGCTCTCCGCATAGAATAACTCCCCCCCTTTCTTCTTTCACATGAATATCTACAATAAGGAAAACCTACCACCGCCAACATTATCCCACTGACTGCTCCCAAACATAAAATATCCATATATTTCAGAAAACCAAGAAAGGCCAACACAAGCATGTTGCAGGTTTTGCCTTAGATAATCACTTAGGCTACTCTGAGGTCAGAATCCACTCTTGGCTGGACGAGGCAGGAGCCTATGGCGACAAGACAGATCTAGGACCTGTTACCCAGGACCTGAAAGCTTTCTCTGGAGGGAGGCAGCCCGCTGTCAGGCTAGACAGCCTCTCCACTAGCTGTACACACCCCTTCTGCACCCAGAAACCAGCCAGCAGCTTAGACAAAAGGAGCATCATTTAAAAGAGGTTCACTGAACACCTTCCGTGGGCTCCGCATTGCACAAAGATGACCAGGAAGTGATCCACGCCTCAAAGACCTCACAGCTGAACAACAGACACCTCAAGATGGGAAGAAAGTGAAGAGTGGGCTGCATGTGAACTCTGAGCAGGGTCAACAAGGAGACTCATGGCCCCCATCACCTTCCCTCTCTCCCCCAACCCATCTGCGTCCTCTGGGACACAGTTCTGCTCACCAGGCCAAGCCTGGTCCTGGTCCCCAGGCCACCACCAGCGGCAGTACTTTGGGGCTGTCTCTTAAGAGGGCAGACACGTAGCACCTGAATTGTGACTTGAGTACAGTAATCCCTAGAGGACAGACTTGACCCAGAGGACAAATACAAATAATTCTATTTTATTTTTTTATAAAATCATTTAGCTCACGTTTTACTAATAGTTCACAAACATGCTGGCGCTGGCCACCCTTCTGGGCACGAGACACCTTCCATGACTCATCCTGAGAAGACCGAGGGCATCACAAGGCCGAGGGGGTGACAGCCGGGCCCCCCGCCTTGGTCCTCGTTTTCAACACTTTGTGCCCTGTGGCAGTTCACGTGGACACACCTAAATGGGCTTACAGGCTATCAGTAACGATTTCTAAGGAAACTAACCTCATAAACTGGATGAATGGTTTAAGGAGGTGAGAAAGTTCAAATTAAAAATAACACTAACCACAAAAATGACAAAACTGAGGTTCTGAATCCCAAAAGGACCTGTTCATCAGCTACACGATGGAATAAAAATAATGACCACCCTGAGAGCACTGAGGAGTACACGCCCCCAAGATTCAAAATGATCAAGAAGGCATTTAAAATATGAATGTAGGACCTCCCTGGTGGGACGGTGGATGGGAGTCCGCCTGACAATGCAGGGAAGGCCAGGAAGATTCCGCATGCTGAGCAGCAACTAAGACCCTAAGACCCTGCACCACAACTGCTGAGCCTGGGCTGTGGGCTCAGAGCCACGACGACTGAAGCCCGTGTGACTAGGGCCTGTGCTCCACAAGAGAAACCAACACAATGAGAAAGAAGCTCGCACAACGCAACTGGAGGAAGCCCATGCTCAGCAACACAGACAGACCCAGTGCAGCCAAAAATAAATAAATAAAACTTAAAACTTAAAACTTAAAGCTTCCCTGGGAGGCTCAGCTGCTAAAGAATCTGCCTGCAATGTGGGAGACCTGGGTTCGGTCCCTGGGTTGGGAAGATCCCCTGAAGAAGGGACCACTGCAGTATTCTGATCTAGAGAATTCCATGGACTATAGTCCATGGGATCGCAGAGTCGGACACGACTGAGCGCCTTTCACTTTCAAATGTATGTATATCCACAGCACATGTACCATGATTCTCACACTACATGTATGCTGTGTCTCAAAATACTAATCATTTTTCACCTGTTAACAGTCATGCCATACACAATTCCAATCTTTTATAAAACTTCACTGAACTTGATAATATCAGAAGATTCTTTGAAGATTTCTATTTAATAGTAAAAGAAATGAATGCATTCTACTGTGTAAACACAGCGCTAAGAAAAAAATGGCTGAAACATAGAATAAAAAACACAAAGTATACAAACTAAAGCACGTTCCTTTAGGAGCAAAACTTTAAAAACTGAATATTTTAAGAAGCTTATTAGGACAAATTAAGCTGTGCGGAAGACCCGCCATAGAGTTAGAGGAAAGTAAAGATGGTATTAGATTTTGTCTGATAAAATACATTTAAAAATGTATGACAAAAACCACTACAATATTGTAAAGTAATTAGCCTCCAACTAATAAAAATAAATGGAAAAAAAAATCACTTTGGGTGAGAATATGAAGATTTTCTGAAGAGTGAATTACTGTTTCAATAAATAATGGCCAAAATACAACCCTGATAGGGCAACTTCTCAGACAGGAAGTTTAAAAAGCACAAATGCAAAATCCATTCACTGTGTCATTCATGGGTGAGATATTGTAACAAAGAACTTGAAGCCAAAAGCACACAGTTTCACAGGATGTCAGTGTGGTTAATTTTATAGAAATAAGACCTTTAAACATGGTCAAATCTTTACAATCGCTGCAACAAGACGGGAAATGACCATAAAAATCTTTACCACATTAAAGGGTGTTGGTTATCGAAGCAAAGTACTTTAAAAAGTTGCCAAACAGTACTACCTAATCTTCTAACAAAAATAGAAGTGTTCCAAATTTTTGCTGGGCTTTCCAAGATTAAAACTGGCTGTTTATAGCAAATTTTTCTTAAAATATTTTTCAAATAAATACCCTATCCCTTCTAGAGAGGGGTGATATTTAATAAGTGAAAAAGAAAAGGCACCTCAAAAGAAACAGGTTGTAGACAGTACACACCACTGTAAAAACATTCTGAAAAAGTATTTGTATGTTTTCATTTTGTGATCTTAATGCAAAAATTATTTAAAGTTTGCCACCTACAAAAGCCCTCATACACACATTCTTTAAATTTTGGGGAAAGGCTTTCTAATATACTTTTTTAACCTTGCCAAATGTTTCATGGGTTTTTTTCTTTTTAATGCAACAACTTCTGATTAATTTGCAGGAAGAATGATTAACATCAGGAAAAATGTGAATTTACTAGCTACATTTAAACAAACTCTTGTATAATTGTTGGATGGGATTAAAATATAAATCCCCTTATTTATAAGTACACCCAGCACTCACTTCAATTAGAATCTTTTTTACCATAGAATCTTTTTTACCATTAGAATCTTTTCCAGCTATGACACTTCAAAACCAATTTCAAAATAAACAGTACTTGGAACCAGACATTCAAGCCAAAGTACTACACAGCATTAAAATTACTAAGCATAGCTTTTCAGAACAGTGACACATTTTCACTATATTACTCTGCCATGTATTACATGTCAATGTTTTTAGTGAGAACAAAAGGGGCTATTAAAAAAATTTACTACAATGTTTAACCCTTATAGCTTTTCAGGTATGAGGTATGTTTCAGAATATCCACTGTTACAGTAGTTATTGTCATTAAGTCACTAAGTCATGTCTGACTCTTTGCAACCCATGGACTGCAGCACACCAGGCTCCCCTGTCCTTCACTATCTCCCGGAGTTCGTTCAAATTCATGTCCATGCTACAGTAGCATGTTTTATTAATAAATACATTAAGTAAGGAATACATGCTAACATTTCATACTTAAGGGTACGGGACAACATTTTGAAGCTCTGCTCTATAAAGTAAGTAGGCCCTCCCCACAATGGTGAGGCTGCTTTTCCCAAGTTTTCCTCCGGGTTCAGCAGATTAAGGAGTGTAGGGCGCGTACCAGAGCCTCTGGAGTTGTGTGTTTATCCAGTGAAAAGGCCCACGTGAGCTGGAGCGCAGTACAGAATCCAGCCTGGCGCAGTTGTGATCTGTGTTCTGTGAAGGATCCAGGGCCTCCACCCCTTTCAGTCAGTGTAAGGCCCACTTCATCAAACGCCTGCCTCAACTTTGGACTGTAATTATCTCAGACGAAAGGCAAAACCTCAAGGGCTAAACAACATATTTATACTTCACCTGATATTTACCAACTCATATTTTATTATTTCTGTTTACCTTTTGCCTGTTTTCAGTGAAGAACCATTTTGAGCAGCAGTTTTCTTGTTTTTCAGAGAAACTATGTTTCACTGCTTGAAAAAATAAACTAAAACCAAACCCCCCCCCCCAGTTCTCAGCCTCAGTTCCAACACTTACAAAACCTCTATGAGGATCACCTGCTTAAGCTGTAAAGAACAAAGTTCAAAGCAAATATATCCTCAAATAAAACTTCAAATCAAATCAGCTGTTAAAAACTATATCCTCACTTTTCTGAAACTAATTCCTGTGTTATAGCTAAAAGCAGTAGTTTTGTGTTCACTTGCAGAGCTGCATGGTGAAATGTGGCCACACCTCCTTTTACATCAAGTTTAATGATAAAAAATTTGTATTTGCTAAACAAGTCACACTGGCCTAAGTTCCTCACATGCTGTGGCTTTTCACCATGTGAGTGAAGCGTCGTGTACTGCGCTTCATTTTCTCAGGCTTGAGTTCTCCACCTGCAATTTCAAAAATTGAGACTCAAGGACTTTTATATCGTACTGCATTTTTTTTTTTTAATATTTCTTGGGAAACTGAAGAGCCAATACATTTCTAGTCTTGCTGGCAGACACCATGGAATAATTTGGGGTCTCAGTAGAGAGCTGCAACTTTTAATTTTACTCCCAAAGAGGAGACAATCTTGCGAAAAAGGTTATCAAGATACAAAACATTCAATATTTTAGATATTTTTTGAAAAATACATACTATTCCAGTACCTTTGCCTGCTAGTTAACTCTAAAGAAAAATATTAGACAATTTTCAACAGGTGAAAAGAATATTTTAATTTTTAAAAATAACATTTAACAAATACAGAAAAAAATCAATTTTTTGAAGTCCTGAGTTTCTCAAATTTTTGCATCTAAATGAAATATTCTAAGACTGATTCAATATAAAACCATGATTAATTCTGTCTTCAACATGCTAAAAATCAGTGGGTATGCCTCTCATACAACCTATTAACAGACAATGGTCAAATATTTATCAATACTATAAACAACTGCATTTAGAAGGATAATGGTATGTGAAGTACTGCATTAAGTATTTTACCAACATCATCTCAGGGAATCCTCACGGCTGCTGCTGTTCAATCGCTAAGTCACGTCGGACTCTGTGGCCCCATGGACTGCAGTATCCCAGGCTTCCCTGTACTTCGCTAACTCCTGGAGTTTGCTCAAACTCACGTCCACTGATTCAGTAGCATTGAGAAAATGCTACTTAGTTACCAAACCTTCATTTACAAGTCCCTTCAGTTCCAATGTTAACTAAAAAGCAAGTTACCTAAACAAAAAAATTTAAATAAACAGACCACTTACAGAATTACAAGCAACAACCTCCAGTGTTCATTCTTCCCCCAACCCAATGCCAGCATCTACCCTCTAGCAATTTTATCCTGTACACCAAAATTTTTTCTATAGTTTTTTGCTTTGGCCTGGTGTGGTTACCAGATATTTTAGCTAAAAAACAAATAAACTCAAAATAATGCTGGAAATCTTTTTTTTAAACACGAAATAAGGTTAAATAAAATTGAGAAAAGAGTTTGAGTACTGGAGAAAGTCAAGTCACATACAAAACTATCAGTGAGAATGTGACAGAGATCCATTAACAAGTAAAAAGAAATAATCATAATAAGATAAAAGCTTAAAGACAGTAATTTCAACATTAAAGGAATACGAGTACCTTCTTCCCACCTAGGAGAAAATAGAAGACAATCTTGGGTATTTCTAATAAAAATGACCCTCATTGTAAAGTAATTAGCCTCCAATTAAAATTTTTTAAAAAAGCATAAATCAACTATACTTCAATAAAATTTTTAAAAAGATAAAGAACAAAAACAGTACTAAGTTAAGGCAAAAAAAAAAAAAAAAAAGATCCTCATAATAAGGCTTTGAAAATCAAATAAGACAACACCAATGTCCCACTGTATAAGTTGTGCCCAAAAAAAGTCACAACCTCCTTCAATTAATCTCTCACACACACATGATTCACCTTATGTTCATTCTAAGAGTCAATAGGGCTGAAAACTAAATGTGCATTAGGTCACCCTGAACAAGGCTAGGCTGGTATTTAAGCAGCCACTCCAGAACTATAAGTTCTAGCCATAATGCTCTGCTGCCTTTCAGCCAAAGGAATAAAATATAAATATTATAAATATTGTCAGAATTTTAATTTCATTTTCAAAAACTAGAACCCCAGGCAAATCTTTTCTCCACCACGGTTACCTCTGAATTGTGGTCCCCATTTTAAGGAGCTTCACTTTAAAGGTCCTTCCTGATACCTGCCCTCTTCAGCTAGGAGGGCCTCTGGCACCCCTGTCTCCACTTCACAAGGGCAAAGAAAAGCTCAGCAAAGTTGCGCCACTTGGTTGAGAATGAAGCCAAGAGGTTGGTTGTGGCCGAGGCATGTGGATCCAGCCTGTCTGACCCCAGAGCCCATGCTCTCCTTGACCTCAGCACAGTCCTTTTGTAACATCACTACAATCTGAAAGACAGAAATTCATTTGGCTAAAAAGCTGTAAGAACCTCATAGCGAGGAGTACAGGCTCAGAAACAGACTGTGTTTGAACACCAGTTCTACCCTATTCTGTGCGACTCTGGGCCTGTTATTTACCTCCCTGGGCCATGTGTCAAGTAGAAACAGTAACAGTACCTACCTCTTAAGAGTGTTGGGATGACTAAGTGATTTGATAGAGTAAAAAGAGAAAACACTTAATGGGCACACAATAAATCCTAGCTGTAACTACCATTTATTATCATCGCATATTACAGTGCAAGCGTGCTCAGTCATGTCCAACTCTTTGTGACCCCATGGATGGTAGCCCACCAGCTGTCTCTGTCCATGGGATTTCCCAGGCAAGAATAGTGGAGTGGGTTGCCATTTCCTTCTCCAGGGGATCTTCCCGACTCAGGGATCAAACTGGTGTCTCTCCCATCTCCTGCAGAGGCAGGGGGATTCTTTACCACCAGTGCCACTGGGAAACCCAATCATTGCATATGAAGCATACACAAAGGGTTCTTTAAGCATTTGAATCTTTATTTCAAATAAAATCATTCAGAATCTCTACATATTAGACTGATCAAAATGATTTGGCAGCAATTGGGGTGAAAAGGGTAAGAATGAGGCCTATTCGGCTCAGCCTCATCCTGGCAGCCCCAAAGAATTCCCAGGTATCAGGAATTCTGAAGAGCACTGTCCCACATCACTGTAATACCGTCAACCTCCACAGAATTTTTCATTAATGTATTTATTTGGCTGCATCGGGTCTCGGTTACAGGACATGTGATCTTCAGTTGCGGCATGTGGGATCCTTCATCGAGGTGCACAGACACTCCAGTTGTGGCGTGTGGGATCCTTCATCGAGCTGCACGGACACTCCAGTTGTGGCGTGTGGGCCCAGCAGTTGTGGCAGGCAGGCTCCAGGGTACACGGGCTTCGTTGCTCACACCATGTGGGATCTTAGCTCCCCAACCAGGAATGAACCTATGTCCCCCTGCGTGCAAGGCAGATTCTTTACCACTGGACCACCAGGGAAGTCCTAACTCCACAGAATTTTATTTGATTTTACAGAACCAAATACTCCCCCTCCACTTTGAAACTTCAAAGAGCTGAGACCAATTACTATTGGGGTAATTCTATTGCTACCTTAGTTTGAAACCTGCAGCCCTGGAGACGGAAATGTTGATTCACCACTCCTTCAGTGAACCTTGGAGTGTAGAATTTTAACTGTATTTCACAATATTTCACAACTATTATACTAACAGGAGGAGAAAAGAACAGCTAAACGGCAGGTAAGTCCACGTAAAAACCTTCCATGCCAACACAATGGATGGGCAGGAAAAAAGCATTTTAGAAATACACCTACTGCTGAATACACAGCAGTATCTACAGACCTGCTTCAGACTGGAGTTATCTACCTGATTTATGCAGGTCTAAGCAGCTTTATGTGAAAGAGTAGAATTACTTGGTGAATTCAGTGTGGGGAAATGTCTGAAGATTAGAAAGCAGGCAACACAATAACCATTCAAAAGGATCTCATTAATTCCAATGACTGGGGGTGGGGAGGAAGAAGGGGAGCCAGTCAGTCTGAAATGGGACAGCCTAAATTAGAGGACGTTTGTAAAGTACAAAGAGGAAGGAGCTAGCTGCTAGCAAAATGTTCCGCCAAACCAGTCACACTTGCTTGTATTTCACAGGATGTATCTGCACACAGAGTGATTAAGCCCTCAAAAACCTTTTTTATACATCAATGGAACATTCCCTTTACCGGCTCACTTTTGCTATTAATCTGTTTAGTGTATCCTTCATAGTCAATGCAAAGCTCAATCACTCAAGGATCGTGGGCAAGTTCCATCTTATCAGGGCATCAATGTCCTTATTAGCAACACAGCTCTAAAGCTCCTCTCTCATGTCAAAGTCAATTCACTGCACAACACTATGCAGGCTGTCATGGGAGGGATAATAAAACAAAAAAAGTATATATACAATACTGTCCCTAGCATGGATGAGCTTACAACCTGGCCAGGATAAGATCTATAGCCATGAAAAGATAAGGGTAAAGGAGTAATACCCCTGAGCTGGCAGAACACGACAGTCTAGGACGAGCATGAAGTGATAAATGAATTACATACATAGAACAAGAGAAAGGAGGATTCAGCATGAAGACAGACCTGGATACATGATATTTTTATGAAACACTGAGGAGTTAGATAAGTTAGCGTAACAGGTCTGGAAACCAGAGGGAGTAAAGGTCACTGGCCTCTTATGTTAACACACAATTCATCCCTAAAACAACACATACTAAATCTGCAACAAGGACTTCCCTGGTGGTCCAGTGGTTAAGAATTTGCCTGCCAGTGCAAGGGACATGGGTTCAATTCCTGGTCTGGAAAGATTCAACGTGCTGCAGGGCAACTGAGCCCACATGCTCTAGAGCCCAAGCTCTGCAACAAGAGAAGCTACGGTAATGAGAAGCCAGCGCACTGCAACTAGAGAGTAGCCCCACTAGCCACAAGTAGAAAAAAGTCCGTGCAGCAACCAAGACCCAGTGCAGCCAAAAATTTAAATAAATAAATAAAAACTGCGACAAAAGTGAACAACAGACTTCCAGGGGGCGAGACTCCTTTGCCAAAGACCTAACAACATTCCTAATTTCATGTTTGCTTTGAGTCAGACTGTAAACAAAATATCCTCCAGTTTTTCCTATAATGAGCTTTTTACTTGTCCATCTTAATGGAATGCATGATCAAGTTTAACACAACTAACTGATGCTGACAATTGTCTGCTTGGGCACAGATAATGATCATATCAAATTTATCAACCCTTGCTTCACCACCAGAATCTCATTTCTATTTTCTTATTTTGCACTCATCTTTATAAAACAAGGAAATAGAGCAAGAAAAATAAGTCACATGTAAAGAGTCATGCTACTAAAACTGAACTGGCAGGTGTGAAATGCCCACAAGTTCACTCATTTGCTGATGCCTTAAAGCTCAAATTCAATACAAGAAAGACTGCTTTCTTGGCAGAGCTGTTCAGCCTAAGAAGTTTAAAGCAGCAATCTGGCAATGTATCCCAGAGTAGTCAAGAAAAATATTGCTGAGAAAGAGGCATTTCAGTTAGGTCCTCAACAGAATAAAGCCTGGCTAATATAGCTTTCTCTTATTTTGTAAATTATAGAGTTTCTCCACTTTTTACTTCAACAAAAGAAAAGTAACTCTCCTCAGAGTCTTTTGCAGGATTACTGCAAATTAAGTGGATTCATATGACTTATAGTTCATTGATGAACTTTATAGAATCTGTGAACACCAAAAATTTAGGTATGAAATTTTGTGTGATGTGCATTTTTATGACAAGAGTTTACAGTTTTCAGATTCTCAAGGGACTACTGGACATTAAAGACTAAGACTTTTGTTTTTTATCATGCTAGACATCAAAATTAAAAAGTGTTCCTCTGTGAAAGCCCAAGTGAGGGAGATCAAAAGGCATGCTACAGACTGGGAGAAAATATCCAACAAAGGACTAGTATCTAGAATATATTAAGAACGCTCAAACAATCCAGTTAGAAAAGGGACAAAAGACATGGACATTTCACTGAAGAGGGTATCTGCATGGCAAATAAGGTCATGGGAAGATGTTCAACATCATTAACCTCTTTAGAAATGCAAATTAAAACCACCATGGATATTAACTGGATTTACTGTGGTGATCAATTCACAACACAATCAGTCTTCTATATCCGCAGATGTGGAACCTGAAGATACAAAGGGCTGACTACACTACCCCATTTCATGCAAGGGACTTGGACATTCACAGATCTGAGTATCCACCAGTGGGCCTAGCACCAGTCCTCCATGAATACCAAGGGATAACTGTATATACACACAAGGAATGACTGTGTTTTCCTCCATGAATACCAAGAGATAACTGTATATACATACAAGGAATGACTGTGTTTTATACCTGAGACAAATACTATATTCTAGGTCAATTAATTCAAAAAGAGAACTTTGGTTCATGTATTGGAATGATACATAGCTGTTATATCTACTATAGAAAGAAATACTTAATGCTTTGGAAAGATGTTCATTCCAAGTTAAATTTAAAATGAAAGTTATTTAAAACATACAGTATAATCCCATTTTTGCAAATAATATATGTACACAATATGTATACAAAAGACATTAGAAGGCTATAAATGTGGAGAAAAAAAATACCACACACACATAATGAAATATCAATATACCATTCAAATGGCTATAACAAAAAACAGTGGCATAACCAAATCTTGGAAAGGATGTAGAGATACTAATCACTTACACATTGCTGGTAAGAATGCAAAATAATATAGCCATTCTGGAAAACAGTTGGGCAGTCTCTTGAAAACTAAATACACGTTGCTACCAGTAATTCCACTAACAGGTATTTCCCCCACCCCCAGAGAAATAGAAGTTTATGTTCACACAAAAACCTGTATATTATTGGCCATAGTCTTACCTATAACAGCCAAAAACTAGAATCAGCCCGGATTTCTTCAACAGTTGAATGGTTAAATTCTGTTGTCTGTGTGCACACTTACATGTATACATGCCTAACTCAGCAATATATACTACTCAGAAATAAAAGGAACAAACTATTTACACAACATGGATCAATCTTTAGGAAATTATGCTGATCAATAGGTGCCAATCCCAAAAGGTCACAGATCATAATCCCACATATATAATAATATTTTTAAATGAGAAAAAGTAATGGACAACAGATTAGTGGTGGCCAGAGGTGAAAAATAGTATCAGGAGGGGTGAGGAGGGAAGGCGGTCGTGATTATAAAAGGGTGACATGAGGGATCCTAGCAGTTTCAGAACCATTCAGTATCTTGTCTGTGGTGGTGAACGCATGAACTTACACAGGTGACAAAAAAAGATGCTGAAATTTAAGATCACAGAGACTAGTAAACACAAGTAAAACTGGGAAACCTGAATAAGATGAGTACCTTGTATCATGGTCAATATCAACTGATCTTAGCAGTAGTAGTAGCTAGACGCTCAGTCGTATACGACTCTGCGACCCCAGACTGTAGCTCACCAGGCTCCTCTGTCCATGGGATTCTCCACGCAGGAATACTGGAGTGGATTACCATTCCCTTCTCCAGAGGATCTTCCCGAGTCAGGGATCGAACCCAGGTCTCTTGCACTGCAGGCAGATTCATTACCATTTGAGCTGTAGGGCAACTGAGCTTATTATAGTTTTATAAAATATTACCATTGGGCAGAGAGTATAAAGTTTCTCTATAGTGTTTCTCCGGCCCTCAGTGGTAAAGAATCTGCCTGCAATTCAGGAGACATGGGTTCAATTCCTGAGTGAGGAAGATCCCCTCGAGAAGGAAATGACAACCCACTCCAGTATTCTTGCCTGGGAAATCCAATGGACAGAGAAGTCTGGCAGGCTACAGTCCATGGGGTTGCAAAAGAGTCAGACACAACCTAGCAACTAAACAACAAACAGTATTTCTTATAACTGAATGCGATGGTACAATTATCTCAATAAAACTGTCCATTTGAGAAGTCATGTTAGAATTTATGTATCCTAATCAATTTTCTTTCTTGCAGTAGCTACCATAGGTGGTCCACTGCCCCTCACCTCTCACCCTCATTTTCCAATGATATTGCTGCTGCTCAAATATTTTCAGGATTCTTTCTCAGCCTGTGACATGTTTTGATTATTCTGTGTGACAGCTTTATCTTTGAGAATAAATTTCAGATTTTAAAATGTCAGAAGAAATTCAGAACTATGTTAGAGAAGAAACATAAGTGAGCAAAGTAGGAAATACTATTTATGGGCAAGAAACAAAGTAACTAAGTCATGACACTGGTTCTCTTTTGTGGAGTCGTGGGCTTAGTTTAAGGTTGTGAGATCCAAGATTAAAAAACCACATACTTCTGATTGAAAATCCCTTCTAGAGGCAATGTGAAGCCAAAGAAGTATTTGAAGTGAGGCAGTAACTTACCTAAGGTCGTCTTGTCCCAGGGTTGACCCAAAGACTGCTAAATAGACTACAGAGACGAAAGTAGCTGGGGGAATAGGCGCATGGAAAATTCTCCTGACAACTAAGCAGCATGTCTACTGAGACGTTAACAAATCCAACCAGAGGTGGAAGCCACCACCTCCCCCATGGCTTTCATCTGCATTTCAGACAGCAAACTGTGGCTTTGCACCACCCCCATCCACCTCCCCACTCCCAACTAGGCTTTATACGGTCTTTGCAGGAACAAAAAGGTACTCTCCACCTACTAACCACAAAAATTAAGTTCTTAAACCAGAATAGCTAGACTACTGCACCCAATTCTAGACTATAAGACTAGTAGACAAATGAGTAAAGCCCGGAGAAATTCTCAAATGATGCTTTCACATTTAGAAATATGACCTTAATGATTAAAAGAAATGAAGCTTAACCCCAGAAAAACATGTTTCATTTGCTGCTGCTCCGAACTTCCTATATATGCTTAGTACTTGTAAAAAAAAAAAAAAAGTATAAATGTCTCCCTTCAAATATCTATCAATCTATTTGAAAAGAAAGGGTATACTGATATGAAACAGGCAAATAAGCTAGAGAAACAGATAACTATATACCAAGGAAAACACAACCATTCACTTTCTCTATAAATACTTACTGAGTGTCTATTATATCCTAGATACTAGGGATGCAGGGATGAGCTCTTCCTAGAGAAACTGCCAGCCCAGTGAGAAAACAGAAAACAATGAGAATATAAAATATGTGTGGGATTCTGCGAATCCAAGGAGATAGAAACACTCAAATCAGTCAGTAGCTGAGGTATCAGGCATGGTTCCCCAAGGAGATGAGGCCTAAGATAAGTCTTAAAGAATACATACTAGGGGCATTCCTACTTAGAAAAGCCTTTGGAAATAAGGGCAGAGCATGTCTGGTTCTTACGTGACTGGGTTGGTGGGGCAGGGGAGGAGCAGAAGAGGGGAGGGAACCGCTTCTGGCCTTCAGCATCAGGAACCACGTATGTCGAGCATTCAATAATACTGGATTGATTCTGCTCAAAGAACTGTCCCACCCAAATGCCAACAGCGACCGTTGTTGAAAATCACTGATGTTCACCAGGTCGACCGTGAAATGGGAGGACATTTCAAGCAGAAGAAATAGGAACAACTACATGGAAGCATTCAAGAAAGGGTTATTCATGGAGCTACAAACACCTCCAGGACTACTGAAAGTGTGCATAGGGTAGTGGTGGGAGAGAAAGATGGAAAATTGTTCCAGGCCCCAGTGTTACATCACACTAAGTAATATGAACTTAAAGCCAGTTAGTGGCTTTAGGCAACAGAGGCAAGCGACCCAAATTGCATATTAGAGAGATCACTGTGATGCAGGGCTAAGATGAACTGAAAAGAGAGACCAAAGTCAGGGAAGTCAATCAAGAGACCATCGCTATTGTTCAGGTGAAAGACAGTGAGAGCCTGATTTCAAGCAATGTTTTAGGGAGGACAAAGAAATGCGAGAGATTAAAGGACAAAATCAAAAGGCCTTGGTGCTTAACTAGATGTAGGGCATAAGGACCAGGAGGAATGAATCTACAGTGACTCCTTGGTTCCTGGCTTAGACAATGGGGAAGACAGCGCCACTGGCCAAGAAGGGGAAAGAGAAAGGGGAAGCAGATAGATGACTTGAGAAAGAAATAAAAATGAGTTCTGGCCATTAAGAGCTGGAGATGTGCTGACTGATGTCCAAGATAGGTCAAAAGCAGGGACCTGGAGTTCAAGAAAGAGGTCTGGGCTGGAGAGAAAGATTTTGATAATACAGTATCAGTAATTAAAGTCATTTGGGAGTAAATGAGATGGCGTAAGGGAGTGGATACACACAAACTCATAAAGGGCTTAGAGCAGAAACTTGGAGAACTCCAAGAGAAAGGCAGAGGAAGCAGAGCTCACAAAAGGCATTGAGGAATAGAGAAATAGGGCTGACATTTACAGAGCACTATTTATCGCACTAGACAATTTTCATCCAGTCCTCACAAACACACAGAGCACCTTCTGCTACTGTCCCCATTTTACAGATGGGAAAGTTAAGGCATAGGCGGTTAAACACCTTGCTCAAAGGCACACAACAACTAAATGGTAGAATGGAAATTCAAAACCAAGCAGCCTTGTTCCAGATTCCACACTCCCAACCATCGATTACCATGTTAGAAATTTAGACGGGGACAAATGTGACAATATCTAAGAGAAATGAACAAGGGAGCAAAAGCTGTGAAGCAAAGCAAGATAAGGACTGAGAAGGACCACTGAAGCCGTGATTGGAGAGGTCGCTGGTCTGCTTGGCCTCACCCTGGTGGAAGGAGCACCCTAATGGGCAGTGCAGCGGTAACCAGGAGGCGAGGAGAGGAGGAAGTAACGTTAAACAGCAAACGCTTTAAGGGTTGAGCAAAATGAGAGAGCTTCGCAGTTGAAGTTGTTGGAAAAGACTCTGCCTGCTGTGTCTCTCAAGCTGTGTCTCAGGAAGGAGGAACAGACTGAGAACTGTTTCAAAAGCCAAGGCAAAAACTGTTTTGCTACTGTGACTAAGATCGCATCTATGCCCCTGGGCTCCTGTGATCGGAACAAATGTGACCTACCTATGATAAGAATAATAACTACAAATTTCTATCACATATACAATTAGGATGCAAAATCAGCAGTGGGGATTCAAGATTAAAACAGAAAAGAACTTTCCTACGGGGTAAATATTAAAACAGTCCAATGAGTTACCAAAAAAATCTTCAACTAACAAATTAAATATTAAATACATTGTCCTGGATATTACTAAAGGCAGAGAGAAATATAAGATCCTGCCCTCGAGACATGTATAGAGAGACACAAGTTCAAACACATGAAGGGTTCAGCAGCAATTTAAGAGCTTAAATAACAATTCAATAATAATACATAATTGTGGGCTTCCCTGGGGGCTCAGTGGTAAAAATAAAATCCACCTGCCAATGCAGATTCGATTGGACCAGAGACACGGGTTCGATCCCTGGTCCAGGAAGATCCCACATGCCATAGAGCAACTAAGCCCATGGGCCACAACTACTGAGCCCATCCTCTGGAGCTTGGGAGCCACGACTACTGAGACCACACACCGCAACTACTGAAGCCCACACACCCTAGCGCCCGTACTCGTCAACAAGAGAAGCCACCACAGTGAGCAGCCCGTGCTCGGCAACTAGAGCGTAGCCCCTGCTCCCTGCAACTGGAGAAAAGCACTCATAGCAATGGAGAATCAGCACAGAGCCAAAAATAAATAATTTTAAATAATAATAGTACATAAGTGTGTAGAGCCCATGAGGGACTGCAGTGAGGTCAAGGAGAATGAGGACTCAGAAGGGGCCATGGTCTTCAGAAATTAGGAAGTCATGGGGAATCACTTCTAGTGCAGTGAAGAGAATGAAGGGCCTTTTGTTTTATTTTGGTCTTTTTATGTCGGTGGGGACCTGTGCACACTTACAAGGAGAAGGGAGAGAGGAGAATGTTCGAAGTACTGACGAGAACAGACCTTGGCAGCTGGCACCTAGTGACCAAGGGTGTTAAATGTCCCCAAACGGGAACAGTCCTGCACCCTGAAGAACTGCGCCATGTTCTTCTTTGAAATCTGGACAGATTTCCATTCTGCTTCTAATGGCTCAGGTGCGCCTTTTCTTCAAAAGAGAGCCTAGCCAACTTCAAGTCTCCTCCAGAAAGGGCCTTCCTCATGGGAGAGTTCCTACGTTCTAGAAAGTCATACCAGTTAACCACATAATACTGTCCTTGATACAATCCCCCCAGAAATTAGCACATAATTTCTTTTCAGATCTACCATTAAAATTCCTAATATTTTCATTTAAATTATCATTTACCCAACTTATAAATTACATATTAATGTTGATTTTCAGTTAAAAATGAAAACAGAATACTAGTTTTACTTCAATTTTTCAAAAAGATGGTGAAAAGAATTTAATACCTAAATATGCATATCTTCCATTGGAGTAAATGGGTCTATTTCACGGCATCTAAGTTCCTTGTTGACAGTCCAAGGGAGACCACAGAATAAGGCTCTGTCTTTCTGTCAGCCTGAACTTGGACAAGCGGGTGGCTCTCGGGATTGGATGCGCTCCCAAAACTGCAATGCCTGCCGTGAGGCAGGTGGAACTTGGCCCTTTCCCTCTATTTACTCAAGTCCTCAGGAAAATTAGAAGTCCCCTTTTCAGATCATGTTTTCTATGGCTCTCACATAACAATGTGTTCCCTAAAGCAACACTGAGCCCATTATTCTGAAAAATGCACTATTACAAAGGAACTAGGAACTAAAGGCTACACTTTGCAGAATCTGAAGTAAAGAAGTAAACAGCACATCAGGCAGATCTTCACAAGCCATGAACTGAACTACTCTCTGCCTCTTCTAGGGGTGGAAGCACAGTCTGGAAAACACTTGCATCAACAGAATACACAGGTGTGGTGAGTGCAGGCCTGAGTGTTTGTGTCTCCCCCGCGAACTCGTATGCTGAAAACTTTACCCCAAAGACGATGGGGCCTTTAAGAGGTTCTTAGGCCGTGAGCATGGAAGCCCCATGAACGGAATGAGTGCCCATTCCCTAGCCCCTCCTGCCAGGGGAGGATACAACGAGAAGTCTGTGACCTAGAGGAGGGCCCTCACCCAACCACGCTGGCACCTGAACTTGGGCCTCTAGCCTCAGAACTGTAAGAAATAAATCTGTTTAATAATAGCAAGGCCAAATACATGGTCATGCTTAATCACTATGTCTCATCATCTTAGGACTTCTCATAAGGCAACTAAATTTAGTTCATCTTAACCCCACTCCCAACGTATAAACAAACATATTTACCTTTCATCTCCTAGTTCTTTACATTCCTATCTTCCAGTAGGTGAAAGCTAACTAATGGAGTGATATAATCCAGGTTAATATGGTCATGATAGTCGTGCGTATAAAGCCTTGATCATCCCTACCAACAAATCATGCCTTGATTCAGAAACACTGACTCAAAGACACAAATACAGGAAGAAAGGCAGGGCACACAGTTTGGAGCAAGCAGGTCTATTAGCCAAATTACAGAAAATACGCTGTCCCCTGACTCACTGCATGTGTATGTGCCCGTATGTACTACAGATCTGTCTAGGTGTGTGGCCTATAAATTTATGTTACATATTTGTGGAGAAAACCTCATTTTAGATGAGAGCTGACAGAGCATTTAGTAAAACACCGATACCATACAAAATGTCCCAGGTATGGAATGTACCCAGTAAACTTAATCACAGCAAATGAGTAATTTATTGGAGGAGAGTCTATAATGTCAGTTCCAGACCACATCCACTGCCCACCTCTGAAATGAGCTCATGCCAAGTCATGCTCTACCAACTCATTTCTCTTTTCTAACTACATTAAACCATTGGAAAGAATGACTATGGCTCTTTCCTTTTATTACCCCATCCTTAAGATGTCACCTCATTCTGAACAAAGACTTCATTCCCTGTTTTGAAACCAACATTTCATAACATCAACGGGTCACATTTCAGGCCTTCAGAGCTCTTTCTTTCTGGTTCTGCCTCCAATTCCATTGTCCATCTCTCCTCCTGTATTCTGGGCTCCATTTGTTCCCAACAGCGGAGGGACTTTTCACCCACAGGCGTTCAGGGTCCTTGCCCTTGGAAACTCCTGCCCTGCTGTAGGAAGCATACAGTGAAACAGCCAAAGTCATGTAATTAACATTAGAGTAAAGAGAACAAAACAAAGGCACCAATCCTGCCAGAAACGGGCTGGGAACCTTTGTAAGATCAGCTGACAAGCACTTGTTCATTTAAGTGTTTAAGAAAACAGACTTCCTTTCTGCCAATATGATGAGTTAAATAACCTAAGAACTCTACTGCTCAAAGCATTTGTTGTTTATTGTTTAGTTGCTCAGTCATGTCTGACTCTTTGCAACCCCATGGACTGCAGCACACCAGGCTTCCCAGTCCTTCACCATCTCCTGCAGTTTGCTCAGACTCATGCCCATTGAGTTGGTGATGCCATCCGAACATCTCATTCTCTGTCACCCCCTTCTCCTCCTGCTCTCAATCTTGCCCAGCATCAGGGTCTTTTCCAATGAGTCAGTTCTTCCCATCAGGTGGCCAAAGTACTGGAGCTTCAGCTTCAGCATCAGTCCTTCCAATGAATATTAAGGGTTAATTTCCTTTAGCATTGACTGGTTTGATCTCCTTGAAGTCCAAGAGGCTCTCAAGAGTCTTCTCCAGAATCACAGCTTGAAAGCATCAGTTATTCAGCCCCAGCCTTCTTTATGGTACAACTCGCACATCTATACATGACTACTGGAGAAACCATAGCTTTGACTAGATGGACCTTTGTTAGCAAAGTGATGTCTCTGCTTTTTAATATGCTATCTAGGTTTGTCATAGCTTTTCTTCCAAGGAGCAAGAGTCTTTTAATTTCATGACTGCAGTCATCGTCTGCAGTGATTTTGGAGCCCAAGAAAATAAAGTCTGTCACTGTTTCCATTTTTTCCTCATCTATTTGCCATGAAGCACGATCTTGGAAGGAAGCCTATTTCAGAATCACTGCAAATGCATATTTCTTGAGAACTCTCCCATGAAAATAAGGAAGCTCTCCAAAAGTCGCCAAATTAAGACTCACTGAAAAATACAGCAACAAATGTGTTTTCACAACAAACTGTGGAAAATTCTTAAAGAGATGGGAATACCAGACCACATTACCTGCCTCCTGAGAAATCTGTATGCAGGTCAAGAAGCAGCAGTTAGAACCAGACATAGAATAACAGACTTGTTCCAAATCGGCAAAAGATAACGTCAAGGCTGTATATTGTCACCCTGCTTATTTAACTTACATGCAGAGTACATCATGCGAAATGCCAGGCTGGATGAAGCACAAGCTGGAATCAAGATTGCCAGGAGAAATATCAATAACCTCAGCTATGCAGATGACACCACCCTTAAGGCAGGAAGCAAAGAGGAACTGAAAAGCCTCTTGATGAAAGTAAAAGAGAAGAGTGAGAAAGCTGGCTTAAAACTCAACAGTCAAAAAATGAAGATCATGGCATCACCTCATGGCAAATAGATGAGGAAACAATGGAAACAGTGACAGACTTTATTTTCCTGGGCTCCAAAATCACTGCAGATGGTGACTGCAGCCATGAAATTAAAAGATGCTTGCTCCTTGGAAGAAAAGCTATGACTAACCTAGAGAGTGTATTAAAAAGCTGAGACATTACTTTGCTGACAAAGGTCCATCTAGTCAAAGCTGTGGTTTTTCCAGTAGTCATGTATGAATGTGAGAGCTGGGCCATAAAAAAAGCTGCATGCCGAAGAATTGATGCTTTTGAACTGTGGTGTTGGAGAAGACTCTTTAGAGTCCCTTGGACTTCAAGGAGATCAAATCAGTCAATCCAAAAGGAAATCAGTCCTGAATATTCATTGGAAGGGCTGATGCTAAAGCTGAAACTCCAGTACTTTGGCCACCTGATGGGAAGAACTGACTCATTGGAAAAGATCCTGATGCTGGGAAAGATTAAAGGCAGGAGGAGAAGGGGACAACAGAGGATGAGACGGTTGGATGGCATCACCAACTCGATGGACATGAGTTGAGCAAGCTCCAGGAGTTGGTGATGGACAAGGAAGCCGGGCATGCTGCAGTACATGAGGTTGCAAAGAATCAGACACAACTGACAACTGAACTGAACTGAAAAATATAGAGATGACATAGCAAGAATCTTTGCCCTGAAGAGTTCGACTGGTCTCAGCTTTGACGACTGAGTTTAAATGGCCTTTGAACGTAATCAGTAAACTAGAATTTGAATCTTAAGGGGTTATACAGAATATAGTATAGCAAAAAGCTAGAGGAGAAAGATACGAAAGATGTTAAGAAACATGAAACACATGATGAAAAGGTTCAACATACTTTTTATAGGAATTTCAGACTGAGATAAAAGAGAATATTTTAAGAGATGATTTTGAAGAACTCTTATTACTAGGGTAGTACTGACACTCATTAGGTACTCAGTAAACTGCAGGGTCCTCCCTCCCCTCCTATGCCCAATAACCGCCCCATATATATGTATATATATGGATCTTTTATTTATTCTACAATCTAACAATCATATCTCAGCACTTGTTGCTAACTGTTTCAAGTGCTTATTTCCCCAGCTAAATTATTCTCTTGCCTCCTCTGCTGTGTTCCCTTGTTGTTATTGTTTTTGGTCACTACGTCATGTCCAGCTCTTTTGCGAGCCCCCGAACTGTAGCCCACCAGGCTCCTCTGTCCATGGGATTCTCCAGGCAAGAATACTGGGGTGGGTTGCCATTTTCTACTCCAGGGGATCTTTCCAACCCAGGGACCAGACCCACATCTCCTGCATTGGCAGGTAGATTCTTTACCACTAAGCCACCTGGGAAGCGTTTTTCCTATAAATAAAGGTATCCCTAATGTAAAATTCCCTGATAGATCAGTTGGTGAAGAATCCACCTGCAATGCAGGAGACCCCGGTTTGATTCCTGGGTTGGGAAGATCGGCTGGAGAAGGGAAAGGCTACCCACTCCAGTATTCTTGGACTTCCCTTGTGCCTTAGCCGGTAAAGAATCCTCTTCAATGCAAGAGACCTGGGTTCTATCCCTGGGTTGGGAAGATCCCCTGGAGAAAGGAAAGGCTACCCACCCCAGTATTCTGGTCTGGAGAATTCCACGGACTGTATAGTCAACGGGGTTGCAAAGAGGCGGACACGACTGAGTGACTTTCACTAATGTAAAATTTGGCTGACCGTGAGAGAGTTATTTTTAGCTTCTTTCTGAAGGATTAGTTCAGTAAAAATCCATATCTTTTCAGAAACAGGAGGAAAAGACACATTTTAATTTTTAAAAAATATTACACTTTAATACATGGTCTATTAATGACTGGAGTCCCTACTGAGACTTAATGAGAAGTATCTTCATATACATAAAAGTTACTGAACGAAATAAGGCTACATATTTCATTACATACAATTATGGATGGGTTCGCAGGCATATGAAACATTCACAGTCTGTGTTCTGTAACACACTGACATTCACACATAAGTCCTACAGACGAAAGCACTCTTCATTGTGTATTTAATGATGTCACATTATTCAATTTATTTGTGTTTTTTTTTTATTTTTTTATTATTTGTGCTTTTTAAAAAGCTTCATTATACCTAGACATTTGTACATTGCTTCAAAAGAAAAACAACCTTGTAATCAGATTTCTGCAACATGACTTCTGATATAAATGTTTCCCTCAGTACAGATTCACTGAGAATTTTTATTAAAAAGCTTTCACATATTTCAAATATTTTTTAAAGGTTCTATACTTTATATCACTAATCTGACATTCACCAAAACATCACTTCTTGATAAAGCCTTCCACACATGTTGCAATCTTCGTGATCATCCCCTTTCAGAGTGTCCTCTAAACTGGTATTTAAAAAGTTTCTGAATGCTCAGGATACTAAGAGGAATTTCTGATTTATGATGGTTACCCTGACAGAAATTTCCTGATACTCATTTTACTTACAGGATTTCTCTCATGTGGTTTCTATGTCATACAATAAAGAATGACTCCTGAAAGAGAGGCTTAACTTGTAATGTTTCTACCACCTATGTTGTCTGATATTTAGTAGAAGTCTGATATATGGTAAAAATTTCATGCAACCAAAACAAATAAATAAAATTTTTTTAAAAAAAGAATCTCCTCAATGTATGACAAAACCCACTGAAATGTTGTGAAGTAATTAGCCTCCAACTAATATAAAAAAAAAAAAAAAGAATCTCCAAGAAACCTACCCACCAGTAGAGTTGTACCAATTACCATTAAATGTTGAGAAATTTTCCAAACCTGCCTCATCCATCACATTTGCTGAACCAATCACAGAAGCCTCACCACCTCCCAGAAGAGATGGGAGACCCAGAGCTACACCACTAACTACAAGGGCTAGCCCCCTTCCTAGACTCACTGCATCAGCCACAACTAAATATTTACAGACTCCTATATCCTCTGAACCTTCAATACTCCCTGGGGCAATGAGAAAAAAAAATACTGAAAACTGCTTAAGTCTTCTGCAGGAAAAGGAAAGTGAAGTCGCTCAGTCGTGTCTGACTTTGCGTCCCCGTGGACTGTAGCCTACCAGGCTCCTCCATCCATGGGATTTTCCAGGAGGGCAAGAATACTGGAGTGGGTTGCCATTTCCTTCTCCAGGGGATCTTCCCAACCCAGGGATCAAACCCAGGTCTCCAGCATCGCGGGCAGATGCTTTACCGGCTGCACCACCAGGGAAGCCCAAGTCCTCCTCCCAAAACTACCTTGAGCAGGTTATCGCTCTGCAGACAGAAGGCTGGAGCTTCCTAAGAAGGTCTTTATAACTACATTTAAGAGCCTGTGAACAAGTCAAGTCTGTATTTTTATCGCACAAAAAACTATGTAGTAAAATCATACACATGCACTTAAAAAAGGGGGGGGGGTGCAGAGAAAAACGGAAGGCCTGATCACGTAAGACTTTACACATAAAGTCACGTGTGGGCTTTGGTTTCTCAGAGTATGAAAGGATTCATTTGAGGATTCCATGCTAAGGAATGACATGATCTGGCATATACACTAAACGTATCATTCCAACTACTATTGTGCACGTCAACAAAGGGACCAAGAGCAGGGCAGGAGACTTTTTTGGAGGCCATTGCAATAATCCAGGCAAGAGATGATGGGGCGCAAGAAAAGGGTGGTGGCAAGGGGGGTGATGAGCAGTCACTGGATTCTGAACACATTCTGAAGATAAAGCCAATAAGATTTCCTGGCAAGTTGAAAGCGAGACATAAGATAAAGAGGGTGACTCAAAAGTTGGAAGAATGAACCAAGGATGCACTTGCCATTAACAGAGATGGGGAGTGTGGTAAATAGCGCAGATTTGGGAAAGGAAACCAGGACTTCAGTTTTGTACATGAGTTTGAGATGCCCACACGTACAGAGCTGTCACACAGACACTGAGACACAGAATGCAGTTCACTCTGCCCACCGAGTCCTTTTACCGATTTACTCTCATCAAAGCAGTAGTGAGAAGATAAAAGATTAAAAGGAGGAAGAGGAGGGACAGTTCCCTGCCCTTGAGTAGGTAGAAACCTAAAAAGGGGTGGCCTTTTCTGCCACCTATGGCACAGCCTAAGCTGTGAACGGCAAATAGCACCTTCTTTTTCTAACACTTGGAAAGGCATCAAAGGAATGAGATGAGTATATCCAAAGAGTGGTTTCAGACACAAAAACACACCACCGTGTTGACCGTCTGGGTTGCAGTTACAACCAAAATACCTGCCAGCGATAGGAGAAAATGAAACCACATCCACCATTTTGTGATAAATCGCCCCCAAGCCTTCCCTTTCACAGTTCCGTTCTTCAGACAGTGTGGTCGACAGGGCTATTTTCCTTGGAAATCATAATTATTTTCCGAAGGAAAATGAGTTCGGGTTTTCTAACAGTCAGGGAAGAAGGGGAGACTAAGCCCAGGGCAGCCCTGGGCCCCTCCACGGGCCCCGCCTCGCCTCTGCTCATGACTCAGTTTCTCAGCGCGTAAATACTGCAGCAGGGAAAATATTTTCCACCACCTACACATAGGACTTCTGTGAAGATTAATGAATTAATGTGTATAAAACACTATGAGCTACTCAAATACAAGGACAATGGAACTCTGTAAGCTGTTGAGGCCAAGACAGAGCAATCTTAACTCTTTTCTTACAAACCCCACTGAAAAGCACACCAAGATAGCAGAAGTTATCCTGCATGGACCTGTAGAGACAAAATGAGATAACGTCTGACAGCCTCTGTGACATTCAACGCCAATGTTAGGATTGCTAGCAAAGATCCCTTAAGATAGAAATGCAATATTAAACAGGTTAAGAATCATTAGCAATCAACAAAAAGTTGTAGTTTTAGTAAAGCTCCCCACGGGGGTTAAATGTGTTGGCCTAAGAGGCCGTATTCTGAGTTGCTGCTGGAAGCATGACAAGACTCGGGAAAAAAATATGGACTTTTGTCTAAGAGCTGTAGAACTGAGCACGTCGTAAGAGCCATCCATGAAAAGAGCTTTGTTGAGAGCATTTTCCCTTATTTTCTAGACGCTGTCCAAGTTCACTTAAACGGTCACGATTAACATGGAAGTGAATAGGCCGCTGTGTGGACTCTGCCCCTAATCCAGAGAGGTGGTTTCCTCTGCAGACTGCTTCTACACCAGCATTCAATCAACCCTTCCCGTTGCCTCATTCCTGGCCCAGACTGTGCCCGAGAGCAGAGGAACGCAGTCTGAGGCGAAATCTTCTCCCCTCAAAGCAGGCAGGTGCTTGGATTACTGTGAACACTGTTTTCTCGCACCTCAACTTTTCATCTCAGAAAAAGAAGTGCTAATGGTGGCTAGAAAAGTATCCAAAACAACAAGCTCAAAATGACACCATGATTAACCTGAGTCAGGACCAGAAATGTTGATGAGTTCATCCTGACCAGGTTTCCCCGAGCCGGCTGGCACAGTCACCCCGCCGTGGACACCTGAGGCAGGAAGGGCTGACGCGCCCAGGGTCAGCGCGTTCTGATCCCTGAGCTGCTCATGACTCACGGAAAATTCCGGACTTCAGTTCTGTGTTTACTGCACACGGACACTAATCTCCCATCTGGTTTCCCTGCTTTTTAGCCCCAGCTCCCTCCAGTCCGTGTGGCCGGTGAGCAAAAGAGCCCACTTATTCAAACACTGCTCAGCTCCCCTAACCTCCTCTAAACCTCCGTGTGGCTCCCCACTGCCAAGACAGGAAGGCCCCCCTTCTGCACCTGTTGAAGGAAATGGCAGCCCACTCCTATTCTTGCCTGGAGAGTCCCACAGACGGAAGAGCCTGGCGGGCTACGGTCCATGGGGTCACAAAGAGCTGGACACAACTGAGCGCGTGTGCGCATGTGCGCGCGCACACACACACACACACACACACACACACACACACACGCAACGGCAGGTACGTGGCTAGAGAGCTTATGCAAAGGAATGCCGGAGGGACAGTTAGGATCATGTTCAGGCAGCAAAATACCTGTTTCTGTTATCACCAAGATCTGTGGCTGAGGCACTCTCCAGCCTACTTCCTATAACTTCCCATCACCAGCTGGCCGTTCTATGAGGGCGGCCAATGCGCGGCCCCACCTCTCCCAATCCAAACACCACAGGTACACTTCCCAACCCCCAACCCAAACACCACAGGTACACTTCCGCCCCTATGCTATCTTTCTGGAAAATCCGGGCAGGGGTGCCTGACCAGGGTAAGACAGGGCAGGAGCATCAAACCCAGCCCAGGAGCTGGGCACGCTGAGTCTCGGAGGTGAATGCAAGTGAAGGAGACAGCAGGGAAGGACAGGGGGCTGGGGAGCAGACCCATTCCAGCCCGTGTGCTGAGGACAGCAGCGAGCTGATCTGCGCAGGGCCTGAAGTCCCTTCTTTGGAGCTGTGTGCTGACGGAGGTCAAGGGGACAGGAGCTGAGACCAGAGACGCAAGCGGAGCTCTCCTCACTCGGTACGTGATGATCGTGGAGTCTCCACTCCAAAACCTAAGGGGTGGCTTACAAGAAGTGTAAGAATAAATCCCTAAAAGCCAAAAAGAGACCAAAATTGTTTCTCCCAATAAACTTCCCTAAATTTCTAACATTTACTCTTACTATACACACTTACCTCCATAAAATACAAGTTTCAAGTCAAGACACCTGCTTCAGTTAAACTCATTCCAAAATAATTTAGTTTTGTATATATAGAACCTGAAGAAAAAAAAAATCAACCCCATCACGTTCCTGAACAAAGCAGGAAATAGAAGCAACTGCAGTGTGTCCAAGTGTCAGGTTGCGGAAAGAACCAGGGCAGAAAAGAGGCACACAGACCTGGATTAGAGTTCCCAATCCGTCTCTACCTAGACGTGTGACTGGGGGCAGGTTACTTAATTCAAGCCTTGACTGCCTTATCTGTAAGAGGTAGCTAATGATGCCAACAGTTAGCAGACTGAGTGTGATGAAATCGAATATACCTAGAGCACTTGGTTCACATCAGTCATGCACTGACGCCATCTTTCTTTCCAAGGATCAGTTTGCCCTTCAAAGACCTCAGTTTCTGGAAGGCATGTCCTGCATACTCTGAGGCATCACTGGAAAACCAGTGGGCCAGGAGGGTTCCAACCATTGTCATCTCCAAATGTGTGACTGGGAAGGGTCAACCTGGGAGCTCCATCTCCCTATCTGCAGAATGAGGACACCAGTCACTGCCCACTCCTGGCCATGCAAGGGTGAAGGGAGAGTCACTGGCGCGTCTAAGGACTCCAGGTACATAAACTGCCATCACCGAGGATTTGTGTACTTCTAAGTGACCTGCCCTGAGACATAGTCCTGACACCACCTTGGAATTTCCAGTTCAACCACTTTCCTCATGTCACTCATGAACCTACAAAGACTCTTTATTGCTCACTAGGTCTCTCAAATTGTTTGATTTCCGACTCTCCTTAACGTGGCCCCACCCCACCTGGCTATCAAATGCTCTATCCTCCTGTACCCCCAGATTGGCACGCTCTCCTGCTCATGGTCCACACTCAGCCCTGCCCCTGAGCTGACCCCTCCTGCCTAAAGCACTCATCCCTACCCTCTCGACTGCCCTAGGTGGATAAAATCTAACCCAACTAATTCTACCTGCTCCATTACACCACTGATTCCTCCAGCAATAAGGATTCTCTTCTAGTTCTGAACTCCTCGCCAGACTCTCAGTTGATGTTTTACTCAATTCCCTAATTTCTCTTCTCTGCTACTGTTCTCTTCAATTAAACGACAAGCTTCTTACATGAAGAGATCATATCATTTTTATGCCCATTCCCTAAAAAAAGTTCAAAATAGTGCAACAGCATAAAAGAAAACATGGATGAGAGGTTCTCACCTCTCTCTGTGCACAAAAACTTCCATCCTCCTTTCATTTCCACAAATTTTTAACAAACACCTACTCTGTGCTGATGGTAAGGAAACCAAGGTGAGCAGGGTAAGTTTCCAGGTCTCAGAGGCTCAAGATGCCAATGGCAGACTTCAGTACAGTGGAGCATGGAAAGTCGCAGCCCACAAGAGTTATCGCACAAGATTCTCATACTGATTTTCAATCTATAGCCATGGTTGAAACATAAAACTGCCTCTTCTCTTGTAGGAATCGAGCCATCAATTCTGATGTGCTTCATGCATTATGAGCAAGATATTGGGAATAACCTAAAAGTTCCACATTGGGAATAATACGATAGAGAATTTTATGCAGTCACTGAAAATGGTAAATTGTGAAGGATATCCAACATATTAACAATATCAAAAGTAAAAAATGAAGAACGGTTCATGTACATGTTACAGTGGAACAAGCTGTTCTTAAACACAAGGTTGCTGTCCACCAAACTCCACTTCAAGCATTTCACACAATGCCCACAACAAGGCCAGCCCGGGTGAGACCTTCCACATCCCCCATGAGCTCCACCAGCTTTCCCCATATAACACAACCTAATTAAAACTCTGTGGTCTTAAGACAAGCCCCCTTCTTGTAGTACAACTACTTTCCCTTCATTCTTATACAGAGGAAAGCTGGAGTTGCCGCCTAACATATGTTCATCACTTACTCTGCACCACTGGCCATAAAGTGTTGTTACTCTCATTTCACAGATGAGAAAACAGACCGAGGGCTCAAAGTCATCAGCTAAAAAACGGTAGAGCTGGGAATTACAGCCACGAACATCTCATCCTGCTCTCGTTATCTGGGCCATAACAGCACTGTCCATCCTCCTCTTAGGGCCAACCCAACCCAGCAGACTGACCACGCCCCACATGTGTGGTCAGGCCAGGGCTGAGCTCCCGGCTAAATCCCCTCTAACTCTCCTAAACATAGGAGGCCTAATTGTAGTGTTTGTCTTTCAAAACTGTTGTGGTCTCCCCGAGCGGTAGAGGTTCAGAGTGTCTAGTAACTCCTCCACACATTAATTATCAAGTAACCTTTACACAGACAAGCTTTTCATTTGGACAGATCAGAAACCTTCATACACAGGTAATTCAATTAGGACACATCTCTCAGGTTATGAATGGGCCAGATTCCAACACTGGTAAATGGGTTATCTGCAGCTCCTACACGCCAAGGGGGTTAAATATCCAGATCAGCCCACAAGAACCTTTTTATTAATACCTCCAATACTAATCTGTGAGTATTGTCCTAAGCATCATGTTCACCCATGTTTCCATGGGACAATCAAAGTTCCCATTTACAATTCCAAAAACGTACTTCCTCCTGCTATAATCCTGGTGAAGGGACCCTTATCCCCACCCATATTCATGAAGCCATGGAAGCCAGAACATTCCCAACTCCTGTGAGATACAGAACCTGTGTGGGGGCTACAGCAGGGACCCACATCTGTGTCTGGGTCCCTTTCCTTTACTGCAGGGGGATGGAAGGGGCTGACCCACGGTCCACCTGCCTACTACCACCCACACCACGTGTTAGACACCAAGGTGTCCAGCAGAAACAAATTCCGCCCCAATTTCTTCATCACCCTGCTATTATTCTCCAAGCAAGCACACACTCTCTTCTGATACTGAAACATACAATAGAAATAACAAACAAGAGTTGGTTACTATAGTCACCCTGATGCACATTACATGCCCAGGATTTATTTATTTTATAACTGGAGTTTGTACCTTTTGACCCCCTTCATCCATTTGCCCCCACTAACCTCCCTCCCTCCCACTGCCTCATCACCCACAAGTTGCTAGGAAAGTAAATCTGAAGAGTTCTCAAATAAAATTGTAACTACCTGTGGTGATCAATGTTAACCAGACTTACGGTAGTATTTCACAGTACCTACAAATACTGAATTATTATGCTGCACATCTGAAACTAATGCAATATGTCCTTTATATCTCAATAAAAAAAGTATAACAACAAAAAAAGAGTTGGTTACAAAATATTAATGAAATTCACTCAGAAGAGCAGGTTCAAGTATGCAGTCCACACTTCATTTTACTCACTAGGAGCACGCCCCCGGGCAAGCAGTTTCAAGCCTCTGAGCTCCAGTTTCCTGATCAATAAAACAAGAGGACTGAACTGTCTGACAGCAATAGCTCCCCAATCATAAAGAGGGTCGCAGCGAAAGAGCTTCCAGCACACAGAGTGTGAGTCTGATATTTCTGGCTCTTCTTTGCTCTACCAACCAAATCATCCTTGTTCTGAAAAGCCTCATCCAAACCCTCCTCAACCCCTTCAATTCCAGGTCAGGTACTCCTGGGCCCCTCACCCTCTCCAGCCCACTAACCAGCCCCGCCACTACCAAGAACATATCATCTATCAAATAGGAAAAAAGCTATGGAAGTGATATTTTGGAGGCAGGACCATATAATGGCTAAAAGCCCAAAATTTAGATTCAGAGATGAGTGTCAATCCAGTTTAGCAATTTATTAGCTTGTAACCCCAAGCAAGTTACTTAGTCTAAGCTTCTGTTTCCCCATCTATAAAATGGGGACCATAACAATGCCTGTTTCATAAGACAGAAGTGAGTAACACACATAAAGCCCTTAGAAGCCTGGCACACACATGCACTATAAAGCCACTATTGTGGTGGTGGTGGTGATTATTGCTGCTACAAATATTATTTTCCTGAAGGATGATTAACAGCCTGATTGAAATGAGATTCTTCCCCCAAAGGATAACTAACTTATAAAACTCCACCCAAGAGCCACTCCTGAGATGAGGAGGAGAAGTTTCTGTTTGCAGGGGGAATAGAAAGATAGGGTGAGGGACAAGGGAAGCTGTTGATGAAAAATAAGAGGGGGAGATGTGGTCCTGTCCATTTATTCTGGCCCCCATTATCCTCCCTTCTCCAAGGAGAAGGGCTCTGACATCAAGGATTAGCCCAGGAAAGGCATTCCTGCAGCCCCCTGACTCCGAGGGATGCAAGACAGGCCTGTGCAAGAGAACAGCCGTTTACATCTAGAATTGAAAGAGTTTAGGGAACATTCAGTCCCCTACTTCATTTAATGAGAAGCTACGTTCATGTTTCTTTAAAATTCTAGGAATCACTGGTAGATTTGGATGGCTTGTTGACTTCTGGTAATACTGTGTTTCATATGTAAAATATCTGTCTTCCAGCTGCAATAGATTTTTAATAGGATTTCCTGGAAATGGTCTCTCTCCCCAAAGACTGAACAGGAACTCTCAATGTACGGGTTTCCATGCAAACAGTTCCATCTGGGTAACAGTACAGAGGTACCTCACTATTTCAGGGAAAACAAGAGTTTTCCGGACACAATTTTCTAAAACATAATTCATGGAACCAGAGAACCTGCCGTATTATCAGCATGTGGCCCTCAACCTAAAGCATCGCTGGATGTGTATTCACAGCAAATCTGTCAGATAAAATCAAGGTAAATCCACCTCCCTGAGGACAATATAACTTTTTTTTTTTTCTTTTTCTCTCCTTTATTTATTTATTTTTTTTCCCCAGTGGGTTTTGTCATACACTGATATGAATCAGCCATAGATTTACACGCATTCCCCATCCCGATCCCCCTGGGCATACACACTGAGGAAACCAGATCTGAAACAGACACAATATAACTTTTGATGCACAAGAAACAGAACTACCCATATGAATGAGGATAATAGTAAAGACAATTGAAAAATGTAATGAAATTCCCAATCACTTCATTGGTTCACTTAACTAACATTTACTGGGTAATTTAAATGTGCCAAATACTAAGATCTAGAGAAAAGATGATTCAATCTTTACCCTTAAAATGCTCAACCCAATGAGAATGATAAACTAAAAGAGATTACATGCCTAATATGTCACAGGCAATACCAAGTAGTAGGACTAAATTAGGACAGCAGAGCAGAAACTGGTTAGAAGAGAGATGACAGCCTGCCAGATGACCCCAAAAATCCATTCTCCCCTTTATTTTAGTGATGGAATCCTTCCACTTTTTGAAACATGAATGCAGCTTTATTGAAGCTGAAACTCCAATACTTTGGCCACCTGATGGGAAGAACTGACTCATTGGAAAAGACCCTGATGCTGGGAAAAATTGAAGGCAGGAGGAGGAGGAGACGACAGAGGATGAGATGGTTGGGTGGCATCACCAACTCGATGGACAGGAGATTGAGCAAGCTCCGGGAATTGGTGATGGACAGGGAAGCCTGGTGTACTATAGTCCACGCAGTCACAAAGAGTCAGACATGACTGAGCGACTGAACTGAACTGAGAATCCTTCCATTTTAGCTGTGCAAATGGCTAACAAGCTAAAACTATATGGTGCAAGATGGTAGCCGCTACTACACACAGTTATTAAATACTTGAAATGTGGCTAATTCTACACATTGAAATGATACTTTAAATATACTGGGTTAAATAACTGGGTTAATTTCACTTGCTTTCTATTTTTCAACATGGTTATTAGAAAATTTTAAGTTACATGTGTGGCTCCCATCATCCTTTTCAGTATTGAGCCAAGAATTCTGTTGCCCAGCCTCCCCTGAAGTTCAGTGTGGGCATATGATGAAGTTCTGACTGGCAGGATATGAACAGGAGCACTGCATACAGGGACTGAGTCAGGCTCTTCAAAGGAAGGAGTGGAGCCTCCACACCCTCTTTCCTTGTTCTTGCCAGCTGGATGCAGGTGTGTGGAGGTGAGCCAACCACGTTCAGTCCAATAAAGATAATGCCCTATGGTTGGGGGAGCAACAGGAAAGAAGGAACACAGTCCCTGGATAACTTCATCGAGTGAGACTTTTGCATACGTAAGAGAAACTCCTGTCTTATTTAAGTCTCTCTAAAGTCACCTCAACTATATTCTAGCTAATAGAGAAGGGTATAAAAGGTTTCCTAAAGGAGATCGTACCTTTAAAGACATCTTCAAGAGCATTAGTTAGCCAGGCAAAGGAGAGAGGGACATTGGCCATGAGGGCCAGTTGCAAAAAGAAGTTGGCACAGAGATGACAGAGCCCAAGCAGAAAGGCAAGGGTTGGTGGGATGTGTTCAGCGAGCTTTCAGACAGGATCACAAGCTTGGAGATCAGGAGCTCTGGAAGATGGAGAGGCAGCACCCAAGGATGAGGCTGCAGAGGCTGCTCAAGTGCCTGAAAGCCTTGTATCATGGACTGAGAACCTTGAACTTTTTTCACATAGGAATGCAGAACTACTGAAGATCCTACCTAAGGAGGAAACCACCATTCCGGTGCCCACTCATGAAGTGGGTGTTCAGGAGGCCGAATCAAAGGCAGGAAGTGAGGGAGTAAGCCAGATCAGGTGTGATCAAGCTCTGACCAGCAGCGATGGCAACGTGGAGAAGATGGGACAGAATGAAGGCCTGTTGCAAAGGTCCAGCCACCCTAGGGGGCACAGAAGAGGGAGAAGTAAAACAAACTCTCAGAGTTCTGGGTTAAAGGAGGGGCCTGACAACTAAAGCAGACGTGCAGCAACATGGATGGGCCTAGAGGTTGTCATCCTGAGTGAAGTTGGTCAGTCAGAGCAGGAGAAATCTCGTATGACAGCCCTTATATGAGGAATCTAAAAACAAATGACACAAATAAACTTGCTTACAGAATAGAAACAGACTCACAGACGGAGAATGAAGTTAGGGCTGCCAGAGGAAGGACGGGGGAAGGGAGAGTTAGGGACTCTGAGAAGGTCATGCACACACTGCTATATTTAGAAAGAATAACCCACAAGGACCTGCTGTAGAGAGCAGGGCACGCTGGTCAATGTCATGTGGAGAGCAGGGGACTTTGGAGGAGAATGGATCCATGTATGGCTGAGCCCCTTGGCTGTCTACCGGAAACCATCACAACACTGTTACCCAGTTATCCTTCAATACAAAACTAAAAGTTTAAAGAACAAATGACTAAGGCAGGAGCAGGAGCCGTCTGGGGTGGAATAAGGAAGTAACAGGCTCAGCGTCAGACACACTGAGAGAGATGCCTCCATTTGTGCCAAAGCTCATCATGAACAGCTGTCCTTGACTAGAACCTAAGTAGGGTACCAGGAACAAGGATGCAGATTTGGGGAGAGGGGGCATTTCTGTAGACACCCAGTTTCCATAGACATCAACCGTACAACAGGGAACAGTAAATGCCAGGAGCTAGGAGAGGAAGGGGAAAGGGAGGGGGAAATTAATCAAAATCACAGAAATGTAAACACTACTGAGACTCTCCAGACTCTTCTCAGGAAAAAAAAAAAGTGGAGAAACAAATGTACACAGACTTTTTAGGGGGAAATGGTGAATAAAAAGGAGTTGAAACTATTACAAAAACTTAAAGTAAAACTTTTGTCCAAAATGGCTCTCTTAACCTGTACATTAAATCTTATCAGTGATAAAAGCAAATCCCAAATGACTTCAAATACTTTATTTTCTTGAATTCATTACCATACTTTCTAAGGAAAGATTACACAAAGATGCTATAATCCCATTCTAAGTTTTATAAAATTAGTCAAAATGAGATTAAAATTTCATAATGAGTCATTTCTTTTCAAGACTCTAAGTCACTGGCTCTGCTCTTTTTGCAAGAACTTGCGAATTCACTTTGCCTATTTTCTAGGAAACAACCTGAGAAGAAACCCCATCAGTTCTAAATTGTGAAAATGCTCCTGTGATTGGGAACCCTAGAAATCTAGTTACATAAATACCTTTTAAAAAACATGACCCTGAGCAAGTTGCTTAACGTCTCTGAGCTCCAGTTTCCTCATCTTTAAAATGAAAATCTGACCCACCTTCCTACCTCCTAGAATTGTTGAGGATTAAGTGAGATGTTAATAGGAGCCCTCTATAAACTACAGAAGGATGCACAAATTTTATATTCTTATACACAAGAAACTCTGTGAGACGACTAAAATTTATTTTGTGGATGCAGTGGCAAGCTAATGGATAGAGAGAAAGCAATAGCAATAATTAATCATGATTTTCATAAAAACGCTTTCCAGCAGAGGGGAAAAAAGTTATCTATACCAATGGAGTTTAATACAGATTCCCAGGTACCACCTGCCAGAGATTCTAATTCAAGTGGCCTCAGTGCCCAGGAAATTATGTATCAAGCCTCAACCCACCCCAGGTGGTTCTAATGACCAGCTAGGTTGGAGACAAAGTTAGAAAACGCTCAGATCACAGACCCTTTTGTATAAACTGTAACCCAGCTGGTTGGATTCTGTGGCTGGATAGATTAGGTCTATCTACTCATGCAGTATTTATTGCGAGCACCCAGTTTGCACCAGATACAGAGCTAGGTGCCTGGAGCCTATGGTCTAGCAGGGGAAATTAAAGACAATACATATACGCCAGTGATGACAACATGGAGCAGTAAGTACGGTGACAGGGTGGATGCGGGTCCTTACAGCACACACAGGACAGGGGTAACTGACCCAGAAGCCAAGAAGGACAGGAGGTATGCAGGGTTTTGCAGGGAGCAGAGGAGTGCAGAGAAAAGGAAACGGTGAGCGGATGAAGGCGTGCAAAGGCAGAAAACCAAGGTGTGTGCAGGGAGCGGCCTGAGACTGTCGGGCAGAAGGAAGGCCAGAGAGGAACACGGGAGCCAGACCCAGAAAGGTGGGAGAAATTACACGGAGCTAGTGAAGGATTCTAAACAGAAAATGACACGCTCAAGTCTGTATTTTAGCAACTTCACCTTGAGAGCAATGGGAGATGGTGGGCGAGCTGGGAGGATGCAGACAGGTAAAGGGAACCCAGAAACACGGACTGCAGTTAGAAAACTATCATCGTAATCTAGAGAAAAGGTGCTGGAACCACAGGGCAAAGAGTAGAGATCACACGAAGAGTTCCACAAAAGTTAACTCAGGGTCTGCGAGTTAAAAGCTTCTCTATAACCTCGATTCTCAATTTAGCCAATAATGTAAGATGGGAAGATATCAGAGCAACATCTAGGGTGATCCTAGCAGCGGTATACCTAGTGAATTTGATTCCTATGCCAGGTCATTACTATACCCCTCCACAGGACCTCCCCGCTGGTCCAGTGGTTGGGACTTTGCCCTTCCACTGCAGGGGGCCCAGGTCCAGTGCCTGGTTGGGGAACTAAGATCCTGCATGCCAGATGGCACAACAAAAAAAATGCCCTCCTCTACACAACAAAATTTTCAGTAATGGTTTTTTTAATGCATAATAATGGCAGGAAATGCAGTGAAAATATTACCTTGTTGAACTACAAATATATAATCATTTCAGGAAAAAAAAAGTGCAAACGGCACAATAAAAATTTTAAATATCTTCCAAAGATACAATGAAGGCAGCTACTAAACTGTGCCAGTAATAACTTTTCCTCACTTGTGTTTTAGTTCTGAGACAAGTTTCAACTTGAAAGATATTCAAATGCAATAAACTATCTCAAATATAAAATTTTCCCTTATGAAACAGTATTAAGATTCGTAACACTCACACTGCTTCACTCCTTTACATTTTAAACATAAGAACTCCAAGTAGTCACACAGAGTGACAGAATTAAAGTAACCTAAGTTTTGATTCTTGGTGTTTTGTTGTTGTTTTTTCACCACCACTCTCCTATCATTGCTGATTCCAAATCAACTGTTTAAATGAGCTATTAAATAGTACTACAGAGATTGGACACACAAACTGGACCCAAGATTAGCTTGCACAATGCCAAATCTTTGATTTTACTCTCAGAACCAACTTACGTACTATGTGCTGAGGACCAACTATATAACTGGGAGCTGTCTGAATTAAACTCCATGTTGAATACAATGTTTATTAAACAAGTCATTAAAATGCACTAATTTGAAGCTTTCATGGGTATTATTAAAATGCCACAGTGACTGCAAGAATTTTTTAGACAAAGGGAAGGATTTTGTGGAGAAGAAGTAACATTAAGAGATATTGTTTATAATTGCCAGTGCCTGGTGATAATAAAACCAGACTGACTAAAGCCGATTTCTGAAGGAAAACAACATCTTTATTGTCAGTGCCCTGGCCAGGTGGCCAGGGAGGAGTTGGGCATGACCACTGCCCACCCTGATGATGCCACTGAAACAAAAAAGACCCAAGAGGACAGAATCAAGGCCACAGGGGACAAATGCAGAGACGAACAAAAGCAAACAGATAAATCCTTGGGAGTGACGAAATCAGAAGTCACCTTCAAGTTCAAAACACAACACATTTAAAATGCCAAAAGGCTGCTGGAATGCTTAAAAATTCTGGGAAGAGAGCACAGGCATTGAGAGGTCAGGACTCTGGTTGAGAATACGTGCCTAGGCTAGAGCCTTCCCTCTAAGAAACAGCCATGAACTTAGAGGTCATAATTGACCCACCAGATAGCATACTGGATTCTATGAGAAAAAGTTCATGAACTTCTATTTTTCATCCTGGAAAGATGACAAGCTATGTAAATCAGATCCTCTACCCCAGACAAGTGTCTTACCTGAATTGTGACAAGTGAGAAAGATGAGATACTCAGTTTCGCTACGAAGACAAACCTGAAAACGCGGAGGCAGTGAAAACTTGCTGGATCAGCTGAATAGAGCAGAAGCTCTCCTGGTCTCTTTCACACGTGGACAGGCTGCCTTCTCCCCTAAGCCTCCTGAGAGACATCAGGACAGAGTGGAGAGAGAGAGGAGTCCCACAGGCTAGGAGGGATCAGTAAACAAACTGCTGGCCGAGAGCAGGTGGTTTGACCTCCCACATCTCCTTAGTTTCCTTATCTGTAAAACTGATGAGGTTGTTGAAGGAACTAAAGATAACACACACAGGGCTCCAAGCAGAGTGCTGAACAAAGGGAAGGCAATTACCACCTGGTTATCATCATCTTCACTATCAAACTTCAAAGCAATTGGCACAAAGAGGTCTTTCTATGGCTGGTGAAAATCTCAGCCCATTCTCCCTTTAACAGGGCCCTCAAAGGCTACAGGGACTGTTTGGATGGTTGGATAAGCTTCCGAAGCGTCATTTCTCCCACTGTACAAAGGCATAAACACAGTGGTCCTACCTATGGCCTATGACAATCACATACTTAACTGATTGTTAAGCAAATTTTTATTAATTAATTCATCTTTCGCAGTAGGAACGTGATGTACCCTATCCTCACTCCCCATCCCAAGATCCAGAAGTGAGGGGGTTTCCCAATTGTGTTAAATAGCCAGTTCCTCCCACGCCATCTCAAAACTCTAGGATAACCAATGTATACTTAGCCCAAATCATCTCCAGGACGGAGACTCAACTGACAATAACAACACAATTTTACAGCTGAACATGACTCCAAAGCCAGATGAGACAAGCAAAAAACTGTCTTCACCCCGTGGTTGCCTTTTTATGACAATCACCAACTGAAGACAGAAGAGCTTTTCTGTCACTGGCTTTGAAGGACTAGAAAAGACTAACGCTTGGGACCCCTGAAAAGCTCTTAACGCGAGAGTGAGGCGGACATTTACAAATCACTTAGTGCACATAGCCCCACCGATATACAAAAGAGGTACTCACAGTTCCTCTCCTGCCCCCCAATATATAAAAGAGGTACTCACAGTTCCTCTCCTGGTGGTAATTTATTTTTTCTGAATGGGAGATTGTGGTCTCACAAAATGCCTCACTAATGCTTCTGCTCAAGTGGTTTTGCACTCTGGCTAAACAACAGAAGAAAAGGAAAACACTGGTTTTTGAGGGGGGGTTGTGTTTTATTTTTGGCAACCTCTAGTACAGAAGCAGGGATTCCTACCAGAACATGTCCCTCACAGCCTCTTTTCTTACACAACAGGCCTCATTGAGGCTTTCCTCCCCTAATTTGAACTGGCTCCACATTTTCCTCTCTTGTCACTGAACACAGAACTGCGTTAACAAAAAAACACAGGACTGGTGTATTACCTAGCAGATCATGTTCACTGCTTCTCCACATGCATATTTACAGTTATGCCATAGTAACTTTTCACACAGCTATCATGTTTGAGGTTTGGATTTTATATTTATATATTACTTACACTTTCCAAAGTATTTCCATCTGTAATTTCACTTGATTGGCAGACCACTCAGTTTTATCTGGGGCTTCACTTGTGGCTCAGATGGTAAAGAATCTGCCTGCAATGCAGGAGACCCAGGTTCAGTCCCTGGGTTGGGAAGATCACCTGGAGAAGGAAATAGCAACCACTCCAATATTCTTGCCTGGAGAATTTCATGGACAGAGAAGACTGGTGGGCTACAGTCCATGGGGTTGCAGAGAGCTGGACACAAATTAAAAGCAACTAACACTTAACTCTTTCAGTTTTATCTAGACAGCTGGCATCATCCCCATTCAGAGAGGGAACATAGAAATGCAAAACATTCTACTGAAGTTCAACTAGGTCTGCACTCCCAACCTCAAGTTTAAGTTTGAGACTGAGAACCCCTGCATTTTACCCAAAAGTGGCCTGTTAATAAATTCTTAACTAGCTGACAGAATAATTCTTTTAAGCTTTTTTCTAATGCTAGTAGTGCAGAAGAAAGCTCCGCTTTGACCTCTGCTGGCTGAACTTTTCTTTGGCACAGTAAATATCAAAGCAATGCCAAACTGATAGGTAAATGGCACTCTGACGCAAGCCATGTAAAATATACTTAATAAGGCTGTTTAACTTTCTTAAGGGGTTTTCATATTGTACACGCAACTGTTTATATGTTGCTCAGAGAGTCATAGAAGGGAACAGACGAGAGAGTTGAGGACGGGGATGTGAGTCTTGCTTATGGGTTTGCGGCGAGGTTCCTGCCTGATCCCTGCAAGAGGAATGCAGAGAAGAATACAAGGGGGAGTCCCAGCCCAGCTCACCTCACTCCTGTCACTATGCATAACGCAGTGCTAGTGTCCAAGCAAAATGTCCAACATTTCCAAGAGTGCTATTCACCATATGTGCATCTGCCTTAATCATATAGTGGTTTCGACACCTATATTAATGCGTTACAAAAATTGGACATTCGTTGTTAACATTTCTGAAACGGACTGGTCTGCCAATAAATGCTTTTCTTTTTCTACACAAATTTGTTATTTTGAAATAAAAGGGTACAAATGTGAAAAATTAACCTCCCTAGCATAGTTAAAAGCTTATACTAACGTGTCATAAGGACTGTCTGCAATTGCATAAGTGATAACCACAACAGGCATGCCTTCTTCAAATCTACTCACAGTCTTCAGTGTTACATGGGATACACTATGAATTTCCATGCTTTTAATGTCTACTGACATAAGGCTCACTATCTATACCATGTAATCCCACACCACAAGAAAGGGAAGATTTCTGGTGGAAGAAATCACTGTTTTTTTATTTAAAGGAAGTTACCTACTGTATACTTAAAATGCAATAATTCTGTATCCAAGAAAGAAAAATAAGGGATCTAAACCATAAACTTATCCTACCAAAGAAAGCAAGCAGTACATCACAAAAATCACACACAAAAATAGAAGGCATGTTGTAAAATAGAATGTTGTGACTGATAACTCACTGATGAAAATACAATTTACAAGTGTTTTTATTATGTAATAAAGTGTACATGAGTTTAGTTATAATGTTACCTATACATTTTTACTAGTCAAAAATCACCTGACCCAAATATCCCGAGGCAAACACATGAATGTTCAACAGCTGCACAAGTTACTAACAAACATTCTGCTTTGCCCATATTCGCCTAATTTCTTAATTTAGAAAAAGAAGATTTCTGCGCCTGCTTCCACCAGAAGATGCTACAGGCCAAGCAGGTCTGCTTCCCTTGGCGGGCCCCGGCCCTAAGCACCTCGGGGTACTGATCCCACAGGTCCCCCAGAGCCCCTGCACACGGAGCCCTGTAAGCGTGACCAGCGTGACACACCTCGCTATATAGCGCCTTGCTTAAAACAGAGCCCCGGGTCTCATTTTCCTAACTTGTTTTCTCTCAAGGGACCTCAGGCTTGATGTTAAAAAAAAATGCATTCAATTGCATATATACATAGGAAATAAGAATTCCCTCTAATCTCTGCACAGATGACTGAACAATATTTCACGCTCATCTAGCCTCAGACCCGGTCTGTCAACAGGCACGTCTTAACACCTCCTTGACAAAATTTTACACGCTGGAGCCAAGATTCGCTCACCAGACAGAGGCATCCTGGCTGAATCCTAGTCTCCAAAAGGGCTTCTCATTCTCTCTTCCCTGTAATAAGCCTCGAATTCAATACAAACAAAAGTGCAGCAGCTACTCTAAAGAAGGGGAAAAAGGAACTGTGAAAGCATCAGTAGGGAAAATCAACTACATATTTGGAATTCTATGGGAATAAGTTAACAAGAAGAAAACAGGCAGCTGGCAGGAAGAAATGTTAAGGAAATTATTGAGACATGATACACTTCCTGTCAAAACAACACATGAGGTGGTGATTCACTTGATCAGTATCTTTTAAGCGCTATGTGACTTTAAATGCTCCATACGTTCAGTGATATTCAACTGTGGCAACGAAGACATTTATTTTTTAATTTTAAGCACTAAACTGTTCAAACGATGTTGTGCTCCAAAATAAAAGCCAGCATGTACTCAGGGTGTCCACAGTAGTATTCTTTAATGTCACTAAGGAAAGATACAGAACTGCCATTTGCCTCCCCTAGTTTAAAACTGGTGGCCACAGATGCAATTCAAGTTGTGCAGAGCTGTCGCCCAACAACAGAAACATTAGAATCAATTCCCCCCTTGATCCAACATTCAGAATTCTATAAAATTGCTTCCATTCTCAAGTGTCTGTAGTTAGGGGGGAAAAAAAAGCGTCTGTGTGTATGTGTTTGTGCATAGAGCTAGGTTTTTCCATACAAATTTAAAATATAAAGTCATTTTAAACATATTGCCAAAACAAATTTAAATAAATACAAAATAGGACTTTCAGTTTGATAATAACCAATTTCTCCCCTGCCCCTTACCAAACAGTTACGGTAAATGTTTTATAACAAACAATTTGAAATTTAAAAAGTTTAATTAGCAACAATTACATAAGTTTAATAAGAGTTTTCAAAGTAAGTGCTGAGTTATGACATCTGAAAGAATATTCCAATTATATTTATGAACTAAGTATACAGACTTGCATTAAAATACCTATTTCTTAAGTTCACTTCTGTTTTTATAACGTCACTGAGGCAGATACATATTTACAATACAGATGATGTTTAGGAAACTATAACAACAAAACAAAGGCTGGGCAATACCCTGATTCCCATTATCCCAGGCACATCTCCCAGGCGGCTGAGCGCGCCTGCCCCCACCATCTCCACATCACAACACACTCACTTTCTTTCACGGCTGCTGATCTGACAGCACTGAGAACTCCTCAAAAGCTATGGATATTCCCAAGCCTCTTCTCTCTAAGCCTCCAGCACCCATATAAGCCTGCCTCATAGTAACTACTAGCCAAGCTCAACTCAGTGAAGGTTCAAAACTCTAGCAGAGAATTTCAGCTTCTGGTTCAAGATGGTGGAGTGGAAGGACATGGGCTCAGCTCCTCCTGCAAGAATACCAAAGCTGAAACTACCTGTTGAATAACTGCCAACAGGAGAATGCTAGAACACACCAGAAAAGAAACCTCACATGCAAAGACAAGAGCTGCAGCGAGATGGCAGGAGGGGCACAATCCCGACAGAATCAAATCCCACACCCACCAGGTGAGGGACCCACAAACTGGAGCACAATAATACCAAAGAAGTTCCCCCTCTGTTGTGAAGATTCTGAACCCCACGCCAGGCTTCCCTGCTGGGGATCCAACAAAGGGACTGGGTATCCCCAGGGAATCTGACCTTGAAGGCCAGCAAGTCTGATTATAGAACTTCCACAGGACTGGGAGAAACAGGTTTCATTCTTGGAGGGCACAAACAAAATCTTTCACACACTAAGACCCAGAGGAAAGGAATAGTGACCCCACAGGAGACTGAACCAAAACTACCTGCTAGTGTCGGAGGGCCTCCTGTGGAGGCGTGGGTCGGCCGGGGCTCATCACAGGGACAGGGGCACCCCCCTTGGCATAAACCCTCTTAGAGGGCACCACTAACCCTACCGTAGAGTCCAAGGCTAGGTTACTTCAGGCCAAAAAACTACCAGGGAGGGAGCCCATCAGCACCCATCAGCAGATCACTGGATTAAAGCTTTACTGAGCAGGGCCCTGCCCACCAGAGCAAGACCCAGTTTTTCCCACCACCAGTCCCTCCCATCAGGAAGCTTACACAAGCCTCTCAGCCTCCTCCATCAGAGGGCAGACAGAAGAAGAAAGAAGAACCACAGTCCCCACAACAGCTAAAACAAAAACATCACAGAAAGTTAATCCAGGACGAAAAAGCAGAAAGTTATGTCCCAGATGAAGGGACAAGATAAAACCCCAGAAAAACAACTCAATGAAGTGGAGACAAGCAACCTTCCAGAAAAAGAATTCAGAATAATGATAGTGGAGATGAAGCAGGATCTCAGAAAAGCAACGGAATAGATGCAAGAATTGTGTACCAAAGACCTAGAAGAACTAACGAACAAACAAGCAGAGATGGCTATAACACTAGAAGGAATCAATAGCTGAATAACTAAGGCAGGAGAATGGATAAATGACCTGGAGGACAGAATGGTGGAAATCACTACTGCAGAACAGAATATAGAGAAAAGAATGAAGACAGTCTAAGAGACCTCTGGAACAACATTAAACACACCAACATTCACATTACAGGGGTCCCAGAAGGAGACTAGAGAGACAAAGGACCTGAGAAAACATCCGAAGTAATAATAGCTGAAAACTTCCAAAACATGGGAAAGGAAATAGTCAACTAAATCCAGGACACACAGATAATCCCAGGCAGGATAAACCCAAGGAGGAACACATCAAGATACATAGTAATCAAACTGACAAAAACTAAAGAGGAAGATAAACTATTAAAAGCAACAAGGGAAAAACAACCAATAAGGTACAAGAAGACTCCCATCAGGCTATCAGCTGATTTCTCAATAGAAACTCTACAAGCCAGAAGGGAATGGCATGATATATTTAAAGTGATGAAAGGGAAAAACCTACAACCAAGAATACTCTACCCAGGAAGACTCTCCTTCAGATTTGATGGAGAAATCGAAAGTTTTCCAGACAAGCAAGAGTTAAGAGAATTCAGTACCAGCAAACCAGCTTTACCACATACGCTAAAGGAAATTCTCTAGGTGGAAAACATAAGAGAAGGAAAAGACCTACAGAAAATAAACCCAAAATGATTTTTAAAAACGGTGACAGGATCATACATATCAATAATTACTTTAAATGTAAATACATTAAATGCACCAACCAAAAGAGAAAGACTGGCTGGGCAGATGAAAACATGTGCATGTATGTACGTCCACTCACCACATCACTCTGCTTGACCGCCTAAATTGTATGTTATTATTTTATATTGTTAGGTTAATCATGTTCCCATTATGGCTTGCAATTGTAATTATCTTTTATTTTTCATCTGGCTATTGATTGTGAAAGCAGATAAACATCTTTTACTATTGTGATTATGTAACTATTACTCACTTAATACCATTGTTTCATGATTGGTCAACAGAAAAATAACAGAACTCTATCAGCAAAACTAGGATTTAATACGAAAAAAAAAACAACTCTAACAGAACTCTTAAGCTCCCTGAGGTAGAAAAACTTTGGAAAGGACTCCCAGATAAATGTTTAGAGCCCCTACATCCAGTAAGTAAAATCCCAAACAGGAAAATGCCCAGTGTCCAAATCACCAGTACAATAAGATATCTTTTGAGGTGCGATGCCTTAAAATGGCAACTTTTCATGAGTACAATTTTGCTTTCCTTAATATCACTAATCAGAAGCTACATTAAATAACAGAGGTTTTATAAATTTGCTATACCTTTAAAAAAAAAAAAGAAGAAGAAGGGATTTCATTTATTTGATTTTACAAGTTTAAAACAAAGTGCAGGGAAGTGGGCAAGAGGGGGAGGAGAAAGAGAAAGAACCGTTATAAGTGGTATTTTAGCTAAAAATCGGCATTTATCAAAAAAATGTCATGATCATCAGTGCATATTCTCCAGCTATCCTAAATGGAGTTAGGGACATTAATTCCTTCTGCTAAAATGAAATTAATACCCATTTTCAATCATGTATGGATTCAATTAAAAATAATTACTACATTATTACTGGCTGATTCCACCTCACTGCTCATGAAGTATTCGGATAACAATAACATGAGCTGCCATCACCGGGAAACCTCAGGCTATGAACAACCATTTCTCCCTGTAAAGATGCAACCCTGAGGTAGCTTCTTCAAACCCAGTTTCCTGAACAATTCAGATGTTGCCATGCGAACGTCTGAAAGTGCTCTAGGAACCAAGCAGTTGGTTAGTAATCCAAGGGAGGCTCAAAACACCATCCTTACCTCAAGAGAAGCACAGACCTGGAGAGATAGGATGTGCCATAGGAAAGGGGCTGGCCCAACTCCTCAGGCTGCAGATGAGGTCACTAGGGCTGAGGTGACACGATCCCCCGTAGGTGGGTGGCAGTGCTAAGATTTCAACAGAAATTCTGCTTCTGCTTCAGCCTTTGCTGTCCCCAGACCATCTTTTTTAAATGTTCCTTTTATACAGAATCTACTATCATTTTTAAATAAAAGGCACAAAACACCAGCAATCATGTCCAACTCCCACTAGAAAAGATTCCTAAATTGAAATCCAGACATCTTGTCTATATCTATTAATTTCTGCAGCTACTTGTACATAAAGATGCCATACAGCCAATAAACATAAAGTTTCCTACTATGAAGGTGAAAGAAAAAAGAAATGGTTATTCTATTTTTAAGAAAAACCAACAAACCAATATCTAAATTCTACTTGGCCTTTCTTTCAAAATGAAAGTTTCCTTAACCTGTCCATAGTAAATCTGAATTTTCCCTAGCTCAGCCCCATTTTTGTAAGTAAACCAAGTGAAAAGCTAATTTGGGACTTTCTACAGATATGAAAGTCATCTACAGTATTCATTTTTATTGCAAAACAACATAATTTAACTATATGTGAAACCTATTTCACCTCAACTTAAAACTTTTTATTAAAAGGCCCAAAATCCAAAGCCATGAGACCTTTGCCTCATAATTTCTGTCCCATAGAATCTTTCTAAGTAAAGAACAAAGAACAACTCAAATTCCCATGACTGATTTTAAAGATTTTTGACATTGTGTTTTATATTCAATTAACAGGCTATCAACATTTCTGATTATTAAATGGGAGAAGAAAAATACATATGTATTTTATATAACAACTTTGACATGAATGATACCATTTAAGAGAAATGTTTCTATTTTATTCCCCCTAAGAATGCATCCATTTAAAACTTAATAAAGCACTGACAATAGGTTTTGTGTATTGCCCCTTATAGCCAAGAATACTGAGTGGCCAGCAGGAAACTGGCTAAGTCTTTAAGTTGTATAAAAACAACTTCCAGAAATTCATCCCTGAGAAATTCTGACAAGTTGCAAAGCTGGTGATTTCATAAAAGGTAACAATGAAGAGTTAAATGAGCCATTTCTTATACATGAATTTATATACGGATACACAGTAGGATCAAATCCACATCTCCTACACAACGCATCTCCTGCATTGCAGGCAGATTCTTTACAGCTGAGCTACCAGGGAAGCCCATCCAAATGTTATTATCATCAGTGAAATCACTACCTAAAGAAATCACCATGGTTCAAAGAAGTAACCCAAGACCTCCCATTTGGAGAGGATATGGATTCTGTGGCAATATAGAGAGATCATTATGTTCAAGGAGCTCAAGACTAAAGCCAGGCCTCGATTCCCAGCATTGTGCTGTTTTCCATTCAGATGATAAAAATAATTGCTTTGCTTTTATCCTCCTCCCTGCCTCTTTTCCAGCACAGATAATGAAGACAGCATGCTCTTAAGAGCTGTGTCAGACAGACTAAAGCCCCAAATAACATGAGGTTGCCAAAAAACTAAAGATAATCAGATTTTTATTTCAATTTATTTAAGGCAGGACATCATGGAAGGAATAGACAGATCTTCTTAGGACTGGTGATGTAGTGTAGACGAATGATAAGGAGAACTCCTCTATAGCGACTGAGATTTTGTCTACTCTTGGAGGAAGAAAACCTTCCACTTGAAGAGGACAGAAAGAATTTCTGTAAGTGGGAAAGTCGATCCTAAGAGGACACCCAGAGGTGCTGAACAAGTTGCTGCCTCTAGACAGGGTCAAGATGAGAAAGAACCCAATGAGATTTTCCAATCATAATCTACCAAGAACTGTGGACAATGACAGGATTCAAACATACGAGACAGCCAGTTTTCAAAAAAGCCAATCCTAATGACCTATGTGGGGAAAGAATCTAAAAAACAGTGGATATATGTGTAACAGATTCACTCTACTGTATCCCTGAAACTAACACAACATGGTAAATCAACTATACTCCAATAAGATTTCTTAGAAAAACAAAAACTAGAGACAGAAGAAGCTTCAAACTCATCACAAGCAAGATTCTAGAGTAGATTAAAAAGCTGGTGTCTGAGTACCTCAGAGGAAGCAGTAGCTACCTGGAGCCAGTGTAAGTTCTGCAAGAACAAGTCATGTGAGACTAACCCCAGTCCACTATGTGGTCACCAAATTGGTAATTCCATATAGCAGACGTACAGTAGATTTGGTTGAAATAGCATATATCCTTATGACAGGATGGAGAATTAAGAATCAGATGCTAGTGCAAACAGAAATAAGTCTCTGAACAACTTTATCTAAAATTGATAAACATTAATCTGAAGTAAAGTCTGTATGTGCGAGTATGCTCAGTCATGACCAGCTCTTTGCGACCCTATTGACTGGAGCCCAGCAGGCTCCTCTTGTCCATGGGATTCTCCAGGCAATACTGGAATGGGTTGCCATTTCCTCCTCCAGGGGATCTTCCCGACCCAGGGATTGAACCCAGGTCTCCTGAATTGCAGGCAGATTCTTTACCACTGAGCCACAGTGAAGCCCTGTGTATGGAAACATCAAATTGTTCTGCCCTTGACCTCAGCCTAGGCAACAATTTTATTCCTTAAAACACTGAAGAAACACATATCCAATCAGTGGATAACTTGGAATAAAAAAGGGTTGTGAATGATTAATGTATAGATAAACAATCTAAAAGACTTTAAAAGGCTAGAACAGATGGTCATATACAGGAAATTTAGATAAATATTAAGTTTTATTCATGGGACTAAGAAGCCAATTGTACACATCCATGAATGAAGAGATGTGACTCAGCAGCAACATGTGTAAAAGAAACTTGCTTATTTTGAGATGACTGACCATCAAGAGTCAGCAATCTTGTTTTAGAAGGACTATGGCTGGAAAGCCATTGCTAAGAAAAATTATTATTCTATCCCAGGTTCTGTGCTAAGCATTTTTAACAACCCTATTTAAGAGAAATAGGTAAAAACAGACTAAAAGTTCAGATGACTCGCCCAACACAAGGCAGAAAGTAACAGCTGAAGAGCCTCCCTGCTTTCCTAATCTGCAGCTGACAATCTTAACCACGAGGCTTCAGTGCTTACTGGGGCGGGGAGGGATGCTGGAGAGGGAAGGGGGAATCTCAGCAAGGGTTAGAATGGTTCTACTTACCATCAGTCAGCATCTAGAAGCATTATAATTTAAGAAGAACATAGCAAATTGGTATATGTTCAGTATTCAAGGTAGTGAGATAATTCAAAATCATGTCACTTAACAAGAGTTGAAAGAGATTTACCAACTTAAACAGGCTTCGAGGTAGGTACATAATTAATTTTCAAAAATGTAAGACAGCCCACCTACAAACCATTCAAAAATGTAAGGTTTCCAAAGATAGCCTACCTACAAACCATTCAAAAATGTAAGGTTTCCAAAGATAGCCCACCTACAAACCAATGAAAACAGCCCTGGGAAAGCTCTACACTACACAGCAGCAGCAGAAACCCTGTGGAGCTCAAAAACAGAGGATGACAGCACAGACAGGCCTAGGAAGCATCTGCCGGCATCACTCCATCCCTCAGTCCAGGGCAGCTTGGTGCCAAGAAGGATCCCCTTGGAGGGATTTCACGCCACAAATAAAACGACAGTAGGAGAACCCTGGTGGGCCCCCTCATCAATTCACAAAGGATGACAGTTAGAGAGGAAAAACAAAAGAACTACAAAACAATCAGAAAGCAATTAACAAAATGTCAATAGTGTGTCCTTTGCTATCAATACCTAAATTATTTTGAATTATATGCATGCTGGTGGCTCAGATGGTAAAGAATCTGCCCGCAATGCGGGAGACCGGGTTCAGTCCCTGGATTGGGAAGATCCCCTGGAGAAGAGAATGGCAACACACTCCAGTATCCTTGCCTGGAGAATCCCATGGACAGAGGAGCCTGGAGGGCTATAGTCCATGTGGTCACAAAGGGTCGGACACAACTGAAGTGACTTAACACACACAACAAATCTGAAGGCAGAAACAGCAATTCAAGAGTAGAGGACTTCACAACAGACAGATTATCCAGATAGAAAATCAAGAAGGAAATAAAGAACTTAAACAATACTTTCGGTCAAATGTACCTAACAAACATACAAAACGTTCCATTCAACAGCAGAAGAATACACATACTTCTTAAACACACACATATCTTCCAGGAGAGTATTTTGGGTCACAAAATTAGTCTTAACAAATTTTAAGAAGATGAAAGCCATATAAAATATCTTTTTCAATCACAATGATTAAAGCTAGAAGTCAATAACAGGAAGAATGTCAGAATAAAAATCAGATGTGTGGAAATTAAATTACACTTCTAAAAAACCAACTGGTCAAAGAAGAAATCAAGTAATCCAAAAATCTTGAGATTAAAAATAGAAACACAACATACCAAAACTTACGGGATGTAGCAAAGGCAGTTCTAAGAGGGAAGTTTATAGTGATTAACACTTAAATTAATGAAAACAGAATCATACATAAATCAATAAATGTGTTAATAAATGCAGAAAAAGCATTTAACTAAAGTTCAACATCCTTTAATAAGAATTCAACAAATTGGGTATAGAAGAAACATACCTCAACATAATAAAAGCCATATATAACAAGCTCACAGATAATACCATACTCAACAGTGAAAAGATAGAAAGCTTTCCCTCTAAGAGCCGGAATAAGACAGGATGTCCTCTCTTACCATTTCTAGTCAACACAGAAGTTCTAGTCACAGCAATTAGACAAGAAGAATTAAAAGGCATTCAAGTGGGAACGGAAGAAATAAAAATGTTTCTTTGAAGACGACATGATCTTACATAGAAAATCCTCAGTACTCCATCGAAAAAAACTGTTAGATCCAATAAATGAAGTCAGTAAAGTCACAAAACACAAAATCAACACACAAAAATCTGTACACTAATTAACCATCTGGAGAATAAAGAAAATAATGCCATTTACAATAGCATCAAAAAACAGTAAGATCCTTAGGAATAAATTTAACAAAAGAAGTGAAACATCTATACATCAAAAACTGTAAGACACTGAAGGTACTAAAGTGGAACGACACTCGTGTGCATGAATCAGAGGAGTTAATATTGTTTAAATGCCCATACTGCCCAAAGCCACCTACAGATCCAATATAACCCCTGTCAAAATTCCAATTATTTTTCAGGAAAATAGAAAACAATTGTCCTAAAGTGTGTATGGAACATAAGAGACTGAATGGACAATGCAATCTTAAGAAGAACAAGGTTGGAGGCATCACACTTCCTGATTGCAGGTTATATTACAAGCCTATAACAATCAATATAGCATGGTACTCACATAAGAACAGACACAGAGATCAATGAAAGAGAATTGAAAGCCCAGAAATAAACCTATGCCTGTATGGTCAATATTTAACAATGAAGCCAAAAATACTCAATGGCAAAAAGATAGTCTCTTCAATAAATGATGCTGGGAAAACCAGACATCCATATGCAAAAGAATAAAATTGGACCACTATTCTATACCACTCACAAAAATTAACTTGAAATGGATTAAAGACTTGTAAGACCTGAAACCATAAGACTCCTAGAAGAAGGTACGGCAGGGGAGCTCCTTAACGTCAGTCTTGGCAATGATTTTTGGATACGACACCAAAAGAACAAGGAACAAACGCAAAAAATCAACAAGTGGGACTATATCAAACTAAAGCTTCTGCAAAGCAAAAGAAACCATCAACAAAATGAAAAGGCAACCTACAAAATGGGAGAAAATATATGTAAACCATATATCTAACAAGGGGTTAATATCCAAAACATATAAGGGACCTCATACAACTCAACAGCAAAACAAAATCTCATTTCTCAAATGGGTAGGGACTTCCCTGGTGGTCCAGTGGTTACTATGCCAAAGCAGGGGGCACATGTTCAATCCCTGATCAGGGAATTAAGACCCCACATGACACACCATGCAGTCAAATGATTAAATAAAACAAAACAAACAAAATGGGCAAAGAACCTACATATTTTAACAAAGACAACAAACAACATCAATGACTATAGTTAAAAAATATGGTATTGTATACTGGAAAGTTGCTGAGAACAGATCTTGAGTGTTCTCATCATAGAAAAAGTTAACTATGTGAGGTGATGGATGTGTTGATCATCTTGATCTTGGTAATTGTTCCAGAATGTACATGTATGTCAAATCATGTTGCACAATTTGACAAATAATTGTGTGCATCTAAAGTTTAGGGAAGAAAACAAAGACAGACTGGGATATCTGTGGTTATTAGTCCCCCATTACTGAAAGTATCAAGGACAACGATCAAATGGTCAACCATTTGGAGGTATGCTATACATGGAGATTGTTCACTTGCTAGAAACTAAAGAAAAATCTTTCGGGTTTCCTTCAGTCTTAAGACTATAACTCTGAACAAGAATTTCATGCATTTCCCCAGACAGAATGTACAGTTACCTAAAAGAGGCCTGGGTAGCCTATCATTTATATCTGAGAAGGACTAGCCATCTAATGTCTTGAGCAACACTCTCCTTCCCTCCCCTGCATCTCAATATTTTCCAATGCAATCTACACCTGATACAAAGGAAAACATCATTATTAGCATCTGTGGGGATGCTGTAAACTAGGACTTGACGTAACAGTGGAATTACTAACCAACCATCCAGTATATGTGTATTCTGCTTGGAGACCCTACAAAGTAGCCTAAATCAGAGTTCTTGCCATAAATCGGCTTACACTCAAGTTGGAAAATTGAGAATTCAGTCAACAGTTTCAGAGAGATGGTGGCTTAAGCTTGCTTTGACGACTGCAAAAGACTTCAGCTAGAAAGTAAAAGGGAACAAAGGAACAAAGTCAAAGAAGTTAGGAAATACAGGGCTTGATCCACAGGCAGTTACTAGTCCTGGCTAATGGAAGCAGAGGGTCCACGAGACCAGGCAGTAGGAGACATGTGACTTGCCAACCGTTTAAAGGAACGCCATGAAAATCACCCTTTCCTGGATTATTTCAGCTGCAGAAAGCCAGAAACACTAAAGGTTAAGAAAGTAGCTAGCAAACCCTTTTATAAGTAACTAGTGTCACCTTTTAAAAGATGATGCTGGGCCCAAGTTAAACGATCCTGAACCCAGGTGAATCCAACAAATAGCCAGGCTTAGAATCCTGGGTTAGAGACTCAACTAACCCATAATCTCATTAATCACTGAGCACCCTACACTTTTTTAAACTAACACCTGACCACATAGCAAACCAGGAGTCTGGTGGAGCAAGAAAAAGGACCATGCACAGACAATAAACAACAGTCACTAGTGGGGAAGAGACGAATTTGCTTCAGAAAGACTTCGCCTGGACCATTCAGAGTTAGAAGTCCTTAGAGACTGCCTTTGCTCCAAAGCCTTCTAGTTTACAGCATCCCTGCAAAGGCCACTGGTGATGTTTTCCTGTGTGTCAGGTGTGAAAATATTTTAACCATGAAATTCAGAAATAATCAGCCCACTTGTTTTTCACCTTCTCAGCTCTACCCCACCCCCTCTTCCACAAGGAGCGGGGTTTTCCACAGAAGAAAGGATGCAGGATGGTTTATGACCCATAGGCATGGGCTCCAGACTTTCATGTCTGAAATCCCTCTGGACTAAGTCCAGAAAGATAACTCAGTCATTTCAACCTGATGACTGTCTGGTGATCAAGGTGAGGTAAGTTAATAGTATTATTTCATAATCCCTTCAAATGTTTCCTGACCGCCCGCTGCAGGTGCGGGACTGGCCCTGTCGACAGTACGTTCCTGGCCATGTTGCCTAAGACAGCAAAAGCCGAATTGACATTCACCCTCCTCACCTTCAAATTTCAGGACTGCATCGAATGTTAGAAGCAGCAGGTCCTTAGAGACCATTAAGTCTACTCCTTCCTCTTTGACCAGATGAGGACGCTGAGAACCACAGAGGGGTTATACTTGCCCAAGGTTACACAGCTGAGAGGTCACAGGCAACAGTCTCCATTCTTGCCCTGGGCTCCCAGCCTAGAGCACTTCCCCCCGAGATCACACAGACATCTCCTGCGTTCTGAAACCTGGAAAACCTGCTCAAGATCCCTTTCTTTTCAATGTCTATTTTCCATTTGTTATAAATCCAACCATCATTTTCTGACACTTAATCTCTGCCAGGCACTACTAGAAGTGCTCTTTGCAAATTAACTCACTGACTTTCCCCAGCAACCCTAGAGGGCAGGTTACAATGATTATCCCCATTTCACAGATGCAAAACCTGAGGTAGAGGCGACAGAGTCAGGTCCATCTCATGAGACAGACTGGCTCCAGAGTCCCCACTCTTAACCACTTGTGATCATTTATGAAGGATAATTGCTTTAAATTATAAAATAATGGAAGAAGAAATGCAAGTCTTGAAAAGGGCACGATCACTAGTGTATGATAATGAATCTAAGAGCTAAACCATACGTTTTGTTAACATATGCAATATATTTCATGATTATTTTTTAAGGGATTGTGTGTCTGAGAGAAATATAGAAAGCATATTAACATTTTAAGCATTTTTAAAGGTAAAATGATCACATGCACAGTAGTCAGTCTGCCAGTTGAAACAGGCAGAATGTTACCTGAGCGCTGGTTCCACTTATGCTATTACATAAAGTGAAGCTGTCACCCGTCTTCTCCTACGCTGGCCTTCATCCTTGGCTATGAGGCACCCCTTTTACATCAACCCCTCCAGAAATCAAACCTCAAAATAACACACTGAGGATTAAAATAAGAGACTGCACCTCTGAAATTTACATTTTTTATAAAAATGTCCAAAATCAAGATCACTGGGACAAATGCCCAATATTCAATTATGTTTTCACTCTCCTTCATACTAAAAATGATGTCAAATCTCATTACCTTGGTTATCCAGGAGAAGAAGTCCAGGAACAATCATGGTAGAAATAAGAAAATCACGATTGTGCCCAAGATCAAATTTCAAGGGAAAAATTGCAGTCAAGCTAAGAAGATGCACTATCACAGGAAAAAGTTACCTGACATTTTATCAGCCAAAAGTCTTACTGTTGAGTGTGGAAAGGCCCACTCAAAATGCAACAGATCCTACAATTCCTAAAATCAGAAAAGTATTGCCTTAGATACGAACCCCACAGTACAGAGAATCAAAGCAGAGAGCAGAGCCAGGCATATGGTAGGTCCTCAAATATTTGTCAAACACATATAAGAAAATGTTCACCAAAAGAGAGAAACATGATACAGACTGTCAGAATGCAAAATAGCAAGCGACACTGCTTAGAGGTTTTAAGAATTTTTAAATACCAAGATGATAGCAAAAGAACTAAGGATTATATAGACTGGACAAAAATGGCAGAGTACCATTCAATCAGGGCAAAATGCTCAGGTACGGGTCTAGTACCTGACCTGTACTTCTTAAGAAAAAGAACTCTAGGCCCAGCCTGGCCTAAGGTAGGGATCTGGGCTCAAGTCCTACAGCGTGGCATAATATTTGCAGTACAACTCTAACATGGCAAAATTCCCTGAATTTGATGCACTTCCAATATAACACTGTTTTTAATATAGAACTCTCAACAGGAGTTGCCAGGCTTGACCCATCTCTTCATAACAAATTCAAGGTCCTGCTAAAGCAACATAAATACAAATGCAATTAAACAAAAACTACATAAACCAGGTCTGCCATATCTGATCAGTAAATTAAAGCATAATAAAATTACAGTTGGCCTGGCAGTTTGAGAGTAATTTGGACTCTATGCAGTACCATTCTAGTCATATTTCAATTGCAAGGGGCTTTCCTGACATTTATACCATAAATCTTTTTTCTGGGGAGTCACACTTGGTCATAAACTCTGGCTGAATGTGAAGTTAGAGCGTAAGTACCAGTATAGGGGCTACCAATTCTGTACAGAATCCTTAATATAGAAGTAATATTATAGTCTTTTATGTTTTAATACCTCTTTAGAACACATTTCCTTTTCTCATATACCAAAGGAGGTCACGTAACAGACCTCACCTGAAATTCCTGCGACATTTAAGTCTGAGCCACAACAGTAGTTTCTTATAAAAGCACAATGAGAAAATATTCCAAACTCTTCTGCAGTACTCACATGATTAAGCAAACAAACAAAAAAAAAGGTGTGAAACACAACTGAGGAACCTGATGAAATTTCATAGAGCCTTAGTTACCAACTACTATTTTCCTCTCTACCTTTAAGTGTTTCTAAACTGCTTAAAGGACAGGAGAGGTGCTTCAAAGGAAAGTCTAATGACACACCTGTTACATAACCTGTTCTTGGTTGACCAGGTTATGTGGCTTTGATAAGGAAGAAAATATAATCAAAAGCAGGACAAACACTAATTCTCTGTTCTGCCTTCTCACATTAGCCAGGGCATTCACCTGAGTCACATGTCCAATAGCTAGCTCTGTGCCTCAGTTTCTCTAATCACTAACCATGAGGTTTGATGCTATCCAAATTGCTACTGGATCAAAGTTAATGAGCACAACAATCACACAGAAAGTCCACATCATAACATTAAACTGAAATGCTATGTTGTGGAAGAAAAAAGCCAAAGGTTTTTGCAGTAGTCATTTGTTTTCCTCCAAATAACTCCATAGGAGTCAGCTTGGCCGTAAATCAGGATAAGGTAAATACCTATGTGCTTTAAGAACGTGCATATAAAAACTCAAGACAGATAAACTAAAAAGCTTCCCAGGTTAAGCTGTCACTGCTTGGAGTATCATGTTCAAAGATCAACCCACAGAACCCAAGAGAACAGGTCTTTGATTTTTTGTTGTGAAAAAAGGACTTCAATTCCCCTGACGTCTTCAGGGCCTAGAACACAAGATGGCAAAGCTTTAGAAAACCTGGGGCCCCATAGGACCCCAAATGATCAGTTCTTTCTAAACATCTCACATTTTCTTATTTTTTACCCAATTGGTGGGGGTCTGGTGATAAAACCTCTTTAACTCTGGGTCTGCAGAGGTCTGTCGCGACCCAGGCAGGGGTCAAGAAGGGAGATGCTGCGCAAACACAGATGTTGCTGCCAGCTGAAACCAAGGAGGGGGGCGGGGGCTGCTATGGGTTCCTAGGGAGGCAGATGGATTCTCTCCTGGAAATCTAATTGGTGTCTGGGAAACGAGAGCTGGGTTTCCAAGGCAGCCTGAGCACCCAGCTTCTACACGGCCCTTCACAGGCGAGGAAGCCTCCTTGGCGCCAGCACAGGACGTCATCATGCCCCACGGTGGAAAACTCCCAGCACAGGAACGTTAGGGGACCACCACGCACACCCCAGGTTCCCAGGGGAAAAGAGACCCACAAAATAATCCTATGGAAGTCCAACGGAATTCTGACCGCCTCTCCTAACCAGGAGATATAGATACCTTTTAAAGCACACTTATATTTCCACGCGAAAGAAACGTTGGCGCTTGTGTCCTGAGCGGAATTCCGCTCGCTCCGCTGCTCTCCGGGGACCCGGACCCGGCGCGCACCCCTCACCCGGGGCCAGGCACGGATGGCGAGGGGCGAGCCCAGCTTTCGAGGCTCTCCCTTCTCCACCGCAGGAAGACCGCTGATTTCCCCGGCACCCGAACGACAGAGACCCAGCTTCCACCCACCCATTCCCGGTCCCCGGCGCGGGGCCGACAGGGGGCGAGAGGGGCCGCGCGGCCAGGGGACCCCGCGCTCCGCCGCCCCGCCTCTGCACTTGTTGCAGTCCCCGAGGGGCCCGGAGGCGGCGGCCATCCTCCTCGCCGCTGAGCCCGCGGCAGCACCCCTTCCCACCGCCTGGAGACCCTGGACCCTCGAGAAAGTAGCTCCGCGACGGCGAACTCAGGTGAGGCGGACAAAGTTTTCCGCCCCGAGGCGCCGAGGGACGCGAGGATGGAGCCCCCAAAGAGCACTTACCCGGAGCTGCGGCCCCGCAGCCTCCGGCGCCCGAGCGAGGCGCTGCCCCGGCGCCCAGCCCGTGGGCGCTCGGAACGCGCCGCCGGAGCCCGGGAGGCTCTCCCCAAGCGGCCCACGCCCGGCGGCTGCGGCGCGGCCCGGCCGGCGCGAGGGGGCGGAGCCGAAGCCGCGCTCCGGGGCCGGGCTGGCTGCGCCCGCCGCTGGGGACGCCCCGCTTACTCCGCGCCTGCCGGCTGCCGCTGGATCCGGCATCACATGGCCCGGCCTGCCCGCCGCCGCGCCCGACACCGGCTCCAGGAAGAAACCTGAAGCTGCCCTACCGCGCGGGCTCCGCCGGCCCCCTCCCGCCGCCGGCGGCCGCTCGACTGGGCTTCCCTCCCCTGGCCCCCAGCACCAGGACCGGGAGCGGCTGCGGGACCGGGGGCGCGAGGTTGCTCCCGAATGGCGGCGCCCGCGCGCCCCGGATCCCACAGGAGTCAGGGGCCGGCTGCCCGCTCCTGAAAGGAGATGTGCAGGGCCCGAGGAAGGCCCAGGCTGCCCTCGGCCAAAAGCCACCACGGTTGTGACTGAACGTGCTCCAGTTCTTACCTAAGCATCAGGAGACGCCTCTTGTTTCTCGAGGCTCACGATCCTCCAGCCCAGAGTTTCACCAGCTCTGTGATTCTCTGCGTGTTCACGCCCGCAAGGGGCTCATTAGAAGTCATCATAATTCTGACCAGTGCAAATTCGATACATGAAGCAAGGCACCCAAAGCTGGTGGTCTGGGACAACCCAGAGGGATGGGGTGGGGAGGGAGGTGGGAGGGAGGTGGGAGGGGGGTTCAGGATGGGGAACACATGTACACCTGTGGCTGATTCATGCCGATGTATGGCAAAAACCACCACAATATTGTAATTAGTCTCCAATTAAAATAAAAATTAACTTTTTAAAAAAGAATGAACAACAAAAAATAAAATCAGAATTTTTTGTTTGTTTTTTCCATTTATTTTTATTCGTTGGCGGCTAATTACTTTACAATATTATAGTGATTTTTGCCACACATTGACATGAATCAGCCATGGATTTACATGTGTTGCCCATCCCGATCCCCCCTCCTGACTCCCTCTCCATCCCATCCCTCTGGGTCTTCCCAGTGCACCAGGCCCAAGCACTTGTCTCATGCATCCAACCTGGGCTGGTGATCTGTTTCACCCTTGATAGTATACTTGTTTCAATGCTGTTCTCTCTGAACATCCCACCCTCGCCTTCTCCCACAGAGTCTAAAAGTCTATTCTGTACATCTGTGTCTCTTTTTCTGTTTTGCATGCAGGGTTATCGTTACCATCTTTTAAAAATTCCATGTATATGCATTAGTATACTGTATTGGTCTTTATCTTTCTGGCTTGCTTCACTCTGTATAATGGGCTCCAGTTTCATCCATCTCATTAGAACTGAATATTAAAAGCAGCAAGGGAAAAACAACAAATAACACACAAAGGGATTCCCATAAGGATAACAGCTGATCTATCAATAGAAACTCTTCAGGCCAGAAGGGAATGGCAGAACATACTTGAAGTAATGAAAGAGAATAACCTACAACCCAGATTACTGTACCCAGCAAGGATCTCATTCAGATATGAAGGAGAATTCAAAAGCTTTACAGACAAGCAAAAGCTGAGAGAATTCAGCACCACCAAACCAGCTCTTCAACAAATGCTAAACGATCTTCTCTAGACAGAAAACACAGAAAGGTTGTATAAACGCGAACCCAAAACAACAAAGTAAATGGCAACGGGACCATACCTATCAATAATTACCTTAAATGTAAATGGGTTGAATGCCCCAACCAAAAGACAAAGACTGGCTGAATGGCTACAAAATCAAGACCCCTATATATGCTGTCTACAAGAGACCCACCTCAAAACAAGGGACACATACAGACTGAAAGTGAAGGGCTGGAAAAAAATATTTCACGCAAATGGAGACCAAAAGAAAGCAGGAGTCGCAATATTCATATCAGATAAAATAGACTTTAAAATAAAGGCTGTGAAAAGACACAAAGAAGGACACTACATAATGATCAAAGGATCAATCCAAGAAGAAGAGATAACAATTATAAATATATATGCACCCAACATAGGAGCACTGCAATATGTAAGGCAAATGCTAACAAGTATGAAAGGGGAGATTAACAATAACACAATAATAGTGGGAGACTTTAATACCCCACTCGCACCTATGGATAGATCAACTAAGCAGAAAATTAACAAGGAAACACAAACTTTAAATGACACAATGGACCAGCTAGACCTAATTGATATCTATAGGACATTTCACCCCAAAACAATCAATTTCACCTTTTTCTCAAGTGCACACAGAACCTTCTCCAGAATAGATCACATCCTGGGCCATAAATCTAGCCTTGGTAAATTCAAAAAAATTGAAATTGGACAGGACTGAGTGACTGAGTAACACTTAAAAAAAAAAATTGAAATCGTTCCAGTCATCTTTTCTGACCACAATGCAGTAAGACTAGATCTCAATTGCAGGAAAAAAAAAAAAAACTATTAAAATTTCAAACACATGGAGGTTAAAATCAGAATTTTTTAAAAAGTCATCATAATTTAAAAACATGAAAACCCTGTTGCTTACCATGAACAGCAATATGAGAGGGAATCCCTTACCATCCAAGGCGGTTTTCTAGTTAGAACTGATCACAACCCCAAGCAGAGAAGCCTCTCCGTCAGTCAGGCCTTCCTAAAAGAGATTTCAGATAATGATAGCAGCTTTAAAGACAAAAGTACCCATTTGATCTTTCTCATAAGTAGATAGTGAAGGACAGGGAAGCCTGGCATGCTGCAATCCATGGGGTCGAAAAGAGTCTAACTCGACTTAGCGACTAAACAGCAACCCATTTGATTTTTCTCATGATTACCTTGAGTCTCTGTTTTGGTTTTCCTATAAAGACCTGTCAGAACCAGACAGAACCAGGACAAGGGAGTAGGCCAAAGGAACTGTATACCAAGACACCCCTTCACCAGCTGCCACTGACACCTCTCCCAGGCGGTGGTCAATTTCACCTCCGTGTCTGTCCTCACCTTGCCCAGGCCACCTTGCGGATAGGGCAGCCAGAGCGAGAGGGCAGAGCTGAAGAGGAGAGCAAGAAAACCCTGCCTTGTGTCTGAAGTCCTTCGCCCTGTTCCAAGGCAAAGGTCCAGCCTTTTGCCTTGATAAAGGGGCCCCACCCTGTCATTGCGCACCGGACTCCATGCTACAATCCCAGCTCCTACTTCACAGATCTGGGACCCCAAGGCCTGGCCTCAGGCATGGCCTTTTAAAGACATATAAGTTCCTGCCCATTGCCAGGTCTTCAAAGTACTGGACAAAAAATAAAAACAATAATATTCTATTCAAAACTAAATCATACTTCCAACCATAAATGTCTACTGGCCTTGAGATGAACCAACACACTGGACAAAAATGGTTTCCAATCCATGGTGAGCAAAAGCCTGGATGGATTAGTGGCCTTAGTTGTTATGCTCCTTTCCATATCATTTCAGTTCAGTTCAGTCGCTCAGTCGTGTCTGACTCTTTGCGACTCTGTGAACTGCAGCACGCCAGGCCTCCCTGTCCATCACCAACTCCTGGAGTTTACCCAAACTCCTGTACATTGAGTTGGTGATGCCATCCAACCATCTCATCCTTTGTCATCCCCTTCTCCTCCTGCCCTCAATCTTTCCCAGTATTAGGGTCTTTTCAAATGAGTCAGCTCTTTGCATCAGGTGGCCAAAGTATTGGAGTTTCAACTTCAACGTCAGTCCTTCCAATGAACACCCAGGACTGATCTCATTTAAGATGGACTGGTTGGATCTCCTTGCAGTCCAAGGGACTCTCAAGAGTCTTCACCAACACCGCAGTTCAAAAGCATCAATTTTTCGGTGCTCAGCTTTCTGTATAGTCCAGCTCTCATCCATACATGACTACTGGAAAAACCATAGCCTTGACTAGATGGACCTTTGTTGACAAGGTAATGTCTCTGCTTTTTAATATGCTGTCTAGGTTGGTTGTAACTTTCCTTCCAAGGAGTAAGTGTCTTTTAATTTCGTGGCTGCAGTCACCATCTGCAGTGATTTTGGAGCCCAAAAAAATAAAGTCAGCCACTGTTTCCACTGTTTCTCCATCTATTTCCCATGAAGTGATGGGACCAGATGCCATGATCTTAGTTTTCTGAATGTTGAGTTGAAGCCAACTTTTTCACTCTCCTCTTTCACTTTCATCAAGAGGCTTTTTAGTTCCTCTTCACTTTCTGCCATAAGGGTGGTGTCATCTGCATATCTGAGGTTATTGATATTTCTCCCAGCAATCTTGATTACAGCTTGTGCTTCTTCCAGCCCAGCATTTCTCATGATGTACTCTGCATATAAGTTAAATATGCAGGGTGACAATATACAGCCTTGATGTACTCCTTTTCCTATTTGGAACCAGTCTGTTGTTCCATGTACAGTTCTAACTGTTGCTTCCTGACCTGCATACAGGTTTCTCAAGAGGCAGGTCAGGTGGTCTACTATTCCCATCTCTTTCAGAATTTTCCAGTTTATTGTGATCCACACAGTCAAAGGCTTTGGCATAGTCAATAAAGCAGAAATAGATGCTTTTTCTGGAACTCTCTTGTTCCTCTGCCTTTTCTAAATCCAGCTTGAACATCTGGAAGTTCACGGTTCACGTATTGCTGAAGGCTGACTTGGAGAATTTTGAGCATTACTTTACCAGCGTGTGAGATGAGTGCAATTATGTGGTAGTTTGAGCATTCTTTGGCATTGCCTTTCTTAGGGATTGGAATGAAAACTGACCTTTTCCAGTCCTATGGCCACCGCAGAGTTTTCCAAATTTGCTGACATATTGAGTGCAGCACTTTCACAGCATCATCTTTTAGGATTTGAATTAGCTCAACTGGAATTCCATCACCTCCACTAGCTTTGTTCGTAGTGATGCTTCCTAAGGCCCACTTGACTTCACATTCCAGGATGTCTGGCTCTAGGTGAGTGATCACAGCATCGTGATTATCTGGGTCATGAAGATCTTTTTTGCACAGTTCTTCTGTGTATTCTTGCCACCTCTTCTACATCACTAGTACTGTGCATTTTCTTCTTTCTTTCTCCCCTCTCCTTTTATCAGTACTCTGTCAGAGAGAAGAAAATAAGAAAATGTGGGAGGAGGACCAACTATTATTAGAAGTTACCCCCAAACCCCTTCTCTACTAAAAGGAAATAAACAAGCAAAACTAGTGTTTGTGGAACCCTCAGCACCTGAGGACATATAATCATGCTATCTGCAGTTTTCTTGTCTTCTCTCAAGCTCTGAGCTTGATCCATATCAAATTCTCTTGGTTCAAATATTAAGCAAAGTGTACTCTAGCAACCTTAAAAGAGCCTGTGAATGTATGGAGCAGAAAACTATCGATTGTGTAAATAGTCCCCGCATCTGATTGATTTTGTTGCTCCAGATATAGGTCACTTAGAACACTGAGATAGTGCTAAGCTTGGCTGGGATGGCATTTATTTAGAATTCAAAGACTATTCTCTGGCCCCAGAGAATGGACATTCAGCCAACAAGAAAACAGGTTGGTAGTTCAGTTGGGAAAATTCTTACTGGGACAGGGAATATTAGGCCAGTGTCTCAGCTGAGCTCTGCCTTTTCCAGTTATTCAGTCTCCATTCACCCTTACAGACCCGTCAGAGCTCGTCCATGAATCCTTTCTTCGTCGTCCGGTTTCTGCCAGCCTCTGAACTTTGGCAAAGCTTAATGACCTTACCACGCAGTTTAGCACCTGATTCTATTCACTGTCATGTGCTGGACTATTACAGTTACTTATCCTCTTCACTTGTCCTTTCAAGGGCAAGGACTGTCTCTTACCCTAGTAATCTCCAAAGTCCTAACACAGGGCACCTCTGGAGTATTTAATATTTTTTTTAAGTAAACTATCATATCAGTTATTCAGATATGAAAATGTATATCATAATTTTCAAACTTTTCTTTAATGGAATATAACCACTCCAAATTCTGTTAGCTACTTAATTCTTTCCTGCTCTTCATTCTATTTCCTTTGCCAGTAACTCTCAAAGATTGAATAACATTGTAAATCTAATGTTTGGATATAGCATTTGGGAAATTTTCAATGTTTCCTAAATAAAAGCATGATACTAGAAGACTATAGATTTGGGGTTGGGGGGGGGAACAAGTTTTGGAACTAGAAATACGATGAGCTTGGGAAGAGCCAACCTCCCCAAGTCTCCATTTCCTCAACTGTTAAATAAGCATAAGAATAGTATTTATTATCATTGTGAAGATTAAATGACTGAAGGTGATTATGGGACATGTAATAAGGATGCAGGAAATGGTGGCAATATTTCAGGGTATGGATATATTAGGAGAACACTTCAGAGCTTTGAGAATTAATAGAGCATGTCAGACTCTGAGGTAAGAAACTAGTTCTGGATTATACACTTGGTTGCTCAGACTGAGAAGGTTTTGGGAAGCACAGAGAAAAGAGGCCAGAATGATCAAAACCAGGGGGAAAATCTTGTGGGGAATGTCTCACAGTTCTCATTCTGGCTACACATTAGCATCACCTTAGAAGCTTTAAAAGACCCTGATTCCCACAATCCTACCTACACCAATTATTTCAGAATCTCTAGGGGATGAGGCCCACACATTGAGATTTTTGGGGGTTTTTGTTTGGGTTGTGTGTGTGTGTGTTTTTAAAGCTCTCTCCAGGTGATTCCAATGATCTGCCAAAGTTGGAAACAACTGGACTAAAAAAAACTGAATTAATTCCCCCTGGAGAAGGGTAAGAGCTAGCCCTCGATTATATGAGGTTAAGAGAATCAACTCTTTCATTTCTGCTAATGATGAACCATCCTGTTTAAATTGCAGGCCAGTGGTGCTTCAGTGTGATGTGATGTGAATCACTTGGAGATCTTGTCAGAATGCAGATTCTGACTCAGTATCAGATGGAGGCTAATACTCGGCATTTCTGACCAGCTCCAGGTGGTGCCACTGCTGCTGGTCTGTGGACCATACTCTGAGTAGCCAAATGATAGATCCAAAATGGACAGTAGGAACAAAAATTAGAGAAATATTCATATTGGTAGAAGTCTTGAGATTTCTGAATATTTTTAATCAATTAATATTTATTGTACACCAATGGAAGCTGAAGCTCCAATACTTTGGCCACCTGATGCAAAGAGCCAAATCACTGGAAAAGATCCTGATGCTGGGAAAGATTGAGGGCAAGAGGAGAAGGAGGCAACAGAGGATAAGATGGTTGGATGGTATCACTGACTCAATGGACATGAGTCTGAGCAAACTCGGGGAGACAGTGAAGGACAGAGAAACCTGGCATGCTACAGTCCATGGGATCACAAAGAGTCGGACAAAATGACTGAACAACAACATGTACAAAATATATTTTGCAATCTTTTAAGAAAAGATAATTCCCAGCCAGTTTTGAGTGTGAAGACTTCCCTAAAGTGAAGGTACAACCTCTCAAACAGAGCCAACTTCTCCACCAGGTCTAGCAGTTCCAGTGCCCAAAGCCCACTACACCATCAGAAGCCAGCAAACTGTTTTAGTTTCTTTTATAAGAGAAGAAAAAAAGATGAACTTTCAGGTCAAAGAAAATGTTTTAACATATTAGTACATTTGACTTTGTAACAATGGGGTCTTAAAATGTAATTATTTTACTTCATCTTTTATGGAGGGAGTGACCTGTGAAGGCAAAAGTGCCGAGGCCCCACAAGAGTCCACAGCCATAATGTGGCTGTATGCGCTGTTTCAGTCCCAGGTAGTTTTAGGAAAGCTCATGAAGCCTGTTGTGGTTGATATTTGCATACCGATATTTACATGAACAGGAAATGGGGAAGACATAAATTGCCCCTTGACTGGAGTCAGCCCTAACACCATATAGTGTTCATCACTTCCCATGTGTGTGATTTGAGGAACAGCAGGGATGCTCCACTGACAAACACTGTTCTTCATCATCTGGTTTCTACCATTGGAGACTTTTTCCACCTCCAGAGCCAGTCTATAGAGGCTCACACTATCTAGAGGCCCTTCCTTGTATCACTGACCTTCTTTCAGCTCCAGTTCTTTTTGCCTTCCAGATCTAGGACCCCATCTCAGGAACTCATCAGGGGATTTTCTTCAAAAAGAAGAAAACATAATAATGAGATTCCATTTTATAAGAAACACCACTTCTAATCAGTTCCTAAAAATGTAAATGTAGCCATTCATGGCTAAACAATATCACTTTCATCACTATTATTCAATACATTAACCTCAACAAAAACTACTGATTGTTTTACTGTCTGCTACTATAGCCATAAGTCACATGATACTACTTAATTAAAATGAAATAAAATCTAAAAGTCAGTTCCTCATTGCACTAGCCATGTTTTGAGTGCTCAATAGCCACATGTACCCACTGGACAACACTGATACAGAACATTTCCATCATTGCAGAAAGTTCCATTAGATAGTGATGTTTCAAGGATTTCAAGTAAAGAGGGGCTCACCCTTCCTGGACCCTCTGAAATGCAAGGCCAGTTGAGGAAGTGTGCAGACTCTAGCTCAGGCACATTTTTGATTCCTATTTGTCAGCTGGTTTCCAGCTGCCCAGATCAACAGTTTCTTTCCTCTTTTCTAAACCACCCAACCCAGGCTTTCTAGAGAACCAACATTTTGTTGAAATTCCCTTGCCCTTCAAGAAAGCTAGCCTTTTTTGACTTGTGAAGGGCATTAAATTCTATTCTTGATCCATCCAAGGAACAGCAAAGGTTTTTCCCAGGATCTCTAACAGCTTTTATCCTAAAAAGTGATTGTTTATTTGCATCACTGGTTTGTTTAGGTTTTATCCTTGTAAAATGACTCTAGCTGTCCTCAAGTTGTTGTTGACTTCTTAAATTTTAAGCTAACTCCAAGGCCCCTTTTTGATCTCCCAGGCAGTTCTGTGTAAGGCAGGCCAGCTGGATAGTGCCCCAAATGCATGTGTCTGTAAATCTCCCATCATCAGCAATCTTGCTTCCAAGAGCACTGCTGGAGAGCTCAGGTATGAGGTGCAGGGCAGAACAACTCACTATCTAGTATTTCTCCAGTCCCCTAACACCTGCTGAGTACTCACATGAAAATATTAAATCCCAAGTCTTCACAGTTATATAACATAAGCCCTGAAAAAACAGAGTTGATAACTGAGACTCTAACACCACTTTAATTAGGTCGGGAGGAGATAATACAGGTGGGAAATAATGTGTGAAGCTGTCACATGGACTGTAATTATGTCTAAGACTTCTGGTGACATGACAGATGGTGAGAACGTAGCTTCAGTGTTCTGCACATGATGTCATTTGGAAGCCTTAAAAAGCACGTATAGCTTTGGGCAGCTATTACTCATTAAAGAGGATTGAGATCCTGTTTTTCCATTTACAAAGGGCAGGCAGAGGAAGGGAAAAGACAGGAAAATCTATAAATAAAATTAGTATGAATCAGTGCCCCCCCCAAAAAAAAGTTTTATAAATATATTTTAACTCAGTTTTTTCACTCAGACCCATTTGATTGCTCCTAATATATAACCCAACAACTAAGTTTGGAATCTTGCCACTGAAGAATCCAAGAATTATTTAATAGCCTAAATTAAATGTCCTGGAATTTCTGAATCCAACTCAAAAGACCAAGATAGTTAATGCTAAGTGTAGCGCACAAGAACTGTTTTATTGTTGCTATTTTTGATTCTGCAAAGACTCCATCCCCATTCACCACTGAAGCTGGATATTCTGGCAGAGCTTTTTCTTTGGACTCTAAGGAGGTAGGTAGGGCAAGTAAGCTTATGCAGGTCCTGAGACTCCAACTCAGATAAAGAGACTTAAGAATCATCCATAATGTACCAAGGAAAATTGAAAGACTTGGGAAAAAAACAGCCCAAAAATAACATGTCTTTAATTCTTCTTGTTTTTCAATAATATAGTGTCCTATCCAGAGCCCTGCCATAAAAGGAAGTTGTTCTATCAAAGAAAATGTCTTAAATGATCACTTGCTGACATTATTGCATAGTGTAAATAATTCATTTTTAATTTTGAAAAATCATTTCAGCCATAGATGAGCGTGGGAAGCAACCATGACAGACGTGATGGACAAGCTCAGGGCTTCCAAGATGGCCTCTGCCTTCTTCTAGACCAGGGACCAGCAAACTTCCTCTGTAAAGGGCTGAATAATAAATACTTTAAGCTTTGTGGACTGGATGGTCTCTGTCAAAACCACTCAATTCTGTTACTGTAGTACAAAAATAGTGAGCCGCAATATGGAAACAAATGAGCTTGTCTGGGTTGCAGAAATCTGTGTTTACAAAAGTAGAGTGGGCCACATTTGCCCCACAGGCTGTAGTTTGCCTACCCACTGCCGTAGACCACTGGAATATCATAGGGAGCTTTAAAAACCACTGAAGTCTGGATATTGTCTCAAATATGGACAATTATATTTCTGTAAGAAAAGCCACACTATGACAAAGAGTCCAAAATTTAACTATAGCATTAAACTATAGAAATTAAAATTTAAGCTATAGGGAAGAAAAATAAAACAGACATAGTGTAAGGAAGAAAACAGAACTTTCCATCAGTTCAGTTCAGTTGCTCAGTCACGTCCCACTCTTTGCAACCCCATGGACTGCAGCAAGCCAGGCTTCCCTGTCCATCACCAACTCCCAGAGCTTGCTCAAACTCATGTCCATCCATTTGGTGATGCCATCCAACCATCTCATTCTCTGTTGTCCCCTTCTTCTCCTGCCTTCAATCTTTCCCATCATCGGGGTCTTTTCCAACAAGTCAGCTCTTTGCATCAGGTGGCCAAAGTATTGGAGTTTCACTTCAGGATCCATCCTTCCAATGAATATTCAGGATTGATTTCCTTTAGAATTGATTGGTTTGATCTCCTTGCAGTCTAAGGAACTTTTAAGAGTCTTTTCCAACAACACAGTTCAAAAGCATCAATTCTTTGGCACTCAGCTTTCTTCACAGTCCAACTCTCACATCCATACATGACTACAGGAAAAACCATAGCTTTGACTAGACGGACCTTTGTCAGCAAAGTAACGTCTCTGCTTTTTAATATGCTGTCTAGGTTGGTCATAGCTTTTCTTCCAAGGAGCAAGCGTCTTTTAATTTCATGGTTGCAGTCACCATCTGCAGTGATTTTGGAGCCCAAGAAAATAAAATCTCTCAATGTTTCTATTGTTTCCCCATCTATTTGCCATGAAGTGGTGGGACCAGATGCCATGACCTTCATTTTTTGAATGTTGAGTTTTAAGCCAGCTTTTTCACTCTCCTCTCTTACTTTCATCAAGAGGCTCTTTAGTTCCATAAATTTCCATAAATTCTCATTAGTACATTCCAGAGGTATAAAAGAAAATAATGTGTATATCAAATAAGAACAGGAAGCTATGAAAAGGGGACAGAGGACAAGAAAGTATATTTAGACATGAAAAAATAAGGTAGTAGCGTTTAAAACTTCAACACAAGGTTGAAGATAATGTTGAGAAACTATCCCAGAAAGTTTAAGAAAAGGCAAATGCTGGAGAAAAGGGAACCCTCCTACCTTGCTGGTGGGAATGTAAATGGGTACAGCCGCTAAGGAAAACAGTGTGGAGGTTCCTTAAAAAACTAAAAATAGAGTTACTGTGTGATACAGCAGTCCCACACCTGGACTTGTATCTGGAAAAGACAAAGACTCTAATTCAAAAAGATGCATACACCCCAATGTCCACAGTAGCACTATTTACAATAGTCAAAATACAGAAGCAACCTAGGTGTCCATCACCAGATGAGTGCATAAAGATGTGGTGTATATGTACAATGGATAATACTTAATAATAAAAAAGAATGAATTATTGCCATGTGCAGCAATATGGATGGACCTAAAGAATATCATACTAAGAGAAGTCAGACAAAGATAGATATTATATGACATCACTTAAATATGGAATCTAAAAAAATGATACAAATGAATCATATATAATATACATACAAAACTGGATCACTTTGCTGTAAACCCAAAACTAACACAACATTGTTAATCAACTATACTTTGATTTTTTAATAAAGGCAAATGCACAGAAAATATGAAGTAAAAAATAAAAGTTTTTAAGGATTAAGCTCACATATTCAACATACTACTAAAAAAAGCTACAAGAGAAGAAAGAAAGGAGAGTGAAAGAAAGTATCAAAGATACATTTTTTTTTAAGCTCTGAATTCAGAGAAATATGTCTACTTCTAAAAATTTATCCTAAAGATATATGACTCAGATGAGGCACACAAGCACCAGAAGGCACTGCCAGGCCCTTCAGGAGCAGCGGCCAGGACTTTAGGGGCACAGCCTCCTGTTGAACGGTGCAGAATGTCAAAGCCTGGGAGCTTAGAGCACAGAGACCAATGAAGACAGGAGTAGTCAAAGATGCTTCATGGAGGAAGTAAACCTTGAAGGATGATAAAGGCAGAAAGGAGAACATTATAAGCCAAACAGCCAATAAGAGAGAAGACATGGATCCTAATGAGCATGCAGCATTCAGGCAAAGGTGAGGACAGTAGTCCATCTAGATTAGAGATACCATATTAGTTAAGATTAGGTTTGGCTGCATACAACATAAAACTCAAACAACAGTGGTTTAAATAAGAGAGAGGTTTAATTTTCTTTCATGTCAAGGGAGCCCAGAGAGACAGTGTCCTCATCAGCTTCATCATCATCCTGGCCTCAGACTCCTTCCTTCTTGCTTTACAATCTTTACACTTCTTCCAGTCCTCAAGGTAGCCTCATAATTGCAATATGGCTACTATAGCACCATCCATCATATCTATGTTCCACATAGCAGGAAGAAGGAAGGAGCAAGGGAAAGAGGCATACCTCCCAGATCAACCACCCTGTTTTGAAGCTTCCTGGTATCTATACCCAACAACCTCTACTTATAGCTCATTAGCTACCACTGTCAATTACAGAAGGCTGGAAATGTGTAGGCTTTTTAAGCTGGGCACACTGGTGTTCCTATTAATACAAGATTTCTAGAAGAAAAGAAGAAAGACTGTTAACCATCTTGCTAAGTGATTAGGTTAAACTGTAAAGGTTTTTGAAAAAAAGGCAGACAAAAGAATTTACATTTGAAAAGGGGAGAAAGAAATTAGCAAGTTACCTATCACTCATAAAAAATAGGTAAAAAATTGAATAAACAGAGTTTTAAAAGTATAGAAGAAATAAAACTGAAAAATAAATGAGAAACACACTAATAGATACTTCTTTTTGAGAGTAGATAATATATTAGTTACACAATGAAATGAATATACTTAATATTATTGAACTATACACCTAAAATGGTTAAGATAGTAAATATGTTAGATGTATTTTACTACAATTAAATTTTTTTTTAATTTTAAGTAGCTAATTTCTAATTCTGTAGTTACATATCTGAACTTACAAAAATGTGTGGCCCAGCTCCATTCAGAAACTTTGAAATTTCTCCAATTTTCTAAATAGATATAGTAACACTTCACCGTGTACCCCTTAAACTACCAGTACAGAGTAGATTTCTGGTCTGCCTGTGACGAAAGAAGTCAGCCTTTGTCCCTTCCCACCCATATACTCAAGGTGCCTCGAACATACCACTATAACAATAGCTACCAATTGTGCTTTAATTGCTAATCATGTTGCTGGTTAAGAGACAATGCTGAGTAGAAACAGCAGCCTTCGTCATCAGACAAACCTGACTTTCCCCTTGCTATTTTCCTCTAGCAAGTTAACTTTCAAGATGTGCTTCAGTCACCCTTAGTGTGAAGAACATAACAGGAACCTTACATGCATTTTTGAGACTCTGGTGAGGACTGGAGCTAGTACTCAGCCAGGACTTGGTGAAATGGTAGACTTCATTATTGTTTATGTCTTCCTTTCTGGATTCAAAGGTCTTCTGAAGGACAGGGCATGTCTCACTTATCTTTTTGTGAACCCCTAGTATCTAACACAGTAGCGGATGCCTTGACAAGAGCCATTTCAGCAGACAGAATTGTCAGCTGATAGATGCGTAAAAGCTCTAAAGCCAGCAGCACACAGGCCAGCCCACACCAGGGCAGTGAGTGTCACTGGCGCCTGGCAGTGCCCAGAGTCAGGAGGGAAGCAGTGGGGACTGAACCTCCCCAGGGGCGTTAAGGGACATTGTAGAATTCTCCTTGTGGGACATTTGAAATGCTGAGATTCCAGACACCTAGCGACTGTTGCTTCTTTTCCTTTTTTATGCGTCATAGTTTATAAATATGTTTTACATTAACGATGTTTCCTTTCTGTGCACTGAGGCAAGGTATTCATTTTAGAGTGCTTCCTGACAAACACCCCACTCTCAGCCCCTTGCGGGATGCCGTGATGCATTCAAGCCTGACCAGTCCCATCTGTGTTCCCTCCTTTTGAGAATCCACCTACATCAACATCTTCCATGGATGGTTGTGATGTAAGAAGCACAAAGGCTCTGCATAAGCTCCCCAGACCCACCCTTGTTTAATATAAGTCAAATTTCTAAAGCACAGGGCACCACGCCCTAATCCCTCTGGTTGCAAAGCTCTCTGTTCCTCTTGTCCTTTTATCTTTTGCCTCACCCCATCTCTTGACATTTGCACATGGGAGCATCAGATTGCAGGGTGGGAAGGGAAACGATCTGATTTCTTCTGTGTATTCAGGAAAACTACCCAGAAGCAGGGTGTGCCTGGCACGCATCTTTGCTCAGTGTATTCCCTTGTCGGGCTGTGGTCACACAGTTAGGCAGAGCCAGCCATGCTTTTCGACAAATCACCTGAAAGCCTCTTCCCCATCACTCATGCCTGGCCCCTACACCTGGAGGTACTGAGTCAGCAGATGCTGGGAACATCCTGAGTATGTGTAGTTTGAAAGTGCTCCCCAGGTAATTCTGTTAGGTTCTTCTCCAGTTCTGCCCTTGGGAAATACGTGTTCCCCGCGCTTCCCTTCTGAAGAACTACTGTTGGCATTGCTGCCTGAAAAGCCATTTCCTCACCAGCCACTGGTCTCATTCACCAGTGCTGTAAGGAATTTCACTATGGACCACAGCCTCAGAACCAAGACTACCACTGAGGCTTAGTACATACCAGGGCTCTTATACTAACTTATTTAACCCTTACAACACCACCCTGAAATACTTGTTTTACCAAGAAAGTAACTAATAAGTGGTAAAGGCCAGTTTTAAACTCAGACCATACTCGTAACTGATACTCTTCATGGTCTCTTGCAGTGAGTTTGAAAAGCCCTCAGAGGTCATATACTTCGTTATGGTCAAACTAACCCCCATCACCATGCTGACCGATCCTACCTTGGTCCATCTGGCTCCCTCACCAGCCCCAGTCTCCCCATCTCTTTGGTCTGCTCAGCCACATAGCTTCTAAAAACAGTATTTAAGATCTCAGTGTTAAAAAAAAAAAAAAAAAAAAAAAAAAAAAAAAAAAAAAGAAAGAAAGAAAAAAAAAAAAGATCTCGGTGTTTTTCTACTGATCTCCTAAGTCTACTGATCTCTGGTCTTAGCTCAGGCTCTGCTTCCAGAAATGTTCTTCCATGCCAAGCTCGATTAGGTAACTTATCTACACTTTCCTCTTGTTCTGTGCATTTCTTGATCACTAAACTTTTTATGCAGCATCGCGACGGTCTGTGTCTGCTTCCATCTCCCTCGGCTGACAGTTCACTAGGGTCAGGAGTATGTTTCAATCATCTCTGATTCTCTGACGCCCAGTACAAAATCTGGCAGAAGCAACAGATCACCATTTGTTTAATAAACATTGGCTTCTGGGGGGTGGGGGGCATCTCAGGGTCTTCTGTGACCTCACAGAACTGTCAAACTGTACAGTTTTCCAACTTGCCATATAAATGATGGTTTGCATTTTAGTTGCAACAATAAAAATCTTTTTTTTTTAAAGAATAAATAAATAAATAAACATTGGCTTCAGTGTTACCTCCACCCCTCACCTTACAGAAAGAGCTTGTCCATTCTCCCCTCGAGTCTTGGGTAAGAAGGAACATCGTCCAAAAGCCCCTTCATCTCTAGAGACCACAGACATATTATTTTCGTCTTTTCCTATTTTCCCTTTCAAACCCTCACCCCAATACACATATATTTTTTTATGCCTAAAGTGCCAGGGACACAAAAGTCTTGCTTAATATGCAAAAGATAAGCTCCCATTCAACCTCCAACTTTTCTAACAGACAAGTCACCTTTATCATCCTTAAATCTCTTTCCCACCCTACCTAGACTTGTTGGTAGGGGACTTACTGCAACAGGTGAAAATGGGGCCTCAGGACTTCTGAATGGAGGCTCCAAAATGTAGATGTGTGACAAATGGAAACATTTCATAGCCATCTGCAACCTCAAGGTTGTAGATACAAACTCTCTTGTCTTTCTCTTTTAAAATGCTAGGTCTTTGGAACTGCAGTTTGTGAGGTAGTGAGAGATGAGCAGGAACAGCCAATGGAACCACCCGGTGGTCAAGGAGCTCAATAAGCCAAGGAAGAAGGAACAAAGAATGGCAGGTGCTTTTCACAACTTCTCTGTAAAACTTTGCATCTGGTTTTATAGGTGACAAACATTTTTTATGGTTTCTACTAACAATTTTATAATTTCTATTGATCCCTAGAATGCTCATGATATACCCAGATTACTAAACATACTATCAACAAATCTCATTGTTCGTCACTTTCTCCCAGCTCCCCTGCCCCCATCATGCGTGTAGCTCAGGATCTATTCGTTCTGCCAGTCACTTCAGCACTGTTAAAATGTGCCACAGGTGGCTCAGACAGTAAAGAACCTGCCCGCAGTGCCGGAGACCTGGGTTCAGTCCTTGGGTGGAGAAGATCCCCTGGAGAAGGGAACAGCAACCCACTCCAGTATTCTTGCCTGGAGAATTCCATGGACAGAGGAGCCTGGCAAGCTACAGTCCGTGGGGTTGCAAAGAGTCAGACACGACTGAGCGACTAACACTATAACACACAAAATGGCTTTGATAACAAATACAGAATACCATCCTTAAAACATTCCTTAGTAGAAAACACTGCATTCTTCCTTCACACAATATGAGCTGTCTTAAGAAATAGGTGAAGAGCATTTGAGAGAAGGATGGATGTGGTGTCCCACAAAACCTTTAACATGCTGCTGGGTGACTTACACCTTTGATACTGACTACGTGACGAATGGTATAAACCATAATAAGCAAACGTTACACTGCAAGATCAAAGCCTCAGTGGGAAAGTACCATTAATCACACCAAACACGTATTTGCTTTTTTTGTTGGCATCAAAATGTAATTGTTTCTGTATAGTTGAACATACCTCATGGTACAATGCTGAGCCAAATCTGTGTAGCTGGCAACATAAAAGGAAAGCTTATCGTCTTTCATCCATTGTATGAATGTGTTTTCCTCCAACCAAAATGATCATCTTGCATTAAAGTTTATTCTGTCCTCCTCTATCTATGTTGCCAAACCCAGTGCTTCAGGTTTGAGTAAGTACAAAAGAATGATCTATGTTTGTCCACTGGGCAGATTAAAGAAACGGCTTCTTTAATCCGGAGGTAGAGGGAACGAGGTCACAGACATATTTGAGAATTTGGAAAAAAGCTCAGATTTTCATCCTAAAATAATACACATTCACTCATATTCACCCAATTGTGAATTTACTTTTCAGGAGGTTCTTAGCCCTACCAGAGCCCTACTCATGGTCCACAGGTTAAGAACTCATACATTTGAACAAAAATTTCATAGGGTACAGAAATTAAATCATTTGCATTTCTTGGTAGCAATCCTATTACCTAAGATTAAATATGACAACATTTTAAGTAGGATTTAGTAATAAACCAGTTTTTAGAAAGGAGCTTTGAGGATCCTTCCCCTTTTGACCCCTCACAAAGAGCTTGTCCATAAATATCAGCAAAGCACCCATCTGATAAGGGGGTATTACAGAAAAATATATAAGGAACTCATACAACTCAACAGCAGAAAAAGAATAATCCAATTAAAAAATGGATCCAAATAACATTTGGATAGTATTTTCCCAAAGACGTCATCCAAATGGCCAACAGGTACATGAAAAGGTGCTCAGCATCACTCATCACCAGGGAAATGCAAACAAAAACCACAGTCAGAGGGTGAAACTGGGAAAGCTTAAGCTGAATCAACTCTGAATATTCATAGGAGCTCCAACACTCTGGCCACATGGTGCGAAAAGCCGACTCATTGGAAAAGTCCCTGATGTTGAGAAAAATTGAGAGCAAGAGGAGAAGGGGGAGACAGAAAATGAGGTGGTTAAATGGCATCACTGACTCAATAAACGTACGTTCGAGCAAACTCCAGGAGATAGTGAAGGTCAGGGAAGCCTGGCACACCTCCATTCATGGGGTCACAAACAGTTGGACATGACTGAGTGACTGAATAACAACAACAAAAGCTGAAAATAGGATATCTGCATAATCTCAAAGTATCTCGGAGAGGACACTGGCAACCCACTCCAGTACTCTTGCTGGAAAATCCCATGGACAGAAGAGCCTGGTACACTGCGGTCCATGGGTCAGACACGACTGAGCGACTTCACTTTCACTTTTCACTCTCATGCGTTGGAGAAGGAAATGGCAACCCACTCCAGTGTTCTTGCCTTGAGAATCCCAGGGACGGCGGAGCCTGGTGGGCTGCTGTCTATGGGGTCGCACAGAGTCAGACACGACTGAAGTGACTTAGCAGCAGCGGCAGCAGCAGCAAAGCATCTCTCTTAAATATTTCTCAATTACAGTGCTCGCTTCGGCAGCACATATACTAAGGTTGGAACGATACAGAGAAGATTAGCATGGCCCCTGCGCAAGGATGACACGCAAATTCGTGAAGCGTTCCATATTTTTTAAAAAAAAAAGAGAAAAAAAAAATATTTCTCAATTACAAAGGGAAAAATAATAACCTAATGGTAGAGAAACCTGGCCTGCAATGCTTTAATTAACTAAGCGAGCAAAGCTAAAGTCACCAGTAATAAGACATATAGACATCATGAACACCTGACATGGCACTCTGAGAAAGACACAAGGTCACTTGTGTGATATTCTTGCTCAAAACTCGTAACCTGAATCTAATCATGAGAAAACATCAGACAATCTCAAATTGAGGCTCATTCTACAAAATAACTGACCAGTCTAAAGTTTCAAGGTCATGAAAAACAAGGAAAGTAAAAGTCGCTCAGCTGTGTCTGACTCTTTGCAACCTCATGGACTATACAGTTCATGGAATTCTCCAGGCCAGAATACTGGAGTAGGTAGCCTTATCTCTTCTCTGGGTTATCTTCCCAATCCAGGAATCAAACCCAGGTCTCCCTCATTGCAAGTGGATTCTTTACCAGCTGAGCCACCAGGGAAACCCAAGAATCCTGGAGTGGGTAGCCTATCCCTTCTCTAGCGGATTTTTCCCGAGCCAGGAATTAAACTGGGTTCTCCTGTTTTACAGGTGGATTCTTTACCAGCTGAGCAACCAGGGAAGCAAGACTAAGGAATCATCACAGATTGGAGGAGATTGAGGAGACACAACAATTAAATGCAATGTGGGGTCCTGAATTGGACCCTAGAACATAAAAGGAATATCAGGGAGAAAACTGGAGGACCTGGCATGTTCTCATTAACAGCCTTGCACCAATGTTCATTTCCTGGTTTTGATTGTTGTTAACTTTGGGGGAAGCTAGAAGCTGCACTATTCCTAAAACTTTTCTGTAAAACTAAAATGACTTCACAATAAAAACATGATAAAATAAAAATCCTAGGGTTTTGAAGCCTTATGTCCTTGAAGCTTCCATTTTTACTTAGTTCTCAGGCAAGAGCTAGAGATCTCATTCCTTTGTTTAGCCCTGAGGGAACAAGCCACCTTCCACTCTAGTAGCCCTACTCTCCTCCATCTCAAGTCTGACATTTGCCTCTGAGGATTCAGCGTTCAAGCAGCAAATATTTATTAGTATCTCCTTTCTGCCAGACCCTACACTTAAGGCAGGTATGGCTCTGTCTTCTCACAGCTTACTTCTTCTCTTATCCATTCAACATTTCGTCAATTACTATTTAAGTGAGTCACCACTCAGATTTTAAATACTGTACTTACCCCTGTCTTTCCAGGATGGATCTAAGAGATTCATATTTTTATCTCCTATACTGCTGAGAAAGAAACCCAGAGGAGAACTAATCCATGTTACTATTTGGACTATTAATGTAACAGTTTATATTGGTTGAGCTTAACATTATCATGAGTGTTCCTCTGACTATCAAGTGACCCTCATGTTCTGTTTTCTAAGAAAATCTATCATTGATCACACAGCTTCCTTATAGCTACAACAGAGACAATGTTCTATTTACAAGAACAACCAGTTACCTGAGGTTCTTTGCAAGAGCTTGATGTGTTCACCTTTTAATGACTTAGATTCACCACATCTGTGGTTAATTTTTTTTTTTTAAAGCAGCTTGTTCTTTTGTTCCCCTCAGCTTTACTGAGGTATAATTGACAAATAAAGAGTGTATATGTTTAAGTTCTACAGTGTGATGACTTGATATACATATACAGTGATTACTACAACCAAACTACATAACATATCCATCACCTCACAGTTATGACCTTGTTTATAATTGTGTTTTATTTGCATTAACTTAACACACTTACTGCAAAAACAGTAACTTTGATAGAGTAATAGTGCCAACTTCAAAGTTGTGAAAATTAATTAGTATATGTACATTGGTGAGAACAATGCCTTAGTAAGCATATTATTAGTATTAACCATTATTATCTTTCTTGTCCATCATTTTCCAGTTTTGATCACTCTTATACTTATTGTTAAAGCAGAATCAAACATGGTCTTCTTTACAAATTGACTCGAGAGATTGAAGGTGGGAGGAGAAGGGGACGACAGAGGATGAGATGGTTGGATGGCATCACCGATGCGATGGACATGAGTTTGAGCAAGCCCCAGGAGTTGGTGATGGGCAGGGGAGCCTGGTGTGCTGCAGTCCATGGGGTCGCAAAGAGTTGGAAACGACTGAGCGACTGAACTGAACTGAGAGAGTTTCCTACCACTAATGATGCACTATCTTGCACTATCTTAAATAACTTGTACTCACAACATAAGCAAATAAAACCACATTATGTGGATGTCTATGGTAATAATGTTGTGTAGAAAATCATGTGTATGACCTCAGAGCATTCTCCTAGAAATTATAGAAAAATGAAGTTCATATATGCTACTATCAACAAATTTCATGCAATTGTCTATTTTCAGTTCTTTCTCATCACGTGGATCTTTTCCCATTGAAAGATAAGAATGGGTTAGACAGGTGAGCCTCAAAATCTTTTTTCCTAAGGGGAAAACTGTAAAAGAAAAAAAAAAAAATCTGACCACTGCTTTCCACTTGTTTTCTATGAGGAAACTGTTTTTGACTCGAGCCTTCTGTTTTTTTAATTGGGAACACTTTGTCAAGAATCTATCTTAGTACACCTGAAACTAATATAACTTCAATTATATCTCAATTAAGAAAAACTTTATGTGAGTGCAGAGTTTTAGAGTAGCGTTTATTGAAAATTGTCAACCCTCATTAACAGAATTCTAAACTAAAACCCTTTTGGTCAATATAGCCATCACACAGTCACAGCTAGTACAGTAAATTTGAAGAAAGAAAAGTCTGCATTAATATATATGTTTAAAGACATAATCCTGCTTAAAATTTCTTCTATAGCACTAATAATCCAATGGGAACTCTCTTCTTACTTTCATGAATAGGGGTCTTATTTGTACATACTGCAAATCATACTATTTGCTTCCCAAACCAAAGACTTGTAAGCAGTCTCTCTCAAATCAGTTAAACCCCTTATTTTATAGTGTATACAATTAATTTATTTTAAAAACATCCTTTATATTAGAAAGCTTCAGCCTAACCTTTAAGTGATACAAATGATGTTAATAATCAGAGAAATTAAGAAAAAGCTCCAAAGAGGTTCAGGGCAAGCGTACTTTTCATAACCACAAACATGTGAGTAACACAGTAAAGCATCTAACACACTTTGGTATGTCATTGCATTTATCTTCACAACAATCCTACAAAGGAAGTGACATTAACTCCATGTGACAGATATGGAAGCTGAGGCCCAGGGACTTAGGCAAGATCACGTAGCTCGTGTTCCTTCCAAACATTGTTGAAAAGTTTCATCTTTAATTAAAAATGGGTGTTGGTTAGGTTTTGTTTCCACATTTCTGGCTAGCATCTAATAATTATTGATGACTTCTGAACCCACTGTGTCAACATTACAATAGCCAAATATCTTCATTGTTTTCTGAGGGAACTCACCTTACTACTCAGCACCACAAACTTGATGGAGAGAAAAGGCTATGGAAAAAGCAGGTTTCTCATGATTTTCAAAGTAACACTGCCACCTCGTGGACTACCAGTGAGCTAGTGGTTCTAATGCATGGTTTAAGTTCCACCTGATTAAAATTCCCAATGGGCAATAAGGCCAGTTTCCAGAAACATTTTACATTGCAGCTCTCAGAAAATACAACCACTTCATCTTGTACACAGTGACCACACTGCTGTTTTCATGTGAACCGCCCAAACTGGACCCAATAAGCATTCCTTCATTCCATTCAGTTATTCAGCACATTTACTAAGCACCAACTAGGAATCGTGGATAAAGTCAAGAATACAAAGAAGAATAAAGACATATTCCGTGTTTCTAGAATACTCCTGCAGTGGATGAAACTAGGTACTCTTCAACCAGACTGTCTAAGTTCAAATCCCAGATCTGGCACAAACCAGCTGTGTGATTTTAGACAAGTCACCTAAACTTACTGTGCCCCTTCAGGGTCACTATGTGTAGAATGGGAATAAGAGTAGCCCTTGCCCCCAATAAGGTTAAGTATCTTATTTACCCTAAGGGGCTTCCCTGGCGGCTCAGAAGGTAAGAATCTGCCTACAATGCAGGAGACCCCGGTTTGATCCCTGGGTCGGGAAGATCCCCTGAAGGAAATGGCAACCCGCTCCAGTATCCTTGCCTGAAGAATTCCATGGACAAGAGGAGTCTGATGGGCTATTGTCCACGGGGTGGACAGGAGTCAGACACGACTGAGCAACTTTTACTCACCCTCACTCAACCTATGGAATACAAAGTACCTGGGAGGAGAGAAGGTCTTCACTCTAGAATTAGGGTAATTCACATCAATTTATCCCAGTATACACACCTCAAAATGCACAAGAACTTACGAAAAAGCATACTCAATGTATAACTGTGTAAGAGTGGAGAGTCTAAATGCCCATCGAGGGAGGACTGGCTAAACTGATTATGGCCCATCTTGTTCAGCGAGATAGGGCAGGATAAAGAAAAGGATGAAGCAGAGCTCTGTGTACTAAGTTGGCAGATTCTCTGACGCACAGTAAGTGGAAGTGAAATGCAGAGCAGCAAGTATAACGTACTCCCATTTGTTTAGAGTTGAGGGTGTATGTGTGTGTGTTAGTCGCTCAATTGTGTCCGACTCTTTCCCAGCCATGGACTGTAGCCCACCAGGCCCCTCTGTCCATGGGATTCTCCAGGCAAGAATACTGGAGTTGTCATTCCCTTCTCCAGGGGGTCTTCCTGACTCAGGGATCGAGCCTAGGTCGCTTGCATCAAAGGTAGATTCTTTACCATCTGAGCCACCAGGGAAGCCCAGAGTTGAGGGTGTGTTTGCTCTTTTATTTAAAGACGTGTAGACTACTTGGGGAAGAATGTTGTGTGGATCGCCTTCCTGATCCTCTGCTCCAGACTCCTTCTAGGTTGTGTTCAGAACTGCAGAGCTGGAAGACTACAAACCACATCTCTCAGACTCCACTGCAGATAGTGCTCTGGATGCAGGATTCAGTTCAGTTCAGTCACTCAATCATGTCCAACTCTTTGCGACCCCATGAATCGCAGCACACCAGGCCTCCCTGTCCATCACCAACTCCCAGAGTCTACTCAAACCCATGTCCATCAAGTCGGTGATGCCATCCAGCCACCTCATCCTCTGTCGTCCCCTCCTCCTCCCAACCCCAATCCCTCCCAGCATCAGGGTCTTTTCCAATGAGTCAACTCGTCGCATGAGGTGGCCAAAGTATTGGAGTTTCAGCTTCAGCATCAGTCCTTCTAATGAACACCCAGGGCTGATCTCCTTTAGGATGGACTGGTTGGATATTCTTGCAGTCCAAAGGACTGTCAAGAGTCTTCTCCAACACCACAGTTTAAAAGCATCAATTCTTCGGCACTCAGCTTTCCTCACAGTCCAACTCTCACATCCATACATGACCACTGGAAAAACCATAGCCTTGACTAGACAGACCTTTGTGGACAAAGTAATCTCTCTGCTTTTTAATATGCTGTCTAGGTTGGTCATAACTTTCCTTCCAAGGAGTAAGCGTCTTTTAAATTCATGGCTGCAATCACCATCTGCAGCGATTTTGGAGCCCAAAAAAATAAAGTCTGACACTGTTTCCACTGTCTCCCCAGCTATTTCCCATGAAGTGATGGGACCAGATGCCATGATCTTAGTTTTCTGAATGTTGAGCTTTAAGCCAACTTTTTCACTCTCCTCCTTCACTTTCATCAAAAGGCTTTTTAGTTCCTCTTCACTTTCTGCCATAAGGGTGGTGTCATCTGTGTATCTGAGGTTATTGATATTTCTCCCGGCAATCTTGATTCCAGCTTGTGCTTCTTCCAGCCCAGCGTTTCTCATGATGCACTCTGCACATGTTACATAAGCAGGATGCAGGATTAGGCGCCACTAATCAGATACACTCACACAAGATGTGGAAGGCGGGAGGCAGAGGGGGCCAGCTTCCTCTGTGGTCCTCCTGAGTGCTGCTGATGCTGTCCCCACACCCCTCACACAGCTGTCCTAACAGGTAGGGCAGGTGAGCCTCAGTGCTTCTGGACCACCCTCCCCCATTCCTTCCCAAGAAAACCTCTTCTTAAACTTTGTCATTTGACTTCGTATGTAATACTCCACTTTATTGTTCATCAATAAGGGCCACTCTCTATTGATTCTTTTTTTTTTTAAATTACTTACTTTTTGGCTGCACTGGGTCTTCATTGCTACACATGGGCTTTTTCAAGTTGTGGCGAGCGGGGACTCCTCTCTTGTTGCAATGGCTTCTCTTGTTGCTGAGCCCCAGGGTGTGCGGGCTTCAGCAGTTGGGGCACACAGGCTTATGTTCCCTGCATTGGCAGGATTTCCAACCACTGGACCACCAGGGAAGTCTTCCCCATAGATTTTTCAACACTGTAGCTTCTCGCTTGCTGTCTCTCTCTGACGTTATACTTGGCTTTATTCCGTCATAATTCTTGGCTTGTTCACCAGCATATTTCATGTCTCCAGCTTACTACCTTTAACACACAAACTAACTCCTCAACTCCACACACACCAACAGTCCACCAACCCGGTCATTCTCACTCCCTGGTGACCTCATTTCCTTCTTACCCAGCTGTGACTCCGCGGTGCACTGTGCACTGCTTTCACGTCACAGCAATGCCCTGGTCCCTTTCTTAATTATTCTGCACTCACTGATGAAACCTCCGCTGGTGATTAAGTCCATACCTCAGCCTACCCCACATCTGCATCCTCAGAGCCAAACGTGACTAGAGAAAAATAGTCATGCTGACTGGGCTTGCCTGAAGTCTGTAACACTTCCCGCACATAGGCCTGAGCTCTGCTGGTAATGCTACTTCCCTTTCTAGTACTTTTATTCCCCCAACAATAATAAAAGCAAACAACAGAAATATTCTAGGTACTTTTATAGGCATTAACTCACTTAATTCTCACAGCCACTTTCTGTGGTTGTGTCTAATTAATAGATGAAGAAAATGAAATACAAAGTGGTAAAATAACTTGTCCAAAGTCACAGTCACACAGTCAGCGAGTGCCGAGCCAAGATTCACACTCAGGCAGACAGGCTCCGAAGTGTGAGCCTGTCTCATATCTCATATTGCCCTCTCTCATATCTACTCTGTGTTCTTTTCAAACTTTCAACACCTCTGATCTTCTCCAACCAGTTTCAGTTGGTTTTTTCTGCAATAAAGGAACTCATTAAAGAACTTCCACAAACCACCATCATCACCTCTACACACAATTGCATCTGTGTCGTATCTCTGTCCTTCTTCCCGAACAATGCCCCAACTATTCACACACTGTCTAAGCCAACCCTTCCCTTCGGGCACTCAGACCCGCGCCTCCTCCCAAGGACACTGACCCAGCCATTGGCATCCTCTCCTATAATCCTCAGTTTCCCCTTCTCTACAAAGGGATTATCCCCACGAGCATACACTGTCACTCCATTCAGAAAATTACTATATTTTAACAATCATTTTAAATGAGGCTTTTAATTAATGTTTGATAGAGCTGATTTAAGTTGAACAGACTAAATTTCTTTAAACAAACTTACTTATACTCCAGAGTCCTTTAAACAGCTTAATAGCATTTATACATTGAAGGTATTTGATTTTCTTGTAAATAGCACTTCAAATGCAACAAGCATTTGAAGAAACAAGCATCTGACCCAACAAGCAAACTTTCCATAGTACATAACTTTTATAAATAAAATAAATTAAATGTACAGTGAGTAAGTTCTCTGAAATACTTCAATATTTCTGCAAGTTTAATAACATCTTAAAATACATTTCAACTAAAATTCACAAATCTAAAAACCTGTTAGGCATTTTTAGGCGTTTTAAGTTGGAAATGAAGGCCCAATGTTACACTGTAATATGCCAATTACAAATACTACTTCAAATAGCAAATACTACAGTTTGTCCCAAACTTTAAAAACTATTCATGAACTTAACACTGAACTACTGATTGTTATGGGAATTGTTTCCTAGCCTTTTTGAAAATTTATAATTATTACATATCTCATCTAAAAACCGGCAGCACTCTGGTGAAGTTGTGTAAAGGGAATGAGTGGTTTTGGCCCCAGCAAGCAGGCCAGGTTACAGTGCTGGGATGAGGAACTCAAGCTTCGGGAATTCAAGGGTGAATTCAATGCTAAATGAGAATACCAACCCTGGATGGTTGTGGTAAGACCCAGATCAAATAATGCATGAGAAAACTCTTCTCAAAAAACTCTTATCTTCCAAAAAAGTTAGTTTTTTAGAAGAACCTCAACCTTTCAGCTTTACTAGTATCCCATTTATCAGTGTATTTATGAAATTTAAAAAAACTTATAAATTAACCCTTCTTTACATGAAGACACAGCTTCTGACCTTGACTAATCTCATAATTACTCAAGGAAGCAAATTCTTGATTTCTTATAAGCCACTGGGCTTCACAATGGCGTAAATCAATTCATGAAGGGAAATCCAGACTCTCTGAACATACATCCTTATCAGAACATAGGAATATTTCTTTCTGCTTTAAAAATACACATATAAATTCACAGAACTGAATGTGAATTTAAGAGGAGACTGCAGTTACAAAATCTTCCTTTAATTAAGGATTCTTCTAGCCTAAGACCTATTTCCTTACAGATAGTTAACTACTTCAGGAACTGGGGAAAGGTGAAAAAGGGACCAAGTGTAAAATCAGTGTGCCAAGTGTAAAATCAGTGTGCTAGAAATCAATAGTCAGTGACTATCCATCAGGAATTGATACATCCCAGAAAGTCAAGAAGAAAATAAGAGTCTCTTTATAAAAAAATGTGATTTATGTTGAACTTAAAAAAAAAGATACAAGGGGTTCTGAAACACAAAATGAAGTTAAGAATAGAGGAGGGAAAAATAACCTAAACACAGGCCAAAGAAAATGGTTTTCAGAGGTAGGTAGCTGCAAGATAAGCTCCAAATACACATTAAAAAAGGCTGAAATGCTATTGGTCACAAGAGAAATGGCAAATTTTATCATTCCCCTGACCTGAAACAAGCTGAAAAGCTGGTAGAAAGGCTGCATACTGAGGGGGAAGAGGAAAAATATGGTCCCGAAGGCTTACCTGCAGGCCCTGTTCTGAGCAGCACAGTCAAGATTACGGGAAGAAAAAGAAAACACAGGCTGGTGAGCACAATTTCTAGGTATCAAATCTACCTCATCACATTCTCTGAATACATGTCAAACTCGTGTCAAGTATTCGGAGTTGGCCACTAATCTGCCACACTGGCAACAGATACAGTCCAATTACCAGCTGAGATGGAACTTGTGACCTGGGATAAATGATGACAGCAAGGAAATGGGGCACACTCGGCTGGAGCCTGGGGACCCCAAGTGCACTGACTGGAGAATTTACTGGTTGTTGCCATTTGTATTTCCACGATAGAAGGAAAAAATAAAGCCCTGTTCCTTTGGCAGGATTCTTAAGTTGAAACCCTCTCCAGAGTTCTGAATGTCTACTCAAATGCTGAAACAGAACTCAGCTATATTAAAATTAATGTTGACCTGTCCAAGATGGACATACATTGTGACCAAAACTGAGATCTCTTCCAGCTGAAGATGCCACGAAATAATTCAAAGCAGAACATGGAAAACCATGTTTAAAAACAGTTTCTTATTTTCCAAGCATAGTCATTCCAGTCTCTTCTATAAAATTGCTTCTGCAAATAGATTTTTGTAATGTATCAGAGATTCTCTTCCCAATAGTTAATAGCATCAAATCTATTCCATGTTAGGAGTTCTTACATCTCCTGTTAAGCAGACACTATGATTCAATCTTATTGTTCTCTAGAAATCCATCAGATGTATCATGCTGCAATACAGAAGTGCTTTCTTTCCTTGTCATGGTAGCAAAAAGCATATCCATCATCCCCAAGGTTTCCAGCAGTTCTCTTTGGTAATCAATCTCTTTTTCTACTAGTCCTTGAAGTACCAAAAACTTTTTATCAACTACAGGTGACTGACCAATCACAGGTAGATATATATCTAGAAAGAGAGGAAACATTCACTATAAACATCTTTCTAAACAAAATGTGAACAGCAGAATTTAGAAAAAGTACAAAACTATTAAAGACACTGAAAAATCTGTACTTGTACAATTTATGTTTTACATAAACAATCCATCTGAATAAATGTATTTCAGAGAGAAATAATTAATTCTGACTTATTTTTCATTTTCTCATTAAAAATTAGTCATGGTCATTGTAGGTATTTAAAGAAAAAAACTTTTTAAATTATAATAACCCTAGTGCCAGCAATTGAAAGCCAATCCAATGTAAACATTTTACTCTATTTTAAAATGCACTGATTTACTATTATTGTTTTCTCCATGAAATCTTTGCTGGAGACTTGATAATGACAAGGTATTTCAATCTATTTGATTTCATTATCTGACACCTCTACTTCTTCAAGCATGCTAGAATTTTAGCAACTACTTACCAATAATTATTTCAGCAGCATTAATCAAAACAGGGGCAAATCTTGGCTGAGACAGATTCCTACAAAGCAAAAATTCTGTTTACTGAAACCTGCAAACTTTAAAAAAATCCTTAAAACAGATTTACTAAACTGTTCTGTCAGGTCTCTACAAACCTCAAACTAAAAGTAAATTTGGAGATAAAATTTCAGATGCAAAATACATGCATTTCAGAGACATAAAACATACCTTATCAAAAAATTAAGAACACGACTGATTTCCTTTTCATCTCGACCTGCAAGGGCGTTTGCAAGGACTCCTCTTCGATTTAGCTCCTTTATGATGGAAACTGTAATCTCGGGCGTCTTTATTGTACAAGTGGGCTAGAAAATTTTTCAGAGTCAACATGAGCAGCACAAGAAAAGAGTCACAGTCTTAGTACTCACTAATAATTACCAAATTTAAATGGGTTTTTTTTCCTTCCCAGTTTAGAGTCATGGCAAGAAACAAAATAATTCTTTTAAAAATAAACTCAATGAAAAAAAAAAAAAAAACCTCAATGTTACATGGCAGCCTGGATGGGAGGGGAACTTGGGAAAGAATGGATATATTTATAGCTGAATGGATACATGAACAGTTGAGTCCCTTCACTGTCTACCTGAAACTATCACAACACTGTTAACTGGCTATACCCCAATACAAAATAAAAAGTTTAAAATAAAAAATAATTTTTTTAAGCTCCGGAATTCCCTGGTGGCCTGGTGGTTGAGAATTTGCCTGCCAGTTCAGGGAACTCAGATTCAATCCCTGGCCTGGGATGATTTCACATGCCACAGGGCACTATAAGCCCATGCGCTGCAACTACTGAAGCCCGGCACTTTCAAGTTCATCAGTTCAGTTCAGTAGCTCAGTTGTGTCCAACCCCAGGACTGTAGCACATTAGGTTTCCTGTCCATCACCAACTCCCAGAGCTTGCTCAAACTCATGTCCATCAAGTCAGTGATGCCATCCAACCATCTCATTCTCTCTTGTCCCCTTCTCCTCCTGCCCTCAATCTATCCCAGCAACAGGGTCTTTTTAAATGAGTTAGTTCTTCACATTAGGTGGCCAAAGTATTGGAGTTCCAGCTTCAGCATCAGTCCTTCCAATGAATATTCAGGACTAATTTCCTTTCGGATTGACTGGTTGGATCTCCTTGCAGTCCAGGGGACTCTCGAGTCTTCTCTAACACCACAGTTCAAAAGCATTAATTCTTCAGTGCTCAGCTTTCTTTATGGTCCAACTCTCACATCCATACATAACTACTGGAAAAACCATAACTTTGACTAGACGGACCTTTGTCTACAAAGTAATGTCTCTGCTTTTTAATATGCTGTCTAGGTTGGTCATAGCTTTTCTTCTAAGAAGCAAGTGTCTTTTCATTTCATGGTTGCAGTCACCATCTGCAGTGATTTTGAAGCCCAAGAAAATAAAGTCTGTCACTGTTTCCCCACCTATTTGCCATGAAGTGACTGGACTGGATGCCATCCAATTTGGAACCGACTGGTTCCACGTTGGGAAAGAAGTACGTCAAGGCTAGCGTCCATGCACCACAACAAAAGGAGCCACCACGAGACACCCGTGAACCGTAACTAGAGAGAGACCTCACTTGTCGCAACTAGAGAAAGCCCACACAGCAATGAAGACCCACTGCAGCTAAAAATAAACTTAAAAAATTAAAACTAATGTCCTTGCAGGTTCATCAGTTGCAACAAATAAACCCCACAGGCTATGCATGTGTGGGGCAGACGGCAGATGGGAAAGCTCTGTACCTCCCCTCAATTAAGCTGTGAACCTAAAACTGCTCTTAAAAGAAAGTCTTTATAAAAAAAAAAAAAAAAAAATCACACACACTTTACTCACTCACCTCAAGGACTCTGTCAAGTGCCTTAGAGATCCGGAAGTTTTTCAGATCCCTGTCATACAATTCTAGGTGTTTCTTTGATGGCCTGTTGATCAAAATGTCATCCTGCATTGAAAAGTAAATTTACAAAGAAAAATCAATATCCAAATAGAGTTTTATTTGAAATAATCATAGCTCCACAGTGTCCTTGAACTCTATCATAAATAAGGGTCATAAGCCCATGAAGTCAAGCAAATAAAAACAGAATAATCTGCCACATCACCATGTTCTTGGTGCCCTGTGATTTTAACTTAGGATGCACACACAACACCCCACCCTCGCAGACACTGCTCACTGCAGTTCTGTTTACACAGCAGGCAGTGACTGAGCAGAGAGAGAAAACAGCAATCAGAGCGGCCACCTAGCCCCAACAAAGAGATCCTGGATCAATCACAACTTCTCTGTATCTCCATCTTCTCAGATGCCAAATGGAGATATTATTGGCTCTACTCTTTCTCAGGGTTATTTAGAAGCTCAAACCAGACAGTGTGTGAAAGACACGGTTCTGAGCACAACAACGTTGCTATGATTCAGGGCATTAAGAAGTATCATTAGACAGTTTCTTCAACAAATGGTTTTGGGAAAACCAGACAGTTCCATTCCCATTACTTATTAATTTAAAGTTCCTAATCCAGCAATCTGGAGATAAATACGAAGTAGAGAAAAGTAAAATGAAGCTAAAAATGAAGCTAACTGCCAGGTGAACTTAACAGTTTTTCAGTAATGTGCAGGGATGAAGCTGGCTACTCTAACAACTTTCATCTTTAAAAAATATATATGAAATATACAAATACCTGTTGTTTCATATAATTTTTCCCCTTAATAAAAGTTCGATATGCAGGCCTTCTTCTCCTGGGCACAGATTCCTTCTTTGCTTCAGATTTCCGATGTTTAACACTCAGTATTCCATTGGTCATTCCTACAACTATTGTCTCATCTTCATGCTAACAGCAATTAGAAAAGTAAGTTAGTGTACTAGGAACTCATAATTCACCTTGCTTTTTCTTCCAAATACCATTTATTATGTGCTTGCCACTTGTCCGTACTTTCAAGAGTTCCATTAAGATACTGATTCTCTGCCTAACAGTGACTGACCTATGTGAAAAGTTAAAGTAAAATCATTTTTATTCCTCCAAGATACTAGTGTTTGACAGGATCTGCTGGAGAAGGGATAGGCTACCCACTCCAGTATTCTCAGGCTTCCCTTTTGTGGCTCAGCTGGTAAAGAATCCACCTGCAATGAGGGAGACCTGGGTTCCATCCCTGAGTTGGGAAGATCCCCTGGAGAAGGGAAAGGCTACCACTGCAGTATTCTGGCCTGAAGAATTCCATGGACTGTATAGTCCATGGGGTCACAAAGAGTCAGACACCACTGAGAAATGTTCACTTTTTTAATTACACTTGGAAATTATTATTGCCAGTTGGTATAATAATACGCAGTTAATAACATATTGGGAAATATTTCCAAAATAATTTTTCCCCACACCCTCCTCCCAGAAAAGAATGACGTGGTGGCATGCGTGTGTGCATCCATGTTAAGCTGCTTCAGTCGTGTCCAACTCTTTTGTGACCCCATGGACTGTAGCCCACCAGGCTCCTCTGTCCCCAGGATTCTCCTGGCAAGAATACTGGAGTGGGTTGCCACGCCCTCCTCCAGGGGATCTTCCCGACCCAGGGACTGAACCCACGTCTCCTACATCTCCTGCACCAGCAGGTGTGTTCTCTCCCACGAGTGCCACCAGCGAAGCCCCAGCGGTGGCACGCCTTTCCAAAATCTTGTCAAGAAAATACTTTATGACTCTTTTCCACTCCCAGTTCAGATTTCCATATAAGGTGTCCAAATCTATTCCTCCTCCTCAATAGCTCATGAAACGTGACACTAAACACCCCAGAAAGAGCAGTTAACAGAGAAAAGGAGACATTTCATTTTGATGCCCCTTTGTCTCCCCCCACCGCCTTTCTTTTTGGCTTAGAGAGCCAACCTGACTTTTTGGAGTGTTTAACCCTTGAGTTAAATGTGCTGAAGAGAGATTTATCTACTTTCCAGGTCCTGCCCTTAGTGTTGACAATGCCTACACAACACTACAGTTAGTTTGAGGTGTTCAATAAGTGGGACCTAAATCTGAATTCATGCTTAGTTATTGAGACAACTCATATATTCCAGCAATTATCTTAACCCAATTATCTAATGTGACAAGAAGAAAATAATACTTATTCAAATACAAAGATAAACCCTAATACTTCATGTTAGTTTCATTTAACAGGCAAGGTTAGTCAAAGTTAAAAAAAAAAAAGAGCTAAAAGTACTTACTGCAAGTGCAAGACTCAAAATTGAAGCTGTATAATCAAAACTGTGGACTACTTTGTAGGAAGTTGTGCTATATACTTTCACCTTCCTAACCAAAAAAGAAAAAAAGAGCTGTGTCACAAAGCATCTTAGAGATGAGTATAAAAAATTACTATTTTTTAAAATTCAATACACGAATATTAAAACATACAACAATGAAGAAAAATGATTAGTAATATTAGTTACAAAGTAATCTATCACTGAATCTCTTTTAAAAATGACCTCTTTTTTATTGTTTGCATAAAGACTTCAACCAGCCACCAGAAGGATGGACCACTGTCTCCTGAAGATGAAACTCGAAACTAAAGAAACGGCATCAAAGTCCATGGAAGTCAGAGTAGGGTTCCCCAGCGGCATCACCATCACTGACACCGTGGGCAGGACAGTTCTCCGTCACGGTGGCTGTCCCTACTCTGCAGGGTGTTCAGGAGCATTCTCGACCTCTCCTCCCTGCATCCCAAGAACACCCCACCCCCAGGCTGTGACAATAACCAAAAGTGTCCGCAGAAGGTCACTCTGGGTTGAGAACTACTATGAATAGAGCTAACTTACCAATAGCTTTTGAAGGACACATCTAAAAATCAAGTCCCAAATTGCCTAGTAACACCACTGCAGGGAATTTGCTTTATATTTACATACCAAGTTCCTCTGGATCAGAAGTATTTTCTAGCTTTTAAAATATGTATACTTTTTAATAAATATGCTGAAAAACCAAGGCTTTACATAACAATGAAAAAAGAAATATGGAAATAAAAGGAGCAACAACAGATAAATGAAAGTAAATTCTAGAACTGGGTCATCACTCTAGCCACATGCGGCTAATGAGCACTTAAAATGTGGACAGTGAAAGAGAAGTGAATTTATTTTACTTAATTTTAAAACCGAGGCAGTATAAAAATACTTTTCTATTAAATACAACTATATTTCACTTTAATCATAAAGTATTATTATTGTATCATCGGGCATGTATATGAGGCTGAACTTGTTTCTGGTCTATCATTAATAATTTTATGCTGATTACATACTAAAATAATATTTTAGAGTAAATATTATTATTAAATTAATTTTACCTATTAAACATGGCTGGCAAAACTGAAAATTACATAGTAACTCACACTGTGTTTCTGTTGTACAGCACTGTTATGGAACATAAACTAATAAAACACTAATACCTACTGAAAATAGTAATATTTAGAAATATGTAACTTCTATACATTAACACATAGGAATTTTTACATGAAGTTTTAAATTTTAAAGAATATAAGCTAGAATATATATATATACATACTCATAAATATTTCAAAATATACAATAATGATTTTAAAAGAAAACTACAGAATAACAAATTATTTTAAAAGAATATTCAAATGATTCAATAAATTCCTGAAGTATATTAATTAAAGCAAAAAATTATATCAAGGGAGAAAATAAGCTTGCTATATATAAATGTAAGGTCAAAACTATTTTCAACTCAACAGATTTTTCCATGGAAATCATCTGGCAGCAGATTAATGCTATCACAAGTTGTGCAGAAATAACATTTCTTCAAGCAGTAAATATATGCACACTAAGAATGATTAAGAAAGAAAATTAAAATGCTAACCTATCCAGTGAGCCAGAGAGTAACCTCTGTCCAGAGCTGCTGAGACATAAACATGTCACAGTTTTATGATGATTTTTCAAAGACACGAGCAACTGTCCTCCTTTCAGCATGTCCCAGACTTTAACATACCGACCTCCTATGAAAAGAAACAATCGTTAGTTTAATTTGGAAAACAACTGAAAAGCACCATAAAATCATTCTTCAAAGGAATTTTGTGCAAAAATGGAAAAGAATAATGAAGATATAGTTTCCTAAAAATTCTGTGAATCCCAACAAAACTGAAAAACTTCTCTATAACTTTTACTCTAAGAGCTAGAAGCATTCTTAAAGGCAATTTAATCCAACGGTTTAAAAAGAAATTTTTTAATACGGCATCTTTTCTTTCAGCGAAGTATTATGCAAAGGTCTAGCAGGTAAAACAGAAAAAGAGGCTGGGGAGCTAGGGGTGGGTGGGGACAAAGTTCTTACCTATCCTGACTGTGAAAAAGGAGCTGGAACCCAATTCTCAGTCCCTGTCTCCCCAGACCACAGTTTGAAACTACTGACTTCATCCAGTGGTCAAAGGCAGACCTCTCATTTTCAAGGTCTATCTATACTGGTTAAGGGATTGCCCAAAGGTCACACAATAATTAGTGACAGACAGAGGTCAGTATACAGACATCCGTTCTTTCTGTTCAACTTGCAAATACTTCAATTTCTCAAAATAACAGAAAGAAAAATAGAAACTCTGACAATATTATCAACTTATTTTGAAATCAAATAGGTACTGGGGAAAGGAGTATAAAACGGGATAACTTCTATTTGGATTTTAGAATTAAGCAAAAAAACAAAGCAAAGCTATACACTACCTACGTATTCTTCTAACGCCAACACACGAGTTTTGACTTAACAAATGAAAAAAGCCAGTTTACTACTTTCATTATAAATATGAAAATGCACTATGAACAAAAATGAAAAAAACACCTCAGTTTCAACTTGACGAAAACTACACGGAGGCCAACCTGAGTCCATGTTGCCTCCTCCTCCAGCACCATCAGTTCTTTGCTGGGCAAGGCTGTTTCAACCAAGAGTCACATAGAAAGAGCAAAGCCTAATTCTAGGTCTGAAAGAACCTGCGTTTTCAAAAGCAGCTACAGATCTTGTATGTAGGAACAGCAGGAGTCTGACCTGGATTTCTGGGTAAGTACACAACACAGGCTCTCAAATTCTGAGATCGCTGATTTGCTACTTACCACTTTCTCTTGGACAAATTACTTAAAACTTTGTCTTTATTTTGTAAAACAGAGAAAACTATCTTTTAAGCACATCTAGGGGACTGGAGATAATACGTTTATAAAAGCACAGTGCCTGGCTCATAGTACATACTCAGGAAATGAAAACTGCTTGCCTATCCCACTTATCAACTGTCTGAGCAAAAAACTAAATGTGCGATTCAAGGGCACACTGACAAAGACACACCTGACTTGAGACAAACAATACTGGTGAAACGATTTTTAAAAGAAATACCTGCTGACACCAGAAGACCTCCAGAGGGAAAAAGCAGGACACTCTCCACTGGCTGTCCATGCTCAGCAGAGATAACATTCTGGTTTGCCCGTGCATCAAACATCTTCACAGTGTGATCATATGACCCTAAAACAAAAACGTGTCTCTGTGTGCATATTCAAGCAAAACTTTTAAAAGGAGAAAAGGCTTAGATGAAATTCTAAAAAGACATATGTATACTCAAGAAGATACAGTACTTCTAAACCCTCTGTTACCACTGTCTGTTTCTGAAACACTAACCTACATGGAACCTTAAACTATTCCTAGCTTCAGACGACTGAATCATCTGGGAGCCTTAAACAGACACTCATGAAGACTGAACCGCATGACCTCTGCTTCCTGACCACTGGGGAACCTCTGAACACCAGAGCCCGATGTTTCAAATCACATGTGGAGGACAATTAAGAACAATCCCCCAAAGAAGAAAAAGAAAATAAAACAACAGGAGAAACACATACATATTTCTTTGAAAAAGAATCCCAAAGAAACATGCAAGTATTATCAATAAAATTACCAACTTCAAGAAAGAAAAAGATTTCACTAACCTGTGACAAAGAGATCTGGGTTCAGTTTGCTAGCACATCCACACCTCACATAATCAGAATGTTCTTTGAATGTCAGAATTTCTTTGGAGTTTGGAATATCCCATAATTTAACTGTATAATCATCGGCCCCAGAAACCACATGGTATTTGTCAGCTGTAAAATCTACTGAATGAACTGCTCTGAAAAATCAAGAATCAATATATCAAAAAGCAAGAAAAAATTATTTCTGCTATCTTCTAACATCTGAAATAACAAGAAAAGCAGCTCATTTTCAGTAAGTAATTGTAGAGCGAAATCATGAGAGAAAAAGAAAATCTTAAAAATCTTTAAAACAGATGTTTATCCTCAAGCCAATTTAAAATGTATATATCCCTGGTACTATGAAGTTGATAAAAATACTGAACAATGGCCCTAAAATTATATTTTCTAACACGTTAACATTTCTACTTTGCTGCTCAGTGGGATGTTCTAAATGTTGGCACAAAGGTACTTTAATTTAAAAAATTTTTAAATGGGTAGTTCCTAAAAAATCCTAAGGAGACTTGCCACTAAGCAGGATCATGTTCCATGAATTTGCTATATTTAAAACATTTCACTGATGAACTAAGACTATCCTGATAATATACTATTAAAAAAAACACTTTTGAGATTTAAAATCAACAGTAAATTTCAGCAATGACATTGGTAATCCTGAAACAAAGTTATAAAACTGCCTTTGGCTGTTTAATTTATAAAGAAGCAAAACACCAAATACAAGTAGGAAAAAAAAAAATCCCACCTTCCAACTTGATTTCAAAAAAACAAACTCCAATACAATCCAGGCCTCTTGAGTTCTCCATAACAGTTGTGAGGTTGCCTTTAGAACCTCAATGGGGTCACGAAACTCACTGAGAAGTTAATGAAAGCTACAGGACGTCTACATAGAGAAACACACATTTCCTAAAATGTCGCAAAAAATTCTAGGGAATTCATGAGCCCCATCAAGCTGGACCATAGGACTGAACCAAGTTATGCACGCTGTCTTAGAACAACCAGAAAATAATGGTAGTCCGTACTGGAATAATGGAAGTCCATAATGGTACATAATCTTCACAGAACTGTTTCTTTCAAAGCCTGTAAAACCAACAGAACTTACAACAAAACAGAAAAGCAACTATCTGTAACTGTATGGTGACAGATATCAAGCAGTTTATTGTGACAATCATTACACAATATATACAAATACTGAATCATTATGTTGTACACCTGAAACTAATAGAATGTATGCTAATTATACTTCAATTAAAACAAAACAAAACAAAACAACATCTGTCTCTTACTTAGTATGGCCTTCAAACTGTCTGAGGGGAGCCCTCCCGCTTATATCAAAAAGCTGAACACCACCATCTTCACTGCCAGCCACAAGGAGTCTTCCATCCTGTCGAAAAGTAGCACAGTAGGCTGTGTCTTTAAATCGTGAAAAGGTTTTTATAGGTTCTTGGGAGTATCGGCCATAAATGTGAATCTACAACAAGATAAAAAACATAGTATTTTACTAGATGGCTCAAGAACAGCAGTAAATATAAACTATATAAAAGAAAAATATTACATTTACCCTTGAAGAAGCTGTGACTGCATAGTTATATGGAGGCTGGGGAGAAAAGTCTACTTTTGACACTGCACCAAACTCCTTGATCTGAACAGGCGTCTTAATGAAAAATAACAGAGTATTAACAGAGTTACAACCATGCAGGCTACTTTGTACCTTGCCTTTTTTTCCACTAACACATCTTAGCTAACTTTTCATATGAGCAATAGCTTTACCATCCATTGTAAGATATATCATAATTTACTTTACCAGTCCACTACTAACAAACAGGTTTTTCTGAGATTTCTAATATTACAGAAATTTCAATGAGAATCTTTACACATAAGGATAACATACACAAATTTTGGAGAGTATATTCACTGATTAAGTTCCAAGCTATGTAATTTACAAGACCACAAGTTATTTTTATTTTAACAGATAATGCCAGAATTGCCCTCTGGAAAGTTTGCGTCAATTTTCCCTACCTCAAGTATCAATGATCATCAAATTTTTTCATTTGTGCCAACAAATACATGAAAAGGTATCTAAATTATTATCCAATAATTATCCAGTTATTGTTTTAATTTGCATTTATTCAATTATGAGTGAAGTTGGAGCTCTTTTAATACATTTATTGGCCACTTAAATTTCTTTTTCCATAAACCTCCCAATCCCAACCTTTTTCCATTTTTCTATTAAGTCAATCATCTTTTTTATAAAGAAAGATCATTTAATTAGCTTTTGCAGATAACACAGAATTCATTTTACATCTCTTCCTCCTGAGATTAAGAAAAAAAATTTTTTAAAACCTTCTTTCATATGAGATTCAAGTTCTAAAATTTAATTTACTTGAACTGATTAATCATCTATTCTGTGTTAGATACCTGTATTATTAAACTGATTAAGGAATGTGGATATTTATATAACTCCAAAAAAAAAACCAGACATCAAATTTTCCACCCAAACTATAAGCTGCTGACAGATTATTTTTAGTTATTAATTCTTTACTAGCATATCCAAAGTATAACAAATGCTGGAGAAATTGGCATTAAGTGCAAAACAGCCCCCCCTTAATTTTGTCTCCACTTACCTTATAGTTATTCCAGTACAGTGTATCTTGGGTGATTTTTTCACCAAGTATAGGATATGTCTGGATTGCTACAGGCTTATAACCAGCCATACTTTCATATAGTTGCAGTTATCCAAGGGTAACTAGTTTGAAACTGGTGTTAGAAATAATTAAAGTGACTGTCTTACGTCTGAAAAAGAAAATATTTTATATACACATTACTACTATTCATAAACCTATATAGAGTCATGATTCTCACTCTGTGTCTTTTCTAAAGGTTGTGTGGTAGCTTACAGATTAGTGATCAGTAACCATTTAATCTTAATCCAGAAGAGACAATCTAAAGAAAGCAAGAAGAAAACAGACAGGGCTACCATAGTGTACCATCTGCTCAGTTATACGCAGAGACCACACACAAATGTTCCCACACCTAGCTGACCAATTTACAACATCTGGGAATAAATCTGGCTCAGCCATCCAGTTGCCAAAGCAGAGAGAAACACACTGGCTTGGAACGCTCATTTATTAACAACAGAAAATGTTAACATGGAACTGCAAATACAAATGCTTCCTAAAATTAAACTTAAGACAACATTTAATCTCTAAGAACATAGTCTAGGGACCTAGGGCTTCCCTGGTGGCTCAGAGGGTAAAGCGTCTGCCTACAATGTGGGAGACCCGGGTTCAATCCCTGGGTCAGGAAGATCCCATGGAGAAGGAAATGGCAACCCACTCCAGTATTCTTGCCTGGAAAATTCCATGGACAGAGAAGCCTGGTAGGCCACAGTCCATGGGGTCGCAAAGAGTTGGACACGACTGAGCAACTTTACTTCACTAGGGACCTGACTTCCTGAAAGCCTAAAACTGCCAAGAAGAAAGCAGAGCTGATATTTTAACGTAGAAGAATAAAATTAAATTTAAAAGCTTAAAATATGAATCTAATATTCTGATGTAAAAGATTAAAATTAAGTTAGTTGATTTTAAAAGGCTTAAACATAAGAAAGAAAACAAGAATAAAACAATTCTGAAATGAAATTCTAAATTAAAGTGACAGAAAAAAGATTAATTAAAGCTTTTATAATTCCACATTTGTTTTATTAAGTTCAGTTCAGTTCAGTTCAGTTCAGTTGCTCAGTCGTGTCCGACTCTTTGCGACCCCATGAATCGCAGCACGCCAGGCCTCCCTGTCCATCACCAACTCCCGGAGTTTACTCAAACTCATGTCCATCGAGTCGCTGGTGCCATCCAGCCATCTCATCCTCTGTCGTCCCCTTCTCCTCCTGCCCCCAATCCCTCCCAGCATCAGGGTCTTTTCCAATGAGTCAACTCTTCGCATGAGGTGGCCAAAGTATTGCAGCTTCAGCTTCAGCATAAATCTAAGGTTTAAAAAAATAACTTTTCACAACATGAAGAGTGTTTCTTTGCACAAACTTCTTCACATCCCATAAGATCTTTACAATACCTTTACCTAAATGTTTTACAATGTTGTGCTAGTTTCTGCCATACAACAACTAATTAAAACTTTTAACTGACATGTAATTAAGTTGAAATGTCTTTCCAGAACCATTTAATTGCAACAAGGGAATGACTCAGTGGAGCAATTCATATATTCTGGAAAGTCTGAAAACACTGTATCAGTAACACCAAAATACACAGGTGCAACATATTTTAAAGGCATGGCAATCCATGATTTAAAAAAGGGAAACTTTTCTTTTCACTGAAGTACCTACAAAGTAACACACTGTTTTAGGCACTGGGGTGCAATGCTGAGTGAAACAGACATGGTCAGTGCCTTCATACACTGAGACTCTTCAATTCAGCTGGTAATTAGCACCAGCTAGGAATCTGGAATCAGTCTTAACTTGTCGTTCCTTCTCACTTCTAACATATAATATTTAGCAAGAGCTGCTGATTTTACCTTTCAAATCTTTCTAAACTTCATAATGTCCACACCACCTAGTCAGACTGCTCTAATTCACATCTTCTCAACTACTGAAATAGTGCAATATAAGGTCTCCCTGACTGTCTTGTCTGTCTTCCAAATAGCCGTCAAAGTTACTAAACTACCATGCAAATCTAGCTTTTGCTACAAAACCCAAAACTGCCCAAAGAAGGTGCAAGCTCCTTCAAACAGAAGGAAGGCCCTCCATAATCTTGCCCTTGCTTATCTTTCCAGCTTCACTTCTTTTTACTCACTTAACACACCATGGTCCTTTTTGTCTCAGTATCTGTCTTCATCTGTCCTCTCTGGCAAGAATGATCTCTTTCTACCTACCTCCTATTTATCATTTAAAATTCAAGAATCATATCCTCCAGGAAACCTCTGACCTTCTTAACTAGGTTAGGGGCTTGTCTTTTATAAACCTACTTGACTGTATTTCTACCAATTCACATAATCATATGGCATCATTATGATCTTTTTTCCTCATTAGTCAAAGCAATGGCTTTTCCAGTAGTCATGTATGGATATTAGAGCAGGACCATAAAGAAAGCTCAGTGTCTAAGAATTGATGTTTTTGAACTGTGGTGTTGGAAAAGACTCTTGAGAGTCCTTTGGACTCCAAGGAGATCAAACCAGTCAGTCCTAAAGGAAATCAGTTCTGAATATTCATTGAAAGGACTGATGCTGAAGCTGAAACTCCAATACTATGGCCACCTGATGGGAAGAACTGACTCACTGGAAAAAAGCCTGATGCTGCAAAAGATTGAAGGCAGGAGGAGAAGGGTATGACAGAGGATGAAATGGTCAGATGGCATCACCGACTCAAAGGACACGTGTTTGAGCAGGCTCCGGAAGTTGGTGATGGACAAGGAAGCTTGGCATGCTGCAGTCCGTGGGGTGGCAAAGAATCAGACACAACTGAGCAGCCGAACTGAAACTGAACATTTCATATTTGGAAGACTAAAAACAATTGCTCAATGGGGGCTTCCTTGGCTCAGACAGTAAAGAATCTGCCTGCAATGCAAAAGATGTGGGTTTGATTCCTGGGTCAGGAAGATCCCCTGGAAAAGGGAATGGCTATACCCACTCCAGTGTTCTTGCCTGGAGAATCCCACGGACAGAGCAGCCTCGTGGGCTACAGTCCATTGAATCGCAAAAGGTCAGACATGACTGAGCAACTAACATTTCAGTTTCAAAGAAATATTTGTGAAAGGAACAAAAGGAAGCATTGTGCTAGGTTATATGGGAAACAAAATTAAAACCATGAGTGGTGCAAACACTGCTATAAAGCACAAGTTCACAGAGTTTTTCTGTAAAAGGCCAAAGAATAAATATTTTAGGCTCTGTAGGCCAGCAGGCAAAATGGAGGATATTATGTAGTTACTTATACACCAAGAAAGAGAAAATTCCAAATTCTTTACTAACAAGCTACCCCCAAATAACTATGATACTCTGTTTATGAGTGAAAGAGACTCTTTGGAGAAGGGAGAGAAAGTTTCATGCACTTTGAATGATGGGTCCTGTCATCAAATAGGGCTTCCCTGGTGGCAAAGTGGTAAAGAACCCGCCTGTCAATTCAGGAGATGCAGGAGACTCAGGTTCAATCCCTGGCTCGGGAAGATACCCCAGAGGAGGGCATGGCAACCCTCTGTCCATGACAGAGAAGCCTGGGGAGCTAAGGCCCATAGGGTCACAGCGAGACACAACTGAAGCGACTTAGTACATATTCATCATCATACAAATCGCCAACATTCATCTATAAAAAGCATACTTGGCTCACTGAGGATCCCAAAACAGACAGTAGGCCAGATCTAGCCTGTCTGTGGGCCTTAGCCCCTCACTAGAGCAGGGCTGACCCTTGAACAGCACAGTTTTGAATTGTGCGGGTCTGCTTAGAAGCAGATTTATTTCAACAGTAATACCACAGTACTACAGAATTCTGGCTTGTTGAAAGCACAAGTGGAGCCTAGGATGTGAAGGAATCCCATACATGGAGAGTCCACTGTAAGTTATCCCTCCCAGGAAGGTCGGGGCCCCTAAAGCTGCCTCACCGCAGTGTTCAAGGGTCAACTATATAAGCGATGGAAAACATAACGCTGCCTTGAAAGAAGTACTTTACAGTGGTTTGCCAGGTTAAAGTGAGGAACAGCATCAGGCAGGAGAGGGGCAGCAAGACGCTTCAAAAGCATGGATGCAAGAAGTGACGTGAAAATGAACAGGAAGAAAATAATCAGAGAGTGGTAACAGCCTGAAAAAACCGGGACTGAATGAAAACTAGATACTACTACATCACAAGGCAGAATACCAAAAGTATGCTATAAGTAATATACAGAAAACACAACGTTCAGACGAGACTTTAACTGGGAGGCTACCAGAAACATTCAAAGCGTGCACTTCAGTTGGGCATTTAATATAATATTAAAACTAATTAACCACTTAATAAGAGCGGGCACTGCAACCTGAGACAATCACATAATCAAAGACAGAGATGGAAATCCGCCTACTGCTTTGAAAGGGTGTGGATTACTCCAGGGACTCATAATGGTGAACAGTAGGAGTGGACAGTGACCGCAGAGGAGGAAAATCTAGATCAAAACTAAATTGCGAGGATCCTGAGAGGTTGCTTAAGAAGTTTAGCCACTCCGCGGAGACCGGGAAGCCCTAGGGAAACATGCTAGATACCAAGAAAGGCCTGATGTGAGTCTGGGGTACCCTCGTTGGGAGCCCCCTTTACCTACCTCCGTGGGCCCGGACGGTCCGCCGAGACACCCCAGCGTCAAAGAGAATTTCTTGGACTCCGCCAGTCCCCTTCCTGGACTGTGCAAGAGAACAAGCAGAAGATCACGTGGATACTGTAAGAAACCCCTGAAACACGCCGCGAACAGAAGAGCCCGTCGGGTCGCACGAAGGTGACGTCAGGGCGCAGGCTCCCGAGACGCACGCCGCCCGGGTGACGCAGGGGCGGGCCCGGTGGGCGGGGCCATGGTGGAAGAGGAGGCGTGGCCAGAGGGCGAGGTAAAGCCTGATAGACCCAGAGCCGTGGCTGAAATGACGCTATCTCCGTAGTTACTGGGAACGTAAAGATCGCTCAGCACAGCGGCGGGAAAATACCTGGAAATCCTCTCCGCTGCAACAACGCTGAACGTTTTTGGCCGGAAACCGAAAGCAGAAATCGGAAGTGACGTCGCTATCAAAACAAGCCGGGGCTTGGTTGGGGCCCTGCAGTGAGTCTGGCCGCAGATGGAGAGGCCCGACTCTCTGTGGGCTGTCGAGAGTGGTCGCCAGGCCCTGCGCCCCCACCCGGGCAGCCTCCAGTCCCTGTTCCCGGGACCAGCCCGCCGCGGTTGAGCCAGTTTCCGCCCGCCGTGCCGGAGCCGCGCTGGGATTTTTTTCGGGCAGAGCTGGCGGGTGGCGACAGAGCGAGACTTCCCTCCCTGCCACAGTCTCCCCTCCAGCGGGTTCCTGTCCTGGGACGCCGGGACACCTGTCGCCTGTGAGGCATCATTCATTCTCATAGCACCTTCCTTTCCTCGTAGGGCAACTCCAGGATGAAGAAGAACGGGGGGCCGGGGGTTCCTGTTATTAGCACCCACTGGGGAATAACCCAGTTGCCCATTTTATTTCGTTAGGGCCGCTCTCCCCTTCTCCCTGGGCTCTGACAGGTTGAGGTGATCTAGCTTTACCTCTTTTTTTCTCACCGCCTCCTTCTGGATCGTCTCCCCCTGCCCGCCCCTTCTTGTCTTATACTTCAAAATTACGGCTTAACCGGTCAGTTTTGCCTCTCCTCCTCTCTAGACTGGTGCCAAGATAAGCGTTCTAGTTTCACGTGGTTTAGAAAGAATTGGTTTCTTTTGCTTCAGTGCTGCTTTTTATTTTAATGAACAGAGTGATGGGAGTCATGAGCTCCCTGTTTCTCTTCTCTACGGTGGACATTGATTATGATTACCTGCCCTGACTACTCAAAGGATTGTTATAAAAATTAAATAAAAACATAAAAAGGATTGTTATAAAAATCTTGGAAGGTGTTTTAAAACTGTAAACAGGGGCTATCTGTAAAATGTATGATTTGCCAACTTTGGCTCCACTGTGATCCTCTTTTAGTTCCATTTAATTACAACTTTAAAACACCCTGCACCCTCAAAATTTCTGAGGCAGTAAGCCTTAACCTGATAAAATTGTTTTGTTTAGTCCCTAAGTCCTGTCCCACTCTTTTTGCGACTCCGTGGACCGCAGCCTGCCAGGATCCTCTGTCCATGGGATTTCTCAAGCGAGAATACTGGAATGGGTTGCCATTTCCTTCTTCCCGACACAGGGATTGAACCCGCATCTCCTACATTGGCAGGCGAATTTTTTTACCACTGAGCCGCTGGGAAGGTTATGAAAAAATTAACTGAATGCTATTTATTTTCTTCCTGTCTCGGTGACTATATATCTAGGACAATTATATATCTTGGAGTTCTTTTTTTAGAAGCAAATTTAGGTACAAAAATGAAATTTCTCTTCAGATTATATATATTAAGGTCCATAGGAAAGTGCTAGTGATTACCTTACTGAAAACTCATTTAAAACAGTGGTGAATGACTCAGTAACAGGTGTGCTTATAACCTGTATTTTGAGAATTCACATTTATTGGGTTTATGTCTTGACAATCAATATTTGGTTAAAAATCATTAACCCTTATTTCTTAATACTTATTTCAAAAATTATACTTAAATCTTAATATACTAGAGATGCTAAAGCAAAGGAAACCATAATCTATTTTTTATTTTTCATATTAATAAAAACCTGGATTAAGTTGCTAATACTTGATCTGAACAAAAACTGATTAATAAATATGTCTTCAGTTATCATAACCAAGACTTTGTAAAACATTTCACTACTCAGGAATCAAGGATACTGTAGTTGCTGATTCATTTGGGTACAAATGGGTTCTACCTTTTTCTTAAATTCAAACTGAGAGCCAGTTATAAACAACATGTTAAAAAATGAACTCAGAGGTTAATATTTTTTACATGAAAAGTTTATTTTTGTTGTTAGCCTGATTTTTAAAAAATCCTGTTGGTGGTATTCAGGAATAGGAAAGGGACGGTAAGGGTAAGTACAGTTGGTTGGGACCTAGTAGTGGAGGTGAAAGTGTTACTGTATTTCATCTGATCTTTGCCAGGATTCTGTGAGATTATTGGTATATCCCCACTTTACAAGTGAGACTGAGGCTTAGAGAGGTTGAGGAACTTAAACAGATTCACATCAGCTGATAAATGGTGAAACTTGGACTCAGACCCAGGTTTTTCTACCTCTGAACATTGTATGCTTTTTATTATCTATCGATGCTTGTAAGAGCACTGTTTACATATGTGATTGAAAATGATTATTTTCTGTACGCTAAGTTGATATATTTTTAATTTTTTTCTTTCAGATGTTTTAATACCCAAATTCAAAGAATACATAGTATACCATTCTTCTCAAACCAAGAGGAAATCATGAAGGAATGTTTTAACTGTTGAAACTCAGTTGAAATCATGGCTACATCAGCAAATCTGGATATTGGAGCGCAGCTGATAGTGGAAGAGTGTCCTAGCAGTTACAGTCTAAGTGGCATGCCAGACATTAAAATAGAACGTCAGCTGGACTCAAGTGCGGAAGAAGGACCGGCTCAGGGCGTTGCTGTGGGGATGAAGTTCATACTGCCTAACCGGTTTGATATGAATGTCTGCTCTCGGTTTGTGAAGTCCTTGAATGAAGAGGACAGTAAAAATATTCAAGATCAGGTTAACTCTGACCTGGAGGTGGCATCTGTCTTATTTAAAGGTTGAAAGTTATGGTATAAATATCTGCATTTGTTTTGTTTTTGTTTGTTTTTTCTTTTCTGTTCATGAAATTTTAGTTTGGGAAGAGAGTTTGGAAGTCACCTTTTAATATGGTTTTCTAGAATCTCACAGAAAGCAGAATTAAATAATTTCATGTCCATAAGTACATGTTGATTTTTTATTTCTTGCTTGACCTATGTTTACTTACAAATTCTCTACTAAAGTTTCTTATTGTACCTTTTAAAATTACAGGAGAAAAAAATATGTGCCTTTTATAAATGAATTAATTCCATGAATATGTGATTGGCATTAGCTTTCTGTGCTTTAATGCAGTGAAATCTGTCATCATACTGTAGATTTACTTTTATAACCATCTATTGAATAAAAAAAAACTTCTCTTTGGATAATATTGCTCAAGATTAATATTGATTTTTTTTTTTCTGGAACTTGTACAAATTTTTTATGTCAAAAAATGTCACTTGAGAACCAGTTGAAGATATTATACATCTTGTATTTTTTTAATGTAAACATTGACATAGAACTTTGAAATGCTTTGTTGTTAAAATATTGTTTTAATGTGTTTAAATTAATTTTACCTAGCTGAATGCAATATCCATACATCTCCTTCTCCGGGAATTCAAGTAAGGCATGTCTACACTCCGTCTACAACAAAGCACTTCTCACCCATAAAGCAGTCAACTACTTTAACCAACAAACACAGAGGAAATGAGGTCTCAACCACACCTCTGTTAGCAAATTGTAAGTATTTCCCACTGCTGTATGAAAATATTGTTATTGCTATTGTAAGAGTTTCAAGAGTTTGGCTTTGAGACATTATTTTCATTAAATGCATATCCTGTTTTGGAAAGCCTAAGTAATATCCTGATAGTTTTAGTAATTTAAAACTTTAACATATTATTGCATATTCGAGTATATCATGTTTTATGTTTCTCTGTTGAGAATGGATTGAAATTTTAATTCTTAAAACCTTTACAGTTTTACTATAAAAACTATAGTAAAAAAATGAATTATAGCAACATAAAAAATGAGTTGTTCTGAACCTTGGGCAAAGCAAGACATTGTGTTTTTGTGTTCTTGGAGTGGGTTTTACGTGTAAACTAGATCACTGATCAATAAATAATTTGTAGTAAAACTGAGTGATCTCTAATATAATTTTTAATCAGAATATAAATGAATATGAAACCACCTCTTTAAAAACTTTGAATTTACAATTTTTTAAATGTAGAGTTATTCTGAAAGAAATAAAACGGAAGATTTTCTGTATAAATTAGAAAATACTCTATATAGTTCAGATTTCTTAATGAGAGAAAACCAGTCAGCAGTTTGATGTTAGGAACTGTATTTGAGAATATAAGGTAAATGTATCTATATTCTAAAGCCTGGTGAAATATATGTCTTTACTTTGGAAACATTAAATCCTTCCAGATTTTGAATCATATGCTGTGACAGGTAAGCCAGAAAGAATTCATGACTCTTAACTCCACCTCAGGCTGATTTTTGTTTTATTGACATTTATATAAATTTGCATGTGGCTCCCAATTGCTTTTCTTTCTGTATTAAGGCCACCCAGTCATATCACCTGAAGTCAAGGATCGAGTGATACTAATTTTAAAGTGAGCTGTGATATAACTGTGCCTGTTTGGCTTTGTTTTAAAATAAAGAGATTACTTTAAAATATTCCAGCCATAGATTTTTTTTTTTTTTAACCATACTGAGAGGCTTAAGGGATCGTAGTTCCCCAACCAGGGATCAAACCCAGGCCCCTGCAGTTAGAGCACTGAGTCCTAACCACTGGACCACCAGCGAGTTCCCCAAAACCAAATAGACCTTAAAAAAAAACAGCTGGAGATCATGTGGTTCACATCCCTCATGATACAGACAAAAGTGTTTAATCAGCTCTCCAGGCTCACACAGCTAATTGGCCAGAGCTAGATCTGCACCCAAGAATTTACTCTCAAGGCTAGGTTTTCATTTATTTCCTCAGTTCTCCTAAAGTTAAGAAATACCCATTATTTCAAGAAATAATATTTGGGACTTATATTAATTCAGTCAGTTAAAACACAAGAGTCTTTTAAACCCATCCTCCTTATCAGCTTGGATAAAGAAAGATTTTAAACTTTTTATTTATTTATTATTTTTGTCTGTGCCAGGTCTTATTTGGGGCAGGATCTAGTTCCCTGACTAGGGATTGAACCCGGGCCCCCTGCATTGGGAGCACAGAGTCTTAGACACTGGACCACCAGGAAAGTCCCAAGAGAGATTTTAAAAATTAAGTACCTAAACCATTTCTTTAATTGATAAAATCAGTAACAATTCAAATTGTTAATAATTGGTCAAAAATTTGCATATTCATTGACAGTAACACTTTGCAGCTGTCAGAATTACCTTAAACATATATGAGTCAATTCTCAGACTCATATATTTAAGATAATGCTGACATTTGCAAATGTTAGGCTATATTTTAAGTTGAAAAGTGAAAGTGTTACCCACTCAGTGGTATCCGACTCTTTGCGACCCTGTGGACTGCCAGGCTCCTCTGTCTATGTTCTTCTCCAGGCAAGAATAGTGGCGTGGGTAACCATTGCCTTCCCAACCCAGGGATTGAACGCACGTCTCCTAAACAATAAAATGATGGATTGTTTTTTGGAGAAGAAAATTGCTACACAAACATAAACAATGAGATGATGATGATATAGCCTACAGATACGTGAAACTTTTTTATGGTACTGTTTCAGCTTTATCTGTTCACCAGCTGGCTGCCCAGGGAGAGATGCTCTACCTGGCTACTCGAATCGAACAAGGTACTAGCCTATTCTTAAGAATGTATTTAAAACAAATTTAATAGGATTTGTCAGATTTGTTATTATTTTATTTTTATACAAGAGAGTATAAAAATAAAAAAGAAATAGTTGCCAAAAAAAAAAAAAAGAAATAGTTGCATAATCTCACCAGGCAGATAACCCAATAGATACTTTTTAAAAAATAGTAATGTCATGTATAGAAGTTACAGCTTCACTTACCACCCTAGATTTTTCTCCAAATGCACACACTGTAAGTTTCTTATATTTTCAGAAGACTTTTCTGGAGGATATTTCTATTTATACTTGGGGCTACATGTGAGACTAAGTGTGTGCTTTTTTGAAAAAAAATATACACACTGCATTGCACTTTACTTTTTTTCACTTAAATTCTGAGATATTTCCATGTAAACACACAAAGACTGTTTCATTCTTTTTTAATAGGTCTGTGGTTTTGCATCATATTGCATTTATTATATATGCTATGTTCTTTATTTTTTAGTGAGTCCCCCTGGTAGTAGTTGATTCCAGTTTGTTTTTATTAAGTAACAATATTGTTGGCATTGTTTTGAAGTATATCCATAGGGTAAATTCCTACAAGTATATTTACTGAGTCAAAAGGTATATGAATTTTTATTTTTGTATACATGTAACCAGATGTTTGCCCTGTTCTCACACCAGAGTTAAGAGTTTCTACTTCCCCATAACTTCACTGACACGAATACTATCAGACTTTAATCTTTGCTGATCTCATGGGTATTTCATACTGGTTTTGTTTGCCTTTTTCAAATTATGGTCTATTTGAATTTCTTTTTGTGTGAACTGCCTGTTTTATATTGATTTATATGAGCTCTTACCTAAATTAAAGAAGTTCACTTTTATGCTTTATGTTGCTTTTTTTTTTCCCAGTTTCCCATTTTTCCTTTGACTTTATGATATTTTCAAACAAAGCTTAACATTTTTAAGTGGTAAACTTTTATCCTTGTGACATCTAAGTTTTGTATCTTGCCTAGAGATGATTTCATACTCCAAGTTTATAAATAAATTCACTCATGCCTTATTCTAGAATTTCTGTGGTTTCCTTTTTTACATTTCTTTAACCTATGTGGAACATGTTTTGGTGTAATGAGGTAAAGATAGAGCTTTACTCTTATTTTCATTTTTCGAAAAACTAGCCAGTTGTCCCAACATTATCAGTTGAATGCAGGGCATATGATTAAATAGTGGTTTTTTTTAATCATGTCATTCTTTGATAAGAAAGACTCATTTCATCATTTAGAATCATGCCATTCTTTTATAAGAAAGACTTATTTTATCTTTTGTTTGTTTATAAATATATGAAGGTCTTATTCTCAATATACTAAATAAATTTAGGGACAAAACTGTGGACCCAGTAGACTGAGTCTAGGGAACAAAAATGGTTTTGAGGTAAAATTGCATAAAACTGTTTTTCAAATCATTCAGTTTTCATTCACATTATAATACCCAAAATTTGAGAAAATTCAAAGGCAGCAATGTTAACTATGGAGTAAAAATAGCTTTAATAAGATTTTGGACTTTCTGTAATATATATTTATATAATGCTAAGGGCTATCATTAACCTAATTTTTATCATTATCCTCCCACTTTTACATTGAGATGAGCAGGGTTTTATTCTGGATGTTAGAGAAGTTAAATGATATGCCTAGAGTCACACTGCTGGAAAGCGACAGTCAGCATTCACACTCTGGTCTCCTGATTCTGAGTCCGGTGTTCTACGGACTGTCCTGTACCTAGCATTATATTGTATCCAGTAGTTTATACTTTTAATAATGTACTGTTTGAACTCAACTATGTACATTGAGGCATATTTTAATACATTCAGACTGAAAATTGCAAAAACACAGTAGGAGTTCAGTGAACCCAAATCTGCACAATGTGAACCTCACTGAGTAATAGTCACCTTTTTAGAATGCCAGTATTTTCATAGCAGTATTAATATGTGGTTGTTAAATTAGATCACAAAACTTGCTTTTCTTTTAAATAGAAAATGTTATCAACCACACGGACGAAGAAGGATTTACCCCTCTGATGTGGGCTGCAGCACACGGGCAAATAGCTGTGGTAGAGTTTCTACTTCAGAATGTAAGGAAAACGCCTCAGACAATGTATATGTACAGTTACTCAAGTTCAGTTAAGTATATAGTAGTTTTTGTATCTCCAGCCAGCTAGATGTAATGGTAGAGGATCAAAAAAAAAGAAAGTTTACATGCTCTTCTATTCTTGTGGAACTTGGATCTAGTTAAACAGGCAAGTCTAATCATTCATGAAGCAGTGAGAGACAAGTGAATGCCCAGCCCCTACTAAGCGCAATGGGAACAAAAGTCTATAGGAGAAGCTTCTTGGAGAAGCTGTAATTTGGCCCCAAGTGGCAAGATAGTTAGGATCCAGGTAGAGGGAAGAAGGAAGACCTTCAGACAACCTTGATAACGGAGCATCCAGGGGTAGACGTTTGTGTTAGTACTGTGTTAACCCCAGAATGTTACCTGACCTATAATTATTATTGACGAAAGTAACAATGTTCTTATTTTCAAAAAACTGAGAAGTCTTTTGTCTCCATTCCCACTCCAGGGCGCAGATCCCCAGCTTTTAGGAAAAGGTCGGGAAAGTGCTCTGTCGTTGGCCTGTAGTAAGGGCTACACAGACATCGTCAAAATGCTGCTGGATTGTGGAGTTGATGTAAATGAGTATGATTGGGTGAGATATACTGATTTTTAGGTTTTGGAAAACTATATTTTATTAAATACTTAGAAGAATAATTAATTACCTTTAGTTAATGAAACACCTAGAAGAAAAAGTTACTGTCCTAATTTTGATTTAAGTATTGCTCACAAAATTTTAAAATTAGCTTAAACTACTTTTACATGCCCAGTTCTTAGTAAAGCTTCACACAGCAGCACTAAATTATTTGAATCCTATTCTTGAAAAGCTAAATCACCTTTTTTTTCCCCCAGAATGGAGGGACACCTTTGCTTTACGCTGTACATGGAAATCATGTGAAATGTGTAAAAATGCTCTTAGGTAAGCAGATAAAAGTGGAAATATTTAGAAAATGCCACATGAAGACATTATATTTTTACAAGCTGGCCTCACGGGAATCATAAGCTGTCACTGAGACATTATGCAGCCCCGGAGCAGCCCCTTCCCTGAGGTTCTCATGTTAAGCCACAGCTCCATCACACAGCACGCCTGCAGTCACAGCATCTGTCCTTGCTGCTTTGCTTTCAGAGCTCACGTGTGAACCCATGGCTTTTTTCTCTTTTCCCTATCTACATTGTCTTTAAGCCGAAGTTCTGTCTGTAGTTGTGTATTAGGCTCTAGAGGATGCCTGAATGTTTAAAGTGTCTTCCCTCTGACCCGCCAGAGTGAATTCTGCGCCCTTCCTGTACTCTGTACTTTGTCAGACCATCCTGAAAATGCCTTCCAAATTTGCTAACAATCTGTCCTGCTATTTGCACATGAGCCACCATGGGCAAACATATCCATGTTTTCATTTTGTTTATATAGATGTTTCTATTTTGGTATAGAAAATGGAGCGGACCCAACAATTGAAACTGACTCTGGGTATAATTCTATGGATCTAGCTGTAGCCCTGGGCTATAGAAGTGGTAAGTGTTTTAGAATTCTCAGGTTCCATTTTAGTAAAGTTCTATAATAATAGAAGCCAGTGGTCTAAACTGTTCTCACCACTTGCAGTTATGGAACATGTATGTTATCCTAACTCCTGACATATACTTTTAATTGTGGGCAAAATCAACAGATTCCTAGAAAGTCTAAAAATGAGTTTGTTACTGTTACTTTTCACCCACCCAAATAATTAGTTGCTGGAGAATAAGTGCACACCTATTTACAGATGTGTTTAATGTTTCATAGCAAACTGTTTATACAATGCTTGGTAGTTGCCCTTTCTCTGTTCCTTAGAACAACCTTGTGTTCTGGACTCTTCTTCAGTTCTAAAATTTAGAAACCAAAAACAGAAAAATCTAATAACTTGAACAACTATTAAAGTCAGTGATAGACTAAGTTTTACGTATTGCATTATAATCTTATCTCCCTCAAACTATAAGTATATCCTAATTACAAATTATTTTAGGAAAAAGTTGGTGAGGTTAAGTTGAATTTGATAGTTTTAAAAATTTTGTAATGAGCGTGCTATAGTCTTGATCACCTGTCTGTTTTAGTTCAACAGGTTATTGAGTCCCATTTATTGAAACTGCTTCAGAACATCAAGGAGTAGACAGAGTCATCAGAAAGTGTCGTCTGCCCTTCGGTTTACTTTTGGCCCTTACAAATGATAGTTTTGTTTACTTATAAATTTTTACCTCAGTTGCAATATTTACTGATTTTTAGTAAGTTTTAATAAGTATTCCTCTGAGTCACTGGTTTATAAAAAAGTTAATGTTGATGCTTTTTTTATAAATGTGTTTTACTGCATATTTAAAATTATAAAAGTGAGTGTTTTGTGGCATGTAAATTTTTATGGTACAGATGGTTATCTGTCTTTGTATCAAGTGCTGTAATTTAACGTTTTCAGAAATTATTCCTCCCTATTCATCTTCACTCTTGTATTAACTCATTGACTTTATATAGGGTTTGCTATAAATCCATAGAAAAAAATTTGTTATTATTGAATTTCAAAATGCACAGTGTGATTGTTTACAAAATGATGTTATAAATGAATAAAGTCCTTCTTTGCTGTTTGCCTGCAGGTTTTTCTTTATAATTACTTAAGATTATTAAGGGAATTGTTTAGGATTTTTAGTTTAACCCTTCTGTCCTGCCAGGGTACTCCATTAGATCAAACAATACAGTTAAAATAAATTCAATGTAAGTTAATCAACATAGACTTATTACCATTTCTAGAAGTATATTGAGAATATTTTTCTCCCGTGAATAAGCTTTTCAGTAGGAAAAGTCGTCTGGGAAAGAGAACTCATTTCTTCAATAAAAGTCAGATGTTCTTCACTTCCACTCCAGGAGCACTATAAACTCACTTCCACTCCAGGAGCACTATAAACTCACGCTGCACCAACATCTGGAAGAGAGAGCATGAGCTTGCAGTTGGTGTGACCACTGAGGGTGGGACTCGGGTTAAATCACTTCATCTGGAAAACAGGTGTGACATCAGTTACTACAGTGGGTTGCAAGCCACATAAACTTGATCTAGCTAATTTAAGCAAAAGGGAATTAATGGAAGGAAAAGCTGAAGAAGTAGGCAGTCCCAAAGGCTGAAACTAGACCAGCTATCTCAATCAGGAAGTCATGGCCAGCCATGTTGGGTGCCTCTTTGGTAATGCTTAAATCCCCTCATTGGTCATTGGGCTCAGGATTAAGTTTTCCAGGAGGCAAAAATCCATTTCCCCTGGATATAAATGCACCACTGTATGGAGTTGAGGGGAGAACGGAGATGACTGTTTAACAACCCATGCTTGCCCCCAGACCACCTGGAAGGCAGGAGGCACAGTCTCCTAAGGAAAACCACGGGAAGAAAAAAATGATAGATGTTCGCTCCAAAGGCAAGCTCAGTCATATGTGAAAATAGTACCAGTGTTTCCCCCATGTCAGGCATATACTTTAAACTGATTTTACCTAAAACCATTTACCCTTCCATTTGGTTCTTTTTCTTACTAAGGGCCCATATCCACGAAGTGTTAGTTCCTATTCATACTGTGTGTGTGTGTGTCTGTGTGGGTATATGTGCTCAGTCACATCTAACTCTGTGATCCCATAGACTGTAGCTCGCCAGGCTACTCTGTCCATGGAAGTTTCCAGGCATGAATACTGGGGCGGGTTGCCATTTCCTCTTCCAAGGGATCTTCCCAACCCCAGGATAGAACCAACATCTCTTGTATCTCCTGCATTACAGGCCAATTTGTTACTGCTGAACCATAAAGTAACAAAATCCAGTGATCCATTTGGGTGTATCACTCTTGAGTATTGTCTGCAAGTGCTCTCCACAACAGAACAGGCACCAAAAAACCTATGCTAGGATTGACTCTAAAATGACCACTTCTCTCCTGATCTGACTCAGGTTGACAACCAACAGATCTCAGAGAATATATTGAAGAAAATTCCCCTTTCCAGTGCTATGCCTTTTAGCCCCAGGGTCCCTGATAACAAGCCCCAGAAAACTCCTTTAAGAAATAGACAAAGTTAATCAAAACAACAGGACCGGTTATAAATGGTAGGCCCTATAAACAACAGGGCCAGTTATAAAATTCCTCTTTTAAAAATTAAATACCTTTTAGGTAGTGTTTGTTGATTGCATAAAAATTTATTTAGAGCTCATGTACCAGACACTGCTTGATGTGAGGGTTAAATATTGAGCAAAAAATACTGTTTATAATAGCCAGGACATGGAAGCAACCTAGATGCCCATCAACAGACGAATGGATAAGGAAGCTGTGGTACATATACACCATGGAATATTACTCAGCCATTAAAAAGTATTCATTTGAATCAGTTCTAATGAGATGGATGAAACTGGAGCCCATTATACAGAGTGAAGTAAGCCAGAAAGATAAAGAACATTACAGCATACTAACACATATATATGGAATTTAGAAATATGGTAATGATAACCCTATATGCAAAACAGAAAAAGAGACACAGATGTACAGAACAGACTTTTGGACTCTGTGGGAGAAGGCGAGGGTGGGATGTTTCAAGAGAACAGCATCGAAACATGTATATTATCTATGGTGAAACAGATCACCAGCCCAGACTGGATGCATGAGACAAGTGCTCGGGCCTGGTGCACTGGGAAGACCCAGAGGGATCGGGTAGAGAGCGAGGTGGGAGGGGGGATCGGGATGGGGAATACATGTAAATCCATGGCTGATTCAGGTCAATGTATGACAAAAACCACTACAATATTGTAAAGTAATTAGCCTCCAACTAATAAATGAAAAAAAAAAGAAAAATTGTATTTCTAGTTATCTAGCAATGAATAATTAAAAAGGAAATTAAAATAATTCCAGTTTTTTTTTTATAATTCCAGTTTTAACTGCATCAAAAATAAAACATTTAGGAATGAAGTTAAAAAAAAAATACTGAACAAAAACAGTCCCACTGTCAAGGTGCTCACTGCCTAGTATAGGACTAGGGCTCATTACTGCCACAGAGTGAAATACATTAGCAAAATTTTTCAAGGAACTTGCCTGGCCATCCAGTGGTTAAGAATTCATGCTTCCCAATGGGAATTTGTTGTATGACTCGGAACTAAAACCGGGGCACTGCGATGACCTAAAAGGGTGGGGTGGGGAGGGAGGCTCAAGAGGGGGGACATATACCTATGGCTGATTCATGTTGGTATTTGGCAGAAACCAACAAAATACTATAAAGCAATTATCCTTCAATTAAAAATAAATTTTAAAAAATAGCAGATCAAGTAATCATCAAGTATTAAAGTAGAAAAGCAAGCTACAACTGTTATCTCTACAAAGAAAATATTGACAATAAACATTTTGAATAGAAAAAAAAAAGAATCCTTGCTTCCACTGTAGGGGTGTGGGTTTTTCCCTGGTTGGAGAATTAAAATCCCACATGCTGCATGGAAAGATCAAAAATTTAAAAAAAAAAAAAACAACTCCAGTTTTCAAAAGGTTTAAAACTTTTATGCTTATGTAAGTTTAAGTTGAACACCTGTCAAAGATTTTATTCAGCTAATTAACTGGTAAGGAAACCAGTAAGACGTTAAAACTAATTCCAAGAGCTAGGTATTTTAAGCAATATTAGTAAAAGATTGCTGAGTTAGACACAATCTGATTAATGTCCAACTAGGTCATAAACCCTAACCTTTAATCATAAACCATAATCTTTTCCACAGGACAGAAATTACTGGCATCTCTAAGGACAGAAATCTACAAGCTAACATGTGACTTCACTAAAACTGGTACTTTCAGTCAACAATAAACAGTTTTACCTCTTGATGAAAGTGAAAGAGAAGAATGAAAAAGCTGGCTTAAAACTCAACATTCAAAAAATGAAGATCATGGCATCTGGTCCCATCACTTCATGGCAAATAGATGGGGAAACAATGGAAACAGTGACAGACTTTATTTTCTTGGGCTCCAAAATCACTATAGATGGTGACTGCAGCCACAAAATTAAAAGATGCTTGTTCCTTGGAAGGAAAGTTATGACAAACCTGGACAGCGTATTAAAAGGCAGAGACATTACTTTGCAGACAAAGGTCCATCTAGTCAAGGCTACGGTTTTTCCAGCAGTCATGTATGGATGTGAGAGTTGGGCCATAAAGAACGCTAAACGCCCAAGAAATTGATGCTTTTGAACTGTGGTGTTGGAGAAGACTCTTGAGAGTCCCTTGGACAGCAAGGAAATCCAACCTAAAGGAAATCAGTCCTGAATATTCATTAGAAGGACTGATGCTGAAACTCCAATACTTTGGCCACCTGATGCAATGAACTGACTCCTTGGAAAAGACCCTGATGCTGGGAAAGACTGAAGGCAGGAGGGAAAGGGGATGACAGAGGATGAGATGGTTGGATGGCATCACTGACTCAATGGACATGAATTTGAGCAAGCTCTTGGAGATGGTGAAGGACAGGGAAGACTAGCAAAGAGTTAGACACGTCTGAGAGGCTGAACAACAGTAGTGAGCTGGATTAAGCAGTTTCCCCTGGATTAATTGATTAATTCTCAAATTTTAGTGTGTATCAGAACCATCTGTTCAGTTCAGTTCAGTTGCTGAGTCGTGTCCTACTCTTTGCGACCCCATGGACTATAGCACGCCAGGCTTCCCTGTCCATCACCAACTCCCGGAGCTTGCTCAAACTCATGTCCATCATGAGTCAGTGATGACATCCAACCATCTCATCCTCTGTCGTTCCCTTCTCCTATCCTCAATCTTTACCAGCATTAGGGTCTTTTCCAATGAATCGGTTCTTTGCATCAGGTGGCCAAAGTATTAGAGTTTCAACTTCAGCATCAGTCCTTCCAATGAATATTCAGGACTGATTTCCTTTAGGGTGGACTAGTTGGATCTCCTTGCTGTCCAAGGGACTTTCAAGAGTCTTCTCCAACACCACAGTTCAAAAGCATCAATTCTTCAGTGCTCAACTTTCTTTATAGTCCAACTCTCACATCCATACATGACTACTGGAAAAACCATAGCTTTGACTAGACAGACCTTTGTCTGCAAAGTAATGTTTCTGCTTTTTAATATGCTGTCTAGGTTGGTCATAGCTTTTCTTCCAAGGAGTAAACATCTTTTAACTTCATGGCTGCAGTCACCATCTGCAGTAATTTTGGAGCCCCCCAAAATAAAATCTCTCACTGTTTCCACTGTTTGCCCATCTATTTGCCATGAAGTGACGGGACCGGATGCCATGATCTTAGTTTTCTGAATGTTGAGTTTTAAGCCAACTTTTTCACTCTCCTCTTTCACTTTCAACAAGAGGCTCTTTAGTTCTTCTTCACTTTCTGCCGTAAAGGTGGTGTCATTTGCCTATCTGAAGTTATTGATATTTCTCCCAGCAATCTTGATTCCAGTTTGTGCTTTATCTAGCCCGGCATTTTGCATAATGTATTCTGCATACAAGTTAAATAAGCAGCATGACAATATACAGCCTTGACATACCCCTTTTCCTATTTGGAACCAGTCTGTTGTTCCATGTCCAGTTCTAACTGTTGCTTCCTGACCTGCATACAGATTTCTCAGCAGGCAGGTCAAGTGGTCTGGTATTCCCGTTTCTTGAAGAATTTTCCACAATTTGTTGTGATCCACACAGTCAGAGGCTTTGGCATAGTCAATAAAGCAGAAGTAGATTTTTTTTTTTTGGAATTCTCTTGCTTTTTTGATTATCCAATGGATTTTGGCAATTTGATCTCTGGTTCCTCTGCCTTTTCTAAATCCAGTTTGAACATCTGGAATTTCACGGTTCACATACTGTTGAAGCTTGGCTTGGAGAATTTTGAGCATTACTTTGCTAGTGTGTGAGATGAGTGCAATCGTGAGGTAGTTTGGAGAAGGGAATGGCAAACCACTTCAGTATTCTTGCCTTGAGAACCCCATGAACAGTATGAAAAGAACCACCTAAGGGCTTGTTAAAATACATATTTCTGGGTCCCACCCACAGAGTTTCTGATTCAGTCAGTCTGGGTTGGGACTCAAGAATTTTAAGTTCTAACAAGATTCCAGGTAATGCTGGAAATGGACTGTCATTATGTAAACCTGAATCCTTAAAATGTTTCCAAGTTAGCAATTTCTGTAAGAAAAATATTTTTCTTAAAATTCTAGCATACAAAATACTAGAGGAGGTTCAGTTTCTTTGTCTTCTGGGATTTAAAGGAATATTTGGCTCATATAAGTGACTATGTTTATAAACTAATCATAACAGTGCTCCTTTAAGAGGTATCATAACCTCGCTTTTTAATAGCCTCTAGTGTTAGGAAAATATTTCTATTACACAATGAGAGGTGAAGGCCTTTCTTAATTAAAGACACGCAGACACACAGAGGGAAAACTTCTATCTTTGCATGTTAGCTACAAATCAGAAGTGAACCAGAAACACAAAAACTTAGGGTTACTTTTCTTACAGTGAGCACGTATTTCTTAGTTGATTTAAGGTTGCAATTAGACAAACAGATTTGTTAAAAAGCAAAAACAAAGAAGAAGACTACTGACTGGATTCTCTGTCATCTCTCACCCAACAGAGAACAGGTCTTCATTAGAGATCACCAAGTAGTCAGACCATAATAGCACAAACCCATCATTGCTGCTCTCAGTTCAGACTAACTTATTGAAGGTGTACAAGCCAGACAGAAAAACAAGTACATAATATCAGTAGAAAAAGAAAAAAATAACTAGAGAGTTGTGTTATCACCCGGGATTCGCTTCAAAAGCCAAGAAAACATGTGCAGGCAAATAGATTTAGTTTGTCTCCATCGGGTTAATCCTCTCAGCCATCTCAGTGGATGACCTTCAAAACTGATCAAATACAACTTCCAAAAGGTTACATGACTCTCTAATGTGAATAAAATGAACATGTGACAAAGACTTAATTCAGCTTATTAACTGATGATGTAAGGGGTCCAGCTGCTTGCCGTTTAAAAGCCAATAAAGAGGTAACGTTGGTGGAAAGGAATGTGCTTCGTTCTGGATGCTGGCAACTGGCAGGTGGGGTGGGGAACACCTGTCCAATGGCCATCTCCACCTCCTACAACCAGTGGGCAAGAGCTTTTATAGACAGTTGGAGGGAGCTATATACATCAGCAGTACAGTCAGCTCTGACTGTCATCTTGAAATTGGTCCCGAGTGGTCTGACCAGCATCATATTGATTGTTTTAAGTACAGTTAATCTTCAGCACCAAGGCCAGTGTGTTCCACATTTCTTGAGGCAAATTCTCAGAATTGTGGCAGCTTATGTCATGGCTATGGTCTGGTCATCCTGTAGTTAACTTCTTCCACTTTGCGGGAGTTCCAGTATCTAAGACAGCTCACGGATATGGCTCAGAATATTGTTTATAGCCCTTGATAAGGAACTAAAGGTCCTTGAATATGCTTAATGACTAAACAATTATTATTTGGTTTCTTGGTATTGGTATTTACCAATTTACTTGGTATTGGTATTATTGGTATTCTTGGACTGTTTTCCTTTGTTTCTGCGTTTTCTCACTTCTCTGATTAAACTTATTCTTTGGCTAAAGTTTTTCCACAGACAAAAGGCAGGCAGAGGACATGAGGGACAAGGGTCATAGGTTCTTGCTCCGTTTCAGTGAGAAAACCAGTAAGATATGAAAACTGAGGGGGGGATCTTTTCCCAAATGACAGAAGAAATTTCTTCTCTATCAGACAGAAATATCCAAATTAACATGTAACTTCACTAAGTCTGGGACCTTGAATAAACAGTATGTGGTGAATCAAATCACATTTCTCTAGGTAATCCTCAGGTGGCCTTCATCTCATATGGCACTGAGGAAGGCCATGTGACCATGACCCTTCTTAGTACCTCAGTGAAAGCCAGCCTGGGGTTAAGCTCATCACCCTTGTAACAGCTCTTCTGCCATCAGCTGAGAGGTAAACTAACATAAGTATTCCAGTTGGTGACAATGCCTCTCTCATATCCTCCTCCTGACTCTATCACATAATTCACTCCACAATGAAAGAAGCTGTGAACCAGAGAACTCAGTGAAAAAGGTTAGTCATTTTAATATTCTTGAACTTTTCAAAAAATATTGCCAATAGCTTGAAAAATGGTTGTTTTTATGGAAGATGTAATGGGGGTGTTAACCACTAAACTCTGAAGATGTTTAAAGTCTGTAGCTTAGAATTTTCTCCTAAAATGCCAATTAGCGACTGATATTTTAAAAGGCTATAATTTCATTATCATTTCATATCTTTCTTTCCATACCAAAAGTTAAAATTAATAATATATTTTAGTAGAACAAACTGGTTGCATGTGAATATGCTATCTGTATTTACATGCTTCATGCAACATCACTATTTATATTTCCAGTAGGTGGCATTGAATGCATTTCTATCCATTGGGTGATTTTCTGTGTGATAAATAGAGTTTCCAAATCTGATAGTTGCAAAGAGAATAAATAGAATGAAAGGTAGGCCAAACTCTGGCTATTTTAAAAGCCTTAAGTGTCCTTTCTCTCTAAGATTCAAACGTTCTCTGTGACAGTGCTTCTCAAGTTTATACACCTAACAAGAGCTTCAGGAGTTTACCTCCTCACTCCTTGTAGTGGATACTACTGACAAAACTCAGGATGGCAAGAGCAACTGTTTACATTTTTTTGTTGCCTAGAAATTTTTACAATATGTATAGGTTGGTTTTAAAATAGCAATAAAGATATGGAACGGGATTGTAACATGACTGAAACTTTTTTAGGTATGCCTTCAGACAGGAGTGCAATCATTTAAGAGAAGGAGTACAAACGACAGATATTCATGGAAACGTTTTCTGATGAAAGTAAACTTCAGAGGTTTATGGTCTGTTGTGTCGATTTTCCTGTTCAGACAGTGAAGCTTTTTCTGAGCTATATAATAAGAGCTGGTGCACTCAATCACGATCGACCGGCATTACTATCATGTCAGTGACGGGAATCATGAAACTGTTAGTGGTGAGCTTATGCTCTGGGGTTGAAAGTATGATTGGATATGAAATTGTTGCACTGACACTAGACCTTCCCAGACTCACTGCCTGCTGAGTTTTCTTTTCTGTGAAACAGAGTACGGACCACTATATGGTACGTTTGCCCTGTGTTTTATTGTTTTTTCGTTAACTCAGTGACATTGTTCTCCGCTCAGATTTGTTCATGTTACTTTATGAACCTGGGAAGTGCCTTAAACTTGTAGATGTTCCTGTTATTTTCCTTCTTCACGTTCCCTGAGAACAGTCAGATGTATTCATATCCCAGAATCAATTTATGAAAAGTATCTTAAATAGTTTCTTGGTGCTCAGTGATTTTATGCTCACCGTCTCTCCTCCAAAAGGTTAAATGTTTGAAACAAGAAATTTCCCCCTAACAGCTATTCAAGCCACCTCAACACACATGTATCAAGCCCACGCTCTGTGCTGGCCTGGCCGGGCCCCAAGGACGCAGTGGAGACTAGCGTGGACCCAGGGCCCTGCCCTGCACTGCAGATCTTACACAGTGACTCTGCATACCAGGCGAGATTGGCTTTGCTGAAACTCATCTCCCCTCATTCCATACAAGCTCAAAATGTCATGTACTCAGGTGAATGGATAAAGAAGATGTGGTACGTATAGACAATGGGACACTACTCAGATAGAAAAAAATAATGAAATAATGCTATGTGCAGCAACATGGATGCAACTAGAGATGATCACAGTGAAGTAACTCAGAAGAGAACAAAATACCGTATTGTATCACTTACATGTGGAATCTGAAATATGACCCAAATGAACCTATCTACTAGAGAACAGACTTGTGCTTGCCAAGGGGGAGGGAGTCGGGGGAGGGAAGGATTGGGAGGTTGGGGTTAGCAGATGCAAACTATTATGTACAGGATGGATAAACAACAGGTCCTACTGCATAGCACAGAAAATTATATTCAATATCCTATGACAGGGGCTTCCCAGGTGGTGTGAGTGGTAAAGAGCCTGCCTGCCAATGCAGGAGGATATAAGAGACGCTTGGAGAAGAATATAAAAGAGAATGTATATATGTATAACTGAATCACCTTGATGTATAGCAGAAATTAACACAACATTGTAAATCAACTATGCCTCAATGAATAAGTGTCATGTAATAACTGAGGTATGTTCAAGGCTTGTTGTTGCTTTTGAGTCGCTATGTTGTGTCCAACTCTTTGCGACCCTACAGACTGCAGCACGCCAGGCTTCCCTGTCCTTCTCTATCTCCTGGAGTTTGCTCAGACTCATATCCATTGAGTTGGTGATGCTATCCAACCATCTCGTCCTCTCATCCCACCAGGGAAGCCCCTCAAGTCTTGAATATGTGTATTACAGAGTTTCCCACATGCCACTTGTTCCACTGTGTCAAAGCATCAGTTCTCCTACTGACACAACAGAAACTCCTACATCCTGAGAGGAAGCAGAGGGCCCAGAGAGAGTGGTGGCAGAAACTTCCATTCCAAGGGCAGCTGGTTCTCAATTCCCATGATCAACCAGCTGGAGAGGTTTAGAAAACTCTGAGGCCTGCCCCACTCCAAAGCCCAGAGAGTCTGATTTTTCCGTCTAGGATGCCTTATGGGGACATATCGCTTTCCGGGTGATTCTAATGTACAGGCAAAGCTGAGAACCACTGCTCTAAGGGAGATTAGCTCCTGGCTGGTGGAACCAGTATATTTCAAACCACATCCTAACATTTGCCTCTCACATTGCCATCTTTGTCTATAAAGAAACTAGCTTATCCTTTCTGGCCTGTTGGTACCTGCTCTGATTTTTTGGTAAAGATTAACATGTTCCTTTTCAAACCTATGTGACAAAATAAAGAATTTTGAAACCCTAATCTTAGCTTTTGTGAGTAATTCACCTTGTCATTCAGCAAGCTATTAGTTATGATTCAACATCACTTGTTAACCTGCATTTCTGAAAGACAGAGGCCACATCTGATGCCTCGTAACTGTGTACTTATCTTGCTTACCTTTTGGATAAAAAGGAGTCCTGAACACCCAGGACAGAAGTTGGCACCCAGAAATACCAAAGAGCTTATCCTGTTATTTTTGTGTTCTAGGATTTCCTTGGAGACACAGGCACTGACTTAAGCCTTGGCCTCCTGAACCCACGCCAACTCACAGGGTTCATGTACAGGACCAGGTAACCCCTCCTCCCTGATGCATGCCTGTATGAAAACTCTCTCCTACTTGCTGTCATGGTGTTTGCCTTTCGTCCAGGGAGGCTGTCGATAAGAAGTAAGTCAATTGCATGCACCTCTGTCTCAGTGAGTCCCTTTCTCAGAGGCCCCCTCATCTGTGTCAGGAATAGGGTGTCAGTATTTTTTTAAAACATTTTTTTGATGCAGACCATTTTTAAAGTCTTTGTTGAATTTATTACATTATTGCTTCTGTTTTATGTTTTGATTTTTTGTCCACAAGATGTGGGATTAGCTCCCTGACCTGGGATTTTTTTTTTGTGGGATTAGCTCCCTGACCTGGGATTAAACCCACATCCCCCGCATTGGTAGGTGGAATCTTAACAACTGGACTACCGGGAAAGTCCCCAGAGTATCAGTATTTAAAGAAGAGCCCATTTACCCAACCGAGCCAGAGTTTGGCTTGACCACACTCTTTAGAAAATAAACCACTGTGTGCTGTTGCATAGTTCTTCTTTCAGAGATAATGCTGCCCTACCTACGCTGATGAGATGTTATAGGGCCCTCTCCAAGAGAGTACGGTGTCCTTGGTCAGCTTTCACGTAGCCTCCTACTTGGGGACAGATCAGATAGATCAACCACTATTGTCTTACAGCTTAGCACAAATGTCAAGCTTTGTGCTGGCTGCGGGGGTCATGGTTACAGTGCCTCACGGCTCTCAATGTTACACAGATTAACCAACCACAGAGCACTATGATATAGTAGATAACAAAAGCCATTGTCTAGCAGGAATGAACTGGGGGAAGAAAAGTCTATCTATGGCCTTAGGAAGCAAATGTCAGATCTCTAGTACTTATGCATTTTAAAACATTGATCTTTATTACTTTTTTGAATATAAAAGTAATGTATACTTCTTCTATCTGTTATTAGGATGCTTTTAGCTGTAAAATAAGACAACACTATTGATACTATGTATAAAACTGGTAACTAATGAGACTCTGGGCTTCCCAGGTAGCTCAGTGGGTAAAGAATCCACCTGCAATGCAAGAGACCTGAGTTTGCTCTCTGGGTCGGGAAGATCCCCTGGGGAAAGAAAGGGCTGTCCACTCCAGTATTCTTCCCTGGAGAATCCCACGGACAGAGGAGCCTGCCTGCTGCAGTCCATGGGGTCACAAGAGTCCGACACAGCTGAGGCAACCGAGCACACCGCAGGGAGAATATACGCTGGAGCACAGAGAGTATCTATTCTCACAGTGAGAATGAATTCTCAATGCCCTGTGGCGACCTCAGTGGGAAGGCCATCCCAAAGGGAGAGGACACGTGCGTGTGTGGGGGCTGCCGTCTATGGGGCCGCACAGAGTCGGACACGACTGAAGTAACTTAGCAGCATGGCTGGTTCGCTTTGCTCGTAGTAGAAACGAACACAGTGTCATAAAGCAACTATACTCCAATACAAGTTAACTGAAGTAGAGAAAGACCCACCTATGAGGGCTTAAACAAACAAGTGAATGTGTTTGCTCCCACGGGAGGAAGTCCAGAGTCAGGCCCCCTGCAAGGCTGGCTTAGGGCAGCTCAGCAGTGCGTCAAGTCAGACCCAGATTTCTTCAGACTGCGCTCTGCTGGCTACAGTTCAGCTTTATCCTGTCTGGTTGCCCTAGGTCTCATAGTGTGACTTCCAATAACAGGGACTATTTGCCCCCTGGTTTCTGTCCAGTCCACAGGGAGAAAGCGGTGTCCCATACCCCTTCCAGCAGAGTGAGGAGGAACTTCTCCAGAAGCTTCCAGGAAACCTCTCCTCTAGCCTCATTCACTGCAGTCAGGTCACAGGCTTATTTCTGAACTGGTCAGAGAGACTGAGATTACCCTAGTACCCACCAGTCAGACCCATGCAACGGAGAGCCAGCATCTTGTGGAGCACCTGGGCTGAATGGGGAGAAGCACTGGCATTCCACACAGGAGAGAGAGGAGCAAATACAATACACATGAAATTCACCTTGGCGAGGCCTGACCAGTGGATAAGCGAAAGAATAATACAGAACTAAAAAGCTAACAGAGAAGATAAAGTGGAATGATAATTTAAAAAATACACTTGATTGATTCAAAGAGGGCAGGAAATGAAAAATATGGGAACAAAGAATCAGTTCAGTTCAGTTCAGTTCAGTCACTCAGTCGTGTCCGACTCTTTGCGACCCCATGAATCGCAGCACGCCAGGCCTCCCTGTCCATCACCAACTCCCAGAGTTTACTCAAACTCGTGCCCATCGAGTCGCTGATGCCATCCAGCCATCTCATCCTCTGTCGTCCCCTTCTCCTCCTGCCCCCAATCCCTCCCAGCATCAGGGTCTTTTCCAACGAGTCAACTCTTCGCATTAGGCGACCAAAGTATTGGAGTTTCAGCTTCAGCATCAGTCCTTCCAATGAACACCCAGGACTGATCTCCTTTAAGATGGACTGGTTGGATCTCCTTGCAGTCCAAGGGACTCTCAAGAGTCTTCGCCAACACCGCAGTTCAAAAGCATCAATTTTTTGGCACTCAGCTTTCTTCACAGTACAACTCTCACATCCATACATGACCACTGGAAAAATCATAGCCTTGACTAGACAGACATTTGTTGGCAAAGTAATGTCTCTGCTTTTTAATATGCTATCTAGGTTGGTCATAACTTTCCTTCCAAGGAGCAAGCGTCTTTTAATTTCATGGCTGCAATCACCATCTGCAGTGATTTTGGAGCCCAAAAAAATAAAGTCTGACACTGTTTCCACTGTCTCCCCATCTATTTTCCATGAGGTGATGGGACCAGATGCCATGATCTTAGTTTTCTGAATGTTAAGCTTTAAACCAACTTTTTCACTCTCCTCCTTCACTTTCATCAAGAGGCTCTTTAGTTCCTCTTCACTTTTTGCCATAAGGGTGGTGTCATCTGCATATCTGAGGTTATTGATATTTCTCCCAGCAATCTTGATTCCAGTTTGTGCTTCTTCCAGTCCAGCATTTCTCATGATGTACTCTGCATATAAATTAAATAAGCAGGGTGACAATATACAGCCTTGACATACTCCTTTTCCTATTTGGAACCAGTCTGTTGTTCCATGTCCAGTTCTAAGAATAGGTGGGACAAATAGAAAACAAATGGCAAAATGGTAGACTTAAATTCAATCTTAAATGTACAATTCTAAACATTCTGGTTGAGAGACTGGACTAAAGAAACCAACAAGAATTACTTATGACTATTTTGAAGAAATACGCTTTGATTAATATCAGCATATGGAAATGGATGGTCAAAACTTGAAAAACAATGTAGAAGAATTAAATTACCCATCTCAAGACTTACTATAAAGCAACAGTGATTAAAACAGGTGTTGACAAAGCAAATAAACCCATTGAACAGAATAGAGACTCTAGAAACAGACGTGTACACACGTGTCAATTAATTTACACAAATACACCACTGAGACTCGGTGGAGCAAATATTTTTTTTTTCAATAAACAGCCCTGGGTCGTTAAATATCACTGTGCAAAAAAAATTAAATTTCAGCTCTCACATCTTACTAAAAAGTTATCTAGAGATGGATTATAGATCTAGACCTATAACAAATCTTTGGAGGAACATGTAGGAGAATACCTTCATGATCTTTGAGTAGGTGAAGACTGTTCATCATCCCTGCAGGGTTTATAAAATGGTAGCTTGTTTCCACTTTAATTTACAATTCTTTAATTGCAAGCAAGAGTGGACACCTTTTCACAAGCTAAGCCATTGGTATTTAAGTGTTCACTTGTCCCACTTTTCCGTTAGGTTATTGTCCTTTTTCTTGTGTAAAAAGTTCTTTATATACTAAGGAAATGTATATACCAAGGAATATTTCTTAATGTTTTAAAAAAAAAATTATTTTTGGTTGTGCCGGCTCTTCTCTGCTTTGTGCAGGCTTTGGGCAGAGGGCGGAGGCTGCTCTTCATTGCAGGGCCCAGGCCTCTCATTGTAGGGCCCAGGCTCTAGGGCTCATGGCTTCAGTAGCTGGGGCTCACAGGCTCTAGAGCGTGGGCTAGTAGTTGTGGGCATGGGCTTACCTGCTCCACAGCATGGGGGATCGTCCTGGACCAGGAATTGAAATCGTGTCCCCTGCACTGATAGGCAGACTATTATCCACTGTGCCACTGGGAAGTCCCTACTTTTTAATTTTTAAGAACTTTAGTTTTTAGGGCAATTTTAGGCTGACAGCAAAATTAAGTGAAGATACAGAAATTTCCCATATATCACTGTTCCCTCACATGCACCCTTATCAATATCCCCGCCACAGTGCTGGATACCCGTGGAACCCGTGTTACAAATGATGATTAAAATATGATTAAAATATGAGGTATATTTTAACCCCTCAAAGTCCGTGGTTTACATTAGGGTTCACCTTTGGCGTTATACACTCTATGGGTTTGGACAATTGTGTAATGGTGTGTATCCATGTCATTCAAACAAACTATATTTGTTAAAAACAAATTGTCTTAGAACTTTTTCTTTCTTTCCTCTTCTTTTCTACATAAAGGTAAGTATAAAGATAACTGGCTGATTCATCTTAAAACAAATTTATTCTGACAATCAGTTTGTCATTATCTTTGGTTTTATGCTAACTTTTACAGACCAGGCATATTTTATTTCCTGTGTAAATTCACCCATTCCCTGGTGCTCCTAAAGTCAGTTCAGTCACTCAGCCGTGTCCAGCTCTTTGTGAACCCACAGACTGCAGCATGCCAGGCTTCCCTGTCCATCACCAACTCCTGGAGCTTGCTCAAACTCATGTCCATTGAGTTGGTGATGCCATCCAACCATCTCATCCTCTGTCATCCCCTTCTCCTCCTGCCTTCAACCTTTCCCAGCATCAGGGTCTTTTCTAAGGAGTCAGTTCTTCACATCAGGTGGTCAAAGTAATGGAGTTTCAGCATCAGTCCTTCTAATGAACATTCAAGACTGATTTCCTTTAGGATTGACTGGTTGGATCTCCTTGCTGTCCATGGGACTCTCAAGAGTCTTCTCCAACACCACAGTTCAAAAGCACCAATTCTTCAGCACTCAGCTTTCTTTATAGTCCAACTCTCACATCCATACATGACTACTGGAAAAACCACAGCTTTGACTAGACAGATCTTTGTCGGCAAAGTAACGTCTTTGGTTTTTAATATGCTATCTAGGTTGGTCATAGCTTTTCTTCCAAGGAGCAAGCATCTTTTAATTTCATGGCTGCAGTTAGCATCTGCAGTAATTTTGGAGCTCAAAAAAATATAGTCTCTCACTGTTTCCATTGTTTCCCCATCTATTTTCCATGAGGTGATGGGACCAGATGCCATGATCTTAGTTTTCTGAATGTTGAGTTTTAAGACAGCTTTTTCACTCTCCTCTTTCACTTTCATTAAAAGGCTCTTCAGTTCCTCTTCACTTTCTGCCATAAGGGTGGTATCACCTGCATATCTTAGGTTATTGATATTTCTCCCTGCAGTCTTGATTCCAGCTTGTGCTCCATCCAGCCTGGTATTTCTCATGATGTACTCTGCATATAAGTTAAATAAGCAGGGTGACGACATACAGCCTCAACACACTCCTTTCCCGATTTGGAACCAGTCTGTTGTTCCATGTCTGGTTCTAACTCTTCTTCTTGATCTGCATATAGATTTCTCAGGAAGCAGGTAAAGTGGCCTGGTATTCCCATCTCTTGAAGAATTTTCCAGTTTGTTGTGATCCACACAGTCACTCACTCACTCTCACAGTCAAAGGCCTTGGCGTAATCAATAAAGCAGAAGTAGGTGTGCTCCTAAAACAATGTCTCAATCACTTCCCTTTAAAGAAGCCAGAAAGCCAGCTACTCCTTTACCCAGCCTACCTTGCAGCTAAAATGCAACTATGTGATGAAGGTTTAACCAATCAGACGCTCCCACTCCAGACTTTTTATTGGTTTATTGAACAAAGCACTGAGAACAGTGGAGTCCATAGCAGCGGCAGCAGTGAGCAGAGCAATGTCCAGTTTCTGGGAGAGGCAGATGCTGTACAAAGTGTCACAGTCACATCCTCACTGGCAAGACATCACTCTGGGCCTGCAGATGCCTGGTCTCCCTTATTCCAGCCTTCCGCCAGCCTGCCTTCCAAGCTTCCTGGTATTTCTGTGAAATGATGGCTTTTCAGTCCATTCCTTTTCTGTTCAACCACAGTTGATTTTTGATGCTAAACTTTTTAACAGGTGTAAGGAAACAAGGAGAAAATCCCTCTCCCAAACTCTGTGTCCTACTTTGCCATCTGAATGCTAAAAACTTTTCAGAGAAACAGCTCCTTATGTACCAACAATATACAAACAGTTTGTATAGCTCAATTAAAAAACAAACAAACAAAAACACACCTCAATCTAGAAAATAGGTAGAAGACCTAAACAGACATTTCTCCAAAGAAGACATACAGACAGCCAATAGGCACATGAAATAAACAACTGCTAATTATTAGAAACTGAAACGGAGAAGGCAATGGCACCCCACTCCAGTCCTCTTGCCTGGAGAATCCCAGGGACGGGGGAGCCTGGTAGGCTGCAGTCCATGGGGTCGCTAAGGGTCGGACATGACTGAGTGACTTCACTTTCATTTTTCACTTTCATGCATTGGAGAAGGCAATGGCACCCACTCCAGTACTCTTGCCTGGAAAATCCCATGGATGGGGGAGCCTGGTGGGCTGCAGTCCATGGGGTCGCTAAGGGTGGGACATGACTGAAGTGACCTAGTAGTTAGCAGAAAGTGAAAAGTGAAAGTCACTCAGTTGTATCGACTCTTTGCCAGCCCCATGGACAAATTCTTCAGGCCAGAATACTGGAGTGGGTAGCCTTTCCCTTCTCCAGGGGATCTTCCCAACCCAGGGATCGAACCCAGGTCTCCCACATTGCAGGAGGATTCTTTACCAGCTGAGCCACCAGGGAAGCCCAAGAATACTGGAGTGGGCAGCCTATCCCTACTCCAGTGGATCTTCCTGACCCAGGATTCAAACCAGGATATCCCGCATTGCAGGCATATTCTTTACCAGCTGAGCTACCAGAGAAGTCCAATTATTAGAAAAAAGCAAACCCAAACCATGATAACCCTAACCTCATAACAATCAGAAGAGCCATCATTAAAAAGTTTACAAATAACCAATGCTGGAGAGGGTATGGAGAAAAGAGAACCCTCATATACTGTTGATGGGAATGTAAACTGGTGCAGCCTCCTATGGAGAACAGTATGGAGGTTCCTTAAAAAAGTAAAAAACAGAGCTACCATATGATCCCGCAATCCAACCCCTGGGCATATTATCCAGATAAGATGAGAACGCTAACTCAAAAAGATACATGCACCCCATGTTCACACAGCACTATTTACAGGGACTAAGACATGGAAGCAACCTAAATGTCCATCAACACATGAATGGACCAAGAAGACGTGATTGATATATACATGATATAATATTACTCAGTCATGAAAAAGAATGGAATAATGCCATTTGAGGCAACATGGATGGGCCTAGAGACTATCATATTAAGTGAAGTAAGTCAAAAAGTGACAAATATCATATGATATCACTTATAACGCAGAATCTAAAAAGTAATGCAAATTAATCTATATACGAAACTAAAATAGACTCACAGACATAGAAAACAAACTTACGGTTACCAGAGAGGGTAGCAGGGTAGGGATAAATTAGAAGTTTGGGATTAACAGATATACACTTCTATATATAAAATAAACAACAAGGACCCACTATATAGCATGGGGAACTATATTCAACATCCTGTAATAACTTACAATAAAAAAATCTGAAGAAGAATATAGATAGATGTATAACTGAATCTCTCTGCTGTATGCCTGAAACTAAAACAACATTGTAAATCAACTATACTTCGATTTAAAAAAATCAAACCCAGCTCCTTTAGTCCTGGTTGCATTTGCTCACCCTCCCCCACCCCTCCCCTCTCTCTAAGGCTCAGGTACGATTTCAGATTTCAGAGGACCAGCCCAGGAGCCAGGATCAGGCGCATTCAGCTTGCTCTCTCTCCATCCCTCGCTGTCTGAACCTCTTCCACCAACCTTCCCACAGAAGAGCCTCCACCCCAAACAACATGGCTCCTATAATGCATCCATCTGCCCAGACAAGTCTAACCGCCTGGAGAGGACACAATTTGTGCTTGGCTTAGAACTCCTACATATTGAGAAACAGGATACTTTCTGCAAAAAGATCCTTCTAGATTATCTTTAGTAGGACTAAATGATTCTTGTTGAACCTGACACCTGCTTGCTAAAAGCTTGGACCCTGCCAGTTTCCTCCTTTCCTCCTTCCCTCCCCTCTCCCTCTCTTTCACCAGCATTCACAGAGCAGCCTTAAATGAGGCAAGATGGCAGAGCCTCAGCTCAGCCGTCCCTCAGAGAACTCTCGCTTCACTCCAGAATGTTCTGTAACCCCAAGTAAATTACTGTGTATCAGAATAGTCAAGCCTGTTCCTTCTCTTACAGGTGGCGGAAGTCTCTCCTTTCTCCACTGCAAAGGAAATGCCTTCAGATCTGAGTCGTAAAAAAAGGTGACATTTCTAATTTTTGGAAAAATAAATAAAATGACTCTACAAAACAAGAATATTTGGGTCACATCCCGGAGCCACCCAATGATACCTTCTCTGTGTTTTAGCCAATGGCTTCAAGGCACCTAAAGTATCAGCAGGGGTTTTCCAAACTCTGCTGGCTCCTGGACAACTTTACCTGGAGGGCAGCGGCAGGTAAATCCTGAGTAACCAAGCTGGTGGGTGTTAAATCAGCTGCCTGGGTCATACTTAGTTCCTTGGGGTTCCCAGGGGGTTAAGATTCGGCACCAGAATGGCTCAGGTGCATCCATGGCCAGTCACTTCCAATAATCAAAACTTCCCATAAATGTCAATGTGCTTATACTGATGAATGAACATGACACACACACATATATATACACACATTATATAATAGTTTCATTATAGAGACATTTTAATAAAGTTAACTATATGCATAAGCACATATCGTCTCCAATTAAGTTTTTGCCCTAAAATTGGTAAACAGGCTAACCTAGTTACCAAATAATAGAAACCAGCCATGATTTTCATTGCCGCTAAAAACAACTTTCCATGATCATGACCGAAGGAGATTTTTTGCAGCCCACGGGTCCCAGAGGTCAGATTTTCTTCATCACCCAGTGCCAGGGTCACACACACTTACAATCCTTCTGTCAGACAAATAGTCAGGACCTGGGGAGGATTATTCCAATTTGGGGCCATCAAGAGGAGATGAAGAGAGGAATCCCCAAGTGAGGAAGCCCCGGAAGCATTCACCTGCTTCGAGGGGCCCTGAGTCTGCTCCCCACTGGGTCCCTGAGTCACAAGCTTCCCACAACCTCAAGGGCTCATTTTGGAGACTATGAGGGCTCTGAAGTTTGGCTGCCTGAAGAAAGGGGTTTATGCCAGGGAGTCCCCATGCCCCTGCCAGGTAAGCGTACACCCAAGAGAAAGTTGAGGCTGCTCTTGGGTGGGCTTCCCAGCAACCTGTCCCTGCCCACTGGCAATGGAATGCCATCACTGCCAGGGGGTCAATGGCCATCCCATAGGATAACAGCTTGTCATCATTTTTAAACCTGAAAGTTGGCCAAATTCTTAACCACACACAGACTTAGATCCAACCCTTGGATTCTGTTCCAAAATTACTTTAAAAAAAATTTAAATTGGGAAGTTTTGTTTCTACCACTTCAGACACTTGCCAAAACACTCTCCAAGAATTGTTTCAGTCATTTTCATTAAACATTTGCAGAAAGCTTTTAAGAGATACCAAAATGCATCTGCACATCGCCTCACTGGCTTCACATAGGAGTCCCTCAGAGCTGGGAGGATGGGTGAGTGTATCCATCAGTCAAGGAGACTGACACCCAGAGAAGTGCAAGGCTCACACAACTAGTAAACAGTAAAGGAACCAGACCTCCCGTAGGAGCCAGCGTGTGTGCATGTTCACAGTACAAACGTACCGAGGGCTGCCCCTTGGCACACCGAGGGACAAAAAGCACCCGCTACCTATCTCATGAGGTCTGCTACTAACTTTCTTACTTGAAAGGGAAGGAGTTGACTGTGAATAACTCTCTATCTATATTTTCTGAAAGGAAAGAGAGAGAGAGAAAAAGGAAGGTGATCAGGACTAAATTATATACTGATGTAAGAGCCTTTTCTCTCGACAGGTGAAAGGCACCCACTCCAGTGTTCTTGCCTGGAGGATCCCAGGGACAGGGGAGCCTGGTGGGCTGCCGTCCATGGGGTTGCAGAGAGCCGGACACGACTGAAGTGACTGAGCAGCAGCAGGCAACAAGCACAGCTTCTGTGAGGCTGTACTGGCAGCTGTCACCTCCTTTGTGCAATAGTGACATTTCATCGACGTCGTGCATCTACTGGGATTTAATAAATCAAGCCATATTTTTAAAAACCAGAGACATTATTTAAGGATCTAATATGAAAATTTTATGTAAAAAATAATGTCATTAATATGTTTTATGCAAATATATCCTGTTTCAACAATTCTAAAGTACACTCTTTTTTTTTCTCATTTTTACCTCTAAAATTAGCATCCATCTGGGAAAACGGGATGCAGTCAATATGTCATACAACAACTGTCCGCCAGGTGGCAGTCATGATGTAAAGAAAGAAAGTGAAGTCACTCAGTCGTGTCCGACTCTGCGACCCCATGGACTGCAGCCTGCCAGGCTCCTCCGTCCATGGGATTGTCCAGGCAGGAGTGAGTACTGGATTGGGTTGCCATTTCCTTATCCATGATGTCATGATGTAATTACAAGAAATTTTCCGTTGACTGCATTCCAGCAGGATGGAGAAACCATCAGTCTCAAAAGCACCTTGGGTTAGATTTGATGAAATGGGTAACAGCTTCTTTGAAGCAAGATACAGCTGCAACAAGTGTTCATTTAAAATAAGACCCCTTGTTGTTTAGTCGCTAAATTGTGTCTGACTGTTCTTCAATCCCATGGACTGTAGCCCGCCAGGCTCCTCTGTCCATGGGATTTTCCAGGCAAGAATACTAGAGTGGGTTGCCATTTCATTCTCCAGAGGATCTTCCCAACCCAGGGATATCTCCTTCATTGGCAGGTGGATTCTTTACCACTGTGCCACCAGGGAAGCCCTAAATAATACTAAGAACTAGGTTATATTCTCACACTAGCTTTAGAATTCACCAATAAACCTAACCTGTGAAACCCTAGGCACTCTGCCTTCCACCCCAGTAAAGGCAGAGCCCTGGGTCTCACTGCTCCACACCCAACCCCGCTGTGTGACCCCAGGTGTGCTCTCAACCCTCCAGGACTTTTGAATAATAAAACTTATTTTTTCAAAGTTCCCTAATGCAATCAGTTGTTGCTGAGGTACAATTTGCAACTGTAATAAGAACCCGAGGGCAGGTCCATTCCACAACCAACAACATTGGTTGGGGAAATGACTATGGGGGGTCTCTCAAGAAGTAGGAGCTGCCAGGGTGAGCACCCCCAGACATTTTTCACTGAGAACATCACTATCCATAGGCTGAGACCAGACGCAAAACAACTGTGTTCTCCTAAATAGCTCACACCATTATTTCGTGACCTTTTATAGTTGGCAGCTTACACAGAACATTTCAAGTACACATTTTACACTAGGCAGATAATTATTTCCTTCTTCTCCACTCCAGCCTCCTATGAATCTGTCCTCACTATACATTTCATAAGCACACTAATCAGTATGATTAAAATGTTCCTAAAAAGGCAGCCAACCTTCAAAGAAGCCAATAAGACATGACCCATTTCATCAAAAGAAAGAAAGAAAAAAGTTGGTTCAAAAACAGCTGAAATGTCAACATGGTTTGAAAGAAACCAATCAGTAATACAGATATAAAGATGCTATGCTTGTGATTAGCTTGATTAACAAAATAACAAAATAATAAAGCCAATTAGAAAAATATTAATAAAACATTCTGGTGATGAAAGCTTATCTCTGATGAGTTGGAAAAGCAAAGAAAAATAATCCAAAGCTATTCCCTAGTTTAGAAAGATTTTGTTTATCCTTCTTTGTTAGACTTGGAGCCAACCATTCTGATGGTTTGGATTAGCTGTTAATATTTCCAGCCATTTGAGTATTCACATCAACAGTGCATTTCTGGGAACAGACTACATCACCACGGATGGCAGGCTGTGGAACGACGCTTCTCCACACCTAAGTCACAAGTCTTCCTGTCCATTCACCACCTCAATCAGTGGCCTTTAGTGGAAACTGGGCAAAGGCAAGTCAGTGACCCCGGGATATCAACACAGCCAGGTCCGCATGGTGGCCATGGGCCCGTCTCCATCCCCAGGGTTTCCGTGAGCGAGGCTGCCGAGCAAGAATCCAGGCTTGCAGCCAGTTAACCCTCCCTGTTGTGCATCTTAATCACTTGTTTTTTAACATTATGGAAGGTGAGGCAGTGAAACAGTAACAGAGGAAGAGGGGCAGTTAGTGTGGATAAGAGACTCATACAATTCTCGAGATTTGAGAGAGATGAGTCCTTTTATCAGGAAACCTATTTTAGACTTGAATAGAATTCATGGGTTCACTTATTCATTCACTTTACAAATCCATTCTCTCTTCAAATGAGTACATATATAAGATTCATAACATAGTGGAAATAATTGGAGTTTTAGAATTATTCTGACCTGGATTCAGCTCCTGATTTGAACAACATTTTTTCTGAGCCTGTTCCATCACCTGTAAATTTAGAATAATCACATTATCTTTGAGGGTTTTTCTAAGATTTCCAAAAATGTGTGTAACATTACTGGCACATAGTAAACAATCAATCGGAGCTATAGCTAGTACTATTTTATTATTATCACCGCTACTTCTGCCAAGCAGTACAAGACCCCAGTTCAGTCCTTCGTATTCACCTGAGGATGAGTCTTCCTCTCAGCCAGCTGCTTCAGCCCGACAGAAATTCAGATTCCCACTGGGTTTTGTTAACTTACCTCAGCCTGGCCACTCTCAGCCTCTAGCAGACTTCTTTCCTGACAAACCTTAATCAGCTCCTCCTGTAACAGCACAAGCTCACTGCCTGACGCATGTAGAAGCCATGGTACTGGCTTTTGAGCTGCTGCTGCTGCTAAGTCACTTCAGTCGTGTCCGACCCCAGAGACGGCAGCCCACCAGGCTCCCCTGTCCCTGGGATTCTCCAGGCAAGAACACTGGAGTGGGTTGCCATTTCCTTCTCCAATGCATGAAAGTGAAGAGTGAAAGAGAAGTCACTCAGTCGTGTCCGACTCCCAGCGACCCCATGGACTGCAGCCCACCAGGCTCCTCCGTCCATGGGATTTTCCAGGCAAGAGTACTGGAGTGGGGTGCCATTGCCTTCTCTATGGCTTTTGAGAACAGGTTTTATTTCAAGGTCAGCTGACAAGGAGGCAAGAAACCTGGCTGAAATCTGTGTCTCTGAGCCAGGGTTCAGGCAAAATGTAAGGATTAGGGGAATTTCAAACTTTGGAAGCTGATTGGTTAGTCTGATATCAGTCCTTATATGCTACCGGTGCTTCTGGAAGCCAGATTTTCTCTATTGGAGGATTTCTCATTTTGTAAAGGGCTCTGGTAGAAGCATTTCTATTCTTTGAGTTCTGTAGTCTGAAGATTCTTGGTTCTGGGTTCATCCTGGAGACCTGGGTTCTCATCTAGCATGTATGTAGTGCTGTCTCTAAAATAATTCAAGGTTTGATGAATCAATCAACCTATTTCAGGAGCAAAGTCAGTTTAAGCTGGTCAGTATTTTACCCGCTGATTTACTCTCAACCCTCTTCTTGACTTGACCTTTGCCTGCTGGGCCCAGTCTTGGCACAGTTCTTCCTAAGCCAGTTTAGTGAGAATCTCCCACTCTTGATAGGTAATCAACTTGGCAATTCTTTAGTAAGAATCCAGTTTATCAAGAGTCCCTCTACCCTTGATTAAATTCCTCCTAGTAACTTTTCATCCACTGACCCCCTCATTCTGCTTGTTGGCCATAAACCCCCAGTTTCCATTGCTGTATCTGGAGTTTAGATTCTCTCTGCTCTTGAAATATTCTCAAAATAAGCATTCCCTGTTGTTCTAATTGGCTCAGTAGTTAAAAATTCCATCTGCCAGTGCAGGAGACACAAGAGACATGGCTTCAGGCCCTGGATCGGGAGATCCCCTAGAATAGCAAATGGCAACCCACTCCAGTATTCTTGCCCGGAGAATCCCATGGACAGAGTAGCCTGGTGGGCTGCAGTCCATGGGGTCACAAAGAGTCAGATATGACTGAGCACACGCATGCACAGTTCTAACAAGTGTCAGAATAACTTCTTTTACACCCTTCACCTCTGCGTGTCTGTTTCTGACTAGATGGTGTCACTGCCCATTAAGACAGAAAATGGCACTCAGCCTCCTGTAGGGTCAGGATGACTCCCTGGGGGAAACTCAGTCGGTTCCTCTGAAGCAGGACCACCTCTCATCCATGGGCCATACTGGACATTCATCTTCTGAAACAGAACCACAGAGCTGGCTGCGCTCAGATCCATGAAAGAAGTGAGATGGCTCCACTCCAGGCCCAGACCTCTCCAACATGTTGAACCCCAGACAACCACACTGCTGCCCCCCACAACCGCCTCTGTCTCTCCTTGAAGGCCTGCCCTTGTCCTCTCTTGGCTAGTTCCTCTGCTTGAAAGCCACGCATCCTGTTTCCCCAGTCCCTTGGAGCCTTGCAGAGTGACTCACTGAAGGACTATTAGGAGCGAACTGCTGATGCTGACTCCGGGCCCTTCCTCTCAGAGCCACGCTCGCAGTGTATCTGGGGCTTTTTGACGACCAGCCGAGGCCCCAGTGCTCAGCAAGCCCTGTGTTTTCCTGATGATAGCAATGAGTTGAGGCCCTTGTCAAATGCAAGTTAATAGGCATCGCCCCCTAGATATTCCAAACCTGGGTTGGGGCCCAGGAATGCAGGTTTTTAAGAAACACTCCAAGGGATTCTTCTCTTCAGGGAATATTGGGAGACCCTGAAATTCTATCAAAACCCTGAATATTTTTACAGAAGTGGAAGCCGAGGCCTGCACAGGGGCAATGGCTCCCTTGGCAAATCCAAGTCCAGGGTCAGGCTGCCGACTCCTAGCGCAGTCATTGTGCCCTATAGTTTTGGCTCAGAGAAGCAGGCGTCTCAGGCTGGGAGTGTGTGCAGCCCATTGGCCAGTGGGGGAGTAGTCCACTGCACTCATGATAACCCCTCTCCTACTGCCCGGCGGCCTGCCTGCGGTCGAGTTTACCTCTCAGTTAAAACAGGAAGCGAGCAGGCAGTGCAGACAATGACTGCTGCACCCTGCCCTCTGTGGATCTGTCCCCTGTGCCGAGCGAGGGTCAGGAGAGCCAGCTACAGTCTCTAGCGACCTTGAACCAGAGCCATTTTATCCATCTAGGCCCCAGTTTTTTCATGTATAAAATGAGGTAGTTGAACTAGATTAAGAATTCAAAATTTTTCCCAAGAAGGAGAGTCCTCCTGTTAGATCCAGGAGCTCCGTATAGAATTACAGTAAGACTTGGGGCTGACATCAGGGAAGAAGAAAGAGGAAGAAATGGAATCTGTGGGCACTGCTCAGAGGTGAGCCATCTTGGAGTGGGAAGGGAATAAGAGAGCTTTCTCAGGTGTAAATTCCTCAAAGCAGGTGATGAATGGAACCCTTCACGTTCTTGGGAAATTATTACAGACCCAAGCTATTATTTTAATTTTTAATATAATGTTTTTTCTACATGTACAACCCTAAAAATGTATAAACTCCATGTTTATAGGTTAATATATACATTGCGGAGCAAAATTGAAATCAAATATCATAAAGCTAATGAAATTCAAATTCATATTAATTTAATGTGATAGGTAAGCAGATAACATTGTCTTACATAAACTAAATTGCCAATTTGCAGCTAGTAATAGAAAAATGTTAGCTCAGATCTGGCCATATATTTGGGCTTCCCCGGTGGCACTAGTGGTAAAAGAACCTGCCTACTAATGCAGGAGATGTAAGAGACATGGGTTCAATCCCTGGGTTGGGAAGATCCCTGGAGAAGGAAATGGCAACCTACTCCGGTATTCTTGCCTGGAAAATCCCATGGACAGAGAAGCCTGGCAGGCTCCTGTCCATAGGGTCGCAGAGTCAGACACGGCTGAAGGGAATGAGCATGCACATGCGGTCATATATTTAGTCTTTTCCTATAATGTAAGTTTGAAAATATAACTTCCAAGAACATCTGTTTGCACATAAAACAGCGGTTTTAATACACGCCAGCCTTTGTTTGTAATTCAGGAGCAGGAGAACTACCATTTAACCAACATTCTGTAAGTGAGCAACGCAGATGTCACTTGATAACTCTGAAAAGTTTTCCCTTTGATTTGAAGATATTCATCTGCATTTAATGGACAACTAATCCAATTATTGCTGTACTCCAGAACAGAGCCATTCTTCAAGGCACACTGACTACTAAAATTGTTGTTAATTGAATCATTGAAAATTGATATTTTCAAAGATGGAGACCACAGTGCACATCTACTAGAAATGTAAACATGAACATTATGAGGCAAATTCCTTTTTAGTCTGACACGCCTGTATTTTGTGTGTCCTGAGATGATTCAGTTCTCCCACATTTCCATGTTCAGCCTGTGGCAAGAAATCTCAGTGACAGAGTATACCAAGAAGTCAATTGGATTTCACTTGATATAAACTCAAAGAGAAACACATCAAAACAGAAACACAAGCATTCTGATGGTACATATCACTACTCAAGTGTAGTCATCTGGAGGAGTCAGAATCTGTTTATAACAGCTGTGACAGATTATCATCACTATTAAAACAAAAATTTAAATTCCTCATAGAGAATCTACAGGTCTTTGAGAAATTGACCAACCCTGAGAAAGGAGAATTTAGCAGGAAAAGTTAAACTCTGTTTGATTTTAGGAGGCTGAAGTGCAAGTCTGACTCTGTCACTAACTGGCTCTGGAAGGTTGGGCAAGTGTTCACATCTTTAGGCTTCTGTTTCCTCATCTATGAAACAGTCCTACAACCCCCTTACCTCACAGGATCACTCTGATGGTGAAGGAGACAGCTTAGGTGAAGGTGCTTAAACTATCCACTTCCTGCTTACAAATGGAAAACAATCACCATGGCAGGGCCAAGTGGCTAGAGGTTGACTTCCGAACACTTTGAAATGTCCTGGCCAGTTATCCTTGAGGAGCCGGGGCCAGATGTATCTCTTGGCCATTCCAGTCCTTCCTGTCCAGGCCTCTCCTGAGGAAGTAAGGGTGATGCAGTTGATTAAGCTTTCTGAAAGCATCGAAGAGGGCCCATTCCTTGCTCTCTGCTGCCCTCTCCAGTACAGAAGTTGGCATTGCATCAGATGGGTTCACAGCCATCGGAAGTACTGTGCAGGCCCAGGCCTTACTGTCCTCTGGGCGCCTCAGTCAGCCCCAGCCATTACTCAGATCCACAGCCTGGCCTCCATTCACTGCAGGCTTCAGACCCCCAAGCCTTGAGCAAGCTCCTCTGTTCATTTTTCAGTCTGCACACTTCCTTCTCCCACTTTCTTGGTTGGTAGGGCTTAGTTAAGATGACTTTAGGGCCCAGAGACCCCATAAAGTTTCCTCATGTCTGCTGACCTGCAATGAAATCATTTCCAATTACATGTTAGCCACTGAGGTAATAGAGACATGCTTTGTTCTAATTCTATTTTAATGTTTGAGGTCTATTTGAATACCTAATTCTATTTTAATGACTAGCATTTGCATTAGCCTTGAGGCTGCGGTACTAAATGAACAAGGACTTCTTAAAAGTGGATTTTTTGTTTGCCATTCACAGCCTCATTATTCTTTTGAATAGAAAAGTAATTTCTAAATGAACCACATGGGACTTACAAGAGGCTCCAGTAGGTTCAGGGAAGAAAATATTAGGACTTTTATTTTTATATAGTATATTTAATTTTAGTCTTCTAAAATTTCAGTCTTGGACAATATTTTACAACATACATAATATACTAGCAGACCAGTACGGGCATAGAATTTACACATAAATTTGTTTGAGAATTTTTTTTAATTGAAGTATAGTTGATTTACAATGTTGTGTTAATGTCTGCTGTAAAGTGATTCAGTTATGTATATATATTTTATATATATATATATATACACATATTCTTTTTTAATATATTCTTTTCCATTACAGTTTATCACAGGATATTGAATATAGTCCCCGGTGCTATACAGTAGGACCTTGTTGTGTATATACATAAATGTTTATATATTTAACAGGAATGCTAGTTTCATTTGATTTATTTGTTTTGTTCCTGAAGGGATATATTATACAATGATAAAAGATTAGAGAGCTCTTTTCTAGAAGAGTATCCCCCTTTTCTGGGTTTCAGAGTAACAAAGTCAAAGTGAAAGTCTCTCAGTCTGTCCGACTCTTTGCGACCTCATGGACTGTACAGTCCATGGAATTCTCCAGGCCAGAATACTGGAGTGGGTAGCCTTTCCCTTCTCCAGGGGATCTTCCCAACCCAGGGATCAAACCCAGGTCTCCCGCATTGCCGGTGGATTCTTTACCAGCTGAGCCACAAGGGAAGCCAGAGTAACAAAGGGAGCTTCAGTAAAGTGTATTATGCTCTAACCCCATCCCAGACAGTAATCCACCATCTTCAGGAGTGAAGTTTGTGATATATGAATTTTTAAAAAGCACCCCCTGGTGATTCTGACACAAAGCCCTCTGCTAAAAGTCACGTAGTTTAGACTGCCAGCTCACTGAGAGCAAACGGCATCAGTCTTGTTCATCATTTACCTGAGTAGCCTAACACACTGCCTGACACAGACGTTCTGTAAATATTTGCTGAAGGAGTGAATGATGAACAAATGAATCACCATCTGGAGAGGGCCACTGCTAGCACCCTGGACTTTGTTTTTTTTTGTGTTTGTTTGTTTTTCTATTTTTATTTATTTGGCTGCATAGAGTCTTAGTTGTGGCATGTGGGATCTAGTTCCCTAACCAGGAATCGAACCCAGCCCCCCTGTATCAGGAGCATAGAGTCTTAGCCACTGGACCACAAGGGAATTCCCTGGACTTTGTTTTTATGTTTTGTGTTCCTCTCTGATTATTTTGCACAGTTGAGAACCAACTACATATAAAAGTGAGTAGCTTATCTGATCAGTTTTAGTAAACAGATGTTCAATATTAAAAATGACTGAAGTATTTCAGCATTGTTTAGCATTTGGCATCGCCTATTTCAAATCACACTAGGTAAAAAAATCTTTTTACATAGAACTGTCTTCTATATACCTAATTATAGGTAGAGGATAGAGTCCCAGAGTGGGATTTTCAAGGACTGAGAACATTTTAAAGGCTGTAGCTGCTGTGGGAAGGACGAAGGAACACGGACCCCAGGAGCGGGAGGCTGTGGTTTCGGGAACAAGAACTCTCCGGTGTTTGTGATCTAGTAGAGGAAGGATCTTCAGTGGAGCCCTCTGGGGCGGCAAGAAACCGCGGTGTGTCTCATGGCATCTGAGGCCCTGCTTCCACGACTCCTGGGCTGTGACCCTTAGATTCTTCAAGCCTAAGTTTCTCTACCAATAATGTGACTTTTCACAGCCACACGACAGGACAGTTGACTCTGAAGCACTACTAGGTGTTAGAAACAAAATAATGTTTACACTTGTCAGAGGGACGGAAAAAGCCTTGGAGTCTGGGAGTGGTTTCCATGAAAAGATGTCATTCTGTCTCTCCCAATACACTGTTGACCCACAAGGCAGGGTGACCGCAGACCCAGGCCCCCGAAGAAGGTGCAGAGATGCTAGGAATTCTGGCCAATGCGTCGCCTCAGAAATATCAAGGGTGTGTCTCACTTTTTGCACAGGGCAGCACTGCTGAGCTCGGAGAGAAGACCAAGAGCCGTCTGAGCACTGTTTTACTCTTCATGGTGTACCCGTAAAACCAGCCAGGCAGCTTGCCTCTCCTGCTCTCCCAGGACTGCTCGGGCCAGAAGCCAGCAAGCAGTGCCCTTTGGAATGCTTGAAACCAAGATCAAGGTTTACCTTTCATCTTTGGCAGAGTTGTACCAAACTTTGGTGTGTTTAAGAGTGACCTGAGGTGCTCAAAAAATATACAGACCCCCTGTCCCACCCTCTGGAGATCGTATAGGTCTCAGGTGGGGAGCCCAGGAATCTGCGTTGCCTTCTGTGATTCTCAGGTAGGTAGCCTGAAGGCCAGTTTTGGGAAAAAACACTGGCACAGTCCTGGGAGGGGAACCGGAAGACCTGAGTGTCAAATGAGATAGTTCCCCTGACCTCAGCATAAGCCTCAGAAGTCACTCCACCTCATTGGCCCCGTTGCTTCACCTTAAAGCTTCATTTTTACAATCCAGGGAGCAACACCCATTCATCAAAAGCCTGTTACTCAGAGATTGAATTAGATGCTGTAGACAGGAAAAGCATGGCTACAACTCTGAGCACACACGGAAGGCCCTAACTGCTGTCTCCCGCCTTTCACACTGCGGTGGACACAGACCGCAGCTGGCTGATTCATGCTGTGCCCCCAGCCGAGACTCTGCCCCGAGATGAAGACCTGTTTCCCTTGTGTTTGTGCGCTTTGCTGTGACAAGAGCGATGCTGGCCTCCCATCAAGCGGTGTCTCTGGACTTCCTGCCTGGCATGCCTCGTGCTTGGAGCTCTGGCTAATGCGATCAGTCCTGGGATCACCTTCAGGATACCTGTAAAACCTGCGAGTAGGTCTCCCTGCTAGGTGATGAAGCTGTCACAACCAGCCAGAGTTATCCCTCATGTACTTCCAGAATGAGGGAGTCTCCTGATGCGGCTAATCAAGAGTGAGTCCACGTGCTGCGTGCCAACCATGGCTCTGGACACCCAACACAATTGTTCTTTCCTGTCAACCATCTTGCGAGGTGGATGCTGTTATAACCATGAGGAACAGAGACCTGGGGGAAGTTAGGTGACTGGCCCAAGATTATACAGCTTGGTAAACCGACAAGCCAGGTCTGGCCAGCGCTAAAGCTTCCGCAGATGTGGTTTCTATCTTCCAGGGGTTTCTGCCGCATTTAGGGACACGAGGATACAGTGGTGAACATTTTATTCAGTGTTAAATGAGGTTGGGTGGGGTGACAAATATTGTTAGCAATCCAAGTGAGACTAGCCACAATCACAGTGCCAAGAATCTCATGGATTAAGGGATATGCACACAGTGGTGTTACCTGCCTCTTAATGAGTAACCTAGTCCAACTGTAGAACTTTCAAGAAGCAAAATATAGACAGCTGAATGTTCATGGTCACAGATGCATACCTTAACATCCAGTACTTGTCTCATAAATCCTCCAGACTTGTCACATCGACAGTGTCAAACAGCTTCACAGGGCTGGGCTTCTTATGTGGGGACCTCACTACTTGCTTGCCCCCCTCCCTGCTCCGTAATGGCTGGCTGGACTGCAGTGCATAGACAAGGCAAGTTAAAAAGCAGTCACCAGCAACTCATATCTAAAGTACAGAATTACACTTAAAACATTATCAATGAATGAATGCTTCTATTAGAAATAACATCATTGTCTACATAGGCCAAAAGCCCAGCGGTCTCCCACAAAACTTAATATTGATGTTCCCCAATGAGTAGACTTGGACATACGTGGCCCAGGTGTGTGACACAAGAAACGGCTGTGGGGATTGTTCAGACGAATCAGGTAAAGATGAAAACATGTAATTAATCTTTTAACGAGTCGCTAACCTTACATTTCAGTCATATAAATTGACTCATGCTTAGAAATCTTCCTAAGGATGTTCACATTCACAATTAAGCAATTCTATCATTTCCAGTAGTTTGTATATTTAAACTAGGTGAGTTCTCTAGCTAAGAAGCAAATAAAGCCAGATTTGCAAAAACTAACAAAGGAAAAAATCTTGATGAACAATTCTTGCATTTCTTCGGAAATGTGGTAAAATCAAGGAAAAATCTGAATGCTTTGACTTTCAAAGGTTTTTGTTTGTTTATTTAACCTTTGGCATTTCCTTGCCAGCCGTCCACCATTCTCCCCTCGAGACGCCTTCCACAGGGTTTTCCTACGATGATTTAACACTGTGTAGTACCCTGATCACTTTGGTAAATCAATCTGGTAAGGTGGATTACTCTAAAACCATGGTGGTAGATATAAGATACATTGCTGGCCCCAAACAGCAATGTAAAAGACATATCGGAAATAAAATACACTGAACAGATCATACCTTGCCTTTTGTATAGTCCTCATGGGTAGAAATAGAAGTGCTTCCTAGGAGTTGTATGTTATCTAACAAGGTGTTGACAACAGAAGACTAAAAGTATAAACAGATCTTTGTTGCTAGCTGCCAAATTACCAAATATTGACTCTCTTCCTTATGAATTAAAAGTATAAACTCATGCAGATCTTCCTTGTTTATGTAGTGTGTCAGTATGTTTATTTTCAGGCCGATGGAGAGAAGCAGTACTCCTCATGGCTTTTCAAAGTACAAATTCTCTCACCCAAACATGTAGAATCTTTAACAAACAACTGCAGTATTCCTCTTGGACAGTTTTTCTTAATATTTTAAAAATCCAAATGGCTGTATTCTTTCCCAACAGTATCTTTCCCAGTTCACTTTGACCTAACAGTTAGGCTTTTATAAATAATAAAATTGTCTAGTTTTACAGTGCCCAAAGTGTTCGGGCTGAAGATGTGATACTGTTTTCTTTGCAGACTGTGACTGCATTCCCAGAACTCACTGCAAAGACAGCATTCAAGACTGTGCTGACTGGAGTGATGAAAATTTATGTGAATAGAAGCTTTTCTAAACTATTATTTTGGAAAGACTAAAAACTGTTACTAATTCTGTTAAGACTTCTCTCCCCACAATATGACATATGTATCTTAAAGGTGTGTGTGGGGGTGGTGGTATGGAGGGAGTTACTAAAGCACAAATCGAGTGTTATGTAATAGAGAACAAAATGACTGGTAGAAATCAGACCCAACCTTTAGCGACCTTTGGCCTGTTTTTAAACTTTAAGTTTCCAATTTTTAGAATGTAGCTTTCTGTCCTTACACACAGGGTTATAATGACACAAGTGTACTCTAGTTCAGTTATTTCAACAAGATTTTTAATCCAGGGACTTCCCTGGTGGTCCAGTGGCTAAGACGCCACACTTCCAATGCAGGGGACCCAGGTTCCATCCCTGGTCAGGGAACTAGATCCCATATGCCACAACCAAGAGTGTGTATGCCATAACTAAAAAAGAAAAAGATCTCACATGCTGCAACTAAAACCTGATGCAGCCAAATAAAAAAATGAAACAAACAAAAAAAAGAATATTAATCCTAAGAATCCTCAGTTCAGAATCAATGTCTATCTCCTTATTAGTGTAACCCTGGTTTAGATCCAACTGAAAGTAAGTTTGATTCAAAAGCAGTGGATGGCAGCCAGCAAATAGGGATAACAGCCAAAAGATCAACCAGATCAGAATGATCTGCCCTCCAGCCTACTAGGGCCTGAAATTCTTTACGGCAGGTACTAAGGCCAAAAGAGCAGACCTGGGTTTGAGTCTCACCCTACTACTTATGAGCTTCCCTGGTGGCTCAGATGGTTAAGAATCTGCCTGCAACGCCGAAAATCTGGGTTCAATCTCTGGGTTGGGAAGATCCCCTGGAGGGCTATAGTCCATGGGTGGCAAAGATTCAGACACGACTGAGTGACTAAGCACACACACACACTACTACTCAAGGGGTATGTTTTAAGGGTTCCCTTATCAATAATGGGACTCTTTAGGGGAGACTTTTATGACAGTTGGTAATCACAAGCTAGAATCAAGATTGCTGGGAGGAATATCAACAACCTCAGATATGCAGATGATACTCTAATGGCAGAAATCAAAGAGGAACTAAAGAGCCTCTTAATGAGGGTTAAACGGGAAAGTGGAAAAGCTGGCTTAAAACTGAACATTCAAAAAACTAAGATCATGGCATCCAGTCCCATCGCTTCCTAGCAAATAGATGGGGATAAAGTGGCAGATTTTATTTTCTTGGGCTCCAGAATCACTGTGGATGGTGACTCCAGCCATGAAATTAGAAGATGCTTGGTCCTTAGAAGAAAAGCTATGACAAACTTAGACAGCATATTAAAAAGCAGACATCACTTGCCAACAAAGGTTGGATGACATCACCAACTCAGTAGACCTGAGGTTGAGCAAACGCCAGGAGATGGACAGGGAAGCCTGGCATGCTGCAGTCCATGGGGTTGCAGTGTTGGACATGACTTAGTGACTCAAGATGATGAGTTATACAGTGCTTAAGATAATAATAGCCACAGGAATTGTGGGCAACTAAAGAAAAATTGTAGGATATGGTGGACTGTATTAGCTGAGAAAAAAAACCTCTGCTCTCCTTTTGTGGGGGAGGATTATATTTCCTCAATCCTCACAGCTACCAGACTTGACTATGTATGTGCCTTGTCTGGCTGCCAAAATTTGTTAATGACATATGTCACTTTCCAACCTAAGTTTGAAGAGCCAGCTGGTTGTTTGCAATCTCTTTTCCCTGTCCTGAGACTGGTAACGCTGATTAAAGGCTGTTTTGGGAGTAAAGTGGAGCCCAGCCACAGGCAAACCACAAACATCAAGTGATACTGAAAATGTTACAAGAAAAACCTTACTAGTCCAGAGCCACCAACATACCACCAGATCCTTTATTTCGACCCTCTCCTGTACAGATCAAAGGCAAATAACTGAAAGGATGTTCAGATAATGGCATTTTCACATGCTCAAGTCAGCCTGTCGCTGCAATCTCTTGGAGTGAGCTGAAAACATCTCTAAATGTGCTAGTGAAGAAAGCATCACCAGGGAGCTCATGAGAAATGCAAATCCTTGGGCCCTACAAGTTTTCTCAATCCTCTGCCCTCCAGGCAAGCTGCTGCACTTGCATTAGCCAGTTACATACAAGAAGTGATATGTGCAACAGCTTTAAGAGCCAGCACATGACCCATTGTCTTCTCACTCTGCCAGATGGAGGCTGCTTCATCAGCCTGGGACCAGGAGTATGTAGCATAGCCTAATCTGACCCACAAGTCTGGAGACATGTACTTACGTTTTGTAATTTTGTAAACCACTGAGACTTTAGTCCTAGTTACTGTAGCAGCACATCTTAATAGAAATACAGTAAGATATGCACTTTTTTCATAGCATCTCATTTTTGTGTTAATAGTGACTTTAAGATATACCTGTATAATAACTTCAAAAGGTACTTTCAAATTGGTATGGAAATTTAAAATGAATTACTGTTGCAAGCAGAAACAAAGGTATGATTGCTAATACAATTTTTAAAAAGTAGCCCTATATTGCAAGAATTCTCTGGGGTAATGGAACTGTATTCAGTATGCTGTGGTGGCAGTCGCATTACATGTTAAAATTCTTACAACTGTCAATTTTACTGTTAATTTTAAAAGTAAAAAAAGTTTAAGGAAAAAAGCATTCATTTAAAGTGTTATCACTTTAGGAAGACAAGGTGACACTCCTAACACAACTTATTTTTTCAGGCATCTTAGAGAATAACTACCTAGAAGGGAGCGAAGAAATTAACCGTTTTTTTTTTGTTTTTTTTTTTAAGTAAACCTCAGTTGTATCTGGAGAAGGAAATGGCAACCCACTCCAGTATTCTTGCCTGGAGAATCCCATGGATGGAGGAACCTGGTGGGCTACAGTCTACGGGGTCGCAAAGAGTCGGATACGAGTGAGCGACTTCACTTTCACAGTTGTATCTACAAAATGGAGCTACTAGTCCCTACTTCAAAGATTGAGGATTAAATGAAAGAAAACTATTATAATATATATAAGGCACTTAGTATCTTTACAATACAGACAATATTAGGAGGAAAAACTCCACTCACCCACCAGAGAATATTTTCTTATAATTACGCCCATCACAAACCATGGAAGCCCAAGACCCACTGGAGAAAAAGTTTTCAAACATAAGAACTTTATACCACCACTGTTACTCATACTGTCATTTTAAATCTTTAATCAGATTCCATTCATCATTATCAGTCATATTACATGCCATGATTAGCTTTCTATAAACAATTTTGCCTTCTGTGTACAAATTGGTATCAATGAAATAAAAAATAAAACCATATACTAGGCAAAGAATTTTATTTATCTTTGTCTCAAACTTTATTCTTAGGCTTCTTCAGCTTCATTAGCTGCAAAGAATGAATTGTATATAAGCAAAAACTGAAAAGAGCTGCAGTGTCCAGGGGCTTAGGCTTAAAAATATTAGAGATCTAGATTTTATCAGATCCATAAACAAAATTTTAAAAAGCAGTCATAATATAAAATAGCAGCTCCCAGTAACTTCTTCAAGATTTATCTTCTTCAGAAGTTAACTCAATTCAGTTTGCTTCATTCTTGGAAGCCTCATCAAAATTCTCCACAAGATCTAGGAAAAGGAAAAAGAAAAAAGAGATCTTAAAAAACTGGAAATAGAACTGCCATATGACCCAGCAATCCCACTTCTGGGCATACACACTGAGGAAACCAGATCTGAAAGAGACACATGCACCCCAATGTTCATCGCAGCACTGTTTATAATAGCCAGGACATGGAAGCAACCTAGATGCCCATCAGCAGATGAATGGATAAGGAAGCTGTGGTACATATACACCATGGAATTTTACTCAGCCGTCAAAAAGAATTCATTTGAACCAGTCCTAATGAGATGGATGAAACTGGAGCCCCTTATACAGAGTGAAGTAAGCCAGAAAGATAAAGAACATTACAACATACTAACACATATATATGGAATTTAGAAAGATGGTAACGATAACCCTATATGCAAAACAGAAAAAGAGACACAGAAATACAGAACAGACTTTTGAACTCTGTGGGAGAAGGTGAGGGTGGGATGTTTCAAAAGAACAGCATGTATACTATCTATGGTGAAACAGATCACCAGCCCAGGTGGGATGCATGAGACAAGTGCTCGGGCCTGGTGCACTGGGAAGACCCAGAGGAACCGGGTGGAGAGGGAGGTGGAAGGGGGGATCGGGATGGGGAATACGTGTAAATCCATGGCTGATTCTTATCAATGTATGACAAAACCCACTAAAATGTTGTGAAGTAATTAGCCTCCAACTAATAAAAAAAAAAAAAGAAAAAAGAGAAACTCAGAAAAAAAGCCAAGTCTAAAAAATAGTCATCCGTTGTTAAAAAGGAGATAGGAAAATGCTCTCAAAATATATCCTACAGTTAAATTAGGATATATATTAAGACATTTTTTATTTCCAATGAGACCACTAATCATTCAGTATATTTTCAAGTGTATAATTTGACATATAATTAACATAAAAGAGGGAGATATAATTTTCAATAACACAACTACTACGCTTAAAGAATATACATGTCCTCCCCATTCCCACCCCACTTTAAGAATTACAGTTTAGCAGTGTAATATATTAGTCATGTTAGGGCAGAATCAAAGAATACCACTATTCAATTTGAAGTTTTCCTGGATACCTCAGGACACCTGTCTATGCAAAGTAGTATTTCTGAGTCTAGGGAGTCTACTGCCCAATATTTGTTTCACAACAAAATAAATTATCCAGTAACAGCCAGGACAGAAAAATGCCTCACTGTTGCCAAACAAGTTTTTCTGCTGATTTTAGAGTGATTATATACCAAGATATTTCTACAACTTCTTCATGCCTTTTCATACATCTATGGATCTCATACACAGTGGGAAACAGGTGATTTGTGATCTACAAGTAGCTATTATACTGAGGTTACAATATACATACCTATTAACTCAATATTTAAGGTTAGATACCTTCCTGGGATTCCAAACAGAAAAACCAAGCCTAGAAACCTAACTTCCAACTGAACAACACTGTGTTATTTTTCTCATTTTCCCTTTGCCCCACTTTACCCTATGACCCACCTCCCCAGGTAATCTTTCCTATGGTGCAAAGATTCTTCATTCTCCCTTGCTAAGATTCTCTAGTTTAACCACAAGTGAAGGTTCCTACCTGGAACTTCATCATCATCCTCCTCTCCAGTGGCAAGTGGTGCTTTCCCATCCACGGCTGTGAAAGAAAACGTAAGTGTTCAATAAACATTAACCAAGAGAACAACACACGAAAGCTCAAATGCTGTTATGACTTAGGTTTATGGTGACGTGGGACTTCATCTATAATACTAGCAATAACATGATAGTCTAATGTCCACAAACAAGCAAGAATACTAGTACCAGTCAACACGCCAAATTCCAAATCCATCCTTCCAACCCCACTGACCTACAACAGGGTAAAGGTAAATCCACATACCAAAAAACCTTTACTGAAGTGAAAATAAAAAAACCAAAAAAAGTGCCTTTGACTGATAAGCCTCCACTTTCCTTTTACTACACAAGAGAGTGAACTACACTTGAGAGGTGAGACCTCACAGTACTAGCCGGGTACAATTTTCCATGGTGTCCTTCAAAAGCCTACCTCAGCTATGAAAGCAGGCTTTTCAGCAAGACAAAACAAACACACACACACACATACAAACTGATTAAAGCAGAGTGAGCAAATGTCAAGAAAAACATGGATGACTAAATAGCAGGTCATATAATAAATCTATCTTGATTCATTATTTCCACTGCTCAAAATTTTAATCAGAGGCCTTCAGCATAAAGTAGCTATCCCCCTTACGTACACCTATTCAACCACACAACGTTCTGCTCTAAACAGAATCCTCATTACACCATAATCCAGAATAGTGGCAAGCCAATTCTTAAAAGACTGTTGGCAATATACCAGTTGAATTTGTAAAACTAAAGAATATATTTTAATATATTTCAATCTAAACTGCCATTCATTTTTTAAAAGCCCTCATTTCCAGCTAAAAAAGGTAATTTTAGTCTCTGATCCAAAAGAGAAAGCTAGTAGAAAAAACATTTCACTTAATCAAGTATAATGATCGTAGCATACTAGATAAATTACTGAACACACTAAGAACACTGGCTTAAAATCAATATAAAAATTGATATTCTTTAGAGGAAAGTTTACATTTCCAAATTTAAAGATATTCATATCCATTTGCATCATCAATTTTAGAACTCTACTGGTAAGTCAGTAACCCTGGGCAAAACTGTTACTAGCAAACTCACATTGTTTGGGCAGAGCTTCAGCCAGTCTCCTTAAACTGGTCAGACTGTCGGCACCAAGCTGGTTTAAGATGCTGGGGAGCATTTCTGTCAGTTGCTTTGTCTCAGCGTGGCCTGTAATGGTGAAAGTGTTTGCTGCCAGAGATGCCTGAACTTTAGGGTTGTTAAAGTGGATCACTGTTCCTTGATTTGTGAACATATTCACCTAAAAAGAAAAAAAAAGTGAAGTCGCTCAGTCATGTCCGACTTTTTGCGACCCCGTGGACTGTAGCCTACCAGGCTCCTCAGTCCATGGGATTTACCAGGCAAGAGTACTGGAGTGGGGTGCCATTTAATTTAAATTAGCAACACCCATCAAAATCTCTTTAAAACTGAACATTTTATTAAGCAGAAGCAGAAGTCTAAGTAACCTGTATTTCACTGTACTGCAGAAGCAAAATTCTGCCTGAAATGAAAAGTACGACCTAATCGCTTTACACTTAGTAATCTCCCTGATGTTAATCGAGTACAAACAAATATTTTAGAGATGAAATTCTCTGCTGGAAGTAGAGTCAAAAATCATAAATGCACGAACAACAGTTTTTAGCCAAATCTTAATTTTGTGAAGAAATAAAATTTGACACTTACCTCTTCAATACCAGAGATATTGTTTACCCCTAACTTCTTTAAAGAGAACTGAAGTTTTTTGTCATCTGCTGTGGCTGTTCTATGAACCACCTTCTTCTTTCTGCGAGCAGTTCCCTATTGGAGGGAGAAAAATAAAGAATATAGCACATGTTTATGCCAGAAGAGGCATTTTCAAATGGACAGTTTCTAATTCCTTTCTGACCTCTCAATTTGTGTTAAGAAAATTACCATAACCACAACCTTTTATGCAGTGAGTAGGCATATTAAAGCACTGATGAAAGCTAAAAGAGGGGAATAAAGAAAACTGTGTACAAAACCTTCATAATTTTTACACTTCTAGTTTTGTCAGATATAAAGGAGTGATCTTTCCCAAGTTTTACTTTTTCACATTATCTGCTCTAGAAATTATCTGAGGTAGCATGTGCCAACCTTAATTAAGCCTCATTTAGAAACTCCATGTTGATAACCATTATTTAACCTTCTGTTTTTATATTAAAGAAAAACTAACATTCCTTAATATTCACAGGCAAGATCCTAAAAGACACAAGTCTATATACAGACTTCTACAGCACCCAAGAGTAAAATCTGAAGTTCTTAACTTACCAGGCCCCTACACAATCTGCCCTGCCCCTACGATGCCACTCTTGACACTACGACACACACACTTACCTTCAGCCAAGTAAACCTTCTTGCTGTTCCTTAAATAGGCCAAATATGCAAACAGGAGCCTCTGCATGTACTGCTCCCTCTTCTAACATTTGCAGGACTCCCTACCTCACTTCAGATCTCTGCTCTTATGTCACCAAACCTGAGTGGCCTTTCCCAACCAACTAGTGAAAAATAGAAATTCCCACTCTCTATCTATCCAGGTTTTTCCTCAATCTAGTAGAGTACAGTATCTGACCTCACTGAAGGCATACAGCTTGATGAATGAATAAAATACGGTCTTCAGGAAAACTTGCCTCCTGTACATTTATGTCAAATCTCCAAATCCCCCTCTTCTCAAAACTCAAGCCATCACCTCTTCTGTGCCTTCCCCAAACCAAATCATCATGATCTCTGTATTTTGAAAATGCTTCTATTTCACTATGTATATTACACTATGAAAAATTTCTTACTTTTTTTAAAGATGCCTATCCCCCCACTAGGGCTAAAGTCCCCCTCTAATGACTTTCAACTTTAAATTTTATACTCTCAGGATTGAGCAATAGTAAAGCCTTAAACAAATCACAGTGTACCTGAAGAAAATATCAATAGCTACAAAAAAATATGGGTTATGAAACCCCTCAAAAACCTCTAAGAACATTATCTTGAAGTGGTCATGCAGATACCCTGGCTTCCAAAGAATTCTCTCTAAAATATATCCCAAAGAATTACCTAAGATTCTAAAAACAAAACCAGTCTGCATTCTTTATGTTTCAGACCCTTGACATTCAATTTTTACTGAAATAATTTATTATCAATGCTCTGACCAGATACTGAAAAAAAGGGCCTTCACGGCATTTACCTGAAAATACCTAATGCTTGCAGATTTCTCTGCAAGGCTAACTCATCTATTTTCACATACCACAGTAAGTAGGTTTCTTAAAAGGTAAAGAAAATGTTTTCTACATTACAATGATGACAGACTATCTATATTAACAATTAAAATTTACTCGTACACCAGCCTTAAGAATCTTCAACTTTCCTTTACCCTAGAATCTCTTTCACGAGTTAAAGACTAATGATCAGATTAACAACAACAACAAAAGGCACACAAGCACATTATTCACATGACTCCTCTGAAACCTGCACTAAAAGGAATGATGATTAACAACCTATAAGAGCTCCCAAACACTGACCCAGGAGGAATGAGTCTTCTTGGCACCTGAAGGTCACATCTAGCTTATAACAATTGCTAAAAAAGAAGAAACACCTACTACTGTTAATGGGTAGGTGCTGATCTTGAAAACCAGCTTTGGGGGAGGGGAGGGGAGGATTAGGATACTTTCACTGTTGGCAAAATCAGTACTTAATAGACTCTACTTGAAGTCAAATGCTTAAAGTGGGAAAAACTAATAGACAATAAACTTGTAGCAAGGAAGCTTTACACAAGTTTTACCAAGTAAAGACATGTTCTGTTCCAATAGGCTACCACACCTTGTTAAGCACTAGGAATGTGCTAACACAATGCAAAATAAAATTCGGCAGACCTCTGGTAGAGTGGATTTCTTATTTAAGCAAATTAGAGAATCTAAATCTTACCAAGTTCAAAAAAGAATCCCCTTGAAGGGGACCAGCAGCCACCAGGAAAAATCAATTAACCAAAACCTGATCATTTAAAAACCTGCCACTCATCACTCCCATTTTCTCACTTTTAGTGTAATTAAAAAATCGAAAGATATCTACACAGGTAGTATTTCCAAACCCACAGTCATTGCTCTCGCATTCCTATGCAATGTACCTAAAGAATGACATCTTCAAATACCCCAGAAAACATACAACTACTCTAGATTGCATTTAGCTAAGAAAAGATCACAGAAACATCTTAATTTACAAGTGACCTGAACTTCCAACTATTAAGTACAATTATCCAGAGCCATTTGAAAACACAGGTGAAACTTAAATTCAGTTAATTTTAGTTGTTTATAAAAAAAAAAATCAAGCACCAACTTTACACAACTTAGGTTATAAAGTCAATGACAAAACAAGCCAAGGGTTCAAGGGCCACGTGATGACCTAACTGAAATGATACATAGGCTACATTGTATATCTAATTTAATTCCTGCCATTCCCTTCACACGATTTGCTAGTTCGATGAAATGCCCTCTCGAAACAAAGTGACAAATCAGTTATATTAGAAATGCAAAGGAGAAGAAACCTAAACCACAAAACTTCACAACAAAAAACCCCAACTATTTAAACTTACTTTCCCACCAATGCGCACTTGTGCCTGCAGTTTGGCGAGTTTCTCCTGGTTCATGATAGTTTCTTTCATCTAGAAAAACAGGAAACCCTCAGCGAGGAAAGCTCTAGTTCACTCCAGCATTCCACGCTCGTTATTTCCCAAGACACCAGCAGAATAAATGTCCTACACAGGCAGAGGCCTGGATCCCAAACCCACCCCGCCAAGCTCCTGAAATTTCAATTTTCGAGGGAGCCCAAAGAGCACCCGCTTTCCCATCCCACTCCCACAACTCCCCAGCTCTTTACAAGCCCAGAGAAAGAGCTTTAATCCACGCCTGATCGCCTCCCCCATCCCCACCCCCACCCACGGCCCCGGCCTGGCCTCGGCCTAGCCAGGGCCTGCCCTGCCCGGCCACTCTCCGCAAGCCTCGCGGTACCTGAGGCTCCTGTCCTCGGGTTCCGCCGGGAGGTGGAGGAAGAGATGCCGCCGCCTCGCCCCCAGGGCAGCCGCCCCTGGCCCGACCTCGACCCCGAGAGTCAGCCTGAGTGGGTGCGCCCGTCCGTCGCATCGCCTTCCTCTCCTCAGCCCTGTCCCTCCCTGTCTCGCTCCTTCCGGGAACGTCCCGCCCCCGTTCCCGTCCGCCTCCCACGCCGGCGTCCAGAGCCTTTTTGTACCTTGTTGGAGCGGAAATGGGGCCGCGCGGGGGACTAGGGTTGGCGCTCAGGTGGTCTCGGGCAGACCAGCTGAGGTTGGGCGCACACACGCGGGGACGCAAGATGGCAGCTAGAGGGAGGCCGGAAGTGACGCAACGCCACTTCCCCCAAAAGTCAGGAAACGGACTTCTCCGAGCGCTCAGTGCCTGGCTGCGCACGCGCGTCCCCAAGGGGCCTCGTTTGTGACGGTTTCCTGTGCCCTCCTTTCCTCGTTCAGCAATGGCAGGGTTGAGACCGCACGAGAGACTGGGCTGGCAGCACCGCGAGTGACCCTGGGAAAGGCTGTGGAGGGTCCAGAGAACGCGGTTCTTTGCACAGTTAGGGTTGAGTAAGTCGCCCTGTCTCAGGGCCCCACCCCCAAGTCCTTCAGGCTCGGAAGACAGCGCCTGTTCACGTTTGCGGAAATAAGGGGGGCACCTAGAGTGTGCTCACCTGTTTAGCCACTCTCCACTCGCTGGGAGGTGTAGATTGGAGCGATCATCGGAATGTTTTAGACTTTCCCCTTCCGCCCGATTTAACCTTTACTGAGAGGTTTTGCAAAAAATGAGGCTAACTTAGCTTTCCAAAGTTAGGTTGGTTGCCGGACCGTGGTTCAGAATTTCTGGGAAGCGTGTTCAGAAAGCAGACCTGAGTCCCATCTCTCAGCGATTCATTCTGACTGAGGATAGGAGCAGGTAATCTGCATTTCAGCGGATGGCTAACCACTTTAGATCCGTGAACTTACTTACTCTATTTTTTATGAGTCTTAGATAAAAAGTTGACTACTTGATACCAGTTGGCATGGATTTGACTGTTAGCGATTCACAGTTGAACACATTTTACCTTTCTGAACTGAGTAATTCAGTCAAAGGAGAATTTGTGCCCGGTGTGCTTGGGGAAGTTAAAAATTTCTACACACTAGGACAAGCTTTAAGACAGTCTTAAAACAACTGATATTGAAAATGGCGATTTAAATCATAATGCTAGCTGATCAGCCTTTTTGTGGTCTTAGTTAGGAAAAGTCTTTGCATATTAAAAAGTGAGTCGGAAACCTAGAGAAAATATGATTTATGTAAAGTGAGAAAACTTGTCTAGGTGCAGATTTCTCTCCAATTAAGATTAACATTTCTGTTTTTGAATAGTTATCTAATGTGAATGTGTCAAATTGTAGCATCTCTGAGAAAAGAACTGATGAAGACCGCAGTGTTGTTTTTTAGGATAGTGTAACAGTTGATGTTTTCTCAAAAAAAACAATGTTGCTTCTATTATTAAATATGAGTCAAGTTTACTAAAGAAAAGGGAGTTTGTACAGTTAGGCTCTAGGGGGTCACTATCCTAACAATAAATTCTGACTCTGCTAATATTTACATACTAGTCTTTAAAAGATATAAGAGATTCCTCCCTGACTCCCTCCCCAGAAAATAGCTACTAAGTTGCCATCTTAGCTCAGTGACGCCAAATAAGTAACTCACATTTCCTCCCAGCTCCCAATGTCTATGGCAAATAGGGGTAACTGGCTCTCACACTTTATTGCTGCTGCTGCTGCTGCTAAGTCGCTTCAGTCGTGTCCGACTCTGTGCGACCCCATGGATGGCAGCCCACCAGGCTCCACCTTCCCTGGGATTCTCAAGGCAAGAACACTGGAGTGGGTTGCCATTTCCTTCTCCAAGGCTTGAAAGTGAAAAGTGAAAGTGAAGTCGCTCAGTGATGTCTGACTCTTTGCGACCCCATGGACTGCAGCCTACCAGGCTCCTCTGTCCATGGGATTTTCCAGGCAAGAGTACTGCAGTGGGTTCCCGTTGCCTTCTCCGACTTTATTGCTGAGCTTGAACAAGTCTAAGAATCATTTACCGAGCACTCAACCTGGCCGTGCCCACTCCAGTGTTCTTGCCTGGAGAATCCCAGGGACGGCGGAGCCTGGTGGGCTGCCGTCTATGGGGTCACACAGAGTCAGACACGACTGAAGCGACTTAGCAGCAGCAGCAGCAGCAACCTGGCCGTTGTCAATAGGCGAGTAGCTGAGAAAGGGGAAACCTGCAGTCCTTTTTGGTTTACAGTTTAATCAACGTCCACGAATTATTCTCATTTCTCAGCTGTGCTTGAGTCAGCTTCAGTAAGAGCTAAAACATTTACTTTATGTTTATTTCTTAAGAACCCTGTTCTGACCCATAAGAAGTATAAGGAATCACTAAGGATAAATGTTCCCACGGTTTTGCTTGCTTCATTTTCTGGCCCTTGTCTGATAGCCACAAGGGACTTTTTTTTTAAGTTTCTAAACCTTAAATTCTTCTCCTAGCACTCCCCACCTTGATTAAGTTAACAGCTCTACCTCATCTAGCCCTCAGTTTAAGTGTCTCAGGAAAGCTTTCTTTGACACCCTCAACCTCTTTAAGTTACATCCATCATACTCATTTTTAGTTGTGGTATTTTATTAAATGCAAAATGAGAGTTTGATAATTTTGTTGAGTAAATAGAGAATTGAGAATTACTGAACTAGGGTCTTAATAACAATTTTCCACTGGGTTAATACTGTGTTGGCTCTCTGTTGCATCCTCACAGAAAGCTTATGAGACAGGTACTCTACATATTCATGGCGTGGAAACTGAGGCTTAGAGAGTTAAAGGTGTGAAAATAGACATACACAGCCTCATCTTACCCCCACCAAGTCTGTCCATCTACATGTATCTGAACGTGTTTATTGTCTTCCTCCTGTTACACATGAAATAAATAGTCCCTCTACTTGTTTCACTCAGGACCTTGATTCTTCTGTTATTGCTTCCCTCTTATATCTGTTTTCCCCCTTTCAACTAGATCATTCTGCCAGTACACAGAATATGCCTTAGTATCAGGTATCTTAACAGAAAACAAAACAAAATTTTGACTTCTCTTCACCTCCAGTAGAGTTTTGCTGGCTCAGCTGGTAAAGAATCTGCCTGCAATGCAGGAGACCTTGGTTTGATCCCTGGGTTGGGAAGACTTCCTGAAGATGGGAAAGGCTACCCACTCCAGTATTCTGGCCTGGAGAATTCCATGGACTGCATAGTCCATGGGGTCGCAAAAGTTGGACACAACTAAGTGACTTTCACTTCCCCTGCAGTCACTGCTTAATTTTTGTGTTCCTTTTTATAGCAAAATTTCTCCCCAAATTGTCTAAACCTCCATCTTGAAAAATCCAGAAACAAATTCTCAGTTCTCGTTTTAGGCAATATTTGACTCACTTGGCCCTTCCACATTTTGAAACGTTTTCTTCTCTAAGCTTCCAGAACATCTCACCTGGTTTCCTTTTACTTTATTGGCATCTCATCAGTCTGCTTTATTTTCTTCCTGTGACTTCTAAATATTAGAGATGCTCACATCTTAGTCCTATGTTCTTTTCTGTCTATACTCTCCCTAAATGGTTTCATCCCATGGTTATCTTCATTTTGGTAAGTCCTAAAATTATAATTCCAATTTTTTGAATGTCAGACTGAACATTCTTTTTGCATTATTATGGAAAACTTCAGGCACATGAAATTAAAAATAATATAATGAACCTCCATAAGTTCATCACCCAAACATCAACAATTATTAAACTGACACACATAGACTCATTGTTCTTTTTTTAACTGATTTTTTTCACTCACTCACACACTCACATTAGTATTTTAGCCATGCCGTGCAGCAGACAGGATGTTTCCCCAACCAGGGATCAAACCCCGACCTCTGTAGTGAAAGCACTGAATCCTAGCCACTAGGCCACCAGGAAACTCTAGACTCATTATTCTTAATATGGTAGGGTGATTACTTATTTTTCATTTTTGAAGTTGATATATTTGCAGACCTCTGTTCCATATATATTTTAGGTTTTGTTCAATTATTTAACTTTTTTTTCCCTTGGGATTGATTGTGTAGATTTGGGAAGCTTTTTGAATCTTTATTCATTAGTGTATGAGTCTGCATTCAATTGCAGGAAATGTATCTGGCTATTTTAAATGTATACGGATTTAACATGGGGAACTGGTGTTCAGAATATTGTTTGAAGGGTTGGAGGAGCAGGCTGTCCGAAATGAGCCCCAGGATAATACTGCCAAACTGGGCTGTCAAGGAAACTACTACCACTGTCCCCACCCATCAGGATGATGGAGAATCAGGACTCCACAACTGAACTTTTTGATGTTAAAAATATACTACTGTAGCTACAATTCAAAAATTTAGAAGATATTGTAACAGTAAATACTCAAATCAAATGACTGTGCTTTGGAAAGCTGCTGCAGAAAATACTAGGATGTTAACCATGCCCACCAGCCAAAAAACAAAGTAGCAGAAAAAAGCCTTTTGCCTTAGTTTCACCTTCCAAATTTTACTTAAATGTATCCAATTGACAGAAATCACTTACCTCTAGAACTCTAATTGCCTACAGAATTGTAGTATTTAAATTTTCAAGATTTATAGGACAAGAAAGCAAACTTGAAAGAAGTTTGAATGAATGCTCAATCTTCACATTCACAACCACCACAGTGCATCTGTTTTTCAAGTATTTTATGCACTTCAATAGAGATAACTTTTTGAAGATCTTATGTATTCTTTGTTAGCTGGATTCCCAGATATAAAATAGTCTATTTTTTTATTTTTTAGATATTGCAAATATCTTCTCGTGGTCTGTTACATTTGTAGTGTCCTTGTTGAACAAAATCATTACTTTTTTACCTCAAGGTGATGCATCAATTTACAGAATATATGAGCAACAGAAAAAAATAAATTATTCCACAGAATGCAGTCAACAAAATTCAGGTTACAGGAAATGACAGGACAGCTAATCTGGTATTTCAAGAAATAAAATTTAAAGTAAAAAAAGGTGGGAAAGGAGGAGAGAGGGGGTTCCTTAGCTAAAAAGACACCTAAGAGAAATATCCGCCCCCCTCTCAAAAAAAAAAAGAAAAGGAAAAAAAGGCCAGGCAAAGCTAGAGTGTTTAGGGATGCATGCTTAGGTGATAAAAATGAGAAAGAGATGGTTAGAAACATCAGGATGGTAGCTGCTCTTAGAGAAGAAGGGTTGTAATTGGAAGGAGACAATGTGGAAGGTTGCTGGGGTGGTGAGCAAGTGTTTCTCTATTGACCTGTTAGTGGTATGCAATTTTCTGTATTTGCTATACTTAACCATAAAAGTTTTTTTAAAGGATAAAAAGCAATATACATAAAATACAAAGTTATGTGCATATTTAAGGTCATATTTCAATGTTAGAATGGTGTGGTATAAAGAGAAATATATATTTGGACTTTGTCCCAGGTTTCTGGGCCACAGCTCCTTGGAGTGGTAAGAGTGTCTTTTTTTTTTTTTTCTTTAAGAGTGTCTTTTGTGTACTAACAAGATGATAAGTGTGTTGGAGCCCCTTCATAGCTTCCGGTTGGGTCAGGTTGCCACAAAAGATGAAGGCAGGACTGGGGGGTTGAGGGTTATAACTTCTAGGCCCATCCCTCACCCACCGCCCTCCAGGGAGGAGAGACAGCATAGAGGTTGAGTTTAATCATCAATGGCCAATATTTTAATCAATCATGCCTATAAAATGAAACCTCTGTGAAAAACCCCTAAACAAGAGGGTTTGGAGAGCTTCAAGGCTAGTGGTGATCACGTCAAGGTGCTAGGAGGGTAACAGAGGCCAGAGAGGGCAATGGACATTTACAGCAACATAGATGGACTTAGCGTCATGCTGAGTGAAGTAAGTCAGACAGAGGAGGAGAAGTATCATATGACATCCCTTGCATGTGGAATCCAAAAAGAAATGTTACAAATGAACTAACAAAACAGAAAGAGACTCACAGACTTAGAAAACTAACTTACAGTCTCCAGGGGGAAGGGATAGTTAGGTAATATACACACTGCTATATTTAAAATGTATAGCCAACAAGGACCTATTGTATAGCACATGGCACTCTGCTAAATGCTATGTTCCAACCTGGATGGGAGGGGGGTTTGGGAGGGAAAGGCTACCTGTGTATGTATGGCTGAGTCCCTTCACTGTTCATCTGAAACTACCACAACATTGTTAATTGGCTATACCCCAATACAAAATAAAAAGTTTAAAATTTGGAAAGCTAAAAATAAATAAAGTTTCAGATATAGACACTTTAAAAAACAGAGGGGGCATGGAGATTCCAGAAATCCCTGCCCCCCACACCAGTCCCTATTTATGTCTTATATTTGGCTGTTCCTTCGTAATATCCTTTATAATAAGCCACCAGCCACAGGTACAGTTTCCTGAGCTGCGTAAGCCGCTGTAGCGAATGTCTGAACTTGAGGAGGAGGAGGTCATGGGAACTGTGGTTTACAGTCAGTTGGTCAGAAGTAAGAGTGGCTGAGGACTTGGAACTGGCATCTGAAGTGGGGGCGGTGTTGTGGGACTGATCCCCCCCCCCTTTAAATAAGATTTATCTATTTATTGACTGTGGTGCATTGTTCTTTGTTGCCTCTTGATGCAGGCTTTCTCTAGTTGCAGCTTGTGGGGGCTAGAGTGCTGGCTCAGTAGTTGTGGTACCCCGGCTTAGTTGCTCTGCGGAAAGTAGGATCTTTCAGGACCTCGGATTAAACCAGTGTCCCTTGTATTGCAAGGCCAGTTCTTAAGCACTGGACATCAGGGAAGCCCGGACTGACACCCTTTAACTCCAGGTGCATGCTCAGTCACTTCAGTCGTGTCCAACTCTTTGCAACCCTGTGGACTGTAGCCCACCAGGCTCCTCTGTCCATGGGATTCTCCAGGCAAGAATACTGGAGTGGGTTGCCATGCCCCCCTCCAGGGCATCTTTCTGACCCAGGGATCGAACCCACATCTGTATTGCAGGCACATTCTTTACCACTGAGCCACCAGGGAAGCCCTTAACTCCAAGTAGATAGTGTCTTCATCGAAGTCAATTATTGGACTCCCAGTTAGTATCCAGAGAATCAGAAAATTGTTTGGAGAGAGGAGAATAGGAGTGAAGGTCAGAAAAGAAGAAAAAATGAGAGTGCCTGGCGTGGACTGAAGATGACTGTGCTAAAAATGGCTCACGTCTGTATAGGTTTTACATTAGACATCATTCTTAGTGCTTTATATATGTTAATATTAACCCATTGGAGCCTATGAAGTAGGTACTACTACTCTCATTTTATAGAAACAAAAAATTGAGACACAAAAAAGGTGAGTGATTTATCTAAAGCCACAGTGCCAGTAAGAAGAAAAGGTGAAATATGAATGCAGGCAGGTAGCTCCACAGTCTGGGCTTGTAACTATCACACCATGATACTGAGTGCTAGGGAATATGGTTTTCTCAACTCTGTACCTGGTACCCAACAAAAATTTATTCAACTGCTCACTCTTTATCTCTATCTAGATGACTAACAGATATCCCAAATATACCACATCTAAGGCAGAACAATATTTCCCATCCACTATTAAATCAACACTGAGTCAACTCTGTTCTTTTTCCCTATAACCTCCCGTATCAAATCCATCAGCAAATGTTATCCATTCTACCTTCAGAATACACCCCAGCTTTGGCCACAGATCATGTTTACTGATTCCACCCTAATCCAGACCACCATCACTCACCTGGGCTACTACTGTGACAGCCTCCTGACTTACCTCCCCGTCCCCACTTTGTATCTGCATTCATGCTCCGCACAGTAGATGGTTTGTTTTTTTAACAAAGCATGTATTACTCTCCTGTTTAAAGCATTCCAGTGACTGCCCATTGCATTTAGAATAAGATGATGCTTTACTATGACCTTCAAAACCACACATAAGATGCATTAACTACTTCTCAGATTTTATCTCCTATCACTCTTCTAGTTCTTAAGCATCTTTCACATTTGGGCTACACAGAATACACAACAAGAGAAAAAATTTCCTTGATCTTCATTTTTATTTTGAAAAATAAATTTAGGTTCAAAATATTAGGAATGGTGAGTTTATTTCAGTCTCAGGGAAGTAGTCATGGAAAGTAACATCTGAACTGATCACTTCCCAATCTCAGTTGTTCATCAACTTCCTTAGGTCATAAATTGGCCTAGAGAGCAGCCATTAAACTTATTGAAGAACTGAAGAATGCTGTTCAGTTTCAGAGAGCAAAGATGACAGGGAGCAAAACAAGGAAGACTGTTGGAAGAAAAGGTGGGAAGGAGAGGGTACGCCACCAGCTGCTTCACATTGAGGGACAGTTTGAATTTATTCAGCAAATACCCATTCCCTCTTCCTTCAGCCATGGGCAGAAAATACATCTTTGCCCATTTGGGGGAGTTGCTTAGATTCCTGAGTTGGGAAGATCCACTGGAGAAGGGATGGGCTACCCACTCCAGTATTCTTGGGCTTCCCCTGTGGCTCAGCTGGTGAATTCACCTGCAATGTGGGAAACCTGGGTTCGATCCCTGAGTTGGGAACCTCCCCTGGAGAAGGGAAAGGCTACCCACTCCAGTATTCTGGCCTGGAGAATTCCATGGGGTCCATGTGTCCATGGGGTCACAAAGAGTCAGACATGACTGAGCAACTTTCACTTTCACTTTAGTCAAGGCTTGCTTTCATCAGTGAAATATTAGCCAGATATGAGATAAGCAGAGACCTTAAATATGTGTGTATGGTTTCTTTTGGCTCTTCTTTGAAGATCAGCATGAAAGGAACATGCCTTAGGGAGCCACTGACCCTTGAGTTTGGCCCAGAATGAACACAAGTGGGGCAGTCTTGAAGCCTATGTACAACTTGAAGTAAGGCCATCTGGCCAAGCCTGTACAGTTGACCTACAGACTTAACAGCATGGAAATAAGTTGTTATAAGTCACGAAGTTTGAGGCAGTTTGTTATATAGTATTGTTGTGGTGCTAGTTGACAAATACAATGGTAACAATTAGTGCCATGTGCTGTCATGATATTGTGGTTTATAATACATGTGAATTTGGCCTCTGTCCTCAATTCTAGCCCACAGTGCCTAAAACCCTTGCATTTTCCTAAGTGATAAGAGCAAATAGGGCATCTTGATTTTTATAACAAATCCCTTTCAACCATACCTGAGTTTATTTTAATGACATAACTTTTGGAAGAAGTTGGTTGGGATGGTTATTGCCAGGGGAACCAACTTTGATTAGAGGGTTGTAATTTAGCCCCACCTGCTGAGCAGGGGAGGAGCTGCAATTTGAGTTCAATCACCAATTCAATCACCATTTAACCAGACATGCCCATGTAATAAAGCCTCTATAAAAAATGCAGAACGACAGAGTCTGGAGAGCCCTCCAGTTGGTGACTACATGGAGGTTGGGGAGAGTGGCACACTCAGAGACGACTTGGATCCTCCGCGCCCCTTCCCACATGCCTTGCCCTGTACACCTCTTCCACCTGGCTGTTCTGTTTATGTGTCCTTTTATAATAAACCAATGATCTGGTGAGTAAATTATCCAGTAAGTAAACTCGCTGAGTTCTGTGAGTTACTCTAGCACATCAGTCGAACCCTGTAGCCTCCAAACAATAATCAGTTGCTCAGAAGAGCAGGTATCAACCTGACCTTGTGATTGGCATCTAAAGGGGGTGGGCAGTCTTAACTGAGTTCTTAACCTCTGGCATGTGACAATAGTGTCAGAATTGAATTCCATTGTAGGACACCTGGTCAGTGTGGATTCCTGGTGTCCACTGAGAATTGAGAAATTGCTTGGTGGTGATGGGAAACATGCACTGGAGTGGCCTGTCTTATTCCCTTACCAGTAGCTCTCAACGGTCCTATAATTATTCTCTTTGAGCATAATCAAAATAGTTTATTTAATTAAAATTGTTCTCAAAGAAAGGCAATACCAAAGAATGCTCAAACTACCGCACAATTGCACTCATCTCACACGCTAGTAAAGTAATGCTTAAAATTCTCCAAGCCAAGCTTCAGCAGTATGTGAACTGTGAACTTCCAGATGTTCAAGCTGGTTTTAGAAAAGGCAGAGGAACCAGAGATCAAATTGCCAACATCCGCTGGATCATCAAAAAAGCAAGAGAGTTCCAGAAAAACATCTATTTCTGCTTTATTGACTATGCCAAAGCCTTTGACTGTGTGGATCACCACAAACTGTGGAAAATTCTGAAAGAGATGGGAATACCAGACCACCTGACCTGTCTCTTGAGAATCTATATGCAGGTCAGGAAGCAACAGTTAGAACTGGACATGGACCAACAGACTGGTTCCAAATAGGAAAAGGAGTACATCAAGGCTGTATATTGTCACCCTGCTTATTTAACTTATATGCAGAGTATATCATGAGAAATGCTGGGCTGGCGGAAGCACAAGCTGGAATCAAGATTGCTGTGAGAAATATCAATAACCTCAGATATGCAGATGACACCACCCTTATGGCAGAAAGTGAAGAGGAACAAAGAGCTTCTTGATGAAAGTGAAAGAGGAGAGTGAAAAAGTTGGCTTCAAGCTCAACATTCAGACAACTAAGATCATGGCATCCGGTCCCATCACTTCATGGCAAATAGATGGGGAGACAGTGAAAACGGTGTCAGACTTTATTTTTTTGGGCTCCAAAATCACTGCAGATGGTGATTGCAGCCATGAAATTAAAAGACATTTACTCCTTGGAAGGAAAGTTATGACCAACCTAGACAGCATATTAAAAAGCAGAGACATTACTTTGCCAGCAAAGGTCCATCTAGTCAAGGCCATGGTTTTCCAGTGGTCATGTATGGATGTTTAAGTTGGACTATAAAGAAAGCTGAGTGCTGAAGAATTGATGCTTTTGAACTGTGATGTTGGAGAGACTCTTGAGAGTCCCTTGGACTGCAAGGAGATCCAACCAGTCCATCCTAAAGGAGATCAGTCCTGAATATTCATCGGAAGGACTGATGCTGAGGCTGAAACTCCAATACTTTGGCCACCTGATGCGAAGAGCTGATTCATTTGAAAAGACCCTGATGCTGGGAAAGATTGAGGGCAGGAGGAGAAGGGGATGACAAAGGATGAGATGGTTGGATGGCATCACCAACTCAATGGACGGTGGGTTTGGGTGGACTTCAGGAGTTGGTGATGGACAGGGAGGCCTGGCATGCTGCGGTTCATGGGGTCACAAAGAGTCAGACACGACTGAGCAACTGAACTGAACTGAGCTGAATTAAAATTGTACGTGTTCTGCAAAGCATTAGAGTATTAAACAATGAAGGATAGCATATACAATAAGAATAGTATATCCTTTTTGTAAGAGGAAAATTGGAATATGTATGTTATTTTTACAAAAAAAGTAAACAATAGAATAAGAAACCAGAACACATATATAACATATATATGAAATATTTGTGGAATTTATATACATGATGTGCACAGAAACAAAATGGAGCGATGGAGGGGATCGGAATGGAAGCAAGACTTCTCAACATGTACTTCTTCGGTTAGTTTTGACTTGAACCTTTTGTATATTGAAAAATGTAATTAATGTGAAAAGAAAAACACAAACCCTAAAATTGAGCAAATGGAAACAAAGGGCCCCAATCAAATTGTATAAGTTGCCATACAGAGAAAAGTGTTACTTCAAATGACTTTTGAACACAATATGAAAACTGTCCAATTTTATTGGAACACGTTTAAAGGAAAAAAGAATTGGAAAAATGTAAACCTCACTCACTAGTATCATTATTTGTAATATTGGAATTGTTAGCTAGAAGATATTTTTTGTATAAGATAAAGCCAATGAGTAAATTATTTTTTATTTTCTAAAGTTTTATTGAAGTATCATTGATTTACAACGTTGTGTTAATTTCTGCTGGACAGCAAAGTGATTCCGTTATACATATAAACAAGCTTTTCCCTATTCTTTTCCATTATGATGTATCACAGGATATTGAATATAATTCCCTTTGCTATAAGCAGGATCTTGTTGTTTAACCATTCTATATTTAATCGTTTGCATCTGCTAATCCCAAACTGCCACTCAGCCCAATGAATAAGTACTTTATGTTTATAGAGACTGAGAATCTTGGTTTAAGAGAAATAGAATCATGTATGCCCTACCTACCACTTTATTACTACAGAGTGTTAAAGTAATAAATATTAGATTGTATTATTAGAAATAATATTATTAAAATAGTAAATTGTATATTTGAAAATTATTTTTTAATTTATGGTTAGTACTCTTTTTTCCCTAAGAATTATATTTACTCCACACTCCTTTTTTCTTGAGGTTTTTGCTTTCACAGTTGGCTCTGTGAACCATCTCTAATATTTGGTTATGATGTAAAGTAGAGATCAAGGTTGGGGTTGGGGATTTTTTGGTCTGTGTGTTTTTCCTCACATGGATTCTAGAAAGATCTTTAGTAAAAGACCAGAAAGAAAAGTTTTGAATTGGACTCTGGGCCTAGCTCAGCACAAACAAGTAGTTGAGGTCTCTCTGCATAGAGATAATATAATGTGAATTAGTGATATAAAGTGGACCATTACATTTTGGGAAGTTCTACTAAACCTGACACAATGATATTAAAATGGTAGGTGGGGCATTCATACTTATTTGGGCTTTTCTATGCCCTCTACTGTCACAGGATTTTATTCTGATTCATTTGTAAAAATAGCATCATTAAATCAAAATCTAAAATACTGCCAATAGCATCATTAAATCAAAATCTAAAATAATGCCAATAGCATCATTAAATCAAAATCTAAAATACTGCCAATACCTGCCTAAAGCACTGCTTTAGGGGAAAAAAGCACCTGTAGAATAATATATATATATATTATTCTATAAAATGTAGCTCAGGTGGTAGAGAGTAATAGTTTTCAGTCTCCTGTAGTTTTACAGAATTCAAAATTTAAATGTTATACTCCCTATTATTCTCTTTCAGCATACAGTCTGTTTTGAACTCAAATCTGCTGAACACTTAAGGAAAATGACATTTACATTAAAGCATAGTTAAATTACAACTGTGATCTGTTCCTTTAAATATCATGGCTGATTTTTGGACTTGATCCCTCACTGTTGATTCAAACAAATGAGGAGTAGGTGGGTATAAGTGTTTATTCTACTGACAAACATAGAACCATGGCTTCATATTTCCCTTATAAGCAGTCTTTTTCATCTACATTTTAAAGACTAAAATAAAACCCCTCACAAACAATGGTGAGTTATCCTATTTTTCACTTCCTCTTCAGTCCCTGGACAAATAAATTGATCTCTCTGAATCTGTTTTTTCTTATCTGAAAAGCTTCTCAGTCTTCGGTGTGTGTAATATTCACCTGGAGAGCTAACACAGCATGTAGAGCCCCAAGCCTACTCGAGCAGGAGGGGGCTGGGGTCTAATTCTCTGTGTTTTTTCCAAGTGTCCCCCGGTAATTATGATTACACACCCAAATCTGAAAACTGTTGTCTAAGTATACTTGTATGGATTGATTGATTGAGGCATTCATTTGTTTGTTTATGCAGGTGTATGGAAATATACATGTACTGTGTCAGTTACACAGTGCTGAGGTCTCAGAAATGAAATACCTAGCCTTGCTCTAAAGAAGTTTTCAGTGTAGTGGAGGAAACAGAAAACTAATTACAGCCGTATTATGTGCTCTGAAACGGGCAGACAAGATGCTGAGGAAGCGCATCCCAGATTGCCTAGAATTGCTCACCAGGAAAGAGTTCCAGAAAACTAAGATCATGCATCTGGTCCCATCACTTCATGGCAAATAGATGGGGAAACAGTGGAAACAGTGGCTGACTTTAATTTTGGGGGCTCCAAAATCACTGCAGATGGTGACCGCAGCCATGAAATTAAAAGATGTTTACTCCTTGGAAGGAAAGTTATGACCAACCTAGACAGCATATTAAAAAGCAGAGACATTACTTGCCAACAAAGGTCCGTCTAGTCAAGGCTATGGTTTTTCCAGTAGTCATGTATGGATGTGAGAGTTGGACTGTAAAGAAAGCTGAGCACTGAAGAACTGATGCTTTTGCACTGTGGTGTTGGAGAAGACTCTTGAGAGTCCCTTGGACTGCAAGGAGATCCAACCAGTCCATCCTAAAGGAGATCAGTCCTGAATATTCACTGGAAGGACTGATGCTGAGGCTGAAACTCCAATACTTTGGCCACCTGATGCGAAGAGCTGACTCATTTGAAAAGACCCTGATGCTGGGAAAGATTGAAGACAGGAGGAGAAGGGGATGACAGAAGATGAGATGGTTGGATGGCATTACCGAATCAATGGACAGGAGTTGGTGATGAACAGGGAGGCCTGGTATGCTGCAGTCCATGGGGTCGCAAAGAGTCGGATATGACTGAGCGACTGAACAGAACGGAACTGAATTGAAAGAGTTCCCTGTATCTTGAAGGGGCTGGAGGAATCAACTGGTTGAGAATCAGAGAGCACTTTAGGGACAGAAGAATAAGGAGGCTTGGAAACTATAAGCAGTTTGAAAAGCTAGTACTTCTCAAAGACTGAGACACATCACACTTAATATTCAGATTTTAGGAGGTTCAAGGTCAGGTAAGTCATTACTTAGTGGTACAATTATACTCTCCAATTCTTTTCCCACTTTTTGTTTCTAGTATGAAACACCTTTGTAACATTTGCTAATCTCCTTTTAAAGTGTAGGCTTGAACTCTGGAGCTTCAGCCAGCAGCAGCATCTAGGTAGATTAAACAGCACATCTTCACTTTCTAGCAATTGACACTAACTTGCTATTTTTGTAGAGATATGCAAAGTTTTCTCTTTTAAAATCACCTATTAAGTAATTGATCTATTTTTAAAATACTGAGTAACTAGTTCATTTGGTATTGGGGTGTGCCACAAACTGTGAAGATGGTGTATGAATGAATTTCTGAAGCCTTGCATGGAAATAAGTGGCAGAAGTTAAGCCTGCATAGACAGAGGACCAATTTGAGGGACCCTGGAAGCAATGTTAAAGACTTTTAAGTTTTGCTATAAGGTGAATGGAGGACTCCTTGAAAAGTGTCAAACAAGAGAATGTTAATTTTGAAAAGAGTGACAAAAAATAATGCCAGAATGAAGTGGAGAAGCTGGTGTGAGGTAAGGTGGGTGGAAAGGATTGTCAAAGAGGTTTGACTTCAGACTATCCAAAGCTGCTGTTGGTGGGCTTGGTCTATTCATCACATCAATGGAGACTTCAGAAGTGGGTGGAGTAAATCACGTTAAGAGCCATCAGTCCCATTTAGCTGATAGCTATAGCTTAGATAGAAACAAAATAGCTAGTTTAGTAATATAAAGCATGACAGCTCTGCAGATTGCTAGCTATATGGGGTAATACTCCATGCTAAACATAAGAAACTTGGAATATAACAAAATTATAGCTTTTCTATGATAACAGGTACAAAAAAATATGTACTCTTAAAACCAAAACCAAACAAACCCATGTACTATGTAATTTGGGTGAAACACTTCATACCACTCCCCACTTTGCCCAAATCTGGATGCACAACTGCTGTCAAGTCATTATTCCCCCCACAGAGATCGGGCCAGGCGTGACTGCCAACTGCTCCAAAACAGTGACCAAACTTGGTCATAGAGCCAGATGCCAGACATCTGTCTTCTATCAACTAGAATCAAAATGGAGCCCTAACCACTAGATGACTTAGCATATAACATATAACCTAAACAAAAATTGCCCTGTTGCCTGTTTAGCAAAATCTCAATTATAAGACTTTTTTTCCCCACCTTCTCAACAGCTGTTGAAGATATGGGCACTTGCAATCTGGTCATATGGCCTTGTGTTCTTCTTCTTCTTTTTTTTTTCCTGATGCTGTACTGACATTTTTTCAAATACCTTTCTAGGTTCTCCTTCTCACCTGGTACTTAGATTTTCTACAGGACTTCTGCTTTTTTCTCTCTCTTCCCCAGAGAACTCAGTCATTTCTGAGCCTCCACAATTGAGTCTCTGCTGACTTTTGAATTTGTATCACAAACCCTGGCCCTTTTTTCCCAAGTCTATATTTTCAAATGTCTCCTGAACCCATTTTGATGTTCTCAAGGGCAGTGTATCTAAACCTAAATCATTCTAGTGAATTAAATCTCCTTAACCATCCTGTTTTTACTACCAGTTACTGAGGCTGATAAAATAATATACTACAGGCTGTGGTGGGCTTGTGTGGTGGTTCAGTGCTAAAGAATCTGCCTGCCAATGCAGGAGACACAGGTTCAGTCCCTGGGTCAGGAAGATCCCCTGGAGAAGGAAATAGCAAGCTACTTCAGTATTCTTGTGTGGGACATTCCATGGACAGAGGAGCCTGGCAGACTACAGTCCACGGGGTCGCAAAAGAGTCAGACACAATTTAGCAACTAAACAACAGCAATAAGCTGCTGCATCATCTCTCATTAGCTGGTCCGCTGTTGCATGATTTGTGTCATAGACAGTTAACTGAGAATGCACCCAGAGCATTTTAAATCTTTTTAAAAGAAATTATTTATTGAGTTTTGGCTGTGCTGGGTCTTTGTTGCTACACAGGCCCTTTCTCTCGTGGTGAGTGGGGGCTACTCTCTCATTGCACTTGGCCAGCTTCTCACTGCAGTGGCCTCTCCTGTGGCAGAGCACAGGCTCTCGGGCTCACGGGCTTCAGTAGTTGCAGCACGTGGGCTCAGTGGTGGCAGCTCCCAGGCTTCAGAGCACAGGCTCACTGCTTGTGGCCTATGGGCCTAGGTGCTCTGTGGCATGTGCGATCTTCCTGATTGAACCGTGTCTCCTGCATCTGCAGGCAGATTCTTTACCACTGAGCTACCCTATACTACTGAAGGTTTATGAAACCCCAAACCATCTTTTGTTAGCATCTTTGGCTAATGAATTTCAGTGTATTTATTTTTTAAATTTAAAATTTGTTTTTGAGAGGAAAGCATTCAGGAGTAACGTTGAAAATCAAGAATTCACTGGAGTGCAGATTATTGAGAACAGAATTATTAAATGGAATACTCCTGAGGAATACTGAATAGCTTTAGCACTAGTGAATGCGCTGATTAGAACCTTACTAGCAAATTCCAAAATATATTAGCCAGTATATACTGTAGTTCAATTAAAATTATTTGTATTTGCATACTTCATTAAAAAGTGTCAAAATCAGTTTCACTTTACTTTCTGTTTATCTGTCATAAATTACCAGTAGACACTTGTCATGGAGGGGCAGAGTAGTATTTCATAAGTATAGATTCAGTGTGCAGTATCTTCATGATGCATACTTAATCGTCCGTGAGCTGCTGATGATAGAATGCACCTAATTAATTTATGTATGTTTACGTATATGGCAAACACTGTGAAGGTGTCAGTAAAAAGGAAACGGAATACATACTTTGAGATAAATCGTAATTCACAATTTAACCAAGTGGCACCAGCAATACTGCTTCAGGATTAGTGTCTGAGGCTCAGAACAGCACCCAGCAAGAATTGTAACAGTTTCTCTGAGAGTGGAGTTTGAGAAGAAACAGGTGATGGGTCAAGGCTCCATGTGGAGAGAGCAGATTTGGATGAGGAAAGGAAGAGGGTTTCCCAGCAGGTTCTGGATGGCCATGGAGTGAGGGAATGGGGCAGAGCTGGGTTAGTAAGTGAAAAATAACCCTTCTGATTGCTAGTGACAAAGGTTTGACTCCAGTTGGTCTAAGTCATAAAGGTCACCAGAAAGTCCAGGGGCTCAGATAGCTTCAGGCATGACTGGATTCGGCTCCCAGTGATATCACTGAATGCTATATGTCTCCTTTGGTTCTCCAGCTCTGCTTTCCATGGGGTGGGTTTTATTCTCAGCTAGGCTTTCCTGAGGTCATGGCAAAGAGAGATCCCAGCAGCTCTGAGCTTACAACCTGACAAATGTAACCCCTACAGAAAAACAGCTCCTCAGTTCCAGCAAAAGTCCCAGAATTAATACTGGCTGGCTTGGTTCAAGTGGGTCATCTCCCAGCATGGAAGCCAGTGAATGGGTTTATATATGGCTCCAAAAGGAAGAGAGTGATTCTGTTTTTAAAAAACGTACAGTAACTTGGGATGGGGAAAAGAAACAAGAGGGGATATGAGAACAAGACTGTGAATAAACCCATTCTTATTTTCCAACTTTGGCTGCAATTCGTCCTGGCAAACCAAGAGTGAAATGTTTTCATGCCAAAATGCTTAGAAGGCTTTAATTCAGAGTTTCTCAACTTCTAAAAAATTATCGCTAAAGACTTTTAAAGACATAGTTTTGCCTAGTCGCTCCCTATGAAATTCTAATATGTGTTATATTAGATATACAGATATACAGTTCATGTAATATATGTATATCTGGGCTTCCCAGGTGGCGCTAGTGGCAAAGAACCCACCTGCCAATACAGGAGGCCTAGAGATGAGAGTTCAATCCCTGGGTGGGGAAGATCCCCTGGAGGAGGGCGCGGCAACCCTCTCCACTATTCTTGCCTGGAGAGTCCCATGGACAGAGGCGCCTGGTGGGCTACAATCCATAGGGTCGTAAAGAGTTGGACACGACTGAGCCACTTAGCTTGCAAGCATGCTTTATACATAGGAAAGCATTAGTTACTTAGTTGTATCTGACTCTTCGTAACCCCATGGACTGTACATAGCCCACCACACTCCTCTATCCATGGAACTCTCCAGGCAAGAATACTGGAGTGGGTTGACATTTCCTTCTCCATACATAGGAAGAATAAGTATAAATCTCTGCCTTTTATCTAATGCAGAGTTATAAATGACAAAATTTTAAGGTAAATTTTAGATTGAAAATCAAAGCTATTAACCTTTATATTTGCTGTGTAACTTCTAATATAGTTTTATTTGTTTCTGTACTGTTTGTAATGTATCAAATTATATATAGATAGATACTGGAGATTTTTAGAAGTATATGTTAATAATAACTGCAATCAATTTAAAAACAAATCATTCAAAAAGGGTTATTTTTTTCAGTGATAGAAAAACAATTTAAAAAAAATTAAATTTCTTAAACATTAGCTTTTAACTTCTGTTTGATATGAGAAAATGGCTTTTAACCTAACTAGATGTTAGATATTTATTCAATTATTGTTGACAGTTTTTCTTGTCAACAGTTGATGTAGTTAGTTTGTTGGCTAACTTTTATAGAATTAAATAATAAGTATAAATCATTTTTACTTACTTTTCAAAGTTCAAATCCTATATAAAGCACTGAGCATCACACATAGTCAATATCCTCAAGGCTGTCCGTAGCACATGCAGGCCACCCCTTATGATGTGACTTTGAGATTGAGTCCTCAGTCTCTGTCAGTCAAGAAAAAGTCCTCCAATCACAGCCATCTAGTGACCACAGATGTAGTACAGATTTTTGCAATAGTGATCTAGCAGCCATTTATGTACCTTTCATGACTGTGGCAATGCTGCTTATATGATACTAAGAAAGGTCAACAAGAGAAATTAAATACTAAGGAATATAAATATTCCAACCCTGAGAAAGGCTGAATTTTGAAGGGTCAGAAATCACTGAAATGTTACTTTTTTCTCACCCCCACCCTGCCTCAAATCAATTTTCACCCCCTTGATGGCACTATCACTCCCTTTGAGGACGGATGTACTTGCTGTTGTTACTTAGTCGCTAAGTTGTGACCGATTCTTATGCGACCCCATGGACTGTAGCCCGCCAGGCTCCCCTCTCCATGGGATTTTCCAGGTATGAATACTGGAGTGGGTTGCCATTTCCTTCTCCAGGGGATCTTCCCAACCCAGGGATTGAACCTGGGTCTCCTGAATTGGTAGGCAGATTCTTTACCACTGCACCACCTGGGAAGCCCTTGTCTTCTAGTAAAGTTCACTTATTGATTCAAATTTTCTCACACCAACAGTATTAATCTCTCTTTCACGTGAGAGATTCTCAAATATTTGGAAACAGAGATTATATTCCCAACATACTGGAAGTCTCCTCTAAATATTTCCCTTTTAAGGCTTAACCACAGTTTCCTTGAACTGACACTCATTTGAACTGGCTGCATTAGGCATCCTCTGGGGACAGACACCACGCCTTACCTACCAAGCTGCTTGCTCTGTTGGGATCCACTCTAACTTGTTCTTAAAATGAGGTATCTATATCTGAATACAGTATCTGACACAGAGTCAAAGAATGCTGTCTTCCCTTGTTTTGGATGGTACTCCTCTATTAGCAGAGTCTAAGATGACACCAGGGCTGCCTGAATGGCTTGCTGATGCCTATTCAATCATGAACTGAAATCCTAAAGCCTTTCTTCACAGACATTGCTGACAAACTGATTTCCTCCTCCATTTAGTTACAGTTTTCTGAGATCTATGTGTGCACACTTGTGCATTTATGTTAGACCCTTCCCAATACTCCCTTATGTTGAGACATTTGAAGATTCCAATTTGGTTATCCAACTCATTTGGTCATTCGTTGGTTATACTTGCTTTCCTAAACAGTTTTTTTTTTTCATAAAAGTTAATAAGAATGGAACATCAGTATGAGGAAAAAAAGAAGCACATTTTCCATCCCTAGAGCTACTGTATGTGCTGAGCCTGGGTCCATGAAGTTTGCATCTAGGCTTCTTACTGCACGGGAGGTTTGCATTCCTCCTCCACGCATCTCCCATTTCACAAAGGGAAGGGATCTAAAAGGGCCATCTAGGGACTTACCTGGTGGTCCAGGAGCTGAGACTCCATGCTCCCAGTGCAGGGGGCCTGAGTTTAATCCCTGGTCAGGGAACTAGATCCTACATGCCGCAACTAAGAGTTTGCATGCCACAGCTAAAAGATCCCTCATGCCATAACTAAAGACCCAGTGCAGTCAAATAAATACATATTAAAGTTTTTTAAATTGTTTATAAGAATGAAAGATCCACCTCAGGAGTTCCCTCACACTGACTTTTCCAAAGTAAAATATACTTAGCACCTGAGATCTAATAATCTAGTATGTGTCAATGTACTTTGTAAATGTTAAGTGTTATTGGAGTAGCAGAATCTTATAAAAATACAGAACATTGTCCTCTTTAAGCTCATAATACATGAACTATTTTATCATTTTGGTCATATTAACATATGTTTACAATGTGACATCAAACACTGAATCAACAGCATAATTCCAGAGGAAAAAAGAGCTTGCTACTGATACTCTCTAAAATGAAGGCAAAAGAGTGTTTCTGACTTGAATTATTTGGACATTTGGTCCAAACCTTGGCTCAGCCAGAATAGACCTGGCTTATGAGAGTTAATTCATACCATTTGGAGGCTAAAATAGTTATAAAGCTGCTTTGGAATGTCCTAAATTGTGCCTAAGAGACCTGTTTTTGACAGATGTGTTCATGTAGTCCAGTCACTTGGCATATGGAATTTTTATGTACAAGCTAGTGCAAAACTTTCAACATGTAACACTTATTAGTGCTTCCACTGGCATGGGGAGACAGATGGAATACACATTACTTGCAGAAGCAAGCTTTGCAGTTGGCCTCACAAGCCTGACTTTTCTTGGTTACTTAGGTCACTTATTTTCACCTGCCATGTACACCTCCTGCCCTGGGTCCTTATAGGAATTCTCTCCCAATTGCTTAAGATTTCCCTTCTTTTCATCCATTCCTTGGCCCAGATCCCACCGCCCCTATCTGTGCCCCCTCCAGCTGGTCCAGGGTGCGGTTTGGAGGCTGAGGTAGGGAATAACACCCCCCAACAGCCATTCTCAGCACCCCCCACCCCCAATGTTGGTCTTGGCAACATCCAGCCCATTTCCTCCACATCAACCCCAAACTCCCCTTCTCTTGAAGTCTCAACTCCATTAATGAAATGCCCAGTTGAGCAAGAGCTACAGATTAATCTTCTGTCCTAGATATTTCTAAAGAAAATTGGCGTTAGGGGAAATGTCTTCCCTTCTATGAAGTCTCTACATGAAATAGCACTAGAGGGACACTCAGGGTGGACCCTTTCTCCTCTTTCAGTCCCTACTGTTCTCCACTGCTAGTTAGTATACAAGCCCTTTTAAAAAATCATTAAAGATGTGTGTGTGTGTGTGTTTAAAAGCTGCATCTGAGGAGGTGAAAAGCTGAGTCTGAGTTCTGTCTTCAGTTGCCCAGAGGAGTCAAGATTCTGTTCAGAAGCTACTGGCGGTGGCAGTAGCAAAGGCAGTGGAGGGGTTGGAGTGCCCGGGATCCAGCCTTTGGAGGCGCATCAGCACGAAACCCAACAGCCACGAGGCCTCACGCTCTAGTTCCCCAGAGGCCCGCGTCCCCTCTTCTCCACTTGTGTGTCCATCTAGGTGCTCGCCGTGGTTTGTTCTAGCCTCCTCTCCCAGCCCCACGGTTTGGAGGGAGAAGTGTAAAGAAGGGGGACCCACCATTTCATTACAGTGGCGGTGGGAGAAGGGCAGGGGGGAGAGAGAATGAAACTCTAGACCTATCTCCCTATAGGTTGAGCAGTACTGTTGGAACTGCCTTACACAGAAAGGTTGGGCTTACTCAGTAAGCCATGGAGTGTGATAGACGGAGAATTAGCCGAGGAACCTGAACTTTCCTTCTATGCTTGCTTCTGTCAACAGCGCTTTAAACAAATCACTCAACTTGTGTGCTTTGCACAACATCCATTCATGTCTCTTTCTAGTAGAAAGTATGATATCTGCCCACCTCCCAGGAGTGTGAGGGGTTTTAGATTTCATAGAAGAGGCAAATAATGCTTTGAAAGACATGAAGAGCCATACTGTTGGGCAGGGAGCCACACTCTAGCCGGCATGTGAGACAACTTGAGAGGATTAATGTGGGAGGGGAAACTGGGCATGCAGACCCACCGGCCAGTGTGAAGGTGGAATGGAGTCCCCCACACACGGCTTTGGAATCTTAAGGTCCAATGGTGCACAGTGAGCATGAACCCTAACTGAGTTAGGGTCTGAGTCCACTTACCAGGCCTAGTGGTGAAGCACTGGTGATGTCTTGCTGTTTTCATTCCACCCCTCCTCCAGGAGCTATATCAGAGCCTCCACAGAACTCTACCCTTTTCAGCACTCCCTACAGCAGAAATCATGATTGAATGCACCTATGCATTAATTTCCTTTTCTTGCATGTGATTTTAAGCCCCCTGAGGTTAGGGACTAAGTCAAATTCATCTTTTATCGCACCAGTTCCTAGCACAGTGCCGGGTTAACTGTAGGTACAGGTATTGGAAAAAATATCTTCTAGAGAGATTGTTGTTGTTCAGTTGCTCAATCATGTCTGACTCTGCGACCTCACGGACTGCAGCACTCCAGGCTCCCCTGTCTCCCACCATCTCCCGGAGCTTGCTCAAACTCATGTCCATTGAGTCAGTGATGCCATCCAACCATCTCATCCTCTGTTTTCCCCTTCTCCTCCTGCCTTCAATCTTTCTCAGCATCAGGGTCTTTTCCAATGAGTTTGGCATCAGGTGGCCCAAGTATTGGAGCTTCAGCTTCAGCGTCAGTCCTTCCAATTAATATTCACGGTTTATTTCCTTTAGGATTGACTGGTTGGATCTCGTTGCAGTCCAAGGGGCTCTTAAGAGTCTTCTCTAGCACCACCGCTAGAGAGATGGACCCAGGTATTTCTAGAACAGTTAGTGGAAGAGTCAAGTTTTGACAAAATACTTACAGAATTCATTTGGAAGAATAAATGTTCAATAGTGGTCAGGAAATACTTGAAAAGTGTTTATGAAAAAAGATTGAACTAGCACTACCATGTATTAAAATATATTATAAAATTACAGAAATTAAACTGGTGTGCTACCATCACAAGGGTAGATCAATGGAAAAACTCTAATCCAAAACTTAGAGGAAACTAAAGTAGATGCAAAAGTTTAGTATATAATAAAGGTGATACTTTAAATCAGTGAGAAAAGTATGTATCATTAAATAAATAAAAAGTATTAGAACAACTGGCTATCCATCTGAGAGGGAGAGCTAACTTAAGAGCCTTATCCCATACCTTACAACAAAATAGATTTCAGATGGATTAAATGTGAAAAGTGAGATATAAAAATTATACACAATAAGGTAAATATTTTTAAAATCCTAGTATGGGGAATGTCTTTCTAAGAATGACTCTGAAGGAAGAAATCATAGATTTGACCAAATAAAACTCCTATTTTAGAAATAACCAAAGTCAAGAGACAACTTGGAACACAGCATTTGCATATGTACAACAGAAGATTTATACCCTTAGTATGAACCAGGTGCCTTAGGATAGGATAGAAGCAGGATCAAAAGAGAGAAACAGATTCAAGAGGGTAGTAGAAATAAGAGTGATTTCTGATGTCATCACATCTGTGTTTCCCTTCATAAATTCTTCCTTGGCCACACTTTTGATTTTTATAGAGCATCCCAAGAATCAACTCTTAAAACCCAGCACAGCTTTATACTGGTTTCTTTTTAAAATTGTGTTCATTTTCAATGTTTATATTCGGGAAGTGCAATGCAGTGGCAGAAACAAACTAGGCCTGTCTTTTCTGCACGATGCATGGTGTGAATGACAAAGTCACCCCCAGATGTGCAGGGTAGGTTCAGCTGGGAGTGTGAATCTCAGTTTATTAACTGCGGGGTTCCAGGCACATGGTTCAAGCTCTTCGAATTTGTTTCCTATATCTTTGTAGTTTTGTAAGTAGGAATAATACTCCTAATGTCCCAGTGTTGCTGTGGGGATTAAGTAAAATCGTGTACGTAAAATCCTGAGAATTAGCATATGCTCAGTAGGTTTGGTTCCCTTCCTGGCCAAGAGCACCAGGACAGGAATTACTTATTTTACAGGACTCGCTCCACACTTCATCTGTGGTCTGCTTCCCTTCCAAACTCACACTGCCTGAGGGCCTTGCTACCCCTCGATAAAGGGTTCTTGGCAAAAAAAGGAAATTGAGCTGTTTCCTATTTTGTTGGCCTCCAGGCCGAGAGGAAGGCTCTGGCTTCTGGCAAAATACTGATGGGTTCAATCCAGCAGTGCCTTCACCCAGCCGCCTAGCTGCAGAGGCTCACGTGTTGTGGCTTGCATAAAAATTAGAGAGGATGTGACCCCATCTGGTGAGGAAATGAAGAGAAGATGGGCTCAGGAGCCCCAGAGAGCTTCCTAAGTATACTCTAGTCACACTGGGGGTGGCAGCGCCATCACAGAGCGTCTGCTGAGTGCAAATGGCTGGCAGAAAGTGGGAATTACCTGTGGCCATCCTATCAAGGACACAAAGCCACCTATTAAGGCCCTACAAAGAGGCCAAGGTTGCAAGCCCATACCCAGCACAGCGGTGGTGAAGGTCTGACTGCTTTCCCTCACTCTGAAATACATGGAATTACATTGCTGCTTGATTGTTTCTGGAGTCTTCCTTTTGGTAGCGTGAAAGGTAGTGTGGTGAGAGTGTGTTTTAAAAAAAAATAGAGATGAGTCTCTGTAAGAAACAGAAGATCAAGGTCTTAATTTGTCCACTGCTGTCTTCCCATTCATCAGAATCACCTGGAAGTCTTGCGGAAACAAGATCAAGAGCCCCAAGCTTGAATTTCTGGCGTGGGCCCTGAGAACGTGCATTCCAAAAGCTCCCGGGGGACACTGGTGCTGCGGGTCTGGGGTGGCTCTGAGAAGGGCTGCTCTAGGTAATTTTTAGGAAAGGTCTGGCCTCACTGCTAGGGCACCCGCCTTGAAGGGGCTTTCCCTTGTGGCTCAGATGTTAAAGAATCTGCCTGCGATGCAGGAGACCCAGGTTCGATGCCTGGGTCAGGAATATGCCCTGGAGAAATGAACGGCACCCCATTCCAGTGTTCTTGCTGAAGAACTCCATGGACAATGGAGTCTGTCAGACACAACTGAGTGATCAACACCTCCTTGAAGACTGCTTTATTCTTGTGCTCCCACCCACACCCAGATTATTCAGACCAGTGCCCTCTAGTGTTCAAGACAAAAAATTTCCCTAGTCTCTTTTGTTCAAAACAAGAAGGGATTACTCAGCAGAAACAGAAAGGACAGTTTATAACAGGGAGTCACTGAAGTCCAGATTAGTAATAATCCTCAACACTGGTTAAACTTTAGAAAAACCTAGGAAATAAGGAAGGGAGGGAGGCAGCCCTCATACCCAGACTTTGGTTTATTTGGTTCAGGGTGGGGGCCTGGCAGGAATGTTTTAAAAGGTCCCCATGTGACTAATTTGCAAACAGGGTTGAGAACTGCTAGTCTGGATCACTGGTTCTCAAGTTTGCCTGCGTAATGGAAGTACTTGGGAAATTAAAAAAATACATACCTTGCTCCTACCTTCAAAGATTCTAATTTATGATAGGAATCAGTGACCTCTCTGGTTGTCCAGTGGTTAAGTGTGTACCTCCCAATGCAGGGGACACAGGTTTGATCCCTGGTCTGGGAAGATCCCGCATGCTGCGGGGCAGCTAAGCACACACCCTACTGAGCCAGGGTGCTGCAGCCACTAAGGCCCACAGGCCCTGAAGCCTGTGCTTGGCAGCAAGGGGAGCCGCCACAATGAGACGTGGTCGCAATAGAGAAAGCCTGCATGCAGCAACAAAGACTCAGCAGAGCCAAAAATAAATGAGTAAATAAAATCTAAAAAATAATAGGGATGCAGCCTGGGCATCCAGAGTCATTACATTTCCCAGGTGATTCTAATATGTCTAATAATGCAGACGAGTTTGAGAACCACTATTCTAGGTTTGGGGCTTCCCAGGTGGCTCAGTAGTAAAGAATCTGCAATGTAGGAGATGCAGTTTCCATCCCTGGGTCAGGAAGATGCCCTGGAGAAGGAAATGGCAACCCACTCCAGTGTTCTTGCCTGGGAAACCCCCATGGACAGAGAAGCCTGGTGGCCTTCAGTTCATGGGGTCACAAAGAGTCGGTCACAGCTGAGTGACTACACAGCAAGTCTAGGTTTAACAAGTTGCGTTGGTAGCTTGATCTGCCCCTTTCCAGCTACTTTCTACCACAGTGGTTCTCAAAGTATGGTCCTTGGACTAGCATAAGCATCACCTGGAACTTTTCAGAAATGTCATTTTCAGGCCACACCTCAGACCCACAGAATCAGCAATTGTGGGATTGGGGAGCAGCAGTCTGTGTTGTAACAAGCCCCCCAGGTGACTTGGATATACCCTAAAGTCAGAGACACACTGGTATATTATCACTGTTGTAGCTTGAGGGTCCTGTTGCCATTCCCCTAGAGACCAGCCAGAGCAGGAAGCAAGGACTTCAGTCTTTTGAATTTGGGGCAATACCAAATCCTCGGTTTCCTGATGAGTGATGCCAAAATTCTTAGTGTGACTGAGTTTTTATATAGCTTATGAAGCTTTTGCTGGCTGGAAACTGGCAGCATTAAATTGGAGAGTCAGTTACAGGCTGCAGCTGCAATCTTGGTCAAAGTTACAAGCAGGGAAGAGGTAACAGAAGGAAGGCAAATTAATGCAATTATTGGCCCCTCCTCTCTGGGCTGTGAAACAGAAGCATGAAATTGGAGGGGACGGAGGAAAGGCAAGGGTCCGTGCCAGGTGAGACCAGAGGGCCTTGGTCTGGGAGATTCTTTCTTAGGTGCTAATGTCCTTCAAGTTTGTTATAAGTGCAAATGAAATCTATTTTCCTCTTTATAGGGACCTGCTTTCTTGCTGAGGGAAGGAGCTAGTGTGTGCTGTGTTAAAAGCTGAAAGAAAATCTCCCTGATCACTTCACGGCCAGGCAGAGTAACAAAACATGCAAGCAACTTATACAAAGGTGTCTTAATGTGGTTGACAAAGGGACTCCTTTGCTTGCCCCTGTAAAACCAGTTTACTCTAGTTCATTTTGTCCTGGGATTAGACGTTGTGAATACTGAGGTGAATATGGCATAGAACCTGCCTTCAAGTGGATCACACTCGAGAGGAGAGGTGAGGAAGTACATTTCCGCACCTTGTGTTGACTGCTGTGTGAATGAGGTACAGTCAGAATTCAGAGAGGGGAAGGACTAATTCTGGGTGGCGGTGGAGGTGAGGTATCGGGAAAGACCTCATGGAAGCAGACCCTGAAGCTGGATTTTGGAGGGTGAATAGCTTGGCGGTCAAGATGGGCAGAGGGTTTTCAGCAGGAACAAGGGCCCAGCAGGGTGAAGCAGCAATCTGAGTATTGTGAGCTACTGGTAGTCAGGGTCGTTATCGATAAATCATGAGATGGGAAGTGGTGAGGGATGCCACTGTAGGGTTGAGCAGGGCTGAGGACCTTTTTAGCCTATGCTTAAGGAACTTGATCACACTGATCTGTAGCTGGCAAACCTTGCTGATCACCAGAATTACCTGGGCAACTTCGAAATAATGCCTGGGTCCCACCTCCAGAGGATTATACTGAGTAGGTCTGGGTGTCTTCCCAGGTGATCAGGAAGAGAAAGGCTGACCAGCAGAAAAGAAGCTTGGAAAAGCAAAACAGCGGGAGTAGCAATACTGAAAAGCAACCTGGAGAATTAGTCCAGTAGATTGTGTGGTGACTAGGTTTCTACCCCACTCGTTTTCTCCCCTACTTTAAAAAGAAATGTTTGGGCTTTTGGGACTGGCTTTTGTACAGTCTTTACTCGATGACTGCTTGTTGCAGAACATCTGATGTGCACTGGGGCATTAAGCGTGTTCCTAATACCGATCTGGGTTTGGCAGGAGCCCCATCTGTGTGTAAAGTTTATTTGGCTCTATACGCGTCATCTCAAGTAGTCACAGTAATGGTAACAAATGAGGCATGTTAGGATTTATTGTTATAGTACATACTTATTAATATTGTTTCTCCAAAAATTGATAAAAAAAATACATGTTTAAATTTACTTTGCATGTAAAACAAAACTAACAGGGATGAGTTCCTCTGAGTGAAGACAAGATTGGTCAAGACTGAACTACAAGCACTAATAGAGAGTGCCTACTACAAATAAGCAAATCAGCAAAGGAGTTTAAAGTAGAGTGAATCCTTGGGCCAGAAATAATAATTTGTTGGAAGTTCTGTTTGCAAGCACTAGATGGTGAAGCACAGCCTTTCATTGCCTTGGGGAAGAGTCAATCACAGAGTTTCCCAGGTGTCTTGTTTGGATCCAAACAGTTGATATTTGAGCTCTCCATCCACTATAAAAGTATAAAACATATGATAGTAGTCCCCCCTCCAAAGTAAATGTTCTATGTGTTGTGTGCTGACCTGTATGAAATGAATAATACAAGTAATGATAGGTTCTCATTATTAAATTTTTTTATGTCATGATGTGGTAGATTATATTTTCCAATGATGGCAAGCATCAATACCTCCCACATGCACTTTTTACATGATGACTTTGACACTGCCCATTGAAAGTTGGGGTCTACATTCCTTTTATGGGTTAAATTGTTTCTTCAAAAATTCATATGTTGAGGTCCTGACCTGCAGTATTTCAGAGCATGCCTTTATTTGGAGATAGGGCCTAGAGGTTGTCAAGTTCAAATGAAGTCATTAGGAGTAACCCTTGTTGTTCAGTCACTGAGTCGTGTCCGACTCTTTGTGACCCCATGGACTGCAGCATGCCTGGCTTCCCTGTCCTTTACCGTCTCCCAGAGTTTGCTCAAACTCTTGTCTCCCTAATCCAATATAAAGGGGGGGAATTTGGGCACAGAGGCATAGTGAGGTGAAGAGACAGAGAGAGAAGATGGTCATCTGTAAGCCAAGGAGAGTGGCCTGGAACAGATACCTCTCTCACAACCCTCAGAAGGAATTAGTTCTGCCAACAATTTGATTTTGGACATCTAACTTCCAGAATGGTGAGACAATTGTTTAAGCCACCCAGTCTGTGGAACTTTGTTATGGCAGCCCAGTAAACTAATGCAGTTCCCTCCCCTTGAATCTGGGGGAGTTATGACTACTATGGAAATATCACATGTGACTTTTCAGGCTAGCTTCTAAAAGGCAATGTAGCTTCCACTTGTTCTTTCGGGAGACTGGTCACCTACGCTGTGAGGAGGCCCAGGCCTCCTGAAAAGGTCACTTGTTGGTATTCTAGCTGACAGTCCCAGGTGACAGCTCTCATCAACTGCTGGAGGCATAAATAAAGACACTTCCAGACAATTCCTGTCCACAGCCCTAGTCACCCGAGCCTTCAAGTCCTCCTAGCTGAGCCCCCATATAATGCAAATATATCAACCCTTCTGTGCTCCTTGGGAATTCCTGATTCATAGAAGTTGTCAGCATAATAATCAGTTGTTTCAAGTCTAAATTTAGAAATATATTTTGTTACTTAGTAGTTGGCAATGTCTTTGTTTCAAATTTTTACTTTACCTGACTGGTGTTTTTGTTGAGACCATCAGATACCTTAGCTCCTAGACAATGGTCTTCACCTCTCTTCGGCCTTTGTGACATTAGGCTCAGACTTCAGTCAGGAACAATTGGTGACCCTGCCTCAGGTCAATTTAATAGACTTAATGAATGAATTTCAGACAAACTGAACAGGATAGGGAGCAGTGGCTCAGAGGCAAGGGTAGGAATTTCAGAACAACTTCTGAGATGATTACAAGTTCATTAGCAAGGTTAGTGCACTTTGCCTGAAGCAGGGGAGGAAACTTGGAGGCCCATAAAAGCAGTACTTTCCTCATTTGGGACAGAGTCCAGGAAAAAAAAAAAAAAGCAAAAGTGCCCACTTGTCAGGGGGGTGTCGTGGAGGAGTGTAATAAGTGTTGGCTAGAAAGAAAGAACTGGGAAGCAGATTGTGGCAGGATCTTAAATCTCAACCAAACTCCAGAGCACTGCCAATCTGACTCCCCCACAAGTTCAGTGTCTGAATCCCTCATGAGCAGAGTTAGGAAAGAAGACATGGACCCATCTGTGCTGAGAAGCTGTGTTCATCAGGCTCTTAAGTATGTTTAATACTTTAAGGAGAATGTAATCTGTAATCTGCCCCCAATTATTCCCTGTTCATTCTTCCTTTTGGTTTTTGCTTGGCCTTTCCTTGCTTTTTAACAGAATTCATTTAGAAAAATTTCAATTTTTGCCAGGGATGGGGGAATTAAAAAAAAAAAAAAGCTTCATTGAGGAATAATCGTACAATACACTACATGTATTTGAAGTGTAGAATATGATAAGTCCTGACATATGTATATAGCGGTGGAATCATCATCATAATCAGGATAGTGAGCATATTCATCAGTTCCAAAACTTTCCTTGACCTTTAAACCCCTCCCTGTCATTTCTAACCAGACTACAGGGGATGAGGGAACTTTGACCCCCACATGTCAGCCTTGTTTGAGAGGCATATTGCCCCTAGTGGCAGGGTGTGGGTAATGACCGCCATGCTTGCTGGAAACCTCTCCCTGATAAGGAGAAAAGTGAAAATTAAGACTCTGTACAAGTGGAATGAGGGTGTGTGTGTGTGTGTGTGTGTGTGTGTGTGTGTGTGTGTGTGTATGGGTTTCTTACCGGCCCTTTCTGGATTACCCTGAAAGACCTTATGAATTGCCTTGTTATCTGAGGACTTCTTGAGTATAGTTTCTCTATGCTAGTTCACTGATAGGTATTGTGCAGGAGACAAAAGGAAGATTTCCAAGCTCACCAGTGGTGTTAAGAAGTGAGAGGAACCACTTCATACTCATTAGAATGACTACTTCAAAAGATGAAAAAACAGAAAACAACAAGTGTTGGTGAGCTTGCAGAAAAAACTGAAACACTTGGGAATATATAATAGGATGCAGCCACTATAGAATACAGTATGGTAATGCCTTAAAAATAATGTTCCTGTATAATCCAGCAATTCCACTTCTGAGTATATTTCCCAAAGAATTGAAAGCAAAGGCTCAAAGATATATTTGTATACCTATGCTCATAGCAGCATTATTCATAATACGCAATAAGTGGAAGCAACCCGGTATCCATCCATGGATGAATGGATAAACAAAATGTGGTCTGTATATCCAATGGAGTATTTTTTTCAGCCTATCAGGAAATCTTGATACATGTTACAACATGAATGAATCTTGAAGACGTGCTAAGTGGAAAAAAAAGGCAAATATAAAGGATAACTATTATATGATTCCATTTATATGAGGTACCTGAGAACAGTCAAGTACATGGAGAAAGTATAACCGTGGTTACCAGAGGTTGAGGAGAAGGAGAAAAGGGATCTACTCTTTAATGGGCCCAGAGTTTTGCGAGATGCATAGATTTCTGTGGATGGATGGCGGCACAACAATGGGAGTGTATCTAGTGCACCGAACAGCACGCTTAGAAACAGCTAGGACGGTAAATTTTGTGTGTGTTTCACTGTAATAATAAAGGAAGCTAGAGGAAATAGAAAATTCTGTGTGGAATTTTTGGCCTGATTAGAGGTTAAGGTGAACATGCTTCACAATTTTTCCCCGTGTTAAACTTACATGTGTGTCTAACAGGGAACCTCAGCCACACTCACGACACTTTCCTTCTTCTATCAAGCAGTCATGCTTCAGTGTCTTGTAAGTTTTTTTAAATTATCTTTTTACATATATAAAATATATATCACAATATAAAATTCAGAAAGTATAAATGTTTGTTTATTTAACAATACTTTTGAGGCACTTAGTCTATGCCTGGTCCTATTTTATTACTGGGGTTACAGCAGTAAGCAAAACAAAAAACAAAAAAACCTGATATAATTCCTCCCTCCATGGAGCTCACATTCCTGTGGGGGGAATGTTTGGATGCAGCACTTATTTTTTTTTTTCCAATGAAGCACTGTTTATATAAATGATTATTTCCTTGGAATTGATTCCTAGAAGTAGAATCACTGAGCCAAACAATATAAACATTTTAAGGTGCCTACTCTATCTTGCCAAATGCCTTTCAGTCCCATCAGCAAGTCATAGGAGTATCCCTTTTTTCACACCTTACCATCCTTAGCTATCTTTTCCCACTTTGGGAAGGCAGATAAAAAGGAAGTTTTCCAAGCTCAAATTGTTAAGCATGTTCACTTTAACCTGATCAGTCCAAAAATTCCACACAGAATTGTTTCTTTTTTGTCACTTCTTTTGCTGGAATCAAGATTGCCGGGAGAAGTATCAATAACTTCAGATATGCAGATGACACCACCCTTATGGCAGAAAGAGAAGAAGAATTAAAGAGCCTCTTGATGAAAGTGAAAGAGGAGAGTGAAAAAGTTGGCTTAAAACAACATTCAGGAAACTAAGATCATGGCATCTGGTTCCATCACTTCATGGCAAATAGATGGGGAAACAATGGAAACAGTGACTGACTTTATTTTTTTGGGCTCCAAAATCACTGCAGATGGTGATTGTAGCCTTGAAATTAAAAGATGCTTACTCTTTGGAAGAAAAGTTATGACCAACCTAGACAGCATATTAAAAAGCAGAGACATTACTTTGCCAACAAAGGTCCATCTAGTCAAGCTATGGTTTTTCCAGAAGTCATGTATGGATGTGAGAGTTGGACTATAAAGAAAACTGAGCACTGAAGAATTGATGCTTTTGAACTGTGGTGTTCTTGGACTGCAAGGAGATCCAACCAGTCCATCCTAAAGGAAATCAGTCCTAAATATTCATTGGAAGGGACTGATGCTGAAGCTGAAACTCCAATACTTTGGCCACCTGATGTGAAGAACTGACTCATTGAAAAGACCCTAATGCTGGGAAAGATTGAAGGTGGGAGGAGAAGGAGATGACAGAGGATGAGATGGTTGGATGGCATCACCAACTCAATGCACATGAGTTTGAGTGAACTCCGGGAGTTGGTGATGGACAGGGAGGCCTGGCGTGCTGCAGTCCGTGTGGTCACAAAGAGTTGAACACAACTGAGCAACTGAACTGAACTGTCTCTTCTTTTATTATTATAAAAAAATACACATAAAATTTACCATTCTAACTATTTTTGTCCTTTGTCCCCTATTTGTGTCCACTGGTCAGATTTGTTGTAATTACTTCCCCCATCTGATCTTTTCCCCTTTGCCTCTCTTTCTCTCTCTCTCTCTCTATATATATATATATATATATACACATATTTTTTTACACAATTTTTATGTAGCAAAATGTATCCATCTTTTTTTTCATGATTTATTCCATCTCTAATACTTAAGGTGCTTGCACATTCTAAGATCCAATTAAAAAAAACTCCTATATTTTTCATTGAAAATCATTTCATCTAAAAAAGTTTTCATCCTTTGCCTTTATTTTCAGCTAAAATATTACAGTTGGGGGACAGAAGAGGATAAAGCACTTTGAAAAACTCTCCCCAGGTGAGAAATCCTTGTCATCATCCTCTCCCTATTCTAAAGAACCACCAGTTTTATTCACCTGGAATTTATTTTGATACATGAGCTAAGTGTCTAACTTTATTTTTTTTGGCTCCCTAGAAAAGTTAATTGACTGTCCTATAAAATTTACTGAATAATTCCTTCCTTTCCCCTCTAATCTCTCATGCCACATTTAAAGTAGTATACTAAATAATCCATGTTCACAGTTCATGGCCTGTTTCTGGACTCTAGAGTTTGCACCATCACACTATTTCTATGTGAAGTCCCCATTATTTTATTATAGCTACATAATAATATCTATGTAAGGCAAGCTCTAGCGCCCAATCACTCTTCTTTTCAAGAAATTTCTTGGTTATTTTCACTCATTTGTTCTTTGATATAATCTTTGAATGAAGTTTTTAAAAACCATAATTTTTTTTTTTACTATAATTGCATTAAACTCATAAATATCAGAGCTTCCCAGGTGGTTCAGTGGTAAAGAATCCACCTGTGAAGCAGGAAACATGGGTTCAATCCCTGGGTTGGTAAAATTCCCTGGAGAAGGAAATGGCAACCCACTCCAGGATTCTTGCTTGGGAAATTTCACAGACAGAGGAGCCTGGCGGGCAACAGTCTATGGGGTTGCAAACAGCTGGACACAATTTAACAACTAAACAACAACAAAACAACAACACAAATATCAATGTTTTAAAAAGAGTCATTATGACCACCTATCCAGTTACATTGTTATACAGCAGAGCAATTGATTTATCTGTATTTGTTTCACACCAGCAAAGCCTTGCTAAACACAGTATGTGTATGCAAAGATGGCTGACACATATCTTCTAAAAGAGTTCACTGATGATTAATCCACATTAGAACATTGTGAGTGCAATGGAATATGCAGTTGAAGGTACAATTTGATACATTTTGACAGGTATACACCTATGAAATTGTTAACACAATCAAGATAATGACCATAATCATCACTCCCCTGTGTAATCCATTCTCCCATTTGCTACCTCCAGGCAACCGGTGATCTGCCTTCCGTCACTCTAGATTAGTTTGCATTGTTTAGAATTATATATATATGGAGTTGTACAGAATATATTCACTTTTTTGTCTGTTTTTTTCCCTCACCAGGCTTCCCTTGTGGCTCAGACAGTAAGGAATCTGGTTGCAATACAGGAGACCTGGGTTCAGTCCCTGGGTTGGGAAGATCCCCTGGAGAAGAGAATGGCTACCCACTCCAGCATTCTTTCATGGAAAATTTCATTGACAGAGGAGCCAGGCGGGCTACAGTCCATGGGATCGCAGAGAGTCAGACACAACCGAGAGACTAATACTTTACCCTCACCATGACTTTGAGATTCATTTATCTTATTGCACATGTCAACAGTTCCTTTTTATTGCTTGGTAGTATTCCACTGTGTAGATATGCTACAGTTTGTTTCTTCATTCATCTATTAATGGACATTTGGGTTGTTTCCAGTTTTTTACTTTTACTGATGAAGCTGCTATGAACATTCACATACAAGCATATGAATGACTACATGCTTTTGTTTTTCTTGGATAAAGAGCTAGCAGTGGAATGACTGGTCATGTAGTCAGTGTATTTACACCTTTAAAGAAACTGCTGAATTTTTTTTTTTCTAAGTGGTTGTACCATTTTGCTTTCCCATCAGGAGATGCCAAGGCAATTCAGTGACTAGCCTGTCAACAAACAGCACTGGAACAATCCGATATACAGGTGCAAAAAACAAAACGAAATAAGCATCTATCTATACCTCAGACCATATACAAAAAGTTATGCAAAATGGATCACGGACCTAAATGTAAAGCCTAAAGCTCTAAAACTTGTAGGAGAAACTACTGTAAAGATGCTGAGGTTGGGTAAGATTCTGCTGAGGATGTGGCATTTGAGCCACACCTTGGAGAAAGTAGAACTGAAAGGATTCGGTAGCAAACTAGACATTGTAGAGTGAGGGAGGAGTCAGACTTGGTCTGAGTCTCAACTGGTTCTTACTGGCACGATGGCAAGAGACGTACACAGAAGCATGAGGCATAAAGAAGGAGTCGTGGGTTCAGAAGTCAGAAGACAGCATCTGAGTCACCAGCACAAAGTCAAGGTAGACACATCCAGCACACAGCTGGAAGCACCACACTGCAGCACATGGACTAGCTATTATTTGCCTGATAATAACAGATAATGCCATGAGGGTGCATAATGCTACATTCTGTCTTACCAAGACAGAATATGGAATGAGGTAGAATTGAAGACACAATCTTGGGGGAACACCAACATTCAGGTGATGAAGGAATAAAAAAGCAGACAAAACTGCCATGGAAAGACCAGATGAGATGATTATCTTTGACTCCTGTCTTGATTTTCTGTCCTGTATTCAATGTGAGGAAGTCTCATGAGCTCCTTCAAAATACATCTAGAATTCAACCACTCTCACCATCCCCACTGCCATCCCCCTTATTCGAGCCACCAGCAGGTCTCACCTTCATTAAAGCAATCACTTCTTAACCTATCTTCCTATTTCTTCCCTTGTTCCATACAGGATATTCTTAATAGAGCAACCAGAGAGGCCCTGTATAGGATTTAAGGATTTAAGTTCGAGCAGGTCACTGCTCTGCCTGACATCCTACAATGACTCCGCATCTTACCTAGAGTAAAAGCCTGTCTTTCTAATGCCTACAAGACCTTGCCTGGTTGCCTCCTTCCGGCCCCCAACCCTTTGACCTCTTCTCCTGTCCTTCCATTCTGTATCATTCTCCCCCTTTATTCACTCCACTAGATCACCTGAACTGCTTGCCACTCCCTGAATATAACAAGCATGCTCTGCTATAATTGAAAGTGGGGTCTGGCTGCTGCCACTCAAAAGTCAATAAAGAGGCAAGCTGGTGGAAAGAAAAATTTGCTTTATTTTGGATGCTGCCACCTGGGGCAGGTGGGGTGGACTCCTGCCCAAAGGCCGACTCCCCCCACACCTCGACAAACGGGGCAGGAGTTTTTATAGATAGAGGGAGGAGGCTACATGCAGAAACGGCACAGTTAGCCCTGACAGGCATCTTGAGACTGGTCACATGGTGAACTGACCAGTGTCATCTTGATTGTTTTCGGTGCAGTAACTCTTCAATTCCAGCTTCAGTTTGCTTCCATTTCTTTGAGGCAAATTCTAGGAGCCGTGACAGCTGATGACATGGCTACAGTCTGGCCATCACGCGGTTAAGTCTTCCTCCACCTGGGGGAGGTTTCATTATCTATAAAAGGGCTCACAGGACATGGCTCAGAATGTTACCTAGAGCCCCGGAGGAGGAACTAAAGATGCTTGACTTTGCTTACTGACTAAACTGTTATTACTTGGTCTCCTTTGACTGTTTTCCTTTGTTTCTGCATTTTCTCGTTTCTCCAATTAAACTTATTCTTTGGCTGAAGTGTTTCCACAGACAAAAGGCAGGCTGAGGACATGGGGTGGGGAGGTGGGGAAGGACCTTAAGGTCCTGCTCCATTTCGGTACCGCAGGGCCTCCATCCTAATCATCCTTCTGCCTCGATTTCTTCTCCTCAGACATCCAGCTGTGTCATTATTCCAGCCTTTGGTCATTACTGAAAACTGTAACCTACTTGTTTCTTCCATACTGTACCCTCACCACTTCCAACACTGTAACCCCCACTATTTTCCCTCACAGTATCTACTACCTTCTATCATACCACAGAAGTCATCTATTAATTAATATATTCATTTTATTTATTTCTTGTGGTCTGTCTCTCTTATGCTAAAGATATATAACTCCCTAGGACAGAGATCTTTTTAAAAATGTTATTGATTTTTGGCTGCGCTGTGTGCAGGCTTTCTCTAGTTGCAGTGAGCAGGGGCTATTCTTCATTTTGGTGAGCGGGCTGATTACTGTGGTGGCTTCTCTTGCTGTGGAGCGCAGGCTCTAGGGTACACAGGCTTAGTTGCCCCGTGGGATGTGGAATCTTCTCGGAACAGGGATCAAACCCATGTCCCCTCCACTGGCAGGCGGATTCTCATCCATTGGACCACCAGGGAAGTCTGGGCAGAGATCTTTTTCCCTATTTACTTACATATCCCATATGCCTAGAATGGTACCTGCCCCATAGCAGATAATAAAAATTTCTTAAGTTGAATAAATGAGAAAAATCCTTACTCTGGGCAATTAGAAAGTCATTGTCAACTCTTTATCATATTATTTCAGTGAGCTCCATTTTCCAAATTGGCGTTCCATGGTAAAATAAACTTGGAAAGTGTTAGACTCTATCTGTATCCCTCTGGAAGTATCACAATGCACTTTATACACCAAGAAAACTCCAAGTGCCACAGTAAAGCACCTGCTTTCTTCATTTAACTCAGTTTCCTGGATGGCCAGACTTTTCCATGGCATGCTAATTAATACAGCAATGGTGTTCAGAGTTGGAATGAGGGTCTAAGGAGTGGGCAAGAGATGACGTTGGAAGCAATGTGGACAAACTAGCCTTTTGAAAACATAGGTGATGAAAGGAAGGGGAGAGGAGCGAACTAGCTTGCATTGGCACACTCAGGAGAGAAGAATATTTTTGCACGCTTTTATTTTTAGATACAAGAGGTTGGAACATGTTTGTAAGCTGAGACGAGCTTTAAGAGAAAAAGAGGATAATTTATGAGCCAAGTTCCAGAGAAGGTAGAAAAGAATAGCAAGATCATGATGTAAACATATATATTTTTAAAATAGTAGCTGTCAAACTTTTTTTTTTACTGTGGCCCACACTAACAGATTTCACTTTACATGGCAACTCAGTGCACACATATGCATTAAAAAATAGAAAAATAACTAAAGTAAAAGTTTCACAAACTATTCTTAGCATTATGGTGTGTCATCTGGTGCTATTTTTTATTCTACTCTATTCTATCGCCTCCCGTCCCATCCCGTCACATTCCATCCAATTCTGTTTTCTCTCAGTGCTGACCGCAACTCACTAACTTAATTTTATGAGCCAGAATTTTGTCCTTTCTGGCTGCTTTTGGGAGACTTCTTTAAAATGATCTTCAAGTTCAATCCATTCTTCAGTTGTATCCATTCTGCTGTTTATTCCATTGATTTGTTCTTCTACTATATTCTTCAGTGTTTCCACTAGGTTTTTAAAAAGTTGTTTATTTTTCTTGCTTAAAGTTACTAACAAATTCCCTTTCTTCCTTAGGATGTTTATCATGCTTGCTTTAAATCCTTGGTGTCTGTTCCAATATAAACCGTTCAGTTTCTAGTCTTTCTTTCACACTAATAGTGCTCTTCAGGGGTCTGAATTCAGCAGTTTGGACATTGCTCATTGTGAGAAATTTGGGAAAACATAGAAAAGTACAGTATAAATAGCAAAATAAAAACCAGCCATACTTTCACTTCCTGGGAATCACCAGTTGACATTTTAGCACATTTCCTTTCAGTCATACAATCTACATGTATACAGCATATAGCATATTAAATATAATTAGTAAGTATTACATAGAATTTTTGCTCTGGCCTCTTCATTTACCATTAATCTTGAGGTTTTTTCAAAGTTATTAAAATTGTTCATAATTTTTAATGGTTGCAAAATATTCCATCTTAAGGAAATATAGTAATATATTTAACTCTTGGGCATTTAGAAGGTTTCCCATTTTTGCCCTTTAAAAAAAAAATCACTCCAAGTATTTTTGTACATAAAACTTTGTTCATATTTCTGGTTCTTTCCTTTTGGTAAGGTCCTGGACTAAATGAATCTAAGAGAATGGCACTTAAGATCCAAGCTTGCATTGCCAAATTGTCTGCTAGAAGGTTTCACCAGTTTACACTTTACAAACGTGTAAAGTGATTGAGTTCTTACCATCATGCCTATCATCTTCATGTAATTTGCTAATTTGATAGGGGAAAATTGCATTTCATCATTTTTAAAATTTACATGTCTTTTTAAAATTGTTTAACTAGTGATCATTATTTGCTTTTTCTCGTCTGTAAATGTTGAGTTCAGGACCTTTCTCAGTTTTTGCTGCTCTGGAAGGCTAGCAACCAAAGCCTTCTAGCAAAGCGGATTCACTCACAGGAGCCTCTAGTGGAAGACATTTAAAGTGCTTTCTGGCTCTCGGCCTTAGCGCCATCTTTTGAGAAACCTCTGCGCCATGAGAGCGAAGTGGAGGAAGAAGCGAATGCGCAGGCTGAAGCGCAAAAGAAGAAAGATGAGGCAGAGGTCCAAGGAAACTTGTACACCCATGGAAGCCACAGAAGCAGAAACAAGGGAAGCCAGAGGCCAGGGACGCTGGTACAAATTGTGGACTGCATGCCTACTATCTAGAACTTCTCAATGGATCTGGAACATCTATGGCCATTCTGATCGCCTTGACCACCTTTGAGAGACCTACCTTGCTCGTATCAAAGCCGTCCCTTTTGATCCTTTGCCCTGGACCTGTGATAACTATGGACTAGTTCTCTTCTCAGTTGTGGCTGAATGTAACGTGTACAATAAATCATCTCTTTTGCTGTCTTAGCTGAAGAAAAAAAAAAATAAATAAAGTGCTTTCTGCACAGGGGACTATATTTGTACTCAATGGCAACAAACCTCCCCTTCACTCTACTCACCTCCCCCAGCTTGAGGTCAGAGCTTTGTATCAGGTGCAGGGGTTGCCCCTGAGGGCAGACAGTGAGCTTCTGTTTGCATAAGTAGAGCTTGAAGGTGATAGTTCAGCCTCAGTTGAAGCCTGAACAGCAGGTTAAAAAGACTGTGTGTGTGTGTGTGTGTGTGTGTGTGTGTGTGTGTGTGTGTGAGAGAGAGAGAGAGAGAGAGAGGGCTGGTCACTCTACTGTATACATTTGAATTTGAGGCACAAACAACTTCAAGACAAGGCTTTCTCTTGGTCTTATAAGAATTCATTTTCAATGTGTCCTATGGATAGCTGCATCCCTAGCGTCACTTTGGAAAGCCCCATTCTTCCCAAACAGAGAGACTTCACAAAGAACCCCTGAGGCAACAACAACAACAAGAATAAATAAAAGCACTCTTTCTAAATGTGGTAATATTATTTTTTTTCAATTCTTACATTAGAATTAAAAATACTAAGCATATCTCCAGGAAATTAATTTATTAAACAATGTAAATAAATACTAGATGAGTACAGAGCCACGAACTCTTGGAGGTCTCATATTGAAGACAACCTCCAAAACAGAGGAATTCTTTCTGTAATGGAGTTGTGTATATTTCACATTTAAATTTACAATAAAAAATGGCTTTGATTTGGGGGTAAAAATCTAAATGTGTGCTACTGCAAACCACTGAGGCCCAGAGCTGAGCAGTCTGTGTTGGTGTGTGTCGGGATGGGAGGGCTAGTCCAGGTGAACTGCAGTAATGAAAATTCCTGAGTCAGTGTAAATAACTTTACTGTTTTAAAACACAGATTTAGACCTTTGCTGACATTCTGAATTCTTGAGGATTTCTAAATCCTGCTCAGGCCACGAAATGCTTGTTTAAGGAGCTGTTGTGCAAGCATAGACTGCCTAGTAAGACCCAGGAGACCACTAAAATATCTTTTTCACAAAGGAATCTCACCTCCCAACTACAATGCCTGAAGATAACACCATTTCAAACCAGATTATGCCAGTTTATCGACAGAATTTCTGGGTTTACCAGATGCATTCTGGTAAAATGCATCTATTATTGGGAGAGGCGCCAACCACTGTCAGCCAATAATGCCCTGCCTTGAGCTTATTTTCAGACTACCTAACTTGTCCTGAAGCAGTAGATTGTGGTGTGGTAGGGGTAGAAAGAACCTGGCCCATGGAGTCCTGTGTTTTGAGAGGCTGCTAGAACTGGGACAGGTTGATGGAAGTTACTGCTCTGCCATTACTGCCTCCACAACGACTTGCAGCAATTCTCAAAGCCTGCTTGCTTCCTCAGCCATCATACTGGACGTACCTACTTGTTGTGACCTTGACATTAGCTTAGTGGCACATGCGACCCAACACTCATGGCAAGTAGTATTACACCACAGGGTGATGCTGCAGTGAAGGGCCTAGACAGCAATAGAAACGTTTCAAAATCATCTTGGGCGCTCAAGGATTTAGGATAGGTAAGAAGACACAAAAAGGATATAAAAAGTGTGTGTGTGTGTGTGAGGAACTAATTCTGGCAGAGTATTAACTCCTACCTTTTTTTTTTTTTAAACTGAAGATAATATGCAGCATCAGAGTCTGAAAGTCTCAAAACTGTGAGAGCAAGTTAAGGTTACAAATCCAGCCGGGCACAGCTAAAAAAACCCATGAGGATCCTTTGAGGATTTCTGGGGTAGAAATATGTAGGAAAATGAACAGGCACATCTTTAATGCGTGCCTATTGCATGCAGAGTGTTACAAAGAGCTAGGTAAGTGGAAATTAAAAAATGAACAGAAAAGGAGGAAACAAAGCAAATGTCCATTGATGGATGAATGAATAAACAAAATGTGGCAGACATAACAAACCATGGAATAGTCTTCAGCTTGAGGAATGAAATTCTAACACATACTACGACATGGATGAACCTTGTAAACATTATGTTAATTAAGTAAAATAAGTCAAATATTTTCTGCTTCCATTCATATGAGGTAGGTAGCTAAAATAGTTAATTTCATAGACACAGGAAGTAGTATAGAGGTTGCCAAGATGCTGAGGGCAGTGGAGTGGGGAAGAATGGGAGTCATTCTTTAACCAGTACAGAGTTTCAGTTTGGGATGATGGAAAAATTCTGTAAATGGATAGTGGTGATGGTTGCACCAAACTGAATGTACTTAATGTCTCTGAACCCTGCACTTAATATGGCAAATTATATGCTATGTATATTTTAACATGCATACACAGAAAAACAAACAGAAAACAACGACCTCCCAATGCTTGCATTTACAAAAACAAGAAGGGATGCGCAGAATCAAAGAACAGAGTCCCAAAAGGATACAAACCCAGAAGCATCGCTCACATTCGTCTGGAGTCTCAGAAAGCACTTTGGGTGGGTGGGTGGGGGCGGTCCGGGGCATGGGGCTCAGGGGATCCTACTTCCCCCACCAGGGATTGAACCCGTGCCCCTTGCATTGGCGGGACGGAGTCTAAAACACCAAGGAGACGCTTCTCAGTAGGCAGAATACTTACCTATTTACCTGGTTTCCGTGAGTCACCCAGAAACTCGCCGTTTTTTGTTCCTCTCTCCAAAACCCAGAGTGCCAGGCACAAATTAGTATCTCAAAGCAGGTAAATCGAATGACTTGGAGGAGGGACAAGGCCCCGAAAGTACCGGAGTTTGGAACCGCGCTCCCATTCACGTTCACGGGTAAACGCCTGGGATGCGCTAGGGCCTAAAGCGAGTAGTCCAGGTTCCCGCCTGCGAGTTTATGCCCCCAAGTCAGTGCCAGTTCTCGCGAAGGAAGCCCCTGGACGTTATGAGCTCGAGGTCTCGGGCCCAAGGGCAGAGAACTGAGGCGGTGCCTGCCGAGGGTCCTGCCGCCTCCTCTGCATTGCGGCGTGGCATCACGCGTAACTCCGGGAGGGCTCGTGGAGCACCCAAATCGCCGAGGGAAAATATCCGAAACGTACAGTCCAGGGAAATGACTCCGCGCACGCCCAGTTGCCCCAGAGAAGGCGACGTGGGGGTCTCGGGGAAGAAAAAGCCTAGCCGCCCGAAGCCCAGGCGGAGGGAAGCGCCGGAGCCCACCGGCCGCACTCGCAAAACTCCCGCCGCTTCCCGAGCTCTGGCTCGGGACGGGCTCCGCGCCGCGCCGCCGCCAGGAGGCAGGCCTCGCCCACCGGGGCACCACCCGGCCCGCAAGAGCCCCGCCGCTTTCCGCGTCCGTCCGAGCGGGGCGTGCCGCAGCCGGGGTCGCAGCCACGGCCCCCGCCCGCGTCACGCAGTTTATTTTCATCCGAGGCCGAGAGCTGGGAGCCCTTTGGGGAGGCAGTTCCGAGGATAGGGATCAAGCAAGGAGAAAGCGGGAAGCGCGGACAACGGAATGCTAGGGTTTCCGCGAAACTCCCGGGAGTTTCACGAGCGCGGAGCTAGAGGTGGTACACAAATATGTAGCTTAACTAAAGCAAGCAAAACAAGTGGGGTGCCCGAACGCGAGGCTTTAGTAAAGCTCACCCAAATCTCTTGTTAAAACTGCCTCTGCAGCGATTCTCCCGGATTGATTTTCCGCTTTGACCTTCAGTAAATCCTAACACTTTCCCCTGAGTGGCCAGAAGATAACTTGGCCAAGTTTTTTCCCCAAAGGTTTCCAGGGAAAAGCTCTTAACCCTTTCGGGAAGGACCTTCGGACAGTACAAATGGAAGGCAAAGTCAATCCCCGAGCCCTTCTTGGTCATACAAGTTCACAGCGGTGGTAACAGAAGGAACGACGGCTGTAACTGATCATCTAAAATAACTAATGGTCTGCGAACAAATTCTTCCTCCCCGTTTCAATGTTAAATGCTTCGCCACACACCAGCCCTCAATGCAGAGAAAATCACGGTGTTTATTTAGATAAAACTTAAACTTTCAAATGTAAAAGTGAACTCCTTGGTAAGGACTCCTGGCTACATCAACAAAGCAATGTAATGCCTGATTAGCAGTACTGATTAATGTTGGCTCAGGTTAATGCCCATTACAATACTTAAATGATTCAGCCATATATCAAACGAGAGTCAGTGAAAAATAACTTATTTAAGACTTTGAGGCGTTCTCATAGATCTTTCAAAGATCTGTGATGGACTTTATGGGTCATTTGTAACTATAACTGGTTGATAGCTGTCCTTAGCAACAAAAACTCGATTTAAAAAGAAGTCTTAGATGGGTTAACAGTTTGTTGTTGAGACTCTGTGATTGATAAGAGAAGCAATGAAACGTCTGGAAACGTGAAAATTGCTAGGTCCATAAAGTGATATATTAATATATAAGGGCAGCTGATTGTTCCTCCATGAAGCCATTCATTTTTGATCCTCAGTTCTTGTCAAGCCGTCATTTTATACAATTTTGAGGCAAGTCCCCAGTTTGAAATAAAGTGTCTTAGGAAATGCAAAAATCCAAGATGTATAGCTGTGTGAGTATTTATTGGGATTTTTCCACTCGCCAAAGTAAAAAGGAGCTGGTGATAGATAGGTGTACTTAAAATACAATCATATTTGGATTACTTCCACTACTCTGTAACCCGAAAAGGAAAACTGAGTTGAACAGAATTTGAATCTTCTTTTAAAAAATTATTTCGTTTCTTCTCACAATACCTATTGGAAATAGTGTATTAAAAAGTACATTTTAAAAAACTGGCGTGAAAGTTTTAAATTTATCATTGTAGTTTCTATTATTAAGCCTGACTGTGTAGAGATAGGTGTATTTGTTTAGTAATTTAAGCACTTTTAGATTACTATGGAGTGTTGATTAGAACATCCCAACTTACTGACAACTATAGAAACCCTTACCCCATTATGAAAGAACTCTTTTGAGTCACTCCTAGAAGCAGTTTTTGTGTATGTGTGTGTGTGTGTGTGTGTGTGTGTATTTGGGTTTCCACTAAAAATTTGTTTCTTCTCTGCATTCAATGGTTACTTTCTTTATTCCCATGAAATTTGTCAGATCCTCTCATTAGAGTGGCTTAGTTTAGTTGTCAACTTTCTAGGGCATTCAATTTCAGATAGTAACTAAAACGCCACCCTAACAGCATTTTTATTAACAGATGGTGGAAAACAAACGTCTTTGAAGAAGAACCGAAGGGGACAGGTTAAAAGGTCAATAAACAATTATTATTGCGCTTCAACTGGGGGGGGGGGGCGGGCGGGGGTAGTTCTCATCAAATTCCGTGGGGAGCCGCTCGTTCTATCTGGAGGATATGGAACAACCCAGCAAATCTCAGGGCCGTTCCCCAGGAACCACCTCAGACGACCCTCAGGGGTGGTCGTACCCTGGCTAGACGGTTCCAATAGGCCATCGAGTGGTCAACCTGTGGCGTCCCAGGAGTGTTTCTGGGGTTCGACTTGAGGGCCCATTGAATAGGAGACTGGGAACTCGACCTCGTGCCGCGGCCCTTGGTCAGACCACCACGAGCCTGCGCGAAACTCAGGTCTCAGCCCCTTTGGGAGGGCATGGTGGGGTCCCGTCTCCTCCCCCCCTCTTCACAGTGGCTGCTCCCTCCTCCGGTGAACTTTCTCTCGGAGCAGGGCTGATTTCCTAGGCTTTCTTTCCCTAGCCTTGGCAGCGCTCTGACGTGCACACCATGTGACCGGCCTCCTTCAGCTATAAGCCGGGGGAAGGTCCGCCCTCTCCTGGACTCAGCCCTCTCCTCCAACGAGCTCTGTCCCTAGACTCTCGACCGTCCCGCACCCTCCCGGGCGCCCGCCACTCTTGACTTGTTCGCTCGGTACCCCGCCAACCCCTCCTCGACGGACGCGGCGAGGGGCTGCTGGTGGAGAAAGGAAGGTCAAGTCCCCCCGCCCAGGCGGGGTGCGCCCCGAGCCAAGCCAGCGCAGAGATCGCGGGACCACCGCGGCGGCGCAGGAGTTACAAAGTCGCAGCGCGAGCCTCGGCCGCTGCACGCAGCCCCAGCGCCGCAGCTCCCGCAGCCGCGGAGCACCGTCCCCCCACCCCCGCCTCCCCCACCCCGCCCAGCGTGGCGCCCCCGGGCCAGGCCCGCCACCCGGGACCTGGGCTGGGGTGCGGCGGGAACCCGGAGCCCGGCGCCCCTATGGGCCGCCTCGCCGCCGCCGCCGCGCCACAGCTATGACCCTGAGCACGGAGATGTCCGATGCCTCCGGCCTCGCCGAGGAGACAGACATCGACGTGGTGGGGGAGGGCGAGGACGAGGACGACGAGGAAGAGGAGGACGACGACGAGGGCGGCGTCGGCGGCGGCGGCGGGCACCGCCTGGCTGTCCCCGCGCGGCGGCGGCGGCGGCGGCGCTCGTACGCCGGGGAAGACGAGCTGGAGGACCTGGAGGAGGAGGACGACGACGATGACATCCTGCTGGCTCCGCGGACCCGGGGCTCCCCGGCGCCCCCGGGTCCAGCCCCGGGGGCGGGGGCCGGGGCCGGTGGCGGCAGCGGCGCGGGCACGGGCGGCGGCGGCGTGGGCGCGGGCGCGGGCGGCGGCGCCAAGAACCCGCTGGTGAAGCCGCCCTACTCGTACATCGCGCTCATCACCATGGCCATCCTGCAGAGCCCCAAGAAGCGGCTGACGCTGAGCGAGATCTGCGAGTTCATCAGCGGCCGCTTCCCGTACTACCGGGAGAAGTTCCCCGCCTGGCAGAACAGCATCCGCCACAACCTCTCGCTCAACGACTGCTTCGTCAAGATCCCCCGCGAGCCCGGCAACCCCGGCAAAGGCAACTACTGGACGCTCGACCCCGAGTCCGCCGACATGTTCGACAACGGCAGCTTCCTGCGCCGGAGGAAGCGCTTCAAGCGGCAGCCGCTGCTCCCGCCCAACGCCGCCGCCGCCGAGTCGCTGCTGCTGCGCGGCGCGGGGGGCGCGGGGGGCGCAGGGGACCCGGCCGCCGCCGCGCTTTTCCCGCCCGCGCCCCCGCCGCCCCCGCACGCCTACGGCTACGGCCCCTACGGCTGCGGCTACGGCCTGCAGCTGCCGCCCTACGCGCCGCCCTCGGCCCTCTTCGCCGCCGCGGCCGCCGCCGCCGCCGCCTTCCACCCGCACTCGCCTCCACCGCCCCCGCCGCCGCCTCCGCCGCCGCCGCCCCACGGCGCGGCCGCCGAGCTGGCCCGGACCGCCTTCGGCTACCGGCCGCACCCGCTCGGCGCCGCCCTGCCCGGCCCCCTGCAGGCCTCGGCGGCCAAGGCGGGCGGCCCGGGCGCCTCGGCGCTGGCGCGCTCGCCCTTCTCCATCGAGAGCATCATCGGGGGCAGCCTGGGCCCGGCCGCCGCCGCCGCCGCCGCCGCGCAGGCCGCCGTGGCCGTGCAGGCCTCGCCCTCCCCATCTCCCGGGACGCCCTCCGCGCCCGGGGCCGGCGACGGCGGCGGCGGCGGCTGTGCGGCTCAGGCGGCCGTGGGCCCGGCCGCCGCGCTCACCCGCTCGCTCGTGGCCGCCGCCGCCGCCGCTGCCTCCTCCGTCTCCTCCTCGGCCGCCCTGGGGACTCTGCACCAAGGGACTGCCCTGTCCAGTGTGGAGAACTTTACTGCTAGGATCTCAAATTGTTAATAACGCTATGTTAGCGCGCTTGAGAAAGAGAAGGTAGGAATCATGGCTCCTATTTTCATCTGGGTGGTTTTGTATTTTGTTCCCTCCTCCCGGCGCGGCCCCTCCCGACCTCGCGCCCCCATTTCGTCGCTTGGGATTCTCAGACGAAACTGTTTGGCAACTTATCGGGCGCTCTTTTCGGCTCCGCAGGTCCCCCTATTTATGCAAAGTCGCCCTATGCTGTAGCCCCTCGACCTGGGGTGGGGAGGAAGAGGGTGCTGGTGGAGATCCGCCCTGTCTAGGGACAAGGGGCTTCCTTGACTTTGGGAACATTTTTAAAAAATCTAAGCCTTTTTGAGGTCTAGAGAGTCTCAGGTCCAGGCGTTAAAAGAAAAAAGAGAGATCAATAATGTTCTACAAAAGAGTAATGCAAAAATAGTAAAGGTCCCGAAGAATGCCAGAGAAGCAATAGTTTTTATTTGAGGACATTTGTCTGGTGTACTTTTTCATGAAAAGGAAAAAATGATTAACATGTTTACACAAGGAAAAAAGTCAAAATTATCATTTCTTATTTTAACCTGTGTTTTGTATCATAATAGACATGCGGAATTTTTATTTTGTACTTACTGCGTATTCTTTACAAGGAGTATTGTAAATTTTAACTGGCAATTATTGTACTATTCTAATGTAAGATTTTTACACTTTTTCAGAAATAAATGCTTAATTTTCAAAGAAAATTCTCCAAAAGAATCGACTTTAGTCATCCCCTTCTTAGTTTATTTTCTTTTCTGTTAAAAAAAGTTTCCTTGTGGGTTAAGTAGGAACCCATTATAGAAGAAAAAAGTTATATTTTCAGAGACAACTTAACAAAAACATCGTGCCATGATTTTTCATTTATACTAAGTCAAAACCATTGCAGGGGATCAGAAATTATTTTTAAATGACTACAAATAAAAGTTACTTTGGTATACATTTCCAAATCTTATTTGATTCCATTTTGAAGAGCACTGAGGATACTTAAAAGCCACAGTTCTCTAAGATAATTTTATAAAACTTTAAATTTTATTTTGGAGCTTCCCACTCCATTTAGTTTCCACTCACTTCTGAGCACAATATCCTATATATCTGTAAAAACTCTGCAACATAAGGTTATATTTTAATGGGAGTAAGTAACAAATCTATGACTTTTGAATTAAAAATTTATTAGAAAAAATTTGATAGAGGTCATCATCAGTTAAATAGCTTTCATCAAACAAAATATATAGATAAAATAAATTGTATTTGAAAGCTCTAGTGTTTAAAGCTATTTTCTTTGACAGAATTCCAGTAGTTGCATAAAGAACTTTTTATTCTAAAAGGCAGTGTTAACTTCAAAATTCTAGTTGAAATGAATAACTTAGAGTATGTAAAGAAAATCTTTTAATTTCCAGGTACTATACTCTTTAAAGAATGAAAATGCATCAGGTGTTTTTTGAACTACTTATATTTAAAAAATTTAGGTGATACAGGATCTCTTTTTTCAAATTTTATTTTCCTTACCTAGTTATTGAAGGTAGTTTATAGTTCTTTAAAAAGATAAGACTAGTTTTGGTTACTACCAGTAATGTGGGCTTCAGATAAAACGAAGGCATAGTAATTTGCATGCTTAATATCTGTGAATTGTTAATTTTTTCAAATATCTGGACAGGTATCTGAAGAGCTGGCGATTTAACCTAGCAAATTAACAAAGGCCACATTATAGGCCAATATTTTGCAGTGCCATTCATTCTTTGATGCCCTGTCCTTCCCTCCCTTTGGGGGGAGGTAAAACAACTGACCCTCACAGCCTCAAAATTAAGTTCTGCCTTTTTTCCCCTATGAAATATTTGAAAGAGGGGAAATAAGAGGCTAAAGTAAACACAATCATCCCCAAGTTTATCACTGATACCTAGATACAAGTTGAAATTCGTTAGACCAAAGTCTTTTTTTGAAAAGTTACTTTTACCCTAGCCCACCTAAGGAAGAGGAGACACTGGAACCCGGAAGGTCTGGATGTCACTGGCGCCCCGGGTGGACAGACTTTAGCAGGCGGAATCCAAACCGCACAAGCACTGCTGGCGGGCCTCGAAGCCTTCTGTAAGTCATAGATCTGAATTTTTATCTGAAAGTAATTAGGGAGAGAGCGCGAAAGAACAAAATCGTGTGTCTCACTATTTGCGTGATGCTTGGGTATCCTGAACCTGGGAGTCCCGGCTAATCCCTTTCTCTATCCAAATTTCCGCATCTTTAAAAAAGTGCCGGGACGCGCTCCACCTCCCAGGCCGTCAGTGCTTTTAAGAGAAAGGCAAGAAAGCCTGGGCTATCCAGCGCTGCCCTCGGTCCGGGACCCGGAGCCGGGGTCCCGCTTCCCCCGCAAGTGCGTCGTGAGTGGTGAATCCTGAGAAAAGGTGGAGCCGACCCGCCTGCCTCAGTCTCGACTGGTGCGCCCTGCGAGTGCAGCTCCTCCACTACCGCCGGGTTTGGGGTTCCCCCGTCGGCTCTGCTGGCTCCGCGGGCCTGGCCGACGGCTGGCCGACCTATGGGAAAGCGAAGGCCGCGGGGCAGGCGAGGGGTGGGCGGTGGGCCGCCAGGCGAGGGCCGCGGGGCAAGCGAGGAGCGAACCTCGGGCAGTGGGCCCGGTGAGCCAGGAGCTCGGGGCGCGCCCCGTCAGGCCGCGGGGCGAGCAGGTGCTGGAACAAAGGCCGCCCGGCTACCGCGGCCTTTGATGGGCAAGGACGTCTCCTCCCCGGGCTCCTCATTCGCATGCAAATCCAGCTCTGGTCCCCTTTTCTTTGAAGGCAAACAGAAGGATGTTTGTGTGTTTGTAAGGACGAAACCGGCTTGAACAAGCCTTCCTCAATAGGCTGGGTCTCGAAAAATAAACCAGTTGGACAAACATTGGACACCAGCTCTCCTCCTCCCGACTACAAAGTGTGGATTTGCTACAACTCATTAACCCGAGGCTTTTCTCCCCTTCTCCTTGTTTCTCTGCTCATCAAACGCCCCCGTAGAGCCTGGAGACAAACGACCGAAGCGCAGTCGGGAGGGAATTGCAGTTAATGGGGAGAGGGATATATTGGGGCTAATGGTTCAGGCAGCTCTCGGAGAAGGACCACACAAAAAGGAGCCTCTCCATTCAGGACTCTGTTATGCGGCGGAGATTTAATCTGCAGCTAGATTTAGCCAAATGTTATCTATTGCGGGGGTAATGAAGCCCTTATGGATTGAATTGTTCCTTGTACCACACATGGTGTCATGACCTTAGATCATTTCTTGGTTGATTTCTTTTTTTCTCTATTGGGTAATTATTTTATTTCTTTAAAATAAGAAGCTAGCGCTTCTGCTCAACAATGTATTTCCTCTCCATCCCCATCCTGTGATTTTAAGAGGCCCTTCCCTTCCTCTTCGAAAAGAAACTGAGGGGAAGGGGAAAAAAATTACTAGGATTTTCTGCATGTTTTACTACGGCATCTTGTTTGCACATCTCTCCTTCCTGCCCCCTACTCAGTGGCCCATTCCTGCCCAAACTTTCTGCTGATGGAATTGGAATTTGGGATATATTTGTTATCACACTTCTTACAGTGTATGGAGTGAGAATCCATCTGTGGGGGGCTGGAGGTTTCCGCCCTTCACAGGTCTTTTTTTATTGTTTTTTTTTAAATCCACCATTTCTTCCTCTAGCCTGTCCTCTGAGAGAACTGGAGGAGGTGGTTATTCTGATGGAAGGTGATTATTTTGATGGAATACCAGCCCATGTCATTTATTAAAGGCTGTCTGAGGCCAGCGGTTGTGCCTGTTTTGTTTTTCTCTCTAGCTCTGGTGGTTCTGATTTCCGTGCTTGACTGAGGACCAAGCTTGGAGCAACTAACAGTGTTATTGCAACTGCTATTGATGGGTAGGGATCTGATGTTACTATCTGAAGCTAGGAATTAAGAACTCTAGTTTTCCTTGAGAAATTCTCTGCTGGCTACACATTTTGCTCACACCTGTTTTTATTGCGGACTGAGAAGAGTCATTTGGGGGCAAATTAAAGGCCATATCAGCATCAAACTCCATCCAAGTCAGAAATCTGCCCAGGAAGCAGCTTGGTTTCTCTGGGCTCCTCCAATGGGACTAATTGGAATGCCAGGGGTCCCCTTCCCCCTTTAGAAAGGAACCAGACAAGGATAGTCCTGGGGGGCAGAGGACAAGTGAAGTGGGCCCGGCGTTGTCAGTTTCCATTCTTGTCTTTACTGGTTTCCTAGTGTTACAGTTGGGTCACACACATACACACACAGGCATGCATGCTTATTGCCCATCAGCTGCCACTTGCCTCCCTTTCCCCCTATGATTTTGTAATTAGGCATATGCTTTTTGTTGGTAAATGTGTTTGATGTCACAGCCAGTGAAACGTGGAGTGTTTATAGGGCCACGAATGTAAATGTGTAAATATGTTTAGTGTAAAATCTGGCCCTTCGACTTTAGCAATAAATACCCTGCCAACTCAGATACAATTACATTTGACAGAAAGATGGAGAATCTGATCATGACCAGCTGCTCAGGGCTCTTTCGGTCTTAAACTTTCCCAACTGAATTCACTTTTCAGATAATTTCTTTGCATGTCACATCTCTCTAATCACATCTTTCCCTTAATATGAACAGTTTTGGGCTCCTTTCTTTTTACTGTTGGCCCCTCTGGTGTGCAGGAAACTTCGTGGTTCACTCCTGCTTCTATACCTGGAAAATTCTATTCAATAACAAGTAAAAAAACACACATAGAAAACAACTGATTTTTATCATTGAACCCCCATTTTGAGTCCCCAGTCTCTGGGTGTGATAAGGAAGAGAAGTGAGGATAAAATATGTAAGCTTCATATTTCTAATTTTCCTTGTCCTTAGCATTAAATCGTAATTTTAAAAACTGCTTTAAGCTAGTCTAACTTTTAAGTGAGCACATTGTGTAACCAGCTTCAAGCCAAGAAGTAGATGTTACCAGTACCCCGGAACCCCTTTCCTGTCTATTCCAGTCACTACCCACAGCACACATTAACTTTTCAAAGGACTTTCACTAATATTTCTCTCAACTACACTGTGAAATAGTGAGGACAATAATCATTATTGACCCCACTTTACAAATAAAGGTATAAAGGCTCAAATGATATGACTTGCCCAAGGTCACAGCTACTGAGATGTCAGCATTTAAATCCCATTTTATTTACATTACATCACACTACCGTGTTACCATCATTGTGATTGATTAAATGTCCACCCTGGTAGGGCAATTGCCTTAGAGGTCGCTGTGTAGAAGAGTCATTTATTTCTTATACATTTTTTGTTTTTGCTAGGTTCTCTTCCCTGCCACCTGTACTCGGGGCTTCCCAGAGATACCCAGCCCATTTTGGATGCATTTGGAATTGAACGTTGATTATTCAGAAATATCAGCTTCCTCCACCTAGTTCTGTATATTTTTTCCTAGCATTGCTTTTTTTCTTTGCATCAGCAGTCTTCTTTAAAACATTATACATACACACACACAACACACACACAGAGACAACTTAACCTTTTTCACTGCTGTCCTATTTGTCGATTTCCTTAGCTTCTCTTACTGATTGTTAATGCTTAAAATCTACCAAACTGGCAGAACTTTTTTTGCTAAACTGTTCAGTAGGTCTTTTAAACCAGACTTAGGGTCTCACCCTTTTCATGTGGAAATGAACGTGTTAAGAGTCATATCAACTGACTCAACATTTAGTGAGAAAGCAAATCTTTTTTTTTTTTTTTGGAGAATATGTGCACCCCACACCCTCTCGGCAATTTTACTGTCTTTGAACAGCTGCATATCAGGTGTTGAGTGGGTTCCTTTAGCTCCTGCACAGTGAACGCCAGGCACTGGAGTCTCTTGAGGGCCAATCCTACCTGAAGCTCCAAACTTACTGGCCACCAGTCTCCCTGAAATGCCTTGGAGGTGGGGGGGAGGGGGAGGGAATTCCAGACCACCTGCTGGAAGAACATCTTTCCCTGGATGTGACGAGCTTATCCTTGCCAGTCGCTAGCAGAAGCTTCACTGAAACCTGGCCTCCTCCAGGCAGGCTCTGGAGCCGCTATTTGTCCCTTATGAGGCCACCCAGGCTGGAGCCAGTGTGGGGATTTCATCGAATTGTGAGTTGCAACCAGGAAGGAAAGTGTTTGTGCCGATTTTTTCAAGAAACAGGGCTTAATGCAAGGTAACACTGATTTTGCAGAGAAAAAGTGTCTTTGTTTTTTTGTGTTAAAGCACACTGTATTTAATGCTTCCATCTTTAAATGGGTAATCATTTAATCTTTAAATGGGTAACCAAGGAAATGCCAAGTCTGGATTCACTAGATTAGCCTGAGTGTTTTCCTATGGAAATACACACACACACACACATATACACGTACATACGTAATTTCTTTAGGCTTCTTATTTTGTATTGGGGTACAGCTGATTAACAATGTCATGGTAGTGTCCGGTGAACAGAAAAAGGACTCAGGCAAACATACACATGTGTCCATCAGAGAAAGTGTTTTTGCAAATGCTTTCTTCCCCTTCTAAATTCTAAGTTGTAAAAGACAACAAAACCCCATTTCAGGAAGAAACGCAGTCTATTGAAATCAGATTATTTATCTCAAGAATATGGAAAACCCTAATTCTGAATTTGAAATTAGGAGGTCTGGAAAGATAATTTTCTAATCTTAAAGTGAGAGTGTCTCTATTTTTCAAGATAGGATGTTTCCCTTTATGTAAGATGCTACTGTTAAGGAGAATATATCTGGTCCATTAGGCAGAATGCAATTCTGTGTAATGCATCCATAGGTCCAGCGAGTCCCTGGAGCACCAGGAAAGGATGAATCTGAGGCCATGGGCCCTGCCCGGGTCTGTCTGTCCCAGAGGGACACAGAAACAATCTACGGAGTCTCTCTTAATTGCAACTCTGATCAATAACAGACTGGCAAAGAAAGGGGGAGCAGATAATAATTATGGCATAGAGCAGAAGCTTCTTTGAGCACTAGGTTAGGAATTTCCTTTAATATAACTAAAAGGCTGATATTTTCAGCCATGAAAGGTGTGACACATTTTCTGACAAGTCAGTAATGAAGGATTATTATGAATGAACAATAATTTGGTTTTTCATTTCTATTTTTATTTTTTATGCAGAGTTTCATATATATGAAAATGACTGTGACAAGATTGTATTCTGTTAAATGAGGGGGGAAAATCACAAACCAAAAAACCAAAACCCTCCAAAGGCTGCAACAGAAGAAATAAGACTCAGTTAAAAATAAATACTAGATCAGTTTTCTTCACACTCATTTATATTTGAGGGGAGTGTGGTGATGGGTTTTGAGAATCAATAGGCCAATTTACATGAAAATATTTTGGAAAACATAAAACCTACACACATGTATAGACTGATGGTTCTTTTGTGGCTTCTTTCCCACTTTCATATTCTTCCAGAAAATAAAAAGAAAAACCTCTAAACTTTGGAGTATACCCAAATCCTTAAAGTAGTGAAGTGAAACTTTTGCCCTCATGTAAAGCTCATCTTTCTTCAACATTCCCACCCTATCTATGAAATAAATCATTATTTAACCCTTTCTAGAAATAATGAGGAAAAAAGGTGGCATTGTGTTTTTTCTTACCTCAGTCAGATGTATATTTGGACAGATAACTTTCTCCTCCCTTCTAAAATAAACAAACCAATGGTGTTTTAAATCCCTCTTCTAGTCTCTTGTTCTATTTCTTTTCTCTAATTATTTATCTACTGATCATCTCTTTAACCTCTAAGCTTTGAAAAGTGGGATTAGTCTGCAGTATTTATTGAGCACCTGCTACACTGCAAATCCCTTTATTCCCAATTTAAATATAGGGAACAAATGCAAGAATTCCCACCACCAAGTTGCCTCTAATAACAGAAACATACACTCACTCAACAAGAGAAACAAGCCATTTCAGCAGCAAACAATGGGGTGGGGGGAAGGCTAGGAAGATCTTTTTTCACTTCTCCACTTAATAGAGCCATTAAAAAACAAAAAACAAAAACCCCAAAACTCAATTGTCTGTAAACTAAACTGAAGTTGCTTCTTAAAACTATCTTTCTGGTGTGGCAGTTCATTCACAAAGCACCTAAAAGAGCTAGGTGCCTGTGTGGTATGGAGGCACTAAACTCCTCCACTCAGAGAACTAGGAATTTGAGTTTCTTCTCAAGTTTTTAAGGATTTTTACCAATCATTCACCCATCAGTCTTATCCCTAGCCACCAGTTCAATCAGTGAAGAACTGAAAAGGAGGGGGAGGATCTTCATGATCAGGCTTATCACAAAATGCTCATACCACTGTGAACTGGGACTGGGATCTACAAGGAATGCGTTTATGTTCACATGCGTTTGTGGAAAGACTCAGATACAGAGGCACAGTGAAAAGCCCTTGGGGCATTTTTTCCTGTTCTTAAACATAGTATTCCAAACCAAAGAAAAACTTTAAAATAAATTTTTAAAAATTTTAAAGAAAAAATATTTTCTTGTATTCTTTTCTCACTTCTAAATATTTTCCACTTGCAGACACTGTAGACACACTAATATGCAAACTCAGAGAAGTTAGGGTTCGGAAGAGTTTTTCAGGACTCAAGCATTAAGCTCACCTTAAAGTTCTCTCAAGAAACAGGGCAGGTCACCAAGTTTGGGTCTTGTTTTCTTCAAAAGGAACCAGGGGTACAGAAGACAAAAATAAGATGTTGAGGCGCTGTGTTCTGTTGGTCTATTTAAGGAATTTAATATTTCTTGGCCTTCCTCCCCCTTCCCCCACTCTCCTCCCATCTGCATATTTAGCAGGACTCCAGCAAACCATCCCCCACACGTCATTAGAACTGTGTGGGATGGGATCCCTTATTTTGGGGAGTTGGTGGGTGCGAGTTGTTATTGTAACTCTATTCTGTAACTAAAGCTCTGGCATGTAATAAATCTCTCCCCAAAGACTTTTGGATCTTTGATTTGAAAAATCGGATTCCTTTTGTGGAAACAGTTGACAGGAACCTAAAAGGATTAGTTGCATTCCACATAGGATAATTTTTACTGGCAACATTTTGAAACGATTTGGTCCCTTTCAGACCTTAAACAATGTCCAGAAAAACGATCTAACGAGACTTGTATTGTTTTCCTTTGTCTGTGAATCCGTTTGCCGCTTGTGCCAACGTCTCCGTAGGGTTTTGACAGGGTGCTGCTCCCGAGCAGTGCACCAAATTAATTTTTGATCGCCCTTTCTACTTGGTTTACCTCCTTCGGCCAGGGGCGCAGCAGTGTTTTCCCCTCGCCAGCCCCTGAAATGAAGCGGGAGCCGGTGGTCTGTCTCTCGGTGGCGCCGCGTCTGGGAGGGGGCGCAGGGACTCGTCGCGACTCAGCGAGGCCCGCGCGCCCGGGGCGCAACCGCCGGGCCCTCGATCGCCAACAGCTCCGGCTCTCGGACTGGGCAGGGGTCGGCGAGGCTGCGCGCACTTCCTAACCCTTCGCCGTCTGACAGTCCTGGGGCTCTCTGTCCAACAGAACGCGATGCTGAAAGCGAGAGGGCGAAAAGGGAGATCATTTTGCTTCTCCTTCCTCCCTAAGTACCCCCCCCCCCGCCCCGAAAAAGAGCCCCAAACACAAACCCAGGAGAGGCCTGCCTCCTCCCAGCAGACAGCCGCTGTGCTGCTGCGCGCGGGCCGCGGGCGACCGCGCTCCCCGCCTCCCCCGGCCCTCTCCACTGTTTATTTTGTTGTCAGCGGACTTATCAAGATGTTAGTTTGCTGGAGGTTCTGACCTGCCCGGGCGCTTTGGCTGCTCAGCCCAAGCTTTCCCCTCTGTTTTTACACCTGCACAAACTCCACCGCACTCCCCTGTCTGATTTATGGCCCAATTAAAGGTTCAGTGTTCTTGAAGCCACCCGCGCTGCTCCGGGCCACGGCGGGCGCAGGAATGCGCGGGGCCCGGCCGCTCTGCGCGCGACGACCCGGAGCGCGCGGCCGCCGGGCGGCGCGGGTGAGGGGCCTGCTCGCGGAGCAGGGCGAAGGAACCTCGCACGCACTCAGCGTACGGCCGCACGCAGTTAAGCCTCCTCAAAGCAAAGTTCTTTCCTTCTTGGGGTTTCGGCTTTATTGAGACGAAGCGCAGCTCGGACAGCCCGCAAGGCCCGGGGCGGGAGGGCGCGGGGAGTGGCCACGTGGCGCGGCGGGACGCAGAGGCCCCGCACCGACCTTCCGGCCGTGACCCCCGAAGTCCCCGCTGCCCGGCCCGCCGGCCGTGCTGCCCAGGCCGCGCCTGTGCACCGCTTTCCGGGGGAGGAAGGGGCGGCGGCGGGGCGCAGCGAGGCGGAGAGGCTCAGGGCCGGGGCGCGAGGCCGTGTGGCTCTCGGCCTCGGCCCTTCCTTCCAGCCTCTCTCCGCAAAGGCTGTTCGTCCCGAGGCCCGGAGAGTCGCTCTGGGAGAAGCCGGAGGTGCCCGCTGTCTGCTCCGGCAGAGCGAGGGAAGCGCGGGGTCAGCGACCGCCCAGCTCGCGGATCCCGCGGGAGCCGAGCCTCCGCAGGGCGGGTTGACTGGCTCCGGCTCCAGCCTCCTTCTTTTCGGCCTTTTCTTTCTGGAGAGAATAAGCGGCAATCCAGCCGAAATTGGCAGCATTGCGCATCTTCCTAACCCAACTCTGTCTTCTTCCCATCTATCAATCCACCTTTCTAATTAGACTAATTAGGAGCGCTCTGGAGTGTCGCTAGGCCCAGGGACTGAAACGCTTAGAGGTTGTGAAAAGAGTCCTGAATGGCCACGCTGGGGGCCGGGCGGGGGTCTTCGCGACCCATTCAGCACAGAGTAACAGTGGCAACATTTATCCTTGGCCATTGAAAAGAGGCTCGATTAAAACGTTTGGGAACTAATGCCCACCCTGCATCCCTTCTCTAATTAGAGGAGCCCGGGGCGATTTCGAGAAGGCCGGGATCCCGCAGACACAAGCCCCCAGCGCCACTGCTTTCCGCCCTTTCATCTCAGTCCATTTCCTTCCCGGAGACATAAGTCCGCCACCTCCCCACCTGCTGCTGGCCTGCCTTTCCCGCGCACCGCTCGCCCCTCACTCTGCCCAGGCTGGGGGCCAGCCAACTGCGGTAGGACGTGCAGCGGGGCAGAGAAGTTGGGGGCAGCCTAGTGGAAAAGCACCCTTTAGCATTTGGCAGGCTCCAGATTTTCCCCTCCATCCTCGGGAGTTTTCACAGTGCCTCTGTATAGGTTACTCTTTCCCTTACTTTTAAAAACGTGAAATTTCCAAGTCAAGATTCTGGGAATGGGAGTCTCAGGCGCCCTCTTGATCTACTGTACTAGCATAGTGGCACGCTGTTATAGGAGTTCTTTGCCTTACCAGGCTTTTAAATAAACGTGTATTATGTGCCTAGCCAGATTCTTACTGTACACGTCGGCCTTCTTCCTTCCGTATTGGCCCATCCCCAGATACGCCTTGGGACTTCCCTCCCGGCTCAGACGGTAAAGAATCTGCCCGCAGTGGCAATGCGGGAGACCACGGGTTCAATCCCTGGGTTGGGAAGATCCCCTGGAGAAGGGAAGGGATACCCACTCCAGTATTCTGGCCTGGAGAATTCCACGCCCAGGGGAGTGTCCCCAGCTGTGGGCTCGCAAAGAGTCAGACAGGACTCTGAGACTAACGCTTCAGATACGTCTTAGGAAGCTAAACTTGACTTGGTTCAATTCCTCTAGCAAGTTATACATTCTAGCCACACCGCCCCCCCCCCCAGGTTTATATGCAGATTTTAGCTTTTTCACGGCTTAGTAGGAAGATGTCAAGACACAAGGTATTAGAGGAACAAGTGATAGAAATGAGAAATAGCAGACACATTTCAACCACAGATTTTGTGTATGTGTGTAGGGTTATTTGTTCATTTTCTTGGTAAGAGGGTGATATCTGATATTTTTACAAAAATTTGAAACACATTTTGCCCTTGAATAAAGTAGATTGAGAAGGGCTGAGTTCTTCTCCTTTTCTTCCTTTTTCTCCCTTCCCCTGCCCCGCCCCCCTTTTTGTTATCCTAATCCTTCTCTTTGGAAAAGTGCCAGGTATACAAAGAAATATCATCAGGTCACAGTTCTTGATCTTGTTAATTTAGAAAAGTGGAACCTCAGCAAAAGATGCTATTAACTAAATGTCAACCCACAGCATGCAAAATTCCTTGGATCCAAACTTCAAAAAAAGGAATGAAGGATGTCATGTGAGTGAAAGGAATTGTGGAATTTTTAAAGGCCTAAAGTGATCTTAATACATTTTTATTGCTTCCACACCCTGCTTCATAATATTTTAATTTAACAGTTACAATATGCATGACATTGCAACAAAAATCTAACTTGTTAAGAAGCTGGGAGGGGCAGAGAAAATGAAGAGAGACAAAGTGGTACACTTACAATGGGGAAAATTATAATTTGCAAAATTTTAAATTCCTGGAAACATAGAAGTGAGAAGCCAAAACTGATTCTGTCTGTGATTTTAAATAATCAAACCTCTTACTTTTTCATTTCAGTTGCTAATTTAAATTTTAATTAAATAACAGCAACTAAAGTATTCAACTCCTAAGCATACAAATTGGTAAACTGTGTAACCACTACTTAGATCAAGTTATTGAACATTTTAAACACCCCAGAAGATTCTTCCATGCTCCTTTTCAGTCAATACCACCCCACCCTCAACCACTATTCTCATTTCTATCACCACAGATTGTTTTTAAATGTTGAACTTCAGATAAATGGAATTATACAGTTTGTATATAGTTTTTTGTTTGGCTTTTTTTTACTCATCAATGTTTTTGAGGTTCATCTGCTAAAACTCCTATTTATAAGACAATTTAATTGGTAAGTCAATTTATATAGATCAAGAAGGGCAGACAGACACTGGAAAGCTTTAACTTACTCCAAAATTGAAAACAAGCAACATTAAATTAAAAACAAACATCCCTCTCAGCTCTACCCCTCCTCCTCCAAAATATGTCATTATCAACCAGCAGAGGTAATTTTATGATTACAAGTACATAAGTAAACAAATAAGATGAAATGGTTTACCTGCAACAACTGTTAGTTACATCATTATCAAGATGTAATTGTGGGTGAATGTAGAGGAAGCAGAAGCCACAAGCTGCTTTTGTCATTGGATTCTGTTTCCTACTCACCATTTCAACAGTAGGAAGTACTTTAGGCCTCTTCACAAAGAATGGCATGAACTTGAGGGGGGAACATAAATGCATCCAGCTTGTTTTTATCTCAGACATGCAAGTACTTAGTGCAACAGCCTGTCAAGTGCACTTTGAATTTTGTTTGAAAGTGTTCATTTTGCAACTAATCTAGCCATCTATACTTGGGTCTTGTCCATGGGTCATCATACAAGCCAGTTAACTTTGAACAGAGAAAACTGCACCCTATGAATGAAAGCAGCACAGAAACCTATAGGATTATGACGGTCCTGCTGTCCCCTAGGATCCTCAGCAATCCAGCCACAAAGACTGCTCTCTCATGAATTCATGAGGGTGACCAGCCAGAGACAACCAGTGCAGCCCATCATCAGTGCTGCTTCCCTCCAAAGAAACAAGAGAATGCAGCCACTACTAATTTTTTTCCCCAGGAAGGACAGCATTTTCAGGCATGGGCATATTTGTGCCATGGGATAAATTATGAGATGGGATAGAAGAGACTAAAGTGAGGTTTTGATTGCTTATTAGTAGATATTGGTAAAGTTGAAGTAGAGAACACATCTTTTTATAATGTTAAATCTAAAAAGTTAACATAAATATAAAATAAGCCATGAGCTTCATATTCAGGAAGGCACTGTGAAGACAAAAAATCATTTCTACTGAATTCTCATACCAGTCATATAAATTGAATCAGTAATTTCCAGAAATAGGCAAAAAAAGAAAAACACTACATTCCCATTATAATAGCCAAAATTGAAAAGAACAATGACACCCGTTGCTAGTGAGGCTGCAGAGAGACTGGATCTCTCATACATTACTGGTATGACTGTAAAATGTTAGTCACTCTGGAAGAGTTTGTCACTTACTTACAAAACTAAACATGCACCTATCATACAGCCCAGCAACTAGACTCCAGGCATTTACCCAGGAAAATGAAAATTTATGTTCACAGAAAAATCTACATAAATGTCCAGAGCAGATTTATTTGTAATAGCAAAAGGGGAAAAGAAGACAACCCAAATGTCCTTCAGCGGGTGAAATTCTGAGATATTCATACAATGCAGTACTGCTCAGCAGTAAAAAGGAGTAAACTATTGGGCTTCCCTGGTGGCTCAGATAGTAAAGAACCTGCCTTAATGTAGGAAACCCGGGTTCGATCTCAGGGTTGGGAAGATCCCCTGGAAAAGGGAATGGCAGCCCACTCCAGTCTTCTTGCCGGGAGAATTCCATGGACAGAGGAGCCTGGCGGGCTACGGTCCACAGGGTGCAAAGAGTCAGACACAACTGAGTGACAAACACACACACACAGTGGTAAAAATTATGTTTAGTGAAAAAAGTGAACTTCAAAAGGTTATATACTGGGTGATTCTATTTATATAATGTTCTTGAAATGACAAAACTATGGAAACAAATTGGTTGTCATGGGACAGGGGAAAGGGTGGGAGGGGTTCATAAACAAAAGGGTAGCGGGAGGGAGCTCTAGCGATGAAAGAGTTCTGTGACTTGTTTGCTGTGGTAGTTACATGAATCTATAGATGCCCCAGTGGCTCAAGAGGTAAAGAAACGATCTGCAATGCAGGAAATGTAGGAGACACAGATCTGACCCCGGGGTTGGGAAGATCCCCTGGAGTAGGAAATGGCAACCCACTCTGGTATTCTCGCCTGGGAAATCCCATGGACAGAGGAGCCTGGTGGGCTGCAGTCCATGGGGTCACAAAGGGTCAGACCCAACTAGGCATAGACGCAACACAAGCAGGAGGGAGTTCTAGTGATGAGAGAGTTCTGTGCCTTCTTTGTTATGTTATAGTTACATGAATCCATAGATGGGATGAAATTGTATAGAACTACACACACACACGAATGCATGTAAAAACTGGTGAAGATTAAGTCCTCTTGTAACCTATAAGCTACTTAATGGTGTTAGGCAATGTCAGTTTCTTGGCTTTTATATTGTACTGCAGTTAGTTACATGACGTGTCACCACTGAGTGCTGGAAGCTGAGTGGAGGAAACTGAAGGGTACGTGGAACTCTATGTACTATTTTGGCAACTTCTTCTGAGTCTATAATTATTTCACAATAAAAAGGTAAAAAATAAGCTAGAGATGCTTTAGTCGATGTCCTATTAGTAGAAGGCTCTGTTGATGACAAGAGCTTTCATTGGTTGGTTTCTCATAATTAATAACAATGAATTTAGCCCTGCCCTTGCTGCAGATATTTTATAAGCAATGTTTAAAAGACATCATTTAACACTGTATTTTCTATTGATAGGCCTAATGCTGAAAATTTCTTGAAAACTAAAACAATCTGCCCATTTGTTTGAAAAACTTCATTCTTTGAAGGTGGATTTGATTTCTGCAAATTTTTCCAAATGCCACTGAGAGTTAAATACCATGAATAAGACAGATGACTACAAGGGGTGAAACAGCTTTTTTGCAAAGCCAAAGTGTACCTGAAGATTTATCATCTAGTGTAAACTGGTCACAAAAAGAGTCCTGAAAATGGCCTTGGGAGTGAGAGCATCACTGGTATCACGTGACCTCCTATGGTGATTGCTTAAAAGGAAACACTCATTTTCATGCATAAGATCTGACCAAGGTTTAAAAATCTGGTTTCATTTCTAGAGCGTGGCTGTAAATTAAGTCCTTGGAAATGTGTGTCTTATTTTAAAAATAGTATGTTAAACAAAATATGGAGGGTTCAAAGGGTAGCGGTTACCAATCTCTTTTTAAGCAAAGCACTACTCATTACCTTATCTATTTTGTAACTGAACTATGGCCAATGAAATGTTAATGTTTATTAACTCGGCTCTGACTCTCTTACTCCCTCTACCAAAGTGTTTAAAGGTGATTCAACCAGTACTACCACTAGTTAGGTTGTTAAACATCTCTATCGACGAAGAGTGTGTTCAGTCCTCATAATCAAGAGTTGGCATGATTATGGCTCGCACTCAATGCAGAGCCTGCCCAGGAGATCTGGTCTGCCTATCGGTAAGTGGACCATGACATAGAAACAATCTTAAATTCCCACTGTAAGCAGACCAAATCATGAGTGACTGGATTTCAGACCAGTTTTGAGTCCTGATGCCAGTGTTTTAACTATGGTACTTGTTCTTTTCCTTCAATGTTTTATTGCTTTATTATTTTATTTCCTCTAGGAATTGTGGAGTTCTAAATATTATTAGTGGTTTACCACTTTTACACACATGTATCCTATTATTTTTGGAGATTTATATGTGGAGAGAGAGATTGGCCTCTTTATTCCATCCATTCATCTACCTGCTCACATATATGGGCTCCCATCTGTTTAAAGAAGTGAGAAGGGACCACACAGAATCTAAGACTTGAGCAGAAGAAGTTGGTCATGAGTATCTGACAAACATTTGCTTTTATTATAGAAAAATCTCTAGTACTTTATCAAAAAATTTTTTCTCACTTATTGATTTACTTGAAAACAGTTTATTATTTTAAAAATAAAGCAACTTAAGAAATATTACTTGGCGTAATTTCAACCAAACTTCTTGAAAAGATTGTAAACATTTTCATTTAAAACTGTAATAAAAAAAAAAACTGTAATAAAATACATGAAAAAAGTAATAACAAACTAAAACCACTGCTTATGAAATGCTATAAAAGTGTCAAAACGTGGGAATTTGTTACCAGATTCTTGGGTCTATATAGTGTTACAAGCATAACATATATTAAAGATGGAAGAAAGTACAAATAAAGATAATATTAAAATATGGATATTAAAACTAAAACAAATGATCAAGTCTAACCAAAGACCTACATTTGATTTTTCATTCATTTACCCATCTTGCATTGAGTGGATACCTCAGTATGTCTTAGCCATGGTGTGATGTACTGTGGATACAAAGAAAAAATAAGACATCTGGTTGGAGAAGTTGGGGGAGAAGACATGTATACTAATTCAAAGATAAGCTTCAGTAGAAGTATGAATTGATTCGTGTAAGACCACAGTGAAAGAAGTAACTATGCTAAGGGGGTCAAGAAAGGCTTTGTAGGGGAGGTAATGTTTGAGATTACATTCAGAAAACTAAGATCATGGCATCTGGTCCCATCACTTCATGGCAAATAGATGGGGAAACAAGGGAAACAGTGACAGACTTTATTTTTGGGGGCTCCAAAATCACTACAGATGGTGACTGTAGCCATGAAATTAAGACACTTGCTCCTTGGAAGAAAAGTTATGACCAGCCTAGACAGCATATTAAAAAGCGGAGACATTACTTTGCCAACAAAGGTCCATCTAGTCAAAGCTTTCGTTTTTCCAGTAGTCATGTATGGATGTGAGAGTTGGACTACAAAGAAAGCTGAGCGCCGAAGAATTGATGCTTTTGCACTGTGGTGTTGGAGAAGACTCTTGAGAGTCCCTTGGATTACAAGGAGATTCAACCAGTCCATCCTAAAGGAAGTCAGTCCTGAATATTCATTGGAAGGGACTGATGCTGAAGCTGAAACTCTAATACTTTGGACACCTGATGTGAAGAACTGACTCATTTGAAAAGACCCTGATGCTGGGAAGGATTGGGGGTGGGAGGAGAAGGGGACAACAGAGGATGAGATGGTTGGATGCCATCACTGACTCAATGGACATGAGTTTGAGTAAGCTCCAGGAGTTCATGATGGACAGGGAAGCCTGGCGTCAGGCAGTCCATGGGGTCGCAAAAAGTCAGACACAACTGAGCGACTGAACAGAACTGAATGGTTGAGATGAGCCTTGAAGAAGAAAGAATATTATACAGGGGAAGAGAATTATAAAAAATGGCAGCATGAGAGAGCAGGATAAAGAGCAGGATGTTTTCAGTGAGCAGATAATTGAACACTAAAACCTCATCACATGGAGTCAACCAAAGGCCTATAATCAATGGATACTCCTAGTCTGGTCACCAAAATCTGAGGTTTCCTTGACAGGGACTAGAATCATTTCAGAGGTGGAGAGCAGAGAAACGGTGGACTGGGGATCTCTTAACTTGAGTGTGTGGTTAACTCTTGTACGCTTAACACTTCCAGCATATTTCTGTTATCCTGACTCCAAAATGGAAAAGTTCTATGGGGCATATGGTTTTCTGAATCGGGAAAGGAGAAGGGTATTTCCAGAGATGAGTCTCAGACATCTAGAGCCTGTTCTGAATGTCTGCCTTGATAAAAGATGGACAGGGATACAAGGCTAAGGGGCGAGACTGCTACTTGGGGCCTGCTGGAAAGAGTGAAGAGAGGGAGCCAGGCCCAGGGGGGATCCTTTTGATGAGTCACTGTGGTACCGCTCACAGCCATTGCATCAGGCCTTCTCTTACTCGAGGGATAACCAGACGTCATCCCCAACTTCTCCAAGCTCTAGTACTAGTTTTCTGATGACTGCTAGACATACCCAGGATTTAGTAAGCCTCACCTTTAACATTTCTAAGATCAGCCTCTTTCCGTCATTGGCTTCCCTTTCTGACTGCTTTACTTCCAACTCTAGTCCTCCATTTTCACATTGACCCAGGCTTAACATTGTCACAGTCTTCCTTTATTTCACATTAATTCTCACATCCACTCATCTACCAAGTTTGGTCCATTCTTCCTCTGCAAAGACTCACTTCTCCTTTTCCCACTCTCACAGTCAGATATCAAGCCCCTATCACCCTGTGCCTGTACCGCTAAAATAACTTTTTCCCCTCTGGCTAAAATAACTTTTCCCCTCTGGTCTTCTTATCTCCAGTCTCCCCACTGTCTAGTATATGCTGCCGGTTACCTTTCCCCAAACCTGTATATCATGTCACACTTTGCTCAAGAATCAAGTCATTCTTTATAGGTTGCATGATGGAGTGGTAAGTTTACCTTATAAACAAGATCTTTCACAACTGGGCCAAACTTACTGTCCCAGCAGACACTACAATCTTCCTGCTTTTCACACTATTGATGACATTATTCTCCACGCCTGTACTATCTTTTCTTCTTCTGTGGTCTCCAGACCTAGCTGAGATATTTCCCCTCTCCAAGAATACCACTACTACATGAGAACTAAAACTACACAAATACTGTTACTACATAGTTAACATGTATGGAGCACTTCGTGCTGAGTGCTTTGCTAATTATGTTATGCAAATAATCTCATTTTAATTCTCACAACCATCCTATAAAGTACATCCCTGTTTTTCACAGGGGAGACCTAAAGCATGATAACATTGAGCCGCCTGTCACTGTCATATATCCTTAAGTAGATGAGCTAGGGTGAGGTTCTGATTTCAGAACCTGGGCTCCATTAGTCTTCATTGCTCCCAGAGAAGGACTTGTCTCTCCAAACCTGAAGAATTTATTAAATGTACTACTTAACTGGCATTAATTCTATAAGACACCATCACCAATAAATCACATAAGGCTGTTGAATTAACTATTTAGATTAACAAATTTAATACATTATATAATCAGGGAGGGTGATTCTTTGGGAGAATCACCCTGGTGAGATATCTATTAAGAGCTTTTATGATGTGTTCATATGCACTGTCCTCAAGTAAGTATCCACTGTGTTTTAAGCTGCTTAAAAGAAAGCCTATACCTTGTAATTTTCTGTATTCCTATAATGTCTTGTACATGATTAGCATTTGATAAATATTTTCCAACTGATGAATAAACTGACGAATCTGCCATTCCATTGAAAAATCTGGGTACAATAATTTGGAGTTGATTGGCTTTGTCTCTGATTCAAAGGGCTTCTCAGGTGGTGCTAGTGGTAAAGAGCCTGCCTGCCAATGCAGGAGATATAAGAGAGGTGGGTTCGATCCCTGCGTCGGGAAGATTCCCTGGAAAAGGGCATTCCCTGGAAAAGAGGAGCCTAGTGGGCTACAGTCCATAGGGTGCAAAGAGTCAGACACAACTGAACCGACTTGGCACAAATACATGCACTGAGGCAAAACAGTGAAAAAACTGATGTAACCATAAAATTTCGACTAATGGATCTATACTATCCAACTAGAGCAGTAGGGTTATGATGATTCTTGTTCCTGGGTATCTGACGTTTTTACTACCACTGAGTGGTTTGACCAAAAGTCATAGACAGTATGAATGTTTCCGTTTCTCCATTTACCTGACAGGAAAGAAGACCTCTTATCATTTTTGGGTACGAGAATTTTTAAAGCTCTTCCCATTTAAGTTGAGCAGATTTTTTCTTCCTACTTTCATTTACTTGCTTGCTAAAAATTTGTATTTGTATTTAGATTTGTATTAAGTGAACAGAAGTTATACTTTCACATCTACAAATCAATAACTGAAAAACAAGCATTCAATATATGTCTTTGGGGCATTATAGTATTTAAAAGTTCTTCTTAATTATAAGGCAAGGAGTTGATCTAAAAAGATATTTTTTAAATGAAAGAATATTATAAAACCGCACTCGAATATTTGCTACATTTCCTTCTGAATTGTTCATTTTAACATGCACCTTTTAGTGAGGTCATTGAAGTCAGTTAATAGGATGACTGGAATAGCAGTCATTTAGGCCTTGTGGCTCACACAGTAACAAATCCACCTGCCAATGCAGGAGACCTGGGTCTGGAAGATCCCCTGGAGAAGGAAATGGCAACCCACTCCAGTATTCTTGCCTGGAGAATCCCATGGACAAGAAGAGCCTGGCGGGGTACAGTCCATGAGGGTGCAGAGAGTTGAACGTGACTGAGTGACTAACACAGGCCCTTGCTTTAGCATTTGGCCACAGAATTGCCAAAGTAGGGCCACATTCTTCAAGGCTTGGAGAGGTTAAAACATGCTTAAGGCCACAAATACAAGGTGGCAGAGTTTAGATTTGAACCTAGATCTTTCAACCCCAGAATCTGTATTTTAACAGCGTCATGGAGGTCTCCCAAGATGAGTTTGAGAGGATAGTACAGAGACCAAAGGGACATAATTGGAAAGGAGTAGAGAATTTTCCACAGCATTCTGTGGCTATGATGCAACTCCAGAGTTTGCATTCCTCTGGAAGGACCTAATACATAGAATTAGCTTTCTTAGCCACTTCACACTTTAGAAACACACTTGTGATCATTAAAAACTTTTTTTTTTTTAATTTAAAAAAGATCAGTCACAGAATCCAAAAAGAAACCTCTTAGAGAATCAAGATATGTAAACAATCTGGCATGGAGATAACTGGATGAATTTTTTCTTACTGAAAAAATAGCTGTTTTGAAGCTTTCTTCAAGTGATAAAAGTTCCCTTTGGTCCCAAACCTACAAAGCACCAGCTTGTGTGGGGTTAGGTCCATGAGGTCCATTATGTTGAAAACCTTAAATCCGAGATAAATAAAAAATCAAAGCTCTCTTCCAGACATGCCATATGAGGTACTGCTGAGAGATGGCTCCTAATTTGTGTTGCAAGTCATCATCATCATTACAAACCGTCAGTAACCATGAGTACACTGATGATGTGGGTAAATCTTCCCATGACTGAGGTCTTGGTCTTGTAAGAGAGAAACTGGGAAGGTCCAATCAGCTCTGAAGGCAATGCTTCTCAAACCTCATAATGCTCCGAATCACCTGGAGAGCTTGGTGGCATGCTGGGCCCCGTTGCCAGAGTTTCTGATTCAGTAAATCTGAATTGGGCCTGAGAATAAGCAATTGTAACAACTTTCCAAGTGATGCTGATGGTTTAGGAATCACACTGTGAAAATTAGTCAGCATATAAAGTGGGACCTAGGATGCCAGGGAAACACACTCCTAATTGTTGGCAGCTTCTGACATGGTTCCCGACGAAGTAACTCCCTCCCCTTGAGTGTGAACCAGTCATAGTGATTTGCTTCCATCAAAGAGAATGCAGCAAAAGTGATCAGAGGTCCCTTCCATACTCAAGGTATGAGAGACCTTGTCTTCCATCTTGCTGGCCTTCTTTCTGACCTACTTGCTCACTCTGATGCAGCCAGCTGACACGGGAGCCACTCGACACAGAGGCCCAGGTGGGAAGGAACCTAGGGAGGCCGCCAGCTAACAGCCCTGGAGGAACTGAGGTGTCAGCTCACCAATTAGCAAGGAACTGAATCCTGCCAAGAATCACGTCAGCGAGCTAGTGAGCAGATCCTTCCCAGTCATGTCATGAGATCTGCCTGCAGCCATGTGATTGACCCAGAGCCAGAAGATCCAGTTAAGTTGTGTGCTCAGAGTTCCTGACCCACAGAAACCCTGAGATAATAAATGTTGTTGTCTTAAACTTCTAAGTTTGGGCGGTAATCTGTTACATAGCAATAGATAACTAATACAAGTGACCTCCTGCCCTTCAATGAAGTACTAGATGGGCGGCAGGACGTGAGTGGGAGGTAGAGACTGTGCCTGAGCATGACTGATGAAACCCTCCTGTACACAGAGCTATGCTGGTACTGCATAACCAGTTAAGAAGCCTCCATTCTCTCAGTTTTATTTATTGTGTTCTTAGCGTATCATCTTTAAATGAGACTATTTATTCAGAGAGTCTATTATAAATTTTTAGAAGCTTTCTCTTTGCACTCTAAGGACCGCTATATGAAAAAATGCTAATGGAGTAAACAAAACTCCGTTAATTTGTGGTGTTACTGCACACTTAAGCATCTAAGAATCATGAGTAGTTTATAACAAACTTATATCTTTTAGAAGCTAATACCCATAGACAGGTAAGAGCTAAGAAATTTCTCATTTCTAACAAAAAATTTACATGTAAAGCAAATGACCAAAAGGAACATTTCAACTCACATGGTTACAAATGTGGCTGTGTATTATTTAGGTAGAGTCTTAGATTTTTCTTTTCTTTTCCCCATGGTAGAGAAACAGATCAAAGAAAATATTCTTAATGTTTTTCATTCATTTTGTCAACATATCTTTAGACAATTTATTAATGCAAGTTGTAATAGAATTTTATCGTGAAAGACAAATAGATTATAGGGCTTTTTTTTATAATGACTACATGACTTCTGTAGATTAAAATCAGGATGATCTAAATATTAACAGATTAATTTATGTGAAGGAAAAGTTACAAATCATTCACTTAAAAACTGGCTTTGTGCCCACATTCTAGAGGCACACTAGGGAGACTTGTAGCTGCACAGTTAATGTCTACACAGAGTGAATTTCTGAACATAATTTATGTAGATGAAGTGTGCAGAATGTTTTTATTTGTTCTACATCGCACTGTCTCACCTCTGCATGAACTTCCCAAACCCCGATCTACTCCAAATACTCTAACTCCCCTTCTCCACACTTCCCTCCAACGTGTTTGCTTTGGCAACTTTCATGTTCTTACAAACAATTCTTCCAGCAAAATCAATCACTCTTGCACCCAAAGAGAAATACTGTGGACTCAGTGCGATGACAAAATGAAACATGTTTGAAGCAAACCATGTGTTCCCGCGTGTCCGGAATTATGCTATTTGCTCAAGGAACATGTTCCTAATGTGTTTGGCTTCTGTTACCCCTTGTGATTGCAATGCTCATTGTCTTTGGAATTTATGATTTCAGAAGCAACTGCTCGGACTCACTTAACAGGACACGTCTGGAATGTGAAGCCTGGGGGATTCACCCAGCAGCATCACTCTGTTCTCCTTTCCAGGCAAGTCTAGCCCATATTTGGGCACCTGGTGTTTGAGGAATTCTGGGGGGACTGGTCCTCTTTTCCATTTGGAGCCCCAGAGCCTTATCTAAATGACATGGATCCATCATGATTTGAAAGCGATTCTGTTCATCAAGACAGAGGATGAGATGGTTGGGTGGCACCACCGGCTCAATAGACAAGAGTCTGAGTAAACTCTGGGAGTTGGTGATGGACAGGGAGGCCTGGAGAGCTGCAGTCCATGCGGTCGGAAAGAGTCAGTCACGACTGAGCGTCTGAACTGAACTAAACTGTTCATCAATCACATTATCAGAGAAAAAATACTTTCTGGTGATGGAGTAAGGCAATGTCATTTTCAAAAAGAACTTTCCTGCAGTACTTTCCTCAGAGGCACCCAAGGTACTTGACCAGATTTGCCTCTCAACTAGACAGCATATTTACTTAGAAGAGAAGCACCACTATTACCAACTCCACTAGTGTAGGCAGGAGACACATGAGCTATTCAAGATCCCAGGCCCTGTTCTCTTTCTCCATTTGATGAATGTCCAACCCTAACCCCAGGGATTGTTACAGAAGGAGCCATTCCCAGACCCCTTGAGCATTTTAACTGGGATTCTGCACTCTTTTCCCTTGGAGCTCTTCATACGCTCTGGGTTCACTTCCTGCCCCGAGTCCAGCTACCTCCTGAGGCCCTGGGAAACTCAGTTTCATGGAAGCCTGATTTTTCCCATATATCTCATCAGTCTTAGATTTTTAAGAACAACAAATGGGATAAGTAAAATTTCCCACTAGTCTGGTGTTTAATACATTAAAAATTAAAGCTATCAATCACTCATTGCAGCAAACAATGACGCAGGCTCAGGGAAGGTACACAACTGAATCTAGTTATAAGTGATGGAGAAAGCCTTTAGTTTTAAAAATGGAAGGGGCCAAGAATGAATACATTCTAGAGGCTGGAAATACAATTTTTCCACTCGGTAAAAAAAAAGTTGATATGCAAAATTCTAGCCTTTCTTTGAATCCCAAGGGCACTGAAATGAAATTTTATATTACCATCTTCCACAGACATTTGTGGCGGGGGTAGGGGAGGGTGGGCACTGTGCATAAAGGAGGGCTACTATAACAATGCGCAGGTTAAGAGCTAAGGCTTGGAAAGCCAATGGATTGAGACCCAGCTCTACCACTTATTAACCTGGTGAATGCTACTTAACCTCTCTGAGCCTCGATTTTGTCATTTGTAAAAGAGCACTAATAATACCTGCCTCACAGGTCTATCGTGAAACCATTATATGTGATGCATGCAAAGCGCTGGCACATGAGGCAGACTGAATCAGTGTCAGTTGCTGTCCTCATCATATCACCAGTTATTGACATAACGTTCCAGCTGGGGGCATGGGATATAACTAATCCAAAGAATGCTAGGAACTAAACAAGGAGGGCAAAAGTTAGTGCTTTTAAACAGAGGAATAAGGGGTTTCGAAAACGGGAGACAAAGCTTCAAAGCGGGAGATAGGCCCTGTGTGGGGGCTTGGTCTCCACCTTGAAGGTAGGAGGGGATTTGCCACCTATCCTGCCAGATCTATAGCTGCCTTGAACCAACATGGTAGTGCCTCCCTGTTGGAGGCTGAAAGTTTGTGTCCTTGACCCTCTGCCCCCAATTCATATGTTCAAACCCTAATTCCTGATGGTATTTGGAGGTGGGGCCTTTGGAAGACAGTTAGGTTTGGATGCGATCATGAGGATGACACTAACCCCCATGATGCATTAGTGTCCTTTATAAGAAGAGGACAGAGACTGGAGCTTCCTCCCCATGTCCATGTGAAGACAGGGAGAAGTCTACAAGCCAGAAAAGGGCCCTCCCAAGAAATGAACCTGTCAGCATTTTGACCTTGGACTTCTCGGCCTCCAGAACCCTGAGGTACAAATGTCTGTAAGTCATCCAGTCTCTGGTATTTTGTTATTTACAGAGGCCTGAGCGAAGACACTCTCACACGGAGGTGAAGGAGTATCAAAAAACAGCTTGGGCATGGGAATATGTCGCCTTCCAGATATGCAGTCTCCTTGGTTTATTGGACATCCAGGCATTTTATTGATGTCTTTCTCTTGACTGGCAGGAGCAAAGTGTCCTCTCTTGGCTGGGGTCACTGAGTAAAGGAAATTTGAGTTTGAAATATTGAAACCTGTTCTCTTCTTTGATGCCAAAGAATTTAAGTTCCTCAGCTATGATTTTTTTGGCTCTCTCAAACTTTTGCTTTCCTTAGCTCCTTCATCTCTGCCAACTGGTTTCAAAATAATATGAAATGTGGGCAATTTTTATTAATGCTGTCTTTCCTCTCCTTTTTTAAAATTCAGGCCATTGCTCTCTTTGATCAAAAGAAGTCACAAGGTCTTTTCACACTTGATGGAGACACAGATAATTTAATTTTGATCTAGGGGAGTGTTTGGGCCAAAACTAGGCAAGTGGCAAATGTCACTAACTCATTAAGATCTGGACACTCAATGACCAATGTAAACCAAGAAAGTGAAGGAGGTACAGGAAAGAAGGGAAGCTGTTTTAATTCTCTAGATCTCTTCAGTTGTGGCTCCCCAAATTGAGTGAAAAGCTTGAAAAAAGGGAAAAGTGGGTTCGTGGTTCCCAATGGTTCATTTGATTTTCCTTATCCTAGTATTATGTTTGCTTTTGAAAGTGACCAGATTGCATTGCCGAGTGATATTTGGCTTAGGATCTCTAGAGCTTTTTAGGTATTTTATTTCTGTATGTATTTGAACTAGTCCTGTCTCATCTTGCACTTGATAAATTTTCTTTTTTTGTGATAGGTACATTTAGTTTCTGCTTCTCTGATGCAATTTCATATTTTACACATCTGCTCATTTACACTTTCTGCAGGTACTCCTTGACTGTGATGCTCTGCAGGCCTCCTTTCAGAAGAACCCCTGCCCAACTTCCTCCTTTCTCAAGGCGGAGCCAAGGAGAAGTCCTCTAGAAACATTCTTTAACCCCTTGTTAAATTGTTCAAGATTAATTCATGCTACAGCAGTCCTTCCTCTTATGACCATTACTGCTCTGAATTAGGAGACTTAAATCTCTTTTTCAGTCAACATCACTTAAAAATTATTAATATCATCTAGTATTGTTGCAGATATCTGTACCATCCTAGTTGTTTACTACGCACCATTATTTGTCCGTTTTCAAACTTGATTCAACTTAATCTTTCATAGGGTTTCCTCGATAGTCATCAGTGGTTTTGCAATGACTCGAATTCAAGTATGTCGTTGCTTCAGTAAATGCCTTCGATTAGACTCAATAACTGTACTTCAGTGAAGTTAAAAAGCGAGTCTCGAGTATTGGGAGGAAGAACGACAGGGAGGAAGGAAAACTTAGCACGTTGGAAGGATGTACTGAGGTAGACGTGTTGTATGAATGCACTTGTGTTGTGAGTGTTTACGACAGAACCTCTGAGCTTGGCTTTCCTGTCTCAAGACTGCGATATTTCCCGCTATTTTCCCTTTTGTTGCTCGGATAGGAAAGGGGGTGCGTTCCTCTTTTCACTCAGCCCAAACATAATACACGAAACAAAACAAAACAAAACATAATACATGAAGCCTCCGGTGCTTTGGGGGAACATGTGGTTGTGTTCTAAGCGCCATCTGCAGAAAGATGTCCTGGGAAAGCTTCCTCCCTAGAAAAGAGAAACGTCTCCGGAGCGAGTGATCTCCGGCGCGCAGATTCAATAAGCCCAACCGCACTTGGCTGCGTCACAAACCTAATACGGCAGCCCGTATTGTTGCTCGGGAAGTCTCCAGCCAAACCGAGTTCTTGTAAAAATAAATACTCATCAGCAAATATTTTGATTAGTTAAAAATGTTCGAAATGGCGACCCCCCACCCCGGCTCCTTGCTCTCCCCCACGGCGCGAGCGCGGAGAAGAGGCTCCCTCGGCCCCCGCCCCGCCCCGCGCCCATCCTCGCCCGCCCGGCGCTCGCCCGGCCTCCGGGGCGCACGGAGCCTCGGGCCCGCGGGGCGCGGGCGGCGGGCAGCAGGCGACCTCGGCCTCCCCGGGGCCCGCGGGCGCGGCCGGCTCCGGGCTGCCGCCACCTCGCTACACTTACTTGCCTTAAGCTCTTTATTAACTCCCCCGGAGCAGCGCGGCTGCGGCCGCGCCTCCTGCGCCCCGGTGGTCTGGCTCCTCCGCGCGGCGCACATGCTAAACAGATTAACGTGCCTTGGCTGACCCACGCTTCGCAACCCGCGGATTGGGTTTCTGCCGCTCCATGTGGAAATTAACCTATCTGTACCCGTGGTCAGCTGCGCCCGGCCGCTCCCGCGCCGCCCGGGCAATCCAAACAAACCCGGCCGCGGGCTCCCTTTGTTACTCTTGGCTCCCCTCCCCCCACTCCCGGCCAAATATTTATTGGAAAAGAGGTTCTTCTCTTTGGCCGAAGGTCGGGCACATTTCTGAGAGCTCTTTATTTGTAAATGATTTTTGGCAGGGCCAGGCACCCTTAGGAGGGGGTGGCAGGGAACCCAAACTCCATGCCTGGAGGGTTTCTGGCCCTCCGCAGGCAGGGAGGTGTTTATGTTTGCACAGGGCACCCTAGTCCTGGTCATTAAAAATACACGCACTGTCTATATTTTGCTTTTATAACAGCCCCTCTGTTTAATATGGTTGTTTGCTTTGTTCTAGGGCAAGTTTATGCCCTCATCTCCCATCCCCGCCTCCCATTCACACCCAATAAGCAAAGTGAGGCGATTCTTCTAGGATTTTTTTCCTGCTTAGAGGAACTGAGAAGTCGAACTCGAGGCTAATGGGTACCAACCCGCCTGAAGTTAAATCCAAAGCATGCGTTCATGCTAAGTCACTCAGACTCTCTGCAACGTTATGGACAGTAGCCCGCCAGGCTCCTCTGTTCACGGGATTCTCCAGGCAAGAATACTGGAGTGGGTTGCCATGCCCTCCTCCAGGGGATCTTCCCTACCCAGGGGTCGAACCTGCGTTCTTATGTCTCCTGCATTGGCAGGCGGGTTCTTTACGGCTAGCACCACGTGGGAAGCCCAAATACAAAGCATAGCAGCATCTATCTTGAAATTGCTGCCTCTTCCGCCAGTTTGCCCTCACTGAGAACTACTAATGGACCTCTGGTCTACTTGGTAAGCATTACCCTCCTTAATCCTACTATTTTATAATTACATACGCACAGTTTAGCTTTCATTAAATATACATTGGAAGTATCTGTGTCAGTTGGCAGGGACTCCATAGTGAATACTGCTGCCAGGATGGCAGAGATGGATCGTCATATTCCTTTCCATCTTGTTGGTCACGAAATGTCTCCATTGTTTGGGAATCGCAAGTGGCTATTTTCTGGGACCATTGCTACTGGAGATTCAAACATGTTGCCTTGTCCTGTTAATCAGCCCTGGCCATCTGATTTGACCTGCTGCGTTCCTCGCTGACATCTAGCAGTGTTGCATCACGTTGCTGGGGTGGTTTGGGTAGGTCCTTGAGTGTTGTTTCTCAAGGCCTGTGGCAGCTATCCATCCTACTTGCATTTATTTTCCAGTCAGCCCTTACTGCAGTGCCCTTCGCCATCTTGGCATCAGTAAACCATGCGAGACCCTTAGGCGGCAGGGATCAAACTGTGCGATGGTCCCATCCACGTGGCAGGGCCATAATGGTCCCATAGTCAGTGAGAAGCTGGGCACTGCTGCCCTTAAGCGGATGGGTGTTTGCCAGCCCACTGAGTGACATGCAGACTCTGCTGATTCATTCTGTCCTTTCAAGTCATGTATTTCTTGGATAGACGGCACGTTCCTGAGGTAAAAACTTTCAGAGCTGCAAGCTTCCAGAAAAACAATCAGGAACCTACTGGCCACACATTTCAGGGGTTTCAGTCTGACGCTGAGAAGATGAACTAGAATTGGCGCCGATAATATGCCCACAGCAAGGAACTCTATTGAAACTGAGCTAAAAATAAATGTGCTGAGGATGAGGGAAATGATGGTCCCTCCTCCCCACAATAGGCATGACCATGAGAAACCTGCTAACCACTGAGCTTGAAAAGAAATTAGGCTTAAGGTTCAAGGCAACACAAGGCATAAGTCAGTCAAGAGCTGGAGGTTCTTTTTTCTTCTGGTTATGGATAACATCTCAGAATTCCTTCCAGCTTTGGAACTGTGGGGTTTAATCAGAGAGCATTTCTCTGCATTCCTCACAGGGCAGCTGGCATCTTGATTCCTGGTAATCCCATTTTTTTTTTTTTTTTTGGTCTTCATCAGCACCTATACTCGATATTGTCCATATGGATCACGTGTGTGGGAACACACAAATTACAGCAACTTTTGTCTTTTGTCGTGAAGGGCTGACAGGGCAATAAACACATGCAGCCTCCCTCCTCCAGGAATTCCTCATCCTCCCTGTGTGGCTCTAGCCCTGTGGATAATATCATTACAGGACTAAACAAATAAACAGTCGATCCGAATCAACCGGGAGGCACTGGGGACTATACAGTTCCTCTCTGCAGAGATGATACAAGTAAATTTACACTCACAGCTTGGAAGTGCTCCAGCGGCTATGAATAGCCGTTCAGTTCTGTCAGGCTGGGGAGGCGCTGGGGCACTGGGCTGACCCCCTAGCTCTGTCTTTGCTTCAATCAATGTGAGCTTTCAGGGTTCTGTTTTCCTTACTATCCTCAACTGGGAACATCAAGGACCAGTAACACTTTTTATGAACCATGAGCTCAAAGAAGAAGCTTTTACTACAAAGTTAACATATTAAACCCAATGACATGGATGAAAGGTTAATACACTTCTGCCAGCCCAGAGCTTCCCCTTCGAAGGTGATTTCCTGTGTTCAGGCTGTCGCTGCCATCGCCTCTGCCACAGCCCCAACCAACAGGCACATGGATTCAGAAGATGGATACATCATGCAGCATCAGCAGAACAGAAACTGACTGTTCTCGGGAAATACGGTACGGTGAATACTTATTCTCATCCTCACCCACAAATTCATTAATATCATTTTTTTAAACAGAAAAGGACCAGTTACAATGATACTGTGAATACCACATGAACTTTTATTTTCCCAAGTTGAAAAATGTAGCTTACTCGTTTCCTATCTTTAGACATGTGTCAGCAGTTACTGGGGTGTGCAGGCAGGCCTCTTCTTATGCCTCTTTTGGTGAGTGGAGACTTTCTTTTTTAACCATTACTTTTCCTGAAATGATATAATAGTTTTATGTGTTTTTTTAAAGATAGAAAAGATATATCCTAAAAGAGTGGTCCCCAACCTCTGAGAAAGAACCTGCCTGTCAGTGCAGGAGGCTGAGACATGGGGTTTGATCCCTAGATCAGGAAGATCTCTTGGAGGAGGGCATGGCAACCCACTCTACTATTCTTGTGTGGAGAATCCCATGGACAGAGGAGCCTGGCCGGCTACAGTCCATAGGATTGCAGGAGTTGGATATGACTGAAGTGACTTAGCACGCAACCTCCGAGATGTAATGCCTGATGATCTGAGGTAGAGCTGATGTAATAATAATAGAAATAAAATGCACAGTAAATGTAATGTGCTTAAATTAAACCACTCCCACCCCAATCGATGGAAAAGGTGTCTTCCATGAAACTGGTCCCTGGTGCCAAAAAGACTGAGGACTGCTGCCCTAAAACATTAGCAGTGGTGGTGAGATTACATTTTAAAAAATTTATTTGTATTTCTCTGCTTTTTCTCCTGTCACATTCCCCCAAGTTTGGTTTAAGAAGTGTAGCTCTTTTTAGAGAGAGATAAAATTAGTATTTAACAAGGTTATTCTTAAGCAATGTTGGTCCTCTTGAGATACACACTAATTTCAGTTCAGCACACTCAGCAAAGGTACCAAGTTACTGTCTGGTTTATCTGTTCAAAATCTTCAGGCATTCAGGGGGTCTGCCTGCATTTATTCAGGGAGGTGAAGGTGGGCCGATGGAGGAAAAAAGCAAATGAGACAGAGAAAAAAAAGTCACACACACACGTATGAATAAGATGGAGTTACTTTCAACAGGTGCTTTCTGATATTTATGACCCACGCTGGAAAACAACTCCGTCTTCTTCGAGTACCGAGGGACTTGTGCAGGGGAGCCCAGGCTAGGTCAGCATCTGCTTTTACATCTTAAACTGTGAAGGTTCGGGGTGAACACCGGTGTGATACAGCATCTGGGAGCCAACAGGAGGCTCGCCAGACTCCGAGGGCAGGGGAGGGACAGAGGGCCCCAGTTGAGAGCAGCGTCGCACAGCTTCTTGGAGGTTGCCATTCTAGAGAAAACAGGTGGAGGGGCAGAGGAATGCTGAGCGCTGAGGGCAACAAGTCCAGACCTGGGCGTTCAGTAATTTGAGTTCCAGGGACATCTCTGCCATGAAATGGCTATGAGGGCCTGGGAAAGCTCCTGAACATTCTCTGGGCCTCAGCTCCCTTCTTTCAAAATGGAGAGGTCGGTCTGCTGATCCCAGGTCTCGTCGCGTGAGGACTCTGCAACATGTGGCTGAAGAGCTTTAGTGAGCAGAGTTATCCAGTCATGAAGACGGAGAAGGCAATGGCAGCCCACTCCAGTACTCTTGCCTGGAAAATCCCACGGGCGGAGGAGCCTGGTGGGCTGCAGTCCACGGGGTTGCGAAGAGTTGGACACGAGTGAGCAACTTCACTTTCACTTTTCACTTTCATGCATTGGAGAAGGCAATGGCAACCCACTCCAGTGTTCTTGCCTGGAGAATCCCAGGGACATGGGTGCCTGGTGGGCTGCCGTCTATGGGGTCACACAGAATCGGACACGACTAAAGCAACTTAGCAGCAGCAGCAGTCATGAAGAAACCTTACACGCTCCTGAGAGAAAGGCCCTAAGGTGCCTCCGAAGTGGGTGGGGCAGATAATCAGAGCCCCAAACCTGCCATGACAACCCCAACAACTTGAAGGAAATGCGGCCCTAAGATCCAAAAGCGGGATTAAATCTGATCATTTGTGTGAGGCAAAGGTTTAAATTCTCACCCAAGAGACATTACATTGAGCCCCAGGATGTGCCAGGTACTGCGTTGGGCAAGGGGGCAGCAAGGAAGAGCAGACTCCACCCTCTGCTCATAGTGGACGATTGTGGACCACCACACCCCGAGCCCCCACCTCAAGTGCCTGACTTAGGAGTGGCTTCTGGGTACTCTTTATTTGTTTTTGGCTGTGCTGAGTCTTTGCTGCTGCGTGGGCTTTTCTCTGGCTGCAGCAAGCGGGGGCTCCTCTTCATTGCATTGTGCAGATTTCTCATTGCAGTAGCTTCTCCAGCTGTGGGGCGCAGGCTCTAGGGTGAGCTGGCTTCAGTAGCTCTGGGTCCCTGGCTCTAGAGCACAGGCTCAGTAGTGGCGCATGGGCTTAGTTGCTCCGTGGCAGGTGGCATCTTCCTGGACTGGGGATTGAACCCGAGTCTCTTGCATTGGCAGGCGGATTCTTTACCACTAAGCCACCAGGGAGGCCCCTGGTTAGTCTTTGGAAACTCCAGTTTGGTAGGGAAGGGTCAGCTCCTGGAGGTTAGAAATCAAGCTGTGACCTGAGGCCACCTGGCAGAGATCTCCAGGGAGCAGGGAAGGAAGGTGTTTCTGACAGGGCTCTAGTCCTTCCATTTCTGTCGACACTGACTCAGAGTTCTCTCTATACCCTGAAAGCCTAGTGACTATTATTGTGTTGCCCATATTTTCTTTTGGTTCCCCATCATATTCAGCTAAGTCATTTTTTAATGCTAGCCTGTCTTAGCTGCATGAAGAGACAAGAAAGGGGGTTTACTTGTGCCCAGGCTGAACTGAGGAGGAACTGGGTGTTCCAGGAGGCCAGGTATGGCAAAGGCAGGAGGAATATAACTCTGGAAATATCTGAGATTTGGTGATAGAGATAGAAAATAAGATTCACTTGGACAGTCATTTTTCTCACCTGGAGTAATCTCCTTCCAGAAAAATCTCTCAGTTTACACTATGTTTAATAATCTACATTAAAAAAAAATATATATATATATATATATGGAACCCTTCATAAATCTGCATGTCATCCTTGGGCAGGGGCCATGCTAGCCTTCCCTGTATCATTCCAATTTTAGTATATTTGTTGCAGAAGCAAGCACATGACCTGCATTTTTAATCAGCCCCTCCCAAAGTTGGATTGGGTTAAATGGTCCTTAAGTCAAATGTTGAGAACTGATGGGATGGATGACTGAATAGAATGGATTCTTAAGGGATTCACTGAGCTTTCTTTTTCTGGTACGCCTTATAGAGACATTTTGCTTTATTTCATTTAAACACATAAGAGATTCTTCTTTGCTTAGGGGAATGTACCGGATTGAATAGTGTTCCTCTCACATTCATGACCTTCCAAATCAGCTAGCATCTTGATCTTGGCCTTCTAGCTCTTATAGACAGAACTGTGAGAAAAAAAATGACTGTTGCTTAAGCCATACAGTTATCATATTTTGTTATAGCAGTCCGGGCGGATTAATAAAACTGGTCCTTGTAAGAGCCGGAGAAGAGACACAGGGAGAAGGCCATGTGACAACAGGGGCAGAGGTTGGAGTGATACAACTACAAGCCAAGTAATACAAGGATTACCAGTGGCCACCAAGGTGGCGCTATTGGTAAAGAACCTGTCTGCAGGGGATAGAAGAGATGCGGGTTTGATCCCTGGGTCGGGAAGATCCCCTGGAGGAGGGAGGGCATGGCAGCCCACTCCAGTATTCTTACCTGGAGAATCCCATAATATAATGCTTCAGATATAATCCTGCCACTAGAGAAGTAGATGAGCTCTCAATATAGGCATTTATTGTTTTCTGGGCTTGTTTGCTTATATTTTGAAGGATACTGGTATTCAAATACTTGGAATTGTCATGACCTAGACCGTGGGCCCTGGTGGCTCAGCTGTTAAAGAATCTGCCTGCAATAGGGAATGGCTACCCACTCCAGTATTCTTGCCTGAAGAATTCCATGGACAGAGAAGCCTGGCAGGGTACAAGCCATCAGATTACAAAGAGTTGGATATGACTGATCAACTAATATGTTCATAGTGGTTTTTTAGAGTTCGTAACATCTTTGCCTTAAATTGTCCCCTAAAACAGAACATACATGATCTTGAATATTTGAGACAAACAGGTGTTTGATTTTTTAAAATAAGATTAAAGAAGAATAAATGTACTTGTTTCTTATAATAAACGGAACACTCCAAAATTTCATAATAGAAAATCAATTCATTTTGAGGTTCAGTTGTCAGTCATGAGTAGATTTGAAGTAGTCACTTTCTCCTCTTAAAATTACAGAAGTTAACTTCAAGAATAAATTTGATTTTCCATCTGTTTGAAGTGATAGTAAAAATTTGTTCAGTGAGTTTAACTACCTGAATGAAACTTCAGTAACTTGAACATAGCAGAAGAACTCGTGCAAGAAATCGAACTTATTTCCTTTCAAGACATGTTAAGAAAATCCTCTCTTTTTTGGTAGCTGCTTTGTAATTATTAAATTATGTGAGTAGATTTTACTTTTCATTGCTGACAGTTCCTTGTGTTTTGTGGTTGGTACTTTAGTGAACCCAACATCTGACAAACCATTGATTTGCTAACATTTAACTTGCAATCTCTGACTTCTCAGGGAGGTGCTATATTATGGTGTAACATGATAGAGAAGGGGCAAAGAACTTGGACTGTTATTGGCATATCAGTTCTTTCCATTAATAAAACACTCAACTGAGTCACTTTCTCTAACCACTTTTCCGTTGTAAAAAAACTTAAATCAAAGGACATGACTGCTTTTATTGGCAAAGCAGTAGATAAATCAGAGATGTAAAAATGCAAAAAAGAAGGATTTGGTACAACCCTATGCAGAGTGGACTTGCTGGGTGAAAGGTTTATTCTGTCAGTTTTCCTCCGGAGACACTTAGGTTTAAGGAAATGTTTGCACTGTTCTAGAGAAAAAGTTGGCTGTGTGTTTTTCTTTTGTGTTTAGGCCACTCTGGAAGTAATTCCTTTGGGCACAATTATGTAACATATGGTGATTTAGAAAAAGACCAAAGCAGGGGTCATTTGGATGTTTTAGACAGGAAAGAAGAAATATCCATCTTGGAGAATAAAATGAAGTCAGGAAGGGCTTATGGTCAAAGCAGCTTGAAAAAAGTGAGATATACTTCAGGCAAAAAATACAATTCAAATTTTTTGGTTTAGCTTTTTTGTTTGTTGTTGTTTGTTTGATTTTTGCATGAGAATTTTACTTGTGGGGTTGACCAAAAAACCTTGATGACAGAGAATTTTTGTGCTGAACAAGGCACAGAGGAGATGCAGGCCAGCTTTCAGCCTGTGTATGTGACCTGTCCAGCCCCACAAGGCCCTGTGTGTATATGAGCTCTGCCCTTGGTTTAATGTTCCACTGTTGTCCTCTTGAAATTCTTAATAATTTTTACACCCCATATTTTTACGTATAAATATAGGAATATAGAAATTTTACACCCTATATTTTAATTTTGCCCTGGGGCCTGCAAATTACATAGCTACTTTTACAAAAGATGGTCTGTTCTAAACCTCTCTTTTTCTTTTTTTTAAGATGAGAAAATGAGGTCCAGAAAGAATAAATGACTTGCCTGGTAGAGCCAGGGATAGAACCAGTTTCTCTGGGTCAGCATTGCAAAAAGAATTAATATCTTAAGTGTCTAAACAGAGAGAAATGCTTTTCACCCTCATACTGAAAAGAAGCTTCTTCACGCACCACAAATGAGCCAAGAAAAACATTGAAAGAATCCAAAAGAAAGAAAGCTCTGGACCCAATTGGAACACAAATTAGGAAGACCTCACATTGATTTTTCCCATCTCTCTTTGAGAAAACATTGGCTGCCATATTAATATCCCTCCCTTCAGCATCAGCTTTTCAGATCCTCTGAAGTCAGGGAATCCTGGCACATACTTCTTGTCTTCTGACCCAAAGAGCCAGGTTGTCAGTACATCTAAGCAAATGGTGACTACGCTCCTGCTGCGGAGAGCTGACAGGCCTTCTCTCTGCATCTTCATCGGTGCTACTGTCCCACTGAAAACTGATGGCTGATTTTAATAAAGAGGCACTTTTCTTCTTGCATGATCAGGAAGAGAATTAAAATCATCTGACATGAGCCAAGCAACAAACAACACTGCAAATCAGAACTGAGTTCATGTGTTATTGGGCCAGTACCTGTCTTCCAAAACGGCACCAAACTCAGAGGGAAGTAGCCTGGGGAGCTCTCACTCTGCTGGGAAATGTCCTGTAATTGTGATGTTCTGTATGTTTAGGCTGACATGGCTATCAGAATTCATGCTTTCAGGGGATTCTAGATGAAGCAGGCTATATTAAAGAGTTGGTCTTTAAACTTTCTCTTAAGATGGGAACAAAAGAGCTGCTTTAAAGCACCATGCGTGTGTTAGTTGCTCAGTTGTATTTGACTCTGTGCAACCCTATGGGCTGTAGCCCGCCAGGCCTCTCTGTCCATGGAATCCTCCAGGCAAGCTTGGTGGAGTGGGTTGCCATTTCCTTCTCCAGGGGATCTTCCTGACCCAGGGATTGAACCGGTATCTCTTATGTCTCCTGCACTGCAGGAGGATTCCTTACTGCTGAACCACCAGAGCAGCCGCTTTAAGGACCATCCTCCCAGTCAACTCTCTATAACTTTCTGATGATGAACAACATTTATGAAAATAAAATATGTAGGTTTGCAACTCTGCCCAGAGGTTGTCAACTGGAATTCTGTTGGATCGGAATAGGCAAAGGAATTCTCAAAACCCATCTTTTCCCTCATGAGAGACATCCTACTTCAATCCTCTTGGTATAAGTCAGGATGAATATCTAGACTGGCACCCACCACCTGATCAACAGAGAAAAAGACATGTGAAACAGACAAATTTGATACCAGACTGAAGGAACTAGTATGAGAACATGCACTCTTTCTAATGTAAGGCTTAGTTTCTGTGTTTTGAAGTGGTGTCATGGATTTGTACTGGCAAAGAGGAGCCAAAAGTATAGAAAGTATAGCTCAAGCTCTTTTTAAAAGAAACATTCCGGGGACTTTCCTGCTGGTCCAGTGGTTAAGACTCTGAGCTCCCAATGCAGGGGGCCCAGATTCGATCCCTAGTCAGGGAACTAGACCCCACATGCTGCAACTAAGACCTGGTGCAGCCAAATAAAAATAAATATTAAAAAAAAAAAAAGAAAGGTTCCCAACTTTGTCAAGTGTCTGGTGAGGGTGTGGAAGGGTGTGTCAGCACATATTTTCCATGTGCAGGTCAAGTATAGAGGAGGGAGATGTGAAAATGCAAGAAAAGATTTGCCTTGGCAGGATTTTTACATTATAACATCTTGGAGTTGAAAGACCTTGTATTCTCCCACTCATATTTTAAGATGAGGAAACTGAGGTCTGGGGAAATTGTGAATTACCTGAGGTGGAAGGGCAGTCTTCTTTACAAAGTGTGCAGCTTGGGGGAACTCTAAGTCTGGAAAGGTTCTGGGGAGAGGAAGTGGGTCTCTGAGGCTCAGTGGTGTTAACTCCTGTAGCCTTGGCGGCCTGAAGCGTGTATCTTGGGGCTGTATTTCTGAACTGGCTTGGGGTTTTGAATACAGAGAACTTATTCACAGCACCTTTCTCAAATCACTCCACACTAAGACCACAGTGGCAGACAGCAAAGGGGAAACAAAGAAAGAGAGGTGATGGCCCTGGGCTACTTTGAGAGTCTGGGTTGCCAACCACAGAAACAATAGCAGTGATGCTAATTGAGGTCCAGACCTGCTACCTCCCAAAGAGTTCTATTTCCTACAATTGGAGTTCTTTTCTGACCTCGGGAAACTCGAGCCTCTTAATCTGACCACGTTTGGATGAACAGCTCAGAGAAGGCGGCTGAAGCAGCACATAATCAAGCAATGATTATAGTCATGTATGTGTGGGATCACCTTCTACGAGGTGGCTGTCACAGAGGAGAACATTGTCATGGGAATGTGGGGGGACAAATGAATCCCCTCTCACTGACATGATAGTCGTAGGAATTGCTGTTTTACCAAAGGTTGTGCTTTCATTTAGTTGCTTTAGAAATAAAGAAAATGCTGCTTTTTATAAAAGTACTTACAGCCTTTGGATCTGTTTGGTCTACAGATTGTTGTTGTTTAGCTGCTAAGTCATGTCAGATTCTTTTGTGGCCTCATGGACTCTTTGCCAGGCTCCTCTGACCATGGGATTTCCCAGGCAAGGATACTGGAGTGAGTTGCCATTTTCTTCTCTAGGGGATCTTCCTGACCCAGGGATCAAACTCGCAGCACTTGCGTCTCCTGCACTGGCAAGCAGATTCCTTACCAAGGAGCCACCTGGGAAGCCCTTAGGTCCGTAGATACATAAACTTTTAAAACAGCACTAATTAACCTGGAAAAGTGAATTAGTAAGGCTGGCTTTCCATCTACTCATTGTCATAGGATTTTCAAACTTACAAAATTTGCTTTTGAGAATTTTCCTTGAAATATGCAAAATCTAGCTAAACCATAATTAACTGTTACTATTTCTATGAATATGATAGCAACTCATCGTAATTATTTGTGCTAAGTTGCTTCAGTCGTGTCTGACTCTTTGCAACCCTATGGACTGCAGCCCGCTAGGATCCTCTGTCCATGGGATTCTCCAGGCAAGAATACTGGAGTGGGTTGCCATGCCCTCCTCCAGGGGATCTTCCCCACCCAGGGATCAAACCTGAATCTCCTGTGTCTCCTGCATTGGCAGGTGGATTCTTTACCTCTCGCACCACCTGGGAAGCATGGGCTTTCCCAGTTCCTATAGCTTGTATTCAAAATTCAATTCTCTCCCCAATGAGAACTTGAATCAGCCAAGTGCTTACTCCCCAGTGCTCCATTCCTACGGCTTGAGTTCACTTCGGAAAGTAAACTACCTCCATGCAAACACAAGTCTCCAAAAGCTCTTTTTTAGAAAGAAGAAAATAGGGCTAAGAAGTTTCTTACATTTCTTTCAAACTGCCCCACCCCACCCCCACTGGCCTCTCCCATGCCCTTCATTTAGCAGTTCAATTTCAGTCTTTTCCAGTTTTTCTTAATTCTGACATCCTGTATGGCTTATAACCATCTTATTTAGTCCAGATTTTTAGCCTAGTTTTCTTATTCAAGCCTAGTGTACTGATGCCTCCAATCCTTTCAAATCCATAGCTATAAAAATGCCTCAATTCTCCTCTGAATTCAAATGCCCACTAATTTCAGTGGATTTAGCCCAGGATAAGGTGAGGATAGCATTGTGTCTTTAATTAGGCACTTTTCAAATCTCCTGTGGTATGTAGAGTTTGAATTACTAAATTATGCCAAAAGCATTTCATGTGAGGGGGGTGTGAAGATTAAGAAGTCGTGGTTTCTAAACCGCTTTAAAAATCTAGATATGCAAGGTCTTTTGCAAACGTACGACAATGCCTCTAGTAACAGACATTGCCTCAGCCCACAGAATAAATTCTCGTTGGGGAAAATGTCTTGAGAGGGTAAACATGCTGTAGTAACTCCACACTGTGATAGCACAGGCTTCGGCAACCCATTCATTCACCCATTCAAAGACACTCATTAGATTCTTATCATATGTCAGTAACTCACTAGCACCTGCAGATTAAAGACATCAATCACCTCCAGGTTGCTCAGATACCAGTATGTGCATATGGATGTATTTGATGGGGTTGAACAGTACACAATTACTTAATTAATTAATTAATTAATCAATTACTTAAATCTTAAGGAGGAAGCAAAGTGCTAGGAAGGTTTAGAAGAAGGGAAGTTCACCGCTAACTGGAAGATTCAGAAAAGCGTCACAGAAGAGGTGATCTTTGGATGAAGCTTGAAGGGAAAGTAGAATCTTATTTAATATATTTTTAAATTTTGAAATAAGTTTTGTTGTTGTCCAGTCACTCAGTTGTGTCTGACTCTTTGCGACCCCATGGACTGCAGCACACCAGACTTCCCTGTCCTTCACCATCTTCTGGAGATTGCTCAAACTCATGTCCATTGAGTCGTGATGCCATCCAACCATCTCATCCTCTGTTGTCCCCTTCTCCTCCTGCCTTCAGTCTTTCCCAGCATCAGGGTCTTTTCCAATGAGTCAGTTCTTTGTATCAGGTGGCCTAAGTATTAGACTTATGGATTTGAGGGCGGGATCAACAAAGAAATGCCCTTGTTATCACACTATGTCAGGGAGTACCCAAAATCCACAGAACATCATAGCCAAGAAATAAGTTTAGATATATACACAGTTTTAAAAATATTAGAGTGTTCCCATGTATTTCGCACTTGGTTCCCCCCATTCTTAACATCTTGCATTCCCACAGAACACTTGTTAAAAGTAAAACCAACATCGATGCATTACTATTAACTATACTCCACCCTTTAGGGGTGTCACCAGTTTTCCCATGAATGTTCTTTTGCTGTTTCAGGATCCTTTTCAGGGAACCATATTGCATTTGGTTGTCATGGCTCCTCAGACTTCTCTGGTCTATGACAGTTTCTCAGTCTTTAGTTGTCTTCATGACCTTGACAGTCTTGAGTAGTAGCCACGTAACCCAAAGCATGTCTCCCAATCTGGATTTGTGTGATGTTTTTCTCATGGTTAGACTAGATTATGGGTTTGGGGGAATCATAGAGAAGTGCCCTTGTTATCACACTTATGTCAGGGAGGACCCGATATCCACAAGACATTACAGCCAAGAAGGAGAATTTTAATGAGGGAAGTTGGCCCACCGGTGAAAAGGGTCTGTGTGAGCAAGGTGTGTGAGCAGTCCAGGTGGGCTGACGGGTAGAGTATTCGCAAGGGAGCAGAAGGAGATAAGGTGAGCGTTGCACTAACCGTTTTTAAGAGGTTTTGTGGAAACTAACTTTTTCAAAGCTTAGGACTTTGTGGTAAAGTGCTTGGGTGGATGTTGTAGCCCCCATTAAAAGGTAAGAAAACTGAGGCTTAAGCTTTAAAAGCATCGCCGAAGGCTTCACGAACAGTGGCAGAGGCAGGGCTTAGGCACCATCTCATTCCCACCCCAGGGTTCTTTGTTCTTCATCTTGGTCTCTGTTCCCTGGAAAGGCCCCTGGATTAACTGTTGGGAGAGATGAAACAGTGTATGAGTCTGACGGATCTATTAAGGCTGGACCCCCATGTGAAAGTAAAAGTGAAAGTGTTAGATGCTCAGATTTTTTGTGACCCCATGGACTGTAGACTGCCAGGCTCCTCAGTCCATGGCATTCTCCAGGCAAGACTACTAGAGTGGCTAGCCATTCCCTTCTCCAGGGGATCTTCCCAACCCGCAACTGAACCCAGGTCTCTTGCTCTGCAGGCAGATTCTTTACCATCTAGCCCTCAGGGAAGCCCCCCAACCCCCATGCTGAATCCCAATTGTCCATCTACACTCTGCTCACAAAAGCAGAGCAAAGTCAGCTCTTCCTTTTGAAGAGGTGAAAGCTCTTCCATGCAGATCTGAGGAAGTCCCTTCTGTGTGCGTCTTCATTTGGTGTTTGCCGCGGTATCCATCCAGAAAGGGGACGTGCCTCCGAGGTTCTAAGGGTGGAGAATCTACCATGTAGTTCTACTGGCAAATGTTCATCCATGCCTTCCGTCAATGGTCAGGGGAACAAAAGGAGCACAATGGTCTCTTGGCCACCGGAAGTTAACTGTTGGTCTTGGTTGATTCAGGTACAGATTGAGGGGACAATGCGAAAGACCGGAGGAGTTTCTCTTCCTCTCTTTCCCACTGTACTGTGGGCCTGGCCCCTTAATATGTCAGAAAGGGAGCTAAAATTGGCTAATAGAAAGTTTCCTTATCCCACCTTTTTTAGATTTAACATTTACTTCTTTATTTCACAAAGATGTATCAGGTACTCACCATGAATCTGGGTTTGTTAGGCAACAGAAATGTAAGATAAACAATATTAATAAGTCTTCTTGCTTTCAAGAAGCTCACCACCAGGGAAAAGAGTAGGAAGAAAAATTAGTGGGAAAGAGAGTAATTAACTATCTGGGCTTCATAGAAGAGGTGATGCTGGAACTGGGTCTTGTAGGACTGTAAGGGGAGGAAACCAGCACATGCAAAATCATGGTAGAGAGCAGCAGCCCTGCACACTGGGGGAAGCGGGGGTCGTTTGGTACCGCTGGAGCGTAACAGGGGGTGTCGGGAACACAGCTTCTGCTCCAAGTCTCCATCCAGAGCCATCCTCTGGGGGTGAGGGTGGGCAGAGACCTCCAAAAAAGAGCCCTCTGGCGTTCTACCTTCTATGATACTGTCCTCTAGACAGCCAAGCACTGGGCTCTTTGGGATTTTTGCCTGACTTCCCATTATTGCAATTCCATCTTGGAAGTACATAGCCATAATGCCTAATCCCTTAAAATGTGCTGAAAGCATAACAGCATTTGGTCTGTGATCAGCAACAGACTCTCTTGCAACTAATTTTTACGCAGCTCAAGATTGAGTGGAAACATCCCACTGTACTTAATGCAGGGTTCCTGTAAAACTGCAGGGTTTTGGAGGGGGGTGGGGAGATTATCTGTTGATCTTTGATATTCACTTGTTCACAGAGCTCTGTCATTATACTGTGTCACATGGCTCCGTTATAGTTTCCAAAGCCATTAAATGCTAAAGAAAACAGGATTTTTCCAGCTCTGATCTCATTATATGTACAAATTCCAAGAGCAGCCTCCCAGAAAATAAAAGTTTTTATACAACATAGTGGATGTGTTCATGAAAGATATATTGTTTATTTTCTTGGCACAGAGTTAACTCTAAAATAAGATTACTTAATTGAAGAAAACATTTCCTGACATGCTGAGAAGCAACATTTGAACCAAATCTCCTCTCTCTTAGATTAAGTCTAGGGTGGATATGTTCTAGGCTATTTAATCCATGTGAATCTCAAACAAAATCATTTTAACTACTGAGGCATTTAGTTGGTAAGGCAAAATGTAACTCAATACTGTAGGCAACAGCTTGTAATCAATTATGATTTTTAGTTGGGGAGGTTCCTGGGGTTTATTGTTACAGTAGTAGTTTATTTATTTATTTATTGGCACAAAAATTTTCTTAAATCTGGAAGCATTCAATTCAATTTTTCATTGCACGGGCTGCTTCTGGCTTTGGTTTGCAGGGTAACTCAGCTCATTTTTAGTGGTTCTGTTTGCTATTTTTAGGACTTTGGGAGCAGCATCATAGTATATAATATTACCTATTATATATTACACTATAGTTATATCTAGCATGATATATAGTCTGTATATTTATTATATAGCATCTGTAATATATAACATTATATATTATTTTATAGTAACATATAATAGTATGTATTATACATAGGCATATTCACACTATTAAAACTAGTCTGTATATGTGTGGGTGAGGCAGCTAGTTGTTCACTAAAATGCCTTTTCTCTTTGGGCACATGGCTGCCCACTAGAACAGATTTATGATCATACTTGGAGTTGGGTAAGGTCATGTTCTCATCTGCAGAACGTGAACAGAAGTACTGGCTGCCTCTTCTAGGGCCATGCCTTCCATGTGAAATATACCTCCTCCATACCCACCTCCCCTTCTTTTTAGATTTTTTTTTTTTTAATGTGGACCATTTAAAAAGTCTTTATTGAATTTGTTACAACATTGCTTTGGGTTTGTTTGGTTTTTTTTTTGACCTTGAGGCATGTGGGATCTTAGCTACCTGACTAGAGATTGAACCCCCACCTCCTGCACTGGAATGCGAAGTCTTAACCACTGGACCACCAGGTAAGTCCCCCCCCAATACCCTTCTGCTGGAGTTTGGATGTGGAGACTCCGCTTTGCCCAGCTGGTAAAGACAATGCCCTAGGATGGTGGTAAAACACAGTGAAAGGAACTCAGGTCCCTGACTGTTTGTATGGAGCGGAGCCATGCTGCCTATCTGGATTGCTCACCTTTGAACTGAGAGGGAAATAAACTCCCTGATTCTTTAAGCCATTGCATCAGTCAGGGTTCATTCGGAGAAGCAAAAACACAAGGAAATATAATGTGATAAGGGATCTGTTACAGAGATTTTTATCTTAAGCAATTGGGGGAGCTGGTGGAACAGTTTCTGTTAGACTGGCTCTGTGACTGATGCTAGAAATCGAAGTCTGCGGGGCAGGCAGTGGGGAGGGAAGGTGGGTGCAAAACAGGGTAGAGTAAGAACAAAGCTGGACCCATCAGCACCGGCTGGAGTCGTGGGGCTCCCACATCACACCATCAGGGTGAACCAGGAGATCAGCAACAGCAGCTGCCGCTTCTCTTTGGCCTTCCAAACCTCACGTGAGAACCTCTCTTGTGATGCAGTCTAACTGGAAACATACAGGGAGTAACATTCTGGGAAATTGAATTCAGCCCAGCTATGCTGACACACGACAGAGCCACCACAGTCAAGCCTTGTCGGCTTACATTATACACGGTTGCTTAAACCATATTTTATCTCTAAATCCACGATACAGTCGTGCTTCAGCCAGGTGGGATGCAACCGTCACACATACAACCAAAAACACAGTGACTCTTTCCCCAGAAGAGGATACACAGTCAGTTTTTTTGATTTTTGATGTTAATTTTTCTTTTAACTGATTCACAATCTCTGTGCTTTGAATATTTGTATAAAGCTAGTTACTATATAAAACCTTTTCAGTTAGGTGATATGGGGATTAGAAGGGGAAGAAAACAAAAATTATTGGTTAATATATATATTATATATAAACATATGAATATTAAAATGAGAAAGAAATTCTGACAGTCCTCATTTACACAATTGTCACATGATCATTGCTGGCATACAGCATTCCTTTCTTCTACCACCCATTCCCTTTACCCTAGGCAAGCACTTCGATTGCTTATGGTTCCCTTCCTGGTGGGAGGACTCAAACATTCATTCCTCAAGGGTGTGGGTTATTCGTGATCGTGCCTCAACCGGGTTGTTGTAGTTTTCCATTGACTTTAATTCTAGGAAATGGAGATAGTAAGAAGTCACGCAGAGTATCTTCTGCACTCCAGATCTATTGTTCCTTAGCCCTACTGTGTAGTAATTCCAATTTCCCCATGATTATCAGGGTCAACCCCCAGAGCCAGTACCAGATCCTCTTCTCTGCTCATTGATTCATTGACATGAACAGTGTGCAGGTGGCAATCTCAGCTTTCAGTTCAGTGGAATCATTGCTGTGTCCCTTGGTGGAAGCATTTTCCACCTTTAGTTCCTTTTGAAGCTAAAATTCTTAAACCAGCAGAGTCAGTTGCAGGGATAGGAATAAAAAATGTTGCTATGTTGCTACTGAATCACTAGGTGGATAATAGTGATAAGAGTCCACTCCATCTCCTCTCCTTGATTCTCACACCTGAAAGTCCAGGCTATAGGAGAAAAACCACCATATATTGGACATCAGTTTGATGCATATACTGGAGGTCATTGCCCCAGCTGTGCAAGGGCAATGTCACCTTCCTGGCACCCAAATGAGTTTTCAAAAGGCAGTTCCACTATTATATCAAGTCAGCTGCTTTAAGATGATGGGGAGCATGAATTTTACGGGCGTGGGCCCACTATTGCAACTTCTTTGCTATAAAATGAATTCTTTACAGAAACAGTGCTGTTTTTAGGATACCATGATGGTGGATAAAGCATTCTGTGAGTCTAAATGGATAATTGTTTAGGTAGAAACATGGCAGACAAGGAAGGCAAGAATTGAAAGCATCCATACAAGTAAGAAAAAAGTTCTGCCCCTTTTATTTTGAAAATAATCCAATATAATCAATTTGTCAACAAACAGCTGGCTAATCCCCCTGGGGAATGTGCCATATTAGGAATGCAAAGCCTGTTGGGAGTTTGGGCACTCAGCAGTGGCTGTAGCCAGATCAGCCTAGACTGGAAGTCCATGTTCCTGAGTCCAAGCATGACTTTTATCCCTATCACGGCCACTTTGTTCATGAGCCCATTGGGCAAAGCCAAGAGTAGATAGAGAAGGATGCTGATTGATTTCCACAGAAGGGTCTTCCTCTCCTCCTGAGGTGACCTTTCTGTAAGCATTCCCATGAGACACAAATATCTCATACTCCATGCCCATTCAGAGAAGTTATCCACATGCTGTTTCCTTGTCCTTGACACCAATTTTCAGTCATGTTCCTTCCAAGTCCCTGACCATTCAGTCACACCATTAACCATAACCCATGAATCACTGTGGTCAGACCTCTGTCTGTCTCTCCTTTCAGCTATAGCCGGTGGTTCTCGTGGAGCTGTTAACCTAGGAGAGCTAACTTTGGCTATTTCCAAAGGATTCCACCACACCCCTGGGAAAGTCTTAGCAAAAAATGGTTCCCAGCTTACCTTGGTTCATAAACACTGATTCTTAAATACTATAACACTTACATATGCACTGTAACAGTCTTACACATGGTAGTGCAATGGAAGGATAACCTTGACCATGCTACTGCTGAGCCTGTTAGAAAGTGTCCTGATGCAGAAGTTCACGCATCTGCACAGCAGCTGAGATTGCTTAGCACATGACCACTTACGTCTCCAGCAAGACTGTATGGATCAGCTACTATGTACCCAGCTCCTATTCCACAGTAATCTTTTTATACCATTGTTGAGCTAAGCTAATTTTAAGGACACATGACATTAATTACATTATATTACATTTATTTCTTGTTCAGGTTAAGCTCATGTGTATATCCAAGCCTGGAGTCGTAACTACTGCCTCATAAATGCTCAAAGGGGAAAAAAGGAATTTATTGTTTCCTACTAATTAAATATATAGATTGCTGAAGTGATACACTATTAAGCTCTGGGAGGTTAAAGCCCATTTCTGACATTAGTCTTTTTTTTACATAAAGGGATTACTTCTATATTTATTTATTTGTGGCTCTGCTGGGTCCTCATTGCTGTGTGCAGGCTTTCTCTAATTGCCAAGAGCAGGGGCTACTCCCTAGCTACAGTGTGTGGGCTTCTCCCGGTGGCTTCTCTTGTTGCAGAGCATGGGCTCAGCAGTTGTGGCACATGGGATCAGTTGCCCTGTGGCTTGTGAGATCTTCCCAGACCAGGGATCAAACCAGCGTCCCCTGCTTTGCAAGGGGGATTCTTAACCGCTGGACCACTAGGGAAGCCCCTGACATTGGTCTTATTCAATACTCTAAAGCTTTCTTTGGTGTTTGGCACATGACAGAACTTTATAAACAATCATTGAGAGAATGAATGAGTTGTTCACCAAGTTCACGGCAGAAATTTTCTGAGCTACCTCAAGGAGCTGAACTCTGGGCCCAGAGGGAGTGTGAAAGAAAAGTGAAGGTATTAGTCACTCAGTTGTTTCTGACTCTTTGGGACCCCATAGGACTGTAGCCTGCCAGGTTCCTCTGTCCATGGAATTCTCCAGGTAAGAATACTGGAGTGGGTATCCGTTCCCTTCTCCGGGAGATCTTCCTGACCCAGGGATTGAACCCTGGTCTCCTGCATTGCAGGCAGATTGATTACCATCTGAGCCACCAGGGAAGCCCCAGAGGAAGTACAGAATAGTAGAAAAGAGCCAAGGCCAGGGCAGCTGAGTTCCGGCTTCACTTTGCCACTGCTGGCTGTGTGACATTGAGCAAGGCACGTATCCCTTTTGGACCTTATTTTTGGTCGGAGGACATTGGAAAGTTGAATAGCAACTCTGATTTGTTTAGACAGCACAGTGTTCCAAAAGACTGTATGTGGATGCCTTTGGGGACACACATTCTCTGCTTTTCTGAAGCCACCACCCATTCCTACCCTTTGTGTATTTTTATTCCCAGTCTGGCCCCTGGAGCCATTTGAGTTCGTAACTTCTGAAATGCTAGACCCCAGCTCTGATATTCTCTGAGTTCATGCTACTGGAGTCTAAGTGCCCTGTGGGCAGGAGTTTGAGCCTGTTTTGGTCACCACCGAATGTCAGTCCTAGTATGGTGTCTGGAATCTGACAGATGCTTTAGAAGTGTTTGATGAATGAGTGAATGCAAGCATGAGAATGAAGCAGACCCATGTCGAAAGGGAGGTGGGGGACCACCTTGGGAGATGTCTCCCTCCAGTTGGGATGTTTGTTTTGCCTATGATGGAGTAGGAAGGCCTCTGGTCTTCTCTCACTCCTAAGCTTGTCCAGGAGGTCTCAGGTTGAGTGTGATTAACAGAAATAATATCTCTGCAAAAAAGCATCCAACATCAAATAAAATAGGTTGGTTTAAATACTAACTGGCACTGCTCACGAGCTTTCCTAAGAAAACTGGTCATTTGTGCAGGTGTGTTGCTGTGTCCTGGATGCCTCTGCCTGAGCTTCTTGCCTGTATCCTGACCGTATCCTGACTAAGTCAGTGCTGCCTGACTGCTGGGTCCACTTGAAGAACTTCCTGTGAGCTTCCTACTGCATGTTTTGAAAAATTCCTTTCTGAGAGTTCAACCCCACAGCACTGCTGTTAACACTTAATAAAAAATTTTTTTCTGATAGCTCTTAAACTTTAACATCAGATTATAATACACATCAGCAGAAAATTCCACACAGGTCTTCCTTGCTAAGCAGAAGTGAGTTCCCTAAACTCATCAGCTTTGGGGAGAGCAAAAACCCAGCTCACTTTCATAGCACCTGGGGAGAAACTCTAGTAAAAAACTTCCGGTCCTTCAGAAACAGCCTTGGCAGTTAGAAGATTAAAATGTCTCTTAGGCAAAAGAACAAGATGGAGTTAGAGGCTTGAGACTTAAAGAAATCATTTAAAATTAGGAGTGAATGCTGAATTACTCCTAAGCATGTATGCTATTTTCTTACAATTTCCTCGCTCTGATGATATGTGGTACACATCTTCAACTGGTGAGTTAAAAATGTAAATAACTTGACAAATTTTGTTTAACAAATCCAGACTAATACTTGTTTGGATTCCTGAAGAGAAAAACTTGTGTTCAAACCGCACAGAGAGAGAACAAAGCAAAACCAAAGAATTCTGGTCTTTTAAACTGAAGACGGCAATAGTGTCCGTGGCCTGGAAACCGAAGGTCGGTCTGTGCTCCAGACCCCTCTAGAGGAGTAGCATTTCATTTATCATTTGGAGGCACAGGTGGCATCTAGTCTGGGCTGACAGAGCGGGGGGTGAGCAGAGCAGTCCTCTCTGAGAGTGGGTGGTGGAGGCTGTAAGAGAACATTTCTGTGAACACGGAGGAAACCCTTTTTTCCTCTACGCTGTTGGTTTTCACAGGAAATATCGCAGCCAGAGTTTCTGGGGTTTTTTTTTTTTTCACTTGCCATTTGTAGATGAATCAGCCTAGATGTTTTTTACTCTGCACTGCCTGCTCATCAGGTCACAAAGTTAGAGATATCTTGGAAAGATAAACTTGCAGAAGAATAGAATCTGGCCCGCATATTCAAAGGCTCTGCCTTTGCAAATTAGACCCCAAAACAGCACAGTGTTGCGTCACGTCTTTACAAAGAACAGCAAGTCTGAGGTTTATTCATGCATCTCTGGCTTATACTGTGTATGTTATAATCTGTATCTAACCACCTAATTAAAAATAAGGATGTGAATGTGAAAATTCATTTTAACTGAGAGGGAGAGTAGTTCAGTAGACTTGAAATTTAGAACAAAAGTGATCAACTGAAATCATTCCAACTGTATAGCATTACAGGGTAGCCTTGAGAAGGACAATGGGAGAAATTAAAAGGCTAGTTTATAGAAATGATCCTGCAAAACTCTTTACTAGTTTATACAGATGTAAATTATAACATGGGCAATTGAAGAATAATAACTTAATCTTTTTCTTTAGTACACTGTAAAAAATATTGTTTTTCATGGTCATAATCATCTTCATCATCTCCCAAACCAACAAAGTTCATTCAAACTTAATTATTATATTTTAAGCATTGCTGGTATCAGACTGAATTTATAGCCTAAAGAAGATAGCAGTGACACAGATTCCTACGCAAAATACACACAATTAAATTAATTACCTAAAAAGACAAAGGATTTTTCTCAAGAGAGAAAATCTATGATCAGAGGTAGATAGTCATAAGAGTGTCAGAGGTGGTAAAAATTCTTAAGGCAAGTCCCTTTTAAATTCATTTTATATTTTCCATAGCAATTAGCACAATGCCTTGCACAAAATTAGTGTCAGGAAGGTTTTGTCAAGAAGATAGGATTTGCAGACTTTGTTTGGAAAATGGCATAATGTTTCCCTTCAAAACATCTTAAAGAAAATATACATTTTTATTCTCCTTCTGTTTTTATGTATTCTCTCTAAACTTTCCTCTTTAAAAGAAGGGGGGGACGTGCTCCCTCAGTTTGTCCCAAGTTCTTCCTCTTAAATTGGGATCCTCTCATGGTTCACTCTATTTCTCCCACGTCCTGGAAAGACGTGTTTCCTTGTGGAGGCTTTTCAGTGACTACTTCCTCACAAGAGAACCAGAAACAAGTCTGGAATGTCCATCCTTGGAGCCCTCACTACAGTGTCATCTGGACAGTGTCTGACTTGTATTGTCTGTGCAACTTAAGCTGGAAAATTTCACAGAGGCTGTGCTTCTGAGTGGACTATTTTGGACTGCTGACATTAGTTGACAATGCTTGAAAAAGACATGCGTGTGTGTTGATGGTTCAGTTGTGTCCAACTCTTTGCAACCCCATGGACTGTAGCCCACCGGACTCCTCTGTCCCTGGGGATTCTTCAGGCAAGAATATTAGAGGGGGTTGCCATGCCCTCCGGAAAATGCAATGGCAACCCACTCTGGTCCTCTTGCCTGGCAAATCCCAACCCTGCACTCCCAAATAATTCTACATGCTTTTAGATATATATATATATATATATATAATATATGTATATATATATATATATATAATATATGTATATATATATATATTCCCATTTTATGACCATTTAAAATGTTATTGTCAGCTGAGTTATGTAGTACACTATGATTGCTTTTCCTTTTCCCTGGCATCAATAATTGCCTTACTGCTTTTTTGCTTGGTTTTCTATGTATTTATCACCAAATGAACCAAAACTCTCTTCCAGTTATGAAACTCTCCTCTTAATAAGCGCAAATGCTTTGGATAGTCCATTAGATGTCACTCCAAAAGCCTTCTAAACCTCTCCAATCTTGATTACTTTGTCTTTAGGCTTGTTACATATCTGTTGTCCTGGGTTTTCCTTCATTACTATCTTGAAAGTTACCTTGGCCTCTGTCTTACGTTGAATTCCCTGTTTCTCGGATCTCATGTCTTCCTCTTTCTTGGTTTATTCAATTGTGTTGATGGAACACATCCTCCAGGAGTTTTCAGAGAAAGGGTAAATGGTGATAATGTTTTGAGAATTGCATTTCTGAAAATATCTCTATTCTACCACTCCATTTGATTAGTGCTGGGACTGGGTATAAAATTCTAGGTTGGAAATAATTTTCCCTCAGGAATGGAAGACATTTCTTCTTGGCTTTTATATTTCTAGCATTGCTGTTGAGAGGTCAAATGCTATTCCAATTCCTGGTACTTTGTACCTAATTTTGGGGATCTTCTCTTTGTCATAAAGTGTTAAAATTTCACAATGATAAGCCTAGGTGTGAATCTATTTGTATCCACTTTGGCCAGAACCTGGTAGGTAGTTAACTCTGCCAATTTTAATGAGTAATTGGATGATCTACCCCCTTATCTGTTTTCTTTATCTCTTTCTGGAACTCCTACTCATCAATGATCAGTGTTTAGGACTGGTCCTTGAAATTTCTTACTATTCTTCTCCTATTTTTCTATCTCTTTATTTTACCCTCAGGGATATTTTTTCAATTTCATTTTCAAAACTTTTATTGAGATTTTCATTTTTACTTCCTATATTTAATTCCCTGTTTTTTTTTTTAATGTAATATCTTGCTCTTATTTCATGTATGTAATAGTCATTTGTTAAAGGTTTCATCTCCCTACATTATTTTCTTCCAAGTTGTTGTATATTTGCTTGTTTGTTGAGTTGGCCTCTTTTTTCTTATTAGAATTCTTTCTCAAATGTTGGTAATCTTGCCATCTATTGGTATGTAAGAGTAGAGTGCTACAAAGCTGAAAGGAAGTCCTGTATGCAAAGCAGGGGTTGTCAGACTCTGAGCTTCACCTCACTCTGGGGTGATCTGGGTAGGCCATTTCATAGGTGAATCCCTGATGTCAGTTTCTAGGCCTTTTCTCCTAAGCTGGCCAGACTTATTAAAGAAGTCTCTTCTAATTAGGATGTCAAAATACCGTGGGATTAATTTCAACATTCAGTATGTCAGCTTTCACTTATTCAGCCTTTTTTTTGGACACATTTTCCACCTTGATTTCTTGGTGCCCCTCAGCCCAACAGATCCTTTGTCTTATCCTCTTTAGGGAATACATTTCTATCTTCTTTTGGAGTATTGGAGGAGACATGGTGTGGGGTTGGTCTCACTGCTCAACCAGTCCTCTGGATATTAGCCCCATCATTATCCCCACTTCCAGAAGTAACTGGTACTGCCAATTCTTAGAGCTATTGGGGATTTCATGCCTCTCAGCTTTTCCTTGGGCTTCCCTAGTAGCTCAGTTGGTAAAGAATCTGCTTGCAATGCAGGAGACCCCAGTTCAATTCCTGGGTCAGGAAATGCCCTGGAGAAGGGATAGGCTACCCACTCCAGTATTTTTGGGCTTCCCTAATTTCTTGGGTCTGCTAAGTCATTGCCATTCCTTCAAGTGCTTTTCAGCTGCTAAAAGCACTTGTTATTGTTTCACCTCCTCTCTTTGTTTACCTTTTTTTTTTTTTTGATTCCTTAGTTGTCACTTTAGTGGAATTTATGGAGGAAGTGGAGGCAAATGTGTATCTAACCAACTATCTTTAACTGGAAGTTCACTCAGTAATCTGATATATTTATTAAAGAAAAATAGAAGTAATGCTCTACAGAGAAAGCTTCCCTTTTGTGCCTGACATGTGTAGAATCTAGGGCTTACCATACATTGCTAAGTGAAATAGAAAATAATATCTTTATCAGTTCTCTCTAATATCTGATCTGTAGGTTGCATCCTTGATTCATATCCCTGCCATGTTGGCCAGAGGTCCTGTGGCAGTCCCACACCATCGGGCCTATACTAACAATACAAGAATCTTAGAAAGGATTTCAACCTCTCATTTTAGCACTCCATTCTCTTCACCTGCAGCCAATTACTGGGTAATAACAGGGATGGGAGAGGAGGATCTGAAACTCTGAGAAATGCACTACTTCCCCTCCCTTATGGCGTAGCCATGAGTTTGCCCCTCTAGCTGCCCTTCTTGACCTGTCTTTTCCCTGGTCACCTTCACAACTCCAGGACAGAGGGAGAAGTACATACTTCAGTAATCCACTAAGGACTGCCCAATCAATGGCATCAGGAACTAAGGACTAGATTCTGCCAGGTCACTATTTTCAGAAACCCAGTGAATGAATACATGGCTGCAAGGAAACGGCTTATCTGCCTCCCATTTGCATTACTTCTCTGGAAGGGGAAAAAGAAAAAGAAGATTTAAAAGTTTTTAAAGCCAAGAGCTCTCAATAGGGTCGATTCTTTGTAGGTGAGTTTACATGTGGAGCTTCCAACTATTGATACCTACATACACATGCAGACACAAACACACACACTCCCCTTAATGCTTTTATGTAGGGCAAATGAGACCTAAATGAGTACTAGGCAAGCCTGTAATGGGAGAGAATCCGCAAAATGGGAATTCCGTAATCTCGAGACAGTGTTCGTGGGATGGGGGAAGGGAGGACCCCTGGCTTGGCAAGCATGGGATGAAAGTCTGAGGGCACTGACTATGTAGACAGGCCTCAGGATTGCCTGTGTGTTTGCTTTTTAAAGTACCACCTAGGGACTTCCCTGGCAGTCCAGTGGGTAAAACTCTGTGCTTCCACTGCAGGGGGCATAGGTTTGATCCCTGGTTGGGGAACTAAGATCCTGCATGCCACACGGCAAGGCCAAAAACACAACAACAACAACAAAATAAAATACCACCTGGCTGTCTAGTATCTTAAGCTCCACACTCTGGGCATTTGTTAACTTTCGATATTTAATAACTGTGTCCCAGACATATCTCTGGCTCCAGAGCCGAGGCTTGCTTGATTTATGATTTGGATGATTTACACAAAAACTTCTTGACATTCCTGCTTGGGTATGGAGTGTTGGCAAGAGTTCTCATCTAATGGGGCCTTCCTTTCCCTTTTCCCTCCAGTGTGCTGCTGTGTTTTGAATTCAGATTTCTATTACTCTGTCTGTTGCAGGGCTCAAGAGCTTGGGAACTGGAGGAATTCCTGAAGGTACAGGGAAGCTGCTGAGGCTTGGACGTTAATGATACTGCTTATTTCAGTACTTGGACAAGTGCCGCAGGCTCCATCCTGCTCTTGCTCCAAGCTTCTTTCAGAGCCAACACCATTTTCTGCATGTGTGTCTTTACACATGATTTTCAGTAAACTTTGCAGGCAGCTGTCTTTCTACATAGGGGATCATCTGCCGGAAATACAGGAAACCACACAGCCCAGAAACAAAAAGACACTCGAGGTATTGTTTAGAGAACACATGTAAGATGTTAGAAACCACAACATCCTACACCTGTAGCAACATCTACTGAAGATGGGTATGTGCTTTGCAGTCCATTTTAGACTTTAATGCGAATGACTTCTAAGAAACAAACTCAGGCTTTCTTTCTGCCAAGTTCCCTGCTGTAGATGATTACTCCTGAAAGACCGCATACATTACAACTTTACTACCTCTGGAGCAAAGAGGAGACTTTATTTGCAAGGGTTTGCCCAATTCAAGCCAAGGTCATCAACTGAGGTTTCTGTCAGGGCAGTTTTGGCCCCAGAGATTCTGCTTGCTCTTTCAAAGTAAACAGGAAACCCAAACAAACCCTATAGGGCTCGTGCCTAACAAAAAGCAGACCCACTCAGTCACTCACTCACTCATTATTGTCCAAAAGTAGCACTTACCATGTCAATATTAGTTCTAAGAAAAGCACATTAGCTCTGTGAGTTTTAACTCCCTCCTAATTGCGTTTTCTGAGGCTGGACCCAGGGCTCAATGATAGACTCAAAGAACGCACTGTGTAGCCGGAAGCTTTCCATTGACTGGGGTTTGAGCACCTTATCAAACAGAGATTGTATCTTTATTAGTTTCCTATTTAAACCCAAGCTATAAACACCGTAACCATTAACAGCTTCACTGTTCAGAATATATGAATGTTCTTAAAGCTGATGACTATCTGCAATTTTGGGCAAGATCCAAGACTATAAACTCTTGTGTGCAATGAGAACCACAAGGGCAGTGAGGCTGGGAGCACCGGGAGTGTTATGTGTGGCTGACTGCCTCTTAGGAGATATTTTAAAATTAGGGACTCTTTGGGGATTTCTTTCATTTTTATTTTATTTTGTATTCATTCTGGGTTTTTCTGCCTGAGCCAACTTCTAAACAGGGATACTGGAAAGGCTTGACGAAAAAGACCCAGAACGTTCTTCTATTAATTTTGTCCCTGGCTAACTTGAGTACCTTGAGCACATGTCTGATGATGAGTTTTCTGAGCTGGTACTTTATTCCTTTTACAGTATTGTGTGCATGCCTGTGTGCTCAGTGGCTTCCATCATGTCCAACTCTTTGCGACCCCATGGACTGTAGCCTGCCAGGGTCCTCTGTCCATGGGATTCTCCAGGCAAGAATACTGGAGTGGGTTGCCATGCCCTCCTCCCTTGTGTGAGGACCACATATGTCTCTTTGAAAAATATAAATTGATAAATCTAAGGCTCCTTTTGCCTTTAAAGTGAAGAAGTTTATTAAATTACCCAGTGTATTAATTTATCTATTGCTATATATCAAATTATCCCCAAACTGAGCAGCTTAAAGCAATAAACACTGTAAATTTTTTTTTGTTTTATTGAAATACAGTTGATTTGCAATGTTGTGTTAATTTCGACTGTATACTAAAGTGATTCAGATATCTCTCTCTCTGTATATATATACATGTATATGTATATATATACATTCAGTTATCTCTGTGTATATATATACATATATACATTCATATATATACATATGTATATATATTCTTTTTAATATTCTTTTCCATTACGGTTTGTCACAGGATAGTGAATATCATTCCCTGTGCTATACAGTAGGACCTTGTTGTTTACTCCTTTTATATAAAAATAGCTTGCATTGAGTCCCAAACTCTCAATCCATCCCTCTCTCATTTCTTTTTTCCCTTGGCAACCACAAGTCTGTTCTCTATGTCTGTGAGTCTGTTTCCCTTTTGTATAAAAGTTCATTTGTGTCATATTTTAGATTCCACATGTATGCGATATCATATGATATTTGTCTTTCTCTTCCTGACTTACTTCACTTAGTATGAAAAGTTTTAGGTCCTTCCATGTTGCTGCAAATGGCATTATTTCATTCTTTTTTATGACTGAGGAGTAGTCCACTATATATACATATACACATATATATGTATAAAAAACATCTTTTTTAAAATCCATTTGTCTTATAAACAAAAGTGGGGTCTGGCTACTCACTGTTCGAAAGCTATTAAAGAGACAAGGTTGGTGGAAAGGAAAGTTTGCTTTATTTTGGATGCTGGCAACCACAGGGAGGGTGAACTCTTATCCAAGGGCTGACTCCCCCACAACTGACAATCAGTGGGCAAGAGAATTCATAGACAGGAGGGGATTACAGGTAAAGACAGTACAGTTAGCTTTGATAGTCATCTTAAAATTGGTTATGTGGTGCTCTGACCAGCCTCAGTTGATTGTTTTAGGTACAGTTCATCTTCAGTTCTAGGGTTGGTTTGTTCCCATTTCTCTGTGGTCAGTTCTTGGAACTGTGGCAGCTTATATCATGGCTATAGTCTACAGTCTACTTGTCGTGTGGTTAACTTCTTCTCCCTGGTAGGGGTTTCCGTATCTATAAGACAGCTCACAGGATATGGCTCAGAATATGATCTACAGCCCATGAAGAGGAACTAAACTATTATTATTTATTCTTGTTGCACTGTTTTCCTTTGTTTCTGCATTTTCTCTCTTTTTTGATTAAATTTCTTCTTTGGTTAAAGTTTTTCCACTGACAAAAGACAGGCAGAGGACAATGGAGGGGAGGGCAGGACCACAGGGTCCTTCTCCATTTCAATCTATTGATGGACATTTAGGTTGTAAAACAATAAACACGTATCTCATAATTTCTATGGGTCAAGAACTCAGGAGTAGCTTAGCTGGATGGTTCTGGCTCAAGGTCTTTCATAAGGTTGTAGTCAAGTGTTGGCCAGGGTTGCAATCATCAGATGTTTGTCTGGGGCTGGAGAATCTACTTTCAAGATGGCTCACACACATGCATGTTGGCAGGAGATTTCAGTTTCTTGACATATGGACCTCTCCATAGGGCTTCTTCAGTGTGTGTTACATACCAACTGGCTTCTCCCAGAGTGAGTGATCCAAGAGAAAGCAAGGCAGAAGCCATGATGCTTTTATGACATAGCCTGGGAAGTCACACATTGTCAGGACATCCTGTTGGTTACATAGGTCAGCCCTATTTACTAAGGGAGCTACACAAAAATGTTAATACTAGGAAGTGAAGATCATTGGGAGCCTTCTTGAAGGTTGGTTACCAAAAATCAGAACTATATTGGCAAATAACTAGGTGAATTAAAAGTTGTTATTAAGGCCATGTTTGAACTCAGCATACTTCAAACATTTTCCCATGCTCCATTCATATCTGTCCTGAGCACAGAGTCAGAATAAAATATTCAAACCTTAGAGTCAGAGAGTAGTGGTTACAAATCTGGCTAATTCATGTACTTGTTGAGCCAATATGCCCTCATTTGCAAAATGGAAGCAATTCTGTACTAATTTCACAGGTTTACCATAGACATTTATCAAAAGAACAGTACCTAAGTACTCAATCAATAGTAGGCATTTTTATTAATTATTATTGCTTTCACTATACAATTCAGCTTGAGAGATGAGCTCAAGTGCCCAGCGTTTGCATTCTGGCATTCTTGAAACAATAAGTCTGGATATTGCCTAGGTTCAGGTTTGAGGAATACAATGGCTCAGTGACATTATCAACTACGTAGGTTCTTTTTATCTTTCTTCTCTGCCATCCTTGATATTTGTGTTCCATCCTTGATAACTGCATACAGTAACTGCTTCAACTTGGAGCATCATGTCCTCAAACAAATACAAACAAATGAAGAAGTTCCTTTCTTTTACTTCTTTTTGATGTGAAGAAAATCTTCCCCCACCCCTAGTAGAATTTTCCTGATAGTTAATTGATCTCAGTTGTGTTACATGCCTATTTCTAAGGCAATCATTGGCAAAGGGTAAGGAATTACAACATGTTGGCTTAGATTAATCAAGGGTACTCCTTGGAGCTGGGGAAAGGCTTGACCTCTCAGAAGCACATGGCTATATGATGCCTTAAAAAATAAAATGAAAGAAAGATGGAGATGGTTTTTGGATGAGTTAGCGGCATCTGTTTCAGGGTACAGGGAGATAAAACTTCTAGAATTTTGCATGGCTGAAAATGTCTTAATTTTGTTTGCACACATGAGTAGTTCAGCTGGCTGTAGAATTCTGGACTGGAAATTATTTTTCCTTAGAATTGTAAACACATTGCTCTATTCATTATCTTTTCACTTCTAGTGTTATTTTTGAGTTCAATGCCATTCTGATTTTTGGTCTGGGACCTGTTTTTCTTTCTGGAAGGGTTTTGGAGTTTCTATTTATTCACAAGTTTCTGAAATTCTGTGAGTATGCCTTTTGGTATAAGTGTCTTGTTAGTCTTTGTGCTATGCATTCAACTGGCCCTTACGTAGTCTAAGAACTTAGTAAGTTCTGGGAAATTTTCTTGTACTGTTTCTTTGAAAAAAGAAAAAAATCTCCCTCTATTATCTCTGTACTTTCTTCCTGGAATTTAATTTGAGTGTAGGATTTCCTGTATTGATCTTCTAGTTTTCTCATCTTTCCTCCGCCTATTTTCCATCTGTCTTTTTGTTCTTTTCTGAAAGATTCTTCAACTTCATCTTAACTCTCTTTTACTGAATTTCTTTTTGCTACCCTATTTTTAATTTTTAAATTTTCTTTCTTGTTCTTTTAATGTTTCATTTTTAGAGCATCCTTTTTACATTTTCTGGATGCAATAGCTTTTCTCGTCTCTATAAGGATTTTACTTGGAAGATTTGTGTGTGTGAACATTTAAAAAGTTCTCTAAATCTTCTCAGCTACTTATTTTTCCAATTTGGTTTTTGTCTTGTTAAATATCTTCTTTAAAATATCTAGTGACTCTTCTTCACTTTCTTACATACAAAAGAAAAAAGCACTTTACTCACTTCACTGTCTGCTCATAAGATACAGCGTAATAGAGCAGACAGGAATGCCAAAGGCCTAATGACATTATGATGTAGTGCTCCCAGGTGAAACTGAGAGCAGTCATTGCTAATGTTTATTAAGTGTTATTTTATCTAATCCTCATAACTCTGTGATCTATGTATCATTACCATCCTCATTTTGCAGGTGAAGAAACTGATGCTCATAGGGTTATAGAATCTGCCCAAGGAGTGATGAACACGAGCTCTAAATCATAATACCACACTGCCTCTCAGTAGGTGAAATTTGTCCTTAGCACGGCCCACTTTCCCTCTCTCTCTCCCGGGCCCACCATTGCGTGTTCTTGCTTCCTAATTCTTTGGTGCCCTCCTGGTCTCCTTAGGTATCCTCACTTTGTCTTGATACCCATTCCTATTATTTTTCAAGATCCTCTGCCTTCCTATATTTCTCCCCCCCCCCTCTCCCTTTCTCCTCCTCCAATCAAAATGTCAATTTCTTAAATGATACTAGCTCAATCTGGCTTCAGAAGAAAAACAAATATATTGACATATCTCAGAATGAACACCCACCACTACCACTCCAGTAACTAGCCTTTTAGAGGGGACTGTATTAATTCCAATTAGTTGTGGAGTCAACATAGGGAACATTTCTTGATCCAGCACTGCACTGTAGGACAACAGAAACAATTGGTCTTGGTCATTGTTCCTAATGTGTTAAATTTTTAGTTGAGAAGACAGTTTGCCAAAAAGATAGTCACAGTACATCAAGTAATTGTATGCTACTCTGAGATATTCAACACCTTTAAAGATAGTGACTGCTTGACATCATAAAGGCAACTTGACCATCCAAGTACACTGAAGTTTCAGAGGAAGGTGTGGACTCAGGGCAGCAAGGTCTGCAAGGGATGGTGCCCAGAAAATGCCTAGAGGGATGTGTGTGGAATCTAGAGAAGGGACAATGTTGAGTAACTGGGGTGTTGTGAGAGGTGACCTAAGGCTATCCTTACTCAGGTCATCAGAAGAAAAGGGGTCTGTGGCAGCGTGCTCTTTGAAGCAAGGATGACGAAGATACAGAAGTGACAGATGATTCAAGGTAAATGTCACACCAGTTGCTCCCAACTTTGGTTCTCGACAGCAACAAAGCTGCAGAAAAGGAGGGCTGCTTCTTCAGATCATGTCTCTTCTGAACTTCTTAATGTTTTTTAAGATTAAAATGCTTTCTTTCAGGCTTTCCAGGTGGCTCAATGGGTAAAGAATCCATCTGCCAATGCAGGAGATGCAGGAGACGCGGGTTCCATCCTTGGGTGGGGAAGATCCCCTAGAGGAGAAAATGGCAACCCACTCCAGTATTTTTGCCTGGAAAATCCCTTGGAAAGAGTCTGGCAGGCTACAGTCCATAGGGTCGCAAAGAGTCCGACAAGACTGAGCATGCACGCACTCTTTCTTTTAATTTACCTGTAAAATCTGGAAGAAATACGATAAATCAATGTCTCAAGCTTTATCAGCTTCAAATTTAATCATGTTTCTCGAACCGAATTCCTCATAGTGTTTTAAAGAGCAGTAAGAGAGCAGACCTTCAGTCGGTTTTCAAGACTTCGGGATGATCTAGCAGACAGATCTTCATTCAAAACAAACAAATCCCTTTTCGACTTTTATCTTTGCCTTTCAAAACCGAACACCGGCCGAAGAAGATCGAAAACGCCTTCTGACCTGGCCTTCCAGACCCTTGCTGCTGGGAGTGGCTCCTGAGTCCCTCTGGGCGCGCGATCGGAGTCCCGGGGCCTCGGTGTTCAGGAGGCACGGATTCGAGGCCGCCGCTCTAGGCGCCGCAAAGACACCGAAGGGTCGCCAAGCCGCAACCCAACGACCCGTGTTGAGCACGCCTGGCCTGTGCGGCTGGGATGTTAACTGTGGGGTGTGTGTTTGGGGAAGAAAGCGGGACAGACGTTTCTCACAGAGCGGCAGGTCACTCGGCGCGGCCTGCGCCCTCAGGGCCGGTGGGAGAGGGCGCGTGGAGAACGGAGCGCGGCGCCGCGCGGGCCTCGACGGCCCCGGCCGCAGGGACGCCAGGCAGCCTCTGCACTCGTGTGGGGACCCCCCGAGCGGCCCCCAGCTCATTTTCCACTCGGCTGCTTCCCGGCCGAGCTGTAAACCCAACCTGACGTGGGCTCATTAATTTGGCAGCGACTGGAAGCCTGGGCCAGGGCGGCGCACCCGGGAGGCCTTTGTGCGCTCAGGGTCAGGTCAGAGGGCAACCGAAACACGGCTGAACCCTGCACGCGGCTCCTGGGCGCGGGGCGGCGCGGGCCGAGCCGCTTCCTCCCGCCTGGCCGCCCAGCCAGCGCGGCTTCCGGAGCCCGGGAGCGCGGTGACCCGGGCCCAGCGCAGCGCCGGGCGGAGCTGGGAGGCGGCCCGCCCCGCCCGGCCTCTCTCCTCCAGCCCCGTCCGGGTGTTCTCTGGGAGGGTCTCGGGCGGGCTGGACGCGACGGCTCCCAGGCTTCCCGCCTCGGAGATTCAGTCCCCTGCCCTAGAGTCTCCGCGCCCCGCGCCACCCCGGAGGCGTCGGCCCGGCCCGGAACTCAGAGCTTGCCGCGGACTCCCGGGAGAGGCCGCCCGGTCCGGCCTCTAACCCGTGAAGCCCTGGGGCCGGGTCCTGTGGCCTCTCCGGAGTTTTCCTGGGGATTTCGGCCCGGCGCCCGCGAGGCCGGGCTCCGTGTTCTTCACGCACACGGTGCAGCCCTGACTTAATCTGCTGGCATCGAAGGCAGCCTCGTGAGCCTTTGTTTTCTCGCTCGAGCGACCGAGGCGTGCGTGCGGGAGGAGGGCCGCACAGGTCCCGGCGGGGAGGAGACCACGGCCCCGCTCGAGGCTCGCGGTCTAATTCCCCCGCATGCTGTTTGGACCCACCAGGCTGGCAAGGGCCCGCCAGATTTCCTTTCCCTCCTCCAGTTTTCTCGACGGGCGGGTTCAGACTTCGAAACCCTAGAGCCCGGATTACCAACCCAAACTCTTCTGTCCTTCGCCAGGGCCTGGAACCCGGTGGCCCGGGGGTGGGGGGGTTGGGGCTGGGGAGTGGGGGCGGGGCAGAAGGGTGGCTCTGTTTTTCACAGGAGACTCCAGCACAGATTAATTCTAGTAAGTTTCTCAAAAACAGAGCGGCTTCCTTCTGTGCCTTTAGGTGACTTTTGTGACATTTAGCAGCAAAGAAAACTATTTCCTCTGCCATTCAGAGCTAACCACGTGTAATTGGCCCAGAAGTCTGTTGTATTTTGGGAAACTGTTTGCGATATCCCATCTGTTTTCATCTCGCGGTTCAAACGAGTCTGTGTTTACCCTTCTGTCGGGGAAATTGGTTTACATGCGTAGCAATTTCAGTGCGACACCGAAATATTCCCTTGAACTAACGCTACGGGTCGGACAGGCTTTGTACTGCTAATAACCCTCCATTACGTCTGTCAGGAGACATTTACACAGCCTCTCGGTCGGTCCCCCATAAAGGAAATTTAGATCCTAGGTTTATCTTACTTATTTGAAAACCAATTGGTCTCCGGCAGTGGCCAGAGACGCAGACGCACAGGTCGAAGGAGGCGGCGGGGCAGCCCGGGAGCAATCGGGTCGCGGTGGGCAAAGCTCTGACGTGTTCTGGCTTTTGTGGGGTGGGCTAGGCTACGCTGACACTGAACGACCCCCGCAGCAGCTCCCTCCTTCCACCCCGCAGACTCGTTTGCGTCTCTTTTCTGCAGACGGCGATCCGCAGCTTCCCGCCCAGCTCCCCGCGTGTTTAGCGGATTGAGGATGGGTTGGAGGCGTAGGTTGCTCAAGTCGTCTAGTCCTTTCGGGAGTCGCAGGGAGATGGTTCGGGGCTCCCAGGAGGAACACGGTTTCTTCCCAGGGCCGGGGTGAGAAAAAGGACCCAGTCAATGGAGCGTGAAGCGCCGGCCCGCACTGGTGCGGGTGGGGGGCGGGCTCGTGGTTTAGGCCCGCCAGCGGCCGTGAGGTGGCCTCGTAACAGGCTCCGCAGCCCGGGTGAGTGCGCTGGAGTCGCGCCCCGGCTGTCCTGGGGCTGAGTAATTGGAGAAATTGCTGTGAAGTAGTGTCGGCTGCCTTGGCTGAGAGGCCCGTAATCAGCCGTTGGCATGTGTGCAAATGCTGATTTTGCGGGTGTTACTTAATCCACGCGGGCGGTGAAAAGCCTCGGGTTGGTGGCAGGCTCACCTCCCAGCGCCAAGGCTTCTTCACGGTCTGGTCTGGGGAGCAGGACGTGGGGTGGGGTGAGCGGCTGAGGGTGCGAGTCCGACGTTGGGGCTTCTTTGGCCCATGGATTGAGGACTGAAAAAAGAATGTGAAAACGAAGCTGTTGACAGACGTCTGCCGCCCTTATTTGGGCTATTGTCCCAGTGTCCTGGTAGAAATTAGCCATTTCCTCTGCATCCCATGCTAACTTACTCTTTCAAGGGGAGGACTAGTTGGTAGAGGAAAAAACGGTAGTGATTTACACACAGTACAAAATGTGACTGAGGTCGACTTGAAGAAGGTACAAGAGGAGAAATATTCATTGATCATTTAAACCTCTGTACCAGAGTCTGTGGAAGGCCATAAGGTCAATGAAGGGCTCCTCTACAAAGGAAGACCCAAATTTTAGTCCTAGGGGTTAAAGTGACCTTTGTTAATTCCATTAGGGTGGAGGCCTTCTCGTGGGTAAATGCAGATAAGGCCAGAACCCATGTCTCTACAGATAAAGTGTCCATCTTTTCCAAAGTTGAAAAGAAAAAGCTCCCACACAATGCTCATGATAACCAGCCTCCAGTTCCCTCTGCTGCTGCTGCTAAGTCACTTCAATCGTGTCCGACTCTGTGCGACCCCGTAGAGAGCAGCCCACCAGGCTCCTCTGTCCCTGGGATTCTCCAGGCAATAATACTAGAGTGGGTTGCCATTTCCTTCTCCTCCAGTTCCCTCTACTACCCTCGATTCCTTGTGTCATTTGCCTTACTATTATACTGGCAATGAGTAATTTAAAATTGCAAGATATTCTGGGAGAAAAGGAATGAAAATTCCAACCTACTTCATACTTTAAATTTCAAAAGGCAAATAATCCATTAACTAATGACTGTACTTCTCCCCACCCCCTCCAACAAAGGAGTGAGAACTTAAATTTATGTAACAACTTGGCTTTGGTCTCAATTATAAGGGGCAGGCTCTCTTTTCAGATCTTTGAGCATTTTATTTTGTGGCCTTTCAAGTACTTTCTACTGAAAACAAATCTACAGAGGATGTGAAAGGATCCTAGGTATAGAAGCTAGTTTTAGTCAACTGGTGAAGACAAATTGGAAGGTTTGTCCTGAAAAGTAATAATTTTAAGGTTAAAATTATACTTTTTTATTCATAGTTAGCATAGCCACAAAGTATGAAGAAAGAAAGACAACAGAATTATCTGAGTATAGTAAAGACAAGGTGTTAGTTTAATAGGGTTTCTTTGTAGAGGCTGACTCTGCCTTATTGTCATTCTTCATATCTGCTTTCCTTTGTCCGCCTCAGGCATCTAGCACAGCTGACGGAAACTGACCCCAAAGAGAGTCCTCACACAATTTGCTTTTGAGAGACTGCTATTTGCTTAGCACTAGCAATAATGAAGGGTATGAAAAGAACAGATGTGTTCCCTGTCCTTTTAGAACCTCTGATTTGCTTAGGGTGAAAAGACTTAGAAAACTTAGGATATTCATGTCCCTTAAAGAGATAGGAAGGGCTGCACAGTATTGCTGAGGGCATGAAGTGAGGAGAGCAGCAGTTAGAAATGTGAAGAACAGCACAGTTCACAGGAATCTTTTCTGGGTCACCCAAGTGGTCTTCATGTTGTAGACAAAACTGGATGAGCAGATTGGGAAGCTAGTATCCAGATGGGGCCTGGCTCAGCTTTGCACTTTTCCCCCTGACCCTTCTGCACCTGCAGTGGGCACTGGAAACAACTGAAGGACAAATCTAGAATTCATGGTGTGTGTCTGCCTTTGTAGGGGTGAGGTGGACAGGGAAAGGCCAAATACATTATCTGATCATTCTTTATCTGTGGGGATGTTAGGGTGCTTCATTTCCTAGCTGTTGACCCAGAGCCACTTACCTTGCTACCTGCATAGCTAGGATGCCCAAATGCAACCTCAGGAAAAGAAACTAACTGAATTATGAGCTAAAAAAGTCACGTGGCTTTTTTTTTTTTCCTGCCAGGATCTCAGCAGCTGTGTTGACAAACATGGCCCAACAAGACTGCCACCATCACAGGATGAATCTAAAGGACTTAATTGCCTGTGAGTAATTTACAGAAAGTACTTGAAATTTGGTATGTGATTAGAAAGAATAATCACAGTGGCACATCAATTGCATTTCTAATCATTTTAGAGACCATATTTACCTGGTTGGTGTTTGAAAGCAAAATAATTTTCTCTGCTTGAGAAATATGTTTGATTCTGTTCCTCCACATGCATTTATTTGGGAGAGTTAAAAATACATCCGGATAGAGTTGCTGTTTTGATTCTGCTCCCCCATCCCCCTCCCCTGCCACCCTCCATCAAAACCTACACTTTGTCTGGTTTGATTTTTCAGACCACACACACAGAGGACCGAATGTTCCATAAGTGATTGTAGTCTTATCGTTTCTATAGTTGGCAGATTTGATCTTTGGTCGCTTACCTCTTCATGTTATTGCTCTGTGGGAAGAGGTGACCCCGTCCCTTAATAATATGGTATGTAGTAGGATGACCCTCATGGCCCCTCAGCTCTGTCCTTTTTTTTTTTTTTTTAAATTTTTTATTTTTTTTCATTTATTTTTATTAGTTGGAGGCTAATTACTTTACAGTATTGTACTGGTTTTTGCCGTACATTGACATGAATCAGCCATGGATTTACATGTGTTTCCCATCCTGAACCCCCCTCCCACCTCCCTCCCCATCCCATCCCTCTGGGTCATCCCAGTGCACCAGCCCCGAGCACTTGTCTCATGCATCCAACCTGGACTGGCAATCTGTTTCACACTTGATAATATACATGTTTCGATGCTGTTCTCTCAGATTATCCCACCCTTGCCTTCTCCCATAGAGTCCAAAAGTCTGTTCTATACATCTGTGTCTCTTTTTCTGTCTTGCATGTAGGGTTATTGTTACCATCTTTCTAAATTCCATATATATGCGTTAGTATACTCTATTGGTGTTTATCTTTCTAGCTTACTTCACTCTGTATAATGGGCTCCAGTTTCAGCCATCTCATTAGAACTGATTCAAATATATTCTTTTTAATGGCTGAGTAGTATTCCATTGTATATATATGCCACAGCTTTCTTATCCATTCGTCTGCTGATGGGCATCTAGGTTGCTTCCATGTCCTGGCTATTATAAACAGTGCTGCAATGAACATTGGGGTAGACGTGTCTCTTTCAGTTCTGGTTTCCTAGGTGTGTATGCCCAGGAGTGGGATTGCTGGGTCATATGGCAGTTCTATTTCCAGTTTTGTAAGGAATCTCCACACTGTTCTCCACAGTGGCTGTACTAGTTTGCATTCATTCCCACCAACAGTGTAAGAGGGTTCCTTTTTCTCCACACCCTCTCTAGCATTTATTGCTTGTAGACTTTTGGATAGCAGCCATTCTGACTGGCGTGTAGTGGTACCTCATTGTGGTTTTGATTTGCATTTCTCTGATAATGAGTGATGTTGAGCATCTTTTCATGTGTTTGTTAGCCATCTGTATGTCTTCTTTGAAAACAGGTTGTATGTCTTCTTTGGAGAAATGTCTGTTTAGATCTTTGGCCCATTTTTTGGTTGGGTCATTTATTTTTCTGGAATAGAGCTTCAGGAGTTGCTTGTATATTTTTGAGATTAATCCTTTGTCTGTTTCTTCGTTTGCTATTATTTTCTCCCATTCTGAAGGCTGTCTTTTCACCTTGCTTATAGTTTCCTTTGTTGTGCAAAAGCTTTTAAGTTTCATTAGGTCCCATTTGTTTAGTTTTGTTTTTATTTCCAATATTCTGGGAGGTGGGTCATAGAGGCTCTTGCTGTGATTTATGTCGGAGAGTGTTTTGCCTATGTTCTCCTCTAGGAGTTTTATAGTTTCTGGTCTTACATTTAGATCTTTAATCCATTTTGAGTTTATTTTTGTGTATGGTGTTAGAAAGTGTTCTAGTTTCATTCTTTTACAAGTGGTTGACCAGTTATCCCAGCACCACTTGTTCAAGAGGTTGTCTTTTTTCCATTGTATATCCTTGCCTCCTTTGTCAAAGATAAGGTGTCCATAGGTATGTGGTGGATTTATCTCTGGGCTTTCTATTCTGTTCCATTGATCTATATTTCTGTCTTTGTGCCAGTACCATACTGTCTTGATGACTGTGGCTTTGTAGTAGAGCCTGAAGTCAGGCAGGTTGATTCCTCCAGTTCCATTCTTCTTTCTCAAGATTGTTTTGGCTATTCGAGGTTTTTTGTATTTCCATACAAATTATGAAGTTATTTGTTCTATTTCTGTGAAGAATACTATTTGTAGCTTGATAGGGATTGCATTGAATCTATAGATTGCTTTGGGTAGTATACTCATTTTCACAATATTGATTCTTCCAATCCATGAACACGGTATATTTCTCCATCTATTTGTGTCCTCTTTGATTTCTTTTTTTTTTTTTTCTTCAGGTTTTTTTTTTTTTTTTTTTTCCTCTTTGATTTCTTTCATTAGTGTTTTATAGTTTTCTATGTATAGGTCTTTCGTTTCTTTAGGTAGATAGCTCTGTCCTTTAAAACACAGCTAATTCAAGTCCAGTTGGTCTGAAACCTGCTTTCTTCAGATCTTGCCCAAAACTTTAACCATAACCATCCGCAATGAGCCTATGCTTTCAGGTCTACCAACCTGTGCTGGGCCAGAAGGCTGGGGCCCAGGTTGTGGTCAGCCCATGGCCTGGAAGAGCCTGGAGGAGCCTCTGGGTGACATACCTTTTGGCACTTCCCTAATCACCCCATTTTGCCCTCTGCATCTGAGGGCTAAAAGCCCCATCTGCCCCTAAAATATCTGAAACAAAATACACATTTAGAAACTTTTGTTCACCTGTAAATGGTTAAATTTTTTCCCATGAATGAAATCAACAAGTACTTAGTTTTTATTTCCTACTTGAATGGGTATTCGTGGGTGCATGGAAATCTTGCCCAGCACACAGAGCATTTAGCAGTCAGTTTCTTCTCCTTTGGAAAACCACCTATGCAAGTTTTCAGAGATGAGCAGGGAGACCCGAGCAAGCTCCTATGCAGCCAGTGATGCCCCTGCTAGTAGACGCCAGGCTTCTGGCAGAGCAGTGGATTAGGTAGGTAGAGGCAGTGGACGGGGAGGAGGAGGAAGATTGGTATGTGATCTAGAAAGTCTAGTTTCTGATGTTTCTCATCTGGTTCTGACTATGATATCCCAAGATGGTAGCCCTTCAGATGTGGTAAAGATTATAGATATTGGGTGAAAAAGAACAAAAAGGTCACTTAAAAAAAAAAAACTCAAAAAGAAAAAAATTATCATGCTTGTTTTGATTCTAATAAAGCAACAATCATACATAAATAAGATACAGTTATTCCTAATGCATATATGTTTATTTTTCCATCTATATTTCTTCCCTCTAGATACCCAAATAAAATACAAAATCAAAGTCAGCATTTACCATTTGTCATATCAGTTCTGTATACTGATTTTTCCTTAAAATGTACAGAATTTTTATTCTATGGACTTCTTTTGGGGCATAAAACTCACTTTACATTCTGAAAAACACTTTAAGTTGTTTCTTTAGCCAAGTTAGCTTTGCCTGTTTTGTTAACCGCACTTTTATGCATTTGTTTATTTTTGTGATTTATAAAAATGTCCTCATCATTTTAATAGTCACCCCTGGGTGCATAGGCAATGGTTTAGAAAACTTCCAAAATATGGTAATACCACTATAGCAAAACACCATTACAGCAACAAAAAGCACAAACCCACTGAACATGAGCCCAGAACAACATTCCTCCAACTATCTGGGGAAAATAAACCAAAAAGAGCTATCTTTCATCATGCCTGAAAGGTCAACTAACCAGGGCTCTCAGGAGAACAGAGGAATGGTATTTTACAGAGGAGGGCCCCTCGTGGAAGACCCTCTGCTTCCAGCTCCCTAGAAATGCACTGCAGGGTGGGGTATGGAGACTGAGCTCATTCGAAAAGCTCAGGAAGGAAGCAGCAGAGAGCCTGTCCTACCTCCTGTGGATATCTGGGGCTGCATGGGTGAATAGTCACATGTGGTCCATTAGAGCTGATGCCCACTCTTGTTCCAGGTGCTGAGGTCTGAGCTCGTTTTTTTTTTTTTTTTTTTAGTTATTGTTATTTAGGGCTAATAAAGGGCTAAAGGGAGGATTCTTCCTTTGTGTTGCAGCATCATGATACAGAGATGGACTTTGAGTCCCAGCTGTGATTTTTTGACTTTTAATTTTATATTAGAGTACAGTTAACACTGTTGTGTTAATTTCAGGTGTACAACAAAGTGATTCAGTTATACATACAGATGTATCTATTCTTTTTCAAATTCTTTCCCCAGTTAGGTTGTTACAGAATAGTGAGCAGAGTTCCCAGTGACATACAGTAGGTCCTTGTTGGTGTCCATTTTAAATACAGCAGTGTGCACATGTCAATCCCAAACTCCCTAACTATCCCTCCCTCCTTTCCCCTCTGGTAACCATAAGTTCATTCTTTAAGTCTGTGAATCTGTTTTGTAAATAAGTTCATTTTTATCATTTTTTTAAAGATTCTTCATATAAGCAATATCATACACTATTTCTCTTTCTCTCTCTGACTTATTTCACTCAGTAGGAAAGTATCTAGGTCCTCCATGCAGCGCTGTTTACACTAGCCAAGACGTGGAAGCAACCTAAATATCCATTGACAGAGGAATGGAGAAAGAACATGTGGTACATATATACAATGGAATATAGCTCAGCCATAAAAAGAAAGAAATAATGTCATTTGCAGCAACCAGCTGTGATTTTTACTAGATGTTTGATCTTGGGTAAGTCACAAAGTCTTTCTTGGATTTTAAGTATGTCTCAATGTTACAGACAACAGTGACGATGGTTTCTCAGAGTCGATAAGAGAATTAAATGAAATAACCTCTGTGAAAGCACTAGAGTCATATATTGAAAGTGCTCTGTATGAGACTGTACTGCTACCCAAAGTTTTTCTTGAGTCTCAGTCATCTGGACTCTTTATTTGTCTTTACTTACGTGTAGCCAGCCTTTGCTGTTGTGAACTGGATCTGAGCAAATGCCTGAAGAACACACAGAAGGGAAGGGTAGCCAGTCCGAGAAAATGGCCCCATGTTGCACTGTGTCTGCAGCACTAGGCATGCAAATAAAAACTGAGTCACTTGGGAGTGCAACACAGGTTCTGGCAGAGCCTGGAGTGGAAGAAAATGCAGTGGAGCTGAAGGAAAGATGGAGGGGACTAGAGGATGTTCAGCTGACTTTTGCCAGCCGTGTGGGGAAGCAGTGTGGGGTCTTCATTTTTCACTTCTGATTTTTCAACACCTTCGGCTCTTCTATTTGTGTTTCCCCTCTTCCTACTGCTTCTTGAGTGTGACCGAGGGGTTCTTCTGAGTTCTGTAGACCCTCAGGTGATCATGCATTAATTAGACCAGGGATATTCTTAGTTGGGATGAACCCATGGGCGATGGACTCAGTGGACAATGCTTGATTTCTGGTTTTTATGAAATCAACAAGAAATGAAAAATGGAGCATTAAATATTAAACGCCCTGTTGGTTTCTAGTTAATCCTATAATCTCATTCTTCATGCTACTATAGATCCAGAATGATACCATCATTATTTGAAGAGATGGAGAATAAATACTAACACCTTCCCAAAACATTGCAGGGCTCTGCCGTTTCCTCTGAAACCTTTCCATTTGTGGATGGACTTGAACTCGACAGACCATGGAGCGTCATTGAGCATGCCCACTTTCATAGCAGTCTGAGCTTCATAGGCTTTGAGCTTATGGCATCCCTTCATGGTGGACATGGCAGAAAGTGTTGGACATGCCATTTTAGACTGAGCTCTGATCTCCAGACTGTGAGTAGTATAATTCATATCCTCCATGTAGCTTTGCCATTGACAGTTATTAGCCGAGAGTGTTGCTGCCAACACAAGTTTTGAGTAGATTGTGGTATAAACAGATTTCCTCTTTACACATTCTAATCAGTGCAGAAGGATTGTTTTTATTGAAACCGTATCTCAGCCTAAGTTTCTCCACACATGTAGGCACACATGTACAGAGTTTAAATTGTATTTATGGTTGGTAAATGTTCTAATTATGGAGCTGCGTGTGTTCAGAGGGGAAAATTAAATCAGTGAACCTGGGAGGCCAGGATGCCCTTCCGCTCTGGTTTAGGTTCTTTATGGTTTTAGGCTTTGAGAAATCAATGCTCAATGCTGTGAAACGGTGGGTGACAATCCAGGAAGACATTTGATTCCTGACTGATTTACAGTGTTATCTATAGATGTTTTTTTCTTGATGAAGTGAAGTCTGATTCCTTATTGCCTGTGTCTTCTTAACGTGTCACAGAGCAGTTTCCAAAAAGCTGTTCTTCTGGAAAATGTCTTGGTCCTCTTTTTCCATATTAGAGTACATGAAATGCTAAAATAGAAGAGGGATGTAATTGACATTGTGCCCACTAACCCCTTCCCACACTACTGCCATGATGATGACAATGAGTAGATAACTAGTCACCAAGCAGTACCCAGTCTTCGGAACTCACCTAAGGAGAGGTTTTGACATCTTCCCCAGTGCCACTAAAGAATGCAGTCCTAACTTTAGCAGGCCAGTGTGTGCTAAAGGATTTTGAAAGTAGCTGCTGCCACTGCTATATAGTTTGCTAAAGGATGTTGTAGTTTGCAAAAATGGGCAAAATATGTACTCCAAGGATATGTAGGACATAATCTAGCCAGCTCTACTCAACCACAGTAATTCTGCTGCTTCAGGCAAAATGCCTTCCTGGTGTAAGTTTGAGCTGACAGATTACTGAGGGAAATTTTTGTCTCACCCACACTCCCAGATTATTCAGCTCACTTTTTTTTTTTTTAAAAAACACACCACTCAACCCTCCATGCAGACTGTGTGGTGTAGACCTGGCACCCTAAACTGAATAATCTCCTTGCTGACAGCCGAAAAGTGAAGGCATCTGTGGCAGTCAGATGGGGTGCCTCAGGTTGGTTCCAGATGTCAAGCTGATTAATGTTAGAGTCAGGGCTGCCAGCAGCTAGGCCTCGTGAGTGCACAGATCCTGGTGGCTGTGGATTCAGTGGGTAGAGACGTATGCGCATGTACTGAACACACGCCAGTCCTTCTGTGGCAGCTCAGTAGAATGCCCAGAGAATCATGGATTCCTCCAGCATGCAAACTCCAACACATCAAACTTTTCAGCCATTTTTCATGTTTTCTAACCTAGCAGATTTGTTCCCTTAAATTAACGTCAATATTTCTATGCTAAGAAGTCCAATCCAGGAAGGCCCTAGTGGGGAAAGCCGAAGGTAAAGTTTGGATCTTTGTGATAAAAAAGCAATATATTTCTACGGTACTTCTAATTTTCCAAAGCATCGTTGTATTTACCTCCTTTCTCAGTTGTAGCTTTAGTCCCTGTGAGGAAGGCTGAGACAGGTGTAATCATGTAAGTGATCCAGGGTTTGTGTTTTGAAATACTCTGTAGATATAAGGTATTTTTGCCTCTCCCCATCTTCATGAGCCCTGTGAGATGGATGAAAGTCTACTGAAGGTCATGCAGTTTAGTCAGCATGAGAACTGACCCACCACCCTGCTTAAATCAGTGCTTCTCAAAGTGTGGTGCTTGGACTAGTAGCATCAGCATTCTCCCAAACATACTAGGTCAGAACCTCAAGAAGTGGGCCTAGCAATGTATTAACAGAAGTCTTTGAGGTTATTCTAATGTGCACTCAAGACTGAGAACCACTGGCTTGTATCACTAGTTTCCAGCTCAGGTTTCTTGGACTCCAGAGTTCAGTGGACATCATGATAAAACCCCATAAGTGGTCTTCAAAACTGCATGAAACTTAATGAAAATCATACTTTTAAAAAACTGTCTATTTTACTACACAGGGCTGATAAATGAATGTTGGGAAAAGAAATTGATTATTCATCAATGACATTTGGTATTCTTTCATTCATGCAGTCATTCATTTGATCATTTATAGGTTATCTAATATGCTCTGTGCTAGATACTGAGAGATTCAAAGATGGTATGGTCCCTACTCTTTTTTTTCCTTTCTTTTTTAAATTATGAAAGTATGATGACACATTTACAGGAGACTTGGAAAATACAGAATAAAGTTACATATAGTTCCACTATATATTACAATTAATTTTTTTAAGTAGATAAATATTTTATTTGGAATTTCAATATCAAACTCTCAAAAGTTAATAGAATGAATAGACAGAAAAGTAGAAGGATATAGTAGACCTGAAAAATAATGAACCAATTCAACATAATTAAGATTTATACAATTTTCACATTAACAGTGGGATACAAATTCTATTCAAATTCCCATAGATATAAATGTGGAGACACTGTGGTCCCTACTTTTGAGAGAACTGTAAGCTTGTAAACAAATTATTGCAATACAATATACTAAGTACCAAAAGGCACATTAAACAGTACTGTTATAGAAAAAAAAAGTCTTCTGAACTTGGGGGAAATAATCTTCAGACCTGGCCATGTTACTGTTACTTTGTTACTTTAGGGCTTTGTGCTTGAACTTGGACAGTTGAGAAGGGGAGAGATGGGATGGCAACACAGCTCCCTCTTGATTCCTAACCACTCAGCTGAGAACTGGCAGAAACATGAGCCCACCTCTGGGTTCTGGGTTTGCCCTCTTCTGGGAACTTCCTTTGTTTCGTGGGCTATAGCATTTCTGATTATGAGGAGTATGGAGGGAGTGTTTGGAACAGGCTCACAAAGGCTCTGTTAGTAAGGAGAACTTGAAAAGGAGACCTGAAACATATTTCTATAGACTTGCCTCATCTTTTGTTATAATGAGCAGTTACTGAACAGGCACTTCTCGGACTTGAAATCAAACGAAATGTCCTCTTGATTCAGAGTCTGCTTGAACATTTCAGTTAGTACAATTACTTTGGAAAATAATAGGTTTAATTTCAGTTCAACTGTTTCATAGGTCTTTGTCTTAAAAAAAAAAAAATCCATGATTATGTGGTGGGGGAAAAATACTCTGGGTTCATTTTGCTTTCAAATTATAGTGAGGTTTGTTCTGATTTGTCAGTTTCTTGGTTCTAGAGTCGTAAGCCTAAGCAGGGCCCACCTCTGTGCTTCATCTCAAGTTCACTTTCTGTCTGTAATTCCACTTCTAAACGTCTGTATGCATGAAGTATATCCAGCATAACTAAAACAAGAGGGAAAAGAAGGGGCAGGGCAGAGATGTTAATACCGGGAAACTTCATATGTAACAACTGAAACTTACATGGAGAACATTAGCAATGGCTTTCTTCTGGTGGGGGAGTGCTTCTGGTTCTAAATGAGGTGTTAGTGTTTGTGGGGTGATAACCTTGTCCCACTGAATTATGATGAGAAAACATCCCAGCTGCCTACAGAGCCAAAAACAAATCTCAGAACTGCTTAACTCATCCGTCAAACAAATTGTATTTTAGGAAATGCAGGACAGAGAAAAATGCACAAAAGAAAAGGAGATTTATTTATTTGTACAAAAGTAGAATGACAGGCGTTTGAGTGGATCCAAATAGCATTTAGGGAGGGAAGAAAAAAATGTGATTCATTGCCAGCTATTAAATCTTGTTTATCCTTCTTTAAACTAACCAGAAACACATTTTGGGAAAACGCTAGTTAACAGTTTAAGCATTGACAGCCTCCTGTTGTGCTGCTTTGCCTTCCCTGCCTTCCAAGCGGAAGGCAATGGGGTAAAGCCATGAGCATTGTTTCCTAAGCCCGTGGCAAGGGATGAATTCCAGTCCTGCTTGTGAAGTTCACCCTCAGACTCTGAGAGAATTCTGTCAGTTTCCTCAAAGAGGAATGCTTACCTCACGGTGGGGGCAGGAGGGTCCGTGTTTACAAGATAGTTTCAGATGAAACACCCCGAAGGACACAAGACATTAATCAAAGACACAATGACTGATGAAGTCTTGTGTCCTTTAGAAACTGCCATTTTCCCAGTAGCCAGTCATTATTACAGTGTCTCCCAGACCAACAGCTGACCTCACCAAAGCTGGCTCCAGACACAGCTCTGTAATCGAAATTCTTCCCAGCACTTGACAAGGATCTGAAAAGTTTGCTGAAATCCCACGACCCCCAGGTGGGAGAAAGCCCCTCAGGTTGCAATATATGTGGTGGTGGCCCCTTCCAGCCCTGCCCTGCCTTCTTCCTTCTATGGGGCTGCGAGGGAGCAGCCTTTTATGGCTGCTTCTGCTGCCCTGTCCCCTACTCCAACACCCCCTTACTAAATGTATTAGTATAATTATTTGGGTTGTCAATGCCCTTAGAATTTAAAGGGGCTGTACCTACCATAGACTGTAGGGATCAACTTAATTATAAATATATGCACATTTTTGGAAAAAAAGCCACTATTATCTTTTTGCAGTCCAAGCAAATCATTCTGCCACCATGATTATCAGGATTTGTAGTCTTCATACTATCTAAAAAGGTGACTCTGTGAGTTTAAGACCACAAAGAAAGTCCCAAGTGGACTCATTAGATCCAAACAACTCCTCTCTTCTTCCCACTGCAGTGGTCTAGGCAGAAGGAAAATTCACACAATGATTCGCTAACCTTCGAGCCTCAGAGTACTTATGGAAGGAACATGCTCTTTGCCCTTGGTGGTTGCCTTCTTGCCTTTTTCCTTATAACCTTTAACTGTTCTCCTTCACCCAACACATCATATTCCCTCTTGTATTTCTATTAATACTATAAATTCCTTGAGGACACAACTTATTTGTTTTTGTATTGTCTTCTTAGCAGAGCACGTACCACATAAAGTTAGGCATTGAAAAAGAGTGGTCAAAATGTTCTTCTCACAAGTATATAAGGCCTTCTCACCTGCCAGCATCATGAGCCACCTAGGCAGGATCTGGAATTCCAGTTGAGCTGTTTCAAATCCTAAAAGATGTTGCTGTGAAAATGCTGTACTCAATATGCCAGCAAATTTGGAAAACTCAGCAGTGACCACAGGACTGGAAAAGGTCAGTTTTTCATTCCAATCCCAAAGAAAGGCAATGCCAAAGAATGCTCAAACTACCACACAATTGCACTCATCTTACACGCTAATAAAGTAATGTTGAAAATTCTCCAAGCCAGACTTCAGCAATACGTGAACCGTGAACTTCCAGATGTTTAAACTGGATTTAGAAAAGGCAGAGGAACCAGAGATCAAATTGCCAACATCCACTGGATTATCAAAAAAGCAAGAGAGTTCCAGAAAAACATCTACTTATGCTTTATTGACTATGCCAAAGCCTTTGACTGTGTGGATCACAGCAAACTGTGGAAAATTCTGAAAGAGATGGGAATACCAGATCACCTAACCTGCCTCCTGAGAAATCTGTATGCAGGTCAAGAAGCAACAGTTAGAACTGGACATGGAACAACAGACTGGTTCCAAATTGGGAAAGGAGTAGGTCAAGGCTCTTTTTTGTCACCCTGCTTATTTAGCTTATATGCAGAGTACATCATGTGAAATGCCAGACTGGATGAAGCACATCCTGGAATCAAGATTGCAGGGAGAAGTATCAATAGCCTCAGATATACAGATGACACCACCCTTATGGCAGAGAGCGAAGAACTAAAGAGCCTCTTGATGAAAGTGAAAGAGGAGAGTGAAAAAGCTGGCTTAAAACTCAACATTCAGAAAACTAAGATCATGGCATCTGGTCCCATCACTTCATGGCAAATAGATGGGGCAACAATGGGAACAGTGAGAGATTTTATTTTCTTGGGCCCCAAAATCATTGCAGATGGTCACTGCAGCCATGAAATTAAAAGATGCTTGCTCCTTGGAAGAAAAGTTATGACCAACCTAGACAGCATATTAAAAAGCAGAGACATTACTTTGCCAACAAAGGTCCATCTAGTCAAGGCTATGGTTTTTTCAGTGGTCATGTATGGATGTGAGAGTTGAACTATAAAGAAAGCTGAGCACCGAAGAATTGATGCTTTTGAACTGTGACTCTTGAGAGACCCTTGGACAACAAGGAGATCCAACCAGTCCATCCTAAAGGAGATCTATCCTGAATATTCTTTGGAAGGACTGATGCTGAAGCTGAAACTCCGATACTTTGGCCACTTGATGCGAAGAACTGACTCATTTGAAAAGACCCTGATGCTGGGAAAAATTGAAGGCAGGAGTAGAAGGGGATGACAGAGGATGGGATGATTGGATGGCATCACCGACTCAACGGACATGAGTTTGAGTAAGCTCTGGGAGTTGGTGATGGACAGGGAGGCCTGGCATGTGGCAGTCCATGGGGTCGCAAAGAGTCTGACACCACTGAGTGACTGAACTGAAGTGAGGCAGGATCTGCACAGGTTCAAGGTAGTAAGACACACTTCCCCCCAGATAGTTGCCCAATACCTAGTATTTGGATGAGTCTTCTTTTTTCATTTTAATTAACTCTAGAAAAAACATTTCAACCTTTTCCACCACTATCACAATCCCACCATGAGAGCAAAAAAAGCAGCTCTCATCATCATCCTGTGGGTTTCCTGAGCATCTGCATTTTGAGGATGAGAATCTATCTGAACTATTGCAACAGTACCTACAGGATGTCTTGGATGAGAGGAACAACATAAAATATCCTGAGAGGTCAGAGGAAGACAAACTTTGATTAGAAGAAAGGTGTGTATTCTCTTCCAGCTGTTTGACAGCTGACAAAAGAAATGAAGACAAAGGCAGAGAAAGGAATGAAGAGCATCATGGAATGATGGAAAATATGGGCAGGAGATGGACCAGGCAGAGTGTTAGCAGGGGGTCCAGCCTTGTAGTTCTTTGGCTTTCGTTGCAGAACACAATGATAAAGGGAAGAAAGACTTTATAAAGTAAAGCATTGAAGTTTCCAGGCACTATAGACTGTGTTCCTCCAGAATTCGTCTGTTGAAACCTAATCCTCAATGCAGTGGCATTTGGAGGTGGGCCTTTGGAAGATGATTAGGTCATGAGGGTGGAGCCCTCATGAGTGGTATTAGTGCCTTTATAAAAGAGGCCCCAGAGAGCTCCCTCACCCCTTCCACCAAGTGAAGACACAATGAGAAAATGACTGTCAGTAGTCATCAAGAGAGCTTTCATCAGAACCTGACTGACACCCTGAGCTTGAACTTCCAGCCTCTAGAACTGTGAGAAATAATTTTCCAATATTTATAAACCATCCAGTCTATAGTATTTTGTTATAGCAACCTGAACTAAGACATTGGAATATAGTAGTGGGTTAAAAAATCTTATCAGCTCTTTGCACCTATTCACTTGGCCATCTGACCCATGTTTTGGTGTTTCTGGAAAAAGCAGTGCTGACTGGGCTGTGGATGGGACCATAGGTTCAGGGGAAGAGCTGAGTTCATAGCTGGAGGCAGTGGGAACTGCCTCCAAGGGCCCTCTGACTCTGGCCTGGCTTCCTTGGTCACATCACCTTCTTCTTCCTCTTTCCAGGAAGGCTGTGGTCTTCATCACATTCCAGCAGGAGACATGGGCTCACATCAGCATCACATTGAACCCTCTGTGCTGAGAGCTTTATATCCAGGAGCATGACAGCAAGGACTGCATTGCCATTTTGCTCCATACTCCTGCAGTGAGAACAAGAATCCCAAGAAGCAATTCCACTCCTAGGTGCACACGGAAGAGAACTGAAAACACATATATGAATGCTGACAGCGGCGCTATTCATAACAGCCAAAAAGTGGAAGCAATCCAAATGTTCATCAGCTGATGAATGGATGAACAAATGTGGTATGTCCATACACTGGAATATTATTAAGCCCAAAAGGAAATAAAGCAATTATACATGGTATAAGATGGATGAACCTTGGAAACATTGTGCAAGTGAAAGAAGCCAGATGCAAAAGGCCATATACAATGTGATTCCATTCGGATGAAATATATAAAAGAAGCAAATCCATAGAGAATGGAAGTAGATTTGTGGTTGCTGGAGGCTAGGGGATGTAATAATGGGGCATGTGTGTGTACATGAAGTTGCTTCAGTCATGTCTGACTCTTTGCGACCCTCTGGACCATAGTCCGCCAGGCTTCTCTGTCCATGGGATTCTCTAGGCAAGAATACTGGAGTGGGTTGCCATTTTCTCCTCCAGGGCATCTTTCCCACCCAGGGATCTAACTTGTGTCTCTTGTGTTTCCTTCAGTGTCAAATGGGTTCTTCACTACTAGCACCACCTGGGAAGCCCGGAATAATGGAGAGTGACTGCTAATGGGTATGGGATTTCTTTTTTGGGTGATCAAAATGTTCTGAAATTAGATAGTTGTGATGGTTACTCAACATTGTGAATATACTAAAATGCACTGAATAATACACTTTAAAATGGTGAATTTTATCTCAATAAAAAGTGCAATTAAAAAAAAAGTAATGAAATCAAGTTGCTGGTGAGCAGCAGTCCCCTTTCCTTCTTTCTTCCCTTCCTCGGCCAGCTGGGAACCTTGTTCAAACACTTGTACACCCTAGATCTGTATTTTCAGCTCTTCTATTGGCTTTTCCATCTTTTCTTCAACCTTCCAACCACTTCTCTGCCCTTTAGGGACCATCCTTTGAGACTCGAGTGGGTGTTCAGTTCTGAGTATTCCTTTTGGTGCCTGCAGTCTGCCCTGGCACTAGGTTGATCTAGGTAGAAATCTCAAATCACCACCCTGTCTCTGGGAATACTCCACCTCTGAGCTGCTCTCTATAGAAGCCAGATTTCTCAAACATTGGAAAGCAGCAGGGAGGCTGGTTTAAGAGACTGACTGGTAAACAAGGCTTGGCAAAATGCCAGTTTGGGCAGTCTGGGTTTTGTTGGTATTTTGCTGCTGTCATGAAACAAAGCCTTGGGGTAAAGAGCTGCCACTATTATGGGGCTCCTGAGGACCCCTCAGGTCGCTCCTTTACCTGTTTCCTCCCCAGCAGGTGCCAGCACAAGCCCCTCCCTCAGGCTGCTTGTGTGGAATCCACAGATCTATGTAACTGAAAGCGCGAGAGTTCTTCAGGGTGAAACCTCATAAAAGGAGCAGCTGGGGCACTCATTGTGCCCATTCTGAGGGCTCCTGGCTGCAGTCCTACCCCTTCTCTGCCCACCTCACACATGGGACTTCCTGCTTTGCTCTCTGGGTGGATGACTCTCTTTCTTCCTGGTCACAGATGCCTCAATCTAGGCATTCCTAGTCCTTGCTTATCTTTCACTCATTTCTGATAAGCACATCCAGGAGCACTTTTATTCCCATAGATGAATCTGAAGGACAGACAAAATGGGAAGCTTCTTATTGTACAAGTTCTGGGAAGAAAAGGGAAGTCATATCCCACCCTGGCTTTTAAGCAGCATGCTGAGATGTGAGGCAAATGAGGTAGTACTGCCTTATCCAGATTAAAATAGTTTAAGCTGGTTAATAAAAATGAAAGCTTTGGGGTTTATTTCTTTAGCTGACAAATAAAGCTCAAAATAGTCAAGTGGGTTGAAAAATATTCAAGTGATTCACATTAGAATGCTGGCCGTTGGTTAGTCTACAAGGAGCACCAGTAGAACAAGCCAGGTCATTATCTGCAGATTTATTGAAAACACACAGCCATAATCATTAACAGCTTACTGAGCTACCTCCTACCAGCCAAAGAGAAGATATTTTTGGAGTCAGCATCATGTCTTTCTCAGTTGTGTTCGTGGGTTAGTCAGAATGCTGTGGTGTAAGTAACAGACAGATTCTGGATGAACCAAGGAAAAGGGGTTTTACTGTCATCTATTTGGTGTTCACAGGTTGACAGGGAGCCTGGAGGACCAGGCCTGGGGAGGACAGTAACCAAGACTGCTCCAGAGTGAGGAAACCTGTACTATGGGAATGATACCATAGCTGGAACAGTTGGGATAAGGCATGACCCTTGGGTCACTCAAGATTCAGAGTCTTGAAAGGAAGCATCCGATTGGTTGAGGCCTTATTGCAAGTGTGCCAGTCACTTTACTACCATAATGAAAGGGAAAAGCATCTAGTCTCTCTGCTTTTGTATAGGAAGCGGGTATCATCCCATCAAAACTACAGGGACTTCCCTGGTGGTCTAGTGGTCAAGAATCCGCCTTGCAATGCAGGGGACGCAGCTTCGATCCCTGGTTGGGGAACTAAGATCCCACATGCCTGAAGCAACTAAGCTGCAGCTAGTGAAGCCTGTGCGCTCTGAGCAGCAAAGATCCTTCGTGAAGCAGTGAAGATCCTACCTGCTGCAACTAAGACCCTATGCAGCCAAATAAATAAATACTAAAAAAAAAAAAAACAAAAAACAAAAAACTGCACACAGGGGCAAGAGGTAATTCCCCCCAAAGATATCAGGGTGCTCATTAGGAAATGAGAATTTTGATGCTAACTGCATCAAAACCAATCATTGCTTCTTTCATTTGAAGCAGAAAGCCACTTGAAACAAATGACGATAGCTTCTCTGTGAAAGAGTTTCCAGTTATCTGTAGGAAGTGTTTACACTGAGGCCTTAATTTTATGGGCATTCTGACAAAGGTGATGTGTGAGTATGAGCTAAAGGAATATCTGAAACTGTTACTAGCACTCCCAGCTCAACTGGTTGTTGCAAACTTGGCTGTGTCAGTGCTCAACTGGTTGTTGCAAACTTGGCTGTGTCAGTGGAGATGATGTGAGCTAGTATTTATACACAGACAAATGACACGTGTATATAGCAATCAACCCACTTAGGTAAAGGTGAGCTGAATAAACCTCCTTTGTGAGGGACTTCAGCCATTTTTTTCCATCAAAAGACTTAATAGGTGATGAGCCCTTCCGGTACTGAGAGGTAGGGCATAGGGCGCTAGGAGACTCGCAATGCACTTAGAACCTCTGTGGACTCCATTAGCATTCACAGTATATGTATATTTCCCATTTACATATGCTCTTAGCCAGGGCCAGCATGGCACCGGAGGAGCAGCAGCCCACCATCCTGAACAAGTACTTGGCCCATGAGGGCCCTTCTGGGTAATCCTGGGTAGGGCATGGTAAGCAGTATTGTTAAGTGGGCTGTTTACTTTGCCTCTCCTATCATTTACACTTCGTTCTGGCAAAAAAAAAAGTGTGGACCGTTGATGGCTGACAAAGATCTACTATGATGGTGCCGGACCTGTTCCAAAGAAACTAAGGCGACGATCGTGCTGGACCACATTGTAAGCTTTACAGCAACCCATGTTCCCCTAAGGATGTGGTTGAGCAAACATGGGATAAAATTCAGCAGGCAATTAGGAACTGCAAGTCTTGTGACATTGTGGAAGCGATCTGAAATATCACAGCAGCCTTGGGAGACTTAGTAACAATTATATGAATGAGAGCTGGAAGAACTGCCCCCAGAGACATGTCATGACTTCAGGGGACTGGAGAGGATTGGGTGTGTGCTTGCCACAGCATAGTTTTCTCGGAGCATGGAAGGAGGGAGCAGGCGGTGCTCCTTCTCCCAGAAACACCTCCTCACTCCAGGAAGGTGCCTGCCTTGAGTAGCTGCTCTTTACAGACTGGTTTCTCAGAGAATTGACTCAGCTTTTCACTTGTGCAGAGCAAGTCAGCAAGGCTTTCAGAGAGGAAAGTCTGTTTGTCTATACAGTATTCAGCATGGTTTTGTGGTTGCAGTAGATATTCCATTAGGATTCTTGGTGGATAAACCACAGATAACATTATCCATGCCTCTTTGCATGAAATCTTAATAATAAAGTGCTTGGCCAATATTTTATTGATTATTGAGAATTAGGAATAATAATGGTTGTGTTTGCTGGAGAGCGTCTGGGGAAAGATAATTAGAAACATATTTTTGTCACAGCAATGAAACAATTGTCATATTAGTTTTTAAAAGAATTCTTCTAAAAGAATTAGGATTACTTCTTTTTTAAGGACAGCTTCTAAAATAAAGACCATGATGTAATGCTAAAAATTAATGTTTTGCTTGGGCAACTTAGAAATAAGTTTGTGAGAAGTAGAATACTATTTATAATGAAGAACTAAAACATAAACTTAGCTGTTATCGTTATGCAGCCCCACCTCTAGAAAATTTGGCTTCCAGGAATGGGCACACAGAATAGAATCCAACTATTCAGGTTTCTCCCATATTTTTGGGCTTCTTAATATAAGAATCATGCATTTTAATATAAGTTTATATAACATTCTGGAGATACTTAAAGTCTGTGTCAGTTTGAAAAGGATTTAAATAGCAGTGACTAAATTGTTTTCATGTATAGTGTAGCTTAAGAGACGGATAAATGTAGAAGGAGTATTCCATAGTCCTAGACAACTTGATTTTTTAATTATAAATCTCTAGAGCCAGCTTAGGATAGATTCTTTGTAAAATCAAACATTAAAATAGAATCAATATTATGCCTATGACTTCATATATTCCTTTGGTACAGATTTATAGGGAATATGGTTTCAAATCTCTGTTAGTACATGATTTCTTCGCGTTTCTCAAGCTTTAATATAATGGTGTCTGGATGGCATCACTGACTCGATGGACATGAGTTTGAGTAAACTCTGGGAGTTGGTGATGGACAGCGAGGCCTGGTGTGCTGCGATTCACGGGGTCGCAAAGAGTTGGACACGACTGAGCGACTGAACTGAACTGAATATAATGGTGTAAAAATCACAGCATTTTAGAGTGACAGAAACTATCATTGATTGGAGTGAGCACCAATCAGGAGGTTATTGCAATAATTTGAGCAAAAAATGCTGGTGGAGCTAGTAAGAAGTAGCTGGATTGTTAATAGTTTTCAAAAGAAGACTCATCAGAATTTGCTGGTGGATTCCTTGTGAGTGTGGAAGGAGGACTCAAACATGGCTGCAGGGTTTTTGCTCTGAGCAGACAGAAGAATGAGGTTGCCATTTACTGTCATAAGAAGAGTTTTGAGAAGAGTAGATTTTAGGGGAGAAATCAGGAGTTTGGTTTTGGACTACTAAGTTTGAGATGATTTTAAGACTTCTAAGGGAAGATGCCAAGGAATTTGCTGGAATAAAAGTCTGACATTCAGGTGAGAGGTCTGGGCTGGAGGTAGAAATCTGCGCATCATCAGTGTGTATGTGTGTTGGAAGACTTGAGAGTGCAGAAGGATGAGGACCAAGAATGGAGAACCCTGTGATGTGCCAAGATTCAGCGATCAGGCAGATGCACGGAATCAGTGAGAGTTAACTCTGAAGTGGCCAGAGAGGGAGGGAGAACCCAGGGAGAGTGGCGTCCCAGAAGACAAGACAAATGTTGTTCAAGGAGGAAAGAGTGATTACCCTTGTCAGTTGCTCCTTAAAAGATGAGAAAAATAAGAACTGAGAACCAGACTGCCCTAGTTTGTCCAGAACTCTGCTAGTTTGGGCACTGCAGGGCCTCAGCCAGCTGGGATGGTTGGTCACTCTACCAGTGAGAAACAGCCATTCCTTAGCAACATTTTGGTCAGGAGTGATTTAGGCAAGGTAAGTTTGTGTGGAATGGTGGGAACAAATGTGGACAGAACTGAGTGGAGTAAGTTGGTTTTAAAAGAGAAAAAGTGGATTATTGTTAGTGTGTGTATGTGTGTGCACATGCTCAGTTGTGTCTGACTCTTTGCAACCTCGTGGCCTGTAGTCCTCCAGGCTCTTCTGTCCATGGAATTTTCAGGCAAGAATACTGGAGTGGGTTGCCACTTCCTACTCCAGGGGATCTTCCCAACACAGGGATCAAACCCATGTCTCTTGTCTCTCCTGCATTGGCAGGTGGATTCTTTACCACTGCGCCACCTGGGAAGCCCAGGTGTTACATCATACATATTACAATTTACATATACATACATATACATATTACATAATGATATTACAATATCGTTACCTCATTATTCTTACATGAGATTAATATGTTATATACAAAAATTTTTTTATTTTTTACAAATGAATTCTGAAGTATTTAAGAGAGAAATGTCATGCTAGCTAGGACTTTCTTTAAAACACTTCAGCAAGGACAAAGGAAACAAGTTATCTCACCTATAATAATAATAATTGTTATTATTATTATTATTTTGGCCATGCCATGCAGCATGTAGAATCTTAGTTCCCTGACCAGGGATTGAACCCATGCCCCCTGTGTTGAAAATATGGGGTCTTAACCACTGGATGGCCAGGGAAGTCCCTCACCTATAATTATTAAGTCTGGATGGTATAATTATGGGGTTCATTATAATATTCTCTACGTTTATATATGATTGAAATTTTTCATAATAAAAAGTTTTTAAAAATTTGAAGAAAGTGAATGGGTGAAAAGGAATTAGAGGCAGCAGGAATATACAGCCTTTTGAGGAGCTGGACTGTACGGGAGAGTAAAGAAAGGAGCAGTACCTGGACTGGTCTCTGTGTTTTGTTTTGTTTTCAAGACTGGGGAAGTTGCGGTTTGTTTGGACGCTGATGTGGAGACACTGATGAGGCGGGCAAGGCAAGACAAATGCATGTGTGCTGTCCTTGCTTGAGGAGGGAGAGGGGATGGGGAGGCAGGGCACGGTGGAGGCCTTGGTCTTCGTGACAGTGGTGCTGAGCTTGTCTGCAGTCAGTAGGGATTCTACGATGATTGGCTGTAAATTCCAGAGGGCATCCAGTGGAGGTGTCTGAGGTTGGGAAGGTGGGGAGTTGGTCAGACTGGGGGGATATACCGAGATCTGTGGGGGTGAGTCCTAGTGAGAGGGATGGTTTGGGATCTTGGGATTCTGGTCGTGATGGGTAAATATCCAGAAAGTCAACATGGGTGTGGGTATCATGGGATTAGCCACATCAGGCAAATGTGAGGGTGAGACTGAGAGTTATGGGGAGAGAGGAGGCGCGCAGAGGGGTGGGCCATCAGGAAACACAGGAAACTCTGCAGGTTGTTCCCCCGCCCCAGCCCCCAGCTGACTAAGTCCCAACTCTACCTCTGGCTCAACCTGTGGGGTTTGGGACCCAATGATGTTCTTATCAGAAAGATGAGGGGGAAAAAAGGGGAAAAGCAAGAGTCACATACTAAGGAGGGCTTCCCAGGTGGTGCAGCTGTTAAGAATCCGCTTGCCAATGCAGGAGATGCAGGAGCCTTGGGTTCGATCCCTGGGTCGGGAAGATCCCCTGGAGGAGGAAATGGCAACTCACTCTGGTATTCATGCCTGGGAAATCCTATGGACAGAGGAGCCTGACAGCCTACAGCCCATGGGGTCGCAAAGAGTCGGCCACAACTGAGAACACACACAAGAATATACTGAGGAAAATTAGAGACGTCTTTCAGCTCCCAGACCTGATAAGGTCAAGATGAGAATGTTCTAAAAACCAAAAATGCCAGTAAATTTACTGGTGGGTCACAAGGCCGTTAAGTTCAAGTTCAGGAGTTTAGTCTCTCCTTTGGTCATTCTGTTGACTTTCCAGGGGCAGAAAATTTATCATGTGAAATGGAGTTTTCTTCCTTATGAGTTTGTAGGTGTGCTGATTAGAAGTTATGAAGACATGGAGCTTTGTCTTTTATCTGTTATCAGAATGAAAGATATAATGCTCAGTGGCTTTCCAGTACTTTCTCAAAAACTTGTGAACACATCACTAGGACCTCAAAAATAATTGTATTGGATCTATAAAGAGGCCTGTGTACCAGGGCCTTCTGTGGTATGCCTTGCTGGAACCTGTGCAGGAGGATGCAGGAGGCCCAGCTCCAAGCCCATCTCTGGGCAAAGCTCTCTCTGACCCACTCACCCCAGACTCCCTGTTCTGTGAAGTTCTGCAGAAGCCTTCACACCACCCAGTGGTAGCCCTCACACCACTCAGGTGACCCCTGAAAGCAACCTTTGGTTGTTTTGCCTGAGTCTCACATCTCTGCACAGATGGTTTCTCATGGTCCTTCAAGGAATCTATTATTTTGAGTCTCACACATTGCTTGGCATAAAGTAGGTATTTAATGACTATCTGTTGCATGAGGATAAAAAAAAATGCATGAGCTTATTTATTTATTGAACACCTTATAGGTTGCAGACATTGTTTTAGGTACTAACGAAATGCTTATAAATAAAAGAAATAAAAATCTCTGCCTCACCCTCATGGGTCTGACCTTTTAGAGGGAGGAAAGCAATGCATGTTCTTACAATACATGAGGAGGGGACAGGGTGGCAAAAACTGAACTGCAAATTGAAGAAATCTTACTGAGTGCCTATCACATGCCAGTTGTTTTAACATGCCATCTGGAACTTCTCTGATGGTCCAGTGGTTAGGACTCTGCCCTTCCACTACAGGGGGCATGGTTTTGATCCCTAGTCAGGGAACTAAGATCCCACATGCCTCATGGTGTGGCCAAGAGAAAAAAAAAATGTCGTCTAACATGCCACCAGTATACAGGAAGTAGTATTGATCCCCCATCTGAGAGATATGCACACTGGGGCTCAAAATGGTGAGACTCCCAATATAGTGGTGCTAAGTCGGCAGAGCAGGAATTAGAGTGCAGATCTCTCTGACTGCAGGGCCCAGATTTCTCACCAGTACGCTGCCCTACTTCTCAATCTCTGTTGAGCACTAGTAGGTGCATTTCTGTTGGGAGAGTAGGTCCACTGGTAAATCTGGAATCCTCCATTCTCTCTCTCTGTCTTGGATGGAAACTAACTGAATAGCAGACACCTCTCTTGCAACCAGCCTTTGATGCTAAAGGCACTTGATAGCTTTTAGCTATCTAGCTCTCAGGTTAATTTCCATTTAGCAAATTTAAAAGCTACTGGAACTTAAATCCGGGAGCCATTTCATAGTTTGTTAAAATGCCAGTTCCTACCATATGACTAAGGAAAAAATGATTCAGCTCAACAATCTACCCACATCACCTAAAAATCAGCAGTAATGCCCTCATAATCCCTGTTCCAAGTCATGCCCTGAATCCTGGACAACATTCCTGATTCATTGTTATTATTTTCTAGTGAGGTAAGATTGACATAAAGAATTATATTAATTTCAAGTATACAGCATACCAATTTGATACTTGCGTATATAGTGAAAGGATCACAACAAATCCAGTTAGCATTCATCACCATGTGTAGTTACAAACGTGTTTTTCTTGTGGTGAGTTAGTGTTTACCCAGAAGTGGAATTACTAGATCATATGGTAGTTATATTTTTATTTTTTTGAGGAAACTCCATACTATTTTCCTTAGTGGCTGCACCAACTTACATTCCCACTAATAGTGTAAGAGGGTTCACTTTCTTCCACATCTTTGCCAACATTTGTTATTTGTAGACTTTTTAAAGATAGCTATCCTGACAGGTGTGAGGTGATATCCCACTGTGCTTTAAATTTGCACTTCTTCATTGATTAGTGATGTTGAGCACCTTTTCATGTGTCTGTTAGCCATCTGTATATCTTTTTTGGTAAATTTCTATTCAGATCCTCTACCTATTTTTCAAGTGGATTTTTCTCTGTTAAGTGGTAGGAATTTTTTTTTAATGGATTTTTTATATTAACACCTTATCAGATATATGATTTGTAAATCTTTTCTCCCACTTGGTAGGTTGCCTTTTCATTTTGTTGATATCTTCCTTTGCTGTGTAGAAGCTTTTTAGTTTGATGTAGTCTCATTAATTTAATTTTGGTTTTGTTGCCTTTGTGTTTGGTCTCAAATCCAAAAGTCACTGCCAGGAGTGATGCCAAGGAGCTTACCACTTATGTTTTTCTACTAGGAATTTTATGATTTCTGGTCTTGCATTCAAATTTTTAATCCAATTTGAGTTAATTTTTGTGTATGATATAAGATAGTGATCCAGTTTTATTCTTTGGAATATGACAGTCCAGTTTTCCCAGCACCGTCTGTTGAAGAGACTATCCTTCTCCGTTGTATATTCCTGGTTCCTTTGTTCTAGACTCATTGACCATATATATATATGGCTTTATTTCTGGGCTTTCTATTCTGTTCCATTGATCTATGTGTTCATTTTTTACTCCAATACCATACTGTTTTGATTACTGTAACTTTGTAACATAGTTTGAAATTAGGGAGCATGATGCCTCCAGCTATGTCCTTTTTTCTCAAGATGACTTTAGCTATTCGGGGTCTTTTGTGGTTCCATAAAAATTTTAGAATTGCTTGTTCTGTTTCAGTGAAAAACACCATTGGAATTTTAATAGCTATTGCATTGAATCTGTAGATTGCTTTGGGTAGTATGGGCATTTTAACAATTTTAATTCTTCCAGTTCATGAATATAGAATATTTTTCATTTACTTGTATCTTGTTTAGTTGCTTTTGTCACTGTCTTACAGTTTTTAGTATATAGGTCTTTTACCTCCTGGTTAACATTTGTTCCTTAATATTTTATTCTTTTTGGTGTGATTGTAAATGAGATTGCTTTCTTAGTTTGTCTTTATGCTAGTTAAATATTAGTGTATATAAATGCAGCAGATTTCCCATATATTGATTTTGTAGCCTGCCAATGTGTTGGTTTATTATATCTAATTGTTTTTTAGTGGAGACTTAGAGTTTTCTTTTTATGAATTCATGTCTTCCACAAATAATGCCAGTTTTACTTCTTCCTTTCCAGTTTGGGTGCCTTTTATTTCTCTTCTATATTTGCTCTAATTAGATTTCCAATACTATGTTGAATAAGTGTCAAGAGTGGGCATCTTTTTCTTATTCCTGATTTTAAAGGGATAACTTAGTTTTTCACCATTGATTGTGATGTTAGCTGTGCATTTGTCATAAATGGCCTTTATTGTGTTAGGATATGTTCCTTCTATATATATTTTATTAAGAGTTTATATCATAAATGGATGTTGAGTTTTGTCAGTTGTTTTTTCTGCATCTACCAAGATGATCATATGGTTTTTATCCTTTCTTTTGTTAACATGGTGTGTTACGTTGATTGATTTATGGTTGTTGAAGCATTCAAACATCTCTGGAATAAATCCTGTTTGATTAAGGTGCAATAAGTCTCCTACAAATGAATAAATTCTGGTCCCAGAGCATGTTCTGGGTCCAATTTGTTCCTAAGTCCAACAAAGTTAGCCTAGGTACTCAACTAACACAATTGGCTATATATTGTAGTACTGCATTGGAACAGGTTTATAATGCCTTTCACACAGATAATACATAAAGAACAAACACAAAAAACAGCACCGTAAGGTGCACAAACGCACAGCCACTTTTAGAGGACGCATGCATGTGACAACGTGTGCCAGACACATAAACTAATTTATGTGGACTGGACATGTGAATCTTTGCAAGTTTCAACTTGAAGGTTCGTATGTAGGGGAATTACTGTATATGATGCTTTTAATGTATTGTTGAATAAGGTTCTTTTATATCTTGTTGAGTATTTTTGCATCTTTGTTCACTGACTTGTAATTTTCCTTTTTTGTGTGGTATCATTGTCTAGTTTTGGTATCAGAGTAATGTTGGCCTTGTAAAATGAGTGTGGAAGTATTGCCTCATCTTGTACTTTTTGAAAGAGTTTATGAAGGATTACTATTAATTCTTCTGTAAGTGTTTGGTAGAGTTCACTAGTGAAGCTATCTGGTCCTAAACTTTTATTTGTGGGGGGGTTTAAAATTACTGATTCAGTGTCCTTACTAGCAAGGAGTCTGTTCATATTTTCTATTTCTTCATGATTATTTCTAGGAATTTGCCTATTTCTGTTAGGTTGTCCAGCTTCTTGGTATATAATCATTTGTAGTAGTCCCTTGTGATCCACTGTATTTCTGTGATTTTGGGTGTAAGGTCGTCTCTTTCATTTGTGATTTTATTTATTTGAGTATTTTCTCTTTTTTTTTAGTCTATTTTGTTGATTTTTTTTTTCAAACAAGCTCTTGATTTCATCAATCTGTTCTCTTGTTAGTCTCTGTTTCATTTATTTCTGCTCTGATCTTTTTTATTTCCTTCCATCTTTTAGCTTTGAACTTCATTTGCTCTTTTCTAGATCCTTGAGGTATAAAACTGTTCATTTGAGATTTTTAAAATTTCTTGAGGTAGGCATTTACCACTATGAATTTCCCTCTTAGAACTGCTTTTGTGGCATTCCATAAATTGTGGTATATTTATTTCCATTTTCATTTGTCTGAATATATTTTTTAATTTCACATTTGGTTTCATCTTTGATCCATTGGTTTGTTCAGTAGTGTGTTGAATAGTCGCCACACATTTGTGGATTTTCCAGTTTTTTTCCTTTTAGTTGATTTCTAGTTTTATTGTGGTCAGAAAGATTTTTGATATGATGTCAGTCTTGAGTTTATTAAGGCTTGTTTTGTGGCCTAACATGTGATTGATCCTAGAGAATGTTCCATGCGTACTGGAACAATACAAATGTTCCATATGTGTTCTGTTGCTTTTGGATGAAATGTTTTGTATTACATGAAACAGTCTCTTCTCCCCATCTACCAAGACCAGTCAGTGTCCCAAGGGCTTCCCAGGTGGCGCTAGTGGTAAAGAACCCCTTTGACAATGCAGGAGACATAAAAGATGTGGGTTCCATCCCTGGGTCAGGAAGATGCCCTGGAGGAGAGTGTGGCAACCCACTCTAGTATACTTGCCTGGAGAATGCCATGGACAGAGGAGCCTGGTGGACTCCAGTCCATAGGGTTGCAAAAAGTTGGACACAACTGCAGTGGCTTAGCACGCACAGTTAGCACCTAGATTCAGACTGATTGGAAGCCAGACCCTCAGCCAACAGCTTGTAAAGAATGTGATATATACAGGCCTGTGGGACTACAAACTTAAGCCCTGTTGTCCCCCAAGAGCCGGGTGATCTGGAGGTGTCCCTAGGGCTTCAGAAGAGTGTGTTCACTACTTTCTGGGAGATAACCAATGAGTCGAAGTGAGGCAGAAGGAGAATGTAAAGATGGCATTCCCCAACCTACATTCCCTGAGAGCACCTCCATATCCCCTAGGTGTGTGCCAAACCTGAAGCCTACCCCTCAGCAGCCGCTCGAGGCGCAGCAGCGCGGTGTCCGTCACGGAAATGCTGGGAGTGTGCTTCAGTCTTCTGTCTGTGCATGGCCCTGGAGGTAGTTACCTGTCAAGGACTGTCTCTCTGACTGTTAGCAGTCCCACAGGACCTGATAAGCAACCTGGCTTGTTTGAGTGTACTGTCTATGCAATCTACTCAAGAGCTGTCTCCAATTTTTAGAGTCCCATGGGACCCAGGAACTCAAGTCCTTCTGGCTTCCAGAGTCAGGTGATGAAGAGGCATCTTCTTGGGGCGGGGGGGCACTACAAAAACCAGGTCACCAGATACAGAAGCCAGGGCACTGGCCATGTGTAGACACTCCCTTCAAGAGATATGGGGTGTGGCAGAGAGAGGGCAAAGGCAAGGCAGAAATGGAGTGTAAAGATGGCACAAGCTGAAAACAAGAAAGAGGGGAAAACAAAAAGAAAAAGAAGAAAAAGAAAAAAAATGGTAGTATCTGCTGGCTTAAGCAAGGCAGAGAAAGCTCAGGAAGATGGCGCCCACCAGCTTCTATCCCAGCTGATTATTCCAGCAAGTCCCTTCCCCTCAGACCAATGCTTTAAAATTAGGAAAGGAGTCTCTCACATGAAGTCTGGGTGCTTTTCAAAGGGCTGCTTCTGCACTGGGCCCTGGGCAGGGTGAGCCTGCATATAAGCCATTTAAGAGACATTTCTCAGTTCCCTACAGCCCCATGGGTCCCAAGGCCATGCACCCCATTGCTTTTCAAAGCCAGGTGTTCTGGGGGCTCTTATCTCAGGTGCTGGTCTTAAAACCTGGGGTTCCCAAAGTGGGGTCAAAACCCTTTGCTCCTCAGGGAGAAGCTTTGGGTTTTGAGTTCCCTCCTGATTTTGGGATGCCATGCCAAGTGTGGCGTTTAGAAGAGATTGTGTCTTAGCCTTTTCCACCCACTTGGATGGGCTTTCCCTCTCCTTCGCCCAGTGTGAAGGGGTGGTTCCATCAGTTTTTATGTTTTTTTTTTTCCCCAGAGGAAATTTTTTCATACCTGTGTGTATATTCAGTCTTTCTGTGGGAAGAGGCGAGTTCAAGATCTTCTTGTGTCATCATCTTAAGCGGAATCCCTCTTGCATTATTATTTTAAAAGTATATTTCTGTATGACTGAGCGCAGGGGAAAGCAGAAGCAGAAAAGGAAGTTGTCCAGTCAAGACCCCAACTGTGAGACCCAAACAGTGTGTGTGAGTAGTAGTTACTTCCACACCAGTAGTGGGTCACACCAGTCATGGGCCACACTCCGCCTCGTACGTCTTCTGGAGCCATGCTGCAGTGAAGGGCAGGGTGCCTGCAGGTAACCAGGAGGTGGCCCCATGAGTTAGGTCCACAAGAACTGCTCCCCCCCCCAGGATGTGTCCCACAAGTACATGCACAACGAGGCCTGCAGAGCCTGCTGCTCTCCTAGGATCCAGCCTCTGCATCCCCCATTTCTTTCACCCTGAATTATGTATTCCCCACTGTGCCCAGAGAAGCCTGCCACCTTGGGACTTAGGGTAAGGCTGGCCAGCACTGGGGGTTCCAGTATGCTGTAGGATCACCCCACAACCTCCATTTGGGTCCGTGATGGGGTAGGGATGGGGTCAGTGAGCACCAACACAGACTCTTTCTTTACCCACCTCCAAGGCCCTGGTCGCCACGTGCAGAGGACTTGAAGAAAAAGGAACATTTAAACATATTGAGTTTCCCACTGGAAGTTAAAACAAGAAATGAAGCAGCAGGGGTTTGCTCCGTTCAGTTGCCTGAGAGCAGCTGCTGACTGTGTCTTCAGCCCCTAGTGAGCAGAAAGCAGCAGTTGTCCCGGGTAGGTACTGCTTCCATCCAAACCAAACTTCCCCTCAATGACTTCATTGAAAGCTAGTTTACATCGTGAAGAGAAACCCCATTTATTTATTTGTAATGACTTTGGGATTTTTATGGGCCCACAAGAGGATGTAATTTAAGAAAATATTAGCTAGCTATTTCAAATACCCAGGTTTTGAAACTTGCTATGCTAAATAATCATCAATAGAGATATTTCAATATTAAGAATGAAAAGCTGCAGCAAAACTTCCTTTGAGCAGGACTTTGGAGGTGGAGAGGTTTTGCAATGTATATTTTTGGTCATGACATCCTGGGGTCCTAGGAAAAGACAACTGGATTTTCAGGAACCCATTATGAACAACATATGACCTAATAGAAGTGGGTGCATCTAATGCTTCCCTTGTGGGGCTTTAGCCCTGTATATAACTTAGAAAATTCATGGGCTGATCCACTTTCTGTTGCTTCACTTTGAACATTATGTTGGAGGGAATTGCATGATGTTTTTTATTAGGGTTTTAGAGACAAAATAATCCAAGGTTACCAAGAAAGAGGGTGAGTTAAGAATGGCCCCTTGCTGCAGAAATATGGTATTTTTCAAGTTTCCATACTATTAACAGTCATATGTTAGTGATGTTCTTATTTCCTTAAATAGCCAACATCATAAGTCTTTGGAAATCTTTTTGAACCATGTTCAACCCTATCCTCCGACTGGAAGCGTGAAGGATCCAATGGTGGAAGACACAAATTCTTCACCCATCAAATCTTTGTCTTTTATCTCCAGGAGACACATGTTGAAAAGGGTGGATGTGTACACATGGTCACGTGCTCATCTCACTGTAATTACATGCACATGCATTATACTTACAAATCTAGATATCCCTGACCCCACCCCACTTGACTGATCTTCCTGAGGACACAAATAAATCTTGTTTATGTTTACAGCCCTAGGCCTACACTGCTGCTCAGTTGTTGAGTAAGTTTATGAAGTATTTACTATGCTGAACACTCTATTAACTACTGAGGGCCAGGAAGGAGTAGAATCTACAAAAGTGACTGGGCCACTCTTTTATCTCAAATTTTATGGAAAGAGAATTACCATTTCAGAGAAAAATTTAAGACCATAGCTAACATTTAAATTGCAGCTTATAGGTTGTAAGGTCTTCTCTGACTCATATAAAAACACTTTGAGGGGGATATTTCCCCCATTTTTCAAATGAAGAAACCAAGAATCTGAAGGATAAGTGGATTTTTACAAAGTTGTAGAGCAGTGAGGGTAAAGTTGGGTCTTTCATCCCCAGGTTTGGTTTCTGTCCCATCATTTGGGTTTTTGCTTCCTCTCCCCATACCACAGTTTTCCCCAAGTCAGGACACTGACACATATACACCTATTTTTTTCTTTCATAACAGCTTTATTGAGATAAAATTACATATCACAAAGTTTACGTTTTGAAAGATGTAATTCAGTTGTTTTTAGTATCAGTATCAGTTCAGTTCAGTTCAGTCACTCAGTCATGTCTGAGTCTTTGTGACCCCATGGGCTGCAGCACACCAGGCCTCCCTGTCCATCACCAACTCCTGGAGCCTATCCAAACTCATGTCCATTGAGTTGGTGATGCCATCCAACCATCTCATCCTCTGTCGTCCCCTTCTCCTCCCGCCCTCAATCTTTCCCAGCATCAGGGTCTTTTCCAATGAGTCAGCTCTTCTCATGAAGTGGCCAAAGTATTGGAGTTTCAACTTCAGCATCAGCCCTTCCAATGAACACCCAAGACTGATCTCCTTTAGGATGGACTGGTTGGATCTCCTTGCAGTCCAAGGGACTCTCAAGGGTCTTCTCCAACACCACAGTTCAAAAGCATCAATTTTTCGGCGCTCAGCTTTCTTTGTAGTCCAACTCTCACATCCATACACGACCACTGGAAAAACCATAGCCTTGACTAGACAGACCTTTGTTGACAAAGTAGTGTCTCTGCTTTTTAATATGCTGTCACAAGTAATAATAGTCACAAGTAATCACCTCTATATAATTCCAGCGCATTTTCATTATCCCCAAAAGAAGCCTCATACCATCAGCAGTCACTCTCCATTCCCCTTCTCCATTGCTCCTTGCAACCACAGATCTGTTTTTTGTCTCTGTGGATTTTCCTGTTCATATAACTGGAATAGAATATATATGGAATATGGAATATACATAAATGTTTCATATGAATGGAATCATGCAATATATGGCCTTTTGTGTCTGGCTTATTTCACTTTGCGTGATTTTCTCAAGGTTTATCCATGTGGTAGCAGGTATCAGAACTTCATTCCTCTTTATGGCAGAACAGTATTCTAGTATGTGGATATACCACATTTTGAGTATCCACTCATCAGTTGTTGGATATTTGCATCGTTTCCACTTTTTGACTATTTTAAATAGTGCTGCCATGAACATTTGTGTACAAGTTTTCGTATGAAGATACATTTTCAATTCTCTTGGGTATATATACCTAGGAATGAGAATTGTTGAGGCATGTGATAACTCTATGTTTAACATTTGGAGGAACTTCCATACTGTCCTCCAAAGTGATTGTACCATTTTACATTCCTGCCAGCAGTGTATGAGGGCTGGTTTCTCTGCATCCTCACCAACACTTGTTATTTTCTGTTTTTTAATTATAGCCATCCTGGTAGATGTGAAGTAATATCTCTTTATGGTTTTGATTTGAATTTCTCTGATGACTAACAATGTTGAACATCTTTCCATGTACTTGCTAGATATTTACATACCTTCTTTGAAGAAATGCTTATTCAAATTCTTTGCCCATTTTTAAAAAAGATTTGTTTTTTGATGTGGACCATTTTTAAAGTCTTTATTGAATTGTTGCAATCTTGTTTCTGTTTTATGTGTTATTTTTGGCTGTGAGGCATGTGGCATCTTAGCTCCCAGATCAGGGATCGAACCTGCAACCCCTGCACTGGAAGGAGAAGTCTTAACCACTGGACCACAAGGGAAGTCCTAGATGGCATGTTTTTGTTTTCTTCAGATAAATATCCAGAAGTGGAATTACTGGATCATATGGTAGTTGTATCTTTAATTTTTTAAGGAAGCTCCATACTGTTTTCCATAGCAGCTGTACCCATTTACATCCCCACCAACAGTGCAGGAGGATTTCCTTTTCTCCATATCCTCTCTAGCATTTATTATTTGTCGACTTTTTGATGACAGTCATAGTGACCAGTGTGAGGTGGGTACCTCATTGTCGTTTAGATTTGTATTTCTTTGATAATTAGTAATGTTGAGCATCTTTCTATGTGCCTTTTGACCATCTGTATTTATTCTTTGGAGAAATGCCTATTTAGATCATCTGCCTAATTTTTGATTGGGTTACTTATTTTTTTTCATACTGCATTATATAAGCTATTTGTATATTTTAGGTATTAATCTCTTGTTGGGCACACCAGACAAATAGGAAGTCTTAAACCCTGGAGGTTTGGTCATCTTTTGGGTACCTCCTTCTTTGCAGGAGGCTGCTTGGGTCTGAGCCTCCCTTCCATTTAGCCTGAAGATCTGTATATGTCTAGATATCTGAGTTGAAAGAGTTGTTAGACCTGGTGCAGTTTAATCATGGCTTAGTGCTGCAACTGCACTGTCCCAGGAACATTTTATGACTTCCAGTCCCATCTCCAGCGTGTGCTGGGGGCAAGATCCCCAAGGGAGGCGGCAGCAGCTGTAAGATGTTGAATGATACCCTAGCAATATTTTAAACCTCCACAGAAACCTTGTCACCACATCATGGTTCTGATTATATCCATAGCTGGAGCTACATTAAGCTGTTATTACTCCCAGGGTGGCCACGATTTGGTTTGCCTATAGGCAGGGACCATAAGGCAGAGGATGGGCCAGAGGTGCCATTAAAGTAGCCACATGAAGATGTGTGGGATATAACAAAGAAACCATTGTCTTCATCTTTTTCTTCTGTACTATCTTAAAGAGTTTTTTTTCTGATATGATGTTAATTCTTGTTTGGCTACACCTTTGAAGTTTGTACGAAAAGACAACTAGCTAAAGAGGGGTCAGGAAAAGGAAAACAAGTGCACTCAGCAGCAGAGGACAGTGGACATGGTGTGTAAACACACCAGAGGGAGAACGTTTTCACCTCTTTTGATTACATACTGTGTGCACGCTCGTGCTCTCTCCGGGCGTGGGTTTTGGCATGAGCTGCCTTCCAGTGTGGAGCTCTGGGAGGGAGCTCAGACCAGCCTGGGCTTGCCCTCACTGTGAAGGTGGGTGCAGTGATCTGAGTACTTAGGCACTGTCCGTGTCTTATCATCCTGAATTTTCCTGCAGAGCCACATTAGAATTTCTGGTGGCCCACTGCTCACGGAGCAAAATGAGTAAAAAAATCCCTGGGAGACAGCATGGTATGGGGAAGTTGTGGGTAGGGTCCTGAGTCTCCCAAAGCTGCTTTCTCCTCCTTGCTTGGTTTATTTTGTGAGGAGTGTGGGTCAGCAATAAAGGGACAGTGGCCACTTCTTGTGAGGAATTTGAGGAGCCTGTTCATACCCCTCCAGCTCAGGGAAGCTGCATCTGAGCCTGTGGGCTATTGTTGGGTGCCTAGGAGACTGCGGGTCTGTAATGAAAACCGTAACAGGGGCAGACAGCTGCGTGTATTTTCAGCTGGGGCTTTGGTGGGAAACCTATAGGCAGTGTGTGAGCACTGGGGGTGGAGGCTGTGAGGGGGAATGGAAGGAAGGCCTTTTATTTATTTTTTAAATTAATTAATTTATTTTAATTGGAGGCTAATTACTTTGTAATGTTGTGGTGGTTTTTGCCATACATCGACATGAATCAGCCATGGGTGCACATGTGTCCCCCATCCTGAACCCCCTCCCACCTCCCTCTCCACCCCATCCCTCTGGGTTGTCCCAGTACACTGGCTTTGGGTGCCCTGTTTCATGCATTGAACTTAGACTGGTCATCTGTTTCACATATGGTAATATACATGTTTCAACGCTATTCTCTCATATTGTCCCACCCTTGCCTTCTCCCACAGAGTCCAAAGGGAAGGCCCTTTAAGTGGATCTTTCAGTATGACTGGTGGCTCAGACAGTAAAGATCCACCTGCAATACGGAAGACCTGGGTTCAATCCCTGGGTCAGGAAGATCCCCTGGAGAAGGGAATGGCTACCCACTCCAGTATTCCTGCCTGGAGAATCCCATGGACAGAGAAGCCTGGTGGGCTACAGTCCATGGGGTCGCAAAGAGTCGGACATGACTGAGTGACTTTCACTTTCAGTATGACTGTGCTGCTTACTGAAGATGGCAGCATAGTGGGGACAGTCAGCAGCTCTGCGGTGCTGGGAGATTTGCACTGAACTCTGGCCATGAGGAATTTTCTCCTTAATACAGGCTGGTGGAAGAGAGCTTTTACAAAAGCAACAGGAAGTCTTTAAATGGCTTCTAGATCACCCAGCCTTCTTATTTCAGACAGTTCTTTAGCTCCCTTTACGGTCTCCCCTGCCTTTCTTTGGCTCATCCTGCTTAGCCAGGTAGATGACACTCCAACAGATGAGCAGTGACCAGTAGGCTGGGGGTGGCTCCTGCTGAGGGTCACCAGGAGGCCGTGCAGGTGGCTGCCCTGGCTCTTTGGAGACCACTTAGCTAAGAGACCAGGGAGAGGAGCTCTGTACAAGTCCCTGAAATCGCTCCACACCTGACCTGCCGCTCACTACAGTCCAGGCCCCTTTTCCAGTGTGGCCCCCTTTCCTCCTGCCTCCCAAGTGGGAGCTTCCAATACCTTTATCTTCTTTGTTCAATTTAAGTCCAACTCATAGGTTGCTAATGTTGCACTAGCAATATACCTGTTGCATATTATAGTTTTTTTTCATATTGTTGTGCAACTATTACTACCATCCATCTGCAAAACTCTTTTCATCTTGCAAAATTGAAAGTCTATACTCATTGCGCAATACCTAACTCCCAATACCTCCCTTCCCCCAGCCTCTGGCAATCACTATTCTACTTTTTGTCCCTATGATTTTGACATCTCTAGGTACCTCATATAAGTAGAATCATACAGTATATATCTTTTTGTGACTGGCTTATTTCAGTTAGCATGATGTCTCCATGGTTCATTTATGCTATACTGTATGTCAGAATTTCTTTCTTTTTTAAGGCTCAATAACATTCCATTAACACCCAAAAAGGATGTCTTTTTCATTATAGGGGACTAGAATGCAAAAGTAGGAAGTCAAGAAACACCTGGAGTAACAGGCAAATTTGGCCTTGGAGTACGGAATGAAGCAGGGCAAAGGCTAATAGCGTTTTGCTAAGAGAACGCACTGGTCATAGGAAACACCCTCTTCCAATAACATAAGGGAAGACTCTGCACATGAACATCACCAGATGGTCAACACCAAAATCAGACTGATTATCTTCTTTGCAGCCAAATATGGAGAAGCTCTATACAGTCAGCAAAAACAAGACCGGGAGCTGACTGTGGCTCAGATCATGAACTCCTTATTGCCAAATTCAGACTTAAATTGAAGAAAGTAGGGAAAACCACTAGACTATTCAGGTATGACCTAAATCAAATCCCTTATGATTATACAGTGGAAGTGAGAAATAGATTTAAGGGACTAGATCTGATAGAGTGCCTTATGAACTATGGATGGAGGTTCATGACATTGTACAGGAGACAGGCATCAAGACCATCCCCATGGAAAAGAAATGCAAAAAGGCAAAATGGCTGTCTGAGGTGGCCTTTCAAATAGCTGTGAAAAGAGAAGTGAAAAGCAAAGGAGAAAAGGAAAGATATTCCCATTTGAATGCAGAGTTCCGAAGAATAGCAAGGAGAAATAAGAAAGCCTTCCTCAGCTATCAATGCAAAGAAATAGAGGAAAATAATAGAATGGGAAAGACTAGAGATCTCTTCAAGAAAATTAGAGATACCAAGGGAACATTTCATGCAAAGATGGGTTCGATAAAGGACAGAAATGGTAGGGACCTAACATAAGCAGAAGATATTACAAAGAGGTGGCAAGAATACACCGAAGAACTGTACAAAAAAGATCTTCATGACCCAGATAATCACGATGGTGTGATCACTCGCCTAGAGCCAGACCTCCTGGAATGTGAAGTCAAGTGGGCCTTAGAAAGCATCACTACGAACAAAGCTAGAGAAGGTGATGGAATTCCAGTTGAGCTATTTCAAATCCTGAAAGATGATGCTGTGAAAGTGCTGTATTCAATATGCCAGCAAATTTGGAAAACTCAGCAGTGGCCACAGGACTGGAAAAGGTCAGTTTTTCTTCTAATCCCAAAGAAAGGCAACCCTAAAGAATGCTCAAACTACCGCACAATTGCACTCATCTCACACGCAAGTAAAGTAATGCTTAAAATTCTCCAGTTCTCCAATCAGCAATACTTGAACCGTGAACTTCCCAGATGTTCAAGCTGGTTTTAGAAAAGGCAGAGGAACCAGAGATCAAATTGCCAACATCTGCTGGATCATTGAAAAAGCAAGAGAGTTCCAGAAAAACATCTATGTCTGCTTTATTGACTATGCCAAAGCCTTTGACTGTGTGGATCACAATAAACTGTGGAAAATTCTGAAAGAGATGAGAATACCAGACCACCTGACCTGCCTCTTGAGAAACCTATATGCAGGTCAGGAGGCAACAGTTAGAACTGGACATGGAACAACAGACTGGTTCCAAATAGGAAAAGGAGTATGTCAAGGCTGTATATTGTCACCCTGCTTATTTAACTTATATGCAGAGAACATCATGGGAAACACTGGGCTGGAAGAATCACAAGCTGGAATCAAGATTGCTGGGAGAAATATCAATAACCTCAGATATGCAGATGACACCACCCTTATGGCAGAAAGTGAAGAGGACCTAAAAAGCCTCTTGATGAAAGTGAAAGAGGAGACTGAAAAAGTTGGCTTAAAGCTTAACATTCAGAAAATTAAGATCATGGCATCTGGTCCCATTACCTCATGGGAAATAGATGGGGAGACAGTGGAAAGTCTCCCCATTGTCACAATAGTGACAGTGGGGAGATATTGTGACAGTGGGGAAACTGTCACAATAGTGACAATGTCAGAATAGTGTCACAATAGTGACAGTGTCAGACTTTATTTTTTTGGGCTCCAAAATCACTGCAGGTGGTGACTGCAGCCATGAAATTAAAAGACGCTTACTCCTTGGAAGGAAAGTTATGACCAACCTAGACAGCATATTAAAAAGCAGAGACATTACTTTGCCAACAAAGGTCCATCTGGTCAAGGCTATGGTTTTTTTCAGTGGTCATGTATGGATGTGAGAGTTGGACTGTGAAGAAAGCTGAGCACCGAAAAATTGATGCTTTTGAACTGTGGTGTTGGAGAAGACTCTTGAGAGTCCCTTGGACTGCAAGGAGATCCAACCAGTCCATCCTAAAGGAGATCAGTCCTGGGTGTTCATTGGAAGGACTGATACTGAAGCTAAAGTCCAATACTTTGGCCACCTGATGGAAAGAGCTGACTCATTGGAAAAGACCCTGATGCTGGGAGGGATTGGGGGCAGGAGGAGAAGGGGAAGACAGAGGATGAGATGGTTGGATGGCATCACCGACTCGATGGACATGAGATTGAGTAAACTCCGGGAGTTGGTGATGGACAGGGAGGCCTGGTGTGGTGCGATTCATGGGGTCGCAAAGAGTCGGACATGACTGAGCAACTGAACTGAACATTCTGTTGTATGTATCTGTCACATTTTGCTTATCCATTCATCCACTGATGGACACTTGCGCTGCTTCCATGTTTTGGTTATTATGAGTGATGTTTCTATGAACACGGGTATACAAATATTGATTTGAGACTCTGCTTTTGATTATTTTGGGATATATACCTTAGAGTGGGATTATTCGATCACATGGTAGTTCTGTTTTAAATTTTTTGAGTGTCTTCATTTTCCATTCTTACCAATAGTGTACAAGGGTTCCATTTCTCCATATCCTTGCCAATATTTGTTATTTTCTGTTGATTTGATAGTAGCCATCCTAATAGGTATGAGGTGGTATTTCACTGTAGTTTTGATTTGCATTTCCTTAATGATTATTCATGTTGGACATCTTTGCATGTGTTTACTGATAATTTGTGTGTCTTCTTTGGAGAAATGTCTATTCAAGTTTTTTGCCTATTTTCAAATCAGGTTGTTAGTTTTGTTGCTGTTATTGTTGATTTTTAGGAGTTGTCCATATATTCTGAGTAATAATCACTTATCAAATCAATATCACTTATCAAATATCAATCACTTATCAATATCACTTATATAGCTGGAAGTGTTTACTCTCTCCTATAATTCTTTATGATAAAATATTTGATCCCTGCCAGAACAGAGATACTGCTGATAACTAACATTGAGCCTCTACCATGTGTCTGGTCCTAAGTGCTTTACATACATTGTACCATCTGTTCCTTAAAATAAAACTAAATGATTCTGCTAAACAGCATATTAAAAAGCAGAGACATAACTTTGCTGACAAAGGTCTGTATAGTCAAAGTTATGCGTTTTCCAATTGTCATGTACGGATATCAGAGTTGGACCATAAAGAAGGCTGAGCACTGAAGAATTGATGCTTTCAAATTGTTGTGCCTTAGAAGACTCTTGAGAGTCCCTTAGATATCTAGGGGATCAAACCAGTCAATGAAGGAAATCAATCCTGAATAGTGACTAGAAGGATTGAGGCTGAAGCTGAAGCTCCCATACTTTGGTCACCTGATGCAAAGAACTGACTCATGGAAAAGACCCTGATGCTGGGAAAGATTGAGGGCAGGAGGAGAAGGGGACGACAGAGGATTAGATGGTTGGATGGCATTACCGACTCAATGGACAGTTTGAGCAAACTCTGGGAGATTGTGAAGGACAGGGAAGCCTGGTGTGCTACAGTCCATGGGGTCACAAAGAGTTGGACATGGCTGAGCGACTGAGTAACAAATGATTATCCCCAGTTTGCAGATCTAGAATCAGTGCTGGGGTTTGAACTCAGGTCTGCTGATGCAACAACCCTGCACTTAAGTTCTAAACTAGACTCTTTCACAGGGATGTGTGTGGGCCTGATGTAGCACAGGCATATTCTGTGGCAAGTCAACACACCCACTTCTAGTCCTGACTCTGCCACTGACTCAAGGACTGTAGTGGGATGAATGGTGGCCCCACTTCCCAACGTATGTCATGTCCTCATCCTTGTAACCTGTGAATGTTACCTTACATGGTAAAAGAACGAGTATTTACCTTGTATAGCAAAAGATGTGATTAGTAATTTTGAGAGAAGATGCACATCTCGGGTTATCCAGATGGGACTTACATGCCATCACAAATGTCCTTATAAGAAAAAGACAAAGGGAGATAGCACAGATGGAAGATGAGAACATGGACAGTCTCACAGAGGAGAAGGCAGTGTGAAGATAGAGCAGAGAGATGCAGCCACAAGCCAAGGATGGCCGACAGCCCCGGAAGCTGAAAAGGCAGAGAAGCGTCCTTCTGCAGAACCTCCAGGGGAAGAGCAGTCCGGGCAACAGCCTGGTTTTGGACTTCTGGCCTTAGAACCATGAGAATATATTCTGTTATTCAAGCTACCCAGTTTGTGGTACTCATTACAGCTGCCACAGGAAACAAATACAGACACATCAGACATGCGAGCAACTTCGACGTGAAATTAGCACGTGGGGTGAGAACACAGTTTGGCTTGGTTACTTGGTTGCTGCACTGGAATCACCCACTATAGGTATCTCCAAAACTTAAACACATTTGGGGGTTTGAGCATCACCAAAAAGTGAAGCAGAACCACTTGGGTCTGGGCTCAGAAAACGGCAACTATAAATGCCCTCCAGGTCATTCTGCTGGGGTCCAAGGTGATCTATCCCTGGTTTCTGTATCTCCATCCTTAAGGCTCTGAGAATCTATGTCTCTATGCCAGAGAACTCAGCATTCCCTGTCATCACTTTCCTCCAGAGTCTCAAGAAATGGTCTGAATTTCTGAGGAGAGAAGCAGAGCTTGCCAGAATAGAAATGGATGTCAAAGGAAGTCTTTCCAGGACCGCAGAGGGGAACAGAGAGCTTCGGGAGAAAGGGAAGAAGCCAGCAGGGCAGTGGGTGGAAATGAAAGCGCCTGGGAGGTCTGGGGAACCTTCAATAACACTGGATTGGACAGCGGAGGGGGCTGTGGGGCCAGGGGGAGGCACCTGTGAAAATAGCAAATACTTGAGCCAGAGCCGGTACACATCCTGCCCTGGACCCTTCAGGTTCCCCGCCGAGGCAGGGATCACAGGGCCAGGGTGACGTGTCTCCCACGATGTCAGCGTCCCTGAGGGCCCGTCAGGAATGTGCCGAGGAACTAGCTCAGGGGCTGCGGAGACATCTGAGAAAGGCAGAGGAGAGAGAGAGAAGGGACAGTCAGATCATCATTCCCAGAGATACAGCTTTAACCTCTGCCCCTTCCTGCCTGCCAGCTCTGGGAGACCCTGACAAGCCAGGAAACTTCTGCAGAAGGGGTGGGTGGGGCTGCGGGTGGGGGAGGGCCTCTGCCAGGCACCACGGTCTCCCCCCACCACACGGCTGACAGACACTTGAGAACTTTCCTTCCCAAGCCTGTATCCTGCTGGTTCGGGGCAAAGTGTGCAGCTTTCCCACCAGGATCAGTGAGGAAATGGCCTGGTTTGGACTCAAACAGACTGCTGTGTTTTCCCAACAAGGCCTCAGCTCAGTTCAGGGAGCCCCAGCAATGCCCATTTTTCCAGGGTGCCTCTCCGGCCCTGCCTCCTTCTCCCTCCTCTGAGAACACATCACCTCGTGTCTGTAAGACTTCTGCTTCTTGTTTGACACCCCTTATTTACAAAGCAAACAGAGTGTTCCTTTTAACACACATCATGCTAAGTTTATTAATGCAGAAAACAATCCCAGGGGGCCGACCCCGGGGGGCCCTTGAAACCTGCCAGCACAAACGCTTCAAACGATCAGTGCGTCAGATCCTCCAGGACAATATTTCACACAATGGAGTAAAAATAATATTTTTCTTTGGGCCTTTCCAGCCGCTTTTGTGGCGAGCAGACAGAAATTATTTTCTTACTCTGCTCCCAGAGCAGAAATCTGGACGAAGCTGCGTTTATTTGTTTAACACAATGATTTCATCCTAAATGTCTCGACAGCAAATAGTTGGTGGTTTAATAAAGGGCCTTTGAAAGGAGGCTGGAGCTGGGGAGATGCGAGGCCTGTGGCTCTTGGGCCGAGCTGCCACGGGTTACTGCGGCTGGGGGTCAAGGAGGATGGGGTGGCCCCCTCCGGCCGCCTGTGGGCTCGGGGACATTTTGTGCTTCCATCCTGGAGGAGGAAAGAGACGGGCCCTTTGGTCACAAACGCCAGGTCTTCCCCAAGACCAGCTCTGCCAGGTACAGATAGACACAAGCCCCAAAGCAGATCCTCAAAGTTGCTTAAAGGAGAGAAGCCTTTTGTCTTCATTCCTGCTTTTCCCTGATGAAAAATTATGTCCACGTCAACCAAATGTTGGTTGCTGTGCTTATGCCAGCTCAGAGTTCAGAAGCCAGGGCTCTGATTAGGAGGAGGGAGAGGGAACTGTGCGGGCTCAGGCTCATTGACTCCACCAACAAGCAGAACCTTCGCTCTAGCCAACCGGGTCTTCCAACTTGCAATTAGAAGTGTCAACAGAAACTCAGAAAGGCTCGTTTGCACTTCACTTCTTTTCTTCGGGAAGAATTGTCAGGGGCAGTAAAATGGAACCAATATACTCAGAGGAAAAGAGCCAAGGGAAGGCGGTGAGTGATATAAAAGTTGTGCAGGTGGTCACAGATCTTTGGAGTCCAGCTCTCTCATTTTACAGGGGAGGAGGCAGGCCCAGAGAGGACCTGCGATATGTCTGAGGGCACACAGATAATTAGAGCTGTGGCTGGAACCCGGGCATCCAACTTCCGGGATAAAGAGGGAAAGAGCCCAATCTAGCCTTACCACTAACAAAACCAAAAAACTGAATGACAGGTCTCGTTTTTGCCAGTTGGGACTTGGATGAAGCATCGGATTCAGTTCCTGGTGATTTGGTGCTTGGAATAACTGATTTGGATCTGAATCAGTTCCCAGAAGAGATGCAAGAACCAGCATAGAAGAGAATATCTGTTCATGCACAGAGATATATTCCCAATTATAAAAGTAATACTTACTCATTGAAGATTATGTAGAATATATACAAGGATAAACAAAACAACAAAGATTACTTAATTACTTTGCATGCTCAGTTACTTCATTTGTGTCCAACTCTTTGTGACCCTGTGCACTGTAGCCCATCAGGCTTCTCTGTCCATGGGGTTCTCCAGGCAAGAATACTGAAGTGGGTTGCCATGCTCACCTCCAGGGTATCTTCCTGACCCAGGGATCTAACCCATGTCTTTCATGCCTCCTGCATTGGTTCTTTGCCACTCCTGGCGGGTTCTTTACTACTAACGCCACCTGGGAATACCAATTACTTTAAGTACCTGTAATAATGTATTATTGAGCCTCCTGATGAAAGTGAAAGAGGAGAGTGGAAAAGTTGGCTTAAAGCTCAACATTCAGAAAACTAAGATCATGGCATCTGGTCCCATCACCTCGTGGGAAATAGATGGGGAGACAGTGGAAACAGTGTCAGACTTTATTTTTTTGGGCTCCAAAATCACTGCAGGTGGTGACTGCAGCCATGAAATTAAAAGATGTTTACTCCTTAGAAGAAAAGTTATGACCAACCTAGACAGCATATTAAAAAGCAGAGACATTACTTTGCCAACAAAGGTCTGTCTAGTCAAGGCTATGGTTTTTTCAGTGGTCATGTATGGATGTGAGAGTTGGACTATAAAGGAAGCTGAGCACCGAAGAATTGATGCTTTTGCACTGTGATGTTGGAGAAGATTCTTGAGAGTCCCTTGGACTGCAAGGAGATCCAACCAGTCCATCCTGAAGGAGATAAGTCCTGGGTGTTCATTGGAAGGACTGATGCTGAAGCTGAAACTCCAATACTTTGGCCACCTAATGCAAAGAGCTGACTCATTTGAAAAGACCCTGATGCTGGGAGGGATTGGGGGCAGGAGGAGAAGGGGAAGACAGAGGATGAGATGGTTGGATGGCATCACCGACTCGATGGACATGAGTTTGAGTAAACTCTGGGAGTTGGTGATGGACAGGGAGGCCTGGCGTGCTGCGAGTCATGGGGTCACAAACAGTTGGACACGACTGAGCGACTAAGTTCAGTTCAGCTCAGTCGCTCAATCGTGTCCGACTCTTTCCGACCCCATGAATCACAGCACGCCATGCCTCCCTGTCCATCACCAACTCCCGGAGTTTACTCAAACTTGTGCCCATCGAGTCGGTGATGCCATCCAGCCATCTCATCCTCTGTCGTCCTCTTCTCCTCCTGCCCACAATCCCTCCCAGCATCAGGGTCTTTTCCAATGAGTCAGCTCTTCGCATGAAGTGGCCAAAGTATTGGAGTTTCAGCTTCAGCATCAGTCCTTCCAATGAACACCCAGGACTGATCTCCTTTAGAATGGACTGGTTGGATCTCCTTGCAGTCCAAGGGACTCTCAAGAGTCTTCTCCAACACCACAGCTCAAAAGCATCAATTTTTCAGCATTCAGCTTTCTTCACAGTCCAACTCTCACATCCATACATGACCACTGGAAAAACCACAGCCTTGACTAGACAGACCTTTGTTGGCAAAGTAATGTCTCTGCTTTTTAATATGCTGTCTAGGTTGGTCATAACTTTCCTTCCAAGGAGTAAGCGTCTTTTAATTTCATGGCTGCAGTCACCACCTGCAGTGATTTTGGAGCCAAAAAAATAAAGTCTGACACTGTTTCCACTGTCTCCCCATCTATTTCCCATGAGGTGATGGGACCAGATGCCATGATCTTAGTTTTCTGAATGTTAAGCTTTAAGCCAACTTTTTCAGTCTCCTCTTTCACTTTCATCAAGAGGCTTTTTAGTTCCTCTTCACTTTCTGCCATAAGGGTGGTGTCATCTGCATATCTGAGGTTATTGATATTTCTCCCAGCAATCTTGATTCCAGCTTGTGCTTCTTCCAGCCCAGCGTTTCTTGTGATCTACTCTGCATATAAGTTAAATAAGCAGATTGACAATATACAGCCTTGGCATACTCCTTTTCCTATTTGGAACCAGTCTGTTGTTCCATGTCCAGTTCTAACTGTTGCTTCCTGACCTGCATACAGGTTTCTCAAGAGGCAGGTCAGGTGGTCTGGTATTCCCATCTCTTTCAGAATTTTCCACGTTTGTGGTGATCCACAGAGTCAAAGGCTTTGGCATAGTCAATAAAGCAGAAGTAGATGTTTCTCTGGAACTCTCTTGCTTTTTTGATGATCCAGCGGATATTGGCAATTTGATCCTCTGCCTTTTCTAAAACCAGCTTCAACATCTGGAAGTTCTCAGTTCACGTATTGCTGAAGCCTGGCTTGGAGAATTTTGAGCATTACTTTACTAGCGTGTAAGATGAGTGCAATTGTGCGATAGTTTGAGCATTCTTTGGGATTGCCTTTCTTAGGGATTGGAATGAAGACTGACCTTTTCCAGTCCTGTGGCCACTGCTGAGTTTTCCAAATTTGCTGGCATATTGAATACAGCACTTTCACAGCATCATCTTTCAGGATTTGAAATAGCTCAACTGGAATCCCATCACCTCCACTAGCTTTGTTTGTAGTGATGCTTTCTAAGGCCCACTTAACTTCACATTCCAGGATGTCTGGCTCTAGGTGAGTGATCACACCATTATGATTATCTGAAGTGAATAATGTATTGCTGTTAATTTATTGGTATATCTCCTCTTGGAGAATGCTTTTGTCCTTGCTTCTATATGCTTTTAATTTATTTACTTAATCTTTAAATAAACTAAAATCTTCACTGCTTTAAAAAAAAAAATGATTTGAGTTTATTCTTAAGCGTCTTCCCATATCACTATAGTCTCTCTGAAGCATGACCTTAGAAAGACTTTGTGGTATCCATCATATTAAATGACTGTCATAATTCCTTTCTCCAACACCCTTGAGTCTGGTCATAGGACAGAATATCTTGGCGTAGGTCTTAAAGAAGAGTCACTGAAAGACTGTCAGGCTATGTGGGAAATGAACCCCGAATTCTTGCAGCAGTTGAAATCATTCCTCTACTTCAGAGTAGCTTCAGATACCTCTCAAATCCAACTGCCTGTCCTGCCCTCAGCTCTCTTTTATCCTTCCCATTTCTCTTTGTTTCCTGCTTTCTTTCCAGACCTGAGACAGGCATATATTAATTCCTTACACCTTCATGGTATTTTACAACCTCAAAGAGTTTTTATAGAAATGGTCTCATTTGATCTTCATAAAGATCATTTATGCCCCTACAACAGGGGCAAGGCAGAATGACCTGAATTTTATATTCAATGAATGTTGCTTGAGTGCCAACTGTTTGCCTTTTAGTAGCCACTGAAGGAGGGATGCAAATAAGTAAGTCTTTATTTCAAGGAATTTTTAGTCTAGTGAGCACTTTGAAGAACTTCAGTAGGTTACGGCTATAGTTTTTATTGGCTTAGATGACCTACCTTCTGTCACATGGCTAGTTAATGGCTCCGAGAAGTGACCTAGCATGCCTTCCACTTTCTGGACTCTATCCTTATACCACATCAGTTAGTTAGGAGTTGATTCAGAACCAGGGACTGGTCAGGGCAAGTGGTTGATAGGAGGCCTGTAGAATTTCCTCCACCCCTTCCTCTCTAACCCTCGTATGAGGTCCTAACACTCAAGATGCTGAATTTGCCTAAGAGGAGTCCATGGACTGAAGCTTTCTTTGTGTTGGAGGTAGCCATAATATAATTTATCTTTCAACAAACCAATGGTTGTTTTGGATTAAACTACTTCTGCATTCCTCAAAGGATAAAAAGGAGGAAGGAGTTAATAATAGTTTTTGAGCATCTCCCAGGTCTCTGCCAGTTTCTGTACTCTATGCTTTACATGAATTGTTTTATTTAAATCAGAGCACACAAGAAGTTTTATTCATTGCTGTATTGCTTGGGATCTAGTGCAATATTTGCCACATAATAAGCCTTGAGTACATAGCCAATGAATTAATGAATACTTAGGTAAGAAAATAGAAATTCTGAAAGGTTAGGCAGTTAGTACTAGGTTACATAGCTAGTATGGGATGGACTTGGGATTCTGTAGGGATTCTTCCTGGCTCTAGACATGTGCTTTCCCAGCACTCCTCTCTGCGTCCCTAGGTAAGCTGTATGCATGCTTGAGGCCCTGGGGGCATTCAGTCATCATGGGTATGGTGCACTGCACACAGACTCTCTGTTTGGTTCATTTTTGCCTCTTTCTACAGTTCCTAGAACTTCGCTATGAAAACAGCACATGCCATTGTGTCTGCTGATTGACTGTCCCCTTCCTCTAAGTCTTTCTGAATGCTCTTTCCTTACATCATCATTTACAATGGCAGTATGACTCCTTGAGAGTAGAGAGTGTGTTATTTTAAGTCCTGTAGTGTTTTTACATTCTTTTCAGAGATGTGACTAACACTGGCCTCCCTCTGAAGAAGTTAAAGCAAAACAAAACAAAACACAGTCAAGTTTTGTAAATGTTATCTCTAGATGCAGACGTGTGCCATTTCTAGGGACCCACTGGGCCGGGTTTGCAGAGCTACTGCTGGAGCTGCACTTTCCCTCTGGGGATGGCAGCATTCTTCTTTGGTTTGAGTGCTAGGTCCTGGCCAGGGAGCTAATAGATCTTAAAGGAAAGACTTGTTAGCGAGACTATCTGCCTAGCAGGCATATTTTTAAATCCATGTATATGTCATTGTTCAAATGTCTTTGGAAATTTAGAATCCGGATACTATGTTTCATGTATTTCCATGATGTAACATTCCTTCAGATTTGGAAAATAGAGCCTCATGAACTAAAATTAGAGTCCCCTACTCTGAAGTTGAATAACATTTTGCCATTTCTTCTTTCTGAATAATGAGATCTTTGCTAGTTATGTACATATTGACATAAGAGAACATTGATGTCTGAAGGGTTATAGGCACTCTCAGGGAACATCTAGTTGATACTAAAATGCTCCATTAGGACTATTTGGGAAAGAAAATTAACATGTGCCAAGGAGAGTGCTTTCAACTAAGCCTAGAACACTTTGGGTTCCTTTTTCATTATCTTTACCCCTCTCCCATCCCAAGACTCACCCGTTGCTCAAGTATGCAGTGCTCTTGACTGAAACAACACCAAGTAAGTATTTCAGCATCAGCAAGTTACTGACTGCTCCAGCATGATTTGTCTTTGCCTCCCAAGTCTGACTCTCAGCCCAGCATCTCTGAGAGATCTTTTTTTTTTTAAGGTGGGGAGGGGGCCTTCCACAAGTGATGGTTTTATATCCAACTTACAGAAGGTAATAGGATCCAGCCTGAAATTTTTTTTTTTTCTTTTGGAATCCCAGAAAGTGACCTGGCACTCCTGATCGTGATTTTCCCCTGATGGAGCTTAGGCTGTGTCTTGGGGGCTCAGTAAGTCATCTAGTCAGCCCGTTCATTTCTGATCTGAACCAAATGTCGGCACACTCATGTGAAGGTGACCCAGGGAACTTTTTTCCCCACTTTTTGAGACTTGCTGTATATATTCCTCATATGCACGCAAATGAATGATGTAATCGATCAGGGATACTAAGCAGACCAGTCAGATGTAGCACCTGACTTTAGAATAACTTACCTTCTGACTCAAAGTGACTGGGCATAGAGTCCTCCTAAAACCTCAAAGTGCTACTGAATATATTAAATCTCCTTTGCTTATCATCAAATCACTTAAAGCACAATGACAGCCTGGCACTTTTAATATTCTTTTTATGACATGTCATGTCTATCACAGGTCAAAAGGGGTCTCCCAAACAAAGCAATAACTTTGAGTGAAAACTTATATAAAGTCTCTCTATTCGAAAAGTTTGTTTTGGCTTCCAAACATTGGCTTTTATGGATTCCTATAAAATCATGACTATTTCTTAGCAGTAGGATTTTCCAAGCCTTGCAATGAAATTCTTAGTAATACTAGTTCACTTTAAAATGAAGAATGAGAGACTTTGACCTCAGGATAGATGGATTGGCATGTTTTTCCCTATTCATGCTACTAAATACAGCTAAAACCCTGACATTATATATGAAACAAGTGTAGGGAGACTCTGAAAGATGGAAGGAAGAAGGCAGACCAGCCAGGGACAGGAGGCCCCAAGGAACAACATAGGGGTGAGTTCCCTGGGTTTTCTTGTTGCCTCGTATATTCTAGACTTGGAGCTGAAGAAGTTCACCCCAGAAATGCCAATGGGTGCAGACATCAAATGCCCCAATAGAAGTCTGCATTTTTTTTAGCCAAAGCACTAGGAGGAGTGCAGCCCGGCAAAACAGAAAACTCAGCACATTATAGATCGAGGGATTTTTGCAGAAACTGATGCTTGTGACTTTCATATGTCTTTTTTGTTGTTGTTATTGTTGTTGAGTAGGTTTGCTGAGAGCTCTTGGTGACCAATTATTTCTTTGGAATTTTCATTGGTATATAGTTAACAGAATTGAAAAGTGAGACCTGCTTATGATATGATTTTGGCAATTCATTTATTATCCATGAATTTTCAGCAACCCCACCTGCAAATTGCAAATTGAAGTAAGTAAAATGTCAAAAAATAAAGAGTATTTTTAAAGGATAACAAGGCAAAGGATATGCTTAGAAAGAGGTAGTGGTATAGAACCTTGTCTCATTTCTTTATTTCTGTTGACTATTATGGGAACACAGTGCTTCACAGCCACAGGTGAGCTGTTCATAAATATTTGTTGAGTTGAATTACTTGCTGCTATGTATGGATGTGAGAGTTGGACTATAAAGAAAGCTGAGCGCTGAGGAATTGATGCTTTTGAACTGTGGTGTTGGAGAAGACTCTTGAGAGTCCCTTGGACTGCAAGGAGATCCAACCAGTCCATCCTAAAGCAGATCAGTCCTGGGTGTTCATCGGAAGGACCGATGTTGAAGCTGAAACTCCAATACTTTGGCCGCCTGATACGAAGAGCTGACTCATTTGAAAAGAGCCTGATACTGGGAAAGATTGAGGGCAGGAGGAGAAGGGGACAACAGAGGATGAGATGGTTGGATGGCATCACCGACTCAATGGACGTGGGTTTGGGTAGACTCCGGGAATTGGTGATGGGAGGGAGGCCTGGCGTGCTGCGATTCATGGGGCTGCAGAGTCAGACACGACTGAGCAACTGAACTGAAGTGACTGAATTCTTCCTTTCCATTAACTAAGAAATTATTAAGAATAGTCACAAGCCCTTTGAATGTTTTTAAGTGAAAAATTGTTTGGACTTCTTTAGTGTGAGTGTCATCGGAGAGAGCAACTACCCCGTGCCAGGCACTGTTCTGAGAATTTTATGTATTTATTTTATTCAGTGATGATAACAGCCCTATGAGGTCGTGTGGCTGTTGGTGATCTGCCTGAATCCAAGCTCACTCGCCTCTACACCACAGACTCTTACTTCAAGCACCTGAAATTCTCTGCCTTTCCCCCACTGGCTGCTGGAGCACATTCACCCCACGTGCAGGGCCCTGGGATGTTAAGACGCTCAGAAACAGCCCCCAACCAATGACAGAGGGGACTTGGTGGTAGTAACCCAGCCTCCTCACCCCGCAGGTGGGGGTATCTGGTAAAATTGTACACACTCTTGTGCGAAAGGTACACGCTCCTCATGCAGACGAGCCCCAGTTGCTCACAGGTAACTGTTTATCACTGCCTCCCCTTCCCTGTTTCACTTCTCTACCCCTAGCAGGGTGTCCCAGGAGCACCTTCCAAGTAAACTCCTTCCTCTCAAATCCCTGTCCTAGAGCAGGGATTCTGGAGGCACCCAAACTAACAGCCCTGAGTAACCTTACTGTTCCCATTTTTGAAATGAGGAAACTGAGGCATTGAGAGGTTGGTTACTTGAATATGGATAGAAAGTAAGTGGCAGAGCCAGGCTTCCAAATTCAAGTTTTAGCTACCATTTTATAATGCCCTAATGACTCTGAGTGCTGACTGGGCCCTAGGTACCATAAACACTTCATCCGACTTATTGGGCAGGTGATAAAATAATCTCAGATAGGTAATGTGTCAAATCCAACGTCACAAGTAGTAAGTGGCAGAGTGAGGATTTAAGCTCAGGCCCATGCACTTACCATCCTGCCACACTGCCCCCTTGGCACCTGCTGTGTTTAGCCACTTTTTAAACTAGATAGCTCTCAGATGGAGGTAAGCAGGGTCCAGAGCTCTCACTGGCAGGCCCAAGGGGGCACAAATTATAATCCTCAAATGGGCTGCACCCCTTGTCCTAAGTCTTTCTGCTGTTTTCTTGGTGTGATTTTCATGAGTCTGCCAGTCATCCTGGATCAGAGTCTCCAAGCTGTTTTCTCCCCTCAAGTATTACCTTTTCTAGTACTTACCTCTGCTCAGGAGTGGTTCTGGATACTGGTCGTATCCTTGAGGAATGACGGAGAGAGTCTAGGGGTGGTAAGGCAGTCAGTGATGACTGAGCCTTTTCTCTGTGAAAGGGAATTTGCAAAAGTTATATCACTTAATCCTCTTAGAAATACCTTAATGATTTCTCTTTTTCCCATTTTAAAAGCCAGGAAATGAGGTTAAGAGAGGCTAAGTAATTTGCCCAAGGAATTCATCCAAGGTTAAATAATTTCAAGCCCAAGTCTCTTGGACTGTAAAGCAGTCCTCCTCCACTGAGCCAGGTGAGGGTCTGGCAAGTCAAGGATACATAGGAAGCTGCCAGCAACTTCCAGGGCACTTCTTGTCCAGCACGGCTGAGAGGTGCCAGACCATTCCTGATTATGATACCCAAAATCCCTGCTCACATCCCAGCTGGCTGATGTTAATGCTCTGCATAGGGGCAGAGCTGTCATTCAAATGTTAAGCACTTCCCCTTCCCATCTCTGAGCTTCTCCAAGTGTTGAGCTTTGTTCTGACCGTTACAAGATGCGGGTGAGAGAACGAGGGAAGATCTGGTCCCTGCTTAGTAGGACTCTGATGGCTGGTTTGGAAAAATGGGCCACATGCAGATGAGGCAGCTAAATACCCATGTGACACTGGTATACAAGTTACTTCTTATGCGGAGACTGGGAAATAGCTGGGTTGGCTGGTGTGGATTTGAAGTCCCTGTCCGTACACTTAACATCCAGTTCAGGAGCCCATCACTTGAACAATACAGGAAAAAATCGCAAAGGAACCAGAACAATATGGATTGCTCCATGACATTCAAATGGTAAGAAATTTATTTTCCTAAATCAAAATAAATCTGTTATACATATCCACACCTCCGGGTGTTGAGAATCCTGAGACCGGTTGTCGGGATTCTGCACCCTCCCCGCGTAAGAACCCTTGGGCTTGTGGGGCAGCAGCGTCTGTCCTCAGTCTGTTGGAAGGATGCTGGCTCCCCTAGCATCCTCTCGTCTCCATACCAGACCTGGCCTCAGGGGCCTTCATGGAGAGTCCTCAGTCACGGGGGTCACTGTCCCTCTCCACGGGCACTGGGTGTCCTGATTCTGCCCCCTCGGGGTCCCTGTGTGTGGGCAGGCTCAGGCTTCTGTTACTCTTGGTACACTGTTTAGGCAGAGCCCTTCCAAATCTTGGGAGACGATCCTGGGGTTGGGGTAGAGGGCTCTTACACTCAAGCTCACAGTCCCTATTCCCTTCCTCCTGTTAGGCTACCAGCCTAAGCTCACCGTCAGATTCCCTCCCTGGGCCTTCATCTTTGAAGTCTAAGGCCTAAATAAGGCCTAACTATGGGCGATCTCCCAGGCAAATTCTCTGAACTACTCTACATAAAACAAAACACAACACAGAGAAGATGTTATCACCTCCCTCCGTTACACATAAACAGACACACACACACACGCACCCACATACACGCATACCAGCGCGCACACACATATGATGAGTAAGCAAACCAAGTCCTTTGGAAATGATAAGCTACTCCCCTTCTCCCCATGTGTTTATTAATATTAAAGGTTTTTACATACCAGCATATTATAGTGACTAAGAGCATCACTGTTTCCATTCATTTCTCAGCTCTGCCACTTGTTAGCTGATTAACCTTGGGCAAATGGTATCACCTCTCTGTTTTCTGACGTGCAGGCTGGGGTAATAACTATTTACATCACAGGATGTTGAGTTATGGCTGCTAAAGCATTTCTTTACCACAGTGCTTAACAAGCACCCTTAGAGCAGAAGGACCCACCTTGTTCCAGCTCTGCCGAGCTCATCAGAGCCCTCTGCTGAAGTCTAGGCAAAAATGGAGGAAGTACTTCTAAACATCAGGGTGTTTTGAAAGAAAACCCGTCTATTATGGACCAAATTGTGCCTCACCTCTGAATTCACCTGTTGAGGTCCTAACTTCCAGCACTTCAGAATGGGACTGTGTTTGAAGAGAGGGCCTTTAAGGAGGTGATTAACTTAAAATGAAGCCATGAGGGTGGGCCCTCATCCTATATAATATCCTTATAAGAAGAGATTGGGACGAGCAAGGAGACACCAGGGACATGCAGGAACAGAGGGAAGTGGCAGAAGAGGGTAGGCATCTGCACGCCAAGGAGAGAGACCTGGAACAGATCATTCCCTTGTGGCCCTCAGAGGAACCAGCCCTGCCAGCACCTGGGTCTTGGACTTCCAGCCTCTAGAACTGGGAGAAAATACATTTCTGTTGTTTAGCCACCCAGTCTGTGGCATTTTGCTATAGCAGTCCTGGATGACTAAGACACCATCTCAGAGATAAACTACTGCCAATGTCTCTAAAGTGTATCATTGCTAGTCCTTGAACCTCACTCAGGAAGGGTATCCATTGGCTTCAGGAACTGAAAATTGGTGATGCATAACATAAATCATTCTTCTGTTTTCATGCATTCACCTCTCACAGCACCCATGGGTTGGACATGTTAAAAGAACACCAAAATAGCAGGTGTGGGCTCAGAAATTCCCAGAATGCACTAACAGAAAGGATTTAGTGCTGCCCACCTCAAGAGGAGAAATAATGCTTCTGGAAATTGAGTCAAAGATTTATACATTGCTGAGAATGTGGAACTCTATGGAGAGGCTCTCTTCCTTATCCCATGATTAAAAAAAAAAAAATCATTTAAGCACTACATAAGCCCAGAGCCTCGGGCTTTTCAAGGATCTGTAAAATGTTTCGGAATGAAAAATTAAACTGATTTCAAGATAATTTCTTATAAAATGGCCAAGTTAAAATAAAAAACAAAATGAAAACAAAGTTATAAAATGCCTTTCAAAAGGTTTTCAACCACATTTATGTTTAAACTAAGCTGTTGAAACATTTTAATATAGTTGGTATCTTGGAGCGGTACCAGTAAAAGTTAATATGCCTTTGCATCTGTGAAAGAGTTAAACCGGTTCTGCCTTCTCTCTAACCACGCCCTCCAAACTCAGACCAGGCTTGCCTGGGTTTAGGAGATGACAGTAACAGGGGGACAGGGTCTGCAATGTGGGATGGGGGTGAGGGAGAGGCTGAGGCTCCTAGTGAAAGAAAGACATGCCATATAGGAAGGTGGTCAGGAGTTCAGCTTAAACCAGGGTTCAAACCTGAATCCCCCCCAACCCTGCTTTGATCCTGAGTAACTTAAACCTATACTATAGAACCTAAACCTAAACACTATAGAAACTTAAGGTTATCACCAGAGCAAAGGGGATAAGAATGCCTACCTTATAAAATTTTCATGAGAATTAAGGGAGAGGAAGAATGTGAGGTGCTTAGCTGTGGGCCTGAGGAATAGTAAGTACTTAACAAACACTATTGTAGCTGTTGTCATTGTAATTGCCTTAAGCAGAGTCTCAAAGGGAGGGGGTGGGAGGAGCCTTGATTACTAAGGCTTTTTGAAAAACAGCAACTCCAATTTGTTTCTATTTTGGAAGGACTGATGCTAAAGCTGAAACTTCAGTTCTTTGGCCACCTGATGCGGAGAACCGACTCATTGGAAAAGACCCTGATGCTGTGAAAGATTGGAGGCAGGAGGAGAAGGGGACGACAGAGGATGAGATGGTTGGATGGCATCGCCGACTTGATGGACATGAGTTTGAGTAAACTCTGGGAGTTGGTGATGGACAGGGAGGCCTGGCGTGCTGCAGTCCTTGGGGTCGCAAAGAGTTGGACACGACTGAGCGACTGAACGGAACTGGATTTTCTTTCTTCACTGTTGCAAACATTGCTTCCTCTGCCTCAGGTCTCTTCCAGGGTCCCCTCCTGGCGCATTCCTATTTGATCTTTAAGGCTCAGTATCTACATTATGGTACTATCCATATATATCATGGTTAGATAGAGCTGACCATCCATCCCAACCTCCTGTACTGGAAAAGCCTCCTCCACAGAAAGTGGGAAGGTAAAAACTATATTTTCTAGACTTTTGCACCCTGGGTTGGCTAGAAAGTCTCTATCAGTTAAGTGTGCTCTAAATTTGGAAGTCAGAAGGAAGGCAGAGAATTTACTTCTGCTGCTGTTGATCACTAAGACTTGTGCTCAGCTTGAGCCACAGAGAAAATAGTAAGTGGCTGTTGACTGGGTGTTGTTCCTGTTAGAGGAAGCACGCTGACTGAAACTGTTGCAGGAAGGGGGACCCCTTCCAGGGCCCGAAACTGGGCTCTTGTCTAACACTCGGAAATGAATTGTCCGAGGAGACACATGCTGACAAAGCAAGAGATTTTATTGGGAAAGGGCACCCAGGTGGAGAGCAGGAGGGTGAGGGAACCCAGGAGAACTGCTCTGCCGCGTGGCTCGCAGTCTTGGGTTTTATGGTGATGGGATTAGTTTCCGGGTGGTCTTTGGCCAATCATTCTAATTCAGAGTCTTTCCTGGTGGCGCACGCATCGCTCAGCCAAGATGGATGCTAGCAAGAGGGATTCTGGGAAGTGGATGGACAGGTAGTGTCTCCTCTGGATCTTTCCTGAACTCTTCTGGCTGGTGGTGGCCTATTAGTTCTGTATTCCTTATCAGGATCTCCTGCCATAAAACAACTCATGCAAATGGTTACTATGGTGCCTGGCCAGGGTGGGCGGTTTCAATCAGTGTGCTTCCGCTAACAAAACTGCCCACCCTGGCCAGGCACCGTAGTAACCATTTGCATGAGTTGTTTTATGACAGGAGGTCCTGGTAAGGAACATGGAACTAATAAGCCACCACCAGCCGGAAGAGTTTGGGAAAGGTCTAAATGTGACACCACATGTCCAATCACCTCCCAGAATCCTCGCTGACATCCATCTTGGATGAGCAATGCATGTGCCACCAGGAAGGACTCTGAGTCAGAATGATTGGTCAGAGACGACCTGGAAACTAATCCCATCACCATAAAACCCAAGACTGCAAACCACGTGGCAGAGCAGTTCTGGAATCCCTGACCCTCCTGCTCTCCACCCCTGGGGGCCCCTTCCCAACAAAATCTCTTGCTTTATCAGCACGTGTGTCTCCTTGGACAATTCATTTCCATGTGTTAGACAAGAGCCCCGTTTGGGCTCTGGAAAGGGTCTTTCTTCCTGCAATATTCCCACCGTTGAGATAAATCAGCCTTGCAGAGAGGTTATGTGACTTGCTGGAACACAGGCCCCTAGTGAGGACCGGGAGGAGGTAGGCCCCAGCCTGGGGAGGGGAGCCTGGCGGAGCAGGCAGGCAGGGCTACAGAACCCTCTACTCGGGAGCCACTGCGCGAGGCCCCGGGGACTGCTGGCTGGTTTCCGAGGATCCTGTGGCCTCGGGCATCTCTCCTGCAGCTCCAGTGCAGCGGGGGCAGAAATTGCCAGCTGGCATCCTGTTGTAGGAAGGGGGACCCCTTCCAGGGCCCGAAATGGGGCTCTTGTCTGACACTCAGAAATGGATTGTCCGAGGAGACACATGTGCTGACAAAGCAAGAGGTTTTATTGGGAAGGGGCGCCCGGGCGGAGAGCAGCAGGGTCGGGGAACCCAGGAGAACTGCTCTGCCACATGGCTCGCAGTCTCGGGTTTTATGGTGCTGGGATTAGTTTCTGGGTTGTCTTTAGCCAATAATTCCGACTCAGAGTCCTTTCTGGTGGTGCACGCCTTGTTCAGCCAAGATGGATGCCAGCAAGAAGGGTTCTGGGAGGTGGTCAGACATGTGGTGTCTCCTTTCGACCTTTCCCGAACTCTTCCAGTTCGTGCTGGCTTATTAGTTCCATGTTCCTTACCAGGACCTCCTGTCGTAAAACAACTCATGCAAATAGTTACTATGGTGCCTGGCGAGGGTGGGTGGTTTCAGTCAGTGTGCTTCCCCTAACAATCCCAGGAATGCAAACTGCTTTTCAAAGACAGTAAAAGTTTGCTGGTGTTGGGGGACCAATTATATTTACTCTTCCAGGAGCAGAAAGACTCAAGACAAAACCCCTGAGGACTGCAGTCCTCTCACATAGGGTGGTGTTCAGGACCCAAAGAACACAAGCTGTTCGTTCACAAACTTGCAGCCAGGGAACACTTTAGCAGGTCACTTTTGTTTCAGCAGGGGTTGGAAGATGTTAGGGAGGTTGAAAGTAGCTTTATAGAGCAAAAAGAGGAAATAGACCATTTCTGATAGGTTCTGTTCAAGGTGGGAGTTTGGGAGTGGGAGACTTTCTCATTGGTCTTTGGGTACATGTGGAAGTCCTTCATTGGCTGCAAGGTGGCACGTGAGCAATTTGGAGACATTTCAAAAGAGTATTTCTTGTTTGGAATGGAAGATATTTTGAGTCTGGCCATTTCCTGGAATAAGGGGGTGGTGGGCGGTTGATGGGGTGATTTTTGCTGTCAAACTGTCATCATGGCCCCAATGGGGGAGTAGGGAGGCTGCCATCAAGGTAGTTTCTCAGCAGAGATCCAGAACAGAAGGCCCCTGGCTGGCTTCTCAGCCCAGCTGGTCACTAACTGGATGAGTCATTTCCCCGGACCTGTTTTTTATCTGTGCATTGAAGGGCGGGACCACCCAAGAATGTCAAACTGCTGACCCTTGGGCCAAATCCAACCTGATTGTGTTTTCTTTGGCCCAGAAGTTATTATTAAGATTTTTACTTTTCATGCCATTAGGAAGGGTGTGCCTTCTCCAGCCTACAGCTCCTCTGCTTTCTGCTGTGTTACACCTGCCAAGTTCCTGCCTTCAGGTAACCTGCTGTCCTTGTAGCCGTCAGCCCTGTGCGCCCTGACCTGGCTGACCCCTAGTGCCTTCCTGGTGCGGCCTGTCCTGTCTGTGGTTCTACCATTCTCAGTGGACCTTCTCACTTTCGCTGCCTCCTACAGTCATCTCACACCACCCTCTGCAAATATTTGACACTCCTGCTACTTGAGTCAATTATTCCTTTCAGAAAACTGGTGAGAATGATGTAATTAACTACCTGAGAGAAAGTGAACAGAGCGACAAACTTTAACTTCTGAGACCCACAATGGAGGCTGAAGCCTGGGGCCTCATTTGACCTCATCCAGCTAGCAGCAGTGTGATGCTTCCATGCTTGGAAGGAATCTGTCAGGAGAGGCCCAATTCACACTTGGAGCCCCAGCCTTCACAGAGCAGGGCATAGAGCGGCCTCAGCCAGCCCCCAGGCTCCAGGGCCCATAGGCCAGCAGGCAACACACCCTACCCCTCCCCACCAAGCAGCCAGGATCAGAATCAGCACCCCAGAAGGGCAAATCCTCTCCTCATGCACTGTGCCCAGGAACCAGTTACTCTGTCCCCAATGTGGGGCCCGGACACTGTTGTGTCGCTGGATCCTCAAACCACGGACCAGATAAATCAGTGGAACTGACTTCAAAGCAAACACTGAGCAGGGCCATCTGTGATTCATTCCTGAGCGGGGCCCTCGTCTAGTTATGTAACCAGAGAGATCCAGACAGAAAGACACAGATTGGAAGAACTTTTTTTTTTTAAACACAAAACTTTACAGTATTGGGATAATTATAGCTGTCATAGCATTGATTAATGTAACCTGTCAGTGATTTGAGTCTTTCTCAGAGTGGATGACCAGCTTTTTGTAATTGCATTCTATCTTCCCACTTCCATCCCTAAGTAGAGGAAACAGCATCCTGAGTTCACAGCATTTCCTTCAGAGCACCTGACCCTGGGCACCTTACTGTCAGGATGCTACAGAGGACGCATCTCCCTCCAGACATCCCCCCGAGCTCATCACATAGTTGCTGCCCCAGCCACAGTCTTATTAGAGAATACTCCTTAGTCCCCTACCTGAAAGAATTGTGAAGCTTAAGTTGACCTTGGCTTTTGATGCGATATCATTCACAAATCACCCACAAAATATATTGTGGTTTTTAGATAATGGCAAATACTCCAGACTTTAAGAAGCTATATTTTCCACACATTTGCAATTTTAAAACATTTTTTCTAATTAAAAAATTAAAATCTATCAATAAAACAAACCAATGACTATAACAAAAATATATAATAGAAAACAAACTAGCTCTTAACCAGTGGGGAGAAGGGGGGAGGGAGGGGTGAGATAGACGAAGAGAGTTAAAAGGTAGAAACTACTAGATATAAAATAAATAAGATATAGGGATGTAATGTGCAGCACAGGGAATATAGCCAATATTTTATAATAACTTTAGATGGAATATAATCTGTAAAAATATTGAATGACTATGTTGTACACTTGAAACTAGTATAACATTGTAGATCAACTGCACTTCAATAAAAAATAGACATATTAGAAGTATTTATTAATGTAAAAATTCTCAAAAGCATAAACAAAAAATAATTATCCCTTATCCTTGCTTTGGAGGGTTATTAGAATGGTAAGTGATGATAATATTTCCCTCCAATTTCCCTTTGTTTATATTTCTAGAATTGAAACTGTATTACATGGATAATCTTGTATCCTGAACTTCTACTTAAATATTTGCCCACATAACAAAAAACTTTGTAATCTTTAACTAGCAACACTACTTCAAATGAAATGGATGTACCGTAATTTTTAAAAATCCCCATTGGACAAAGATTATATGCAATGTTTTACTAGTGTAATGCTTCAGTGACCATCTTTAACAATTCATTTCTATCTTCATTTCTGTTTGCTTTCATAGCATCTATTCCTAGCCGTGTAATCAACTTTGCATCAAAGTGTATGTAAATTTTGGAACATTCTTAATATATTTCACAAAGATTGAATCACCTTTTTACCATTAAGTCTAAGTATTTTTTTAAAAGTTTGCTGTTTTGACAACTAAAAATGTAGAGTATCATATTTGCATTAATTTACCCTGCTTTGGTTACCAACTAAAATAGTTATTTAAAAAAAAAATCTTTCTTAGTAATTTTCATTTTACCTCTTCTTAGAGTAGACACTGTGCAAGTCTGCAGACGGAAGCTAGGGATGATTGTGAGATTCTCGGTGCAAAGATGCTCCCATCTCAATGCAGACCCTCTGAAGGCAAGAGCGGGGAGGTCCAAAAAGAAGGTTAATTGAGCCAGGATATCAAGAGGAGTAAGCCAGGGGTGGTTTCCATTCCTGGTTATGTGGGTTTATGTTTGTGTGTGACAGATTGCCCTCAGAACTGAATGGCTTAAAATAACAAATGGTTATTATCTCAGTTTCTGTGGGTCAGAAACTTGAGGGCGGTTTAGCTGGTGCTTTGGGGTTTCTCCTGAAGTTCCAGCCGAGGCATTGACAGGCTGGGGGAGCTGCCCTCGAGGTGGCTCATTCACATGGCCGTGGGCGGATGCCTCAGTCCTCACACAGGGGCATCGTCACAGAGTGTCCTCACGGTGGGGGGACAGCCTCCCCGCGAGCGGATGATCAGACAGAGAGATTTAAATGGAAGCCACTGCCCCTTTTAGAACCTAATTGTAAAAGGGATGTACTGTCACTTCTGCCATGTTCCGTTGGTCATAGAGACTCACACTATTACAGTGTGGAAGGGAAAGATAAAGAGCACGGAGGCCAGGAGGTAAGGATTAGTGGAGGCCGTCTAAAGTTAACTTACCGCCCTAGCTGGGTTCCTTTTTTGAGGAGAGGAGAAAATTAGTAGCAGATAGTGGGAAAACTTCTCTATGATTTGCACAGTTTGCTTAACCAAATACAGTTCTGTTGTCATCATAAGGCTGATATCAGCCAATTTGCTTTGTCTCCATAAAATCTGTAATTAAAAGACCCTTTGCTTATAGTTAGAGATAGAAGACACCCAGGGCCCAGGAGCTTAGTTTCTGGTCCACCAGGAGTAAACAAGCCATTCCCGCTCGTCTGGGGAGCGAGTACACTACTGTGGCCGTGCTCGGGTCACCTTGACCTGTGTAATTGCCCATGTGACTAGCTATCGCTACAGAAATGGCTCAGAGACGGTCAGCCTTGCAGCGTGGCCAACTCAGCCAGGACGTGCAGGGAGCCACGGGGCCCAGGCTGCATCACATCCCCCCAGCACGGAGTCCCCTCCCTCTGCTTATAACCTGCATGCTCACCCTCAGCCAAGCCCCACCAGCGCTGGGGAAGGGCCGTGGTGCACCTTGGAGGTGTTCATTTTCAGGCCCCAGCAAATGCCTCTTTGTCTTCCAGGCAGTTCGTTTCAGCTGCCAGGGCTCAAAAAGTTCTTGCCTAAGATGGAGAATTGGGCAGAAGCGTTCCCACTTGGGACCGCATAAATGCCCACACAGTCTTCAGTGGGCCAAGCAAGGTCAGCAGGCAGCTATAAATGCCTCCCTGACAAGGGCCAGCAAGCCAGCCAGAGCCGAGCCTCAATCAGACCACTGTGCAGCGCAGCTGGGTGCCCACGAGAGAACCTGGAGGACAGACTGGCTGGGCCGGCAGCCTCCGGGGAGGGACCGAGGCTGGGTTTCTTCTCCTACCCCGTCAGTGTGCGGGAGGGAGATAACAGCAAGAAATGAGCTCCCAGGTATCCTCCTTATGACAGGGTTCGCATTTACTCCCCAGAAGAAGCTACTGGGGCCTCGGCAGTAATTAGCTAATGCTGACTCCAGGGTTCCGGGTGTGTAGACTGTAGACAATCAAGGCTCTAAGTGTGTACATGTGTGTGTGCACACATGCACAACTGTGTTTTTCCCCTCATGTCATGAAAACACAAGAAACAAGGAAATTCAGAAGGCATCTCTGAAACATTATGCTTGAATATTCCCATTCCAGACCACTATTTGAGCCAGGCAGACGTTTCTTTACAGTGTGTGAGAACAGGCTTGCTTCCTGCCGAGGACTGTTTTTTCGTATGGTTGGTGGTCTGACTTAGGCATAACTTGGTCATAGGAGAGGGATTCCTAACCCCTCACTACACATTAAAGAACTACAGCTACACTGTCAATGATCCTCAAAGGGAACAACAGGAAGACAAAATATATTCTCGTCTAAACTCAAAGATAAAAATACCTTTTGGTTTCCATGAAATGATACAAAAATGTGTGTAATAAAGCCCTATTAGTGAATATATTTGGTTTAAATTTTAGAATTTAGTGTGTATTACCCCAAGAAAGTTTTGCAACAGATGCTTTGGCCAGTAACTAGAATGTGATTTCCCAAAGGTTCTAGAGGCTGGTGACTAGCATTCACAGTGACTTGCTAAGTAGCCCTTCCCTGATGTATTTCCCAGACCCAACTCAGTGAAGGCTCAGTAAGTGTTCATTGGATGGATTAATGAGTGAAAGAGATCCTTTCCTTTGAAGGCTAGCCTAGACTGTATTCTATCATGCAAACTTAAAGAAATCTCACTAAGAAAAAAAAACTGAAAGGCTGTATTATAGTATTCTATCTTTTGTTGGGGGAGCTTAAAATTAAAAAAAAAAAAACTATATACTTAGAAGAGCACAGAGAAAAATGACTGAAAGATTACACCTGGCACTGTTTTAAAATCTATCTATCTATCTATCTATTTATTTATTTATTTCACTGCCACATCTTATTTGTGGCATGTGGGACCTTTAGTTGTGACATATGGGCATTAGTTCCCTGACCAGGGATTGAACCCAGACATTGGGAGCGTGGAGTCATAGCCCCTGGACCCTCAGGGAAGTCACCACCTGGCACTGTTAATGCTGATTACCTCTGAGGACTGAGACTGACTTTAGGTAAGAAGACTACTACATTTTGCATAATTTCTGCCCTTCTGCATTTTTCAACCTTGTAAAGCAAGTTTGTATCACTTTTTTTGGTTAAAAAATAAGAATCTTTAGAAGAACCTCACAATGTTCAGAGCACTCTACTATGACATTCTATGGGGAAGCATGTTAATTTTTTATCAACAGAGAAACCAAAGTCTAAGAAAGTTCATCAGTTCTGAAGGTCAAGAAATTTCCTAACTTTGCATGAAATGATTTGAACTACCAGGCTAGTGGAAAGGAAAAAAGTTATTAAAAGTTAGTATAATACTGAGAGCTACATCAGGTTCAATACTTATTTATACAACAAGTACTTATTGCATGCTGTGGTTAGCTGATAGGTTTTTAAGTACAATAGGAACTGTGGCATAAAGGGTAATATCGTGGAAAGAAGTCAGGGTTCTAGATGGATTTTTTTTAAGTCACCTGAAGTTCCTGTTGGAATCAGAACCGCAGACCATGGTATTTCCTTTGTCAAGGTTGGTTATTACAGCCTGTTTTTCATCTCAATGCTTTATTTTTATTTCTTATCATGTAGAATGCCCATTTAACATGATGTGGTCATGTGATGTTTTTCCTACAGATTTATCATAATTGCAATTTAAAATATATAGCAGTCTATACACTCAAATAAAATAAACCTTCTAATGAGGGCTCAAGCTAACTACCTTAGGGAATTGCTCTTTTTGATTGTATTTTAAGGCCATTAAAATATTTGTTTAGTGATTTATTCATCCTGGAGACAGATGTAAGGGTCGGTCTATTTTTCACATTACACTGGAGTTTTCTTTTTAAATATCCTCCTTGGCCTTGTGGTGAAATGTACATTATGATACTTCCTCACAGTGACACATGCAAAAGCGTTATTCATCAAATGGTATTTTCAAGCATACTTCTCATTATTCTTTCAAGTACGTAAACATAAGGAAGCCCGGTACTCTTCCCGCAGTATAAAAGGAATCAAAGATGCAGTACAATTCCTGACCTGCTTGGACTGTGTTTTAAGGACAGGGTCACCATATTTCACATAAAGTTCCCTCTTGTTCTTTTTCTTTCCCTTCCCTCCCCCTCGCCGAATACATAACTGTACTTGGTCTGATGCTAAATCAAGGTAAATGAGACGTGACCTATTAAAAAGGAAATGAATAATTCGAAAGAGGGGAAAATTGCATTCCTGGCTAGAAGCATGGACGTCATGGCTTGAATGTGTAGGTTTATTCCACCACTTTACTGGATGACTTTGCTTTTTGGGTGGCATGTCTTCCATCATCCAAATTACCTCATGAAATCAGCAAAGTAAGTCAAACCACATTTTGGTGCTATCTACTTTCTATTTTTTTTTTTTCATGGTTCTTTTTAATGGGTTCTTTTTAATGAATGAATGTATTACAGCAGACTTGTCTTTGAGGGGTCTGTGGGAATAGTTCTTATTAAAGTCCTTAAAATTTGATCCAAATCAGTAAGTAAATGATCTGTGAGGGTAGGCACACATATCAGTGTTTCATGGGTGAAACTTAGTAGAATTCCTCATGTCTCTAGTAGAGCCAACCTTGCCTCTCCTTGCAGAATGTGGAGGAGGTGGTGAGGTTGGGGACCCATTTTCAGAAAGTCACTCAAGCAGTTCCTTCATGTCCTGTGGGCTGGCCTGAGTGGCACAGGGCTCATCCAAGGAGGCCAGGTCTAGCCAAATAGAGAAAAGGGTCAGAGGGTAGAGATTCTTTGGCTACAGGGTGAATAGAACATCGTCTGGGTGCCTCTATTATATGTTGTGACCAACGTGGCTTTGATCAGGCAACTTGCATAAAAACCACTCAGGGAGCCGGTTCCTTAGGATCTGTGTCCCTTGTCATTATCTTGAGAATTGCCACATCCTGGTCTTTGCACAACTTTTTGCTTTTTTTTTTCTCTCTTTTTACTTATAATAAGGAGGGAGATGAGAAAAAGTTTTTAAATTTATTTTTATTGTTGTATGTGACTTCCCAGGTGGCTCAGTGATAAAGAATCTGCCTGCCAATGCAGGAGATGCAAGAGATGTGACTTCGATCCTTGGGTCAGGAAGATCCCCTGAAGGAGGAAATGGCAACCCACTCCAGTATTCTTGCCTGGAAAATTACACAGAGAGAGCAGCCTGACGGGCTATAGTCCATGGGGTCACAAAGAGTTGGACATGACTGAGCTTGCACACAGCACACATTGGAGTATGGTTGTTTTACAATGTTGTGTTAGCTTCTACTGTATAGCAAAGTGAATCAGCTAGTTCAGTTCAGTACAGTTGCTCAGTTGTATCCGACTCTTTGCGACCCCATGGACTATAGCATGCCAGGCCTCCCTGTCCATCACCAACTCACGGAGGTTACCCAAACTCATGTCCATTGAGTCGGTGATGCCATCCAACCATCTCATCCTCTGTCGTCCCATTCTCCTCCCGCCTTCAATCTTTCCCAGCATCAGGATCTTTTCAAATGAGTCAGCTCTTTGCATCATGTGGCCAAAGTATTGGAGTTTCAGCTTCAACATCAGTCCTTCCAATGCACACTCAGGACTGATCCCCTTTAGGATGGATTATCAGCTTTATGTGTACATATATCCCCCTTTTTGGATTTCCTTCCCATTCAGATTACCACAGAACACTGAGTAGAGTTCTTTGAGCTCTACAGTAGGTTCTGATTAGTTACCTATTTTATACCTACTGTCAGTAGTGTATATATGTCAATCCCAATCTCCCAGTTCATCCCAGTCCCCATTCCCCCTTTGATGTCCAGTCTGTATCTCTATTTCTGTTTTGCAAATAAGATCATCTATACCATTTTTCTAGATTCTACATATATGCATTAATATATGATATTTGTTTCTTTCTGACTTACTTCACTCTTTATGACGGTCTCTAAGTCCATCTGTCTGTTAAACACTCAGTTGTGTCTGACTCTGTGACCCCATGGACTGTAGCTCACCAGGCTCCTCTGTCCATGGGGTATACCAGGCAAGAATACTTGGAGTGGTTGCCATTTCCTTCTCCAGGGGATCTTCCCAACTCAGGGATCGACCCTGGGTCTCCCTCATTGCAGGCAGACTCTTGGCCATCTGAGCCACCAGGGAAGTCAGTGGGCCCATCTATGTCTCTACAAATGACCCAGTTTTGAGTTTCAATACATTATAATCTGTTGTCCTCTTATGGAGTGAATAGATCCTCTTATTTCTAGCCAGTCAAGGCCAATGTTGAGAGTAATAAGAAATAAATCTCCCTTACTGTGATTAAAGCCACCATCAGCAAACACACTTTGTTGGTGGGATTTTTTTGTGTGTTAGTATTTTTTTTTTTTCAAGTGATGGGGGTTTGAGGGGGAGGCAAGCCCTTTCCAGTACACTGTTGCTGTGGGAGGCACGCAGCAGGGGGCCCGTGAGAACTGCGATTATGTGAGTGTTCCTTTCTATAAGAGAGTCTTTAGGGCTCTTACTAAAGAGTTACACACACAAAATCAAGAAAGGAGGTGTGTTTGCAATTGTCTTTACAAAAACTCATTATGAGAAGCTTGAGTTGCCGATGACAGACAGAAGCATGGTACAGGTAACCACAGTCTAACTGCAGAACATAACACAAAGTGTTGGGGCAGCCAGTTCTCTTAGAAAAGGGATTCAATTGTACTAAGGTTCTGTGAAACAGCGATACTTTAACCTTGGTGTGTAAATGTCCCTACATCTTTCAGGATTTGAGGAAGGACATATTAAGAGCCCACATTGGTAGAATTACCAAACAGTGTCAAGTCGCTGCCAGAGAGCACTTCTAAAACGGAGTCCGCAAATGGAAAATGTCATTTTAGCATCTCACGTGAGCAGTGATCATCACTGCAATCAAGACTAAAATGGCCTACCTGTGCTTTCTGCTCACATGGAGATATTTGCCTTGGGAATATGTCAGTTACTAAGTTCTGACATATATAGACCTGAGATAAATTTGGACTTGCCCTCTCTCCCTCCTTCTCTTCATGATTCAAAATAACATAACAGCTTTCAGAGTTATTTATAACAGCCCCAAACTGGAAAAACAACTCAAATGTCCAGATGAGTGGATGAGCAAGTCATGGTACATCCATATGATAGAATCCTACTCAGCAACAGAAAAGAACAAACTACTGTGCACAGTGACGTGAAGGGATCTCAAAAATGTTATACCGAGGAGAAAAAAAGATACAAAAGAGTACATGCTGCATGATTCAATTTATATGAAATTCCAGAAAAAGCAAAACGAATCTGTAATGACAGAGGACAGAGCAGTGGCTGCCTGGGGCTGAGGTGGGAAATTGCCAGCAAAGGCGCACAGAGGAACTCTCTGGGTGATGGAAATGTTCTGTATCATGACCGTGGGGATGGTTATGAGGGTGTATGTATTATCAAAACTCATTCAAATGTACACTTAAAATGGAAGCATTTTATTGTACGTAAATTTATCTCAATAACGTTGGTTTCAAAACAAGAGTTGAAAACAGCATCCACAAGAAACACTTGGCCCTGGAGTATTTAATTTGGGTCATGGAAAGTGCCTGTGATCTCAGAGGAGACACTCCAAACTGTTAGTTTTGTTTACTCCCAGGAAGTAAGAATTAGGAAGAGAAATGAGAGGAATGTATTTTGTTTTGTTTTATTTACTCTGTGCCCTTCTCATAAGTAGGTTATTACTTTTGTACTATGAAGAAGAAGAAAGAAGAAAGGATAAAGTCCGGGATAAGATAATGGTAGGCTGAGTGAGACCACCCCTTGCTCCTAATGTGCTTTCCTTTCTGGGATGGGTATAACTATGTGTGTGGTTATTGTGTGGTTAAATCAACATCAGGCTGCAGGCTTGCAAGGGGGCAAGTCTCTATAAGACCCCCCGTGTGGAGGCTGAAGGCCCATAATCTGGGATGGGGGTGTGTGTTCATGGGGGCACAGCTTCCCCGAGCAGGAAATAATGGGTCAGTCACATAGCCACAGGGATGGCTGGGGGAGGGTTATGCCAGCCCCATAGGACAATAAGGATAAGGCTCTTGGGGCTTCCTAAAGAGCTTCCCTGACTTTGCACAGATTCGGTGTTCCTGCCTCCCATCCCCTGGGGTTTTTAAAATTTCTTTAAAAAAAAAAAAAAAAGTTGGTCCATCTCAGCTGGGTTAAGGGGATAAGAAAAACTTGTATTGTTTCATGTTTTGTCACTGAGTTTCAGAGAAAAGGAGAGCTGGGTGTCCCTGATGGCCAGACTTGGTGGTGACAGAAGGAATAAAAATGAGAATAAAGAACCAAGGCTGCGTAAACAGACATTCCTACTGCCCACCGCCCCCCACCCCCCAGCAGTTCTTCCAGGATTTTCTGTGAAAATTTGGAGGTGAGAGGTGGGCAGAGGGGTGCTCAGTTGTAATAACATATACCCAATAGAAAACAACTATTTAAAGATTAGCTACACTGCAATGTGCCTTTCCACATGGCAAGAAGCGGGTTTGGTTGGCCCCCATTTGCCGGGGTGATTTACAGAAGCCTTTGAACACCGACGCTTGTGGCCCTGCGAAGGCCAGTGACTAACTGACCTGTCTGTGTATGGTCCACTTCGGAAACAGAAACTTCCCCGGTGGCATGGGAAAGAAAACACCAGCCTAATCCTGAAAGGGTAACTTTAAACCAAAGCCCAACTGAGAAAGAGAGCAGGAGAGAGACTGCCAGCTGAGCCAGGCCAGAAATAAAAGTCCCATTGTCCCAGCTGAGGCCAGCTCCAGGCGCACGCTCCCACCCCGCCTGGCTTGCTCTGCACGCTGACACTTCTGGTACCCCAGAGAGCGAGAGAGTGCATTCCAGAGGCGGGCAGCCTTCACGTGGAGCTGCAGCTAAAGGAGAAGTCACGCTGGAGGCACAGGGGTGTCGGGGAGGGGGAAGTTATGTCATGGAAAATCATGAAGCACTGATGGAGCCAACCTCAAACCGGCCAGAAAACAGGGCTGAGGAACTTGGGAGGATTGGGTCCATGAGAGGAGAGCAAGGGGTGGGTTAAGAATAGCAGAGGTGAGAAAGGGGAACAGTTCCAGCTCAGAGCAGGGGATGGAGGTCGTGCTCCAGGGTGAGTCCAAGTCCTTGCAGGCTGCAGTGGTCATCCTATGGGGAGCCAGCCCCATACTCAGGCAGCAGCTCACTCTTGGAGACAGGGACATCTGGGGCTCATTTGCTTAACACTGGAAGGATAAAAATCCCCAAGATAAAAAATTTAAAAGAATGGCGAGACCATTGACAGAATGCCAAGTGGGAAGAGATGAGATGGGTGTCAGGAGCCATGGATTCTAGTCTGTGACCCCAGCAAGTCGCCTGCCTGCTCTGGGCTGGACGTCAGAGTGACGCAGTCGGCGCTGCTCCTGCCGTCCTTTCTCCTCCTGGTGTGCTGAGACCCAGGAGTATGTGCCTCGTGGGTCCAAACGAGGGGTTGTCCTTCCCTCCCTTCTTTCCCCTTGTCATCTATTCTCAGGACTGCTCTCTGGAATCACTGAGGTCTCCTGCAGCTGGGAAATCGCCCCATTCTCTGACTAAAACCTGTTTTCATCAGAAATCTCAACCCCTCAAACTGGATGAAGGTGGGTGAGTGGAGCTTGGAGGCCATTTGGGTCCTGGACATTGGGCCGGGAAGATGCTGCCACTGTGGTGACAGGAGCCCAGCAGGAAGAGGAGTCTGGGCGTGATGAAGCTGTGCTTAGGAAACTGTAACTTTACATCCTGGGTCCTCCGTCCTCATCTTCAACTCAAGAGAAAAAAAAAAAAAATGGAAGCTATCCCCACAATTTAAGAACAGTCTCAAAACATGGCCTTCATTATAAATGGGCTGCATTCCCAGAGGAGTTATTCATCTAGGTATGGTTCTGAAGCTCCTGGGTTTACACTCAAGCCTGGGGGTTTAGCCTCAGGTTTGGCTTTAACTAGTTCTGTAACCTTGGTAGAACCAGGATGCCTCTCTGGGACTCAGTTTCCTCATGGAAAGCAACAGGCTGTCAACATCTCCAGGCTGAGCCCTGAGGTGGTCCAGAACTACAAACATTTATTCAAAGTGAATAATTGGTCCACGGGTGGCTCCTTCTACCTGCAGTCAAAGGAGGGCCAAGCAAAGAAGTGCCTGATGAGGAACACAGAATCCAGGCAAGGAGGACAGAGAGAAAGGGCACATTCCCAAAATATGACTTCCTATGTCCCCTCATTCCACCCCATCCCACCCTGCAGCCTCTAATTATTAAGAAACAAAAAAAAAGCGAGAGGCTGGGTCACAATATCTCTGACAGTCCTTGCAGATGTTTGCTGATGCAATGAGCACAAGCCATCTTTGGTGCACCCTCTCTGCCATCGTCTCCTACTTTTCCATCCTTGTCAGCCTGTAGAGGTAGAATTGGTGGGATTGTGAGCTCCTGGAAGTGACATTTAGCAGTGCCCTTGGTAGAGACACCTAGGAGCACGTGAGGGGAGTCTTTTGCCCTGACGCATGCTCTTTCTCAGCAGCACAGACAGCCAGAGAAGATGGAGGGATGGCTTCGTGGTTGTGTGATCTTGGAAGGGCCCCTCACTTGGTTTAATACTCTGTTGTCACCATCTTAACAGTTTAAAATAATTTTTTAACAAGGGGTCCCGCATTTACATTTTGTACCAGGTCCCACAAATTATGGAACTGTCCCAGGAGGGAGCCTCGCCAATGGGCAGCTTCCTGGATCAGGAATTAGTGGGGACAGATCTAGGCAGGGCACCCTTACCATAGTTGCCAGCTCCATAGACTGAGAGGCAAGAGATCCATGGGGAATGTGGACATTGCTAAATATATAGGTGCACAAGCACATGAAAGGAAAATATACTTGTAACTTTTAAGTAGGGAGGGTTTTTTTTTTTTTCAATAAGCACAAACAAGGTAGATAAGCACAAAAGGTAGATATACTCCTTTAAATGTATATATGTATATTTGCTTATACGCACACACAGATAAACCTTAAAATGGCTAGAGAGACCTTGAGCAATTTAAGATCAATAGTGACTCAAATGTGCACGTGCTTTGCACTGAGCAGATTTTCTTAACTCATTCAAAAGATTCCAGTAAGACATTTAGACTTTGAAAACTTTCTTTACAGAGGTGACTTTTGAAGAGAATATGATGCAGGAATCAGGCCATAAACCTGGGTCAGGACTGTCCCTTGGACAGGAGGAAGTTTACACATTCGTCACTGTTATTATCTTTCAAGGGAGGTGTGCACATGCACTCTTTGGACAGTCACAGAATCGTGCGAGTAAGAACTTACTTGTACTCATCTTTGTGTCTGCCGTCTGCCAGCAGAGAATCTGGTAAATTAATATTTGCTTAATGAATGATTACTCATCTCCAAGGGGACAGAATTTTTTTTTCTTAAAAACCATAACATATTTAATTAAGGTGGATGATTATATATTTAGCTTTGTAAAAGTATCATGGATTAGTACAACACTGGATGACAAAGACCATTGACTATTATCTAGTCCAAACCTCTCATTTTATAGATTAGAAAATTGAGGCTCAAAGAGCCTAAATAAGTTATCTGAGGTCACCTAGCTAATCTGTACCAGAACCGAGCTCTTCTGCCATCTAACCCAAGTGAATTTTTCCACTAACTCGCCCTGCCTTAAGAATCAGGAAGCATAAATACAGAGTCTTAGGTGTTTACTCACCACTTATATATAGTTTCCCTAACCCTTCATTATGGAAAAGAAGAACGTAACTGTTTTAATTGCCACCTGCAAAAGGACTTCACAATCTGCTACAGTTGCTCTTTGGCAAGCCCCTGGGAGAGACAATTTGAGATCTGAAGCAAAATGAGGAGGAAAGAAGGTTTAATAAAAAGCTTTTTATTTGTAGATTGGAATTAAGTGCTCTGTGCCAGACTGTTGGCTTTCTTCTGACTTCACTGCTTGCTGCTTTAACGCTTCAGCGAGCAGAAAATTGGAGAGTAAGAGTGTCAATCACTCGGTCCTGCCAAGCGACACCCCCTCAAACCTAAGCGAAACGTAATATTCTGCTTGCTCAGAACAACTCCAAAAACCGCCTCTGCTCCATCCACACCACGGGTTCTGAGGAAGCTGCAGTAGTAATTTTGTTTTACCAGAGCATCTACCCCGTCGTAGGATTCCTTAAAGCTGCATTTCTAAATAGGACCGTCTGGGTCACAGGTGGCCAATCAGATGCAGCCCCTAAGCCCCAAACTGCCAGGCAGGGCCGACATCAGAGCTCTCCTTTCAGGGAGGGTGGAGCAGTGACCAGACGGCATTAAGGCTTAGCCAGGAAATTAGTGAGGTGCAAATTGCACGGTGGTGGCTGCAGGGCAAGAGGAAAATTGCAGGCCATTGCCTGGAGAGAGAGAGAAATAGCAGGGTGGTATTTTGGGGCCTGGCGACACTGGGCCACTGGGCATGCCTGTCGTCATCATTGCGCGCGCACGCGCGCGCGCGCGCACACACACACACAGAGCAACATTTTCTTGAAGTACAGTATATAAAGAGAAAAGTGCACAGTCATAAAGTTCAACGAACTTTCATAACCCTAACGGGTAACGTGCACCCACATCAAGAAAGTGAACATCGCCTGCGGCCCCCTCCAGTCACCCCAGTCCACGGGGAACAGCTATGGTGATCCAGCCCTATCTTTTCAGTGGTGGCCCCCTGAGGGGGAGACAGCCCAGGGTCTTCCCACAACCCCACGGCTGCAGGCTCCGCCTGGCCGCCTGCTGGGTCCTAGCCAGCTCGCAGCGCCCATGGGCCTGGACGGGAGGGCCGGGAGAGGAGCCGGCGGGCAGCACCTGGAGGAGAGGAGGCCGGCCGACCTGAGGGCGCGGAGGAGGGCACGCCTCGGGCCACCGGTGCCGCCTTCCCCGCGGCGGAGGAGGTAGGACTCCGGGCTCCAGGCGCTCGGTCGTACTTGACAGCATCTGGCTGTTCACAGAGGGCTTCTTCTGTTTCTTTTTTGGTGTTTTTGTGGGTTTTCTCTCTTTGTAGGCTCTCCGAATTGCTTTATAGTGGTCAACCATTCTGAGGGAGGAGCAGAGGCGGTCTCGCTCCGCCGGCTTCCTGTCAGGCGGCAGAGTCAGGCCTCCACGGCTTGGCAGCGCCCGCCCCGATTCTTGTGGCCTGGAGTCATGGCTGGTTTGGCTCGGCTTGCCACCTGGGTGCAGTGGACTGTTTTGCCCTGAGTTAGATGCTGTTTCTGAGGAGACGTGAGCCGCCTGAAACAAGTCTCACGTTCTGCTCTGAGCGATGGTTTGGTTTCTCTCTGGCATAGCGTGCCCTCAGTCCTGGAGCACATGTTTGCATCCAGGATAGAGAGCCCGTTTCCATGCGGGCAGATTCCCTTTGCATTTTCAGTGTCCTGGGGAGAGGTGCGTACAGGCTTATGGCCGGAGATCTGATTGGACAGATCTGTGGCTTCAGCCAGGGCTTGGGGGAAGGAGTTCTCTTGCCTCTCTGGGTTTACCTCAATATTCTTCTCAAGGCCCTGACCTCACCAGGTTTCTCTTCTTGCTAACGCCACTCTGAACTTCTCAGACCTCAAGTCCAAGGACGGCTTTTTAGCCTGATCTTAAATCATCCCAATGACAGTGATGGTGCTGTTGACCTCTCTGTCTACAAAGACATTCTCTTCTCCCTCAGCTATAGGGATGTCAGGCCTTCAGAGTCTTCTCCGGCATCTCAGGTTCCTCCAGGTCAGTATTTAATGGTCTCTTCTTCTGCCACTTCTCTTCTTGGGCTTGTGCTTTCCCACGGTTCCATCCTTCAGTGTCCGGCTCTGCATTCTTCTGCTGGACCATCACATGCACCCACGTGGCTTCAGCCTTACATCTAGATTGCCAGCCAGACTTATTTACTATGTTTAAAGGTCCAGGTTCATCATGACCTCTTCATGGAGGTCTCTACATGCATCCATAGCAATTGCTTTCAGCTCTGGGTGCCCACTAGAATCATGGCACCTTTAAAAAAAGTTTATCCTTTGTATGAGCTTCACTACCTGAGTCACTGATTCAGTTGATTTGAATGGGACCTGGACATCAGTATTTTTAAATCTCCACCAGGAATTCAAATGAGCACTCAGAAATTAGGAGACTGAGGCACAGATACATAAAGGTAAACAGCTGGGATGCTTTGGACAGAAACTCCTTTGCGTTCCTACGCTAGGCTCTCCCCCAGGAAAATAAATCACAACTCTGGCTCTAGATTTTTCAGATCTCTCTAATAGGCATTAACTGATGAATCCATGGCCCCACTGGGAATCAAAATTGACCCTTGGATTAGACATAAAAAACCTAAGGTTGAAAGATAAGACTGATTCAGAGGACTAGTTCTCCTCTCCTTTCTTCACATAGTTGTCCTCTAACCCTGTTGGAATTCTGGGGTTGGTTTAGGGTGTTTTAAGGCCTTAAGCTCAGTTTCCCAGCCAGTCAAGTGCTTCCCACTTCTCCCAGTGCCTGAGTTCTCTGACCATAGAATGATCAGCAAAACAAGAACAGAGGGGCTGACAGGAGATGTATTTCTAGGAGTAGTATTAGAGGCCATTAGAGGAGTCAGAATAATCCTGAGCCTCACTCAGTTTCTCTAATGATCAAAATGAAGGCAATTCCTACTTTTAGAGAAGGTGTGAGAAGCAAGCAAGAGATAAATGAAGTTGCTAAAACATTATCATTATAGTCTAATTTAATCCAGAAGTGAGTTTACTCACACAGGGCCTTAAAAAACTATCAGGTGTGTGCTCAGGAAACAACTTTAGAGAGAATTCCATCCAACCGCTTCATTTCACAGTGGAGGAACATGAGCCCTATCACTTAAGAGACTTGCCCAAGGTAAAACATTGCTGGCCAGGTATCGGGTTTCCTAGTTCAATGTGCACTTCATTCCAGACTCCCCTAGAGATTCATGCCATACCCAGGTGGCCCGGCTGGACCCTTCACACATCACCTTTCCAAACAGAGTGCCCTGTTGGGGGCCCGGGGTCATTTGTGACCTACCTTTTCCAAAGAGAACCAAAGCTCTTATCTCCTTCTTCCCGTCCTGCTTCCCTCTACTGAAGACTCTGAATGTAAGTGGTCTGAGGTTCTCTGCTTAGAGCTTCAAAATGCCCACGGCCTTCCTGCCTCTTGCTGCTGTCACCTTGGGGTATCTCCCTGGTGGGGTAAAATTTGGAGGTACAGGGAGTTGTTAAAACTAGAAGAGGCTTGGCCCAGAGAGGATACCTGTTCTCTAGCACCAGAGAAACCTATGTCTGACACTGGGCTGTATGAATCCACTTTAAGCCTTCAGCTCTCTCACCTATGAAATGGACACAACAATGAGATCTACCTTGTGGGGGTTATTATGAGAATTAAATGAGACAATTTCCCTAAAGCAGTGATTCCTCATACATGACTGCACATTGGGACTACCTTGGGTGCTTAAACACACCCACCTACACAAACACACAGACACACTGATGGCTGGCTAATAACCCTAGAAGTTGTGATTTAGTTGCTCTAGGCATCTGGAATTTTTAATTCCCTCAAGCAGTGTTAACTGTGCAGCCAAGATGGAAAGCATGGCTGTGGAGGGCTCAGCATAGCACTTGGGCAAGTGATCAGTTAACTGATTGATTAACTTCTCATACAAGTTAGATAATGTTGATGACTCAAAGCTCCCTTCCCTACTGGAACCTCACGGGCCCTTTAAGGACCTTCCTTTTGGATGTTCTGGGGAGAATCTTCTTCCCTTTCCCCAACCTCAGTTCTGCCCAGGGCTGGCTGAGTTTTCAGACACATTGGACGGTTTACTCCAGCTCTGAGGTCAGTGGAAGTGAAAAGCTTCCAGATGGTAGGTGCCTGTCCCCAGATCCATTCCAAGTACCTCCCGGCTGTGTCTATTATGTCTATTAATCTTTTGGTGCCTTCCTTATGTAAAAGGAAGGGCTGGGTTTTGTGCTAAGCAGTTAGGACAGTGTATTCTGTAAGTGGGATGATAACTTCTGCCTTGAAAATCATTAGCTGCAAGAGAAATAAGGCAAAGTCCATGCGCGAAGAGCTTCGAGACTGGCCAGGCCTGCCAGCGGCCCCAGTAATCACTGGTTTCGGACGTTATCTTAGCGGTGCAGATTGTAGGTCAATGCTGATACCACCTTACAGAGATGGGGAATTCCGCCCTGGAATGCAGCGGTAGTCTCCCAGCTGGTTTTACCAACACGCAGACACAATCCCGAAAACCGCTCCCTTTCAGGGCATTTCTAGGGCCCTTCCCCACCCAAGTTCACCTCTCAGCTGCTCCCTGACAAGCTCCAGCTCGCGGCGCGGGGGAAGCGTATAGCAAAAGATTCAGTTGCGCCGGGCGCTGCCCCTCGTGGGAAGTCGTGCGCCTCGCTGGCGTGCGCGTCGCGGGCCGGACCGCTCTCCAAAGGCAGCAGAAAGCCAGCGCTCTGGGCAGGGCGCGCGCGCGGGTCAGTTGCCAGCCGGGCCCTCTCCCCGCCTCTCAATCTGGCAGGCCAGATCCCCGAGCCCCGAGGGGTCTGGCGCTCCGGACGGTCGCGCCAGGGATCCAGACAGAGGGCCCCTCCTGGAGGTTTCTCCGGTGTGTCTGAGAAAACAAACCGCTGCCCAGGCCGCAGAGGACCCGGCGGCGGAGGAAGCGGCTCTGCTTGGCGGGACACACCATGCCTGACTCCGGCTGCAAAAGGAGCAGGAGGTCCAGGCTCCCGGTTCTTTGCCGCGGCCGCGCGGGGACTGCGAGGGCGAGTCGCGGCTCTCCGTGCGTGGCTTCTGGGTCGACGCACTACAGTTCCGGCTCACGACCACCTGCGTTTTAACCTCGGCACCTCAGAGAAGCCTCAGTTTCTCCCAGCCCGTCACTCCTTTTTAGGTGGCACAGTGTCAAGGCCAAGATTTAAAAGTCTGGGTTCCGATTCCTGCCTTGCCATTTATGGCCATGTGACCCAGAACAGATTCCATGATCACTGCCTCAATTCCTCATCTGTAAAGTGGGCACGATAATATGCCCGCCCATGTCGGGTGTTGTGAGGAATCAATGAATGTAAAAATACCACAGTGTGAATGAAGCACGTGATAAACACTATATAAGTATTTGACATTGTTAATAGAGATTATAATATTCACTTTGCAGGGTTGCTATATTAAATAAAATAACGTAGGTAAATTGCTTGTATTAGGTGGGAGGCAGATAAATATTATTTATTAGTATTACTATTACTCCTGGGAAATAGAATTTCTTTCTTTTTCCTTTGCTTTCTTTTTAAATTTTTAAAATTTTGATTGGAGTGTAGCTGATTAACAAACAATGTTGTGATAGTTTCAGGTGAATAGTGAAGGGACTGAGCCATACATATACACATGTATCCATTCTACCCCATCCCGTCTTTTTTTTTTTTTTTTGGCCTTTCTTTTCTTATTTTTTAAAATCTTGGCCTCCTCACTTGCACGTGCTCACCGGGACAGAATGGTGCGATTGGGGGCTTCAGGCTCAGTATAAAATGGCCCCTTAATTTGTACCCAGTTGTAATTTCCCTGGGCGTTTGGAAAGGCGTTTGGGAAGGTTCAGCGTTGTCAGGCTAGGGCCGAGCTTTTGTTTGCAATAGGGCAGTGAGTAAATCATATCCTGGGCTTAGCAAAGCAAGAAATAAACACATTCACAGTAGGACTCTTCGGATCGACTATTTCCCTTTTGTATTTGTTCTTGGACGTTGATGGTCCGCTGCAGCTTAATGCAACGCTGATGTGTCTTAATGTTAATGGTTGGGAGCTGAAGACAGACTGCCTGGGCAGCGTTTGAACCACCAGCAGGCCCAGGCTAGGGCAAAGACGGACTCGTATTGTGGCTTTCTCCCTCTTTTGTCCAATACTTCACATCTGAGCTCCTGCGGAAACACCTTCCGGGTTGCTAGCGAACTTAAACATCACTGCTTCTGCTATTATAATTTTCTGCTTCACCAAAAGTGGAAGTGCCCTCCTGCGACCGGGTACCACTTTTGCTGTGACTGGGAGCATTTAAACTTTACATATAAAACTTGGCTGGGCCAGGCAAACAGGCTCACCCAGGACACCTGCTGTGAAATATTAGAGGACAGCCGAGGCTGCCAGTGGCCTGAATGTTGGTGGAGGCAGTATCCTAAAAATCAGCCTGGGTGGCTGCTAGACACAAATCAGGAGTTGTACTCCTGTTCCCTCCCCAGGGTGCTGCTGGCCTGGCAAAGCACTGGCGGTAAGGTGGCTGCCTCTGGAAAAAATAACCAGCAGCCTCTTCCTTTGGGGATCTCAGTCACTAGGGTCCTTCCAAATGAATTCAGACTCCTTGCCCAGGCCCAGAACTCTCCGGAGCACGACAACCCACCCCCACCCCCCGCCCACACCTGCAACAGAATTTGAAGCATTGGAGGGTCGGCGCGCCCCAGGCCTTGGAGAAGCTCTGGGGAAGCGGGACAACCGAGGAGAGAGAGATGCGCGCGTGTGGGCTCTGGATGCATCCAAGTTTACATCTTTAAAGAAAGAACCAAGCGCCTTCCCTCGGCTTCACCAGAATGACAAATGCAAAAGAAAACTTTATGGCGGGACAGATTTTAAGAAAGGGGGTCGGGGCGAGGAAGTGGTTGTGAGCCCTTGTGTGCGCCGGGGGAACCAAACTTGCCCGGGGATGTTCGCGGGAGCGCTCGTTTGCCCTCGCCTTAGACGCACTGTTGTTTATAAACTTGTTTCGGGCTTCAGGGCAGCGACGCCGCCGTTGGTGTTGGAAGCCTTTCGTTCTGGAAGGGAAGGGCAAACAAACCAATCTTTGGCAACGCTCAGCCTCCCCATGGCATTGCGATTCACGACGATTTTCAATGTAAATGCGTTTCGTAAACTCCAAAGCGACGGTTCTGTTTGTTTTGGTGCAGGAAGGTTAGCAGAAGAACTGGAGCAGTCCTTCGAGTTTCTCTTCGACTCTGTCTCAGATTTACGGGTTTTTATTAGGCGACCCGGCTCGGGCCGTCCACCTGCCCTCCCATGGACCCGGCATATCGAACCCCAGACCCCGGGTCCCCGCAGCAGCTCAGAGGGAGGCGATTGCAGAACTTATCAACCCCCTCCCAGGACCTTGAGTTTCATCTCTTTCTTTTCCCGCTGCATGTTCAGTTTGTTTTCTCAAGACCTAAGCAATTTTTAATGTACTCTATACTTCCCGCTTAATCCTCATCGTTTATTGTATAATTATAGTTTCAAAGTGATTATGTAATTAAAATCATGTTTCGTTGCAGCAGGACTTCAAAAGGGCGGCAGACCCCCGCTCTGGCATTATTTTCTGGTGATGTAATAATTTCCCTGTGATATTTAAAATAAACACATTAGTTCAAGAATTCTAAACATGTCTCAAAGTATATAGTAGGCTTGATTGGCACGAGGCTGTGTTGTAAAGAAATGGTAAAGCCTATCACTACTTTAATATATTTCTATGCTCCCATGCAGGGTAAATTATAGGGTAATGGGGCGCAGGCGATGGTAAGCTCTGTTTATATAATCCATTTCTTCACACGAGTTCCCATTGCTTTCCCTTCCCTTTGCTGTATGTGGTGGTTCTCTGATCCCCTGACCTCAGCCATGTGTTTTCACTTTTTCTTCTGATCTCAATTCCATGACCAGCGGGGAATAAAATACAAATTGAATAGTAACCATTCACAGGCCGCTCTTTTCAAACTGTTGTTAAAACCTCTTTGTCTTGTCTAGCGGTTGATAGATAAATGTGTTGTATTTCTCCCGACTTTTTCCCCCCTTCTTCTTTTTCTTCTTCTTCTTCTTCTTTTTTTTTTTTTTTGTCTCTTGCAAAGGAAAAAATAACCCTCCTCAGCCCAATATGCTCTTTAAAAATTAAAACCCACACCTCCTTTCAAACCCTCCCCTGCGCAGCCCACTCTCCCTGCTCGGCGCATTGGATCCGCGAAGGTGGGAGAGTTGGTGGATGCACCGCGCGGAATAAAGAAGCGGCGGGAGCCGAGCTACGCTTGGGGATAGACGCGGCGCCCCTGTGTGAGGTCCGCACCATTGTCTCGCGCCCTGAAGGTTCTTTTAGCATCGAACCTGTATCTCCTCTGGGGTCTTAGCGGAGCGCCCAGCATTGGCTCCGAAGTTAAGGGGCTGCCTCTCCTAGAAATCTGAAAGGAGCCTGGGAGAAGGAAATTATAGTGAAAAATTCCTCCTTCTCCCGCCTTTTTCTTTTCATGGATAGATCTTCTTTGAAGGCGAGGTTGACAGAGGCCCAGGTTTTACAGCTTTTCTCCCAAAGGAGAAACACATTGGCTCCTGATTTCTGCGCCTTGCCTTTACCAGATCTCTCTTCCTTCTACCTCCTCGGCTTCTTTTCGGGAACGTAAAGGCAAAAGAAAATAATTGTAGAAATTTCCATCCCTGCAGCCTGCCCTTCTTTTCATCAGAGCTTCTTCGGGGTCAATGGCGCGGCAATGTCTTTGTTACTCCGCTGCCAGCGGGGGGCTAGTTGCGGGAGGATGGGGGAGGCGAGAGGGTGGAAAGCAGAACTTCTGGGGGCGCGGGACCCACTATCTCTGCATCTCCAAACTGCAGAGTGCTCCTCACTGTTTTAAACCAAGCTAATACTCCCTTCCGGGGAAGGGAGAGCGCCGCCGCAGGGTGGCTCGCCGCGCCCTGGGCGCACGGCTCTGCGCCGACTGGGGCGCCCAGCGGCGGAGCGGGGAGCTCGCAGCCACTCGCGCCCGCGCCGCCAGGCCGTGCAGGCTGCCCGCCCGGGTAGGGTTTCCCGGGGGTGCAAACCAACCCGCAATGGGCCAGGCGACTTGACAGCGCGCTTCGCCGTCGGCCCGCGTACCTGTAAGCTGAGCCCGGCTCACATGCTTCACATTAAACCTCCGTGCCCGATGCCTTTTCTCTTTTTTTCCTCCGAAAGGGTTCTTATAAACTTCCCTTCGTTTATTTAGCCTGGTTTTCATTGCTCCAGTTTTGCATGGGTTGCCTTTGTTTAGTTTATTAACCCACGGGGTTACTTTAACTAAACATTTGGGCTGAATACTTTGGGGTTGAATTTCAACGTTTTCTAACGAAATTACCGAGTTTTTTGAAGCCGCACAGAGAACGCTGTGTTGAGTTTATTAGTCAATTTAACAGACTATAAGGGAGGGAAAAATATGAATGTAGGGCAGTCCGGGCTCGTACCCACTGAGCGGAAGCTGCTTGCGAACCCTCGGGGTGGAGGCTTCACTGGCGCGAACGGCGCGCGGGGACGGCGAGGGCGTGCTCGGAGAGACAGCAAAGCGCGCACCGGGGGCCCCAGGCCCCAGGCCTCTGCCGCCCGCGAGCCCAGCTCCCCGAGGCGCGCGCCCGAGCTAGTCTTGCTGCGCCAAATTCCGGTGCAATCGCCGGGCTCCCAGGAACGAGCCGCCCGCGCGGAGCTGGGGGACCGGAGAGGGGGCGGGGCTACGCGACTCCCGCGCTCTCCCCAGGCTGTCACCCGCCACGTGTTTATTCGGTGCCAGAGGCGGGGGAGCGCTCTGCACCAACACCGCCCCCCCCACGTCACCCCCCGCGGGGGAGCGCTCTGCACCAACAACCCCCGCGCCCCCCCCCCCCACCCGCTCCACCCCGCCCACCCCCCGCTCCCCATCGTGGGATGATCTAGGGAAAGGGGATTGTGGTGGATTCGGTCTGAAAGATTGGAGACTTTCCGAGGGCAAACTCCCGTGGGTAGCGAGCAGGCTAGCCGCTCCATCCTCCGGCGACTGGAGGTCTTTGTTCTAAGCCCGAGGAAGACCTGGGGGGCCCTGGGGAGCTGGCCGCACAGATCTACTCTTCGTTCCCGACCGAACTGCACCATCGCTCCGCCTGCTTGGTCAAAGGGAGCAGAAATGGTGAAGAGGGACATCCTGACCCTGCTTCTTTGGTGGCTCCAAGTGGAGCGGTGAGAAGGACTAGTTTCCACAGCGTCTTTTCCTAGCCAGCCACTTCCCCTACTTCTCACACACTCTCATCCTCCAACCAGATTTTGGCAGAGATGCTCAGTAGCAGGTGGCCTGGCTAAACCATCCTTGACCCCTAGGCCTCTCAGAGGAAGCTGAGAACTTTGCTGTGTGGCTTCACAGCCAAGTTGTGAAGGATGAAGTGGAAGCTGGAACACAGGAAAAAAAAAAAAAAATCCTTCAGCTAGCTGGGGAGGGAAGAGGGGCTGGAGGGAATTTAAGATTCCTTAACTGGTATAGCAGGTTGATGAGCTTCACATGGGTGAAAAGCGGGGTTTCTTACTACAACCCCAACATTTTCAAATTTAGTTATAAGAGGTAGTACACACAAGAAGTGCAAAATTCACAGATACAAAAAGGGTGTAGCAGAGAAAACCTCTCATCTCTCTCAGGCTCCCCATGCCCCTTCCTAGAGGCGACCACCACTGTTAGATCCTTGAGAACCGCTCTGGAGAAGATTGCATACTTTCACTCAAGGCCTGTGCGCTTCTTTCCTTGCCCGCCTTCTGCCCGCCCCGCACACTTGCTGACCATTCAGTGTCTAAGACAGCCCTTCCCACCTGAGAGCCTGTTGCTTGTCACGCCCCTTTCCCACACTTCCCCTAGAGTTCTGCTAGCCTGTCAGACTCAGCAGAGTTGGAAGGGATTTGCTTGTGACTTTTCCTTCACAGAGAAGTCCAGTTATCTCTCCTCACGGTTCTCTGAGTCCATGCTTTTCCCCTTCTGCAGCATGACTTTGGACTTTCCGTTCCCTTTCCTCTGCCACTACGCCAGGTCCTCTTTGGATCATTGGAACAGCCTGCCAGTCAGCCTCCTATTCTTCTGTTCTCTTTCTTTCAACCCACCTTGCTCTCACCACCACAGAGATTGTCTGAAGGCAACTTTGATGACCCTCATCTGACCGAGAACCTCCACGGCTTTCCACTGCCGCTAAGTCACCAGGCTGCAGACTGCGGCTGGATCAAGAACCCATCAGACCCGTTGCAGATCACGTCTCAGCTCGGCTGCCTCCCAATCTACTTGGGATGACCTCAGCGCCCCTCCCTGCCCTCCTGCCAGCCCTCTGCTGTCAGCAATTGTCTCGCCTTCTTCTCCAGCACCCGATCCCTCAGACTCTTCTGCTCCCACCCAGACCTTTCCTTGAACCTTCTGATACCTGGCAGACCCTCATTCCATCTCCACTGGTCAAAATTCCTGAAGGTCTTGATCAAAAACTACTCACTTCCCACCATTGGATAGCATTTCTTCCCCTGACCCTCAGAATGATTTGTTTTGACAACCACTTCTATAGGTATGTGGAGTAATCATTTGGGTGTCTGTCCTATTTCTTCTCCTAGATTTTAACCAGTACATGGAAGTCCAGTCGCTCAGTCGTGTCCGACACTTTGAGACCCCCATGGACTGCAGCACACTAGGCCTCCCTGTCCATCACCAGCTCACGGAGTTTACTCAAACCCATGTCCATTGAGTCAGTGATGCCATCCAACCATCTCATCCGCTATCCTCCCCTTCTCCTCCCGCCTTCAGTCTTTCCCAGCATCAGGGTGTTTTCCAGTGAGTCAGCTCTTCACATCAGGTGGCCAAAGTATTGGAGTTTCAGCTTCAACATCAGTCCTGCCAATGAACATTCAGGACTGATTTCCTTTAGGATGGACTTGTTGGATCTCCTTGCAGTTCAAGGGACTCTGAAGAGCCTTCTCCAACACCACAGTTCAAAAGCATCAATTCTTTGGCGCTCAGCTTTCTTTATAGTCCAACTCTCACATCCATACATGACTACTGGAAAAACCATAGGCTTGACTAGACAGGCAAAGTAATGTCTCTGCCAACAAAGTACATGTAAAGCAAGCACTAATTTTTTCAGTGAATAATACTTCTCTCATGGGCTTCCTTGGTGGTACAGGGGTTAAGAGTCCTCCTTGACATGCAGGGAACACTGGTTTGATCCCTGGTCCAGGAAGATCCCACGTGCCGGGAGCAACTGAGCCAATGAGCCGTAACTACAGAGCCTGTGCTCTGGAGCCCAGGAGCTGCAACTACTGAGCCCACCTGCCCCAGCTACTGAAATCCACATACCCTATATCCCATGCTCCACAATAAGAGAAGCCACCTCAGTGAGTAACCTCTGAACTGCATAAAAGGAGTAGCTCCTAATCACTGCAGCTAGAGAAAGTCCTCACAGCAAAGAAGACTCAATACAGTAAAAAAATAACTAAATAAAAATAATACTTCTCTTACTATTCCTCTTTTCTCTCCCATCTCATCCCTCCAAAAAGAAGAAAGAAAATTCCAGTAAACATTAAAATACCTTTCTCTTTCTTAAATATGAGTTAATATTAGCTGTTAGATTATCTTATTGAAATGAATCTCACTGAGGTATGACCAGTGGGTGAATTAAGCCTTCTAGAATAAGATGCTCCCACTTAAGAATGTGTAAGTGTCATTACTGAAGATCTGGGTTAAGATGACTAGCCAGATTCAGTTTCACAGATGGTCCTCCTTATGCTGTCTGCAGTGTAGGGATAGGAAAGCCAGCTACAGGGAGCAGAAGGACATTCTCTCCCAAGTCCCCTGTGTCTTTTTGGTCACTGGACTCCAGATTTCTGTTAGCACAGCTTTACACCTCTAGTCTTCACACCTCCAGCCAGTGGGGTGCTGGGGAGAGGGGAAAGAAGTCAGAGCTCCACTCCTCCCATCCCCATAGACTCCACCAGGAACCCTGAAATAAAATACAATAGAGGTAAAACTGTTGGCCATTCCCATTTATCCCAAAGCTCCAACACCTTCTCCTGCAGCCAGATTGCTGTCCTTAAGCTCCTTGCAGAGTTGTCATGAGTCTGACCACTCTTAATGCTTGACTGTACGTCAAGACTATATATTGTCACCCTGCTTATTTAACTTATATGCAGAGTACATCAAACAAAATCCCAGGCTGGATGAAACACAAATGGGAATCAAGATTGCTGGGAGAAATATCAATAGCCTCAGATATGCAGGTGACACCACCCTTATGGCAGAAAGAGGAGAAGAAGAACTAAAGAGCCTCTTGATGAAGGTGAAAGAGGAGAGTGAAAAAGCTGGCTTAAAACTCAACATTCAAAAAACGAAGATTATGGCATCTGGTCCCATCACTTCATGACAAATAGATGGGGAAACAAGGAAAACAGTGAGAGACTTTATTTTCTTGGGCTCCAAAATCACTGCAGAGGGTGACTGCAGCCATGAAATTAAAAGACGCTTGTTCCTTGGAAGTAAAGCTATGACCAACCTAGACAGCATATTGAAAAGCAGAGACATTACTTTGCTGACAAATTTGGAAAACTCAGCAGTGGCCACAGGGCTGGAAAAGGTCAGTCTTCATTCCAATCCCTAAGAAAGGCAATGCCAAAGAATGCTCAGACTACTGCACAATTGCACTCATCTCACACGCTAGCAAAGTAATGCTCAAATTTCTCCAAGTCAGGCTTCAACAGTATGTGAACCGTGAACTTCCAGATGTTCAAGCTAGATTCAGAAAAGGCAGAGGAACCAGAGGTCAGATTGGCAACATCCGTTGGATCATTGAAAAAGCAAGAGAGTTCCAGAAAAACATCTACTTCTGCTTTATTGTCTATGCCAAAGCCTTGACTGTGTGGATCGCAACAAATGGTGGAAAATTCTGAAAGAGATGGGAATACCAGACCACCTGACCTGCCTCCTGAGAAATCTGTATGCAGGTCAAGAAGCAACAGTTAGAACTGGATATGGAACAATAGACTGGTTCCAAATTGGGAAAGGAGTATGTCAAGGCTATATATTGTCACCCTGCTTATTTAACTTATATTCAGAGTACATCATGTGAAATGCTGGACTGGATGAAGCACAAACTGGAATCAAGATTGCTGGGAGAAATATCAATAACCTCAGATATGCAGATGACACCACCCCTATGGCACAAAGTGAAGAGGAACTAAAGAGCCTCTTGATGAAAGTGAAAGAGGAGAGTGAAAAAGCTGGCTTAAAACTCAACATTCAGACAACTAAGATCATGGCATCTGGTCCCACTCCTTTATGGCAAATAGATGGGGAAACAGTGGCAGACTTTATTTTTGGGGGCTCCAAAATCACTGCAGATGATTACTGCAGCCATGAAATTAAAAGACTCTTACTCCTTGGAAGGAAAGTTATGACCAACCTAGACAGCATATTAACAAGCAGAGACATTACTTTGTCAACAAAAGTCTGTCTAGTCAAGGCTATGGTTTTTCCAGTAGTCATGTATGGATGTGAGAGCTGGACTATAAAGAAAGCTGAGCACTGAAGAATTGATGCTTTTGAACTGTGGTGTTGGAGAAGACACTTGAGAGTCCCTTGGACTGCAAGGAGATCCAACCAGTCCATCCTAAAGGAAATCAGTCCTGAATGTTCATTGGCAGGACTGATGTTGAAGCTGAAACTCCAGTACTTTGGCCACCTGATGAGAAGAGCTGACTCATTTGAAAAGACCCTGATGCTGGGAAAGATTGAAAATGGAGAAGGAGGGCATGACAGAGGATGAAATGGTTGGATGGCATCACCGACTCAGTGGACATGAGTTTGAGTAATCTCCGTGAGTTGGTGATGGACAGGGAGACCTGGCGTGCAGAAGTCCATGGGGTTGCAAAGAGTTGGACACAACTGAGTGACTGAACTGAACTGAGTCAAAGCTATGGTTTTTCCAGTGGTCATGTATGGATATGAGAGTTGGACCATAAAGAAGCTTGAGCGCTGAAGAATTTATACTTTCGAACTGTGGTGTTGGAGAAGACTCTTGAGAGTCCCTTGGACTACAAGGATATCAAACCAGTCAATCCTAAAGGAAATCAGTCCTGAGTATTCGTTGGTGGGACTGATGTTGAAGTTGAAGCCTCAGTACTTTGGCTACCTGATGCAAAGAGCCAACTCACTGGAAAAGACCCTGATGCTTGGAAAGATAGAAGGCAGGAGGAGAGAGGAAAGACAGAGGATAAGATGGTTGGATGGCATCACTGACTCAATGGACATGAGTTTGAGCAAGCTCCAAGAGTTGGTGATGGACAGGGAGGCCTGGCGTGCTGCAGTCCATGGGGTCGCAAAGAGTCGGACACGACTGAGCAATTGAACAACAACAATGCTTGACTGTCCTGCTTCATATAGAGATTCAGTGAGGTGTGCTCTCCTCCACCCCCAGCTGCACCGCAGCAGGGGGCCTGGCACAGGGGAATACATTATACAACAAGTATTTGCTGCCCACCCATCATTATGCCAAGCAAGCAGGTGGTGGGGCTACTGGGGTGACCATGATAGACAATGACCCTGCCTTGGCGGGAGCTTACCTTCTTGTATTTGGGGCTTTAACCTCATGGCACCCTGTCTCAGTTGATGGGGAGAACACTCCCTAGAATGATTTGCTCAGCCCCATGGGTCAATTTCTCACCTCCACACTGGGAAAGTTTTGTGAGAATGACCAAATCAATGAGCATTCAAACCCTCTAAACATGTGAAGTATTCACATGATCGGATCTGGAAGTTTAATTGTGATTATAAAAGGAAATCTGATCGGTTCTGTGTAATAGCAAAAACAGACACACACTCCTGTCTCCCTCTCCCTACCCCAAGGAAAAAAAAAACAAACACCCTGGAAAGAATCCGAAGTTAAAATAAAAAGCAGCTGGCAATAGGCCCATCGTGTGTGATGATAATTAGACAAATGTTTTCCAAGTATGGGATGATCTTGTGAAGACAATGGTTGGGGTGGGTGGTGGGAGGAGGCTTAGGAAATGGAATTTAGTACAGCAGTGATTTCTGCCTGCCTGCAAAGGGTTTAAGTGGCACAGGATGTCACACAATCTCCAATTTGGTACTTTTTATTTATTTTTTTCCTGAATCCTGGGAAACATGTCTTCGGCTAAGAGAGTGAAGAAAAACTTGAGGCTTTGATTTACAAAAATTAAAGCCATGAGTAGGCTTTGGATCAAGGTTGTGTCCCAGGCCTGGAAAGCCTCATCCTTCATTGTCTCGAACCTTTCCTGCCCCGAGGAAAAAGAGTTAAGAGTCTTAAGCTGAAGCAGCTCTTCTGCCATCTGGGGCTCTGACTTGGTCGACCCTCTCCCAAATTATTGTAATCCTGAGTCTGGAATGGATATAGATCTGGTCAGGGTGATGGCAGCTGCCTTCTGCTTCTGGGTGGCTTGGAATCTTCTGGGCAGGCCTAGGAGGGGGCTGGGTGGAGGGAAGGTGAAGGAAATGAAGGTACCATCAGCAACCTGGCCGGCTCAATGCAAACTTGAAGTCTTTCTCTCTCTATCCCCATCTCCCAACCAAATTTTACTTTTCAGAAACTATATTAGACATTTACACCTTAGTGTGAATATTAAGGCCATGTGTTAAGCTTCAGCTTTGATTGTAAAAGAAAGTAATTTATCCCCCATTAAAAGAATTTCAAGTATGTGAGCATGTGGAGGAGGCTCTGGGTGGGTAAGAGAGTTGAGGGAGAAATAGAAAACTTTCCTAAGTTAGATAGGGCAGGACAGAGGAAAAAAAAACAAAAACCCACAAAACAAAATACTGGTGGAATCCCCTCAACCCCAGCAAGAAGGTAGACCATGGAGGGTATATGGACTAGAGGCAGAAGAAAGATAAACGGAGGTAACTTTCCTTTAATAAACTGAACTATCTGCTCTCTGCTTCAAAGAGAGGAAGAGCAGATCACCTACAATTTCTACAGCATTTATCCTGAACTCTCGGGGACTCTGACCTCTCCCCTTTGTCTACCCTCAGGCTTTACCCCAGGTGTGTATTGTCCGTTGACATTGAAAATGGTGGCTGTCCTGTTCAGAATCAGCCTTGGAAATGCTTACAAAGTGGGGGCAATTGTGAAGTCTGTTAGAGGCACACGGCATGTATGTCCCATCTCTGGTCAGTGGGCTTTGGTATTTACTGGTTTGCTTCTAGAAGAAATAAAAAGCAGTTTTTAGTTTTCTTTGTAAACAAGGAGGAGGTTTTTTTTTGTTTTTGTTTTTAAATACAAACCATTTTTCTGAGTATAAGATGATACATGTGCTGTGTAAAAATGCAAACAAATGCAGAAAAGTAGTAAAAAAGTCAAAACACCACACACTCAACATCTGACTCAAAAGTAAGCTGTTGTTAATACTTGTGAGAACCATTTCCTGCAGTGACTCTCTTTACATATAGGTACATACAGGTATACCTTTCCTCTCTGTGGCAGAGACTGCATGTCTTCCTGTGTTCTGTATCAATAAATATGGATCTGCATCATGTTTCCCTTTTTGGGGTACATAATATACACGCAGAAGAGTGCACACATCATATGTGCACAGCACCGCACACACCTATGTATCCAGGGCAGATGAAGAAACAGAACATTTCCAGCACTCCGGAAATCTCTCCTGCCCATTCACAGTCGCCACTCTTGCAAGGCTTCTCTCCTGACCTCTGTCCTGGGCTCCGCCAGCCTGGGATTGGCTGTGCCTGCCTTTGAAATTTACATATGGACTCATACAGAACCACTCTTTTTTTCCTTCGTTCACTCCACATTCTGTTTGCAAGATTTATCCACGTAATTATTGATTTGCCCTCACAACTATTTGGCTTTCTCTGCCTCCACATTTATGCATGACCCAGTCAGCTGCTGTTAATGGACTTTTGGGCCCGATTTGGGGCATCTGAGCATCTGCCTGCATTGCGGGCGACCCAGGTTCGATCCCTGGGTCAGGAAGATCCCCTACAGAAGGAAATGGCAACCCACTCCAGTCCTCTTGCCTGGAAAATTCCATGGATGGAGGAGCCTGGTGGGCTACAGTCCATGGGGCTGCAAAGAGTCGGACATGACTGAGTGACCTCACTTTCTTTCACTTTCTTTCTTTCTGGTGGATGTATATACACTTATCCCTGGTGGGGATAGACATGGGGGGGATTACTGGGTTGTAGGGTATGTGTATATTCAGATTCAGTAGATACTTCCAGCTGCATTATCATTTTTAATGTTTTATTTATTTATTTTAATTAATTTATTTATTTTATTTATTTTAATTGGAGGCTAATTACTTTACAATATTGTAGTGGGTTTTGCCATACACTGACATGAATCAGCCATGGGTGTACATGTGTTCCCCATCCTGAACCCCCTCCCACCTCCCTCCCCATCCCATCCCCCAGGGTCATCCCAGTGCACCAGCCCTGAGCACCCTGTCTCATGCATCGAACCTGGACTGGCGATCTGTTTCACATATGATAATATACATGTTTCAGTGCTATTCTCTCAAATCATCCCACCCTTGCCTTCTCCCACAGAGTCCAAAAGTCTGTTCTACACATCTGTGTCTCTTTCGCTGTCTCGCATATAGGGTCACCGTTACCATCTTTGTAAATTCCATATATATGCGTTAGTATATTAATTTTTATTTGAGTATAGTTACTTTACAGTGTTGTGTTAGTTTCTACTATATAGCAAGGTGAATCAGCTATACATATACATATATCCCCTCTTTTTGGGATTTCCTTTTCATTTAGGTGACCAGAGAGCTTTGAGTGAAGTTCCGTGCATTTGCAGAGACATGGATGGACCTAGAGACTGTCATATAAAGTGAAGTAAGTCGGAAAGAGAAAAACAAATATATATTAATGCTTATATGTGGAATCTAGAAAAATACTTTAAGATGTATTGCCATTTTTAATTGCCAGACTACATGGAATGCTGTTTTATTCATGTACCACATTTACTTATTTATTTAACCAGACTCCTATTATGGGCACTTATTTTGTTTTCTAAGTTTTTCCTGTTAAACATAATAGAGGGACTGCACACGTACAAGACAGAGAGAAACTGCTCTCCTGTGCTTAAATAGAGCCCAGGCCTGCTGAAATTTGTGTGGCTTGGGTAATTTTCACCTGTTGTGTAATACCTGCCTTTCTGCTAAGTTGCTTCAGTCGTGTCTGACTCTTTGAGACCTTGTAGACTGTAGCCCACCAAGCTTCTCTATTCACGGGATTCTCCAGGCAAGAATATTGGAGTGGGTTGCCATGACCTTCTCCAGGGGATCTTCCCAACCCAGGGATTGGACCCATATCTCCTGTGACTCCTGCATTGCAGGCAGATTCTTTACTGCTGAACCACCTGGGAAGCCCCTGTTCTGTCTTGCAAGGGAGAATAAAGCCCCAAAGTCTTGGTTTCATTTTTATTGCTTTTATATGGTTATGACCTGGGTGGGGGGGGGGAGAAATGAAATTATTTCCAATAATCATTTTAAGACCTTGTGTTTTGTTTGATGATGAACCATTTTCATGAAAGAAAGGAACACATAAGGAATAGAAGGCCCCAACTCCTCTCAAATAGAAAAGGAGAAATTTGGCATCAAGTTGGGTACCTGGGCTTATATCACATTTCTCTTTCTAGATGGTCCTATGCAAGTATTCCTTAGCGAGTGAAGTTAAATCAAGCAAATTAGAGTGTTTTTACATTATTTTTCTCATAGTATTAGACATTCTCTATTGATAGGCATTTGACAGCATTGCTGATTAATTTCTTCTGTTCATTCAACAAATATTTTATTAAGCACCTACTGTGAGCCAGTCACACTTCTAGGGTTGGGGATACACCGATAAACAATACAGACAAAAGTCCCTGTTCTTGGGATCTCCTTTTATGGCAGAGCTTAGTTTTTTAGAAACATTGGGAGTAGTTCCAATGTTCATAAGAGGACGATCCTGGGTAAGTATTTTCTTTACTTTGGTTTTTTTATGTCTGTCAAGAAGTTTGATTAAAGACTTTGGAGACCACTGATATGACTTTAGACTCAGCTCTTATCCTCTGAACATTGGTTTCTCATCTGAAAAATAAACATGATGATGCCTCATTAGAGGAATTGTGAGTATTAAATAGATAGCATATATAAAATACTGTGTCTAGTATATGCTAAGTGCTTAATACATGGTCACCATTACCATTAGTATGTACCCTATGAACATAATAAAAATGTATGAAGTATGATTTCTGCCCCACTGGGGTTCAATATCTACTCAGGAGGCCAGACTAAAAGGCAAGAAATAATCACTGAGCAGTCCAAGAGGATGTAATTAAGTGGTTCAGTAAATTGTAGGGTGTTAACTATGAATGCCATAGGAATTCAGAGGAGGAAAGGATGGATTTGGGCCGGTGGAGGTTGGACCGGTGCCTGGCTCTGCAGGAGAGTGATAGAGAGGATTTGGAGGGTCCCTCCAGGTCCCAGAGACAAGATGGGAATGAATGAGAAGTCAGCCAGAGGGAAAGCTAGCGTCCAGTCATGACAGGCGTGGAGAAGCCGGCCATGGAATTTAGACTCAGTATGTAAAGAAAGAATAGCGACCTGCCTTAAAAATCCCACTCAGGTCAATCTAGGTCAAGGAAGGAGAGGAACATATTCCTCTTTTCCTTGCTGAGTCCTCGCCCAGATGTTGGAAGGCTGATGCATGGGTCATTGTGGTGGGGGGCAGGGGAGGGGGGGTGGGGGCAGGTCTTAATTCGGTTGTGTGGGGAGACATTAGACTCTCTTGACAACTCCTCACCACACTAGTCAGGGATTAAGTTAGCTGGCTTGTAAAAAGCACTTAAATAAGCAGCTTGGTTTTGAATGTTAATGTCAGGGTATACTGTAACCTACAAGTTCTAGCCCACGAGGATGGCATGTACTATTTGGTTTGCCAGTTTGGGGCAGGATGTTATAAGAGCATTTGGCAGAGGCATCAAGAGAACAAACACAAGCCTTTTGTGCATCTTTCGCACCTCTCTGCCACCTTCCTCACAGAGCTGATGGGGTGTGGGGCGTTGACAGTGCTCCTCCACTTCAAGGCCAGCTTCACAGTTTGGCCCAAGGATTCTGTGATCTCTGTTTCCTGCTTCCACCCCTGGTGTACGAATAACCATCACACATAGTGTTCAGAAGTCATACAATCAGGCATGCCCAGTTGTTAAAAAAGGTTCCTTTACACTCAGCCTTATTTAAATCCAGGAGACACGAAGTACTGCACAAATACCAACTCTGTAGCTTTCTTCAAAACCCAGATCAGCGGAAGGTCATAGAATGAGGTTATACAATCCCAGAGGGTTGGTTTTATCATACATTATGGTTGGGAACCTGAGTGGAAAAGCATCAGAATATAATAATCCAATTAAGGTATCAGGGTTAGGAAATCGTGTTCCTACTTTTCAGATTAAAAAATGAAAGCAGAGAGCAATCAGATCATCTGGATTTGCAATCAGATAATCAGAAAATCTGGCCAAGGGAAAAGGCCCGACAGAGAAGGAGATCCCTGAAATCCTCCAGCAAATCACGCAACCTGCTGCAGTCTGAGGCGGATGATGAAGTCTCTCTAATCAAGTAGTGGTAAGATACATATAGCATTACATTTACCATCTTATCACTTTTATGTGTAGAGTTCAGCGTATAATCTCCATAGTTCTTTTGATCTTACAAAACTAAAACTCTATACTCACTAAACAGCAACTTCCTATTCCCCTCTCCCTGCCAGTCCCTGGCCACTATCATTCTACTTTCTGTCTCTATGATTTTCACTACTCTAGGTGTCTTATATAAGTTGGTTCATTCAGTATTTATCTTTTTGTGACTTTCTTATTTCACTTAGCATAATGTCCTGCAGGTTCATCCATGTTTTAGCATGTGTCAGAATTTCATTCTGTTTCAGTTCAGTTCAGTCACTCAGTCGTGTCCGACTCTTTGTGACCCCATGAATTGCAGCATGCCAGGCCTCCCTGTCCATCACCAACTCTCGGAGTTTACTCAAACTCATGTCTATCGAGTCGGTGATGCCATCCAACCATCTCATCCTCTGTTGTCCCCTTCTCTTCCTGCCCCCAGTCCCTCCCAGCATCAGAGTCTTTTCCAATGAGTCAGCTCTTCGCATCAGGTGGCCAAAGTATTGGAGTTTCAGATTCAGCATCAGTCCTACCAATGAACACCCAGGACTGATCTCCTTTAGGATGGACTGGTTGGATCTCCTTGCAGTCCAAGGGACTCTCAAGAGTCTTCTCCAACACCACAGTTCAAAAGCATCAATTCTTTGGTGCTCAGTTTTCTTCACAGTCCAACTCTCACATCCATATATGACCACTGGAAAAACCATAGCCTTGACCAGATGGACCTTTGTTGTCAAAGTAATGTCTCTGCTTTTTAATATGCTGTCTAGGTTGGTCATAACTTTCCTTCCAAGGAGTAAGCGTCTTTTAATTCCATGGCTGCAGTCACCATCTGCAGTGATTTTGGAGCCCCCCAAAATAAGTCTGACACTGTTTCCATTGTTTCCCCATCTCTTTCCCATGAAGTGAGGGGACCAGATGCCATGATCTTAGTTTTCTGAATGTTGAGCTTTAAGTCAACTTTTTCACTCTCTTCTTTCACTTTCATCAAAAAGCTTTTTAGTTCCTCTTCACTTTCTGCCATAAGGGTGGTGTCATCTGCATATCTGAGGTTATTGATATTTCTCCCAGCAATCTTGATTCCAGCTTGTGCTTCTTCCAGCCCAGTGTTTCTCATGATGTACTCTGCATATAAGTTAAATAAGCAGGGTGACAATATACAGCCCTGAAGTACTCCTTTTCCTATTTGGAACCAGTCCGTTGTTCCATGTCCAGTTCTAACTGTTGCCTCCTGACCTGCATATAGGTTTCTCAAGAGGCAGGTCAGGTGGTCTGGTATGCCCATCTCTTTCAGAATTTTCCACAGTTTATTGTGATCCACACAGTCAAAGGCTTTGGCATAGTCAATAAAGCAGACATAGATGTTTTTCTGGAACTCTCTTGCTTTTTCGATGATCCAGTGGATATTGGCAATTTGATCTCTGGTTCCTCTGCCTTTTATAAAACCAGCTTGAACATCTGGAAGTTCATGGTTCACGTATTGCTGAAGCCTGGCTTGGAGAATTTTGAGCATTACTTTCCTAGCGTGTGAGATGAGTGTAATTGTGCGGTAGTTTGAGCATTCTTTGGCATTGCCTTTCTTTGGGATTGGAAAGAAAACTGACCTTTTCCAGTCCTGTGGTCACTGCTGAGTTTTCCAAATTTGCTGGCATATTGAGTACAGCACTTTCACAGCATCATCTTTCAGGATTTGAAATAGCTCAACTGGAATCCCATCACCTCCACTAGCTTTGTTCATAGTGATGCTTTCTAAGGCCCACTTGACTTCACATTCCAGGATGTCATATCCCCCAGCCACCTATTAATAGTTCCTTTCTCCAAAAGCCACCAATAAAGCTCACTTAAGATCCTTCCAGAGTAGTTTATACATATATGTACAAATGGTAGCATAATATACATGCTGTTTTGGCAACTTGCTCCTTTGACTTAATGTTCTTTGAAGGTGTTTACATACATAGGAAGTATGCTCACATGTGCATATGCATACACACATACATGGTTGCATAGTATTCTACACCATAATTTACTTGTTAAGTCCTCTATTGATGGATATTCAGGTTGTTTAAAATCTTTGCAAATAATTTGACGATGAATAAGTAACATTTGTCATTTTGCACAAGTGGGACTATTGGGAGGGTAAATTCTTAGAAGTGGAATTATTTCACCAAATGTCAAAAGATGAAATTGTGATATACATTGCCAATTGCCTTTCATAGGGGTTGCATCCATTTCTACCCCCAACAGCCATGTGTGAGAGTTTGTTTCTTCACATCTTTTCTTAAATGTTGAATCACTTTTTATTACTTATTAAATATAAGTAGTTCAAACTCTAGAAATGTTATAAACTATGCCATGAGCCCCACAAAAAATAGCATTGTTATTTGTTTCTCTTTCTCCTCTCCTCGGGCAATTTTTGGGCTCAATTTCTGCATCTCTGGCTAGACTGATTCAAATTGCAATAATAGGGAGTGTGGATGGGTGAGGGCTGGTCCTGGGGTAGGGAGATTTTTGTTTGAGTCATCGAAGGGGACAGGTTGAAGGTGAGTGAATACTCTTGTCTAGTGGCTGTCCCATGACCTCCATGAAATGGTCTGTGTCATGCAGCATCTTCTGAGCAGCTGTCCACATCACTGCTGCTGCTGCTAAGTCGCTTCAGTCATGTCTGACTCTGTGTGACCCCATAGACGGCAGTCCACCAATGCTCCCCTGTCCCTGGGATTCTCCAGGCAAGATCACTGGAGTGGGTTGCCATTTCCTTCTCCAATGCATGAAAGTGAAAAGTGAAAGTGAAGTTGCTTAGTCGTGTCTGACTCCTAGTGACCCCATGGACTGCAGTCTACCAGGCTCCTCCATCCATGGGATTTTCCAGGCAAGAGTACTGGAGTGGGGTGTCATTGCCTTCTCCGATATCACAAATCTCCACAATTAGCCCTAATTGGCCACCTCCTTAATCTAAGCAGGAAATATAACTCCCCAGCTTACAGGCCCTTCCTCCAGGCCAGGGGCCAGCCTCCCATAGCAGTAGAACCCTCTGGGAAAGTCAGAGGGTTTATAGCTACAGCCCTATTGGGTTCTTACTGGGATAAAGACCAACACCATCATGCTTGATCTTTGACAAACACTGCCTTCTTTTTAAAAGCTATTTCAAAGAGAGATGTTTTGAATTCTCTGATTTCTTTGCAAATGATCTAAGTGCCACCCAGACAGCAGAATGAAAGAGTGGGGCTAGGACCTTGACGATCCCTTCTGGCCAGGCATATAGCAGGGGCTTCCTAGGTGTTCCTGAGGTATATACTCCTCCATCAATCCTCATTGCTACTCTACCAGGTGTTATCCTGCCCATTTTGTCATCAAACTTCAAGAGAAGCAAAGCAACCTGCTCCAGATAACAGAGCTGATGAATAGGGGTCTAGCTTTAAAGTTGATGCTGCTCCCACAGCCCCCCTCACCTTCCTGTAGCCTACTACAAAGCTGTAGTCTTTGCCTCTGCAGTGCCCCCCCGTCCACAGTGCCCCACCTGATCTGGAGCAGATGGGTCCGGAGGCCTGGAATGCGCCCAGCAGAGCTGCTAGTGGACTCAGGCCAGCTCCAGACACTCTTCCTCAGGGCCTGGGAGATCCTGGGGAGTTTCAGGGCAGCTGGAGGAAGAGGGAGACAAAAAGAAGGTCCCACCTGGCATTCACAGAGAGTGTAGGGGTCCAAACCAAACCTTGCACACTGCCCTGTCTGGACCGCCATTCCCCCATGCCCCTCTGCAGCCCTTGGCCCCCTCCTCCTTTGAAATCACCCTTAAAGTGTTGCTAACTCTATTCACGGGCCAAGTCCTCCTCTTCTCCCTTCCAGAACATCCACTGTTGACACGCTGACTTAGAAAACTGTTCCCTTGTTTGTCACCAGATGAGGGAGCTCCTTGAGGGCAATGTTTAACACTATTTGATGCTCACTTTTGTTGCCCCAGATCCTTACTTGGAATAGACCTGTTGGAAAGTTTGTTGACCTGAACTGAAATCTCTCACCTGATTCAACAGCAGGCGGACAAACGCAGGAATCAAAGATGAAGCCAGAAGACCAGGTGGGGAGGTAGGCAGCAGAGTTGGGGGGGGGGGGGTGGTGGTCCCTGGCTTCCATCAAGGGCTTGGGAAAAATGTTGGAGGCCTTTCTGCAGGGTGGCAGAACCATAGTCATGGGTGGACAGCTTTGGTTAGATGAAAAGGATTAGAGGAGACCATGTCTTAGTACTCCCCTGTCCCCCACATAAACCCATCCTGCCTATTTCAACCCCACAGAGCTCTGATTTTTCTCCAACTCCAAAGCACTCTCTCTGCACAGCCTCACAGTCGGCCTGTCCTTATGGGTTCTGACTTCTGACCCGGGTCTTCTCCCTCCAAGTAATAACAGCAAGCACAGTCTATGTGTCCAACTCTGTTCTAAGCCAGGATATGTCACTGAATCCTCATGGTGACCCTATATATAGGGTGCTGTTTTTATACCCTTCTGCAGAAGACGAATGAAAAAACAAACAAACAAACACAGAAAAGTTAGTAAGTTGCCCCAAGCCACATAATAGGGCCCAGATTCAAACCCAGGCAGTTTGGTTTCAGAATCCATGCTCTTCTGACCATCCTAAGCGGAATGCAAGCCCCTTAAGGGCCACAGTCCCATCTGCTCCCCATGAACCCATGGACCCTGTGCAGTATTAAGAATCTCAGTAACACCCCTAAAGAGCAGTGGGCGATGGAGTTGCTGCCTCACACCTGCCATGGACCTGGCTGTCATAGTGTAGGTCATGGGGCACTGGGGCATCCAAAAACTTTTAATATGTCATTTTATGAGTTTCACAGCCAAGGCCGTTTTGGGGTGTACACCACAACTTCCTTCTTCCTCCCAGTCCTCCCTGTTCTGCAGTTCCACACTGATGTGTCCCCCGCAGCGAGGGAAGAACCCGGCAGGCTTTCCCCCAGGTGTGCCAGTGTGCGTGCCTGCTCTCCGGTAAGGACACACCAGAGCCGTGCCAGCTGGCATCTTACTAACCCGAAAGCCCTGCAGCCAGGCCTTTCCCATATCACCTTCAGTCTAGAAAGTGGACGCCAGAACCAGAGCTTCACGGGCTGGGGGTATCCTGTCCTTGCTGGTCCACTGCCTTAGATGGGGAAAGCAGATGTTTAGCTTCACAAAGAAGTGGGGATTTACACAGTCAATTATCTACCCCCTGCAGCCCCCACCTCCCACCACTCCCTGCCATCCGCTGCTCATTCACTTAGAATTCTTAAGAGGGAGAGGAAAAAAAGAGATGGACCTCCTAGGACAGCATAAACTAAGTCCTGCCCAGCTCATCCCCAAGGTGTGCCACCTGGCAGAGCTATCCTGAGGGTCTCCCTCCTAACCAGGCTGTGGGGTTTGCTCTGCATTAAGCACAGTTAGTGCCAGGAGGGTTTGGACTCTCATCTGGAAGAGAGTCATGCATTCTGCCATCCCGGAGGCCAAAACCAGCCCTAAATACCACACAGAGGACGCTTAGGTTCTCCACTGGCCACCTGATGCTGGGGCTTCCCAATCACTCCTCCACACCCATCCCACCCCCTTGATATCAGCTCAGGGTGATTTATGCCAGGTTAGAAGTAGAGAGGCTGCTTTTAGTTATTTCACTCCATGCGCCTCCTGCAGGGTGGCCAGCTGGTAGAACACCCGTGTGGGCTGCTCAGGTTTTCATATGCATTTGCCAAGGCTCCCACTGATGCAAATGTCATGGCTGGTCTGGAATTCGAAGTTTAAATTCCTTGATTTGGATCAACTGTTTTTGCGTGGCGAACCTGCTGACAGTCTGCACAGAATGAGTAGGTATGAACTCTGGTTCTAAAAGGACATGACGGATCTTCAAAGAAAGACATCAGAACTTGAGTATGTACAGTGGTCACTTGTGAGGTCAACAGTGACATTTTTCTTGCCCAGAACAGTTTTGGAATCTGTCTCTGGAACTCCAGGACTGACAGTCTCTTCTTTTGCATGCCTGAGGAGTAGCATAGATTTCTTTTTTTGAAAGTAGATTTAATTTTTGGAAACTTTCAAAAATAATTCAGAGCCAAGTCTGATGAATCAGGCCAGTGACCAAGTTGAGTGAGACCATTTGGGACTTAAAAAATCATAAAGCACAGTTATCAAGTAATGTATATAATATTCCTTCTGGACTGGTTCTAAAGACCTGCAAAAAAAGAGAATAGAACTGTTTCAGGCAGTTGCAGTCTCCCACAGTATTGAAATCTACTTTGAAGGGCTAGCATCTACTTGACTTAATAGGTTGTGAGTTACTTGTTTGAAAATATAAAAGTCAGTTTCCTTATTACTTAAAATCATACACATATATGTAGAAACTCCTCCTGTTGAATAACCATGTGATTTTATTGGTGTATAAGCTTATTAACCAGCACTGTTTTTCCTGTATTTATCATAGGCCATGAATTTATTTCAATAGTCCTACCGCTGCTCCTGAGTTTTCCTTGGCAGCCATCCAGTTCCTGAATGTACTGCCGAGCAAGGAGCAAGTAGTTTATCATAACAAGAGGCTGGGATTATTGTTGAGAAGAGCAGAGGGAGGTCGCATCTGCAAGGCCGGCCAGGCCAGCTGAACTGCAGAGGAGAGAGGCGGGCCCCTGCTTCGGGCTTCTTTCCTGTCGGGTGCAGTCTTCCAGGGTCAGCCGTCCCAGGCCATCCAGTTCACTTCATGGTGAGTCACTGAGTCCTAAACCTGAGCTTGGCATTGAGTTTGGCACCTGGGAAGGTTGAAAGAGAAGGCAAGCACTACAAAGAAGGTGCAAATTGGAAAAAAAAAAAAAAAGGCACAGGGTAAGCAGGAGGGAAAGATCCCCTGGCAGAGGCAAGAAAAGGGATCCCAGGAGGTGACGTCTGGGCCCCAGCCTGCAGAGGGTGGTGTTGGTGGGGTGGCCGGAACCCAGGTTGGTGTGGAACCCGCAGCCTCCTGTGCCTTCGCTGAGAGCGGCATTCCCAGCTCAGCAATGGCAGCTGGGCCAGGGCTGCGGATGGGATTACAGCATTAGGTGAGAAGTTAATCACAAACATGAATCAGCCTTGTCTTTTCCTTCTGGCTGGGCTCTGAGCCCTGCAGGGGGTGGGCAGGGCCCCTCACTGGATGTACAGGAAATCATACTTGGGGGGGAAACATGAAGCCAGCCATTTCTCACCGGCGCCAAGCCGTTACCTGTGTTTGGAGATTACAGGGGAATTTACTACATTACAGAAGAAGAGAATCCCCTCAGGGTGGCAGGCAGGAAGAGGAACCGTTTCTCTCGGGCCAAGTGGCTTCTTGGGTTCCACACGGGCTGTGACCCCCGGGCAGGTTTTCATTTCAGCGAGCCCCACCCCACCCCTGCTCTGAAGCTCCCACTGGATTGAGCTGCACTTGGGTTGGAAACCCTTTTCTGGCTAAGGGTTCTGTTCTCTTGTCTCCCACCCCTGGAAGGTCACCTTAAATAGAAAACCTACTTCTCATCCAAACTAACAGGACTGGGGTAGGACCCGTGTTCTGCCAAAAATCCGTCCCTCCCCAGCCCTCTTCTGGAATGTCCTACACTCTCAGCTGCCCTTGTGCTCACTCATATTCTTCCTTCTTCACTCTGGAACATCCCACTGATCATCTAATGTTTGTAGACTGGCTGTCACTCACGTAGACACATGGCTTATGGCATTGACCTCCTCTTCTCTGGAACCCCCTTGCCCTCAGCTTTCAGATTCAATAAATGCTGCCCCTCTTTCTCCACATGGACCGGACAGGCCAGCTGTCCAGTGAATGCTATGCTGACCTCAGAGTCTCACCATCACAAAATATTTCCCTCCTTCTGAATTCTGTTTGCAAAAATCCTCAGTTGCCAGCAGTTCTTTATTTATTTGTCTGCAGCAAATCTTAGTTCCAGCACACAGGATCTTTTCGTTGTGGTATGTGGGATTTAGTTCCCTGACCAGGGACTGAACCTGGGCCCCCTGCATTGGGATCGCGGAGTCTTAGCCACTGGACCACCAGGAAAGTCCCTCCTGCAGTTCTTTGTAAAGAAACGATCTATGTTATCAGAAGAAGGTAACCCTCATCAGAATCTTAGTTAATCTCCATAGGTAGCCAGGATGGCTAAGGATTTCACTTTTTTGTTTCTTTCATGTTTTATTAAAGTTATTGCACATTATGTGATTAATCAGAAAATGTTAACGAGTCTGACTTTGCAGGTCATTGCACAAGCCTGCAAATATTCAAGAATTCCATTTAGATCTGGGTTTGAAGCCACAGCTCTATGCAGCCAAGGAAGGCTGATAACTCCTCTTCTGCCCCCAGGAAGTCTCATCTGAGAAGCAGGCAGTAGGGAGCGCTAGAACCAATGATGTTTCTTACCATAAAACCTCAGAGTCAGTCAGTCCACTGCTAGAGTCAAAACACAAGTGGACTTTGGCAGTCTGATGCCGAAGGGAGAACTTGCAAAGGGAGTGGGACGATGTAGAAGACAGATCAGGGAGTGAGCTGCCACAGGAAAGGGTCAAAATGATGTGCATGACCAGACACCAATATGTGTCCTTCCAGCCTGGACAAGCGGACGCCAGAGGTTATGTACACACGATACCCTCAAAGTCAGAATCACTTGTTATCAACAAAGCCCACAGTCACCTCTGGGCAAAAGCAAAAAGATCACACACAGACACACATGCACACACTGATCTGAGACATGGATAAATAAGCACGCTGTCCAAAGCCGTCCCCTCTCTGTAACAGATTGCAGGGGTCCTCTCGCAGGCCTCTACTGGTGTCTTTCAAACCTAATTATTCTCTCAGACCTCTGTCTTGACATTCAACACAACTGAGCACAATAGCAGACCATCCCAGGCAGGATTTGCCAGAACTGTGGGGTTGGCATCCTTCCTTGGGAAGAGGCAGTGGTGCGCAGGAGGCTTGGTGCAGGCAGGGGCGAGGGCAGGGGATGCTGTTCCCAAGGGAGGATGCAGGGATGAGCACTCACACTTGAAAATCTCTGAGCTGACCTCAGGAGTCAAATTCACAAAAGTCCCTTGGAAGCTGGCCATATTGTGCTGTGGTTTCCTTAGCCTCGGACACAAGGAAAGCCGACTGGGGAGCACCCCGTGTTGATGAGGAGGTTCAACACTTATGAGTTTTTAACTTTCCAATGACACTTGGAAACAGGCCCCTGGGAAACTGAGGTCGTGATCGGTTCTTTAAAAACCCTGCAACCTGGCCAACTTCTAACGAAAATTCTTCTCCTGTGCACCAGAGAGCCCCCAGGAGCGTCACCTGAATGAAGCCCTCCTCAACTCTTCAGTGGCTGATAATTCCAGTCCGGCTGTAATTCTCATTCCAGGTTCATGAAAGAGATTTTCACACACACACACATGCACACACACACACACACACACCTTCACCCACAAATTGAAGGATTTGTGGCTATGGAGCTAACACATCCTAAAGACATGGTTAAGGAAACATCCGGGTGGAGGACCCGGCTGCTGGCAGCTTCTGTTCCCATCCATTCTGTCCAGCAGCAACTGCTCAGCTGCGGAGGGGAGCTGCGTTGCACACAGGAGGAACCAGAGGCCTTTCCAGAGCAACCAAGTGCTTATCCCCAAGGGAGAGGTCTGGTGCCAGGGCCTGAAGGGAGATCTCAGAATGTTCAGTCAAGCAGTCTACTAATGGCCCTACAACCCCCAGAAGACCCAGCGCCTTCTTCGATGCAGGAGATAGAGCTTGAACAGCAGAGCTCCCTCCTCATCCAACATTTATAACACAATCCATCCATTCAGTGTGCTTTCCCAATCGGAAGAGACTTCTAGAGCGTGTAAATGCTGATGAGAAAGAACCAGTTAGAGAAAGAGGCTGAAGACGCAGGCGAGAACAAGGATGACCAATGGGAAGAGATTTGTGAGGAGGCAGGAAGCTGGAAGCTGGAATCCAGAGGACAAGAGCAGGGTTTGATCATAAGCAGGGAAGAGAGGCCATTTCACTGTCCCCTTGGGAGAGGTGGAAAGCCAGGGTTCAAATGTCATCGGGTTTGTAGGTTTGGTGGGAGGGAAGGAGTCTGAGGCTGTCAGCATCTCATCCAGTTTGGTGTGTAGGCAAGAGTGGTCTTATGTCACCTGCGTGTTTTTGCAAGTGCAAAGTTAGACAAGCTCTAATTAGAGTATACTAATTTTTCTAAACTCTTCACTTTGGAGGGCTTAGAGTTAATCAGAGAAGCTGGGAAATGTCACGGGGCAGGCACTTTGTAGAGTACCCAGAGAAGACAGGCCCAGCAGATTCTAGGGGCAGAGCCCCGACCAGACACATGTCCAGGGACCGTGGAGCAGCCATCAGCCTGGAGCCTGGGGCTCAGTCAGTAAGGAGGCCACGGGGAGCTGCTGGAGAGCTAATGCCATGTTTAACCTGCCAAATCCCTTAAATGTGATTATTCAAATGATACCCTTTCTCTATCAACTTATAAAATAATATATACCCTGTTTGTCTTAAATGAGAGCACCTCATTTGTTTTTACAATTCTCTCACACATCTGGTACTCAGTGAGTGAATAAATGGACTTGGCTCTCTAAAGAATGAGAACATACCTGTGTAGTAAAAAAGAAAAACAAACTGGGAATGACTGAAAATCTATTGAAGCAATCTCTACTTCCTCTCAATCCTTAGGGATTACAGGGTTAATTTCATATTTGAGTTAAGGATTTTAAATCCTTAACTTTGCCACCTATCCACTGTTAATATCTTGTTTATATAGCCTTTCAGGTATTTTTTTCCTATGAATATATTCTTTTCTTCCTTCTACTTTACAGAAAAGGAATCTAACTGCACATCTTCTCTTGGGAGCTGTTGTTTGTCTCTTAGCAGTACATTGTAGACAACTTGATCCAGTGTCAACAAGTACCGGAGAAGGCAACGGCAACCCACTCCAGTACTCTTGCCTGGAAAATCCCATGGACGGAGGAGCCTGGTAGGCTGCAGTCCATGGGGTCGCAAAGAGTCGGACACGACTGAGCGACTTCGCTTTCACTTTTCACTTTCATGCATTGGAGAAGGAAATGGCAGCCCACTCCAGTGTTCTTGCCTGGAGAATCCCAGGGACAGAGGAGCCTAGTGGGCTGCTGTCTATGGGGTCGCACAGAGTTGGACACGACTGAAGCGACTTAGCAACAGCAGCAACAAGTACCATTTTAGTTCCCATAACTAAGGTAGAGTGGATACATGCAATCACCACCTACATGAGTGTAAAATGCTAAGAGAAGGGAAACCTGGGGGACATTTGCATTTAATGGGCAGGGAGAAGCAGAGGGACCCATGAAAGGCCAGAAAGTGGGTCGACAAGATGAGGGAAAGTATGGTGAAGTGGTGTCACAGAAGTAAGGAAGGAGAAAAGTCCAGGGAGGAGGAGGAAGCCAGTGGTCCCTGCCATGCTGCTGAGAGGTTCAGGGAGCCAAGGGCTGAGAGGGAGAGTTTGATTCAGCAAGACCAGAATTACTCACTTTGTATTTTCCCACTCCCCCCAAATTCCTAATGTTATAAAAAGAGAAGAGAGATTTTTGTTCTGTCTACCAATTGGACAGGAACATTCCTTAGCCTAAAGTGGTGGTGTGAAGTTTGTGTTTTGAAAGGGTTTTAGTTAGAATCACATTTGGCTGACTTTAGGACAAATTTGAAGACAGTCTTAGCCAAATGGGTTTTATTTTGCTCAGCTGAGAAAAAGTTTTGAGAGGGGGCAGTCAAGGGATGTTCAAGGTAGTCACCAAGGACCCATACCCCTTATAGCTGCTTATTCCACCAATCGTAGCGTGAGGGTTTCACCCTCATGGTTGCAAAGTACCTGCTCTGCCTCCAGCCTTCATTCCCACCAAGAAGACAGAAAAAGGAGCGTGCGAAATTCCCATATCATCTGAGTATTTTCATCAAAAACCCCATCCCATAAACTTGGTTTATAGATCATTAGTGGTACCGGGTAGCGTGGCTGCTCCCATATATACAAGACTCTGAGGATAGGAATATTTTCACCTGAGCACATTGCTAATCATTTCTTGGCAAGGAGAATGGATGCTGGGGAACAACCAGCAGTATCTTCTGTGGGGTGATTATATTAAGCCTGAACATAACAGCATGCAGCCTTCTTAGATTTATTACTTTTTTGTGAGAGACATAAAAATATTAAAGCATTCCATTTGATTCTAATTCTACCAGGAAGTAAAGAATAAATCACCATCAGTCTTGGGCCAGGTTTCCTCATAAAGTGGGGAGTTAGAGGGATTAGTGTCAGCTAAACCTCTGGGTTCCAGCTCTTTAGGTTTTACTCATATATATATATATATGTTTTACTCATATATATATATTTTTAATTAAATTCCACCTTGCAAAAGTAGGTGGAAAATCCAAACACAGCAAGTTGCTAGGAGACCTAAGGGCCTTTATTGGGTGAGCTGTTTGGGGCCTAGATGATGGAATTTCTCTCACCTGATGACAGACATGCCTGACACCTGTTTAATTTCCAGAGCCACGTGGAGGTGGGCAGTTTCAGCTCTGAGCAGTGGGAGCCACCCCATCACCCGGCCTCGGTGAGTTCTGCAGGAAGAGCTGCTGCCCGTGCTCTGAGGTGAAAGGAGAAGGTAAGCTGCGGAGGCAGAGAAAAGGCTTCTCCACCTTTCTTCATGAAGCCGTAAGCCTGCCAGGCCAGCTCCACTTTTCTCCAGGAGCCCTCTGCCTTTCCCCTGTTACGGCCCCCTCCCCGGGGTGCTGGTTTCCACACAGTGAGCTGCTAAGAGAAAGGGTCTGTGAGCAGCAGCCTATGACACCTGAGGCCATCTGCAGAGGCCAGGATCAACTTGCTTCTCCTCCAAGCCCGTGCCATTTCTCTGCCCCACTCCCTGCCCGCCCCCTCCCCCGCACCCCTCCGTTGCTAGAATAATATCTTTGTTAGCTAAATTGAGCACATGCCAGATGCAGTCCATCTAAATGAGCAAGTGCTTTCTGGGACTCGGCTTAATGAAAGAAAAGCCAAGCAGAGCTCAGTCAGTGCGCCAAACCCTGGCCGCTGAAAGGAAAACCATATTATTTTAAGAGCACTGTGTGTGCCAGCTCATGGGCAGACACCAGAAAGAGGCAGAGTCCCTTAGCAGGATCTTCATTCCTGCCCGGCACCCTCTGGCCCAAGCTGAGAGATGGCTCTGGGGAATTTCCATTCTGTAATTCATTTAGGCAGGATAAACAGAGCTCCTGCTCTGTAAGGTCTGGCCCTGAGTAAAGGCACTTGGAATCTCTGGGGGGAGGGGGGGTCCCATGTGAAAGGTAGAAGAGAAACAGGACACAGGTGACATGAGATACAGCCAGCACTGCCACCAAAAGGCCAGGGCACCTGGGTACGTGACTTCGGTCTCTCATCTGTGAAGAGATGTCTGCTTTGTAGATTCCTGAGGGCTGCAGAGGTCTTTAAAGTTTCCACAGACATTTGATTTAAATTGAATTGAAAAAATTTTCCAACTATATAAAAAAGACACAATCAAATATGACACAAGAAAATTTTTAACAGAAGACTGCCAACATGTTCATTATAATGCCATCCAAATACCTCTCTGTGGGTAAACCTTAGAATAAAGCGGTTCTTCTATCTAATGGAAGAGTATCTCAAGGTTGCAAGGAATGTTATCTCTTATATAAAACTGTTACCATATGCAACTACTTTATCTGAATGAGGATTTTTTCCCCTCTCAGTATTGTGCAAACAACTGTTCCAGAAATAAACTGGATGCAGAGGCAGGCTCAATTGCTCTTATCCATCTAACTTCAATTTGGGGGTCATAATAGCCTTATTATACTCATTGCTTAACCTACAATTTAACTTCATTTCAACTTTGAAATACATTCATACTAATAAAATACTGCCCTGTCTCATTTTCTGTGTAGGTGTTCTAATCTGGCTATTTTACTAAGCGGTTTGAAAATCGTGAGAGAGAGACTGCTCAGGGGCCTCCTGCTCTCGCTTTCTAAGTTTCAGGGTCTGAATGCCGTGCTGTGGGTCAGGGGATCACCAGGCAAGGGTTCTACAGGGAATGGGCAGCAGTGGGCAGAAGTTTGCAGAGAGGGCAGATAATGAAATCCTGTATTTATTACTATCAAGTGCTCAATAAATGTGTGTTTGGCAGAACCAAGCCTTGGCATAAGTCTCAAGCCTTGAGAACCTTGAGTGTGGTCAGTTCTAGATTGTTGAAGATTCAGGAACCCACAAACAGGCAAAGGATGTAGCTTTGCCAAACCATGAGCATATAGACTGGTTGCCACAGAGCAGTTATAGGGCAGAGGGTGCAGTGGGAGGAAAGAGCAGAAACTTTGGGACTTTCAAGAGAAACCTCCCAGCTGGTAGAGCTTAGTCCTTTATCTTTGCTGCTGCTTTCAGAAAATCATCTGTTTAGGACCTCGGAAGAGCCTTGTAACCTGCTGCTAGGGTGTCTGTGACCTTCTCCTGGAAGGAGTATGAGTAATCTCCCATCTCTGCCCCTTCTGTCAGCTCAGTGGTTCTCATTCTGTATAGGAATCACCTGGAGAGCTTGTTAACACAGATTCCTGGGCCCCACTGTACCTGCCTCCTGAGAAATCTGTATGCAAGTCAAGAAGCAACAGTTAGAACCAGACACGGAACAAGGGACTGGTTCTAAATTGGGAAAGGAGTACGTCAAGGCTGTATGTTGTTACCCTGCTTATTTAACTTATGTGCAGAGTACATCATGTGAAATGCTGCGCAGGATGAAACACAAGCTAGAATCAAAATTGTCAGGAGGGAGAAATATCAATAATCTCAGATATGCAGATGACACCACCATTATGGCAGAAAGTGAAGAAGAACTGAAGAGCCTCTTGATAAAAGTGAAAGAGGAGAGTGAAAAAGTTGGCTTAAAACTCAACATCCAAGAAATGAAGATCATGTCATCTGGTCCCTTCACTTCCTGGCAAATAGATGGGGAAAGAATGGAAACAGTGAGAGACTTTATTTTCTTGGGCTCCACAATCACTGCAGATGGTGACTGCAGCCATGAAATTAAAAGACACTCGCTCCTTGGAAGAAAAGCTATGACCAACCTAGAGAGCATATTAAAAAGCAGAGACATTACTTTGCCAACAAAGGTCCTTCTAGTCAAAGCTATGATTTTTCCAGTAGTCATGTATGGATGTGAGAGTTGGACCATAAAGAAAGCTGAGTGCCAAAGAACTGATGCTACTGTGGTGTTGGAGAAGACTCTTGAGAGTCCCATGGACTGCAAGCAGATCAAACCAGTCTATCCTAAAGGAAGTCAGTCCTGAATATTCATTGGAGGACTGATGCTGAAGCTAGAGCTCAAATATTTTGGCCACCTGATGTGAAGAACTGACTCATTGGAAAAGACCCTGAGGCTGGGAAAGATTGAAGGCAGGAGGAGAAGGGGACGGCAGAGGATGAGATGGCTGGATGGCATCACCAGTTCAATGGATGTGAGTTTGAGCAAGCTCCAGGATTTGGGATGGACTGGCAAGCCTGGCGTGCCGCAGGGGGACTGCAGAGTCAGACACGACTGAGCGACTGGACTGAGCTGAACTCTCAAAGATCCTGCTTTAGTGGGGTAAGCACAAGGCCTGAGAATGTTCACTTCTCTCAAGCTCTCAGGGGAGACCGATGCTGCTGCTCCCTAAATAAGACCAAACAGCACTGACTTAGATATTGGTAGGACATCCTCTGCACTGCATAGGGGACCTCAGAAAACAGGAAGATCTGCTCCTTCCTTGAGTAAAGGGGGCAGAGTGCCTCCCTTCCTGATCAGTGGATGGTGGGAATTAAAGAGAAACCTCCAGCAGAGATCCACAGGATGAAGGAGGGAAACCCCGGGGACTTGGAGAGAGAAGGTGGGGTACCAGGCTCCAATCTGTATTCCATGCTGTTGTCTATCCCAGAAAACAAAATTAAGGTGGAAAGCAAGGTCCAGCCAAGAGCAAGCCCTTGCAAAATGAGAACAGACAGTGAAGGAGAAAGTGCTCAGAAGGCATTCCAAAGTTGGGGCTGGCAGGTTGTGCTAAGCAGTGTGATGAGGCACTTTCTTGAAAGTTCTATTGGGAAGAAGAGTGTTCGTGTGAGACCATGAACAAATCTTACCCGATAGTAGCAAATAGAACCAGAATATGTGGTCTACTGACAGACCACTTACTTCCTCCAGTTTCCTTATGCTTCTCTTGTTATTCCGACAGTGAACATGTTTCTTTGGTGAAAAGATGCCATGGTGTCCCCTGTCCCCATTGTTGGTTTGAAAAGTTATGCTACAGCTCAGCTGGGTCTCCCAGTGGGCCGCTGTCCTTAGATGCAGTTGCTCAGGAAGCAAAGGCCCAGCCCTTCTGCCAACACGGTGGTGAGTGCAGCTCTGCGATTGCAAATTTGCTCTTATAATTCCTCTCTAAACCTTTGGAAAGACGCAAACAGATGTCCGACAGTGCAGGGTGTTGTGTGTTGTGGCTTCAGCTGGGGAAATCATATGACTAATTTGTATAAACTTATTAAAATATTTCTTTCTCTCATAAGTTAGCCACAACATTAATTAAAGGATCAAAGAATATGTACTTGGGCTTATAAAATCTTCAGACCTAGCCAAAGCAAAAGGAAAAACTATTGAGTGTTTTGGAACTGTACAAACAATTTTTTGAAATGACCATATTGAAAATGAACATTTCTCTTTAGCGAAGTTAGACTCCAGAAAGGAAAACAAAAACTAAGTCATCAACCAAATTGTTTTTAAGAATTATCCTGTGGCAAGGTTATTTATTTTACTTGGTAGAACCAACCTAGAATGTATTTGTGCTGAGTGATCCATATTTTACATATGGTAGAGACAGTCCTCAACTTTAAAAAAAAATGACAAAAGTCACTTTAAAGTCAGTGTTGAGGAGAAAGAATATATTTTCTTGTAGGAAAAAATTGTTATCCATGGTGGAAAAGGTGCAGAATGGGTGCACACAGGCTGCCTGGCTGGTGTTTAGGTTGAAGAGTGGGGTGAGGATCACTACCTGAGTAGTGGAGCCTGGACCATCCTCCCCTACTTTTCTGACTGCCTGAATGTTGGAAATGAACTTTTATCTTTTCTAAATAAATGTATTTTTGTTGGGTATCCTGTATGCCAGACTTCAGGCTAGGCTGAGAGAGATAATGAACAAGACTGAAAGATCCCTGCTGTCAGGGAGCGAATATTTCAGTGGGAAGGACAGGTGAATTTTTAAAGAATTACAAACGGAAGCTTCTGCAATCATAGGAGCACCTGAGTCAGATTTAGAGTATCAAGGAAGGCTTCCCAGAAGAAGCGACAAGCAACCTGAGACCTGAAGAATATGGAGTCAGAGGGTCAAGTGGAGCAGGTGCTCTATAAGCAGAGGACACTGCATGGACAAATCCCTAGGACTTGAGGTGACAGGCTGGTGGGGGAGGGAGAGAATGCGATGGAGTCCATCCTGGAAATTTTGGTTGACATGTTTGCAAGACGTGGGTTATCTTGTTGACAACTGGGTTCGGGGCGGGGGGTGCAACTCAGGAGGGTGCAGTTCTGAAGGGTGGTCTAGGCTGAGAGTACAGACACAGGAGTCATCAGCGTGCAGATAGTGAGAGGGGATGAGTCACCCAGATAGAGTGGGACCAAAGAAGCCAAGGAAAGGAGTTAACAAGCAGAGAGGTCACCGGGGTCAAAGGCTTTGGAGAGGTCATAAGCCAAGAATTGCAGTTTCCATTGCTTTCATCGCCATGTCATGGTCACGGGCAAGAGCAGTTTCATGGTGGGGAAGTGAGCAGGAGGGAGGGGAGATGAAGATGTGGAAAGCAAGGGGTGGGAAGCAGCTCTTCCTAGATGCCAGCTGAGAGGCAGCAAGGCAGAGGTAGAGGGCGAGTTTATGGACAGCATTTCGTGTTGGTTGAGGTGGGAAAAGAGGCTAAAGGAGCTGATGAAGAGAGAAAGATTGAAGGTGCTGGGGAGCAAGGGGAAGGAGCTAAGGATGGTAGCAGGGAAGGCAGCAGAGGGGGGATCCAGCAGGCCGAGGGTGGACAGAGCCCAAGCTGGGGGAAGAGGAGCCTGCGTGTGGTGCAGGGGGTTGGTGGCAGGAAGCTGAGGAAGTACGGAGGAAGGCAGAGTCATCCTCTGAGAGTCAGGGGGAAGAAGGATCAGAGGCTTGCGGTGAGTTGGAGGGCTGCCTCTGCTCCCCGAATACCTGTGTGCCTCTCCCCTCAGGCCCGTAGTGTCAAAGTGTCCACTTGTGCCTTTATCTTCAAACTGCGTCCCTCCATCCCTACCTGCCACTTTTATATCCTTTTATATCCCTACCTGCCACTCAAACTCCTTTTATATTTCATCAGAAGTTCCATTCCTCAATCTAGCTGTCTAGGTGTTAGAGGGGCAGCAATCTGATCAAATAGGTTTATGCTCATGACTGAATCATCAAGGCCTCAGAACCCTTTTGGAGAAATTTGCATTTCTGTGGACAGGATTTTGTTCTAAATAAACCTCAAATTCAAGGGCTTTCAAGCAGAGGAACAATGGAGTTACTAATTTTAGGCAGCAGGCCAGGGTAACAATCTGGAATCTGTCTGTGAGGGTATCTTTTATCCACAAAGTAATCCAAAGGACAGATGCCAAGGAAACAGAAAGGTCTGTAGAGGAGACCAGGCCAACTTCATGATGTAGATGGAACAGATGCCTGGAGCAAGTTTCTGCACATTCTCCCAGTTCTAGCTGTTCCAGATTCTGAAATGGTCGAGGATCCAGAGATCAGGGCTCCTGAAACAACCAACGCAGTAAAAAGCGACACCAAGGTGAGCCTGGCTTCTGCATGGTGCAGCAGCTCCCACTGTGTCAAGCTCACGTTATGTGGCACGTGTTCAGCAGGCTCTTCTGTCCATGGGATTCTTCAGGCAAGAACGCTGGAGTGGGTAGCCATTCCCTTCTGCAGGAGATCTTCCCGACCCAGGGATTGAACCCAGGTCTCCTGCATTGCAGGCAGATTCTTTACCGTCTGAGCCACCAGGAAAGCCCCATAAATCAAATTCGTCGTGGACAGTTAAAATTGACCTTACAGATTGTGTCCATTGATGGAGATGATAATTTGCAAGAGGTCAGCACTAAACACTTTATTTTGTCATCTCTTGTTGCATCTTAGGGCATTGGACCTGTTAAAATATGGTTAAGCTGGAAAAGTCTTTATTTGTGAACTGTGTACAAAATGTGTGGGAGTGTGTGTGCGCATGCTCCCTGTTCTTTTGGGCCTGGCCCAGGCGGGGCCAGCCGGGCAGGGAGGAGGGGGCATTGGGTGGGCGGTATGCTAGTACAGATAGAAACTCTACTTTTAACAACCCTGAAGTCTATCAGTACATGTGCTCAGACTCAAAGTTTAAAGAATATTGCATTTTGAATCAAACAATTTTTACAAATATTTTATTGATTTATTGTTAAAATATGCTTTTTCATTGTTAAAAAAAATGATTTTTTTTGTGTGTTTTAGAAGACACAAAAAGCCCAAAAACAAAATGAAATTTACCTGTGATCCCAATCCCTGGGATCTATTTTGATTCATTTCATTTCAGTCCTTTACCTCTGTCTGTCTCTCTCTGTTTCCCCCTGCCACCCCTCTTTGTCTCTTTCTCTCATTAGGGATCATATCTCTGCATAATTGTGTATCCTGCCTTTTCCACTTAACTGAATCAGGAAATGTAAAAGCAGTAACAGAACCTTTTTATTTCCACATTTTCTACTTTATTTCTGTCTGCATCTTTCCCTCTTTTTTTTTTTTTTACCAGTATTTCTTTATTTTGAAGTATTTCCATTTTTATCAAAGTTCAATTCAAAATGTAAAACAGTTTATGCTTTTTGAGTTTTATTTCCTCCCTACACTTGTTAAAATAGACCAGTGAAAGAAAAGTTTTCCAGATTATGATAGATCCACCTCCAAGTATATAACTGGTTCGATTTAGAGTCTTAGGATAATGATCTGCCACCATATGTGGGTTATAACTTGAGGTTTGCATAAAAATGTGTCTTGGATTAACTGACTATGCCACAGTGCCCGGTAACTGGCTTGCTTCTAGGAAGTTAAATGCCTGACTTTTGCTTGACGTCGTCAGTAGAACTTTCTGATGAAAGCAAATAAAACAACCAATTAAGTATGTGACTTCAGGTGTGGTCTCCTCTCTGGTAGAGGTGTGCTCCGTGTTCAAGAAGATTTTCTATAAGGGAGGCAAAATGCCTTAGAAAGCAATTATCTTATTTAAGCCTACACTTGTCTGGGGAACTGAGGTCAGCCGCAAAGTCGTTGGAAAAAAAAGCACTGTCTGCCATAGAAAGCAGTTTCTTTGTTGGCGGGGGGGTCAGTCTGAACAACTTTGCTTTTGAACTGAATGACCTCCCGAGACCACGAGCCTGTGTCGATTAAACACAGAGCAAACCTCAGGATGAAGCCGCCCCCTTGCCCTTCAAATCACTCCCGTTTCAAAACAAAAACACAAACAGAAATACTTTAAACTTCGCTTTCCAAAGCTAATGCCCTCCCCTCAAACTGTTACTGCTTCTGCTTGGATTATTTTCATTTGGGTTGTGTTTTTCTGACCGAGGGCCAGGCCCTTGTCTTTGTGTATTTGTAAAGTGCCTCATCTACTTACTAGTCTTTAGAAATTACAGACAAAAACAGGAATGCAAGAGAAACTGGCAGCTAAAATCTTGCAGCTTTTCTGAACTGATGCTATGCCTGAGAACCAGAATGGAATATTTTTATAAGGCAGTGTTGAAACATTCTAATCCCAAGAAACAAAATTGAGTCTACATTAGCTGAATATAAAACAGTACCCCGATTTGGCTCCGTGTCTGCCACTCACACGGCTTGTTGTGATGCCGCATGAATGAGCTGTTGCTCTGTGGTCAGTATAAAAGGGAGAGGATCCTTCCAGTGGGGGAGCCGCATGACGGTGTCATGACAGTGATGGTTGAGTTTAGACTTCACGCCGCCCTCAGTCCTTCTCTGTGCCAACCCTCTGGAGATCCAGAAGTTCCTCTGGCATGAGGCTTTTCATCTTATGACATGGATCTGGCTATACTCAACTGGCAGAATTTAGGAGCCACAGGAAAAAGAGCCATCATTGGAAGGACACAGAGATGTGAATGTTTGGATAGAGCTGAGAGGTGCTATGAGGCCAGGTCAGCACAGTGGAAGCAAAAGGGAGGCAAAGTGGACAAAGCAGAAATTCCCTCTTCCTTCTTTCCTCTTTCCTTGCTCCCTCCTTTTCTGTCCTTCCTGCCTTCCTTTTTCCTGACCTTGCTGAGGTTGGGTATAGAAAAATGGGGTCTGTGAAATCTTTCTTTCTTAGAAACTTTTTTCTTACTTCTATAGACATGATTGTATTAGATGTTCTCTATCACTTAAAAATGTATTTGTAGACCAAAAGAGATAAACGCTATAGGGTTGTTGATGTTTAGTCACTAGTTCGTGTCTGACTCTTTGCAATCCCATGACTGTAGCCCACCAGGCTCCTCTGTCCATGGAATTTTCCAGGCAAGAATATTGGAGTAGGTTGCCATTCCCTTCTCCAGGAGTTCTTCCCGACCCAGGGATCAAATCTGAGTCTCCTGCATTGGTAGGCAGATTACTGAGGCACATGGGAAGTCCCATATCTGTCTTTGTGCTTGTCATTGGCCTGAGTAGAAAGACGTATAAAATTGATTTTTTTTAAAAAAGCATTTGAATGCCTTTTGTTTGCTTTTACATTTATTCAGTAAAGTATTTAGTTGGTGTTTAAAAAGTCTCTCCTCCTTCTCCCTTCTTTCCTTCTCTTCCTTCCTTCCCCTCAACTGAATTTTGCTCACTTTGGCTGTAGACATGACTTTGAAATGGGAGAAATAACTCAAAAATAACCTTTGAGATCCTAATGTCATGAACTCTTGCTCAGCCAAGTTTAGAAAGGAATTCATATGTGAGGTGGGGGTTGGACAACAGAATAGAACTCGAAGAGGTTTGTACCTAAATGTCCCATCTTCCAGAACACAGTGATGACCTTAGAGTCCTAGGGAAGCCGGGTAGCCTAACCAAACTGCTTATAGGCTGAACTGCCCCAAATGGGTTGGCAGCCTGGGTAGCTTATGCCATCCATGTGCCAGCTCAGCCCAGCCAGGGGAGAATGAGGCCAGGAAACTTTCAGTTGGCTGTACAAGGGTACTGAATTTAATAGCCCCGGCAGTAGCCGAGGTCACTGAAACAGAATTCTGAAACCAAATTGTTCCACGTGGAACACTGCTGTCCTCTTTAAAGCAGCCCTGGAAAAGCATAAGTAGAACCCAGTAAGAATACACATTTTTAAATTTCATTTTTCATTTCTGAGATCAAGAACTGAAAAACGTGCAAATATCACTAAAAAATCAGATTTGGAAACTTACAGTTAAGCTTTTATCACAGATTTGGTTCCAAATGTACATTGTTGGGGGGAAGCAGTTAAAGTATAAGTTTTAGAACAATTGTTCCTATTATAAGAGGATTTTTTATGAGAACATTGTTCAATGTAGTCACATTTCATTTCTAAAAATAGCTAAAGAACAAAAATGATTCACAGATGTTGATTTATGAGAAAAATAGTGAGCTATATAAACTGAAATGTATTTGAAGGAAGGATAGAGCCCCTCATTAAAACCCATTCTATAAAAAGCACCTCTTTCTCCCTGCCTCCGCAGGAAGTTCCGAGTCCTTTCTGGACCCGCAGCACTGGGGCCCCGTGTGCATCAGGACAGCCAGCCATCCCGCGGGACATTCCCATGTAACGTGCTCTGACAGGAGCTGCCGAGGGTGGGCTCTCTGGCATGGCAGTTCTCACTAGTTGGTCCACGTCAGAATCACCTACAGTGCTAGTGAAATGCAGATTCCCAGGCCCCTCTCCTAGAAACTCAGATTCAGTATATTTAGAATGGAGCCCAGGACTCTGCATATGAAACCAGCCTTCCAAGTTGTTCTGCTGCAGGTGGCACACGGGCAATACTTTAGAAACGCTCCTCTGAGGGATGGACTTCCCAGATGGCGCTAGTGGTAAAGAATCTGCCTGCCAATGCAGGAGATGCAGGAAATGTGGGTTCGATCCCTAGGTTTGGAAGATCCCCTGGAGAAGAAAATGACAACCCACTCCAGTATTCTTGCCTGGAAAATTCCATGCACAGAGGAGCCTGGCAGGCTACAGTCCATGGGGTTGCAAGAGTCGGACACGACTAAGCACATACCTCTGAGGGATCCCACTGAAATCATTGCCAGAATCAGAATCCTATAGTTGCCAGTTAGGAGTCATCTCATCTATCCAGTGGTTTTTATTAGCACTGGTGGGAGTCTTTAATAACTAGGCTTTGGGAGCCATAAAAGGAGAAATCAGAAATGACCAAACTCTCATATGGATTGAGTCTGTAAATTGTTTACTATACAATTAACCTGAGCATAATTGTATAGATCATGCTGATATTACTAGAGTGTGTGGTTCTGGAAATACACCTAATCCTGCTATATTGTAGGACTGTCAAAACAGTCACCTCCCCTCCTGACTCTACCCCACCCCCACAGTTGTCCCTGGGAGATTAAATGTCATTTTTGCAGGCAGGCTTGGCCACGTGACTCAGTTTGGCCAGTGAAATGTGGGTCAAAAATGGTAGTGCCTCTTGGAGCAGAAGCTTCAAAAGCCAAAGTGTGGTTCTGGCCTCTCTCTGCCTTCTGCCGTGTGAGCAGCATGTCCCAGCTAGAAACTGCTCCTTTGATACGGACCTAAGTGAGGAAGAACCGGGGCCTACCTACAGCAGAGCCTGAAGCAGACAACTTCCAGGAGTGAGGGAGAAACCTTGTTCACTGCTTAAGTCCCAGAGACTGCCTGGTTGTCTGCTACTGCAGCCTAACCTAGCAAAACCAGCCACTAATACAGCTCCTCGTTAGTACCATATTAGCAGAATACTAAGCCAGGCATGACTAAAGGAAATGTCTTGGTCCTGACTCTTTCTGGAATTTTCTTTGGTCATCTGAATTCTTTGTGTTTCACACCATTGTGTGTTTCCTTTTCATAGCATACTTAACATACTTAATATGCAGAAAATTATGAGTTATAAGTGTTCAACGTTCAGAATTGAAATATCAAAACTTCATCAGCTGTCTTTCCATAAGTTTTTTTTTTAATTGAAGTGTAGTTGATTTATAATGTTGTGTTAGTTTCAGGTGTATAGCACAGTGATTCAGTTACACACACACATATATTCTTTTTCACACTCTTTTCCCTTATAAATTATTACAAACTATTGAGTGTAGTTCCCTGTGCTTTACAGTAGGTCTTTGTTGGTTATCTATTATATATATATTAGTGTGTACATGTTAATGACAAACTCCTGATTTATCACTCCCCTAAGGTATTCTTAATTGCATACAACCCAGGAAGCTCCCTCCATGTCTGATATGCTTCGCAGAGCGGCCTTCCTCCAGTTACTGATGAACAGGACAGCGGTCTATTGGTGTGGCTTTGCAGCTTCTTGTCCACCTTTCTGTTCCTTCTGCTGTGATCTGACTTAGTGTCTCCATGGCTATGGCAGTGAGATACAGTGCTTATTTGCCTCTATTTTGTGGAGAGAATAAAAACAATGTCCACTTGAGACCACGCTTTTAGAGCTCCAATATGGGCTCCCTAATATTTCCTGTACAACTTTATCAAGTATCTCTGTGGAAACTGGGCTTTTATTGTTTGATCATTTCATGTTCCCACTGAGTTAAGCTAGTCCCTGTCAGAGCACACTTGTAAGTACAGATGGCTGGGAGAGAAAGGGATGAGTGTCTGCTAGCTTGCTGAGAGTTTCCCAGAGGTCATAACCCACCTTTGCTCCAGGGCTGCTGTTGGTGATGACCTACTTTTTAAAAAAATTAAAGTGTTTTGTAGTTGATTTATAGTGTTGTATTAATTTCTGCTGTACAGGAAAAGTGATTCAATTATATATACACACATTCTTTTTAATACACTTTTCCATTATCGCTTATCGCATGATACTGAATATAGTTCCCTGTGCCATATAGGAGGACCTTGTTGTTTATCCATTCTATATATGATAGTTTGTATCTGCTGACCCCAAATTTCCAGTCCATCCCTCCCCACCCTCTTCCCCCTTGGCAGCCCCAAATCTGTTCTCTGTGTCTGTGAGTCCGCTTCCGTTTCACAGATATATTCATTTGTGTTGTGTTGTAAATTCCACATATAAGTGATATCACATGGTATTTGTCCTTCCCTTTCTGACTTACTTCACATAGTATGATGATATCTATTTGCATCGATGTTGCTGCAAGTGGCATCGTTTTGTTCTTTTTTTTTGGCTGAGTGGTATTCCATTGTAGATATGCACAACATCTTCTTTATCCACTCATCTATTGATGGACATTTAGGTTGCTTCCATTTCTTGGCTGTTGTGAATAGTGCCGCCGTGAACATTGGAGTGCATGTATATTTTTGAGTTCAGTTTTGTCTGGATACATACCCTGGAGTGGGATTACTGGATCCTATGATCATTACTGATCCATTTTTCTGTTATTCACATCTAGACTTTTGCCAGGTCAACCTCCAGGTTTTCTACATTGCCTTGGGCTAATGCTCTGAAGGTAGTATAAGAACAAAGAAATATATTCAATGATAATGGTTTGCAGCTTAGTGGGAGATTCAGCCCAGATTCTCACTTTCCAGGTCTCTCTCCAAGTCTTCTTGGTCTCCTCCTTCCTCTGTTCCTCAGTGACAAGGAAAGTGGGGTGAGGTTGCCCACAGCTCCAGACTCCCAGCCTCAAACCCAGAAGGACTCTTTTTAGTCTCAATCCTCAGGATCATTGATTCAACAAATATTTTATTGAATACTTTCTGTGTTCCAGGTACCATTGTAGGTACTTGGAATGCATAGGGGTAGGAAGAAGATCCCTTTGGGGTGGGAGATGGGAGCCAGAATTATATTCCATAAATATGGTTTCCAAAAGCCCAAGTCTATAAATCTCATCAGGGGCCTCAGTAAGAAGGATCATTTGTCAGCTGGGGAGATATCTGAGAACGTGACACTTGCGCAACAAAAACAAAGTGCCAAGCAGGAAAATTGTACCTTTTTAGCCCACCCACATGGCCATGATCTTATATAGCATTTTTCATTTAAGTTTCATCAGTTCTTTATAAGCCTTATGCTATCACTCCTCATTTTCTTTACTCAGAGCCAGGCCTGTGGCTCATGCTATTAACTTCATTTCTTAGGAACCTCTCCCTCCTAAAAAAAACCACAAAGAAACAAAAATGGGAGCAATTATAGAAAGGAGCTAAATGCAATCAGTGTCGCTAAGAATTCTTTCAAAACATAACTCTTAAATGGCCACCAGGTTTCTCTTCTGAAATGAGTTAATAGTTTTCTCACAGCATTTCTCAAAACTGTTTTATTCAAGTGTTAGTCGCTCAATAAGGCCCAACTCTTTGCAATCCTGTGAACTGTAGCCAACCAGGCGCCTCTCTCTGTGGAATTCTCTAGGCAGGAGTACTAGAGTGGTAGCCATTCCCTTCTCCAGGGTATCTTCCCCACCCAGGGGTTGAACCTGGGTCTCCCGCACTATGCACAGATTGTTTACTGTCTGAGCCACCAGAGAAAGTTACACCATCCTTGTGATTCAGTCTATTCATCTCTGTTTGGGAGAAGTGGAAACAGATAGTCTTGTGCAAGTAGGCCCCGGGCCACCATTTTAACCTTACTTCTGCTCTATCTAGACACACAACAGGTCTTCAGGTGGTGTTGTTCAGTCGCTCAGTCATGTCCAACTCTTTGCAAGCCCATGGACTGCAGCACTACAGGCTTCCCCGTCCATCACCATATCCAAGAGCTTACTCAAGCTCATGTCCATTGAGTCAGCGGTGCCATCCAACCATCTCATCCTCTGTCATCCTCTTCTCCTCCTGCCTTCAATCTTTCCCAGCATCAGGATCTCTTCTAATGAGTTGGCTCTTTGCATCAGGTGGCCAAAGTATTGGAGCTTCAGCATCAGTCCTTCTATTGAATGTTCAGGACTGATTTCCTTTAGGATAGACTGGTTGGATCTCCTTGCAGTCCAAGGGACTCTCAAGGGTCTTCAACACCACAACTCAAAAACATCAATTCTTTGGCATTCAGCCTTCTTTATGGTCCAACTCTCACATCCATACATGACTACCAGAAAAACCATAGCTTTGACTAGATGGACCTTTGTTGGCAAAGTAATGTCTCTGCTTTTTAATATGCAATAGGTTGATCATAGCTTTTCTTCAAGGAGCAAGTGCTTTTTAATTTCATGGCTGCAGTCACCACCTGCAGTGATTTTGGAGCCCCAAAGAATAAAGTCTCTCACTGTTTCCATTGTTTCCCCTTCTATTTGCCATGAAGTGATGGGACCAGACGCCATGATCTTAGTTTTTTTGAATGTTGAGTTTTAAGCCAACTTTTTCACTCTCCTCTTTCACCTTCATCAAGAGGCTCTTTAGTTCCTTGCTTTCTGCCATAAGGGTGGTATCATCCGCATATCTGAGGTTATTGATATTTCTCCCGGCAATCTTGATTCTAGCTTGTGCTTCATCCAGTCCATCATTTCTCATGAGTACTCTGCATATAAGTTAAATAAACAGGGTGACAATATACAGCTTTGACATACTCCTTTCCCAATTTGGAATCAGTCTGTTGTTTCATGTCTGGTTCTAATTGATGCTTCTTGACCTGCATACAGGTTTTTCAGAAAGCAGTAAGGTGGTCTAGTATTGCCATCTCTCTAAAAATTTCCCACAATTTGTTGTGATCCACACAGTCAAAGGCTTTAGCATAGTCAATGAAGCAGATGTTTTTCTGGAACTCTCTTGCTTTTTCAGTGATCCAACGGATGTTGGCAGTTTGATCTCTGGTTCCTCTGCCTTTTCTAAATCCAGCTTGAACATCTGAAAGTTCACGGTTCATGGATTGTTGAAGTTCACGGTTCATGGATTTTGAGCGTTACTTTGCTAACGTGTGAAATGAGTGCAATTGTGCAGTGGTTGGAACATTCTTTGACATTGCCTTTCTTTGGGATTGGAATGAAAACTGATCTTTTCCAGTCCTGTGGCCACTCCTGAGTTTTCCCAAATTTGCTGGCATATTGAGTGCAGCACTTTCACAGCATCATCTTTTAGGATTTGAAATAGCTCAGCTGGAATTCCGTCGCTTCCACTAGCGTTGTTCGTAGTGATGCTTCCTAAGGCCACTTGACTTTGCACTCCAAGATGTCTGACTCTAGGTGAGTGATCACACCATCATCATTATCTGGGCCATGAAGATCTTTTCTGTATAGTTCTTTTGTGTATTCTGGTCACCTCTTCTTAATATCTTCTGCTTCTGTTAGGTCCATACCATTTCTGTGTGCCCATCTTTGTGCCCATCTTTGCATGAAATGTTCCTTTGGTATCTCTAATTTTCTTGAAGAGATCTCTAGTCTTTCCCATTCTGTTGTTTTCCTCTATTTCTTTGCATTGATCACTGAGGAAGGATTTCTTATCTCTTCTTGCTATTCTTTGGAACTCTGTATTCAAATGGGTATATCTTTCCTTTTCTCCTTTGCCTTTAGCTTCTCTTCTTTTCTCAGCTACTTGTAAGGTCTCCTCAGAGAACCATTTTGCCTTTTTGCATTTCTTTTTTTGGGGATGGTATTGATCCCTGCCTCCTGTGCAATGTCATGAACCTCCACCCATAGTTCTTCAGGCACTCTGTCTATCAGATCTAATTCCTTGAATCTATTTGTCACTTCCACTGTATAATCCCAAGGGATTTGATTTAGGTCATACCTGAATGGCCTAGTTGTCTTCCCTACTTTCTTCAATTTAAGTCTGAATTTGGCAATAAGGAGTTCATGATCTGAGCCACCACCAGCTCCCGGTCTTGTTTTTGCTGGCTGTATAGAGCTTCTCCATCTTTGACTGCAAAGAATATAATCAATCTGATTTTGGTGTTGACCATCTGGTGATGTCCATGTGTAGTGGTCTCTTGTGCTGTTAGAAGAAGGTGTTTGCTATGACCAGGGCATTCTCTTGGCAAAACTCTGTGAGCCTTTGCCCTGCTTTGTTTTGTACTCCAAGGCCAAACTTTCCAGTATCTCCTGACTTCCTATTTTTGCACTCCAGTCCCCTATGATGAAAAGGACATCTTTTCTTTGGTGTTAGTTCTAGAAGGTCTTGTACATCTTCATAGAACCTTTGAACTTCAGTCTCTTTGGCATTAGTGGTTGGGGCATAGATTTGAATTACCATGATATTGAATGTTTGCCTTGGAAATGAACAGAGATCATTCTGTCATTTTTGAGATTGCACCCAAGTACTACTTGGGTGCAATTTTGGACTCTTTGTATGATGGCCACTCCATTTCTTCTAAGGGATTCTTGCCTGCAGTAGTAGATATGATGGTCATCTGAATTAAATTCACCTTTTCCAGCCCATTTTAGTCCACTGATTCCTAAAATGTCTATGTTCTCTCTTGCCATCTCCTGTTTGACCACTTCCAATTTACCCTGGTTCACTGACCTAGCATTCTAGGTTCCTATGCAGTATTGTTCTTTGCGGCATTGGACTTTACTTCCATCACTAGACACATACACAACAGGGCGTTGTTTTTACTTTGGCTCACCCTCTTCATTTCTTCTATATCTCTACTCTTTTCCAGTAGCATATTGGGCACCTACTGGGGAGTAGTAGGTGTTCATCTTTTAGTGTCACATCTTTTTGTCTTTTCATACTCTTAATGGGTCTCCAGTTGGAGATTTGTAAAGCTGTGTTGTGAATGGCTATTTTGTAAATGAAAATATGCCTTTGATTTTGACTTAGAGATAGTGAAAACAAACAAAAACAGAACCTGAATGGAGCTGCTTCAGACCAGCTGGGGAGACAGCACAGCTGAGAGGCCAAACTAGAACCAGAAGTAGGAATAGAAATTAGGTATTTACCTGACCCCACCACAGAAGTAGCTAAGAAAATTGTGGAGACGCATTTTATTGTAACAGGCTCTACCTTCATCACAAGAAAGGCAGTTCTGTTTAGGGGAAGAAGACAGTAGTTGTGAGCGGTAGATATTAGTCCATTGAAGAGCAAGGATGGGGACTTCCCTGGTGGTCCAGTGGCTAAGATTCTGCCCTCCCAATGCAGGGGACCTGGGTTCACTGCCTGGTTAGGGAACTAGATTCCATATGCTGCAACTAAGAGTTTGCATGCTGCAACTAAAGATTCCTCCTGCTGCAGCTAAAAAAAGATTCCGCATGCCAAAGCTAAGACCCACAGCCAATCAAACAAATAAATATTTTTTTAAAAAGAGTAAGGATGGTTGGCCCCATGTACCCATAGGAAAACATTAACCCTGAGCAACACTCAGAACACATGTGAGCCTCCTAAGGTACTTCACAGAGCATAGGATGAACAATTTCTAGGGAAAGAGTTAGGGTGGGGGGAATTCAGGCAAAGAAGATGACCCAAGCAAAGACCTAGAGGCAAGAATTAACACAAATTGTTGAAGGGGCTCATGTTATTTCTGACCCATGTCATGAGGTAAGAAGTAGGAGGAAAGTGAGGGGCAGAGGTGGACAGTGTCGTTTAAAAAACTTGACTTGTTCTGTAGGTGCAGGGAGCCATTGAATGGCCTGCTGTAGATTTTGGCTGTTGTTGGGAAACAATTCCCCGTGAGTTTGTCACTTGTCTACAAGTCATGTGAATGAGGCACTAAATCATCTCAGCTCCCTGTTGCTTCTTGAGAACCACAAGGACAACCCAGAGTGACTCAGGCAGAGGCTGTAAATGCAGTGGGGGTTCTGTCTCTGTGAGAAACCCTAAGCCCAGGAACCTGAATCTTTTATAATTTTATAGTAGGCTGCGAGCAAAGCTGCCTGCTCTTTGTGTGTCTAGCTCCATCTTCCAAAGATGCTTGCTACACAAACATCTTTGGAAGAATAATCCAGGACAAAAAGGTAGTTTCCCAGTAGCTTGGTATGCTGAAAGTTATAAAGTCCTTTGTATCTGACCCAGCAGTCTCATGTATTCTGTCAACATCCATGAAATTGCTAGCATCCAGGCTGAGTAGGGTAAATCTGAGAATTTTCCTGGTTTTTGACAGCTGTATGTTGGTCCAATAGCTTGGAGGCTGATGCAGTGATTCAGGTGAAAGATAAATTCCTTAACTAAGGCTGTGGAAAGCAGTAGAGAGAAGAAACAATAGATCCCAGAAATATTTAGAAAGTAAAATTGATATGACCTGTGATGGTTTGCATTGGAAGAATTGGTAAAGGAAAGTGATTATAGATGATCCCAGCTTCTAATTTGGATGCTTGAGTCATTAGTAGACCTTCTGCCTATTGAGAGTGTTAGACAAGGAACCTGGATTGGGAGTAGAATGATGAGTTTAGTTTTATCCCTGTTGCCTTTGAGGTGCTCATGGGACATCTAAGTGGGGAATGACCAAAGGATACCTTAATATAAATGTCTGAAACTCAGGGGAAGATATAAGGACCTGTTTCGAGACTTAGGAGGCTTCGGCATGTGGGTAAGTGTGGTAGCCAGCCTTCAAGATGGCTCCTTAATGATCCTAGCCTCCTAGTATTTGCTCTCTTGTGTAATCATTGTATCAGAATTGGTCTGTATAATCAATAGATGATACGTATACCATCACCAACAGAGGTGACAATATATGAGTGCCAAGCTTAGGTCATAAAGGAAATTGTGGTTTATGCTTTGGTGTCTCTCTTGGATGGCTTATTATAGGGGAAACTGGCTGCCGTGTAGTGAGGATGCTCAAGTAACCATACAGAGATGGATATGGGTGAGCCATTGTGAAAGCAGGTCCTCCAGCCCAATTAACACCTCAGAGGCCTGCAGCCCTGGCCGACATCTTGGTTACAACCTTAAAAGAGAGCTGAGCCACTCAGTTCTGACCTCCTTCAGCCCCCTTTACTTTCAGCAGATGACCCCCGGTCTTGACTTGGTAGAAAAAAATGTCAACAGGCTGTGACACTTTGACACTTTCCATCTCTCACTTCACTACTCCCTGTTTCTAAAGGAATTAGTTCTGAACCCATACTCACCTTTCCTCCGCCTTAAAGGAAGACTTACCTGTCTGATTTTGCAACAAAATGATGACTCTTTAATTTTCCGTATTAATTTCCTGGGACTCCTGTAACTAAGTACCACAAACTAGGGTGGCTTAAAACAAGAGAATTTTATTCTCTCACAGTTCTGGCAGCTAGAAATCTTAGATAAAAGTATCAGTAGGGTTATTCTCTCTGTGAAGGACCCAGGGAAGGATCTGTTGCATGCTTTTCTCCATAGCTTCAGTGTTTGCCACTAATCCTTGATGTTCCCTGGTTTGTGCCATGCAACTCTAATCTCTGCTTCCATTCTTCATTCTACAGATGTCTTTTCTGCTCTTCTGAGGACAGTAGTCATATTGAATTAGGAGCCCACCTTATCCAGGATGACCTCATCTTAGTTTGTATCTTAATTGTACCTGCAACAACCCCGTTTCCCAATAACCTCACATTTTGAGGTTGCTGGGCTTAAAACTTCAACATACCTTTTTAGGAGAAAAATTCAACCTATGCCACTGTGCACAGAAGAACTGACGACCCTTCCTAGTTCTCATCTCACTGGCTCCCCTGCAGCAGCATTTGACACTGTTGATCACACTCCACTTAGAATTCCCCCTTCCCGATTTCAGAGGACCACTCTTACTTTTCTACCCACATAACCAAGCTCAGTCTCCTCTGCTGGCTCCTCTTCTTCCATTCATCTCTACCAGTGAGTTCTCTGAACTTGAGTGTTTGACCTTCTTTTCTCCCAAATTTACGTCCTATGTCTGGGTGATTTCAGTCATACTCATGGCCTCAAAATGCACCTAAACCTCTACTTTTAGTCTAGGCAATGACTCTGAGCCTAGACCCAACCAGCTAGACAGATGAACCTCAGAAGCCACTTGTCCAAAACTAACCAACCTCTTGATTTCCTCTTCCATACCTGCTGCCCCTCTCATAATTCCCTTTCTCTGTAAGTTTCTCTCCTGTTCCCAAGCCCCACAAGTCAAATACCTGGGTCTCATTTTATACTTGTCCCCTTCTGTGCCTGAGTCATTTCAATCCTTCCTCCTAAAAAACTCCTGGACCTGGTTTTTCTGCATCACCTCTTGCCTGGTTAAGGCCTTCATCATCTCTCACTGGACCAGGGCCACACTCTCCTCACTTGTCTTCCAACCTCCATTCTCTGCCCCTCACTCAGTCTTCCATGCTGCTGCTGGAATCCTCTGCTTATAACTGGTCTCATCTAATCATGTCATTCTTGTATGTAAAACCCCTCAATAGATCTTCTTTGTCTTTTAGGATATAATCCAAGAGTTCCCCAGCTTTCCTCTAAGGCCAACCTCACACGAATCTCTTGTCCTTTTTACCACTTAGTCCTATATCTAGCCAACAGGATTATTTATTTCAAACTCATGTCGAGGAGGTAGGAGGGGTGAAATTGCATTTAGAATCAAACCCCATCTCCACCAGAGACGCTTGGAGGGCTCAAATAAAACTTATGCACACCAGGACCCAGAGACCCCACAGAGACTGAGACAGAACTGTGTTTGAGTGTCTCCTGAGGAGGTACGGGTCATCAGTGGCCTACCACAGGGGTAGGGGCTCTGGGTGCAGCAGACCTGGGTGTGGCATAAGCCTTCCTGGGGGAGGTCACCATTAACCCCACCATAGAGCTGCCAGAACTTACACAGGGCTGGGGAAACAGACTCTTGGAGGGCACAAACAGAACCTGGTATGCACCAGGACCCAGGAGAAGGGAGCAGTGACCGCCACAAGGGACTGATCCAGATTTGCCTGTGAATGTCTAGGAGTCTCCGGCGGAGGCGTGGGTTGGTGGTGGCCGGCTGCAGGGTTGGGGGCAGTAAGTGCTGCAGTGCGTGCAGAGGACCTTTTGAAGGAGGTTGACATTGTCTTCATTACCCCTACTATAGTTTGGGCTTGGGTCAAAGAACAGGGAGGGAACACAGCCCCACCCGTCAACAGAAAATTGTATTAAAGATTACTGAGCATGGTCCCACCCATCAGAACAAGACCCAGTTTCCCCCTCAGTCAGTCTCTCCCATCAGGAAGCTTCCATAAGCCTCTTATCCTTCTCCATCAGAGGGCAGACAGAATGAAAATCACAGTCACAGAAAACTAACCAAACTGATCACATAGACCACAGACTTATCTAACTCGGTGAAACTATGAGCCATGCCATGTAGGGCCACCCAAGACAGATGGGTAATGGTGGAGAGTTCCAACAAAACGTGGTCCACTGGAGAAGAGAATGGCAAACCACTTCAGTATTCTTGCCCTGAGAACCCGATGAACAGTATGAACATGCAAAAAGATAGGACATTGAGAGATGAACTCCCCAGGTCAGTAGGGGCCCAACATGCTACTGGAGATCAGTGAAGAAATAACTCCAGAAAGAACGAAGAGATGGAGCCAAAGCAAAAACAACACCCAGTTGTGGATGTGACTGGTGATGGAAGTAAAGTCGGACACTGTAAAGAGCAATATTGCATAGGAACCTGGAATGTTAGGTCCATGAATCAAGGTAAATTGGAAATGGTCAAATAGGAGATGGCAAGAGTGAACATCAACATTTTAGAAATCAGTGAACAAAAATGGACTGGAGTGGGTGAATTTAACTCAGATGACCATTATATCTACCACTGTGGTCAAGAATCCCTTAGAAGAAATGAATTAGCCATCATAGTCAACAAAGAGTCCAAAATGCAGTACTTGGATGCAATCTCAAAAACGACAGAATGATCTCTGTTCATTTCCAAGGCAAACCATTCTATATCACAGTAATCCAAGTCTGTGCCCTGACAAGTAATGCTGAAGAAGCTGAAGTTTAATGGTTCTATGAAGACCTACAAGACCTTCTAGAACTAACACCCAAAAAAGATGTCCTTTTCATTATAGGATACTGGAATGCAAAAGTAGGAAGTCAGGAGATACCTGGAGTAACAGGCAAATTTGGCCTTGGAGTACAGAATGAAGCAGGGCAAAGGCTAACAGAATGAGAAGGCAGCTGGCAAACACCCTCTTCCAACAACATAAGAGAGGACTCTACACATGGACAACACCAAAATCAGATTGATCATGTTCTTTGCAGCCAAAATGGAGAACTCTATACAGTCAGCAAAAACAAGACCGGGAGCTGACTGTGGTTCAGATCATGAACTCCTTATTGCCAAATTCAGACTTAAATTGAAGAAAGTAGGGAAAGCCACGAGACCATTCCAGTATGACCTAAATCAAATCCCTTAGAATTATACAGTGGAAGTGACAAATAGATTCAAGAAATTAGATCTGATAGAGTGCCTGAAGAGCTATGGACAGAGAGGTTCATGACATTGTACAGGAGGCAGGGATCAATACCATCCCCAAGAAAAAGAAATGCAAAAAGGCAGAATGGTTCTCTGAGGAGACCTTACAAGTAGCTGAGAAAAGAAGAGAAGCTAAAGGCAAAAGAGAAGAGGAAAGATATACCCATTTGAATACAGAGTTCCAAAGAATAGCAAGGAGAGATAAGAAATCCTTCCTCAGTGATCAATGCAAAGAAATAGAGGAAAACAACAGAATGGGAAAGACTAGAGATCTCTTCAAGAAAATTAGAGATACCAAGGGAACATTTCATGCAAAGATGGGCACAATAAAGGACAGAAATTGTATGGACCTAACAGAAGCAGAAGATATTAAGAAGAGGTGACCAGAATACACAAAAGAACTATACAGAAAAGATCTTCATGACCTAGATAACCACAATGGTGTGATCACTCACCTAGAGCCAGACATCTTGGAGTGCAAAGTCAGGTGGGCCTTAGGAAGCATCACTATGAACAAAGCTAGGGGAGGTGATGGAATTCCAGCTGAGCTATTTTAAATCATAAAAGATGATGCTGTGAAAGTGCTGGACTCAATATGCCAGCAAATTTGGCAAACTCAGGAGTGGCCACAGGACTGGAAAAGATCAGTTTTCATTCCAATCCCAAAGAAAGGCAATGCCAAAGAATGTTCCAACCGCTGCACAATTGCACTCATTTCATATGCTAGCAAACTAATGCTCAAAATTCTCTAAGCCAGGCTTCAACAATACATGAACCATGAACTTCCAGATGTTCAAGCTGGATTTAGAAAAGGCAGAGGAACCAGAGATCAAATTGGCAACATCTGTTGGATTATCAGAAAAGCAAGAGAGATCCAGAAAAATGTCTATTTTTGCCTTATTGAGTACACCAAAGCCTTTGACTGTGTTGGTCATGACAAACTGTGGAAAATTCTGAAAGAGATGGGAATACCAGACCACCTGACCTGCCTCCTGAGAAATCTGTATGCAGGTCAAGAAGCAACAGTTAGAACTGGACATGGAACAACAGACTGGTTCCAACTTTGGAAAGGAGTACATCAAGGCTGCACATTGTCACCCTGCTTATTTAACTTATATGCAGAGTACTCATGAGAAATGATGGGCTGGAAGAAGCACAAGCTGGAATCAAGATTGCCAGGAGAAGTATCAATAACCTCAGATATGCAGATGACACCACCCTTATGGCAGAAAATGAAGAACTAAAGAGCCTCTTGATGAAGGTGAAAGAGGAGAGTGAAAAAGTTGGCTTAAAACTCAACAATCAGAAAACTAAGATCATGGCATCTGGTCCCATCACTTCATGGCAAATAGAAGGGGAAACAATGGAAACAGTGAGAGAGTTTATTTTTGGGGGCTCCAAAATCACTGCAGATGGTGACTGCAGCCATGAAATTAAAAAGCACTTGCTCCTTGAAGAAAAGCTATGATCAACCTAGCCAGCATACTAAAAAGCAGAGACATTACTTTGCCAACAAAGTCTGTCTCTTCAAAGCTACGGGTTTTCCAGCAGTCATGTATGGATAAGTGAGTTGGACTATAAAGAAAGCTGAGTCCTGAAGAATTGATGTTTTTGAACTGTGGTATTGGAGAAGACTCTTGAGAGTCCCTTGGACTGCAAGGAGATACAACCAGTCCAACCTAAAGGAAATCAGTCCTGAATATTCATTGGAAGGACTGATGCTGAAGCTGAAACTCCAATACTTTGGCCACCTGATGTGAAGAACTGACTCATTTGAAAAGATCCTGATGCTGGGAAAGATTGAAGGTGGGAGGAGAAGGGGATGACAGAGGATAAGATGGTTGGATGACATCACTGACTCAATGGACATGAGTTTGAATAAGCTCCTGGAGTTGGTGGTGGACAGGGAAGCCTGGCATGCTGCAGTCCATGGGGTCAGAAAGAGTCAGACATGACTGAGCAACTGAACTGAACTGAAATGAGGCCCAGTTGTTTTCATTGGTAAATTCTTTCAAACATTTAAGGAAGAAATGATACCAATTCTCCATAATCTCTTCCAGAGTATAGAAGGAGAGTGAAAATTTCCTAATACATTGTCTGAGGCCAGCATTACCCTAATGTCAAAACCAGACAAAGGAAGGGAAACTACAGACTAATGTCTCTCATAAAGATAGATGCAAAGTTCTCAACAAAATATTAGCAAATCAAATTCAACAATGTTTAAAAGGAATTATAATATTATGATCAAGTGGAATTTATTCTAGATATGCAAGATTTGTTCAGTATATGAAAATCAATGTAATTACCACATCCACAGGTTAAAGACAAGTATCAGTGATCATATCAGTAGATGCAGAAAAAGCATTTGGCAAAATTCAACATTCATTCATGATAAAACCTTTCAACAAACTAGGAATAGAAACTTCCTAACTTGATTTTTAAAAATCTACAAAAATCCTATACCTAACATCATGTGAAGAAACTCAAGAGGTTTGCCATTAAGATCAGGAACAAGGCCAGGATGTACCCTTTCACCATCCCATTTTTAATATCATATTGGTAGTCCTAGCTAATGCAATAATACAAGAAAAAGAAATAAAAGGTATACAATTGGAAAGAAAAAATAAAACTGTCTTTGTTTCAGATAATATAGAAAATTCCAAAGTATGAGTTTAAAAACTCCTGAAAAATAGTGAGTGAGTATAACCAGGTGGCAGGACACAGATTAATGTACAAAGGTACCATCTTTGATTCTCCCTTTTTCCCTCTCAAGCAGTCTTAGTAATTCCTCCTCAGCCCTCCAATGTCATTTTCAGCACATGTGGCTCAAGTATCTATCCAGATACTCAATACCTTCCCAATGCATACAAACTTCTGATTTCTTGTCCAATGCTGTGTACTCTTGAACAGAGAGTGAGTTACCCCTCCAAAAATCATCCTGGTGAAAATTTCACTTTCTCTGCTGTTTTCCAACAAAATCTCTTCTTGCTGAAGAAAAGGAGAAAAACATATGATAATCTCACTTGGTCATTTCCCTTTTGAGAAATGTCATTTTTATTTTTATATATTTATGTATATTTATATTCAGAAACGTCAAAATGCTAGGACCCACTGTCCTGGGACAATACTTTTTCATTTGATATCCCTAGCTATCCTAGACCCAGTTGGTAAATGATAAGAATTCAGTCCCCAGGCATGCATATGACAAATAAAGGAGACATTATCACATCTGGATTCTGACATTGTCTCAGTCCTTATGTCAACAAAGTGGGTTTTGATATGATTTTATGCTATACGGTAAGTTGTTGCCAAATGACCTGAAGAAGTTCTGATGCAAATGACAGAAATAATGAACATGTGATGATGCAGAGGGAGACTTGCAAGGGGGGATGAGAAGGTATAGCAACAAAGTCCATGGGAACAAATGATACAGGAGAATGAAAGTGTGGGTGTACTGTGTAACAACTCCGTGTCGGGACCCCCATCCTGGCAGAGCTCTGAGTAGGCAAACCTGTTATACTCACTTGGGTTTACCTTTAAAATTCAAGGCCGCCCTGATGGAGAGGGAAGAGAGTTTCTGCAAGGGGATGATTCTTGTTAGAGTAAGCTACTCCATAATCACTTCACAATTTCCTCTCCCCACTCAAATATAAATGTTTATCTTAATTCCTCTTGTCTAACATGGATGGTTTTTCAATTTCCATTGGTTGAACACTGCTGTTCTGATGGCCGGTATCCTTCAGAGTTAACTAAACCTTTTATTTGTAGGGTTAGACACAGGACTGATTCTATGCTTTGGGAGAAGATTTGGCCCAATTTAAAAGCTGACTGCAATGAAATAAATGAGTTTTTGGACAGCTGACTCTCTCTTAAAACACTAATCCACCACTTTCAAATGTAAAAAAGACCTCACATCAAGAAGTCATGAAGGCTCCTTATCAACCTGGTTTAAACTTCCTGTTAGTGTCAATTAGAAGGGGCTGTTAATGGGTCTATACAACACTGATTTATTTAGAGAGTGTCTTGTGCCTGAGAACTGCCTTGGCAAGGAACTGTGCTAAACATAGAGATACACACTCCATGCCCATTGGGCTCACATAAAAAGGAAGAAATATGCAATAGGGGTTTACCTCGGTGGGGTGAGGCTTGATATTTTCCAGATGGTGACACCACAAGTGAATTCAATAGAAATATCTTTAGAAAAAGATGCTCGAATATTAAATAACAATGAATATACATCAAGCCCTCTTTACATCTGGGCTGGGAGTGTCTCCTGTCCCTAGCTGCAGATGGGGTGGTCTCCTCTGTCAGTGGGAGGCCCCATTAGATGTCCCATTAGGAAGAGTATTCTGGCAGGGTACATTCTAGAACTGGAATATGGTCCATAAATAGATTCAGGACTTTTCTTGGGGTGAGGAGGGGGGAGGAGAATAAAGCAGCAGAGGAGAGTCTTGGCTTAGTTGCAGGACCCAAATGATATGCACTGCGTGTGAGAGAGCGGGCGTTTCCTTCTGACTCTGGGGAAAGGTCAGTAAACACAAACAGTGAGGGAGCATAAAACGGAGTGGGTCAAAATGCTGATCGCACAATGGCTCAGACATGAGCTGACCAAGGCTCCAGAGAGTCATTGGTGAGACTGGAAGCTATCTAAAGGGAACATGTGTGTAAGCTATTTGGGAGGTGGGGACAGGCAAAGTCAGGTACTTTATAAATTTATATCTAAGGAAATCAAGGTGATGATGAGAGTTTCACTGCGTTATCTGCTTTGTCACCGTGAGTGTGCATGTACGTGTATGTGTGTGTTGGCAAATGGACTTTAGGAGGCCCCAGAAGAGGAGGTGGAGGTGGAAAAGACTCGGGCTCTGCTTCCCTGGTCACTACATGATCGCTTTCTATGCTCACGAGGAGGCATGAGCCCTTGCTTCCAGTTTTGGCTACAGCATATAGACTGCTCAGTGAGCACTGCCGAAGTACTGGGTTTTCATGTCAGGCTCTGTGAGGGACAGCTTCAGAGACGGGCAGTTGTGCGGTGCTGTCAGCTGCTCCAGCCCTCTCCACCTCGAAAGCAGTGCCCATGAAGTTTTCAGGCTCATCCACACGCAGACAGAGCCACAAATCTCCCACAGAGCCTTCACACCATCAGTGATGGACTTTTTGAAGACCTACTGAAATGTCTCTGAAACCCTGACCTCTAGCAGTATTTTACAAACTTCCCTTAAGATGAGAATTACCTGGGCTTCTTAAACCACAAATTGCTGGGCTCCAGTCCTCATCTGCTGAAACAGAAATTTCTGGAAAAGAGACATGGTAATCTATATATTTAACAACTATTCCAGGTGATACTTGTCATCAGGGCTCTTAGCCTTGAGGGGCTTTGAAAAATGCCTACGCCCAAGTCCAGTGGTTCAGCTGTTGTGAAATGGGGCCCTGGCATGGGATTTCCCAGGGTGACTGTGATAAGCACTCAGGGTTACTCTGGGGTACAATGTGTGCAGCAGTTCTACTTGCTTTGTGGAGTCAGGCTGCCTGAGTTCACCCATAGGCTCTGCTGCAGCCTCTGTCTGTGCAGCCCCAGGCAATTCGTTTAACCTAAGTCTTAGCCTCCTCTACTCTAAACAGGAGCTAGGATATGACCTGTGTGTGTGCGAAGTTGCTTTAGTCACGTCCGACTCTTTGCAGCGTTATGGGCTATAGCCTGCCAGGCTCTTTGTCCATGGGATTCTCTAGGCAAGAATACTGGAGTGGGTTGCCAGGCCCTCCTCCAGGGGATTTTCCCAACCCAGGGATCAAACCCACGTCTCTTGCCTATCCTGCATTGCAGGCGGATTCTTTACCCCTGAGCCAGCAGGGAAGCCCCATGATATGACTAACCTCCTACAGTTATTTTGAAGATTAAAGAGCTAATTGTGAGAAATACCTGACACACTGCAGGCACTCCATAGGTTTCAGCTTTCATTATTCATCTTGCATGTGCCTCCGTGTTAAGAACTGGGACACAAAGATGAAGATGTTACCCCCCTCCCCGGGCCCTCAGGGAGTTTGTTGTCTCTAATGGGTGATCTGTGGGATGGGCCATTGAAGCAGTGTGGACTAAGCGTGTGAGCTCAAAGGGGCAGTGAGCATCTCTAGCAGGAGGAGGCAGTATCAGGGAGGCGCAGGGGAGCTGGGGTTTGAAGGACGGGCGATCTCTAGCCTGACTGAGAAGGTAGCAGGTGAGTAATCCCAGTGGGAAGAGCAGAGCATGAGCAAAAGGAGTGAGTGGGATCTCAGCAGATGGTGTTTCAGCACAGTTGGGCTTAGTTTTGGGGAGCAGAGCCTACAGAGCAGATTAGGATCAACTTCTGAGGGTATGTTGGGGGTTTGGGACTTTGAGCAATGGGGACCAATCACCAGAGGGTTGGTAAGTGAAGTGACATAACTGAGTCTCTCTGTTTCAGAGCAATAAGCCTGACAAAAGCTTGTGGGATCCAGCAGGCAGAGAGAAGATAGGGGTGGAGATTTCATTAATTCATTTAGCAGATATCTTTTGGGCACCTACTGATGCCAGACACCAGATGCTGATTTATAGCAGCAAACCCGAGTCACTGCCCCCACAGCCGGAAGGCGGTTGCTCAGCTGGTCTATTAATTGTCTCTCCATTGGGTCAAGTGTCTGTCCTTAGCCCAGTCGTCTCAGGCTTGATCTCTGAGTAAAAGAGGCAGCTAGGGCTGGGGTCAGGGGTAAGGCTGAGGGAGGGAGGAAAGGGAGGTGGACCAAATAAAACAAAGTTCTTTTGAATGTAACTTTTGTACCACCACATCTCTAATAGTACTGTTAAAATAGTCTTAGTGATGTGAGAAAAAAAGTAAAAATAACATTACCATCATTTAGGAACAGTTTCTAAATATTGCCCAGGTTTAATAAATCCAATGAAATATTATTTTAAAATACGAAAGCAATGCAATATTCTTTATGATTCAAGCAGGTCCCATTCTGACCTCCTAAAGCTTCTTTAAGATGACTTATCCTAAAATATTTTAAATTCCCTGAACGACTCAAGTGGAAATAGGTCAACATATTATTTTCCTTAAATATTACACAAACTCGAGTGACTTTTATGTTTGAATTTTTAAATGCATTATATTTCACTTTTAATATATATTTGTCCAGTATGCATATAGATCATTCAGTTCTGTAAAGTTAAGCAAAGCTGAAAGATTAATTCTAGTGCTGAGTTTTTATACATATGTTTCTTAAAAGCCATCTTTGATAAGAATGAAATCCTGCATCAGACTAAACCAGAGAGCCGCTGTGAACATAGAGTTCAGGGGAGATACAAAGCTGAAGGATGTCATAATTTCTGCATCCTTAGTCATACATCCACAGGGGAGAAAAAAGAAAACTATTAAGAAGGAAGACTTTGGTCTAGAAGATGATATAGTAGAATGTCAGTGTATTTCAGCTGACTCAAAGAAACCTCCAGAGTAAGGCTCCTGACCCATCTCTGATGCATTCCCATGAGCATGAACCATGGCAGGATGTCCTGAACAGCCAGTGGGAGGGATACTGGTATTAATATCTGAACTACAGGAGTGAAACCATGCCAAGTGCTTGGAATCCCATCTGGCACGTGGTGCAGCCTCTGGGGGAGTTGGCTCTTACTGGTCCACTGCTGCCATTTGCCCTCACCTGAGCTAAAAAGGTCTCGTCCAAGTAAGTCACCCACTCTCAGCCCAGCGGGCCTTTTCTCCAGCCATCTCCGTGGTTATCGACCCTAGGATCCTGACTCTGTCCCTGTTCAATCAACACAGGCTCTGGGCTTTTTCTGTTAGGCATCTCTGAACCTACAAACTGCCAGCTCTCCTTCTATTTGAGTTTGAAATCACCAGGAGGCATGGGTGATGAGAGCTGTCACACAAACATATCTCCACTTACTCATGAACTCAAATATTTAGATTCTAAAGGAAGTGTAACTTTTTCTCTGCGGTCTTTCTTTTTTAGCCACCTTGGAGGGGTTGGGGTAGGGGGTGATGAAGAAACTTACAGAAGAATGGAATCCCAAAGAAACAGCTTTAGGAGCTGAGAGGAGCCAGAAATTCAGTATATTTAGGGCTCCCTTGTGAAAACACAAAAACAAAAATAAAAATGCCTCCTGCGGCTTCAATATCTTTATTCCACTGATGCCCCCTCCCACACCATTTGCTTTAAAAACAAATGGAAAAAGCCAGAGCGTTGATGGCAGTCACTGGGGAGTTAGAGTATGTCCCGGTACAGAAGACAGCTCTGTCTTGACTGACAAGCCCTTAAAAACAAAAACCGCAAGTCAGCACTGCACACACACACACACACTGCACACACACACACACAAGCTCATGGGTTGGTTGGAGGGGGCTCCACAAGAGTCTGGGTTTGATTTGCAGGATTATGAATTGTCTTGAATGTTTTCAGAAAAGTTTGAGGATTTGGTAGATATTTAAGAATTAGAAGTTTTATTTGAGAGACATTTAAGGATCAAGAGTTGGTTATTTGAGAAACATTTAGGGCAGACCTCTGTCCTTAGCTACTTTCATGAACCTTCTTTGTTTCCAGGAAGTTTGAAGTTCTTTAAAAGGGAAATTTGCTCCTGATTTTTACGGGTGATGATGAGTGTGGTCTTAACTGTAAATACAACAAAACGACAAGTGAAAAATCTCAAACATCTTGAAGTTCTTAATCTGGATGCCCATACCTTCCACTCTGAAAATTTAAGATTCTGTATGTTGTATAAGTATTTTAAAACATCATATTAACTTTCGGGCTATGTGAGAAAATGTTTCTCTTAAATTTCTTGTTTTACAATTTAATAAGTGTGATTGGTATCTCATTTAGTCTTAAATTCTTTGATTACTAAGGAGGCCATATATATTTCTATGTGTGTATTTCCTTTCCTATGAATTGTTTGTTCATGTTATTTTCACAAATTCATTTTGGAATTTTAAGGGTTTTTTCTTAGCAATTCATAAATCCTCTTTCATTAATTATAGAATATGTCAGACCTACAGAAAAGTAACAGATACATTTAGAGCTTCTTTTATAAACTTCTTGGATCTGACTTTGCACTCCCTCTTCCAGACGTAAACACTTAGAGTTGCTATATATCTTTCCATTACATATTTTAATATTTTTAGTCTTTGGTCATCACATACACACACAGTGTTGATTTTTGTAAATTTTAAATTTTTAAAATTTGGGATAATATCCCAAACTAAGCATTCTACCACTTTTTGGGCCTCCCATGTGGTGCTAGTGGTAAAGAACCTGCCTGCCAGTGCAGGAGACCTATGAAATGAGGGTTCAATCCCTGGGCTGAGAAGATCCCCTGGTTGCTCATGGCAACCCACTTCAGTATTCTTGCCTGGAGAATCTCATGGACAGAGGGGCCTGATGGGCTACAGTCCATAGGGTCATAAAGAGTAGGACACGACGGAAGCAACTTAGCATGCATGCATGCACTTACTTTTTATAAACGCATTATTATATCACTGAGATTTATACATTATGACAAACTATAAGCTCCAGTTCATTCTTTCTAATGGCTGAACTGGATTCCACTGTATGAACATACCATAAGCTATCTACTGTACTATAAGAGATCTCTTTACATGATTTATTTAAGTACTGTAATATAATATAAGTACTATAATTCTTTATACAAATATATATTAACACTATTTTTTTTGTGGTGTGTGTGTGTGTTAGTTATTTACAAATATATTTCCCCATGTCTTGTTTTAATAATTTCTATTTTTACAGAAGTATAAACTTTTTTTTATATACTTAAGTCTGCTGATTGTTTCCTCTGTGATTGCTTCTATTGCCTCAAAGTAGACAGTGTTTTCACCCCTCCAAAGAGGAAGAAGTATCTTTCATATTTTCTTGTACTTTTTCTGTGATTTTTCTTTCTTTTTAGTTTAACTCTTTAGTTACAGTTAAAACTTGGGGGAGGGGAGTGATGGGAGCACACACATAAATCCCTGTAATATAATTATCAGTTGTGCCAGCAGGCTTTACTAAATTCTCCATTTCTTTGGTTATAAGTTCTTTATCACATACTCTTAAATATAACAAGGTTTAGTTCTGGACCTTGTGTCTTATTTAATTGATATGTTTGGTGTTACTTCAGTATTTAAATCTTATTTTATTGTTGTTGTTTTAAAATATATTTTCAGAGCTGACAGTCCCTATTGCCTCTCTTTCTCAAAACAGTCTTTGATATTACTAGTCATTTATATTTTTTATCAATTTTATTAAAATTTTATACAGTTTCAAGAAAAATTGTGTTGGACTTTTTTCTTTATTTTTAAACTGAGATTGGGTTAAAACTCACATTAATGGAGGAGGAAATGACAATCCACTCCAGTATTCTTGCCTGGATAATCTCATGGACAGAGGAGCCTTGTGGGTTGCAGTCCCTGGGGTTGCAAAGACTTGGACATGACTGAGCACACATGCAGAGTGATCCCCTTCCTTCCAGGGGAGAAGCAGGGGTTGTGACTACAGTATGGGGACCACTGAGGTTACCTCTCCCCACAGACCTCTGTGGCCTGGCCTCCTCCCCAGGAAAAACAAAAAACAAAAAAACACATTAATTTGGGAGAATTGATATTTCCTTTGTTTTATTCTTCACTTCAAGGCAGTTTCCAGTTAATTTCTTTGTCTTTTCCTTTTATACAGTCATCTACCAAAAGATATTTTGACTGATATTTGAAATATTTATTCATTTCATTTTTATTTATCTTGTAGCATGCAAAATTTCCAAAATAATATTAATGTTGTTAAGGTCAACCGTGTTTTGGATTTTCAAGTGACCACATCAAATTTATCTCTGCCTAATTTTGGATACTGGCTTAAGAAATCATTCTCTGTTCTGTTACCCTGTAATGTTTTCTTATGTGAACCTCTATTAAAATGATCATATTCCCTCTTAGTGACTTGTATCACTATATTTCATAAATTTCTCTCAATTATAATAGCCTTGAATTTTGAGATAAATATGATGTTTTATGTATCATGCTTTGTATTCAACATAAAATGTTCAATTCTGTTTCCCCCAGTTTTGCATTTTCCAAATATCTATAGTTTTGGTTTGTTTATACTTGTTGGATTTGGTAACAGAATTGTGTTTGCTTCACCAAATGATCTGGTACCTTTGCAGGCATGCTCACGTAGAGGAATAACCATCAGTCTGACAACACGGCCTCCTTCTGCTGCAGCGACTTCTCTTATTGGTGAGTTTGGGGTAGAGCAGGCCCCCACCTCCTGCCCTCTTCTTGGGAGCCAGCCTGCCTACACAGAACATGCTTTCTGATCTACAACTCCTGGCCACACATTTTACTAGACAAGCTCCATATGGGGAGCATGTGGTAGTTCAGTGCTGCCCGTGCAGAGGGTGTAGATGATTTTAAGGTTTAGTTCTGAAAAATTTATGACTGTCACACATCTATGCTACATCCTCCAATGCAGCATTTATTAGCAGTAATTATTCTGATTTTCATCTGTTTAATTTCCTTACCTATCTCTCAATTAATTCTGACTTTTGGTGTGGGTAAAGGGCCCCCTAAAGCCCCAACAGTCCAATATATATTTAAAAGGAATTCCAGAAAGACAGAATAAGATGAAAGGAAGAAAAAAATGTAATGGATGGTGATGGCGACACAACTCTGTGAATATATTAAAACCACTGAAGTGTATGCTTTAAATGGGTGGATTTTATGTTATGTGAATTATACATCAGTGAAGATACTTTTAATAAAAGATAATAGCTGAACATTTTGAGAAATAATGGAAGTCACTAATTGTTTCAGAAATTACAGTGTAAATCAAAATGAAAACATCCCCAGACAGATCATAAGAAAAGAGAGAAACTCTTAATACAAAAAAGAAAGGTAGACAGTCTATACAAGAATGGCAATTAGCTTAGCAATCTTCTCAACAGAAGCCAGAAGGCAAAGAAATAATATCTGCAAGGTACTGACAACTAGAATTCTACACTAGCTAAACCACTGGGTCAAAAGTGAGGGCGAAATAAAGACTTTCTCAAAGTCTGAGATAATTTACCATTAATGCACCTCCACTGAATAAACCCAAAGTAGAAAGAAGAAAATAATAAGACAGGAGCAGAAATAGATCAAAGATAAATCAAAGTTCAAATAAAGAGAATCATCAAAGCCAATAATAGGTTCTTTGAAAAAAATTAATAAAATAGACAAACTTCCTTCAAGATTGATCAAAAAAGAAAAAAATTCACAAATACAGAAGTTGACTAGAAAGGGGTCTTACCTAAATATAAAGATTTTTATTTTAAATTTTAAAATTATAGGATAAGTTTTTAACAAGTCACTAAATTTGAAAATTTCAACAAAATGATCAGTAATCCTAGAAAAAGATAAATTATCCAAGCTACAGATGAAATAAAAATCCTGAATAGAGTATCAGCTATTAAGAAATGGAATCATTAGTTTAAAAACATAATCATTTAAGGAACTGGTAATCCAAATATTATACAAACTGTTTCAAAGAAAGGTAGAAATGTCCCAAGTTACTCTGCCTATGATTTCTGGGTCCTTATTCTCATTTCTCAGCTATTTTGGCTCCTACATCACTATCAATCATTCTTCTATCTTCATTCTTGGTGAACAGGATGTACTCTTAGACGACTCTTCTGATAGTCTGAACGCTTGGTTTCTTTATTGCCTTTCCTTTGACGATCTTGTCCCCCACCTGCTCACCCCTGTAACTGGAACCCACCACACTCTCAATTTCATGCATCCCCTCTCTACCCACCACCTCTAATCACCTCCTTGTATCTTTCCAGCCACTTCTCTCTTGGCAAAATCATGATCCTAGTTAAATCCAACTTTCCGCCTACTCTGAACCTGCAGAAGAAAAATGCATACCCAATCTGAAGGGCCTATATTAAATTCAGGATCACAAACCTCAAGTGAGACTTACTGCTCCCTGGCAGACATACTATCTTTCCTAGTGCATTTATCTCCTGCTCCCACACTTGATTATTTAATATCTTTACCTTTTTTTTCTCAAATTTCCCACATCTCATCCTTTACCTTCCCACCCACTAAAAACCTTGTTTTCCATCTCACTGAGAAAACTGAAGCAATCAGAACTTCCACACTTATTACCTTTATTTTTTACGTACTTTCTTGAGATATAATTCATATACCATGAAATTTATTCATTTAAAGTATACAGTTCACTGATATTTTTTATAGTCACAGAATCACCACAGTTTTAGAACATTTTCATCACCTCCCCCTACGCCCTGTACCCATTACAGTCATTCCCCATTTCTCCCAAATTCCCCTCCCCTCCAGCCCCTGGCAACCACTAATCTACTTTTTGTGTCTATGGATTCGCCTATTCCGGACATTTTATATAAATGAAGTCATACAATACGCAGTCCTTTGTGACTGACTTCTGTCACTTAGCATTAACTTTTTAAGTTTCATTTATATTGTAGAACATATCAGTACTTCATTTCTTTTTATGGCCAAATAAAATATATCATATTTCATTTATTCATTCATCTATTGATGGACACTTGGGTTTTCCCAAGTTGAGGCTGTTATGAATAATGCTGCTATAAACATTTATGTGCAAATTTCTGTGTGGACATAAGTTTTCATTTTTCTTGGATATATAATCAGGAGTAGAATTGCTGGGCCATATGGAAACTCCATGTTTAAATTTTTGAGCAACTGCCAGACTGTTTTCCAAAGTGGCTACATCATTTTATATTTCTACCCACAGGGTATAAAAGTTGCAATTCTTCCATATCCGCTCCAACACATTTTATTGTCTCTCTTTAATACTTGCTTTATTTTTATACTTATTTTCTAATACGCTATATCATTTATTTATTTCTTAATTTTTTTATTGTCTATCTCTCCACTATAATGTAAACCCCATGAGGGCAGGGACTTTTGCTCTTTTTCATCTGTTTTCTTCACTGTTGAGAATGCTTAGAACATAGGAAGCACTCAGTGAATATTGGTGGATTGGAATTGATTTAGTATAACTGATACCAAAACCAGACAACAACTTGATAAAAGGAAGACTAAGTGAATTTCAGTTATCAATGCTGAATCAAAAATTTAAATAAAACATTACCAATGAAATAGATTAAGATTATAAAAAACATATGTACCTCGGACAATATAAGCTAAGAAAAGACAAAGCTAGCTACATATTAGCCAGCTACTGGAAGACCCAGTGCCAAAGATTCTATGGTAATGTAAAACAAAAAGTCAGAACTGAGTTTTGCTTCCTAAAGGGCCCATAGCTCATTAACCATGAAGGAAGCAGAAAAACAAATCAAGGAACCAGTTTTCCCTCAGGAAGCCAGCAGACCAAATGGGTGCCAACTTGGCACCAAGTTTTGTTGTAACTTGGTCAGGCTCTCGAGTAGGCTTCTGCACAGGCACACTGGGTCTTAGCAAAGCTAGAGTGGGAAGGAAAAAGTAAACAGGAAGAGGGTGGGGGTACTATTTGCCTAGAGACCCAATGCAGTGTGAATTCTAGTGAGCACAGGCGGCAGCTGGTGTGCCTTGCGGTCCAATCCAGTGTGCTGTGTGGATACTGAGTCAGGCAGTCAGCTCTCCCAATTACCACCCATTCCCAGCAAGCCCCCAACCACTGAGCAAGGAATAGGTGGAACCCCAGGGGTTCCTGGCAGGGACCAGCCAAATGGGCGAAAGACTCCAGGGTTCCAGGGATAGGGGCGGGTGGAAGGGGAGGAGGGATGAAGCTCTGGATGGCCAAGAAAACTAGCTGTGGAAATTGACCAGTTCAGTGTGGAGTATGTGATGTATTTGGGGGTAGGGTAGAAGATGACAGGAGACACGGTTTACATATTTGGCACTTGTTTTTTAATGCCTTGTTTTTTTCAAGGGGGAGATATCTATCTATTCCCTGTAGGGCCTTTCCAGCCCCCATCTAAAAGTTACATTCCTTACTCCACCCTAACGGGGCCCCTAGCAGGCCAAGCAGAGCACCCAGTAAGCTTCTGAAATATATCAATCGCCTCCGACCCCTAAATAAAGAGACTTTCCACAGTAAAGAACCTGCACCCACACAGTCTGCCCAACATTTGCTTTCTTTCTTTGGGCGGCCTCAAATCGCCCTCCAGGGCGGGACCGTGAGATTCACGGGACATCTGAACTCTGCCCACAACACTGTTTAACCCTACAGCTATCCCTCTGGCTGCGCTGACCTTTGATGGGGGTGGGGAAGGAGGCAAGAAAACCACCCTTCTTTGACTCCTCGTTATCCCACCCCACCCTGTCACCTCCGTTTTCTACAAAACACATGTACGTTTGGGATAAAAAAAACAAAACAAAACCTTGTCTTTCATCTGGGCTGTGTTTTCTTTACCAGAGCAAGTGGGAGGGGCGGCGGAGGGAGAGAGGGCGGGGAAGGGGGTACCAAAGCGCCCAGCAGCCCGAGCACCTACAAAAACAGTCCTCTCTTGGTGAGGCGCGGAGGGAAAATCTTACTAAGCAAAGTGAGTTTGCAACTCCGGGAAGGTTGGGCGGCTCACGGTGGACAGTCCTGGGAGACGATGGGGGAGGGGGGTGGAGATGAAGGGAAAAGAGATGGAGAGGGGGAAGGGCAGGAGGAGGGGGAGGGGACGGTCCCGAGCAATTCAATGGCGCTTTGATTTAACAACTCCAAGCCCTTTGAAAACATTTTGCCAAGAAAAGCTTGCCATCAACACGTATAATCTCTTATCAGAGGCCCCTGAAAGCCCGGGCCCCGGGGTTAATTCCCCCATCGCAATGAGTTTGAATCAGCTCTAAACCCGCAGTGACATGAAAGCGCCCGAGCCTCGGGCCGCACAGAACCCACTGCGATCCGCCGACCGGGGAGGATTACGGGGCCTGTTGCGCGGCGAGCTCGCCGGCGGGACGGGCAGGCTCAAAAGAAAAAGAATAATTAGGGATAATTGCTTGTGTCCAAACACAAGCATTAAGGCCCCCTGTTCCCCTTTGGGACTTTGTGAGCCAGAATGAAAGAGACACCCCCTGTTTTGACAGCTGGGCCAGCGGCCTGGATCCGTGACCGAGGGAGGAAGCGCTCCCGGCTGCTGGGAACGCGGCCGAGCCGGGCCACGGGTGGGCGGGGGGCCCGCCGCCCCGGGAGCCGGCCGGGTCCACGCGTGGGGCCCGCGTTCGCGCTCATCCCTCCCGGAGCTCGGAGGGAAAAGCGGGTTGTCTCCCCGCCTGGCGCCTGCGACCTCGGAAGCCCGCCGCAGCCCAGGGGCCTGCCGCGGGGCTGTGCAGCCGAGGCCCGCGCACGGCGGCGGCTTGGCGGAAGGTGGCCAGGGACCCAGGGACGTGCCGCCCGAGCCGCCCGGGGCGTTGGATGCGGCAGGGCTCCCGGGGTTCCGCTACGCAGCTTTGCACCCTGAGCCCTAAGTCGGTTCAGACCCACTAACGCTCGTAAAATGGGAACGAACATCTGACCCCCACCTCCCCGGGCGTGGGGCGGCCTGCGCCACAACTAGAGACACCCAGATCCCAGGGTGGTCCCAGCCACATCCGGCTGCGCCCTTGAAGCCGAGACGCGCGTAGGAGGCCTCCCTTCGTGGCTGGGAAGTGACGAGAGAATTAAACGCAACTGGGGAAACGAGCTTAACGTGCACCCGCTGCATCGGGGCTCGGCAATAGGGCCCATAGTCCCGAGGAGACTAGCCTGATGTTGGGGTTTGGGGCCAGGGCTTTCCGGAGACTGAGCAGACCTCGGCCAACAGTCTGCGGGGGCCGAGCTTTCTGGGAGCGTGGCTGGGTTGCCCTTCGTAGGCCCGGAAACCACGGTGCCCGGAAAGGCCAAGCCAGGCCCGGAAGGATCCTTGAAGGAGTGGGGTGGGCATAAAGTGGCTCCTGCCAGCTGGATGCCAGCTCCCGAGGCTAGGCGAGGGGAGGGAGGAAGGTGGAGAATGGAGAGAACCTGACGGAAACACGCTCTTGGAGACCACCCGCAACACCTGGACCACCCAGGGCGAGGCCTGGAACTGCGAAGCCTTGAGGCCTGCTTGGCCAACCGGCTTGAAAGGCCAGAGAGGCGACTGCCTTCTTCCAGAAGGCCGACCTTCCAGAGGGGTATCACCAACTCGGACTCTCCGTAGCGGCTGGCAGCCCCGCATTCGGAGGAGTCCACACCCGCGCCACCCCCTTAGATGGCTCCACTTCCAAATACGGATCATATGCGGGGAAGGGTAGGGAAGCGGCGCGGCCAACACGCGGGCATGAGCGATTAATTAAAGGGAAACCACATCCGACAAAAAAGAGTTTTGTGAAAGGAGCCGAGTCGGAGAGGAGCTTCTGACCCTGCAGCTGTGGCCCAGACGGATCCGCCTGTGACTGGGCCCTCCAGCAGAGGACACGGCGCAGGGGCCTGCTGGCCCAGCAGAAGGGACCCACCTGGCTTGCAAAAACCATGTGCTTTAAATAAAGCTCAAGGTTAAAAGTTTCTGGGTTGGCCTGGATCCCGGAGAGGTGGCTCGGGTGATCTCTGAGACTCCCCTGGCTGGCTGCGGCCACCTGGGTCCCCCGCTACAGCCTTTGGGAGAGCACTGCGGTAGATACAGGCCCTGCAGGCTTCTACAGTCATTCACCAGGCCAAGCAAAGTCAGTCTGCCTTCACCAGACAGGACTATGCTGGAGACAGAGCTTTAAGATGGAAATGTTCATATCCAGACAAAAACACACACTTGCTGAAATTTTTCTGCCTTTCCTCTCACCCCTTTCTTTTCCGGGAAAACCGGGTGACAGCAAGATTGCCAGGAAACAGAAAATGCTATTTGCTGAATATCTATTCTCATTTTAAGTCTAATTGCCAGTGTTTATTAAAATACTCTCAGCTTGTTGGGGATTAAATACAAAATAAACTTTATAACTGTAGGCAAATTTAAAAAATTTTTGTAATTGTAGACTTTGTATAATTCTCTTGACCAAAGAATACTTGGGAAGATTCTAAATGAGGGAAGGTGGTGTGTTTCTCTGACATGAAAGAATGAGCTATCGCATCTCCCTCCTGATTATAAAAGGAAATATTTTTTTTAAAGTCTTGATTTGCGAAGCTTCCTTCTGTAGAAATAGGTGATGCTATCTGAATTTTCCAACAAGGGCACACTTTTCAGGTTAGTCTTCAGGTTTAGAGGCAATCAACGCTTTATTTATTTGTTCTGGGGGAAGGGGAGAATACTCTGATGACAGCCGGGGAGACCTTTCTGCTCCTTTCTTGTGATTCCCAAATCCTTCCTCTTCTCTCTCCAGCTGCTTCATCAGGCTGCCCTAAAGAGAAGGCTTTGGTTTGAGGTTTTGTTTTGCTTTGTTTTTGAGATTTAATACTGCATATATTTCATCACGCCATACTGGTTTCAACAACATATAAAACCCATGAAATTTAATATTCAATTTCAGAACTTTGGCCAAGAGATGAAATTATGATACCAAGAAGAACAAAAAGAAAAAAAAAACACACAAACGAAAAAGAGATTCTGAGGAAAATGAGAACTTCCATCGAATCTATACTTTCTCGAAATTACACTTCCGCTAAAGCTGCCTTGTGGGCCTGTTCCCTTGGTGGGCTCAAAACTGGCGAGACAGACCGAAAAAAAAAAAAAGTGTGAAAATGACGTCAGAATCTGAAGCGGTGCCCCGCAAACGTCAGTTTGGTTGGGTTGGCCATGGTGAGTTCCTCCACACTTCACGCCTGCGGGGCCGCACCGCAAACAGCCTGGAAACCAAAGGGCGAGAAGCAGGAGGCTGGCCGGTTCTCTCCCGCGGCGGCGGCCGCCGCAGGGGCCAGGCAGGCGGGCCGCCCGGGGGAGGTGCGGGTCTGAGCCTGGACGGGGCGGGGGTTGGGAGGGTGAGTTAAATACAGATCACAATTCGGAATCCAGAGTTGCTAGCGGCCTTCTCAGGGATTTGGAAGGAATCTGCAAGTGAAGTTTAAGCCTCCTAAGTTTGATGATCAATTCGCTTTGGAGTTTAAAAAATATATTTACCCCACAAGTAAGTCCCCGGGGAGGCCACCAGACCGCTCCGACCAGCGTGGGCCCGGCAGGTTCTACGAGGCTCGTGGACGCGGCTTGGGCGGTGAGGGCTTCGGCGTAATTTACGAATATCCCTAGGAGTTTGGGAGACTTTAAGGAGCTCCCCTTGGAAGGTCTGAGCGGGGAGACCCGTGGAGCGCCTCTCCCGTGGAGCGCCCCCGGGTCTTCGACGAGCACCCCTCCCATACCCCGCCCGTCCTGTTCTGACCCCGCGACCCGGGAGCGCAGGGCGACCAGGGCCTGGCGGATCGCCCCGGAGGCCGCCGCGCACCCCGGCTCTCCCAGCGTGGCTCGCGGCCCGATGCGGCTGCCGCACGAGTCCCCAGGAGAGGGGCGCCACGCAGGTCCAGGGAGCCCGCGAGTCCGGTCAGCTCCCGCCGGGAAGGCACCGGAAGTCACGGGCTCACGACCCAGGCGAGGGCCTGCGCGTCTCCGCATTGGTGCGGCAAGGCGGGCCGGGTGGTGAGGGTAGAGGGCAGCGAACAAGAACTTTCAGGTCTGGGAAGACCCCTTTTCCGCCAAACTAGGCCAGGGAAACCCTCCAGGGAACCGAGACCTGGGCGATGGCTGGCACTCACCCACCCCACTTCTCCTTTTAAGAAGCAAACCCAAGTTCAAATGGAAAGGCTAAAAGGTGTTACCCAGTTCCGAGTCTTCCTCTTTCTCCAAAGAACTGCATATTGCCTCACATTGCCTGCGCTAGTACAGCAATGAGACGTGTTTTGTGGGATACGTTAGAATTAATGATAAGAAAATCTGTAATTTTTAAATACAAAATACAGATTTTTTAAAACCAGTGTCCCTATACACATTACATGCATGCAGTATGTGCATCCACTCATATATAGACACGTTTATATTTGAGTATATACTGTGGACTCAAATTTGCATTCTAAAACTGCAAAAATACAGTCATGTATCCCATCACATATGCCATGCCTGAGAATGCTGGTCTTCTCAAAGGCCAATTAAAATGCTATTTTCTTTTACTTTTTATTTAGAACCTCCAAAACAGGAGCAAACTGTACTTTTAGAATAGTCATTCTACACATGAAAAGATATCATTTATTAATACAAATCGTATTTACAATGGAATGCTTACAATTCTTTTTTTCTCTAATATAACCTGACTTCAGGGCATAAGGGCTCCTTTTCTTGGAGGGAGCCTTAGACACAGTCAGTTCTTGGCTCCCAGAGCAGTATCTGATGCTGTAAAACACTAAATCTGGACAGATTTACACAGAACAGAAGCTTTAATTTCACCATTCAAATTCCAGCCAAACAGCTTTGGGGATTTTTCTATGTTCCAGATGCCCTGAATGTTTTTCCAGGTTGTATGGTTGAGCCCTAGCCTATGGCAGCTCAACCAAAATCTTGACATTATTAAACACAGAAAGGAGATGTATCATGTTTTTTTTTTTTAATTGTGTCCACATGGAACAAAGACATCTTATTTTAAAGGTGCAACTACTATAACATTGATGAAACAGTTTATGCATATATGATAAAAATTTGAAGAAGGGCTTTATATGTAAGAAGTATAATGTTTTATTTGTGTCCTTTACTTGAAACTGTCTTCAGTTTTATTTTTTTCTAAACAATAATTTTATGAAGACAAAAAAATAAGCTGTTCAAGATCATTTTTCCAGACACCAGCTGAATGAAATTGATTTCTTCCCATTGAGACAGGCATGGGTTTTTCTCTAACTTTAAAATAAATGACTACTAACCCTTCATGCACTGTTGGTGGGAATATAAATTGGTGCAGTCACTATGAAAAACAGTTTGGAGATTCCTTAAAAAACTAAAAGTAGCTACCCCACAGTTCAGCAATTCCACTCCTGGACATTTATATGAAGAAAATGAAAACACTAATTAGAAGAGATAGTTGTACACCTATTTCATCGCAGCACTGAATACAAAAGCCAAGATATGCAAACAACCTAAATGCACATCAATAGATGAATGGATAAAGAAGATGTGAGATCTATCTCTATATCTATCCCTCCCCATATATAGATAGACACATACACATAATGGAATACTACTCAGCCACAAAAAAGAATGGAATCTTGCAATTTTTAACAATAAGAGTAGATCTAGAGGGTATTATGCTAAGTGAGACCATAGTCCATAGAGTCGCAAAGAGTTAGACACAACTGAAGTGACTTAGCACACACATGTGCTAAGTGAAACAAGTCACAAAGAGAAAGACAAATGTATGGTTTCACTTATATGTGGAATCTAGAAAACAAATGAATACACCAAAGCAGAAACAGTGTCATAGATTCAGAGAACAAGCAGGTTGTTGCCAGAGGGGAAGGGTATGGAGGAAGAAGAGAAATAGATGAGGGAGATTAAGCAATACAAAGTTCCAACTGCAAGGTAAATGAGTCACTGGTATGACATATACAGTGTGGGGATTATAGTCAATAATTACATAATATGTTTGTATAGTGACAGATGGTAACTAGATACCAAGGTGATCCTTTTGAAATATATAGAAATATGGAATTCACTATACTGTGTATCAGAAACTAACATAGTTTTGAGATCAATTATACTTCAAAAACAAACTCATAGAAAAAGAGATCAGATTTGAGGTTACCAGAGGTCGGGGTTGCAGGAAAAGGAAACTTGATGAAGAGAGTCAAAAGGTACAAACTTCCAGTTATAAAATAAATAAGTACGGGGGATGTAATGTGTTACACGATATGATAAATATAATACTGCCACATGTTATATATGAAAATTGTTAACAGAATAAATCCTAAGAATTCTCATCACAAGGAAAAAAATTGTTTTCTATGTCTTTAATTTTGTATCTATTTGAGATGAATGTTCACTCAATTTATTGTGGTACATCATTTCATGATATGTGTTAAGTCAAATCATTATGTCCTACACGTTAAACTTGTGCAGTGCTTTATGTCAATTATATTATAATAAAACAAAGAAAAATAAAATGAATAAAATAAAATAAATTACTACTGTTTACATTGGTAGAAAACCAGAAGCTGTTTTCCTCTACTGCTAATGAAAAATATACTGCATTTTCCCCAAATGAAATGTGGAATTTTAACACTGGACTGCCAGGTGTATCACCATTAATAAATAACATTTAAGTGCTATTTGGGGGGATGGGAAGTTCTTCTATTAGGCCCTGGCTACATGGAATTATACTCTCAAAATGTTTATGCTGCTGCTGCTGCTAAGTCGCCTCAGTCGTGTCCAACTCTGTGCGACCCCATAGACGGCAGCCCACCAGGCTCTGCCGTCCCTGGGATTCTCCAGGCAAGAACACTGGAGTGGGTTGCCATTTCACAAATACACTTCAGGACATACTTCATGTGAAAAGATGCAAGTCAAATACACATGTACCTTGCAAAAGCAAAGAAATTTGCACTATCAGAATTAGGGCAGAGAATACACTGAAAATAATTCTCCCTGATTCATTGCTGTTAAAATTATTATGGACATTTTTTTCTTGACATAGATTAGTCACATATGTATGAAGCTTGGTGCAATCAGGAGATGTACCAGCATTTCTACAGAACCCTCTCCAAAGCACCCAAGAAGTCTGAAAGAGTTAAGGTACGCCCTACATCTTTCTTCTCTTACAGGCCCTGCTTGTGGAGAATAGTGGAAAGTACAATGTACTGAGTTAAACAAATATTTAACTTGTTCCATGTCCAAGGCAAATCAGATTTCAGGCCAACATATGGGCCCCAGCTCAGGCCTGGGGACATGGCCTCAGCTTGGACCTAGGACTAAATGATGTGTGTGGTCATTGTTGGAGGCTCTGACTGGGCCAGATAGACACTGGGTCACTCACCTTTCCCAGAACTGTGGAGAGTCTGACCTCTGCTCTATTCCAGAACCCTTCACAGGCTAGAGCTGTCTGAGGTAGGTCCAGCCTGGTTGCTGTAGATTCAGAATTTAAATTCTTACTTGACTGGCTGAGTTCCTTTAGGGCAATTACTGATTTGGGCTTCCCCACATTTTGCACCATGGTAGGCCCTTGATACGGGTCTGATGGATGACTGAAATCATGTAAGTTCCCGTTAAGGAAGATCCCTGAGTTAGGGTGTTTGGGTCTTCAGATGGCTTCAGAGCATCTAGATGTGGGCTGTCATACAGTCACCTCATGTGGATACTGCAGCTTCGGGCGTAGCTTATCCAAGTTGATACATACCATAAGCATAAAACATGTACTGGATTTTCACAGCTTAGTATGAAAGAAAAGAATGTACAACATCTCCATCATTTTACACCAAGTGTATGTGAAATAATACTTTAGACATATTGGGGTAAAACATATTTGTGATAGCTGCTTTTAAGGCAACTGCTAATGACCCCAGCCTCCTACTAATCATGAAAGTGAAAGTGAAAGCTGCTCAGTTGTATCCGACTCTTTGCGACCCCATGGACTGTAATGGACTGTAGCCTGCCAGGCTCATCTGTCCATGGAATTCTCCAGGCCAGGATACTGGAGTGGGTAGCTGTTCCCTTCTCCAGAGGATCTTCCCGAACCAGGGATGGAACCCAGGTCACTCTCATGGTCTCCTGCATTGCAGGCAGATTCTTTACCATCTGAGCTACCAGGGAAGCCCTGCTCTTCATACCCATATGTAATCCCCTCTCCTAGAAAGTAGGCTGGACTTACTGGCTCAATTCTGACGCATAGAATTAGGCAGGAGTGATAGGAGTAATAGATCACAATAAGAAAGACTACACCTTTCTTGGGTTCTGCGTCTCTCCCTCGTGAGCTTGCTCCCTCCCTGTCCCTCTCTCTCTACCTCAGAGCCCAGTTATCAGAGAAGAACAGACTCTCATGCTGAAGATGCCAGATGGAGTAGAGAGGCCATGGAGAATCCAGCTGCTGGCCACGGCCTTGCTGGGAAGTGGACCCTCCTGTCCCGATCAGTGCTTTAGATGATGTAGCCAGACCACTAGCTTGACTGCACACTCAGGGGAAGCCCAGAGCCAGCACCATCCAGCTAAGCCGCTACGCAAGCTGACCCAGAGCAAGTGAGCAGCGATTTTGTTGTTGCCAAGTCTACATGTGTGTTTTAAGCTTGGGGTTATTTGGTGCCATGCGGAGTGGGCTGCCATTTCCTCCTCTAGGGGATCTTCCTGACCCAGGGATCAAACCCTTGTGTCTTAAATCTCCTGCATTGGCAGGTGGGTTCTTTACCACTAGCACCAGCTGGGAAGCCCAATAATACACTATTATTTAAATTAATTTCACTGCTTTCTTTTCAATTTTGAAAATGTGACTACTAGAAACTTTTAAATCATTTGTGTGGTTCATATTATATTTTTATGGGCTCAGACGAGGCAAAGGTGCTCCGGGTTTAATTTGAGATTCTAGGGAGCTGGGCTCGGATTTATGGTACAGACAACATGAAATACTTAGATGTTGCTGCTGCTGTTGTTCAGCCATGCAGTCGTGTCCGACTGCGACCCCACGGACTGCAGCACACCAGGCTTCCTGTCCTTCACCATCTCCCGGAGTTTGCTCAAACTCGTGTCCACTGAGTCAATGATGCCACCCAACCATCTCATCCTCTGTCGCCCCCTTCTCCTGCTGTATAAATCCTACCAAATATGTGATAACCTCTAACTCCTTGACTAAGCCAATTTCTGATATTTACATATTAAAGTGCCTGTGGCTTGAGGGTTAAGAGTACTCTGTTCTGAGTTTAGCTCCCCAATCAGTCGGACCCTGTGCCCAGAGAGACCCATTTTAATATTTCTTCCAGCCATAACATTTTATAGTTCAACAACTGCTCATTTCAGCGTTTTATTGCCACCAAGGGGTAATAGCAGCATTGCTGGTAGCACTGGTGTTTTGGGTAATAATGAACCCACATTAGCAGCTCCGCTTGTCCCAAATAGTCTCTTAGCAGAGAGTGGTCAGTGGGTCAGGATGAGGGGCAGCCTGAGACAAAGCCACACTCCCCAGCACACCCATAACTACTCCCACCATCCTTTGCCACCCTCCACAGCCTTTCCTAGAATTCTTGCATCTCTTTTCTTCACCTCCTTTGACATCGACAATACCAGAAAACTGTGTTTTCATTTAGGAGTGTTATAACTAAGCTTGAAGTCAAGAAGAAATGAAGGTCTTAGCTTTCTATTTATTTATATTTACAGAGCCACAGAGAGCCAAGGTGCTAATTAGGAACACATTTTAGAAAATTGTATTTGGGTTGCATTTTATTTTTCTCATACAATGACAAGTTCTCATAAGTTTTCAATGGTGTTTCTGTCTTTTGACCAGAAGGTCCCTGATTTGAGTTTCCTCTACTCTGGTAATTTACAGATAATTCTAGAACTAGAATGAACATAGTCTTCTGTGCTTTTTTGTTACACTTAATTAAGAAATCATCTTCCTTTTGTCTTAAATACATTTTATTTTGACAGCGTGATTGCAGATGTAATACATGGCACTTCAAAGGGGGATGATTTCTCGAGCAATATTTTGACCAAAAGCAGATAGTCTACTAAAAGACTGTCATTGATAGTTTCAATTACATATAAGTGATATCTGATAAATGTTGCTGAAAATACTCCAGTTTGGACTTATTGAGTGATTACGTGAAGGGCAGGGACTCTTACACAAGCTATTATTTTATAAATGTTAGTTACTAGTGGCTACTCTGTAATTTTGTACCAAAAAAACTAAACAGGTTATTAACATAAATTAGAATTATTTTGGCAGATGGCAAATATTTATTCTTTCCCAATATTTATTTTATTAGGTCTTTCATTTACAAATTTGTCTAACAATATTTTAGCAGAGTTTAGATTTTCCTCTGGAGATGAGTTTTAGGAAGCTCTTGCTAAACCTTAGAGGTAATCCTATGAGGAAATGGTAAAATGATGTCACTTATCTGGAGACTATTACAAATTCGAGTTTTGTATTCAGTGACAATTTGAATTCTAGATTTTGATTTTCAGTTTTCTAAATGTATATAAGTTTTTCCTAAATAAAGTCATTAATGTTTGTCTAAGTACACAAAATAAGAAAACCAACCATCTTAAATGATACCAAGGCTTTCCTAAGTTTCCAAAATAATGGGATTAAAGTCATATGTGTGCTAGTCTGTTTTCCATAGGCACTAACTCCAGACATCGCTTCACAGAACGAAGCAAGCTGGCTTTCAAAACATACTCGACATATGCTTCTGATAACTTTCTAAAACAAGTAATGAGCAGCACAGCATGTTAGAGTAGGCTTATGTAAATTAGTGTCCTAGGAGTGATGGTTCTTAGCTTCTCATTTTTATTCTCATTGTCAAACCAGTTTCCTTTGCTTTAGCATTGACTATTAAGCACTATACACCCAAACCTTGGAGAGCCTTTTTCTTTTCTTTCTTTCTTTCTTTTTTTTTACATTTTAAGGGACAACATAATTTTTTTTTTTAAATAAAGAAAGCCATTATTTTACCAGTGAAATTCTGTTACTGTCTTCAGGGAATGATGATTTATATTATTAAGGTTTAGAACGTGGAACTTTCTATCTTCAGCTCTTGGAATCCAATCAAACCATTTTCATGCCTTTGCCTCCTCTTTCCTCCCCTTCCTCCCTCCTCCTCTTTGTCCACCTCCTTGACCATTTCGCATCCTTTGCCACGCAGAGTCTCATTCTTCATTCTCTATAGCTGTCTCTCCAAGGTGGACCTTCTGCCTTCAGCGATCCTGCACCTTCAGGCTAATCCAGCCACTGGTGACTCGTTCTGTCCCCACTCGCTGCCTGCACGTCCCCAGCCCACTCCCCACTCAGCAGCACACAGAAGGCTCTCTGCTCCTCTCTCCCCAAGGGGCTTGCCAGGCTGGCCCGGCTTCAGCAAAGGAACGTGCTTGTGGGACAAGGAGACGTGGAGGAAGAAAGAGGCAGAAAGAAGAGTTGATGTGCAACTTTAAGTATGCATAGGATGCTTGTGGTTTTCTGTAAAGTCCTGCCTTGGACTCCCCCAGTGCCCTCCAGACACTCCCACATAATTTGCTGTTATCAGGCATGCAAATATTTTTTTAATTCTGTAATTCTAACCCTGCCTTACAAACAGGTACCTTTTAGTGCCATCAGGATAAAACACACGTGTGGCTATTACTCTGTTGCTTTGAAAAGGTGACAAAGGGCATCAGGCCTATCAAGTCAGGCCATCCCTGGGTAATTTGCCATGAGCCTCTGTGTGCATCCAGACCCTCCCTTTGTTTGAGATCAAGCACATGAATCCTGCATATGACTGACAAGGGCGGACTTGTAACAACATTATTTCAGGAGGATAATACAGCCCCCATAAATTCCTTTTTTAATAGCTTATTGCGGGTTGTAGGCTATTGACAATGACTTTAAGGATGAAGGAAAATAGTTCCTTGTTGTTGCTAGTCTCTAAAATCACTTTAAGACTTTTTAGTACCCTCAGAGAAAACCTAGGCTTTCATGAAATGAATCATAAATAGTTAAGAAAACCACTCTTAAATAGAAAGAGAGAGAAAGAGAAAAAGAAATATCTGAGATACAAAAGAGATGCTCTGGGAGCTGCTTCCATGCAAATAAAATTTCAACCCGTTTCACAGCCATTCTTCCACATCTTACTTTCCTAGGTGATTTAAAAAAAAAAAAACTGAACAAAGGAATTTCTAAAAGCCTTAACTATAACTATATAGAAGAATGAAAATGAGTTGAAACTAGTTCATTCTCAGATTAGCAAGAGGAACTCTGGGTTTCATTTCGTTTCTTGCTCTGTTGGGGTATGTCAGTTTATTCTCTGAGTCACAAAAAGATCCCCGAGTCAAGAAGATCCCCTGGAGAAGGGAATGGCAATCCACTCCAGTATTCTTGCTTGGGAAATCCCATAGACAGAAGAGCCTGGTGGGCTACAGTCGTGGGGTCACAAAGAGTTGGACACAACTGAACAACTAACACACTTTCATAAATGCACATTCACAGATTAGCAGGAGGAACTCTGGGTTTCATTTCATTTCTTGTTCTGTTGGTGTACATCACTTCATTACTGATTCTTTGCAGTGAAAAAGAGACATTACAATTTTCATGGAAAATCTCATATTTAATTAGTATTTGTAAAACTTGACTTCAAGTGATGATGCAAGAGATCTTTAACAATGTCAGTTCTTGTAGTTTCAGACCACACACCAGTACCTATGCCATAAATGGCCATGGTGAAGTAGAAAATAATGTTATGGACATTTAATTAGAGAAGAGTGGTTATAAGAGCATGCACATCTATTTTTCTTTTCCTTTAAAAATTTAAAAAAATAAAATATACAAGTCCCCAAATATCCTTTTAAAAAGCAGTTCTTATAAAACATGCATAGAGTTAAAACCATGGAAGTCAGGTACATATGTGACTAATCATATTTTTGATGTATCTCTCTACCTAATCATTAACTTTAAATGCCACATAAGAATTTGTAATCCACCGTAAATTATTTCACAAAATAATTTAAGAGGGCTGCTGACTAATGTGAAACATTCTAGTTTCCACTAGAAGTTGGCTGCCAAATGTAAAAAAAAAAAAAAAAGAGTCCCAGATATAAGTTGACATAAATTATTGTGAATATAAATCTCTAGTGATCAAGTGGTGGTTAGAGATTACTGTGTTTAGAAGATAGGGAAAAACATATTAAACACCGTGAAGTCTTTCCTGGTTCCATTTTACATATTAGGAAGCTGGATCTTTTAAAATCCCCTCAAAGCCTTTTAACTTCTTTAATGCCCTAGATTCAACGTCCTACATTTCAAAATATATTGTAATAGAATTTATTGAGCATAGAAAAAAGGGGAAATCATAATTACCAGAAAGACTGCCTAAGCTCTATTTTTAAAATGTAAGTTAGAGTATTTAGCTTTAAACTAAGACTTTTGTTTATTTTTTCAAATGTTTTTCTCAGAGTATCCTTTTTGCAGCAAAAAATTTAGAATAATTCAAAATGACCATTATCCAAAAAACAGTTATGAGCCCCCCCTCCCCACCCCGCTTTTCAAATTCTTAGGTTCTCTGCAAGCTTGAAGACATCTGAGTGGAAATAATGTTCAGATTATAAAAAGCAGCAGCACATGAGTGAAATCAGGCAGAATCGGCCTGACAGGGGGTCAGAAACCAGAAACAGTGACAGGCAGCCACTCAAATGGCAGCATTATTCAGGTAGAAATCCATAATTAGCTGAATTTTTTGAGTTTAAAGGATTACTATGAAGTGTAGGGAGAAAATAGTAAGTCTAGTTGAGAAAATTAATTCCCTTTCCAAATCCTCATGCTTTTCTTCAAGATGTGACTCCAAAGAAAGACAATTACGTCAAAGAGGGTTAGGGGCCTCATTTTGAACACTGCCTTTTAAGCACATTCTAGAGGCTTATTAGACATCATGTAAACTGTAGACAGCAGTGCTTCCACCACCCCAGTACTAAACATCTGTGCACCAGCTTCTTGGGAGCAGAAATGGAGACACATGCATTTTAACATATCCCAAGAATATAGTCACAAGAGAAAATCTACCTTTCACCATATATGGCCATTGTGCAACTCTATCCAAGTTCTTGATGGAGATATTTATGTAATATCTTCACTCCTTCTCTCCCTAGGTTGGCAGAGGTTTAAGAGAATACTCTGGGGAGTTCCCTGCAAAGTTGGTCTTCTAAACTGTGAATGGCACTGCTGGAAAAAAGCTGAAATGCTTTTTTGAGCATGAATTGGACTATCTCCATGTGGGTTATATCATAATTTTTTATCAATCTTTCTAAAAATATAAAAATTTATAGTTGTTATATACACTAAACATTCTATTTGTGTCATAGATTTTTCAGTAGTTTGTGATCTTGACCCATGTCTTTGAGGATTATCTCAGCATGCACGCGATTCTAGTGATGGAGAAGAAAATCCATGGGATAAAGTGAATACCAGGTGATATTTTACAAGTGACTTCAAGTGACTTCAGGAAATGATCCAACATGGCTAGATTAACACCTTACTGATTATTAGGGAGAGGAAATACAATTAGTGGGAAGTATTACAATAATAGTATTCCAAAAGAGATGCAGTGTTAAAAATGACACAAAATTTTTTCATGAGTGTAATTTGCATAATTTAACTGGTATGAAATTAGCATGCTTGAATGTAGTGGACATTTAAAGAACATATAGCAGGCATGGTAATATAGTCAAATGAGAAGCTATCATCACAGCAAAGTTTTTTACAAAACTTTAAGTATGTGGAGGGAGGTGTCAGAAGGCCTGGGTTCTAATTATGCTTTGCAATTTTTTTTTTTTTTACTAGCTTTCTGACTGTGACTGAGTTGCCTCATCAGAAAGAAATGGAGATGATAATATTTGTCTTTATTACTTCACAGTTATTACAAAGATAAAATAAGATAACATATAAAAGTGCCTTGAAAACTGTCAGATACTACAGAGGCACAGATTAGATTATCATATTCTCAACCATCCTGCAGTAAGGGGATGCCGTTTTCATGCCAGTGCTAATGTAGGACTCCCACTGGGAAGAGAATAATCAAAGGAATGCTGCTGCCTCCACTCAAGCCCTCTGGAAGGAGCCCTCTGAGCCTGAGGAAGGGCCTTGCCCCCCTGCAAGTGTCACCCGTCACCTACGGCTCCGATGGACTCGCTCTGGCCAGTGTGTTCACCAGGAGAGTTCGTGCACTCATGCTCACAGAGAGGGCATGGCTCTAGGAATTGCCCTCCACCTGCTGGTCTCTCACACATGTTAATAATAAAACCTCTTCTCAAACTTCTGGGATCAGCATACATCCTTGGAAAACAGAGAAGTTGCCAGTTGCCAATGCTGCCGGTCTTCTCTCTCAACACAGCTGTACTGCACTCACTGCTTTCCTATTCAGCTCACCCTTCCTGTAAAATACATCAAATTTAAAATGTGTTAAGTAAATTAAGTTACCTAGGAGAGATTTTAGCTCAGGGGAGCGGGGTGGTACTTAAAAATGTTAATTATCTGGAGAACAGAGCTTAACATTCTGGACTCCAAGATGGTTTTTAAGCCTATTTAGATTTTCTCCAAATTCTTTAAGGCTAATGCAACTTCTAAATGTATCTAGTAATCTCTAATTATTTGTGGAAACGGTAGATGTGAGAAGTCCAGATTAAATCCGCAGATAATCCCAAAATCCCATTTTAGCCAACAGCATGGCTCTTTTCCCACCAAGCCCAGTGCTAGGAGGACCGTTAAGAAGAGTAAGACTGCCTGGAGTTCTAAGCTCCCCGTTCTCCTGCCTACACTGTGATGGAGATGTTAATGAATCAGCCAAACTGCCAGGAAAAAAGTCAGCAGAAAGAAGAGTGGAAAATCAGGGGCCTGGGCCACTGCCAAGCTAGAAAAGCAGGCGCAGAGGAATTAGAAGGTGCCAGAGTCCTAGCAGAAGAAAGGAGCGGCCCCGGAGCCTTGCCTTGGGAGACCTGGGCTAGTTTCCAGAAAGAGCCAGGCAGTTCTACTCTGTAAAGCTGCCACCCTCCAATCACTGCTCTCTGCCCAGTTTGAGCGGCTGTGTGTTCACCCAAGATGAACAAGACCAGGCTGTAATCAGGAGGCTCCTCTCTGGATTCATAGCCCCAAGGCAGTGGACTGACTCAAGGACTCTCCTCACTATTTACTCACAGGATGAGGAAGGAAGAAGACAAAGATTCTGTTTCTAGGACTCCTTTGTAAATCCCATTGGCCTTCACTTTAGCCTTCTAGCACCTCTTCATGCTTATTATTTCTAACTCGACAGTTCATTAATGTCAGAACTGCAGTGTTTCACCACCCTTTCAAATCCAGGTCTACTTTCAATGAACATAAAAACTTTACACGGTCTGTAAAGGTATCTGACATTCCAAAATAAATATTGGTGAAACAAACCAGTGCAACTCATTTTAAGATAAAGTTTTTATTTTAAGATGAGAATATTTTATTGAACAATTTAATGCCTACTCAGTACCCACAAAGATGCAATTTGATTTCTGATGGGCTTACTGTTCCTTTGCCTTCCTTTCCAGGGCCATTTCCATTTGTGTTGGAGCTCTCTGGACTAGTACTTTTGGCTGGTGCTGGCTCGAACGTGTCAGGAATACATTTGGAAGCAGGAAGAAAAAGAGAAATGGAGATGATTTGATGAAGGGAAATGGAGACAAATTGATGAAGGGAAGAGAACTGGGCTGACCTGAAGTTCTTGGTGTGAATGATGGAAATGTGCAGAAGTTTGTACTAAAAAAAGAAGAGAGCTGACGGGGAGGGGCCACGGTCAGGGAAAACAGAAGAAGAAATGGTGTCCATGCAATTAGATATGAAAAGCTGCCTCCTGAATTTAAACTTTCTGGACCACAGAGCTCAGAATCAGCAGAACTGATTTATGGTCTGAACTATGTCCTTTAGACTCATGTCACCTCCAGGCCTGTTTCTGGAAAACGGGGCCTGGAGGCGGGGGGCATACCGGGTCATCAGATGCCAGGAAGGCGGTTCGGCTCTGAGCAGAGAGGAATGCAGAGCAACGCTGGCCATGTTCTTCCCCAGGGCGGCCTTCCCGTCAGAGGCTGCGGTGACTGTCCCCCGGCTCTCGGGGCGGCGGGACCCCTCGGCCGTCCCAGCCCCCTCACTCCCTAGCGTCTGCCAGGGCCGGGCCGGTCGCGGCGGAGCGCGGTCACTCCCAGGGCGCAGGGCCCGAGCGCGCGCGCGACCTGCGCGAGTCCCGCACTCGGCGCGCGCACGGGCTCCGCGGCGGCCCGGGTCCGCGGTCTCTCTGTCCTGCCCCCCTGCGGCCATCGCGGGCAGAGCAGCGCGGCCGCTCCTCGGCCCTGGCCAGCCCGAGTCACCGCCGCCGCTGCCTCGACGGCGGGCACCGGGTGGAAAGGCTGCGCTCTGAAGGGGACAGAAGGGATTCCCGCCGGACCCAGGCCCCCTGGGATCTTCGAGAAGGTTCCGGCAACCGTCCCGCATGCCCCTTCCGTCCAGAACAGTGAGGACAAGCAGGGGAACCCTCTCCCAGAGCCCGGATGGCCACCTAGTTGACAATAACTTGATCATCTGTCCCAGGAGCGCAGTGGATCTGCAGCGTGGAGGTAGGAGATAGGGGGCGGGTGCAACCTGCGGTTTAGCGCGACAGGAGGAACTAGACAGCCGGCACCGTTGCGGATCAGGGCTTAGGTATTTATTTCATGTTAAGCCCCCTTCCCACTCACTGCCTCTGCTAGCCTAGAGAGGGTTGCAAAACGACTTCCACATCCCGAAGGACGTTGGGTGCACGGTCTTTCCCTTAGCCGATCCAGCCGGCTCAGTTTCGGTTGCCAAAAAATGTTTCCCATCTAAGACTTCTCTCACAAGGACAAAATAGAATGTGTCTGAACACGGTGAGCTTCCTGTCTGGGCTTCACTCACCCTGGTTTCCCACTTAGGAATAAGACTTGAGTAACAAAGGTTAGTGGGAAGCCTGTTTTCCTTTGTACATCCTAGATTTCTGCTGGTTCAGTGTCCCGTGCCAGGTGAAATTATTCATGAGGCTCTGAGCAGCGTTGATAAGTCTTACTCCTTCCCCCTTGAAATTCCAAGTGGATTTAAATCACTCCTGGGTTGCTTCAGAGGGCCTGTGTTTTATGGGAGTTCTCTAGTGGGCTTTGAAGTATTTGCTTACCAAATCTGTTTCTCAGCTTCCAGCTCCTGAATAAATTACCCACCCCTTCTCCCCACTGCTGCCCCCGCTTGCCTCTAATGTGGTCAGTGGGGGTATTCTTTGGACAAGAGGTTGGAATGTGTGTTCTGGGACTATTGTTCAGTGGCCAGTCCTAGGACACCCATTTGCTACGTGCCTGACTGAGAGGCTTTGATGGTCTGAGGGAGTAGGAAGGGAGTGGGGGCCCTTGGACCACGTTCTGTGCACAGATTTACCTCTTGCCCGCAGGATCGCTTAACCAATGTCGCCGTTTACCATCTTGGTTGCCTTGCAGGGAAAATGGCCATGAGAACAGTCGTTCAAAGAACACATCCCAATCTTTGTGTTGAAAACATCTTAGAGTTTCCTTGAGGATTGCCACTTTTCAGAGGTGAGTGTTAATTGATGTCAGGCAGGTCTGTTGGGAAGAATATAGATTTCTATTCATTCTGTTGTTGGCATAAGAGCTAGAGAGGGTAAGGGGAAATGGGTAGCCTCGGCCCTTTGGTGAGCCAGGAGGCATTTTGCACTGTTGGCCAAGCTACTTTAAAAAAACACTGTTGTCCAATCTTCTGTGTCAGTGGGATGGGACATGGCTAGCTGTCCACTTTGGTGCCTGCTCTTGCTGTCCACATGCCCACTGTGTCACGAAAATCACCATTTCCCTCACAAGCCACGTGTGGAAGAGGTAATTAAAAACTCCCCAGGAGATTCAAGAGCACCCACTTCTGAGGTTGAGATTTATCACGTTTCTGGGCTTCACCTCACCGGGGGCCTCAGCTACACAAGGATTTTCCTTGATTCTTCCCTTGGGCCTTCCCAGACAAAAGCAAGGACCCCGTTACCCTTTTCTTATTTAGAGTTTTACTAAAACAACAATATCATCATCAACAACAAGTAAAACAAACAAGAAATCAAAATATACAAAAGCATAAACATCTGGCATGTTTACCCAGCCCAGATTTCTGACCCTAAAATAATTAAAGCCTGTCAGACTTGGCTGAGCCTGCCTCTGGCTGGGGCCCACGCCTCCCGCCTCCTTGTGGCCCACATCACCGCTGCCTCGTTAGGAGCTCCAGTTCCCACCGCTCTGCTCCTCGGTCCTCCTCTTTGTGCGGGGCGGGGGGTGAGCCTCTGGTTTGGTTGGGTTCCCACTTTTGTGCACTCCCCACCCGATGGCCTCTGAGCCTGAAGAAAAGCATTTCCCAGGCTGGGGTCAAGGTTCCCCCCCCGAACTTCTTGACAGTCCTGGGATTTCCCGGAGACCCCCCAGCACGGAGGTTCAGAGCCCTCACCTGTCACTCTCAGCTCTCAGGCAGCCGGGCCAGGCTCCAGCCTGGGGCCCCACCCTTCCAGAAGCCTGCCTACTTTGTACTCATCCTCCCCCCCTCTCCCCCAGCCAGCCAGCACCACCGAAAACCACCTGTTTTGTGTTTTGAAAGCCTGGAAGCACCCCATCCTCCACCCTCACAGACCTCCCACTGAGACCCAGTTTCCTATCCAAACTCCAGATTTGAGTTCTCAACTCACTTGAAGAACAGAAGAGCTCCGCTGCATATTCAATTCTGGTCTTGCCTTCCTGGCCGAGCTTGCCAATGGTCCCCCACTCAGGAGAGGAGTGGTCTTGTTAAGTCATAAGCTTGGCAGGCCCCGGGGCCACCCTCAGACTTGTCAGAGGTTACAGTGCCTGCCGAGTCAGAGTCGTCTCTGCAGGACACCATGTTGCCTCAAGTGTTCTAGGAGTAATTTTACAAGCAACAACTATGCTGTGTACTATACATTGAAATCACAACCACGAGTTACAGGTTCACACACATGTACACAAAAGAAACTATTGAAGTCTCTCATTAGCAGTTTCTGAATATTCTGGTGATGCTAATTTAATTTTTTCAGCAATTTAAAGAAATGTATTTATTTGTTTATTTGTTTTTGGCTGTGTGGGGTCTTCTTGTATTGCGGGCTTTCTCTAGTTGCGCCAAGCCAGGGGCTAGTCTCTAGTTTCGGTGCTAGGGCTTCTTACTGCGGTGGCTTTTCTCGTTGTGAGCGCGGGCTCCAGGGCGCGAGGACTTCAGTCGTTGGCTCCAGGATGCAAGGGTTTCAGTGGTTGCAGCTCTCGAGCACAGGCTCAGTGGCGCGTGGCCTCAGTTGTTTCGCTGCATGGGCAATCTTCCCGGATCAGGGATCGAACCCGTGTCTCCCGCATTGGCAGGCAGATAGATTCTTTACCACTGAGCCACCAGGGAAGCCCTCAGCAATTTTTTTAACCTTCTGCCAGCATTTGCTACCAGGTAACTGGGAGCATGTATCAAAGGTTGGAGAAAAACCCGAAGAACATAAAAAATTAACAACTGACAAAGCTCTTCCTATATAATGAGCTTCCCTGGTGTCTCAGATGGTAAAGAATCTGCCTGCGATGCAGGAGACTTGAGTTCCATCCCTGGGTCAGAAAGATCCTCTGGCGAAGGGAATGGCTCACTCCAGTATTCTTGCCTGGAGAATTCCATGGACAGAGGAGCCTGATGGGTTACAGTCCATGGGGTCACAAACAGTCGGACATGACTGAGTGACAAACACTTTTTCACTTTCTGTATAGTAGGCAGAATAATTGCCTTCAAAAGTGCCCACTTCCTAATCCCTGGAACCTGTGAATGTGTTACTGTACAGAGCAAATGGGACTTTACAGATGTGGTTAAGCCAAGGATCTTGAGATGGGGAGATTGTTCTGGATCATCTGGATGAGCCAAATAGAATGGCAGTGATGGTCGCAAAAGTGAAAGAGTCAGAATCAGGGAGAGATTTGACGATAGAAAAGTGCCGGCTTTGAAGATGGAGGAAGAGCCCCAGAACCAAAGAATGCTGGAAGCCTCTAGAAGATGGAGAAGTCACGGGGACAGAACCGCCCTCAAAACCTCCAGAAGGAGCATGGTCCTGCCAACATCGTGATTTTAGCCCAGCAAGCCCCAGTGCAGACTTCTGACTTCCAGAACTGTCAGATAAAACATTTGCATGGTTTTAAGCCATTGGGCTTCCCAGGTGGTGCTAGTGCTAAAGAACCTGCCTGCCTGTGCAGGAGACGTAAGAGACGTGGGTTCAATCCCTGGGTCGGGATGATCCCCTGGAGGAGGAAATGGCAACCCACTCCAGTATTCTTGCCTGGAAAATCCCATAGACAGAGAAGCCTGGTGGACTACAGTCCATAGGGTTGCAAAGAGTCAGACACAACGGAAGCGACTTAGCACACATAAACACAAGCCATTAAGTTTGTGGTAATTTGTTACAACAGTACCAGAAAACCAATACTGTCCATTAACTTAATTGTTTCTGTGACTTGAGGAGAGAATGACCTTCTTTTGGATGTGATGGGAACACTCTGGTACAACAGGAGGAATGAAATAGTATCCCATTTTTATTTTTCTTCAATAGTTATCATTTGTCTTTTCTCTGCTGCCACCTACACCAAGGCTAGGCCTGGACTAGTCACTGATAAACCAGCAAGAACCCTGGGTGGTAAGTATTGTTATGTAACTTCTTACCAAGGATGAAGCTGAGGCTCAGCATAGTACAGCACCTGCCCCTGGATCACACACCAGGGGCTGATAGGTGGAAAGAAGGGACGCCAATTCTACATCAACTACCTCCAAAGCCCTTGCTGTTTCCTGCAACTTATCTGTAGGCCCCTTCTCAGAGAGTAGCTTACAAGCTACTGTTCTTCAATGCCATGGTGTTCCATCCGCAGGAATACTCACTCTCCTCCAGCCAGAGGAATGCCTTTTGCTGACATGGTAGGTGGTAGATCACAGTCAAAGCTGCTGCTTGGAAAGCTGCTTTCAGTTGCAAAAATAAAAAAGGTTGGAGTTGAGTCTTTGGCTAGAAGCATAATCAGGAAGTCTTAACCTGACACTGGCTTTAGGTTCACTTACTGCCTGGGTTGGTGTGCTGGTTTATGGGCTCACAGAATGAGTTCACACTCTGAGTTCATCTCAGCGTGCATGCAGGAGCTGGGAATTCAGAGCTGCTGTCACCTGACCAGACCTCCGCCCTCTGTCAGCTGTTCACACGCCCCACGCCTTGGGGAGGGGTGAGGAAGGCACCAGGAAGTGATCTGGCCGCTGTACCCTTTGCCCAGATTCAGTGATTCTCCATCCTGCCCACACATTCAACCACTCAAAAAATGAGAAAAACCTGTCCACATCGGGGCCCCAGCCCAGCCACGTGAGCCCCACCCCTTATGGCGGGGCCAGGGGTATCAAGGTACAGGTCACACCCAGGTGATTCCTAATGTCAGTCAGGACCACCGCAGGACCCCAGCTAGGCAGGTTGTATCCTTGACCTGAGCTGTGTGGTTGCTGGTGCCATGACGTGTGCTGGTCTGGATATGTTAGCTCTGCTGAGACAAAGCCTCATGGGCTTCCAAGCACCCTCCTTGGAAGAGCAGGTGGAGCCTCGGCCTGCACTGTGTGGCCTGCCATCCCACTCTGCCCAGGACCCTGGGGGAGAAGGGTGTTCCCAGACAGGAGACATGCTTCATCAAGAGTAAGTGCTTGACTATTACGTGCTGTAATCAGCAAAGTCCCTGACATTTGGAGAGGAGACAGAAGTCTAGGGTCCGGGGAAGTAAATTCTCATGCTTGGGTGGCTTGGGTGGGAGCGCTGTGGCATCAGAGAAAAGTGTGTGTGTGTTTGTGAGGAGAGAGAGAGAATGTGAGTGTGCATGGGTGTGCATGTGTGAGAGCATGTAAGTGTTCCATGCGTATGCATGGGAGTTGTACAATCACGTAGGAGAGTGTGTGTGCACGAGTGCGTGTGAGGGTGTGTGTTTGTGGAGAGTGTAGGCATTCTGGGGACCGGAGACCTCGCCAACCCCAAATCACCCTGCTGCAGTGGCTTCTAACACATCTGAGCGTGTGCCAACCGGGCGGCCCTGAATCCTGGGGAGAGCGGCCCTGAGTGGGTCAGTGAGCTCGGGGGCAGACGCTGTGCATTTATTCTGCTCTGTGACAGTGTAATTAGCTTTTCCTCTTGTGAGGAGTGAAGGGCAGTGTGCTTTCTGACAGCCGTGGGAGCTGCCTTCCTGCCTGGATGAATCTGGGATCCCCTGATATTGTTACACCTGTTTAAACAAGGCACAAGATAGGTATTTATTTGAAGTTCAAGAGGTCATATGAGCCAGGGTCTAAATATAGGCCTGGATATAATTATAAAGATACTTCATTCCTTGTTCTGAAAGACTTTTGCAGCCTGTTCCCTTGGATGCTGGGGCAGTTTCCTGAAACACGTGTACTTCCCAGAATGAGGAAAGGCAGGGTTGAGGCTGCCTCCTGGAGGCTGGGGTGCAGGGCTGGGGAGCACCGAGGGGCAGCCCCCCAGACCTGGTTGATCCTCAGAAGCACCAGGAGGAGTTGATAAAGATGCAGAGCTGCTTCTCTCCCCTGGAGGCTGTCTGTGCTTTGGTCTTGGAATGGAGGACAGGAATTGGTCTGTTTCAAGCCCCCCAGATGATTCTGTTAACTACCCAAGTTTGGGAACCCCTGAACTAAGGTGTGGGGGAACTCCTCCCTGCGAGGCGTTTCTGGGACTAGGTCCGGGATACTAACAATTGCTATTTCTTGAGGACTCCTCCCATACAGGCCCCCATCATTCCTCCTAGATTGTGGATGAGACCTCTGAGTTCTCCCATTCGTTTCTGGGCTGACACTGACTGGGCACCTCAGGCAGGAGTTCATGTTTTTAGGTCACAGGTCCTCCTGAGATTCTGATGAAAGTTATAATGCTCTCATTATAAAGCTGCACATGCACAGAAGGTTTTGCACAGTTTTGCAGGGTTCATGGAGCCCCCATCCCCGAAGCCCACCCAAGGACCTCTGGTTAAGAATGCCCATCCTAAAGGGAGTTCGCAATCAGGCACAGTGAGCTGGACCCTGTGCAGCCTGAGAAGGGCTTCTGAGGCATTTACTATGGGACTGATGGGGTCCAGGCACACTGAGGGGAGCTGTGAATACCAGAAGGGAGGGTGGGGTACAGCCCTGGCTTTCAGTTTAGTTGGAAAGGCATGACTGCACAACAAGAAAGGCAATATGAAGTTCAAGGTGATTATGCCAAGCCCAAAGAAGGGCTGGCCCCATGCACTGCAGTTCAGTGAGCTAAGCCGTCATGGGAAGGCCAAGAAAGCTGGGAGGTGACAGCTGAGCCTGGCAGGAACCTGGCCTGAGCTTGGCAGAAAGAAGAGAACTCTGGGCTGGGGCATCTTGGTGATTACTTGGGGAAGGAGGAGAGAAAGTCATATCCATAGTAGAGACAAGAAAAGTCAGGACATTAAAAGAAAAAAAATTCTGCATGCTAAGAAATGAATCCCAACCCCACCCTTCCCAGAAAAAGGAAAAATGCTTAACAGAGTGATAACCTTTGTAGTCATTTTATAATATGTCTTCACTGAGCAATTAATTATTTTAATATAATGCTAGATAATTGTGCTTTAAAGAAACAATTATGTCTACAATTACTGAAAAAACCAGAATTTATTTAAAATATATTAATTTAGATAGTCTAGTAATAGGACTTAGGGCTTCCCCGGTGGCTCAGCTGGTAGGGCTACAGTCCATGGGGTCGCAAAGAGTTGGGCATGACTTAGCGTGTGTGCGCGTGCAAGCGCATGCACACACACAACAGAACCTAATGTAAAATTGAATGTGTACATCTCTCAGTTTATCTCTGAGACTCTATGCAGAACCTCATGTGCAGATTATGTCATAAGTCTAACTCTGAGACTCTCTGTGAAAATGGTGCATGCTAAGTCGCTTCAGTCGTGGCCAACTCTTTGCGACCCCATGGACTGTAACCCACCAGGCTTCTCTGTCCATAGGATTCTCCAGGCAAGAATACTGGAGTGGATTGCCATGCCCTCCTTCAGGGAATCCTCCCAGCCCAGGGGTCAAACCCTCATTTCTTACATCTCCTGCATTGGCAGACGGGTTCTTTACCACTAGTGCCACCTGGGAAGCCCTCCTGTGAAAGTGGATTTGAGCCAAATGACCCTCCCGCCTACCCTCCACCGGGAAATAGACCCTGTCACAGTGTGGCTAGAGGTCGAGCAGGGAAAAGTGGGGAAATAGATGTGTGGGTTTGAATGCTTTTGGAGAAGGCTCTGGAGTCCCACCGAGTTTCCTCCTTTGTCCTGTAGGGGGAGCCGCTGCAGTTTTGAGGGAAATACCCAGAGTCCCGGGAAAGTGAAGGGCAGGGGACTCTGGATGTGGGAGAAACTGGAGGCTGAAAGAGGGGCCAAGAAATAATCAAAGAGGGACAGATGAAAAAAGAGGCTGGTCAAGGGCTCCAAGAAGGGAGGGTCATACAGCCCTGTGGCCTGGGGGAAATGATGGAGAGAGGAACCCTGGCTTTACTGGAGGGCTGGCAGTGGCTGCCTCACAGACAGAACCAGAATCCACAGGGTGTGAAAGGCAAAGACAAGCTCAGCATGAGTTTGTCCTCTGGTGGGAGGCAGGGAGGCTCTCCACATAAGGCATCTCAGCTGCTTCTTCCCAGTCAGCGTCCTAACAGTTCCTTATAATACAGTTGCCGCAGAGAGGGTCCTCTGCTCGCCTGGCGCTGTTTTGACTGAAGGGTGTTCAGATTCAGAGGAGCACTTTTTTCTTCAGCTGTTTGCTTTGCCCACAACCTGGCACCATAATATGAGACTTGGGTACTTTAATTAATCAAAGGATTTCAGCAACTCCAAGGCAAGATATTGTTGTTTAGCCACTAAGTCATGCTAAGAAAGTGTTAGTTGCTCAGTCGTGTCTGACTCTTTGCAACCCCATGGACTGTAGCCCGCCAGGCTCTTCTGTCCATGGGATTTCCCAGGTAAGAATACTGGGATGGGTTGTCATTTCCTTCTCCAGGGGATCTTCCTCACTCAGGGATCAAACCCATGTCTCTTGCATTGCAGGCAGATTCTTTACCACTGAGCCTCAGGGCAGTCCCAAGGCAAGATGCCGTGTAGATAAATGCAGAGTGTTTTAATAGCAATTAAACATATGAAAATGAATACTGGAAAACAAAGCTAAGAGTGAATCTGTAAGATTAGGTGGAGACAGAAATAGGGAAATGTACTGGCTGGGTTGGACTTTGGTCTTTTAGAATAGCAGGAATACGCACAGAAATAAACTTATGTGGAAGTAGAAGGAAGTGTGAGGTCAGATACCTATTTTCCACAGTGGTCCTGGGCCCTAGAAGTTTCAGAAATCTACTTTGTCACTGTCTGGGTTAGTGAACCGATTTCTTAAGCAAATAAAGCAGCTTCCTGCTTCTGAGTGTAATTTCTTTGCATAACAATGAGCTTACTAAACAGACTCAGAATTTATTGCAAGATCCTTTAACCCATTAAAAAAAAAAGATTGAAAACATACCATGAATCTGATTTCCCATGTTTAGACAAAGCTACATATGACTGCTTTTAAAGAATAATAGCAACATAAATTAGCCCTGTTTTCATTTGAAAGAAGTCCTTGCAGTGGGATGGGACAAGTGACTAGTTCTGCCCAATAAAATATGAGTCATCTGCTTTCAGCAGATACCAGATCTGCAGTTGTCGTGATCTTGAATTTCCAAGCCTTCAGACTGTGAGAAATAAATGTTTGTTGTTTAGAAGCCACCCTGTTTAAGGGATATTTATCACAGCAGCCCAAACAGACTAAGACAATGCCACTGGCATTATTTCAAGTTTTTCACTATTATTTACAATGTTGCAGTTGACATCTTTTGTGCTCAGATGTGAGTTTGGAGAGTTTCTCAGTTCTCAGCAGTGTAACAAAAAAATAAAATTGTTCGGAATGTGGATTTTCAGTTCTGCTTGATATTGCTAAATGATTCTTGAAGAGGCTGGACCAGTTTATACTGGGGGCAGCTATTTTTTGAGCTTACATTTGATGGTCATAACTTTGCCCTGTGTCCTAATACAATGTTATGTATTTCACCTTTAGATATCTAAACCAACCACTCTTATTCTGGATCCTTGTGTTTACAACATTTTTTAGGATTTAAATTTTTTTAAAAAGAGATACATGCATTGTAAAAAATATATATAAAACAATCATAAAAGTACGAAGAACTAGGTGATAATCACCTGAAATCCTGCCATTTGAAGAAAACCACCACTTTTCTTTTGGTGACTATCCTTCCAAACATTTCTGATGGAAGTGGATCTGTGTGTGATGTTACATAAATGAAACCAGACTATGCTCGTTTATTGCCTGTCTTTTTACTCAATGATCTCTTCTGAATACCTTTAGATAGCTATAAATCTCCTCTGATTTCCCTTCCTTTCCTTTCCTGGGGTTGCTTTGAGGTCAAAAGATGAGAGGAAAGGAAGGGAGAAGAGAGAACTAACAGTAGCAAAGTGAAAGTTGCTCAGTCGTGTCCGACTCTTTGCGACCCCGTGGACTATACAGTCCATGGGGTTCTCCAGGCCAGAATACTGGAGTGGGTAACCATTCCCTTCTCCAGGGGATCTTCCCAACCCAGGGATCAAACCTAGGTCTCCCGCACTGCAGGCGGATTCTTTACCAGCTGAGCCGCCCGGGAAGCAACGGTAGCAAAGGCCTTAGTATATGCTCCATCTGATTTCCCCAGTCATCCTGAGAGGCAGGTGCTACTGCCCGTTGTACAGATGGGGAAATGAAGGTCGCAACAGCAGAGGGTGATGGAGTCAGCAGTCGGTAAGGTCTCTGCTTATTCCGTGTGGTTTGGTCTGCCTACTCACCTTCTGCCCATTTCCCTCTGGGCTCTCCATAGTCCTCTGAGGATGCAACAAGTGATGGGGTTTGAGGACCCAGAAGATGTGATGCCCAGGTCTCACCACAGTCTTGGTAAATCATGGTAAAAACATAAAAATCTGCCCCACTGAGGTAGGTATCTACTTTCTGTCTTCCTGAAGGCACTCAGAGGGAGTTGATCTGGAACCATCTTAGAAGGGAGGGTGGAGAGACCTGCCTTGGGGGGCAGGGGGCGGAAGCAGCCAGATCCTTAAAGAGGGTTCCAATTTCTCCCAGATTTGGAGAGGGAAGGGGAGGGTCAGGGAACAAGGGGAGGCAGAGATTTGATTGCTGTACATGTCATGTCTGTGGCCAGTGGGAAGAAGAGCTGTGAGTGCCCCTCTGAGCCCCAGCAGTGCCCCAAGGACTGTGATGACCAGGGTCAGCTGTGGCTTCCTGTAGCCCCAGGAGCATTGGTAAAGGAGGAAGCCACTAGGGTCCAAGGACATGGCCTCCTCCCCACCCCCTGCCGGCTAGCACCTCATAAGCCAGGTTTCCTGTAGGGTCTCAGCATTAGGAGAGGAAGCACCCTAATCTTTTGGAAGTGAAAATTTTTATGGAAGTATAGTTGATACTGTATTAGTTTCAGGTCTGCAACAAAGTGATTCTGTTGTATTTTTTTTCCAGATTATTTTTCATTATAAGTTATTATAATATGTTGAGTATAGTTCCTGTGCTACATGGTAAATTGTGGCTTATCTGTTTTATGTTTAGTCATTTGTATATGTTAATCCCATATTCTTGATTTGTCCATTGCCCCTCCTCCTCTCCCCTTTGGTAATCCTAAATTTGTTTCCTATGTTTATGAGTCTATTTCTGCTTTGTGTATGGATTCATTTGTATTATTTTTCAGATTCCACAGTCTTCCTCTGTCTGACTTACTGGACCATCCATGTTGTAGCAGATGACAGTATTTTTTTTAATGGCTGAGTAATATTCCATTGTATGTAGATGACCACATCTTCATATGTATGCCATGTCTGTTCATAGGAATTTGGGTTGTTTTCATGTCTTGGCTGTTGTAAACAGTGCTGCATGACATTGGGGTGCATGTATCAGTTTTAATTAGAGTTCTTAAAAATTTTTTCCTGATATATACCCAAGTGTGGGATCGCTGGATCAGATGATAACTCTACTTTTAGTTTTTTAAGGAACCTTCATACTGTTCTCCATAGTAGCTTCACTACTGTACATTTCAACCAACAGTGTAGGTGGAGGCTAAATTTTATTTTGGAGAAATAGAGGGATGGGGCATTCCTTGAATTTGATGTTGTGGCCTAAAATTCAGGGCTGATGATGCGGGCATGTGAGCTGTGCGTTCACCCAGGGCCTCAAACCTAGAAGAGCCCCGCACATGGTTTGCGGCTGTGCTGTCAGCATCTTGAGCCTCTTGATTTCCGAACAAGAAGCCCCACATTGTCATTGTGCACTCATGTATGAATTAGTAACCAGTCCTGCAAAAATTCATGCCCCTGCATCCCCGCGTAGCAGAAGTTTCCAAGTCTTACATCTTTAGCAGAAATCCTCACTGAGGGCTGGAGCAATTAAAGAGGATGCAGACCCACTGCATGCCACATGCACCATGCCCACCTCGTGCTTTCTGCACTGTTTTATTTCTATAAGCAGTGCTTGTTCACCAAAGGGTTGGCTACATCTAAAACAGAGCTAGATATAAACATAGTAAATATTATTATAAAACTAAATGTGAAAACTATGGCAGTGCATAGAAATGGAAGCTGAGATGAAAGTGAATCTGCTGTGGTGTGGGGGCGTGGGGGGCATTTTGGGGTGGATTTCAGTGAAGCAAGCTTGAAAGTGCCAGGGAGACCTGGATGATAACATGTGCATCCATCCCAAGCGTCCCAGCTTGCTCCCAGTGTGAGCCTGGCCTGATGCTGACAGTTTGGAGCGTTTCTCCCTGCAGAGTTCCCTCTCATTCTTTGTCCTTTAATTTGCACCGATCTTCAGAAGTTACACATTAGTGTGGAGTCTTCAGTGTATTTGGAACTGAACAATCCACTTTTGAAGCTATCAGATCTTGATGTTTATGAAGTCCCTGCAGTTGGTTCCCAGGTTCTTGGGGCTTATATGACTTTTTTATGGAGTGAGGACACTTTCTCTCCCAAGGTTCTGAAATTCACACTGCTCCCACTCAAGGCTTCCAGAAGCCTCTGCAAGTACCTGAGTGTATGTAGATACTGGGCAGAGAGGTTTGGGATGAGAGCTTTGGGTCAGCGGGTGTGACCAGGAGCTGGGGGACTGGGGCGCAGGGTCCCTTTAACACAGACATCTCTATACCTCTTCTCATTCACCCCTCTTCCCTACAGTCTCCTTGCTCCTTGATTAACACAGACACTGCTGCCTCTGTGTTCTTACAGGTAGCGTTAATCACTCACCAAGTCTGTATTCAGACCCACACCAAAGTGCTCAGAGGAGGGAAATGTTGTCAGTACCTTCAGGCTACATTTTATTAAGTGCTTTCTGTGTTCCAGGCACTGCTCTAAGTATCTCTCATGGTTGGTTCTGTTTAACCCTCAAAACTACCTAATGCAGCAGGCAGAGGAGAAAAATGAGACCCAGAGACACTAACGAAATTGACACAAGCTAGCAAGTGTTGGAGTCAGAATTCAAAACCCAGCTGAACCCACCAGTAAGACCCCACACATGCTACCCAGCAAGCAGGTACAAAGAGGAGGTTAATTATAACAAAACCCCCAGAGTAAGGGCGTCAGCTGACACCCGCTGAGAATTTGGGGGTCTTTGGGAATGAGTGGGGCCGGGAGGCAGCAGCCTCATTGGAGAGATGGTAGCAGCAAGCACGGGAGGAGCCCTGGCCCTCTCACAGCCCAGGCAGGGACCAGGTAAGGGTGGGCTCCCTGTGGAGGCCAAGCCAGAGACCCGGGCGAGTAGTCAGTGACCAGGGGCCATTCTGAGCACTGCCCGATGCGGGCCACTCAGCTCGTCTTCTGGTCCAGCCCACCCAAGGCACTGGGGCAGCCTCTCCAGGAGAAGGTGCTGTCACCTCTAAAGAGAGCAGGTTTAATGAGAGACCTGGTCCAGCGGAAGCTTGAGGGAAGCTGGGAGGAGAGCTTGTTCTGCTCTGCGCCCCAACGATGGAGTAGAAGGCCGCGGGAAGAGTCTTTGCTCCAGGTAACAGAAAGAGCTGTCAGAGCTAAACAGAGGGGTGGTCTCATCCAGGGAACAGAGGGAGCCTCAGAGTGAAACTCCTGAAATTGCCTTGGAGCTAGGTCAAAGAAGAAGGATATTGGTAATTGCACTTGTTAATTCTAATTTAACTCAGCTAACAGCAGAGTGAACCGTGAACCTCCAGATGTTTCCTAAAGGAAATCGGTCCTGAATATTCATTGGAAGGACTGATGCTGAAGCTGAGACTCCAATACTTTGGCCACCTGATGCGACAAACTGACTCATTGGAAAAGACCCTGAGGCTGGGAAAGATTGAAGGCAGGAGGAGAAGGGGACGACAGAGGATGAGACAGTTGGATGGCATCACCGACTCAATGGACATGAGTTTGAGCAAGCTCCGAGAGTTGGTGATGGACGGGGAGGCCTGGTGTGCTGGAGTCCATGAGGTCGCAAAGAGTCGGACACGACTGAGCGAGCTGCTCAGGGAGGATGGGGGTCAGATAGGGCCTGAGGTGTTCAAGAGAGCCTTCAGCCCAGAGGAGGGGATTTGCTGTAGCTGAAGCATTTCTCTGCACAGGCGCTTGAGGCCCAGACCAGTGTCCTGTGTCGTCCGAATCCTGTGCTGAGCTGGTGTGACCTGGGCACGAGCATTACGCCGACACACAGGCAGGGTGTGTCAGCTGAACATCACAGGCACCCATGGGCTGGGTGACCACGGGAGGCTTCTTAGAGGTGCTGGACCTTGAGCCAATCCTTCAAGGATGGGTGGTAATTGAAACAGTTGTAGGGAAAAGAAGAAGGTGAGAGCGGAAGAAATCTACAATTCTGTAGGTATTTTAAAACAAAAAGTCACAAAACACTGTAGACACCATGATTCACTTTTTGCTAAAAACTTGTATGAGTATACACATATGCATGCAGACACTTGTATCTATTCAAAGGATGATATATGGTGGTTTAGTCACTAAGTCATGTCTGACTCTTGTGACCCCATGGATTGTAACCTGCCAGGCTCCTCTGTTCTCTGTCTATGGAATTTCCCAGGCAAGACTACTGGAGTGGGTTACCATTTCCTTCTCCAGGTGATCTTCCTGACCTGGGGATCGAACCTGGGTCTCCTGCATTGCAGGCAGGTTCTTTACCAACTGAGCCACCACGGAAGCCCCAGGACGATATAAGGAAGAATATTTATGAAAATGTTAGCTATGTTATCATTGGGCATTACTTTCTTCTTTGTATTTACCTGTATTTTCTAACTGTTCAGCAGTAAGCATGTATTACTGTGTAACGTGGCTTAAAGGGTAAAGAATATGGGCTGCCTGAAGTCCTGTTGGCGTGTAGATACTCTGTAAGTTGCTACCTGCTATTCTGTGAGTTAGAATTCTTCCTAGGTGTTACTGAGGTAATGGACTCCACAGGATTTCCGAGACTCCTAGGATATGGAACAGAATGGTTTACGAGCACACTCTCTGAAGACTTGCTTGAGGCCATCTCCTCAACTTGCTGGTTAGTGAAGTGGAATAATGGCGGGACCTACATCTGACACTGTCTGAGCACTCCAAAAATGTTACTATTGGCTTCTCTGTCTCTCTAATTCTCTCTCTCTCTTACATACACACCTACTCTCTCTTACTCAAACACTGCTCTCAATTATCCACATGAAGGTAGTGTAGATGAACCAGGGCTTCCCAGCCTTCAATATGCACATAAAAAACCTGGAAATTTTGTTAAAATGCAGGTTCTGCCTCAGGAGGGCTGAGCTGGAGCCCGAGACTCTACATTTCTAATGAGCTCCAGATGATATCGCACTGCTGATCCGTGGACCACCCTTTGAGATGTGAAGGTGAGGACAAGTTCATGTGCTTTTTGGACATCCTAGAACAAATGCTCTCCAGTGGATTCAGATATTACGTGTCAAACATGGACTCCTCTTGGGCAGTATTGCATCATCCTGTTCCTCTGGAAACATAAATACCTACTTCTGTGTGTGAGACTCTGTGCTGGATTTTCTGGGACATCAAAGTCTCTGTTGTAAGGCAGCGCCCCTGCCTTAGGAGCTTATACTCAACACCTAAACATAAAAATGTAGGCAGCCAGTGAAAGGACCTATTCTGAGTGCTAAAGGAGGGCTGCAGACGGTGAATGAGAGGGAGACTCCAGGGTCTATTCTGAATTCTGTAGAGAACTTCAGTCCAAATACTTCCTTTGAAACGTTGAGGAGTAACACATGCTCCGGATGCAGGGTTTTGCATTAATAAGTCTTAAGTTTTAATGTGAGAGTCATGTCTCTGTATATAAATACATGCTCCCATAGGATTCATGAGGTTGTGGTGTATTGTTTTCGTAGTTACCAGTCTTCCTCATTCCTCGTTAGTGGGGGAGCCAGGGGAGGAGATATGGAAGTCATCAGGAACATAAATACACGGGGCTTGCGGCCATACCACACCGCTGCCTCCATTGTTTAAGGAGCATGTTTGTCTCAGGCAGCTGCATACTGCGGGGCTTTCAGCTCCTGCTTTATTCCATTTGAAAATTATTATTTGCTATGGAAACAGTGATGTCAAATTGGTACAGGTGGGGCTGGGGGCCATGAATAAATACAAAGTAGTTCATCACAGGGGGCTCGAGATATTATTAGGCCTAGGAGTTGCCCATTTGTGCAGGTCACCCCTCACAGGCCCCGTGTTTTGGAGGCAGCAGTCTGCCAGGCGGGGGCAGGGTGTGGGTGACTCACTTGGAAGAGAGTGTCCATTTTGGTTTTTATTATTTTAATTGACATATAGTTAATTTACAACACTGTGTTAGTTTCTAGTATGTAGCAAAGTGATTCATTTATATATATATATATACAAAATCTATTTTCTTTTTCATATTCTTTTCCATTGTAAGTTATTACCAGGTATTGAATATAATTCCCCGTGCTCTACTATGGAAACTTGTTTATCTGTTTTATACATTAGTTCGTATCTGCTAATCCCAGACTCCTACGCCAGCCTTCCACCCTTTCCCCTTTCGTAACCATCAGTTTGTTTTCTATGTCTGTGAGTCTGTTTCTGTTTTGTAAATAAGTTGACTTGTATTATTTTTTAGATTCCACATATAAATGATATCATATGGTATTTGTCTTTCTCTGTTTGCCTCACTTCACTCAGTATGATTCTCTCTAGGTCCAAGAAAGTGTCTGTGTTTGAATAGCATAAGTGTCTTGGAGTACAGAGCCCTGCTGCAACAGGAGGTGGTCTGCCCACAGACCGCGCGGGGAGGAAGAGAGAGGGGACCTCATGGGGCACATTGACAGTGTGATCAAATGTTAGGATATTTTCTTGAGTGGTTGTTGCCTCAGGAAGCAAGAGCTTTTTTTTTTTTTGGAGATAAGGAATCAGGTGGGAATACTTTGAAATGGCAACTCCGAAACGGGTCTCTCTGAGGGTGCTTGGGATTGAGCAGACCTGAAGCTGCTGGGAACTGCCTTGGGGCCCAGAGAGACTCTCCAGTGCTGGTCCACAGGGAGGAGGATGTAACAGGACTTCCAGCAATATCGACTCTTTTTTATCAGGTGCTGAAGTGGCAACCCGTTCCAGTATTCTTGCCTGGAAAATTCCATGGACAGAGGAGCCTGGTGGGCTACAGGCCATGGGGTCACAAAGAGTCAGATATGACTGAGCCACTGACCCAGTTATGTTCCCAGTGTTATGTGCTTTGATTCTCCCAATAGACCTTATGGCCTGGACAGTAATGTTGTGTCCAGCCCACGGATGTGGAGACTGAGACTTAGCAGGGCCAAGAGCTTGACAAAAGTCACAAGGGAATAACTGAGAGAGATGAGCCCATTCTGGTTCCAGAATCTGCTTTCCTGTTCTGTGTCCTTAAACACTGAACCACAGCCCTAGAGGGAATGTAATCTGCCAGCAGTGTTTCCTCTCACTAGACCCACACAACTCATACCTTGGCCTGGACGGAGCATCCGTCAGATCAGGGCCCCTCCAGGGAGACCTGGAGGGTGACCAAGCTCTGTCTGCCACTTTTCACCTGGTGAAGGTGGTGAAATCGTAGCCCCAGGGCTATGCTCAGACACCCCTGAACCGCTCACAGAGCTCCTTCCAGGGCTCCAAGCCCGTACTGAGCTTCACAGCAACAGTGAGAGGCCCAGGCTACCCCCTGGACAGATAAGAGGAGACAGAGCAGGGATAGCTTTGGAGGTATACTCAAAGTCATTCAGCCAGGAAGGGGCCAGACCTTTGGGTACAGAAGTTGGCCCTTGACTGTGCTCTGCTGCCTGCAGGCCAGAGGCCTGGCAACTGCTGTGTGGGAGGCACCACCACGGACCAGGATGTGATCAGGGCAAGGTTGGAGGCCCCGTAGACTATTGCCTTTGACAAGGCTGAGGGCAAACCAAGGCCAGAAGAACCTTCAGCTAAATTTGCAACGATTTAACCACACATGTTCCAAACAACCCAATTAAAAAATGGGCAGACTTAAAAAGACATTTCTCCGAAGAATACAGACAGATGGCCAAAGGCACATGAAAAGATGCTCAACATTGCTAATTATGAGAGAAATGTATATCAAAACTACAATGAGGTATCACCTCACAGTGATCAGAATGGCCATTATCAAAAAGTCTACAAATAACAAATGCTGGAGAGGGTGTGGGAGAAAAGGAACCTTCCTACACTGTTGGTGGGAATATAAGTTGGTACAGCCACTATGGAGAACGGTATGGAATTTCCTTATAAGCTAAAAGAGTTACCATATGATTCATCAACTGCACTTCTGGGCATATATCCAGAAAAGACAATAACTCTAATTTGAAAAGATACATGCACCCCAAGGTTTTTTGAAGCACTATTTACAATAGACAAACATGGAAGCAACCTAAATGTCCATCAACAGGTGAATAATAAATAAGGTGAGGTATATGTGTGTCTGTATATATATATATACATATATATATATATATATATATATATATATGCAGTGGAATATTACTTAGACATAAAAAAGAATGAAATAATGCCATTTGTGGCAACATGGATGGACCTAGAGATTATCATATTAAGTAAGTTAAAGGTATGGTCATGTATGGATATGTGAGTTGGACTATAAAGAAAGCTGAGCGCCAAAAATTTGATCCTTTTGAACTGTGATGTTGGAGAAGACTCTTGAGAGTCCCTTGGACTACAAGGAGATCAAACCAGTCAATCCTAAAGGAAATCAATCAGTCCTGAATATTCATTGGAAGGACTAATGCTGAAGCTGAAACTCCAGTACTTTGGCCACCTGATGCAAATAACTGACTCCTTGGAAAAGACCCTGATGCCGGAAAAGGTTGAAGACAGGAGGAGAAGGGACAACAGAGGATGAGATGGTTGGATGGCATCACCGACTCGATGGACATGAGTCTGAGCACACTCCGGGAGTTGGTGATGGACAGGGAAGCCTGGCGTGCTGCAGTCCGTGGGGTTGCAAAGAGGCGGACACAACTGAGTGACTGAACTGAATGACTGAAGTTAGAGAAAGACAAATATCATATGATATCACTTATATATGGAATCTGAAAAAAAAATGATACAAATGAACTTATTTACAAAACAGAAACAGACTCACAGACCTAGAAAACAAACTCTGGTTATCCAGGGGAAAGGGCAGGAGAGGGATACATTAGAAGCTTGAAATTGACAGATACATACTGCTATATATAAAATAGAGAAACAGCAAGGTCCTGCTGTATTTCCCAGGAAGTTATAATTGAAAAGAATCTGAAAAAGACTATGTATGTGTGTGTATATACATACATACATACATATACATGTGTGTATATGCAAAAGTGAAAGTGTTAGTTGCTCAGTCGTGTCCAACTTTTTGCGACCCCATGGACTGCACCCCTCCAGGCTCTTCTGTCCATGGAATTTTCCAGGCAAGAACACTGGCGTGGGTAGCCAATCCCTTCTCCAGGGACTCTTCCTGATTCAGGGATCGAACCCGGGTCTCCTGCATTGTAGGCAGATTCTTTACTATCTGAGCCACCAGGGAAGCCCCATATATGTAAGTAACTAAATCATTTTGCTGTCCACCAGAAACTAACACAACTGTGTATCAGCTATACTTCAATAAAAGAAATAAATGACTGCACGTGCTTCATCCTTCTCCAGGACCGTCGCCTCCCTCTCGGCACCCAGGGCCTTTGTCCTGACCTGTGGCCTCCCAGGAGGGGTTTGCTGCTGCTCCATCCCCTGTGCACACGCTCCACGGGCATCACTGAGTGATTCCCATGTTCCAAACTCGGAGCTTTTCGGGGAGGGGCTGGCAGGGCCCTGTGAGCTAGGCCCCAGCTTGAGGGTCAGGGTTGGTGAGGATGAGGCTACATCATAAATGCTGACTTTGCCCTTACTCTGTATCCTCTATGTCTACCTGTAGGAATTGAAAACTCAGAGAAGACAAAAAGAAATATTCCCAGCAGAAAGGATACGTGAAAAAGCCTCCCGCCGGTTCTAACAGCATCTGGATGTGACAGGGAAAGGCGCTCGGACCCCACAAGCCAGGGCAGTATCTGGATGAGGTGTGTAGCCGGGCGAGGATGGTGTGTGTGGGAACGGTGCTTCGCAAACTCTGAAGTGACACTTGAATGTGGGTTGCTTGTTTTAATGACATAAAATACATGTCTTAGAAAAATATCCAAGAAATGAAGCTCACGAGCTGGGGCAAATTAGAAGTGAACTTTACAATTATGTAAGCCATTCAGAGGGCTTCCCAGGTGGCTTAGTGGTAAAGAACTCACCTGCCAATGCGGGAGAAATGGGTTTGATCCCCGGAGAAGAAGGAAATGGCAACCCGCTCCAGTATTCTTGCCTGGAAAATCCCACGGACAGAGGAGTCTGGCGGGCTACAGTCCATGGAGTCGCAGAAGAGTTGGACATGACTTAACAACTAAACAACAAGAAGCCATCCAGGGACCCCAAATCAAACAGCGCCTTAATGTTTCACAGGTTGCTGGTTTGAGGTCCAGTTTCTAGATTTCCTTTTGAGTTCTTTCTTTCCAGAAGGTATATCCATCTCCCTACCGTTCTCTGCCAGCACTTTTCTTCTCCACCCCCACCCAGGGCTGTGACATATGTCTGTGCGGGTTGTCCCCAGCACAGCTGCGGGCCACGCGGGGAGGCATTCACATCAAAGTCTGCATGAGTCAGACCATCGATTCTTAAACTCAGCTGCACACCGGAGTCCCTTGGGGGACTGTAAACATTATTGATGTCTTGGTCGCTCCTCCTCTGATTTAACTGGTCTAGGTGCAGTCTGGGCCCTGGGACTTTTAGGCTGCTCAGGAGACTCTAATATGCAGCCATGTATGAGGACCGCTGAGTCAGACTAGCTAAGAATGGCATCCCTTGAGATGTGTGCAATATGACCTGCTAGCCCTTCCACTCAGCCCTGCTTGCCCCCAGACACGATCTTCAATGACCTGAACTCGCTAGTGGGAGAGATCACAGGATAAATACACACTTTTCTGCCTTTTGAATCGTGTGTTCCCTCGGGCTGGGATTGAGGTTAAGAAAAGCGTGGGTGCTGATCTCTGAGCCTTTGAAGGCTCTCTTACACTTCTTGCATCCTTCTGAGGGACAAGGGAGAGGCAGGGGTCTAATGCTGCTGAAAACTGGGAGTTTTTCAAGCCTGGTTTTGGAGGCTACCCAACTCTAGTGCTCTGCCCAGGGTGAGCATGCTGTTTTGATCGCCTGGCTGAGAGAGTGATTTAGGTCCTCAGAAGAATCTGGCTTATTTCCCCTGGTACCTAGGTCATTCCCTGATTATAAATCAACCACTGTTAGCAGCTGCATTTCGCTCTCCCAGTCCACAAGGGAACTATGCAGTCTTTACTGAATTAGCAACTTAATTGCACTAAATATAGCTCTAATGCCCCCAAAGAAGTTATGGCAGCTCCCAAAGGTGTCTGGCTTCCCACCCTCTCCCCTTACCAACGTCCTCTCCAAACTCAAGAAGCAGGTTAAACTCTGAACAATTTGAACTTACTAAATCACAAGCTCCTGGAATGAACACACTTTGTGTTGCATATGTCAATATCACCAGCTCCTGCCATCTGAATTTAATGTCATCGTTTCCACAACAAATAATGTCCTTCAAGTGGGACAAAGGGGGAGACCAAAAATCCCACAAAAACCCAGAGGAATGAGACAGATATGTGACACAAGCAAATCCATGGAGTTGAGGTTCAGTCAAAAAGCTCGCCTGTTTTATATCCTGGATGCTCTGTAACTCATTGATGCTCCCCGCTGATGACTGCATCTGTCCTTCTAAACTTACAAGTTGAACTTCTTTGGCTGAAATCTTGCATCTGGCATTTATATTTATACTTGGCATTTCAGAATTAATATTTTTGGTTCAGCAGAGGGATCTAAAAGAAACAGTTTCTGAAAAGTTCCAAATTCTTGAGCAGATATTTGAATCTGACTGAAGTGAGTGAGAGAGAGAGAGAAAACCAAGTATGGAAGAGGCTGATAGTGATTACCCGATATCTGTTCTACTTTTTACACTTTGCAATGGAAAACAGTATTTTTTTATTTTAATTTTTTAACACCAAAAATATTTTGTATTGGTATACAGTCGATTAACCATGTTGAATTGTTGAAACAATCACCAAAGTTTCAGGTGAACAACAGTAATTTTTAAAAATTACATTTCCCAGATGTCCTTGTAGCTTGGTAAGGCCACAGACCAAATTCTGGTCAAAGAGTTAGGAGTATGATGTGGAACTTCCAGAAACTCTTGAAATGAATCAAGTCAGATAGGAAGTGTATCCTTTTTTTCTTTTCTTTTTCTCCTTCATTCTCGACTATAGACATAACACTGGAGCTTCAGTAGCCATCATGGGCCATGAGATGCCTTTGAAGAGGAAAGCCAGGTGCTGAATGAAGAAGGCAGAAAAATAGGCCACTGATGATGTAATACAAGGGATAAGCCTTGTATTATTACTATCTGTCTCTGAATTTATTATATGTGAGAGAAAAATAAGTTTATTTGGGTTTTTTATTTATATGAAAACAAGTCTAGTCCAAATTGATAGCAAAGGATAGGGTAAAACTAATAGAAAAGTCATTTCTTATACTATGTCAGTACATTTTTGCCCATGTTAGTCCATCTGCTAAAGTGAATAACTTGATTTAAGAGCTTGGACATGACTATTTCTTGTGCTCAGCAAGGTTAAGCCACATGCCTAAGGTTACCCAGCTTACTTATTAAGTGGCAGAGGCACTATGCTTTTACTTAAATGTGCTGTCTCTGTTGGGGGGGCATGAGTCAGTAAATAGAACTCTGTAGGGTTTGCAGTTTTTCATCAACAATATTATGTTTAAGCCTCAGTAGGCTGTGCAGGTCAGGTCTGGCCTGCATCCGTCCCAAGCCCAGTGAGTTGGGGAGACATTTGTTTACCCCAAAGATGCTGAACCTGCTTGGAATCTATTGGACTCTGTGAGTAAGGTTTCTGTGTGTCTCCCTTTCATCCAGCCCCCACCTATGATGCCCCCGTGTAAATGGTAATAGACTCAGTATAACAGGAGACTGTTGAAGTTCTGCAGAAAGTTGCCTTTGCTTAGAGGATTTCAGTTACAGGTAGTTCCATGCACAAGGTGGGTTGCCCTCCTACAACTGGGCTTTGAAATCCAGCCAGTTAGTGTGCTAACAATGTAGCGTGAGAGAGCCTTCAACAGCTGACATGGCTAATCGGCAGCATGAGATATGTCAACCCATCAAAATGAAAGAGAAGGAAGAGGAAAGCCTTTTTGTTTATTTGGGCCATTCTGGTTCAATGAGTGTGGGTGATGATGAAATTTATTCAAGAGAACTTTAAGTCACGCCCAGGAAATACCAATGAGGGGACAAGCTGTAGGCTTTTCTCTCCATACCCCAAAGAGTCTGTTTTCCTAACGTGGAGCAGAGCTCTGAGGGCAGTGCTAGGTCCTGGAGTGAAGCAGTTTCCTCCATGGACCACAAGGGCTCTGGGGGCACGTGTATGCAGGCCTTGGTTCACTGCTGCCAATAGGATGGGCTTCCGAAATGTTTGTCACTCAAAGAGTTGAATGAATCCCTGAGTACCTGCAATACTAACCCTGAAAAATGCTTTTTCAGCATCATGCCTTAAGACAGTGGTTGACATGGGAATAAAACCCACGGAAATACCGTTGAAATAGTTATATCATCCACATAAAGATGGCTCCTCTGTAGCTGGTCTTAGCATTTTTTCACACTTAAAGAAGGCAGAATTAGATTCTGCTGTGTAGAACACAGCAGAATTTATTTCTCTCATTTATTTATTTACCATGTGTCTTGAGGGATCTTAGTTCTCTGACTGGGGATTGAACTCATGCCCCCTAAAATGGAAGTTCAAGAGTCTTAACCATAGGACCACCAGGGAATTCCCATATTACTCTCTAATTTTTTAAAAAAATCTTTATTGAAGTTGTTACCATGTTGCTTCTGTTTTATGTCTTAGTTTCTTTGGCCCTGAGGCCTGTGGCTCTTAGCTTCCACACACCCTGCACTGGAAGGTAAAGTCTTAACTACTAGACCTCCAGGGAAGTCCCTTTCTCTCTAATTTAAAAGAACTCTTCAGTAAATTACCAGGCAGCCTCATAGTCATCGGGGACCCAGACTACTTCTATCTTTCTATTCCATCTTTGTAAGGAGTAGCTTCCATCCTCAAGGTCATCTCATTGTTCAAGACAACTGCTGAAGATACTGTGATTATGTATAAGTTGTAGTCTTCAAGGAAGAAAAACAAAAAGTCAAGAAATGAATTCCCCAACTATCTGTTTTCTAGTCAGTCTTCAAGGAACCCCCTTCCAAAAACTCCTACTTACATCCAGTTAGCCAGAACTTACATATGGCCACACGTAGCTGCAAAGGAGGCTGGGAACTGTAGTCTTTCACAGGGCATTTGACCACCTCCCCCTGGTCCCCCAATAATATATTCCAGCAGTTCTCAACCTTTTGGGCCTTAAAAACCTTTTATACCTGTGAAATTTACTCAGGAGCCCAAAGAATTTTTGTTTATGGACTATCAGTATTTCCTATTTACCTTATTAGAAATTAAAATTTAAAAAGGATAAAATATTCATTTATTCATTTAAAAATTATACTGCATGTGTCAAATCATCACATTGTACACTTTAGATATCTTACAATTTTTTGTCAATTATACCTCAGTAGAGCTAGGAAAAAAATTAAAACAACTCCAGGACCTTCAAAAATATTAAAAAATGAAAATTACAATTATTATAAACCTTTTCTGTATAAATAGAGTATTTTTCTAAAGCAAAAAAAAATGAGAAATGATAGTTTTCCATTTTTGCAAAGTTTTTATTATCTTACTTAACAGAAAATAGTCAGACTCTCAGATCTTATATCTGCTTCTACATTGAATCTGTTGCCATATGTTGTTTTGACTGAGTTTTATGAAGAGAATTTGGCCTCACACAGATGTATAGTAGGAATATGTAGAAGTATTTTAAAAGTTTTTCAGATAATTCTATATATTCTTCTTGGATACTAGACCAAAACCTAGGTGGTAATTTCTGAAAGGCTAGTTGCAGTGTGGAATCTGAAGTTGAATCAATGAACATTTTGTACTGTTACATTAAAATCCATTGGTCTGTCTTGCACTCTGAATGCATTTTCCCCACAAATGATTTTGTAATATCCTGTAGTGGTCATGTGGAAAATATTATTTCGCTGAGTTATACAGACCTTTCAAATGTTGAAACATTTCATTATATAAATTTTTAGAAATTACCTTTTAAAATATCAATACTGTTCTGTAAAGAAAATCCACTTTTAGAGAAATTGTCAAGTTCATGATGATAAATAGAAGGTTTCAGGAACTCTAATTTTCATTTGAAAGGTTGAAAGTTCTCATTGGCAACAAATACTGTCAGTTATTTCCTTTGGAGTGACATGCTCACTTTGTTCAGCTTTCGAAACATGTCTGCCAAACGCCCAAATGAATGACGCTGATGCCTCCGGCCACAGGCCTTCAAGGACCACAGGGTCAGCTCGGAAGTCAGCTGCGATGACCAGAAAGGTGACCCCCGAGGGTGAGCCCCGTGGCCTCTGAAGGACTCTAACGAGGCGCAGACTCACTCCAGCCTGATCCTGTCCTCTGTGCTCTGCAGACAGAGCTTTCTGTTTCCCCTGTGCAATCTATTTGCCTCCTGAAAAATTCCAAGCGTGTTTGTGGGGCTCCTGTTCAGTCTGTTGAGGGATCAGGGCATCCTTCCTGGCTGAAGTGGGATCAGACCAGCCCCACGGGCCCTGGAGGAGGAGTCCCGGACAGATTCCAGGAAGGAAGAGGGCAGGGGCAGCTGCTGCAGACCCTCTCACACCCGCTTGGGGAGGGGGGGAGGGTGCAAAGGTAATCCCGGGGGCTCCTTCTGGTTTACTTAGGGGGCCTTGTTTCATTTCTGAAGGGACTGTGGTGGTGGCTCTTTGGTAAGTGAATGGCTGTCTGCTGTGAACAGTTCTTCCCAGTGTGAAGAAGGTGGGGTTGAAACAAACCATCAAAGAAAGTACCGCATGGAATCAGATTTCTGACTCTATTTGTGTGCTGCTGTTACATTGATGTTGGTCAGTGTTCTATCCCATGGACAGAGGACTTTAGCAACAACATATATGTGTGAAAATTCTTCCACATACATAGTGAAAACTCTGTTCTTTCTCCCAGAGACTTTGTATGTATGTATCTGTGTAGAAGTTTTATTTGTATTATATTGCATTGTGTCCATCTATATACCACATTTATTTCTATGTGTCTTGTGTGTTTGTTACATATATAAGCAACAGTGGCAATGAAAATCATTTACTCAAGGACTCAAGAAGATGAAAAGTGAAAGTCACTCAGTCGTGTCTGACTCTGCGACCCCATGGACCGTACAGTCCATGGAATTCTCCAGGCCAGAATACTGGAGTGGGTAGCCTTTCCCTTCTCCAGGGGAACCTTCCAAACCCAGGGATCGAACCCAGGTCTCCTGCATGAAATATTAAAAACATTAAAAGTACGTGGAGGTCTATGGCTGATTCATATCAATGTATGACAAAACCCACTGAAATGTTGTGAAGTAATTAGCCTCCAACTAATAAAAAAAAAAAAAAAGTACGTGGAGGAAAAAAGTGTATTCTGCAGTGGAAATGCAGACACAGAGAATAGACTTGACACAGTAGGGGAAGGAGAGGGTGGGATGAATTGAGAGAGTAGCATGGAGACATATACGTTACCACATATAAATAGCAAGTGGGGATTTGCTATTTGTGTCCCTCCTCAAGGTGACGCAGGGAGCTCAACCCAGTGCTCTGTGACAACCTAGAAGGGTGGGTGTAGGGAGGGAGATTGGGGGGGGTTCAGGAGGGAGAGGACATGTATACCTGTTGCAGATTCGTGTTGATGTGTGGCAGAAACCAACACAATATTGTAAAGTGATTATCGTCCAATCAAAAAAGAAAAGTACATGGAGATCATTTAGTTTTCTTCTTGTGTGCTAAAAATAATTTTAGGAACAGGAAATACATGAACATGGTAAAAAAAAATATTAACTAGCATGAATTAAAGTGATAAAGAAGTCTCCCATCCTCTGCCACAGACATAATTATTACCAGTTCTTATGTCTCCTTTAAGAGATATTCTATATATTTAAAGAAGAGTATACACACACATACCCTTTTAAAAAAAAAAATGTGTTCATTTAAACTAATGAAAGGTCAGAGCAGGAAAATCACATAAGCTTCATTTCCAGCCCCCTGTGTGTAAGCACAGACTCTATCATACATATTTGTGTCTTATGATTTACACATGTGTAGGTTTTGTGCTGGAGGACAAATTCTTTGTTACAAGAAAACTTCTGGAACCTAGAAAACTGACTTCCTTCCCAGTTCACCTGGTTATTAATCTTCCTAAAAGCTCAAGACAAATAAAATCCCCATATCTGAGACCTTTGTGGTATCCCAGAGGCAGGTGAGAATCATTCCCATGGAGTTGTCTTCACTTTCTGATTTGTCATCAATTCTTAAGAGCAATGCAGTAAAGGTTTATTTAGTACAGCTCTCTGTTGATTTTATAACCAACTGCTGACTGCTTGGAACATAAAATCTTGATGATTTACAGGTAGTGAGTGGGCAAGAAATCCATAAATCACATTGTATAATAAAAGAGTGTAGGTGAACAGACACTCACACACACACACACACACACACACACACACAACCTTCAAAGGAAGAGTTGTAGGTAAGACCAGAAAATACATTGGTTTTTAATTTGAGAACTGAGAACTCATTGGTAAGAGGCCCACAGTCAGTAGCCTCAGAGAGTTCGGTTATAGCAGGTGATGGTACAACTTTTTTAGTGTAGGGTGAGAGGTTTAATTTCTTAAAGAGGAGATGCTGGTTCTCACTTTTGAAATCTTCAAAGGAGTTTTTATGGTCTCTGGAGGAAAAAACTTTTTTTTTCCTAAAAAGTTTCACCAACTAAGCCAAAGATGCTTATGAGTATCAGTTTTCTGATATTGAAACTCTTGAAATTATATGCGACAGATACTTCTCCAACACTTGAATATCTTTTTCTTTTCATGAAAATTATTTTCTAGGACGATGTTTGGGAAAAAATTCTCTAATGATATGCTAAAAGTAGAAAAAAATAAGTTTCTAATTCTAGTGGAGTCCTAGAGTTTCAGGGAACTTACAGAGAGGGAAATATGAATTGAAAAAAATCTTGAAAAACATTTTTGTTTGGAAAGCAAAATTTAATAAATATGACTCTGCTACCATGTCATGCCAACTCTCTGCCTCTCAAAATATAGTATAATGTAGACAGAAATTTAGGATCCATTTAGCCAAAAGCCAATCTCATTTGGATACTGATTCAAACAAAACAAAGCAGTAAAAAAAATTAAATAGAGAAAATCAAGAAGGTTGAATACTGACTAAATATTTGAAGACATTAAGGAATTATAAATTTTGAGGGTGTAACAACAGTGTTGCATTTTTTTTGGAGCCTTTATCTTTTAAAGCTACACAGTGAAATTTTTTAGGATGAAATGGTTTGATGGTTTGGTTTTGCTTTTTAAAAATCCAGTTGGTGGGGGGCGGGGGGGATAAAAGAAGTAAGATTGGCCATGAGTTGAGGGAAGGTGAGGGCTACAGAGGGTTTCACATACTAGTCTCTCTACTCTTCTACTTCTTTGAAATTTTTCATGATAAACGGAGCTAAGTTGATCTATTTGTTGTCTATTTGAAAAGTTCATTTATTCATTTCACATTGATTATTCAGTAGGAACTGAGTGTCAGTTATGTGGAGGCCTTGGCAGGAGGACTTCAGTGACTGCCGAGGGGTGTGAGCAGTAGGCACCTGGCTGTGACCCGCTTCCGAGGTGAGACACACCAGCCCCCCTCTGGGGTGTGGGGTTTCTGCTTAGCATCACTCCGCTGACCTAACACTCAACACGGCTGCTGAGGAGCCCCAGAAGTGGGAACTGAAGACAGATACCCAAGGCCAGCTCATCACAAACAAGCAGCTTATTTTTATACTGTACCCCCACCCCACCCCTCCCCTAAAATGTGGGGTGAGCATTTACAAAGCTGTTTTGGAGCAGAACCACATTTGAAACTTACACCCATGCCTGATACAGTGGAACAAAAGGGTAACTGATGGCAGTCTCCAAAAGACACTCACCTCCCAGGGCCCGGCAGGAGGAAGTGGATGAGACTGCAGCAGAGACCTCAGCCCGAGTGGAGAAAGAAGCCTAAGAGCTTTGCGAAAACTTCTTCCCTTAGGTGCCTGAGCCTCACTTCCCAGCTTCAGTGGTCCTCTCCTGCCACATCAAAGTCGCCAGCTGTCAGCGGTGTCAAGCCCAAAGCCCCAACCCAAATTGACTCCTGAGAGACGTTAATATTTAGTTCTTAAAAACCTGTCTCCTTTGACTGACAAGCTTTGTTTGGAATTACATGTAAATCGAAGAGCCTGCCCAGCCATGGCACCCCAGCAAAGACGGAGGGTGGAGGAGAGGGTGTCTCCTGGTGCTCTGGACTTCACCAGCAAGGTCAGTATCACACTGTATACGCCTCTGGGTCTTGCTCTAACCAGCAAGTGTTCAGAATCAGATCGCATCCCCCTCCTCATTAAAACTCTTCAACAACTTCCCAGTAGTTCTGCAGACATAGGCTAAGATGTTTGACAAGGCCCCGTGAGTTCTGATTGGGACACCAGATCTTTCAGCCTGTACCTACAGCCAGGGCCACATCCCACACCAGGAATCTCAGGGTGGACACCACAGCCGGACCAGGCAGACCCTAAGTCACTACCCCTAACCGTGATCCTCCACTCAGCCCTGAGAAGATGCTGAGAGAGAATGAGTAAAGGCAGATATCCAGACAATAAACCTGAAACTCTGCCAGGAGTGTGTCCTTGCTGGCCAGAGACCTGGGATGAGTACAGGGGCCACTCAATGGACTTGCCATCATGTTGATCCTGCAACCCCGAAATGAAGACAGAAAGAGAGCAAGGTGGGGTTGTTTCAAAGCCAGAGAGTTGGTGGATATGATTTCCTGGGTGTTGGACGGCAGCTCTGTTTGGGGGCTGTAGCAGCAGTGAAATATAAAGGTATACACAGCCTGCAAGTTGCCCTCCAGTACCATCCCCCCACTCCACGGTCTTGCCAGGCTCCACCTCCTCCTCTTTGTCTAGGATCAGGTACTGTTCCTTTAGCTCCCAGCATAGTCCCCAGAAGTCCAAGGAGTCTGATGGCATGGCTCTCCGCGTAACACTACTCCCAGGGTTCTACAGGGCAGTGGTCCTAACTTCACATCTGCAAGGAAGCCCTGATGACCCTTCTGACTAGTCCAAGTCCCTCTCTTATGGTTCTGGGACCAGGGATAAGTGATCAGTACCTGTCTTCCTCTCTAGACTAGAGGCTCCACCAGAGCAAACCCACAGCTCCTGTTCTGTGGGTTTGCCTTTTCAGTGATTTATCCCCACTTGCTGGCCTCAGTCCTGACACAGAGGAGATGATGAGATGAGATCGTCCGCTAAGTCGTGTCTGACTCTTGGCGACCCCATGGACTGGGGCCTGCCAGGCTCCTCTGTCCATGGGATTCTCCAGGCAAGAATACTGGAGTGATTTTCCCCACCCAGGAATCGAACCCAGGTCTCCTGCATTGCAGGCAGATTCTTTACTGACTGAGCTATAAGGGAAGTCCAAGGGAAGACAGAGGAGATGCTCAGCAAATAGGTGCTGAATTCCTTTTTTTGGAGCCCCACCTCCCACCTTGAGCCATCAGCTCTGATGCTCTATCTTTAAAAACATAAATTACCTCTGTGTTAGCACTTTTTCTGTCTTGGGACAGATGGTGTTGAATGACTCTGCTGCCTGGAACTAAACCTCACCCAGCTCCCTGCATATCAGACTCCAAGCATCACCATGACAAACTGGCTATCCTACCGTCCCACCTTCCACACTCAGATATCCTTTCCTAAGACCTCTTCCCCCTTTGAGCTACCCTTGCCACTTGCCAGAACCCAAATCCAGGAATAAAAGTTGTGCGGTGGATGAGGATGAGGAGGGAGAAGGAGGAAGGTGTGTAAGCAGTGACGGTGGGGATGGCCCTGGTGATGCTCCACCGTGTCCCTGTCCCCAAACTTCCTCCCTGACCTGATGGTCCTCAGGCAGGAGTCCAGTAGTTCATGAATGCATTGAGTGTAAAGCTAGTTTCTATAAAATGAATTATATCTTTCAATTACCTTCTATCAGTGAACATGAAAATGAATCCTCATACACAGAGATTTCATCCCTAAGATGAAATTTGTAAGAGTACAAATCACAATAATAATATCAAGCTTATTTTAATCATATCCTAGGAAAACTAGATATTTCTGATCAAGATTAGTAAAAATCACTCCATATACAAACGCAGTACCCAGGCCCTAAAGGATTGCTGTGTCCCGTCTTCCTTTGGTATGAGCTTCCCTTTCCTCACGTGGCCTGGCCTCTGTAACCTGTGGAAAATACTTTCTTTTAAGCCCTGATGGTTTTATCTGTCTCTTCTGAAGTCTGTGAGTCTGTTCTAGTTGTCAGTTCAGATTCTTGGAGGTTAAGGGTACCAAAGAATTTTTTTTTATAAAGAAGGTAAGCTTATCTTAACCATAAAGATTGTTTCTATGACTCATGGTTTTCCAGGTGTTGACACAGGAGCTCTCTTCTGAGTTAACAGATCTCATCTATGTGAAGGGAAGTGATCGTGTTCTGTTGGCCCCTGGGTCCAGCACAGATCCTGTCCTGGGGTTGATGGGCTTCAGCCTTGCTGAAGAACTGCTGTGACCCAGTGATAACTTAAGGACTTATTGACTTCATTGTCCCATTATTATTTATTTCATATGTTTAATCCAGCTATCTAATACTATTCTAACGGGAGACGTTCTTTTATCCCACTTAATTCATTTGTTTTTGCAGACTTTAAGATATCCAGAGTCCTCCAGGGGCATCAGCTGGCCACCAAGTTCTTACAAACATGCAGATCTCCTTTAGGGGCTGAGAACAGGCACTGGAAAATCTCCATGTGAGCCTGTTTTCTGTCCCCTGCTTCCTTCCCACCCCTACTCTCACTACTGTGGGAACTCCCAAAGTCACAGCAGTAGTGAGTTTTCCCTTGGCTGTGCTGTACTGTGCTTGGTCGCTCAGTCGTGTCTGACTCTGCGATCCCGTGGACTGTAGCCTGCTAGGCTCCTCTCTCCCTGGGATTCTCCAGGCAAGTATACTGGAGTGGGTTGCCATGCCCTCCTCAGGTTCCCTTGGCTGCTAGAGCTCAAATGAAGACACCAGTGCCTCCCACTGGGAAAGGGATGGGTGGTGGATAAACTGGTGAAATTCCTAATCCTGAACCATATCCAGAGGATTTCTAGCTCTATCAGAAGGACATATCCCCACCCCTGCCTAATTTTTACCAACCAGAGAGATTCAACCTCCCACTTCTCCCACCCTCCCCAAATGGTATCTGTCAAGACTTCCTGGTTAGACAGCTCTGCTGTCTAATTTCTGAAGGTCACAGCACAGCACACTTCAGCTGTCAGCAACAAAACTAAAATGTTGTGCCCTCAGCCTCACAGTCTAGCGAGAAGGGGAGCATATCTCCTCATATGGAGGAGGGGAGAAGCAGGCAGAGTCCTCATCTCCCAGCGGTGTCTCTTCTAGCTGCTCAGCATCAGGGCTGGACCTGAAATGGAAGCAGAAAGGACAAGATGCCTTACAGCCCCCAGCATGACTCTCGAAAACGATGCCACCGTCGCGGCAACAGGCCACATAGAGATCCGCAATCTCCCACCACCTCCCTTACAAACGGAACACACCATAGATTGTGACTGCCGCAGCTGGGAGGGGATCGTCCGCACTCCACACGCCCTACCTGCCATCTCCAGCGTCCACAAAGGAAGGGTAGTCCTGGTCGTCAACAAAGGCAGCATTCTCCGGAGGGTAGATGGTGTAGTACTGAGGGGGGCTTGGCATGGTGGCCGCCACCGCTCCAGTCGGTATGAGGCCACATGGGTTCACCACTGGCGGCAGGTAGGTGGGGTTCATCCCCATAGGCTCTTGAGAGCCATATGGAGGAGGGATATACTGCACCACAGTGGCGCCATGGAAGGTGATGGGTTGGTTGATACCAGTGAACACAAAGGATTGTCCTCCCGCCGACTGCTCCGGATCTGGGAGCCTCTCCTCACTTTCTTTGCACCACTGGCAGGACAGCATTTTGAACTTGCACACGGCAATCAGGATGAATGTCACCCCCACCGACAGCAGGATGGGCCCGAGGAGCTGGGTCCATTCGAAGTGGGAGACCCCTTGGTATTTGATCCAGCCCATGATGGTGAACGTGACCCCCACCAGTCCCAGGAAGATGCCCGAGAAGAGCAAGGTGGCCCCCGCCTTGTCGTCGTCTGACACCTGGATGTCGGCAGTGCTGGGTGTGTACGGAGTGACCGAGAACACGTTGAGAGGGAAGTCCTCCATGCGGCTGCAGCCCTGCTCCATGGTCCTCATGCCTCCAGGGCAGAGGGGTTGTGAGAGCCCCTGAAAGCAGAGCCCAGGAACCCCTGGTGCAGATTAGTTATGGAAGAACTTTGGGCTTCTGTGGTTAACAGAGTAGAACATTCAAAGCCCCGAACTTTGTTTAGGAGAACAAAGGTCTGAGAAGTGAAGCCTGAAGCTTTCTCATTAATTTCATCAACGGTTGGAGGCCTCTGATTTGCAATTCAATGACAAGCGCTCTCTCTTCCACATTCATTCCTTCACTCATTCAGAAAGTTTTTACTGAGCACATTTTATGTGCCAGGAGGTACTTTTTTTAGATGTGTCAGGGGCTGCTCCAAGACACTGTTTTGTTGTTGTTTAATTGCTAAGTTGTGTCCGACTCTTTGTGATCTCATGGACTGTCAGGCGCCTGTGTCCATGGGATTTCCCAGGCAAAATTACTGCAGTAGGTAGCCCTTTCCTTCTCCAGGGGATTTTTCCCCACCCAGGGATCGAAACCTCATCTCCTGCACTGACAGGCATTGGGAGGTGGATTCTTTCCTGCTAAGCCACCAGGGAAGCTCTCTTCACACCCTACCCAAACCAATACTCTAGAAATGGCAGAGGACCTCTAGGGCCCTGGGTTGTGCAGGGGCCCTAGATGGGTCCACCACATGCTCAGGAATCTACCCCAACTTTCCTGCTGGGTCAGCTCACTAGAAATAAGCAGAGAGCTGTTTGAGGACGGTCTGTTTTCCTCCCCACCTCAGGAACCTCTAGTTGTGATGACACAAACCTTCACAGCAAGTCTCGCAGAGTCCTGAGGTCCTGCTCTTTCCTGATCAGCTCCAAGTGCCTTTTCTGTCAGCATCTGGGGAGCAGTCGCTGCTGTGGGAGAGAAGAGACACCCTGGGAGCTTTTCCATGCACCGCATCATTGGCAGAGAATCGGGTGTGACCTGGGGTCTCAGGGACACGCACTTCAGACCCTCTGCTCACTGGTGGCAGCACAGTCCTAGGTTTCCATGGTGAAGTAAATAGCTGCATTTTCAAGCCTACTGTATTTTTGCAACCACACCCAAGCTGATTTCAGGAAGAAAACTTGCCCTTCCGTGACGTGATCTGTCATTCATAACTACAGAACTTCAGAAGAGCCCCATCGATATTATTTTAAAAGATTTTTTTGATGTGGACCCTTTTTAAAGTCTTTATTGAATTTGTTACAATATAACTTCTGTTTCATGTTTTGGTTATTTTGGCCACAAGGCTTGTGGGATCTTAAGTCCCCGACCAGGGATGGAACCCAACACCCCTGCACTGGAAGAATGGAGTCTTAAGCCCTGGACCGCCAGGGAAGTGCCCAGTCCCTCCAGTTTCATCTTTCATGGAGCAGTAACTGTAGCCCTGTTCCTGTCTCCAAACAGATGTCTCTCTTCAGTGGTTAAATATTATATCCGCTCCCTTTCGCAGGCATGAGCTCAAGGTCCAGGAAGAGTTGTCCTCTTGCCCTATGGTAGGGCTTCCCAAACTTGCTTGATGATAAAAATCACCTGGGTCACTATTTTAACTGGCAACATCTGAGTTCCCACCTCAGCTCAACAGAACTAACATTTCCAAGAGAGGGAAAATGCCCCAGGTGGCTCTTATCATCAGGGATCTCTGGAAACCTCACATTAATCCCAGGTGCTCCTGGGAAACCAGGGGGCTTTTCTCCCCTGCAAAATGCCTCTCCCTGCTACAGGACAAGGCTTGTGGCCGGCTTCACTGCCAGACAGACAGGAAAGCAAGCAAATGACCCTCTCAGGTATCTCCCTGCAAGTGTCCTAAAGCAGCAAGGATGGAGCATTGTTGCAATAGGTGTGGTCTGCCCTTTTCCCCACGTGGCTAGATCAGAGATCCAGGGAAACCAACTTTTCTCATTAATCATGAAAATTCTGATCAGCTAGCCTGACATTCTTTTCAGGCACTTAATCCCCGAGTTAACAGTTGGGCTCTGAAAGCATTGTTCTTCTAAATCGTTCAGTTCATGTTTCCCATTTTTCTTTAACTACAGCCACTTGCAATTAAGATAAGAACTGAAAACTGAAAGTCACTTAGTCATGCCCGACTCTTTGTAACCCATGGACTGTCCATGGAATTCTCTAGGCCAGAATATTCCTGGGGATCTTCCCAACCCAGGGATCGAACCCAGGTCTTCTGTATTGCAGGCAGATTCTTTACAAGCTGAACCACAAGGGAAGTCAAGATAAGAACTGGAAACACGGAAAGAGGAGGCAAGAGAGATCACCTTCCTCCAAACAGCCCTTGAATCCAAAACTAGAATGGGTTCTAGAGCACACAGGTAAGAAAATCCTAGTTGTACTTTCTTTTTATTTCATTTATTTTTAATTGGGGTGTAGTTGATTTACAATATTGTATTCGTTTTAGGTTACAACAAAGTGATTAAAAATGTTATAGATGATACTCTAGAGTTATTATAAAATACTGGCTCTATTCCCTGTGCTGTACAATTTATCCTGGTGGCTTCTTTATTTAATACATAGTATCTTGTACCTCTTTACCCCCTACCCCTGTCTTGTCCCTCCCCATCCCCTCTCCCACTGGTAGCTACTGGTTTGTCCTTTATATGCACAAGTCTGTTTCTGTTTTGCTATGTTCATTCATTTGCTTCATTTTTTTTCAATTCCACATATAAATGATAGCATACAGTATTTTTGTTTCTTGGCTGACTTATTTTACTAAGCATAATACCTTCCAATTCCATCTGTGTTGTTGCAAATAGCAATTTTCATTCTTTTTTGTGGCTAAGTAATATTCCATTATATATATATGTGTGCATATATGTGTATATATATATATACACTTCATATTCTTTATCTATTGATCTGTTCATGGACACTTAAGCTGCTTCCATGTCTTGGCTACTGTAAATAACGCTGCTGTGAAAGCTGAGGTGCATTTATCTTTTTTATTGAAGTATAGTTGATTTGCAATATTATTTCCAGTGTATAGCAAAGGGATTTAGTTATACATATTTTTCAGATGATTTTCCTCTATAGGTTATTATAAGATATTGAATATTGTTCCCCACGCTGTACAGTAAATCTGTTTTATATGTAGAAGTTTGTATTTGTTAACTCCGTATTACTAATTTATTCCCCCCCTTTCCTCTTTGGTAAGTTTGTTTGTTTTCTGTGCCCATAAGTTTGTGTTCTGTGTCTGTGAGTCTTTTTCTGTTTTGTGCATGTATCTTTTTGTATTGCTGTTTTCGTTTTCTTTGGATATACACCCAGCGGCAGAATTGCTGGATCATATTATGGTTCTACTTTTAGTTTTTTGAGGAACCTCTGTACTGTTTCCATAGGGGCTGCACCGATTTACATTCCCACCAACAGTGTAGGAGGATTCCATTTTCTCCACATTCTCACATATGTTATTTGTGTTCTTTTTCACGGTAGCAATTCTGACAGGTGTGAGGTGATATCTCGTTGTGGCTTTTATTTGCATTTCTCTGATTAGCAAAGTTGAACATCTTTTCATGTGATTGTTGGCCAGGTGACCATTTGGGAAAATGTCTACTTAGGTATTCTCTTCATTTCTCTATTAGGTCAGGGTTTTTTATATTCAGTTGTATGACCTATTTATATATTTTGGATTATAACTCCTTATCGATTATATCATTTATAAATATTTCCTCCCATTCAGTAGGTTGTCTTTTTATTTTGTCATTGGTTTCCTTTGCTTTGCAAAAGCTTATAAGTCCCATTTGTTTACTTTTGTTTCTTTTGCCTTAGGAGAGGGATTCAAAAAAGCTATTGCTATAATTTATGTCAAAGAGTGTTCTGTCTATGTTTTCTCCTAAAGATACGATGTTTTCAAATAAGTTCTCTGCTCCTTTCTCTCTTGTTTCTCCTTCTGGGACCTCTATAATGTAAATGTTAGTATGTTTGATGTTGTCTCAGAAGTCTCTTAAACTGTCCTTATTTCTTTTTATTCTTTTTTCTGTGTTTTCCACTAACTATTCTTCCAGCTCACTAATCCATTCCTCTGTATCATTTAATCTAATGTTGACTCCTTCTAATATATTTTTCATTTCAGTTATTGTATTCTTGGGCTCTATTTGATTCTTCTTTATCCCTTCTAAGGCTCTGTAAAACTTCTCACTGTGTTCATCCATTCTTCTCCCAAGTTCTTTGATCATCTTTATGATCATTACTTCAAACTTTTATTGAGTAAATCCACTTTATCTAGTTCTTCTTCTGGGGTTCTAGCTTGTTCCTTGATTTGGAAAATATTCTTTCTGCTTTTAATTTCTACATATCTGGTAGATTGAATACATTTCCCAACATTGGAGAAGTGATCTTTTGTAAGAAATATACTAGGTATACCAGGATTGCACCCCTCTCTGGTCCCCAAAGCCATATACTCTAGGGGTGCCCCGTGTGTGGGCTGCCTGGGTCTGCCTGTGGTGGAGGCTGACTGCCGTAGGCAGTCTGGTAGATGTGGCTGGCGTTCAGTCTGTTTGGTTGCCAGGCCCTGGTTTCTGTGGAAGCGGTTGGCTGCTGGTTAGCGGGGCCAGAATGCAAGGAATGCAAGGCGATTGGCTATGGAACTCTAGGGGATCCCAGGGCTAGTTTTGATTCAGTAGTGGGCAGAGCCAGGTTCTGGGGTGGGTAATTGTGGGACCAGGATTTCCACATCTAGTGACAGCCGATTGGTGGGTGGGGCCAGTTCCTGACACAGCTGGTTCCAGGGTGTCCCACAGCTGGTGTTGGCCCCCTTGTGAGAGGGACTGGATCCCAAGATGGCTGGTTGAGGAGTCCAAGGTGTCTCTAAGCTGGTGTTGCCCTGCTGGTGGGTGGGGCTGGGACCTGAGTTGTCCTAGAGCTAAAATTGGCCTGCTGGTGGGCAGAGCCAGGGCTGAAGAGGTTCTGGGCTGGTGCTGGCCCACCGGCGTGTTACCTGCGTCCTGCAGTGGTCCTGAAGCTGGTGTCCCCTTGCTGGTAGGCAGAGTTGGGGTCCAGAAGTTCCTAGGACTGGTGCCTACCCACCATTAAGCAAAGGTCCGTCAAGTCAAAGCTATCGTTTTTCCAGTAGTCATGTATGGCTGTGAGAGTTGGACCATACAGAAGGCTGAGCACCAGAGAACTGATGCTTTTGAATTGTGGTGTTGGAAAAAATTCTGGAGAGTTCCTTGGACTTCAAGGATATCAAACCATTCGATCCTAAAGGAAATCAGTCTTGAATATTCATTGGAAGGACTGATACTGAAGCTGAATCTCCAATACTTTGGCCACCTGATGTGAAGAGCTGACTCATTAGCAAAGACCCTGATGCTGGGAAAGATTGAAGGCCAGGGGAGCAGGGATAAGAGAGAATGAGATGGTTGGATGTCATTACCTACTCCATGGACATGAGTTTGAGCAAGCTCCAGGAGATGGTGAAAGGCATGGAAGACTGGCGTGCTACAGTCCATGGGGTCGCAAAGAGTCAGACATGACCGAGTGACTGAAAAACAGCCAAAGGGCTAGCGGCAGCCCCCTGGCAGGCAGAGTCAGGCCCTAGAATCTCTGGTTGCAGAGCCCACGCTGCTCAGAGCTGCTGTCAGACTGCTGGTGGTTAAGGCTGATTCCAGACGCCAGTGGCTGTGGAATCGAGGCTGTCCTGAATCTTGTGTCAGCCCACCAGTGAGTGGATCCTAGGGGCAGCTGGCTGAGGGGCTCAAGGTGTCTCGAGCTGGGTAGGGCTGCTGGAGGGCAGGGTTGGGGCCCAGCAGGTCTGGGGGAATGGCTCTGCGCTGCTGGTGAGCGGGCTGGGTCCTGCCATGGCCGGCTGCAGGGCTGTGTTTGTCCTGGGGTAGGTGCCTGCCCACTGGTGGGTGAGGCTGGTCCCGCATTAGAACCCACTTGCTAATGGGCAGGACTGGGGCCTGAGGGATCCTGGTGTCTGCCCGCTGAGTCTTCCGGTCTCTGGTTAGAAGACCCTGGGGTCTTGGGTCTAATGCCTGTGCCCTGGTATTTGTGGCTAATTTCTGGACCCTTTGGTGCACAGGGCTTTGTCCAGGGATGGCTGTGGATTCAGGGAGCCCTAAGGATGCCTGCCTGCTGGCAGGTGGGGCTACGACCCCACCTGGCTTGTTGCTTGGCCTGAGACATCCCAGTACTGGTGCCTATAGGTTAATGGGCAGGAGGTGGGACTAGGTCCTGAGGCTAAGAAGCTGTAGGGAGGATTACAAAATAGAACTTGCCAGCGCTAGTGTCCACAAAGTGAAGGCGCTCAGTCGTGTCCGACTCTTTGTGACCCCGTGGACTGTAGCCTACCAGGCTCCTCCATCCATGGGATTCTCCAGGCAAGAATACCTGGGTTACCATTTCCTTCTCCAGGGGATCTTGCCAACCCAGGGATCAAACCCAGGTCTCCCGCATTGGAGGCAGACGCTTTAACCTCTGAGCCACCAGGGAAGCCCCCAGTGTCCACAAGCTCCCCAAAATAGCTCCTGTCAGTGCCTATGCCCCAGGGCGAGCTCTAGTTGCCTACTTTTCAGGAGACTCTCCAAGATCAGAAGATGAGTTTGACCCAGCCTCCTTTCAAATGACTGCTTCTGCCCTGGGTCTCAGACTGTGTGACATCTTGTGTATGCCTTTTAAGAGCGGAGTCTCTATTTCCCACAGCCCTGTGGGGCTCCCAGTAGTAAACCCTACTGGTCTTCAAAACCAAATGGTCTGCGGGCTTGTCTTCCTCCAGCAGGACTCCCAGGCTGAGGAGCCTGAGTGAAGTTTAGACCCCTCACTCCTTGGGGAAGACCTCTGCAATTGTAATTATTCTCTCATTTGTGGGTCACCCATCTGGGCTCCTGGGTCTTGACTATGCTGTGACTCCACCCCTCTTACCTGTCTCACTGCGGTTCCTCCTTTATCTCTTTAGTTATAGAAGATCTTTTCTGGTAGATTCCAGTCTTTCTTACCAACACTTGCTTTGTAAATAGCTGTCATTTTGGTGTGCCATAAGAGGAGATAAGCTGAGGTTCTTTCTGCTCCACCCTCTTCTCTAACGTCTTGGTTCAAATCCCTCTAGTTACACTTTTAAGGTCAACTTGACTCAGCCTCTCTCACTGAAAACTCAAATCCTGTGTGTGTGTGTGTGTGTGTGTGTGTGTATACATATATATAAAAATTGGAATCTCCTATATATAGATAGATACCAATTTTTAACAAGCTGGATTCAATAGCATATAACAAGTATTATATATCATGACCAATTGAGATTTATTCCTGGAATTCAAGGATGATTCAACATATGAAAACCAATCAGTGTAATCCACTGCATTAACAGAAGGAAAGGAAAAGACTCCATGTGCTCATTTCACTATATGCCAGGAAAAATATGTCAACATTTATCAAATACTTACAATGAATCAGGCACTATTCTAGATATTTAATATACATAGTTTCATTTCATCCTTTTGACAACCAGGTTACAATCAAGAGAAGTATGCTGATTATTAAGCTGTTGTGAGTCTGCTCCAAACCCACCCTTTGATACTTTGCTTTGACTGAGACTCTGCCAAGGACATTTTCTTTTGCCCAATGGTTCCATATTCAGTTCTGTTAACATGGGGCATTAGAGGGAGATTGCAAGGTGGAAGGAAGGAGAAAGCAATTACAATTGATTCTTGAACAACAACTGCATGGGTCCACATAAACTGGGTTTTTTTTTCAATAGTAAATATACAGTACTATATGATCTGTGATTGGTTGGATCTGCAGATACAGAACTAGAGATACAGGGAAGCCACAGATACCAAGGGCCGCCTATCAGTGATGCCTGGGTTCCTCAGCTGTGTGGAAGGTCAGCGTCCCTGACCGCTCCCGCCGCGTTGTTCAAGGGTCAGCAGCACTGTTTCCTGTCTTGCTTTCGGCTACTGTCAGTGTCACTCCTGTAGCAGTTCTTCATCCTAGTAGCAACAGTTCCAATTTTCAGTTTCCCTCCACACACACCCCCAGACCCCGCCTCACTGTGCCCCTTCAAAAATACCACCAGCAGCGGAACAATGCGCTCTCCTCAGAGATTCACTCTTTCTCTTTGTAAATAGATTGCTGCTTTATTTTAAAAGGCTATAACTCAGGAACAGTCAGACAGCAGAGGTGCACAGGGCAGGTATGGGAAAGGTGTGCAGCGCTCCCATCCTCTCTCGGAGGGCACCACTCTCCCCAAATCTCCTCGGGCTCACCAACCCAGAAGCTCTCTGGCCCCTGCCCTTTCAGACTTTAATGGAGGCTCCCCAGCGATTCTGGAAACTCCTGAGATGCCAGCACAATCTGAGTGACATCCTTTATTCAGAAAGCCAGGTGCCAGCTCCATAGGGTCCCATCTCTGAGCTTCTACATTCTAATGTATTTCCAGCCTTTTCCCTCTGTTCCCCCAACCTATTTTTCTTTTTCTTTTCTGACTATCTCTGAGTTACCTCAGAGTTCACATTTTGCCTTTTCAGTCCTCTAATACCTGTTTAAGTAGTTTCCTAAATTAAGTCCTCGCTATTAAAATAACTAATATGGTTGGTGTTTCCCTGACTGGATCCTGGGGCTTCCCTGGTGGCTCAGGAGGTAAAGAATCCAACTGCAACACAGGAGATGTGGGTTTCATCACTTTGTTGGGAAAACCTCCTGGAGGAGAGCGTGGCAACCCACTCCAGTATGCTTGTCTAAAAAATCCCATAGACTGAGGAGCTTGGCAGGTACAGTCCATGGGGCCACAAAGAGTCAGACAGGACTGACGTGGCAGCGTGGCACAGCAACGGTATCCTGACTAATACGTGGTCCCAACAGTGGGTTTAGGAAACAGACCTACAAAGATGGGATTCGGGAGTTGGTTTGGTCTTTTTCTTGCCCCCGCATATGATGCTAAGCTCACTGAAAAATGGAACATTAACAACCCATGGCATGCAGTAACATCAAAATTAATCAAAATATTACCTGCGGTAGGCTGCAGAAAAGTGGCTAGTGAAGAAAGAGCCTTAGGGACCAAGGGGCTGTCACCTAGAATGATAGTGATGGGCTGTGAGAACTGTGGAAAGGAGATGGCCACTTCGGAGTGCCCTCAAATACTTAGAAAAACAACCACCTCAAGTCTTTAAAATCTCAGCCCAAGTAATGGTGAGAAAGCCAAAGAGTTACTACTGGCCTTAAAAGAATCTATTCTTTCTAGTGTCTACAGGGCTCACTGAAAATCAAACACAAAATTTAAATATGCCATTTACATAATTACAACAGAAGTTTAATTCACAACCTTATCAAGTTTCTAATATGAAAGTTAGGAGGTTGATTGTGAAGCATTGGGAACTTGAGACTTGGAATGAGGATACCCGTGTAGGCTCAGAGGAAGTTGAGAATCTTGAGCTCTGAGTCATTCTGGGCCATCCTTGTTGGCAGAAGCTCTCCCCACTTATTTTACCTGAATATGCTATAATAACCTTGCCTTCACCAGCAAAGGATGCCTATTCTCAAAATTTGTGCCAAGTACCTTTTACTGCTCTAAACATATTAGATTTCAGCATATTCTAGGGGTATATAGTACATTTTCTTCTGACTCAGAAAAAAACGGAGAACTCTGCAAAAGACTTTTAAGATTTAAAAAATTTGTATTGGCATAAATGTGGACAATTTGTAGACATTAATCCTAAGGATGCTAGACCGAGGAGAATAGAAAATAATATTGGATTGATAAATTTTTGTGTAGGTGCACTTAACAGATATTCTAGATTTAATGTTAGTGCTATTAATTTATTATTACTTAAAGTTAATGTATTCTAGATTTAATGTTAATGCTAATTTGTATAGCTGGAGGTGACCTTACTAGTATACTTGGTTGGTTGATTGGTACGTGGACTCTACTGTGGCTTATATTCAGTGAGGTTGAGACACCAGAATTTCTCTGATATAATGTATAGGAATTCAAAGCCTTTGAGAGAGAGAGCTATTGGAGTGGACTTTTTATGACTGACCTTTATACCTGTTTTCCACGCCTTGATCCCTTCTCCAAGGACTGAGAAGTACCCTAGTGCAGAGAGCATCAATATCCTTGATAAACTTGCTGATGGCTATCTTCTCTAGGCCAGGTATGATATCAAGAGATGTCGCCAATGAGGTGGGTCCCCTGATTTTAGTGGTGATGATGTGGAAATTTCAGACTAGTAGAAGCCAAGAGAAAGTACTTAATAGCCAGAGACAAGATGACTGCATTTATTATAATGGGTATTTTGACCTACCTTAATCTCTGGCTATGGTTAATTGATCATTGTGTCCCTAGGAATGAAATAGATGAGTACACTACTAAAATGTTACTTGGTGTGCATAACAGGAAAAGCTCCAGATCTGGTGACCAAAACCTGACCCGTGTCATCACAACAGAGAGTCAGCCTTCTTATTCAGTTTTTGAATCTAATCCATTCATAGACCTGGAGCGCCTTGATTGGACAAGAGGCTGGTTCCCCTTGAAAAAGAACCCTGCCACACTGCTACAATATACATACTTTAAATCTTCATCCAACTATTTTTCAAAGGACATAGAGCCATTTGCCCAAAACTCTGGGGACTGATGTACCCTGAGTCTGAACTGACATTTTTTCTAGGGATCCAAAATGCCACTGTGGTCCATAAATAAAAGTGGGGGTTTACAGTGGTCAGGTGCTAAATGGAACTTTGTCCTATTGAATGACAATGGGGCCAGTAGGTCTGTGAAACTACCCTGTGTTTACTTCCCCAGTTGCTGAATGTAAAATCAGAATAGAAATACTTGGCAATTGGCAAATCCCCACATTGACTTTCTAATCTGTGCAGCAAGGGCTGCTATGGTAGGAAAAGCCCAGTAGAAGTCTTTCCTTATCAGGACAGAAAAATAAAAGCTGTGATACTTTCCTGGAGGAAACTGCAGAGATCAGTGTCGTCATGAAGACTTGAAATATACTGGGGTGGTGATCACATCCTATTTCATTCACCCCTTTGGCTTCTTAAGAAAGCAGGTAAATCTTAAAGAATGGATGTTTATTATCATAAATTTGTTTATTATCATAAATTTATTATCATAAATCACCACTTGATAGTGGTGATTCCAATTGTAGTTGATATTCCAAATATAGATTTTAACTAGAGAAAATCACCTGATATACAGTGATTGATCAAAAAAAAAAAAAGACTTTTTTCTGCATCAGTTTATAAGAGGGCTTCCCAGATGGCGCTAGTGGTAAAGGACGCACCTGCCAATGCAGGAGACATTAGAGATGTGGATTTGATCTTTGGGTCGGGAAGATCCCCAGAAGGAGGGCATGGCAACCCGCTTGAGTATTCTTGCCTGGAGAATCCCATGGACAGAGGAGCCTGGCGGGCTATAGTCCATGGGTCGCAAGTGTCAGACTGAAGCAACTTGGCACGCAGGCAGTCCAAAAGAACCAGGTCTTTCTATATTCTCTCTTCAAAATTTTTTTCAGTGTAAATAAACTATCTCAAATGATTTATAGTATCTCTGATCAAGTAAGTCTCTTCCTTCAGTTTTCAATTTTTATTTTTACTATCATAACTTCGTGCACAATAAAACTATCCAGTTTCCCCTTGCAGTTGTTGTTCAAGAATATTTAGCATTGAAACTTGGAAAATACGTGTTAACTAAACCAACATTGTGAGCCTTTTGTCCTTAAAGTGAGCAATCAATTCCTTCATTTTATCCAGAATGTAACCCTTTGTACCGGTGGAATAGTTCTTCTCCAATGAATACAAATAAGAATTCAATTTTGAATTCAGAAAGCCTGGCTGGTAAATGTTCACAATGATTAATAATCGTTAATTTTAAATGTGTTGAAAGTATTTGCATTCAATACACACTTTCCTTTTTAAAAAGAGCAAAACTTTCTTTTATTTAATTCCTCTAAATAAAAAAATGCAGGGGTAAATTCTTTGGGGTGGGATTCTAAGTGAAAGCAGTGGCTGGAGATACCTCAGGACCCCCCCTTATTGAAAATTTCTATACCAGATATTATCTGATCAACCAGGAAGTTCCTCATAGACGTTGTAAATTAAAGTTATCTCCCTTGGGCTCCCCTTGCTCCATCTCCAGCTGCATCAGATACGCAACTAACTGAATCAGAGGCAAAATGACTCAAGATGCAGTTACAACAACAAGTGAAAACTAGTCAATTAAAACTAAATACTTAAACAACTAGCAAATTATTCAGCAAATCAACCTAGATCCATTCTCATGTATAGAACTAAGACTTGTTAAATCACTGATGTTCATGCTTTTAAAAATGTTAAAATCATTCTTTAACTAATTGTTCAAATAGTACATTAGAATATCTTTTCTTTTGAGCACCCTTTTCAGTTTGGCTGCCTCTTTCAACCCAAATATTTTTTCTGCCCTCTCTAGAATCACCTCCTTCAGAAGTAATCATGACATTTTCCTTGCAGGAAATTTTAGGCAGTGTTTTATTGTTGGTTTGATTGTGGTTTATAATCTTGATAGGCTTTGCTTCTTATTGACACCTTGTATTTATATTTCCAGATTTTTTTTCCTTACAAGAAGTTTATACATTTTATAGAAATGGAATTGCATGAAACTATGTTATTCATCAACTCTCTTTTTACCTAATAGCTCATGCTATCTTTCCTAATCCATACAATTTATTTTTTAATATTCTGACATAGATAATTGTTTCATACAATTATAGCTGGGAGTTTCTCAACAAGAGGTATCTAGATATCAAATAGAAATCAAGGGTTAAGTTCATTTTTTTTTTTGCAACTATAATAAAATCCATAATCTGTATGAGAATCCAGGGTAAACAATTCCCCACCTCCCCATAGAAAAACCTTGTTTATTTGATTAGACAAAAATAAAATAAGCTGCATAGGAACAATTTTAAAGTCCAAAGAGACACCAACTTTGTTCTAAGGCTGCAATAACTGATATGGCATCTCCTGGCTACCTTGCCCAGCCTCCTCTGTGGACCACAGCAAAATATTCAGAAGCCTGTGAGCTAACACAGGAGTTTTTTTTTTAACACTTTTCTGTTGGTAGAGAACCAGAGGAAAACCAAAAGAACGTTCAACCAAGCCACATGATCTACACTTGAAAATTAAAGCATTTTGCTGACTGGCCATGACAGTGAATGGACAATATTAAGCAAGATTCATTAAAAAAACCTAAAACCCTCCCACCCACTGGAATATACCTAATGCTGCTGCTGCTGCTAAGTCGCTTCAGTCGTGTCCGACTCTGTGCGACCCCATAGACGGGGTCGCACAGAGAATATACCTAATAAGCTAGTTAAAAATGACTTCCCTTATCCCACCCACCCTCTTACCTGCGCTGAATTTAGGGGAAAAGAAGGGGAAAAAAAGGAATCTTACCACTCTAAAAATAAGAACACTGCAGAAACAGGAAAAATCTTCCTCTGAAAAAGATAACTACACAGACTGCTAGAAACACAAAGAACTCTTCCAGAGCTGGTTATTTAAAGAAAGTGAACACTTTGCTACAAACATTAATATTCAGTCAGTGTGCTCTGAGATAGAGCCTTAAGAAAAATACTACCTGAGCTTGTAAATTAGTACAATCATTAAAAGGAGGTCAATCCTAAAGGAAATCAACCCTGAATATTCATTGGAAGGACTGATGTTGAAGCTCCAATTCTTTAGCCACCTGATGGGAAGAGTTGACTCATTGGAAAAGACTCTGATGCTGGGAAAGATTGAAGGCAGAAGGAGAAGGGCAAGGCAGAGGATGAGATGGTTAGATAGCATCACCGACTCAGCGGACATGAATTTGAGCAAACTCTGAGAGACAGTGAGGGACAGGGAAGCCTGGTGAGCTGTAGTCCATGGGGTCGCAAAGAGTTGGACACCACTGAGCGACTGAACAACAACAAAGAAGGAAGTCTATACCCGTGTGAATGCACAAAACCTTTAGAACCGTTACTGGGTAAATGATGATGGAAAAACCTCCCACCAGGCTGGCTTGTTAACTTGTAAGATCAGTTTTTAAAATAGGCATCATTGAGGTATGTCTTCACCATGACGCTTTTAAACCAAATTCATGAGGATGACAGTGGTCTTAAGGACCCTCTCTTTCAACCAAAACAAAAATTCAGCAAGGGGAGGAAGAGAGGTGGGGAGACAATACAGTGTTATCTTGGTAGCTTGCTTCTCTATTTTATCACGTATTCAATCAACAAGCAAAGGAAAAGAATAACCTATCAAAGAACATGTTAGAGGGTAAACAATTTTTAAACTTAGGTTAAGCACTGTTGGGGCAAGAGTATAGGAAAATAGTCATCTTTAAATCTAATTGGTGAAAATATGACTTGACACGACTTATTTTCTGGAGGGGAGCAATTTGGCAATATCTATTAATATTTAAAATGCACTTATAATTGAATTCAATTATAGGAATGTAACCTATGTATATCCTTTAGATATCTGCACAAAAGCATATTTTAGCAGTATAGACAATGAAGCACTGCCTTTGGGGAAAAAAAAATCTAAATGGCCGTCAGTAGTGGCCTGGATAAATAAGTTATGCTGATAAACAGTGGGGGATCCTGTCACTGTTCCAGAGAGGGTACACTCTCAAGCTGTGTGTTTCCTTTTCTATCATTTTTTGTGCTTTGGAAGAGAGAAGGACAGGGTGTTCAGTTCTGCCCTATTTGTGTTTCTGCTTGGGAACAAATATTGGTTGTGTGTGTGTGTGTTTTTTTTCTGTCATTGTTCAAGAGCAAGGCAGGTCTATGTGAGTAGGTATGGAATAATCTCTAAGATGTGCTGTTGACTGAAGAAAAAAAAGCAAAGAGAATAGTGTATTTACTATGCTATCGTTTTGCAAGGGGAGCAAGGTATACTTGTCATTGAAGGTACATGCATAAAATATCACTGAGAGGATGCATAATCAATCGGGAAAGAGAACTGGGAGAATGTTTCTGTTGTAGAATAAACTACCCCCAAGCTTTGTGGCTTAAACGTAATTCTGTAAGTTGACTGAGTTTTGCTGGGCAGTTGGCTAGGGTTGCAGTCATCTGTAAGCCCAACTGAGTTGGATGTCCAAGATATTTCACTGACATGGCTGAGTTATTCTGGCTGTTGCTCAGAGTTCTGCGAGGGTTGTCTACCAGACCTCCTGCCTGTAGCCTTTCCAGGTATTTCTCTAAGCATGGCAACTGGGTTTTGAGAGGTGATGTCTTAACAGCAAGTGTTTCCAGAGTCCCAGGTGGACTCTGCAAGGCGTCTTGTAATAGCTTTGGAAGTCCCAGAATATCACTTCCATTGCATTCTATTGCTTGAGCAAGTCACTAAGTCAACCCAGACACAAAAGGAAGAGAATTAGATTCTTCCTCTCTAGGGGAAGAACGTCAAGGCCATAGTGCAAAAGAACATGTGAAATAGGAGATACTGTTGTCACTCTCTGGAAAATACAATCTTCGTCTGTGCTACTGCTTGAATTTTTGTCCATGTGAACATCCAAGCATGCCCCAAGATTTTAAATCAAGCATGTTTGTCTGCTATTCACTTACAGTTGGTTAGTAGCCTCTTCTTTCTTTACTGGCAAATTCTCAATGGGACCTGCACTGACGAATCTGTTGCCATCATCAATAATGTTAAATTCTGATTTGTTCTGAGTTTCTTGCATATTTCCACTGTTTCTCAGACTTAAACATCATTTCAATTTTTAAGCACTAATCCACACGCCTAGTTAAACATTATAATTTTGAAATGACTACAGTTCAAAGACTTGAATGAAAAGTGACACTAAAACCGCAAAAACAGCTTTCAGAGCTTACTTATCAGAGAAGTCTGGTGGGAAGTGAAACTAGATGCAGTCACATTTGTTATTGAAACATTTGAGTAAACACATTGTGGTGGGAAGTAAACTTTGTGGAAGCCGTGTGGGTGTGTTATGTGTTTGAGCAAAACGCCTTTAAAAAATGCTTGATAGTGACAAATACGTCTCTCAGCAATCTAGCTGCCCGGCCACGCTCCCGTAGTCTAACCTGTTTTGCTGCTGTGCGGGCCACATTGACTTTGATTTGATTACAGATGAAGTACCACCAGTTCTCTAATAGCAAAAAAAAAGAACACAACAGTATCAAATATTTCAACCATTCAAAGCACGTAAAAGGGAAAATAAAACAGAGCCATGACCTTGGACAACATGCAAAAAGAGCTATCTACTAGTTTTGCTTTCAAATACGCGTCTCAAAACCCTTCACGGTTTCTAAAATTCAGAAAGAATTTCTTCACATTTGGGTAGAAGTGACACTCCATGGCTTCCCCTACCCCTAGCCTATTGTGGGGCGAGGGGTATAAAAGGGGTTGGGGGGGAACAGAGCAGCAGGAGGGGGCTGGACACTCTGCTCTGCACTGCAGACCGGCGTCAACGGACGCTGCAATGGTCCATGCAGTGGATTGCAATGCAGTCACCCTGCAGTGGAGGGAAGATCAGCAAAATCAAGCAAGGTTTGGAGGACATGTTTGGATTCTCAAGGAAACTGGTCCATGGGCTCAACTCTGCATCTAGCTGCTATGAGAAGAAAACAGAGTCAGAACTCACAGCTTCCGACCCTGGTCCTGGTGTCCCACACAAGGCAGGTACTTCCTCCGAGACGTACCTGTCCTTAGGGCTAGAGCAGGGAAAGCAGGCAGCTGTCATTGAGAGAGGCAGTTAGGATTCAAAGCCATGCTCCAACCAGCTCTGTGCCTTCAGAGGGCCAAGGTTGCAGACTTCAGGGAACATGAGCAAGGCCACTCATGTACTCAGGCCACACCCAGCAAAGGACTTGTAGCAGGAGCATCAGTGCACAGTAAGGATGGAACAGATGTGGAACCTCAGCCCTGAGAGGTGAATCTGCACTATATGAATGTCACAGGTCTGTAAGTCAGGTGAAGGTATCTGGGGACATCTCAATAGTAGGAATTGTCCACCACTAACCAGTTTTATTTACTTGAATTGCGTCTGACTGGTGGCAGAGAGTTATATTGACCGTTTACAATAAAAAGTCATGATGGTGGTTGAATCAGAGCTATGTGAGTGTGTGTGAGTCATTCATGTCCAGCTTTTTGTGACCCCATGGACTATAGCCTGCCAGGCTCTCCTCTGTCCATGGAATTCTCAGGCAAGAATACTGTAGTGGATTGCCATTCCCTTTCCTGACCTAGGGATGGAACCTGTGTCTCCTGGATTGCAGGTGGACTCGTTACCATCTGAGCTACCAAAGGAATCCCTGCACTATCAGAGCTGTACTATAATCACATTGAAATTCAAAATGGTCCCAAGTGTTTCACTTTGTAGTAAGAATAACAAGAATGTTTGGGGTAGGGTGTGGGGATCATTGCTGTACAGGGTCCATATACTCATCCCAACTTGTTGCTTGAGCTTCCGTATCCTGGCAAGGGACATCTTTATAAGATGATGAATCTCAGAGACAGGGAAGTATGTTATCTTACCGAGTAGCAGCACAGGACAGTGTGTTTTCCTGAACTGTTTTTAAACTGCTCCTCCATGAAGGGCAGGCACGTGTGTACAAGCTATCTGCTGAGCTCTTGAGTCAGGCTGTCCACAGGGGACACTGGGGCAGGCAGTCCTTGGGGTGTTCCTCCGATGACCTTTTTTCTAACTGAACTGAATGTTACCTTGTTGGGGCTGGAATTTAGGTCACAGCCACTAACACTTTTAGCAAACAATAAGGTAAACCTCCCAGGGGCTCAGCTTGCGGTCCTCGGATTTTCTGATGGGGTGGGTCTGCGTTGGGCAGCAGCTCCTTTCTGAATTCAGGAATGTGTGTACTTGTGTATTCGCTTCCTACTGTGGTCATAACCACAAACTTAGAGGCTTACAAAGCCGCTTATGTTATAGTAGGTAAGGCATCATCTCATCTGGAGATTCTGGGAAGAATCTGCTCCCAGGTTCCTTCAGGTTGTTTGCAAATTGCACCCCGTGCAGATGTAGGAATGGAGGCCTGGTTCCTTGCTGGAAGTCGCGTTCTGCTTCCCCGCTCCTTCTCTCCATCGTTACAGCAGCACTTCCCCTCATTCTCAGACTTCAGATCCCTCTGACTTCTCTTCTGCCTCCTCCTTGCCTTAATCGTGTGCTGTGACAACCACAGGAAGTTCTCTGCTTCTCTGAAAGGTCTGTGTGATCAAATTATTATTGGCCTCAAGGCATGTGGGGTCTTATTTCCCTGAGCAGGGACTGAACCCACACCCCTGAACTAGAAGCGTGGAGTCTTAACCACTGGACTGCCAGGCAAGTCCCATGTATGATTAAATGATACCCACTCAGATAGTCCTCTTCTAGGTGGACTGTGCCATAGAACATAGCACCATCACAGGAATGCTAGCATATCCACAGTCTTGGGGGGAAATGGGTATGGAATCCTTTTTGGGAGGGGGAGGGCTCTTTTTTTTTTTTAAGAATTCTTCCTACCACATTCTGATTCTGTTGCAGAGAGCAAGAGAGTTGTTTTACAAACAAGTGACTCAGCTAAGAATGACCTGGCTGGGCACGTATAGGTTTTGACATTGCTAAGAAGCTGTAAGTAACAGCACTGCAGTGCGTCTTACGATTCTTACGGAGTCCACTTTACTCTCATGCAGGTTTGTCAGGGTGCAGTCCGAGGGCCAGCAGCATCAGCGTCACTCGGGACTTTGACAGAAATGCAAATCTGGGGCCCCACCCAGACCTACTGAAGTAGACACTCTGGGGTTGGAGTCCAACTGAGTGATTCTGATGCTTGGTCAATTAGAAACTATTTCTTCAAGGCAAGTCTCCTCTTCCCTTTTTTGTGGAAATCAAAAGTCAGGGACGGGCCAGATAGGTCATCTCTAAGCTTGCGTCCAATAACCTATGATTCTGTGAATATTATTAAAATGATTACACTGTATAAACAGGTAAAAAAAGGGTACATGTATACACCATTGTGTGTGTGTGTGTGTGAGTTCACACACACAAAGTGGTTAAGGGTGAGCTTAGGCTCACAATCTTTTCTGTGATCAAAGCCTGGCTCCACTGATCACTAGGTATCAACTCCATCAGCTGCTTAGAGTCTCTGAGCCTCGGTTTCCACATTTATAAAAGAGACAGTATCTATGTGATAAGGGTACGAGGAGCAAGTGAGATGACAGAGAAAGAATGGTGTGTTGTATGCTCAGCAACTATCAGTTACATTTATTTATTAATTTTTAAAGAGCTTATTATTTTTTAATTTATTTGGGTGCAGAGGGTCTTAGTGGTTGCACATGGAATCTTTAGTTGTGGCATGCGGGCTCCAGTTCCCTGATCAGGGATCAAACCCAGGCCCCCTGCATTGGACCACCAGGGAAGTCCCTCAGCTACATTTATTTTTATCTTGCTACATTTCTTTACACTTCCCCTTTGGGTACTTGAGTAGCTGGGTCCCTGGTAGGGGTGAACACCCAGGCCTTGCCAGGAGGCCCTGAGACCATTGCCTGGGTACTAAGGATTAGCTGCCACTAGACCTGAAGGCCAAGATGAAACTTCTCCGATTCTTAGCATCAGCAAAAGTCCTATTACAGCAAAGGAAGACATATGGGTGAAGTGCATATGTAATTCTAGGATGGTATTTATCTTCTCTGGGAAGTTGAAAATCACAAGGTGGAAAATTCATATCTTAACGTAGAATCAGCTGAACTTTGGAGTGGAACTGGAAACAATAGGTCTCTGCTGTCTCTGTGTGTGCCTGTGTCTCTGTGTGTTTACAGATTTGCTTATTTTTGGTTTTGTATTTTGTTGTTTCTGTATCTTCAAAGGAGTAGAAATGGTTGAGCCTGGAACAGAGTCCAGATGTGCCTCTGTATGAAGCTCAGGGGAGGAAGTGTGTCACCTGGGGGAACAGAAGGTCCCTCCATCCCATCCCACCCTCCCCTCACCAGCCAAGCCTCACAGAAATCTTGCCAGGCTTGCCGAGAGGCGGGAATGGGAGATGAAGGCCTTGTGGACCACAAGCAGGGGAGAGAAAAGCAGCCATCTTTTCTCCAAGAGTAGCTATGTTCCTCTCAACCTTCCGGATAGTTCTCTGTGGTGCTGGTGTGGGGGAAAGGGCGGAGGCCACCAGCATGAATCGCTGCGGCCTGAAGTGGAATCCGGTCTCCGGGTGTCAGCAGGCGGAGGGGCTGATCCCCGCTGCTGCTCCCCACTGCTGCTCCCCGCCAGAAGCCTCTCCCCAGCCCCCATGTGGCCCCCGAGCCTCACTGCCACCAGGAGAGCGGCTTGGCCTGCGAGAGACACTGCTCTGCTAATAGTCACTATTAACCTCGGGAACTCTCCTGGCAGGACGCCAACCTGGTTCTCCATTCGGGAAGGAGGAATCAGAGCTCCCAGATATCTGTGCTATTGGAGATGGATCTCTGGCTGAGGTCTTAAGCAACTGCCTTTCTTTTCTGTGTCTGATGAAATATGAGCCAGAGCCAGGCAACTCCTCCTCTCACCTCCTCCAGGAAAATGCCGTCCAGCCTCGAGGGAGAGGTGAGCTCCCCCAGTGAGAGTTCAGAGGATCTGGGATGTTTGGGGAAGGCCTGCTAGTTCAGAGAGTCAGAGGCCCAGAAGTACCTCCATAACTGCTCTCGCAACCTAACACCTCACTCACTCCCCAGCCACATGCTTTCCACGTTTGTCCTTTTGGTCCCCTTCATCCAGACCAAATAGTACAACTGGGGAGGTGGTGATTAAAGAAACTTTATTCTCCCTTTTGCCACTCTAGAAAACCTGCCGATTTCAGTTAGTGAGAAGTCTGTATAACAGTATACTGTAATACTAAACAGGGTTTGCAAAATGTCACTATGGAAGGAGCTGTAGAGACTAGCAAATGGTGCTGAGTTTTAAATAATTTAGGAATAAAATGAAGTGATAGTACAATATATGACAATTTACAGTCCATACATGAAACAATGCTCATGTTATAAAACCACATACCTACTCAAAGAGAAATATCTTTCATATCAATGTGGTTGCCTATTGGGAGAAAAGGGATCAATGCTGGGAATGGAAAAAGCAGGAAGAGCAGAAAATGAAGAAAGGGGGAGGGAGGAGGAAGGGGAGAGGAGGGGAGGGGAGGGGAAGAGAGAAACTTGCTGTAAAGATAATGGTAGCAGACTATGTCTTGAGGAGTGTGAGCAATTCTACCCTTTAGAATGAAGTTCTAGAACAAAAGTTAAAAAAAGGAAAGGAAGCAAGCCCTATTTGGTCTAGTCTTTTTATTTTACAAATGGAGACTCAAAAAGATGAATTACTTGAATGAAGAAGGAATTCATAGGGCCTGGACTCCATCTCAGGCCTGTCTGTGCTGATCGTGCGCGGCCACCTCTCCAGTGGACTCTGAACTCTGTGCTTAGCGCCTGTGGGAATGACAATGGAAGGATAAGACCCCCCTCTGGGCAGGGGAATCTTGAAGAACAGACACTAATCACCCCTGCCTCCGGACACTATCTATAGGAATGTAAGCACAGGCTTATCAGTTATTAACTATTTGGAATGTAACTGCGGGCTTATTGATTATTGACTGTTTGAACACATAACACGTGAATGATGGGGTTATTGTAGTTGTATTTACCCTTCCTTTGTTTATGTAAGTCTCAAGGGAAATGGGGTAGTGGGTTTGGACACATGGGGTATAAAAGATTTTCACAAATGCTGGTCGGGGCCCTTGGCTAAGAGGAGACTCTGCCTTGGGCCCGCCGGTGTAATAAACTGCACTCCACTAAAAAAAAAAAAAAAAAAGATGAATTACTTGGCTCCACTTGATGGCAGAAACCAGGTATTTTGACTCCCACTTCACTGCCCCCTCGACTGCATCAAACTGCTGCACATGTACTTATGATACCGCCTTGCCTCCTCTTCTAATGAGTAATTCATGCAGTTACAGTTTTAACTAGAGATGTTGATCATTGCTGGCCCAACTCACATCCCCTTCTCAGAGAAGCTGGAAGACAGGAGCCTTGCTGGATACCAGATGATGCAGCCCTCCTCTTGAGGGGGCATTTGATCCAAGGGCAGGCCTTCCCTAGATAGAGGGAAGGATGGCCAATCACCATGATTTGCCTGGTCTGAGGGGGTACCCAGAACACAAAAATTTCTGTGCTAAAACTAGAAAATTCCTAAGCCAACGAGGACAAGTTGGCAGCCCTAGCAGAAAGGGACTTCTGCCCTGTGTAGCCAAGTTCAAAACAATAACACGGGCAATCAGCTTCTCCGTTAGAAACTGGGAAGCTAAAAGGTTGAGGCCAGGGGCTGAAGTAAACGTGCTATGATGCAGAGAGAGGGCAAGGAGCGTTGAGGAGCTGCCATGCTGGCCATATGTAAACAAAAGAGCAGGAACTATGAATAAGTAGAGGACACTGATTATATTTTAGGAAAATTGACTTTCGGTAGCTTTTTCCTTAAAAACCACCATAGCCAATTTCAGATCCTTGCAGAGACTCTTTCCAGATGCTTCTGTTTGCTGCTGCTGTTTCTGCTTTCATTCCCAAGGAGAAGACTATAGCAGATGACTCCTCTGTATTAAAAACAATTCTCTCCGGACCAGTGCTGCCTATCTTCCAGATTGAAACTAAATAAGCAAAGTGCAGCACACTTAGAAATTTCAAGTTGGGAAACACAAAAGTGACTTCCTGATTCCCAGCTCACATCTTCTGGAGCCCACAAAGCTCTTAATTAACCAAAGTTAGGGGGTAACACATCGCTTTTCCCAAAAATGACAACAATAGCATTTCCTATTTCTCCTTCTCTTCCTACATTGTTACTTTGACGTTACTCTCATTAAGAGATGGAGTCTCTGTTCTCTGTTTTTGACATTGATGGGCTTTTGTGACTGTCTCCTAGAATGTGGTGGAAGCAACACCATGTGACCTCCGAGGCTAGGTCATCACACACAGCTTCCACATTGCTCACTAATGTATTCAGTCGGGAAGACGTCAGTCGCCATGTGGACTGTGTGATTGCCCAGAGATGGCCAAGCTGTGAGGAAGCCCAGGCCGCTCCATGTGGAGAAACCACACACAGAGGTCCTGAGACTACGTGAGGCGAGAGATCAGTGTCTGGCCAGCCCCAGCTGCTTCATCTATTCTCTCTCCCAGCTCCAGCCAGCAGGTGATTACAGCTTCATGAGAGACCCTGAGCTGGAAGTGACGGGCCAAGCCATTCCTTAATTTCTGACCCAGAGACCCAAAGTTGATAAGAGATAATAAAGTGACTATCATTACTTTAATCCCCTAAGATTGGGGATGGTTTTTATATAGCAATAGATACAAGAATCAGCTGACCTTGAAGAGATAATCACACCTGTGGCCTGATCTCTCTTCAGAACCGTGCCTGCCACAGCAGGACCAGAAGAACGTAACTAAACGCAGCAGAGAATCCCACACTCCAAGCTAGGGATATACGTCCACATTTGCTTGAAAGACAAATCAGGTAGTGACCGGCCTTCTAGAAATAATTACTCATTTTACTAAATGACTCACAAAACATCCTTGATGCATGCGAGTATTTCAAATAAGTTAAAGAAAATTATTTTTCTTTATGAAAAATGACCTAGACTCAACTTTTGGGGAACATATCAGGATGTGCTAAATTCTAAATGCAGGGCCCACCACCAGCAGTTGAAAGCAGCTGTGTCTCCTAGGCACCAGACCCCAGGCACTAGCCCTGATGCTGGCCGACACATACAGAGCGTACAGACAGGAGGCCAAACACAAGACTGTAAGAACAGGCGAGAGCTGAGCCTCCTGGAGGATGAAATTGAGTCAGGGTTTTAGGACTGCACATTTTTTCTTTAACAAGGAAGTTTCAGGTTTCAGTTGAGCACATAATTGTCTGGGTAGAGGAGACATTCAATTCCATCTCCCTTCCAGCAGGAGTAGCCATGTGACTAATTTCTGGCTAAAGGAGGTGAGTGGAATTGATCTGTGTCACTTTGGGGATCGTGCCTGTGAAAGAAATGGGCGAAGCTCTGGTGATGAATCGTGTTGAAGTTTGCACAAATGTGTGAGTGTACTTAATGCCCCTGAATTGCACACTTAAAAATAACCAATGGTAAGTTCTACTGTGTGTGTGTTTCCCCCCAAGATGAATGAATGAATGAACAAGTAAAAGCAAGGGGCCCCTCTTGCCCCTTCCCCCTCCCCTGGCTACAGTGCAGACACGGCACAAGAGCTGGGGCAGCTGTCACAGACTGTGCGAAGAAGCTGAGCATCGATGGCGACGGGACCACCCGGAGTGACTCGCCTTCCTGATCTCAGGTCCCTGGACAGCCTCTTGGGGCAGAGTCACCTCTCTAGCCCTCAGCTTCCTCCAGGCTGTTTTCTGAGAGGATAATACACAACTGTCTGACTGAGCAGCCTTGGGATCTGCTTGTTGGTACAGCTTAGACTGAACCCTGACTAGTGAAGCAAAACTGCAGGAACATTCTCTCTTTCACCAAGTAGGAGGAATTCTAAGGTGGTCACTCTACCTGAGTGGCAGTAAGAGGGCGCTGATCCCCTCTGTGCCCCCTGCTCCTCACCATGAGTGGGAAGAGATCATCCAGCTCAGGGATGTTTCAGGGTCACCCTGGGAAAGGTGAGCAGTATTAGTGAATGGAATGTTTGTTTCTCTGTATTGTGCGTCTCTGCAGAACTGGACCGGAGCCAGAAGGGACCACCAGCAACATTAGTTCCCTGTGGCCCTTTCAGTGGCATCAGTCAGAGTAGCAGTTGGTTGGCTAGCTCAGATGGAGAGAAGGGAAGAGAAAGGAAGACTAGAGGAGGGGAGTTCCTGGAAACCATCAGAGATTAACTGTAAATGGATTGAAAATCCTGGCCCAAATTTCCTTAGCAGAGCCTGGACACCCACCCTCTAGCTACTGTGACTGTGGCCAAGAATAGGTCACAACTGTTCCCAATTCAGAGAATTGCCACCACCCACACACACCCGGTAATGGGAGCCTTCTCTCCTAGACCCATAACAGTGTTGCAACCCCTCAACTTCTTGAAAAATCCTTTGCATCCTATGCCCCTGTTTCCCTCCCTCCCAGGTAATCTCTCAGTTCAGCCGCTCAGTCATGTCCAACTCTCTGAGACCCCATGGACCGCAGCACACCAGGCTTCCCTGACCATCACCAACTCCTGGAGTTTACTCAAACTCATGTCCATTGAGTTGGTGATACCATCTAACCATCTCATCCTCTGTCATCCCCTTCTCCTTTTGCCTTCAATCTTTCCCAGCATCAGGTCTTTTCCAGTGAGTCAGTTCTTCGCATCAGGAGGCCAAAGGATTGGAGCTTCAGTTTCAGCATCAGTCCTTCCAATGAATATTCAGGACTGATCTCCTTTAGGATTGACTGGTTTGATCTCCTTGCAGTCCAAAGGACTCTCAAGAGTCTTCTCCAACACCACAGTTCAAAAACATCAATTCTTTGGCGCTCAGCTTTCTTTATAGTCCAACTCTCACATCCATACATGACTACTGGAAAAATCATAGCCTTGACTAGATGGACTTTTGTCGGCAAAGTAATGTCCCTGCTTTTTAATATGCTGTCTAGGTTGGTCATAGCTTTTCTTCCAAGTGGTCTTTTAATTTCATGGGTGTAGTCACCATCTGCAGTGATTTTGGATCCCAAGAAAATAAAGTCTCTCACTGTTTCCATTGTTTTCCCATCTATTTGCCTTGAAGTGATGGGCTTGGATGCCATGATCTTAGTTTATTGAGTGCTGAGTTTTAAGCCAGCTTTTTCACTCTCCTGTTTCACTTCCATCAAGAAGCTCTTCAGTTCCTGTTGCTTTCTGCCATAAGAGTGGTGTCATCTGTGCCTTAGGGCAATCTCTAAGCCTCCCCATTTATCCCCTTCCCCCTACCTGGGGGAAATTACTAAGGTCCTTATCCCCAAGCCCACCCAGCAGCCGGATCCAGTAAAGTAATTTCGGCCCTTAACCTGAGATGCTGCACTCTTGTGAAATGTCTCACATGTTTACCACGCGTTCCCCTGTCACACTCTTCTCTGGCTCCACCCCTACTTGGTGGCCCTTCCTAAGGAAGAGCTTCGGGATATCCCACCCTTCCCTCAGCTCCAAGACCTCACTTGGGCACTGTCTCAGGCTGCTGGTGAGTTAGAGGTCTGAGGGGAGACATTTTAATACCAAAATGTACCCTTTTGTAAGAGATGTGTAGCCTTTTGTAAGGAGTGCCTTTGCAAGGTGCCCGCATAAACCTGGTTTTCCTTGTTTAGCAAACAGGGCCACCTGTGCCTTCTTTTCCCTGAGACTCAGTTTGGCCTGCAGGATTCAGCTGGGGAACGCCTGTGCAGGCTCAGAGAGTTCAACCGTGCAGGAGTGGGGAACTAGCTAACCATTCACCTCCTTCCTACCTAGGGCAGCAGAGACATGGCCCCTGCCCAGGTGTCCCTGACATGTTTTGAGACCACCCTCCTCCCCCCAGGGAGCTGCCGAGAGACCCAGAAGTCCAGCAGAGCTGCAGGCAGGTATTTGTAATGCTCTTTGTTTCTAGAATTCTGTTCAAAAACAAGCACTTAGAAGAATTTGGAGAGAATTATGATTCTAGCCATGTCTTCATAAGTGTTCTTCTCTAAAGAAGAATTTGTAGACTTGGGGCAAGCCATAACACCTCAACATTAATTTTTCTTCACTAGTAGTGATAATAACTGTCATCATCATCATTATTATTGCAAGTTGGTGGGAAATGTAGAAAAGTCATCAAAGTTGAAAGTACAGAGAAACTCTAAATGCCCTTCATCTTTTTCAACAAGGATTGACATCTACCAGATTTGCTCCATCTCTCTGCATTTGTGTACAGAATTTTGTTCTTATAGAACCATTTGAAGGTAAGTTGCAGGCTTTATGACGTTTCAATTATAAATACTTCAACATGTATCTCCTAAGAATAAGGGCATGCTTCTACCCAACCAAAATAGCATTAGCACACCTGAGGCTATCAACATTCTGGAATATTATCTAATAGCCAGACCGTAGTCAAAAATTCCAGTCATCTCAATAATATCTTTTATAGCTTTGTTTTCACCAAATTGGGATCCAATTGAAATTCACAGAGTGCATTTTGTTATTAGTCTTTATTTGGTCTTTAGTCTATTAGAACTTTTTTCATCTGAAGTAAAATTAGCATTCAATTTTAATGCATCCATTTTAAATGTGCATTTGATTAGTTTTATATACATACACACACACACACACATATATGTATACTCTTACAACAATCACCACATCAAAATATAGAAAATGTTCCCTCATGCCAACTTTGCAACCAACTTCACCACCCTGCCCCAGTCAACCACTGGTCCGACTTTTTTTTATCACTATAGATAGCTTTGCCTGATCAAGAACTTCATAAATCCAAGAATTTGGATTTGCTTCTTTTGTGTCTGGCTTCTTTTGCTCAGCATATTTTTGAGAATCATCTGTCTTATTGTGTATATGAGAAATTTGTTCATTTTTACTGATGGGTAATAGTCAATTGTATGAATATACCAGATCATTTATCCATTCACCGACCGATGAACTGAATCGCTTCCAGTTTTACGCTGTTGTGATTCAAGCCACTAGGAACATTCCCATGTAACTCTTTTTGTGGACATATATTTTCATTTCTCTTGAGTAAAAATCTAGATTTAAAATTGCTAGATCATAGAGTAAGTGTATGTTTAACTTTAGAAGAAACTGCCAAACTGCTTTCCAAAGTGCTTATAATGTTTTATACTCTCACCAGGAATATATGAATAGCTTCTCCACATTCTTAACAATACTTCATGTTATCAATCTTTTTACTTTTTTTCATTTTACTGGGTGTATCTCAGTGTGGTTTTAATTTGCATGTCCCTCATAGCTAGAGATGTTGTACATCTTTTCATGTGCTTATTGCATATATATGTGTATTTATATACACACATATATACTTTTGTGATGTGTCTGTTCAAATATTTGCTCTTCTAAAAACTGGGTTGCCTTTTTATTATTGACATGTATATATGAGTCCTCTGCCAGGATTATGTATTACAAATATTCTATTCAGTGACTTGACTTTTCATTTTTTAATGGTGTCTTTTGAAAAACAGTTTTAATTTTGGTGAAATCCAGTTTATCAATATTTTTAAGATTGGCACTTTTCTGTATCCCAAGAAAATTTTGCCTATCCCCAGATTGTTCTTTGATTTATTCTAGAAGTTTTTTAGTTTTAGCTTTTATATGTAGGTCTAGAATTCATTGAGTTAATTTTTATATATAGTGTGAGATAGGGGTTGAGGCTTTTTTCATACATATGTTCAGTTGTTCTAGCACCATTTAAGAAGACTGTTTTTTTCCCATTCTATTGCCTTGACACCTTTGCAAAAAAACAAAATTGACATTGTGTATATGGGTCTACTTCTGAATTCTATTTTAGTCCATTATCTAGTCTATGCCAATATCACAGTGTCTTGACTACTATAGCTTTATAGTAGGTCTTGAATTCAATGTGTGTTTCAGATTTGTTCTTCTTTTCCAAAATTATTTTGAGTCTTCTGGTTCTTGTCATATAAGTTTTATAGTAAACTTCCCATTTTCTTTTTTAAAAATAGATGTTGAGATTTTGGTTGGGATTGTACTGAATCTGTTAATCCATTTGGGAGAACTGACACTTTAATACTGATTCTTCTGATCCATGAACATGGTAAATCTGTCCACTCATTTGGACATTTCATAGAGATTTAATTTAATTTTTTAAATTAATTTCATAGAGATTGTTGAGTTTTGTTCAACAATCTATTGTAGTTTTCGGTACACAGTCCATATATTTATATGTAGGTTTATCTGAAAACAAACTTTTATATTATAAGCAGTATTTCATTCTCCAGTTGTTTTTGCTGAATAAGGACATACATTTAATTTCTGTCTACTGACCTGGTGTTCTATATTCTTGCTAGATTCACTTTTTGGTCTTAGTAGCTTTTTTTGTGGAATCCTTAGGATTTTCTATGGTCACAACCATGGTTTCTTCTTCTTTTCCAATATTTATCCCCTTCTTTTCTTGCCTTTTTGCACTGGCAAGGACCATATAAAATGTTGAATAAAAATGGTGAAAGAAAACTCCCTTCCTGTCTTTGATCTTGGAGGGAAATAGTCTTTTACCAAAATATATGGTGCTAGCTAAAGGTTAATAGGTTCAGAAAAAGCATTTTACACATTGCAAAACGCATTCGTGATTATTTTCTCAGTAAACTTGGAATCAAAAGTCAAAGGCATCTATGTTGTCTTCCTTCAGAGATTGTTTTGTTTTCAAAGGCAGTTAATTCATGGATTGACTTGATTCTTTCAGGACTCATTTTAAGCTTTGCTGAGGCAGCTTAGCTGAAGTCAGTTAGCCCTAATCCTGAGGGGTGGCCTTTCCGGTAGTCCACCCTTGAAGCCCTCCGTGCTCTGTGAGGCCTTTCCGGTAGTCCACCCCGAAGCCCTCCGTAGTCCACCCCGAAGCCCTCCGTGCTCCGTGAGGCCTCTCCATTCCGGTTGGTCAGAACTCAAGTGTCTCCCAACTCTGTGGGCTCCAGGGGTTATGTTTACAGCTCCCTGGTAACCTTTCTTTCCCAGAGTGTTGCTTTTTAATCTAACTTGTGGTGTCTCCCTCTGTGTGTGCACAGCCCAGAATTTAGCCAAAGCCTCAAAAGGAAGGGTCTAGAACCCCTTCTCTGTGTAGTTTCTTCCTCTAAAATGTTCTGCCCTGAGAGTTCCAGCTGCCTCAGCCTCCCCTCCCCGCCTTTCAGTGCTGTCTTGTCAGCTCAGTGAGAACTCTGTGTTCTGTTTGCATCCCCCTCCCTGAGTTGGGAATCCAGCAAGTGCCTCTGGTAGAAAATTGAAATGACTGCAGGGCTCACCTTGTTTGTTTCCTTTCTCTCAGCCCTGTGCTGCCAGTCATTTCATGTCTGAAAACAATCATTTCATATGTTTCATCCAGTGTTCTAGTTGTATATGCCAGAATGGCTAGCCAGTACTGCATAGTCTGTCATCAGTGGAAGCAGGCGAGTTGTTTTTAATGAGTTAGGTCTAAACTTATTCTGAAGAGCAAGAGAGAAAACATTCCAGGCCACACTGTTTCTGTCACAGTCACTCAGCTGTGACACTGTAGCACAAAAACAGCCGTAGACAATCTGGAGATTAACAAGCATGACTGGTTTCCAATAAAATTATATTTACAAAAATAGACAACTAACCTGCTAGGCATAGTCTGGCAACTCTCGATCTAGAACAGTGCTTCTGCCTTCCTTTACCCCATGCTGTAAACCTTTTGAAGAGTCCAAGCCAATCATCTTATTGAATTCCCCCAATTCTAGATTGATCCAGTTAGTTTCTCAAGGTATCATGCAATGCACTCCTTCATCCTCTATATTCTCTATAAACTGTTAATTAGGTCAAGAGGCTTTATGAGAGTCAGGTTAAATATTTAGGGGTGAGAATGATGTCATAGGTAATGTTGGGAATATTAACTTTTGAAAAAACCTCATCCAAGTTGATGCAACTGCATTTCAATCATTAATTCACCCATTTTTTCACTCACCCATCCATCATCCATCCATCAAGGTTCTACAATGAGCTGACCCTCTGTCATGTGTGATGTTGAGTGCTCTGATGGATACAGTGAGGCAGCCAAGTCTTTCCTTAATGGCTGGGTGACAGAAAAGCACAGAGCTAGAAAAGTCAGTGCCTTACTCTATCTTTCTGGGTCAGAGCCAAAGGGCTCACTTTATCTGAAATAGTTGTAAAAATATAGATTCACCAACCCCTCAGATCCAGTGAAACAGAATCCCTTGGCAAGGTCCAGAAACCTGTGTGTTAACCAATTTCATGGTTAAAAGAGGTCAAAGGAAAGCAGGTTTCGATGAAAGTTAATTCCTGAGGGAATAGCCATCCTCCTAGGAGGAGGCTCCATTTCCCTCTGATTTACCAGAAGGGCAGACATAATGAACATCCGCAGGGTCTGGCAGTCCTTCAGTTACAGGAGACAAAGCATCCTGGCCCTAGTGACTGTGGTTATTTAAAAATATGCTATGAATTCTTTGGGCCACCTCCCTTCAAAAGGTAGAAATTAATTTCTCTTCCTAGAGAGTAAGCCAGACTTAGTGATTTGCTTCTAACAAATAGGTTACGGTGGAGATGATCATCTTTGACTTCAAGATTAAATTCTGAAAAGCACTGCAGCTTCCCCTTGCTTTCTCTTAGATCTCTTGCTGAAGGGAATCCAGGCATCATATTGGGAAGGACTCCAGCAGCCCTATGGCTATCCCCACCGGAAGCAACTGAGACCTCCTGCCGAGAGCCAGCATCACCTTGTCAGCCCTGTGAGGGACCATCTCGGTAGTGTGCTGTCCAGCCCCCATCAAGTCAAGTCAGAGGACTGTGACCTTGACTAACATTTTGACCACCACCTCCTAAGAGACTGCAAGCCAGAAAAACCCAGCTAAGTTGCTCCTAAATTTCTGACCCACAGAAATACATGAGATAATAAGTTTATTCATTTGGGGATCATTGGTTATGCAGCAATACGTAATTAATAACACAGAGACATCACACATGATTTTAGAACTGCTGCTGAGACCGTGCCAGTGAGCCCCATCTGTCTCTCCAGCTTGAGAACATCATTATGCAGGGCTCTGCATGCTCTCCTGTTGAACACATGTGTCTTCTCAACTGGTGGCTCACCTCACAGTGAAGCTCCTAGGTAGAAACCTGTGTCCAGCCTCCAAAGACCTGTGTCCAGCCTCCAAAGAATCGGGAGCTAGGACATCCACCCCCTGAGTGAACTATGTTTAGAGATGACGCCATTGCCCCTTCCTTACCTGCAGAGTGTTCTTTGGAGACCTCTGTCTGAATGGATGGCAGCTGGGCAGCCCCACTCCTGGCTGGAGAACAGTTCTACTCAATGTAGAGCCAGCAGCACATGTGGGTATCGAAAGTGCCACCTTTGTTTCACTAGCGCCATGTTCTAACAAAGCCAGCCAACTGGCTGTGATTTTGAAAAAGATTATAACATTGCTTTGGTACCAGAATTCTCTAGTCAATTTAATAAGACCTGTGAAGAAAGGCTAAATGTTAAGGGATCGCCAGTATTTTTTGGTTTACAGTGAGTTTGGGAGGGAGGGAGCAAAGTACAGTGTAGTGACATTTCCTTGTCAGCTTGATTTTGTTTTATATTACTGTGATAGGTACAAATGAAAAGTGAGGTTGTTTGTATCAAGTATGATTTGAATTAAATTTTTAAAAATTAGACTACAAGCCAGTAAATAATGAGCAAAGAATGCCAACTGATAGTTCACAGAAGAGTCAAAATCCCTTGACATCTGAAAAGATTTTCAGTCTGACTCATAGGTATTGTTGTTCAGTCGCTGAGTCGTGCCCAACTCTTTGCGACCCCATGGACTGCAGCATGCCAGGCTTCCCTGTCCTTCACTATCTCCCAGAGTTTGCTCAAACCCATGTTGGTGATGCCATAGGTAGAGAAGTATAAATTAAAACTGCCCTGAAATACAATCTTCCACCTAACAAATTGGCAAAAATCCAAAAGCTGGATTTGAATGGCATGTTCTATTGATGAAGCTGTAAGGAAATAGGCACTTTTATATCTTGCTAATAAGAGGGCAAAATGGCGTACACCTTATGGAGGAAAATTTTTCAATATCTAACAAAATGGACTGGTTTGATCTGCTTGCAGTCCAAGGGACTCTCAAGAGTCTTCTCCAACACCACAGTTCAAAAGCATCAATTCTTTGGTGCTCAGCTTTCTTTATGGGCCAACTCTCACTTCCATACATGACCACTGGAAAAACCATAGCTTTGATTAGATAGACCTTTGTTGGCAAAATAATGTCTCTGCTTTTTACTATTCTGTCTAGATTGGTCATAGCTTTTCTTCCAAGGAACAAGCATCTGTTAATTTCATGGGTGTAGTCACCATCTGCAGTGATTTTGGAGCCCAGGAAAATAAAGTCTCTCACTCCTTCCATTGTTTCCCCATTGCCAGAAAGTGATGGGACTGGATGCCATACTCTTTGTTTTTTGAAAGTTGAGTTTTAAGCAAGCTTTTTCACTTTCCTCTTTCACTTCCATCAAAAGGCTCTTCAGTTCCTCTTCGCCTTCTGCCATTAGGTGGAGTCATCTGCATATCTGAGGTTATTGATAATTCTCCTGGCAATCTTGATTCCAGTTTGTGTGTCATCTAGCCCGTCATTTCACATGATATACTCTGCATATAAGTTAAATAAGTAGGGTGATGTACAGCCTTGATGTACTCCTCTCCCAATTTGGAACCAGTCCATTGCTCCATGTCTGGCTCTAACTGTTGCTTCTTGACCTGTATACAGATTTCTCAGGAGGCAGGTAAGGTGGTCTGGTATGCCCACCTCTTTCAGAATTTTCCACATTTTGTTGTGATCCACACAGTCAAAGGCTTTGGTGTAGTCAATAAAGCAGAAGTAGATGTTTTTCTGGAACTCTCTTGCTTTTTTCAATGATCCAACGGATGTTGGCAATTTGATCAATCTGCAAGGAGATCAAACCTGTTAATCCTAAAGTAAACCAGTCCTGAATATGCATTGGAAGGACTGATGCTGAAGCTAAAGCTCCAATAATTTGGCCACCTGATGTGAAGAACTGACTCACTGGAAAAGACCTTGATGCTGGGAAAGATTGAAGGCAGGAAGAAAAATGGACGACAGAGGATGAGGTAGTTGGATGGCATCACCGACTCAATGGCCATGAGTTTGAATGGGTGTTCTGGGAATGGGTGACAGACGGGGAAGCCTGGTGTGTTGCAGTCCACAGGGTTGTGAAGAGTTGGACACAACAGAGTGACTGAAATGAACTGAATTAAACTGAACAAAATTAAATATGCATTTACATTTCAAAGTAGCAATGCCACGTCTAGAAATGTACAGTGAAGATGTATCTACTCAAATAAAAAACAGCATAAGTATGAGGTTACTCATTGTGATACTATTTTAATATTAAAAGACTAGGGAACTTGCCTGAAGGCCCAGTGGTTAAGGATCCACCTGCTAATGAAGGGGACACAGGTTCAATCTCTGGTCCAGGAAGCTGCCACATGTCACTTAGCAACTAAAGCATAGGCACCAGAACTCCTGAGCCCTTATGGTGCAACTACTAAAGCCTGTGTGCCTAGAGCCTGTGCTCTGCAACAAGAGAAGTCACCACAACAAGGCCCGTGCCCCGCAACCAAGAGTTGTCCCTGCTCATTGCAACTAGAGAAAGCCCACACATAGCAGCAGAGACTCAGCACAACCAAAAACTAATTTAAAAAATAGAAACAATCTAGATGTCCATAAAAGTTGCACAAGCCATGAGATATTCACATAATGGTGTGTACGTGTATGCGTGCTCAATTGTGTCCGACTCTGTGATCTCATGGACTGTAGCCCACAAGACAGCTCTGTCCATGAGATTTTCCAGGCAAGAATACTAGAGTGGGTTGTGATTTCCTCCTCCAGGGGATCTTCCTGATCGAACCCGTGTCTCCTACATTGGCAGGCATATTCTTTACCACTGAACCACTGGAGAAGCCCAGTATATAAATAAATAAATAAATATATGGGTGGTTTCCCAGGTGGCATTATTGGTAAAGAACCTGACTTCCAAGGCAGGAGACATAAGAGATGCAGGTTTGATTCCTGGGTCAGGAAGATCCTCTGGAGGAGGGCATGGCAACCCATTCCAGTATTCTTGCCTGGAGAATCCCATGGACAGAGGAGCCTGGCAGGCTACAGTCCATGGGGTCTCAAAGAATCGGACATGACTGAAGTGACTTCACACACACACACACACACACACACACACACACACACACATACCAAAAAAGAAACACTAGAAGTATATACTTGAAACTAATAAAAATAATGATGACCTAAAGGGAATGGGTGGAACAGGGTATATGAGAAAGGGGTGGAACCAAGACTTTTGTAGCACATTTTTTCATATAGTGTATGTTTTATGTATTCAAAAATTAAATCAAAATTAATCTTAATAATGAATATTAACAGGAATAAATGACTGTAATTGTATATCAAGTCAGTAATATAAAAGCAAAGAAAAACAATTATCGAAATAACTTTCAACACACTATTCTAAGTTTACATATGTGCTCAGTAAGATATATTTTAAGGATTTAAAACCTTCAAAAAGTCTTTTACTTTACTCAGTAGTTTTAATGGTAGTAATATTGAATTGTAATCCAAAGAGAGAAAGAATTCCAAAGCCAGCAACCTGCTATGGAAAGAGGAGACCCTTATAAAAGCTGGACTATGATTCTGGCTTTTTTCCAGAGCCAAAGGGCACTCAGACATGGGCCAGGACAGGAACAGAGCAGCGACCCGCCCAAGGCCACACACATCTAACCAGCTGTGAAGGCCCCGCCCCAGCACACAGCCCTGAAGGGCACAGGCCCTCCTGAAGGACATCGGCTCTGCCAGGTTCGACCCATGGGATTGATAACAACTGTTAGTGTTCACGGCGCGGCTGTGGGGAACAGATCAGCCAGCTGGCACCTGCAGAAATGCACTCTAGCCCCTAACCTGCAGCTCCTGTGGAAAACTCCATCTGGAAAAAGGGCTGAGAGAGCAGAGCTTTGGAGCCGGAGAAAGGAAATCTTGAAGGCAACATAGCACCTAAAGACTTGAAGGAAGGTGGGAGCACCAGAGTGTCTGGCGGGGCCTGGAAGACTGGACAGACGGGGCAATGGTTACTCACTACTTGGGGTCTGGAACCACCAGGACGGCCTTGAGGTTGAGGAAGAACCACAGCCCCTCTAGGGACTGGCACCTCACCAAGCCTCTGCAGTCATACTAGAACCTGGTCCCCTCCTTCTGGAAGAGAGAGTCCTCCTCCTTTGTGAAAACCCCGAATAAGCCATTTGACCCACACGGCACCTGTTGGTAGGATTCACTGGCTCGTTGAAAGGCCTTTAAGGAAATTTCCTAGGACTGGCTTGGCACATGACAACAGTGGTGGCTCATCCGCCCCAACCAAACTGTCCTGCCCAGCTTCCACCCCTCAGGCCTGAGCAAGCTCCTGGAGCACTTGTAGAGCAGTTAAATCACCGCCCAGCTCTCTTCCTCATCAAGGTGCCATCTGTCACTTTGTCGCCTCAGGGAGGGAGAGCATTAAGTCACCCTGTACTCCTAGCCTTGGTCCCATTCAGCCAGAGGGCCGGGCACCCGCTGAATGAAGCAAGGTGCAGACAGCATTTCTAAGCAGTCACATGCTTCACTCAGCAGGAATCTCCTCCCATCCCCCAAAGCATTCCTTACTAGCAAAAGCTCCATCCAGGTCCTCCACTTTGTTCCTGTTGGGGTACTCGGATTGGTGGCAGCATGCATGATACTCCAGGAATCCCAGGTATGCAAGATTCAGGAGGGCTTATGGCATGAAGCACCCAACCATGCATGGTTGCCCACCAACATTTAGAGGACATTTTACCCCTCCACCCACTCACCACTGAGAATGGAATATTTCCTACCATATCAGTGAACAAAGGATGTCAGCAATTGCAGCCACACTTACGGTGAGCTGGTGAGCTCCGAGGGAACTCAGGAAGGAAAGAATACCTGCCATCTAGCAGCCATCAGACTGCAACCACTCCCTATGATGAGCCCTGAGGAAATTCAGGATGTGGAAACACAGGATACTGGCCCCAGATAGCTGAGGTGCATATCAAAGGAATGATTTCAGTGAGCCCAGACTCTTGCATCTTCCTATACACAGAAAAGTACCAAATTCCTTAACTTGGAATATCTGGTTTTCTTTAATTTACCAAAATCTTTTGATGTTCAGATTACTTGCCCTTTGTTGGAAAGCTCCTATGCATCATGGCTTCCCACCTCACCTCCTCAGAACATTTCTCTAAGGGTTACTTGACATGCTGCCTCCCAGGCTTGAGTCTTAGAAATTTCCACCAAATAAACAACAACTCTTAACTTTTAGCTTGGGTGTGTTTTTCATTTGACACCACTCCCACAGCGTGCTTCCTGACCTCCCTTTCCTTTGCAGAAACTTATATACCAGAGACTCAAATCAGTATTTCCTATGTCCAGGGTGGCAGCTAGCAGAGCCCAGCCCACCACACTGATTGGTCCATCATGGGCTGGGAGGAACTGAGAAGATGGAGCCCTGGCTGAGGCAGTTTCATACTTCTGCCCACTTGGACAATCTTGAGCATTTTCCATTTCAACCCAATTAGCATTTTCCTCCACTCTGTCTCATCTTGGTAAATGTCATTGATGCTTCCAGTCTGTAGACACATAGCCATCTTGACCTCTTCCAACACAAAACCATGCCTTCCTTAATAAATGAGTCCAAATTTTCTCAGTCTGGAAATACAGGAGGAAAGGGTAGGTGACATCATCCTGACTTTGTTTCCCCACTCCCTTGGGGCTCTTTCATGAATCACATTGGAGAAGGCAATGGCAACCCACTCCAGTCCTCTTGCCTGGAAAATCCCATGGACAGAGGAGCCTGGTAGGCTGCAGTCCATGGGGTCGCACAGAGTTGGACACGACTGAAGTGACTTAGCAGCAGCAGAAGCAGCATGAATCACATGCTGAGTTGCGTAGAAGGCTAGGACTGGGCAACACTGCAAAGCCTCCATCAACACTGGGAACTTACCAGGAACTCACATGCTACCCCTCAAAGATCCTTAGCGCAGGCTGGGAAGTATAAATAGCACCCTCCAGAAGGAGCTGAAGTCCAAGCAGGAGCTCATAATCCCAGATAATGTAGCCCACGAGATGTTGCCTCTGCAGTTTCCCTCTGTTGTCTTCTCAGCAGTGTTTCCTAGATTCTGAGATGATCTGGGCCAGGTCGAAATGGGACTCAGGAATTTAACATGTTCAGCAGTTATCTTGGTTCTTATCATCATGGATCCTTGCATATCCAACCAGACTACCGTATCTCTTTTGCCCATCTAAGGCTGCCCTTCTAAGGTTGACTTCGTATTTCTGGATTCATGCCCTTCCTGTGACCTGCCCTGGAATAATGACCCCCTTCAGGAGAGACCCACTACTCCCATGGCCTCAGGCCTCTACATGTTAACCACACCAGAAGGCCAACAGTCATATCACACAAGGTTGTCACAGAAGCCACCTTGACTTTTTTTTACTTTTTAAAATTGAAGTATAGTTGACTTGCAATGTTGTGTTAATTACTGCTGTATAGCCAGTGATTTGGTTATACACACACATACACACACACGTGTTTTACAGAATTTTGTTGTTTTCTGTCAAACCTCAACATGAATCAGCCATAGGTATATATATATCCCCTCCCTTTTGAACCTCACTCCCATCTTCCTCCCCATCCCACCCTTCTAGATTGATACAGAGCCCCTGTTTGAGTTTCCTGAGCCATACAGCAAATTCCCATTGGCCAGTTATTTTACATATGGTAATGTAAGTTTACATGTTACTCTTTCCATACATCTCACCCCCTCCTCCCCTCTCCCCATGTCCATAAGTCTATCCTCTATGTCTGTTTCTCCACTGCTGGCCTGTAAATGAATTCTTCAGTACCATTTTTCTAGATTCCATATATATGTGTTAGAATACGATACTTATCTTTCTCTTTCTGACTCACTTCACTCTGTAATAGGTTCCCGATTCATCCACTTCATCAGAACTGACTCAAATGCATTCCTTTTTATGGTTGAGCAATATTCCATTGTGTATATGTACCACAATTTCTTTATTCATTCATCTGTTGATGGACATCTAAGTTGCTTCCATGTTCTAGCTATTGTAAATAGTGCTGCAATGAACAATGGGATACACATGTCTTTTTCAACTTTGGTTTCCTCAGGGTTTAGGCCTAGGAGTGGGATTGCTGGGTCATATGGTGGTTTTATTCCTAGTTTTTTTTTTAAGGAATCTCCATACCATCTTCCATAGGGGCTGCATCAATTTACATTCCCACCAAAAGTGCCAGAGGGTTCCCTTTTCTCCACACCCTCTCCAGCATTTATTGTTTGTAGACTTTTTGATGATGGCCATTCTGACTGGTGTGAGGTGATACCTTATTGTAGTTTTGATTTGCATTTCTCTAATAATGAGCAATGTTGAGCATCTTTTCATGTGTTTGTTAGCCATCTGTATGTCTTCTTTGGAGAAATGTCTGTTTAGGTCTTTTCCCCACTTTTTGATTGGGTTGTTTGTTTTTCTGGCATTGAGTTGTATGAACTGCTTGTATATTTTGGAAATTAATCCTTTGTCAGTTGTTTCGTTTGCTATTATTTTCTCCCATTCTGAGAGTTGTCTTTTCACCTTGCTTATAGTTTCCTTTGCTGTGCAAAAGTTTTTAAGTTTAATCAGGTCCCAGTTGTTAACTTTTGTTTTAATTTCCATTACTCTAGGAGGTGGGTTGTAGAGGATCTAGTTTTGATTTACGTCATCAAGTGTTCTGCCTATGTTTTCCTCTAAGAGTTTTATAGTTTCTGGTCTTACATTTAGGTCTTTAATTGATTTTGAGTGTATGGTGTTAGGAAGTGTTCTAATTTCATTCTTTTACATGTAGCTGTCCAGTTTTCCCAGCACCATTTATTGAAGAGGCTGTCTTTGCCCCATTGTGTATTCTTACCTCCTTTGTCAAAACTAAGGTACCCATAGGTGCATGGGTTTATTTCCAGGCTTTCTATCTTGTTCCATTGGTCTATATTTCTATTTTTGTTCCAATACCATACTGTCATGATGGCTGTAGCTTTGTAGTATAATTTGAAGTCGGGAAGGTTGATTCCTCCAGCTCCAGTCTTCTTTCTCAAGACTGCTTTGGCTATTCAGGGTCTTTTGTGTTGTCATATGAATTGTGAAATTTTTTGTTCTAGTTCTGTGAAAAATGCCATTGGTAATTTGATATGGATCACATTGAATCTGTAGATTGCATTTGGTAGTATAGTTATTTTCACTATATTAATTCTTCCTACCCAGGAACATGGAGTATCTCTCCATCTGTTTATATCATCTTTGATTTCTTTCATTAGTGTCTTATAATTTTCTGTGTATAGTTCTTTTGTCTCCTTAGGTAAGCTTATTCCTAGATATTTCTTTTTGCTGCAATGGTGAATGGGATTGGTTCCTTAATTTCTCTTTCTGATTTTTCATTGTTAATATATAGAAATGCAAGTGATTTCTGTGTATTGATTTTGCATCCTGCAACTTTGCTAAATTCGCTGATTAGCTCTAGTAATTTTCTGATACTATCTTTAGGGTTTTCTATGTACAGTATCATGTCATCTGCAAACAGTGAGAGCTTTACTTCTTTTCCAATCTGGATTCCTTTTATTTCTTTTTCTTCTCTGGCTGCTGTAGCTAGGACTCCCAGAACCATGTTAAATAATAGTGGTGAAAGTGGACACCCTTGTCTTGTTCCTGATCTTAGGGGGAATGCTTTCAGTTTTTCACCATTGAGAATAATGTTTGCTCTAGGCTTATCATATATGGCCTTTACTATGTTGAGGTAGGTTCCTTCTGTGCCCATTTATTGAAGAGTTTTAATCATAAATGGGTGCTGAATTTTGTCAGGCTTTTTCTGCATCTATTGAGATGATCATATGGTTTTTATCTTTTAATTTGTTAGTATGGTGTATCACATTGATTGATTTACATATATTGAAGAATTCTTGCATTCCTGGAATAAACCCAACTTAATCATGGTGTATGAGCTTTTTGATGTGTTGCTGAATTCTGTTTGCTAAAATTTTGTTGAGGATTTTTGCATCCACGTTCATCAGTGATATTGGCCTGTAGTTTTCTTTTTTGTGTGTTGTCTTTGTCTGGTTTTGGTATCAGGGTGATGGTGGCCTTGTAGATGGTGGCCTCCTCTGCAATTTTTTGAAAGAGTTTTAGAAGGATAGGCATGAGATCTTCTCTAAATGTTTGATAGAATTCTCCTATGAAGCCACCTGGTCCTAGGCTTTTGTGTTTTGGGATATTTTTGATCACAGCTTCAATTTCAGTGCTTATAATAGGGTTGCTTATAATTTCTGTTTCTTCCTGGTTCAGTCTTAGAAGATTGAACTTTTCTAAGAATCTGTCCATTTCTTCCAGGTTATCCATTTTATTGCCATATAGTTATTCATAATAGTCTTTTATAATCCTTTGTATTTCTGCCATCTCTGTTGTAACCTCTCCTTTTTCATTTCTAATTTTGTTGATTTGATTCTTCTCTCTTTTTTTCTTGATGAGTCCAGCTAAAGGCTTGTCAGTTTTGTTTTTCTTCTCAAAAAACCAACTTTTAGTTTTATTGATCTTTACTATTGTGTGTTTTTTTCATTTCTTTTTCATTTATTTCTGCTCAGATATTTATGATTTCTTTCCCTCTACTAATTTTGGTTTTTTTGTTGTTGCTGTTCTTCTTCTTTTTCCAGTTGTTTTAGGTGTAAGTTAGGTTGCCTATGCTATGTTTTTCTTGTTTCTTGAGGTAGGATTGTATTGCTATGAACTTGCCTCTTAGGACTGCTTTTGCTGCATCCCATGGGTTTTAAATTGTTGTTTTCATTGTCATTTGTTTCTAGAAATGTTTTGATTTCCCTTTTGATTTCTTCAGTAACCTGTTGGTTATTTAGAAACGTGTTGTTTAATCTCCATGTGTTTGTGTTTTTTACAGTTTTTTTCTTGTAATTGACATCTAGTCTCATAGCATTGCGGTTGGAGAAGATGCTTGATATTATTTCAATTTTCTTAAATTTACTGAGGTCTGATTTGTGTCCCAAGGTGTGGTCTATTCTGGAGAATGTTCCATGTGCACTTGAGAAGAAGGTGTATTCTTCTGCATTTGGATGGAATGTCCTGAAGATATCAATGAGACCCATCTCATGTAATGTATCATTTAAGACTTATGTTTCCTTATTAATTTTCTGTTTTGATGATCTGTCCATTGGTGTGAGTGGGGTGTTAAAGTCTCCTACTATTATTGTGTTACTGTTAATTTCTCCTTTTGTGTCTGTTAGTGTTTGTCTTATGTATTGAAGAGCTCCTATGTTGGGTGCATAGATATTTACAATTGTTATGTCTTCCTCTTGGATTGATCTCTTGATCATTATGTAGTGCCCTTCCTTATCTCTTGTAATCTTCTTTATTTTAAGGTCTATTTTGTCTGATATGAGGATTGCTACTCTAGCTTTCTTTTGCTTCCCATTTGCAAGGAATATATTTTTCCATCCTCTCACTTTCAGTCTATATGTATCTTTAGGTCTGAAGTGGGTTTCTCATAGACAGCATATATATGGGTGTTGTTTTTGTATCCATTCAGCCAGTCTGTCTTTTGGTTGGAGCATTTAATCCACTGACATTTAAAGTAATTATTGATATATATGTTCCTATTGCCATTTTCTTAATTGTTTGGGGTTGATTTTGTAGATCTTTTTTCTTCTCTTGTATTTCTTGACTATATAAGTCCCTTTAACATTTGTTGTAAAGCTGGTTTGGTACTATTGAATTCTATTAACTTTTGCTTGTCTGAAAAGCTTTTTATTTCTCCATCAATTTTGAATGAGATCCTTGCTGGGTACAGTAATCTTGGTTGTAGATTTTTCCCTTTCAGTACTTTAAATATATCCTGCCATTCCCTTCTGGCCTGCAGAGTTTCTGCTGAAAGATCAGCTGTTAAGCGTATGGGGTTTCCCTTGTATGCTACTTGTTGCTTCTCCCTTGCTGCTTTTAATAGTCTTTCCTTGTGTTTAGTCTTTGTTAGTTTGATTAGTATGTGTCTTGGTGTGTTTCTCCTTGGGTTTATCCTGTATGGGATTCTTTGTGCCTCTTGAACTTGATTGACTATTTCCTTTTCCATGTTAGAGAAATTTTCAACTATAATCTCTTCAAAAATTTTCTCATTTTCTTTTCCTCTTCTTCTTCTGGGACCCCTATAATATGAGTATTGGTGCATTTGATATTGTCCCAGAGGTCTCTGAGACTATCCTCAGTTCTTTTCATTCTTTTTGAATTATTCTGCTCTTCAGAAGTTATTTCCACCATTTTATCTTTCAGCTCACCGATTCGTTCTTCTGCTTCAGATATTCTGCTATTGATTCCTTCCAGAGTATTTTTAATTTCAGTAATTGTGTTGTTTATCTCTGTATATTTATTCTTTAATTCTTCTAGGTCTTTTTAAATTGAGTCTTGCATTTTCTCCATTTTGTTTTCAAGGTTTTTGATCATTTTTACTATCATTATTCTGAATTCTTTTTTTCAGGTAGTTTGCCTACTTCCTCTTCATTTATTTGGACTTCTGTGTTTCTAGGTTGTTCCCATGCCTCCTGAGAAACCTATATGCAGGTCAAGAAGCAATAGTTAGAACCAGACATGGAACAACAGACTGGTTCCAAATTGGGAAAGGAGTATGTCAAGGCTATATATTGTCACCCTGCTTATTTACCTTCTATGCAAAATGCTTATATGCTTATTTACCTTATATGCATCATGCAAAATGCTGGGCTGGATGGAGCACAAGCTGGAATCAAGATTGCCAGGTGAAATATCAATAACCTCAGATATGCAGATGACACCACCCTCATGGCAGAAAGAAAAGAGGAACTAAAGAGCCTCTTGATGAAGGTGAAAAAGAAGAGTGAAAATGCTGGCTTAAAACTCAACATTCAAAAACAAAGATCATGGTATCCAGTCCCATCACTTCCTGGAAAACAGATGGGGAAACAATGGAAACAGTGACAGACTTTATTTTCTTGGGATCCAAAATCACTGCAGATGGTGACTGCAGCCATGAAATTAAAAGATGCTTGCTCCTTGGAAGAAAAGCTATGACAAACCTAGATAGCATATTAGAAAGCAGAGACATTACTTTGCCAACAAAGTCTGTCTAGTCAAAGCTGTAGTTTTTCCAGTAATCATGTATGGATGTGAGAGTTGGCCCATAAAGAAAGCTGAGCACCAAAGAATTGATGCTTTTGAACCGTGGTGTTGGAGAAGACTCTTGAGAGTCCCTTGGACTACAAGGAGATCCAACCAGTCAATCCTAAAGGAGATCAGTCCTGAGTGTTCATTGGAAGGACTGATGCTGAAGCTGAAGCTCCAATACACTGGCCACCTGATGTGAAGAGCTGACTCATTAAAAAAGACCCTGAGGCTGGGAAAGATTGAAGGCAGGAGGAGAAGGGGACGACAGAGGATGAGATGGTTGGATGGCATCATTGACTCAATGGACATGAGTTTGAGCAAGCTCCAGGAGTTGGTGATGGACAGGGAGGCCTGGCGTGCTGCAGTCCGTGGGGTCACAAAGAGTCAGACATGACTGAGCGACTGAACGACAATAACAACATGTTATGAACAAAGGGGTGCGTGTATTTTTTGAATTACAGTTTTGTCTGGATATATGCCCAGGACTGGGATTTCTGGATCATATGGTGATTCTATTTTCAGTTTTCTGAGGAACCTCCATACTGTTTTCCACAGCAGCTGCCCTAACTTACATTCCCACCAACAGTGTAGGAGTGTTCCCTTTTCTCCGCACCCTCTCCAGCACTTGTTATTTGTAGACTTTTTAATGATGGCCATTCTGACTGGTCTGAGGTGGTACCTCACTGTAGTTATGATTTACATTTCTCTAATAATTAGTAATGTTGAGCATCTTTTCATGTGCCTATTAGCCATCTGTATTTCTTCTTTGGAGAAATGTCTATTTTAGGTCTTCTGCTCATTTTTGGATTGGGTTGTTTTTTGTTGTTGAGTTTATAAGCTGATTGCGTATTCTGGATATTATAGCCCTTGATCATATCATTTACAATATTTTCTCCAATTCTATAGATTGTCTTTTCATTTATTTATGGTTTCCTTTGCTGTGCAAAAATTTGTAGTTTCATTAGGTCCTATTTTTTAATTTTTGTTTTTATTTCTGTTTCCTTGGGAGACTAGCCTAAGAAAACACTGGTAAGATTTATGTCAGTGTTTTGCCTATATTCTCTTCTAGGAGTTTTATGATGTCATGTCTTATGTTTAAGTCTTTAAGCCATTCTAAGTTTATTTTTGTGTGTGGTGTGAATATATATTCTAATTTCATTGATTTATAGTCAGCTGTCAAACTTCCCAACAGCACTTGCTGGAGTGACTTATCTTTTTCCCACTGTATAATCTTGCCTCCTTTGTAGCAGGTTAGTTGACCGTAGGCATGTGGATTTATTTCTCAGCTCTCTGTTCTATTCTGTTGATCCGTACATCTTTCTTTGTGCCAATACCATGCTCTTTTTGGTTGCTGTAGCTTTATAGTATTGTCTGAAGTCTGGGAAGGTTATGCCTCCTGCTTTGTTCCTTTTACTCAAGATTGCTTTGGCAATTCTGGGTCTTTCGTGGTTCCATATGAACTTTAGAATTATTGGTTCTAGTTCTATAAAAAATGTCATGGGTATTTTGATAGGGATCACATTGAAGAGGCCACCTTAACTTTAACTGCCCCTGCACTCCACTCCAGCCTCTCAGATGGAACTTCGATGAGCACATACTCACCTCCCCTTCAGCTTTCATCCTCTGAAATCTGCTTTATTGTCTTGCCCCACTCCTCCATAGCTTGTAGAAATACTAAAGGAACCTGACCTTGTCAAAGAATGCTTCAATATCAGTAGAATTTCTTGATTGGGTCCACTTAACTTATCCCTGGGGGAGGACAAAGATGTCACAAGAGGGGCTTTTCCTAGTGTAGGGGGAGCAGGGCAGTGCCTGGCGTGGGTGGTCCCCCCGATGTAGACCTCATCACTATTTTCTGTAAAGCAGAGCATCATGCCTCCCAACACCACAGGAGGAAAATCTGGAGTAAGATTTCTTATGCTCCTGATGATAATGTTTAGTGTTCAAAACAATACATGAAAAGATGCTCAACATTATTTGTCATGAGGGAATGACTTCATCAGTGAAGCCAAAACCATAATGAAATACCACTTCACACAAAGATGACAATAATAATGATGATGATAATATTAACAAAAATAAGTGGTGCTGAGGGTGGGGAAGAATGGAACTTTTGTACATGGTTGGTGGGGATATAAAAAGGGGCAGCCTCTGTAGAAAACAGTATTCAGTTCCTCAAAAACTCAAAGGTCATGTATGACCCAGCAATTCCATATCTATGTATGTACCCAAAAGAACTGAAAATAGATACTCCAAAAAATACTTGGATACAAATATTAATAGCTACACTATTCACAACTGCCAGAAGGCGGACACAACCCAAATGTCCATCATGAATAAACTGTGGTATATACACACAAAGGAATATTATTCAGCTCCAAAAAGGAATGAAGTATTGATACATGTTACAATGTGGATGAAGCTCTAAAACAGCATGCTAAACGAAAGAAGACAGACACAAAAGTTCAGATGTTGTATGATATAACCTATATGAAATACCCAGAAAAGGTAAATCTAGAGAGAGAGAAGAGGTTGGTAGTTGCCAGGGGATGGGAAGGAAATAATGGGGAGAGCCTACTTACTGGGTATGGGGTTTTATTTGGGGATGAAAATATTTTGAAATTAGAGATGGTGATTATACAACATTGTGAATGTACTAAACACCATTGAATTTTTCCCTTTAAAATGGTTGATCTTATATGACTGATTTCACATAAAAAAAAAAAAAGTTAACTGATAAAAAGACAAAATCAGTAACAGCCCGCCAGATGGGTTTTCAGAGCTGTCATATTTTTTAGAAACTTAATAGGTGAAGGATGCATCTTCCTGTGACTAAAGGATTCGTCCCAGCTTGACTGCCCAAGCCTCAGTCCTGCAATGGACATCTCTTGCTTAGGGTCCCCTTGCAATGCTATGGCTTCATCAGCTCTCACTGATGGCTGAATACTGAGGAGATGGATGGAGGTAAAACAGACCTCTCCCACCAGAAGGTCAAACTTATACCTAAGCATTTCTAACTGCCATTTAAGTTTACTAGCATATAAAAGTAAAATGCCCAGTTACAAACCCTAACGTTGAGTCATTAAAAAGGCTCTTGATTATATATGAGAACTTGTAAGTGTTTAAAACTTAATTCTACCTAGAAGTTTTGGCTTAATCATTTTAAACAAGTAACAGAAGCAAGTGGTGATAATCTACCCTTTGTCCTAATTTTAGAATGTGAATAATTAACCTTCCAGGGGGAAAAAAAGCAGAATTTTAAGAGCAATTCCATCCAATAAATGTTCAGTTTAGAAATAGGTCGGTCCTGTGGTACAGACTGTTACTCCTGATTTATTGCAGTGGCAATTCCCATGAAATCAGTCATTACTTCAGTTAAACTATTGAAGCATTAATGCCTTAAATTCTGCTTTCAGGCACTTAAATATTGGATAATACTGATTTTTATGGGGATTATGGTAAAAAGGGCTTGTGGTAAAAGGCATAAAAAGTTACATTGTTGCTACATCAAATTTTGATAACAAAAATGCTAAGTTCCTACAACTTTTCGATTCTAAAAATAAGTTTTTCCCAGGTGAAATTGAGAATAGTGATTATTGTTTAAGGTTTATGTCTAGAATAAATATCTATTATAGTACCCAACTATACAAGTGTTTTTGTTCAGCAATAGGCTTACAAGAATAAAAGCTGGTGGTGCAGGCAGTTGGGCACCTTATAATACAGAAAGACACATCCTTCCTGAACCTCTATGGGAGAATCTAGTTACCAAAATGTCCCAAGAAATTTCTTCTCCAAAATGTCACATGATTGTAAGAAGGCTTTCAGGCATCAGTGTGTTAGTAAACTGCCCCAGTGTAGATTACCTAGTTACCCTAACTACCTTCTTTCAAAATGAAAAAAAAAGGAAAAAAGGAATAGGAAGAGGAGGGAGAGAGGGGAGGGAAGAAGAGGAAGAAATAATAAATGAGGAGAGTAATCTGGTTTCCCTGCCCCAGAAGCAATTAACATTGGAAACCCAATGGGCCAAGCTAAACATTAACCAATGCTTTTGGTTGGCCTTTGGCAGCACAGGGGAGAGATATCCACCTGGCTTTCAGAAACCAGCTAGGTGGGTCCAACATCTAACCTCACTGTTGAGAAGCAATGTGACCTTGAATAAGTTCATCAGCCTCTCTGAGCCTTTGTCTCTTCATGCACCAGTACAAATGATCCCACCAATCTCCCGGAATAGTAGGTCTCAGGGAGAGAACCCTGCTTAAGTTCCCATCTGGAAGCACCCTGCCTCTCCCGTGGTCTAAAGCTTAATCTGACAGCTTAATCTGGAAGGTTTGTTCCTGATTTTGATGCTATACCAAGAAGTCAGGACACAGCTGATGCTACTGTATTTTTTATTAGAAAACAAATTAAATAAAATAGTGATTGATTCTATATAAAATTGAACATGAGTCCATGGTTCATGGCAGGGAAGGCTCAGAAGATGGAGGCAAGGATGTGGCAGCAGCAGTTTCTTTTTCTTCGTATCTGGGAGGCAGATCGGACAAGAGGTGGAGCGTGTGGGAGGTCTCAGAGGATGAAGCGGTCCCAGAAATCGTATATATCGATTCACAATCTCTCTCAGAGGCCGCGCCTTGGCTCTCAGGAGTTGGGGACCTATGAAGAAGAAGAGGGAACATGAACGGGAGAACAGGGAATCAGTCATCACGCTTAAATACCAGGTTCTGGTCACATGTTTAATTAGATGCATTTGGAAGCATTTGCAAGGGCTTCCAGAGTAATTTCTTCCCATATATATTTTGCATAGATATGTTTTAACTTCTTACCCCTTACTGTCCTTAGAGCTGATTGTAATATTAAGACGGTTTCACTCCTGTTGTCATTCCCCTTGTCATTGAAAAGACAAAGAGTACAAACATATAGATGCCTTCCAAAAAAGTACATGCACACACACACACAGCTACTCCTCTCTGCTATTTCATCTGGAGACCGCTAACATAAGGGAGACAAACTTGTGCAAATAAAAAATTAAATCATTAAGCCAAAAGCTTGAAGGGAGGTGGGAAGGCATACTGGTTAATGGAGTGGGCTCCAGCAAAGGGCAGACCTGCATCTGAATTTCCACCCTGCTGCTTTTGAGCTGTTTGATCTCTAAGCCTCAGCTTTCTCATCTGTAAAATGGGTGTGATGACAGTGTGTACCTTCTAAGTAACTATGAGAATGACATAAGGTAATGGAAGAAAAGCCAGACTCTGGCATAGTGGCAGCAGGGGGGAGTCATTTTTAGTAGAAGTAATAGACAGCTATCTATTTATCTCTGTGAAATTCATTACTGGAGAAAAGAATACAAAAATTCACAAACAGAATTCTCCAAATTCCAGAACCTAACCTCCCTTTCATCCACAGAGGGCAACTCCTGCATTCGTCCCTGGTTGGATCTCCAGCTCACCACCCAGTCTGGAGCACTAGACTGTGTACCCTAAAACACGAATGACCAGGTAAGACAGCACTCATCCCGAGCACGCTCAGGTCCCTAGCAATCTCTTGGGTCCCGCTTCTCACTGCCTTTAAAAACTGCGTGTCTCAAAAGTCAGTTTTCACTGAGTGCGGCTCTGTCCTGGGAGATTTTCCAGCAATCCCGCCTTCACTTCCTACACCCTGGGTTCCCATCTGGGGAGGTACAGTGCCTGCCCCAGCCCTGCTCATCTGGCGTCTCCCAGAACTCCTTCCTTTCGTACCTTCCCTGCCCGAGGATTCGCCACAGGTCTCTGACGCCTCTGCCCTCTTGGTTTCAGCTGCCTCTTTGCCATTCCATCTCCAGGACCTCAGTTCCCTCCAAGCTCTGGCCCGTCCAGTCTCCCTCCAAGGCCCACGCTTTGCTCTCCTTCCACCACAAGCCAGCCATTCTCTTCTCCTGATTATATGAGCCCATTCTCATCCTCCTCAGTCAGGGACCTTCCCTGTCACTGTCTCTCACCCTTGACGTCACGACCTCTGATTTTCCCATCATCCTCCACCACAGATTCCCTCCCATATTCCTCCTCCCCCTTCCTTTTTTTTTTTTTTTTTTTAAATAAATGCTCTATCATTTTATTTAATTTGGCCACACCACACAGCACATGAGAATCTTAGTTCCTTGACTAGGGATTGAACCCACGACCCCTGCAGTGGAAGCACAGAGTCCTAACCACTGGACCACCAGGAAGTCCTGCTCCTCCCTTTCCGATCACCACAGTCCCAGGCTCCTGTTACTCCAGCCGGCCCATGACCATGAGTCACCCTCCTAACTGGTGGCCGCCCTCAGCCTTTCCCCAATCAGAACTGAGCTAACCACTGCTCATATTCCATTGCTGTGACTCCTCAACCTTCAATGGCATCCCTCTGCCTCAAGAAAAAACACTCACATTTACACTATTTAATGTGACCCCAGGCAGGCCTCCTAATTTGTGACATTTGGGAAGCCTGGGGGATGTAAATGGGAATCTAACGTTTCTCTTCAAGCAATCTGAGAAGACTCTGAGGCCCAGGGGGCAACTTAAAATTGAGGGGAGAAGACTGGCATGCTCAAGGCAGGGTGCAGACTGATTTCAGTCAGTCACTCAAGTATCCCCATTAGATACTGGAACCTCTGTACATTCTGGGGGTCTCCTGGGACCCCCACACCTCCCACAGTCCACAGCAGCCCAACTTCGCAGGGGCCTCCCGAGTTCTGGTCCAGAACTTGGGCTGGCTGGCAGGTGGTTCAGCATTTTGAGGCCCAGTTCTGCTACAAGCACACACAGATGCCTGGAGAAGGCTTCACATGAACCTGGCGTAACCACTCTTATAATTTTTAATTTATGTGCTACCCAAAGTTTCCTGGAAGGTGCTGTGAATATTAAGACGATAATTCTGACATCATGACAGCAAAATAGACACTCCTCCTTGATGGTTACACCTGTATCACAGCATAAAGCTGACTTGGCCTGAAGACAGGCACAGGCCTGAAGTGGTTCAATGTTTCTACAGTTCAGGTTCAAAGGGAGAGTCTTACCCAGAGTGAAAAATACTGTAATATGAAGGTGGGCGTTCATCTGGCAGCAAACCGTCAGCCCCAGGACTCCGAGTAGCTGCAGAAGCTGAAGACTCAGGAAAGTAAGGTGGTGGAGGGGGTGGGAATATGATTACGGCATCACCTAAGGAAACACCAGATTTTGTTGAAGACGGATGAGTAAAAGATGTAAGCAAATGAGCGAGAGCTAAAGGCATTAATTATACCTTTGGCCCATATATAGCAAAGGTCAGAACACCAGAACTGAAAAGTGGGCAATTCAAGTTTACAGAGGCAGAGAATAGAGGTTACTAAGGAACTGGAGGCAAGGGCGATAGAGTTAGAGTTTAATGGAGGCAGAGATTCTGTTCAGGATAATGAGAAACCTTCAGGAACTGATAATGGTGATGGCGGGTTGTACAACACAGTGAATGGACCGAGTGCCACTCTACACTTAAAAATGATTACATTGGCAAATTGTAGGTTATAGCTTTTTTACCATGTTAAAAAGAACTGAGCCTACATTTCATAGCAAGTCTCAGCTAAAGCGTTTCTCGCAAGTGTTTGCTAACAATGTTCCTTACCTCCCCTGGGATGTCTACTGCTGTAAAGTTTTTCATATTTCCAACTTACAGTTTTAATTCTTCAAAAGTCAGCTGTTGGGTAAAGTGGCTCTGCTCCTCAAATGCAGTTTCAGCCTCTGAACAAATGACAATACCACCGCAATATAGTCCCTCATCCCTATTTCCACAAATGTGGTTTCCGTTCTTGCTGAGTTTTTTATCTACCGACGTTTCTTCCAAGCTTTATCAAAGACTGTCAAACTCAAAGAAAAGCTAGGGTTTTTTTTCTCCCCTGCATTTTTTATTGCCACTGTTCACTCCAGAACACATTCCTGTGTTTTGGGAAGGAGAACAGGGGACCAGATACAAGCTCAGATTCCAACTCAAAATGTACTAGATGAGTTTCCCAGAACCTTCTAGACATGTGGTGGCACCACTATGAAGAGGTCTGAGGGCAGCCTCTGCTAAGGTGGCCACTCCAAATGACAGCTCAGGAAGAAGGAAGGAGCAAAGAGGACTTTACTTCCCTTCAGGGAGGAGACTGGTTTATATTGGTGGCAGTCCTGATGCTCGCAGGGTTCTCTAAAGCTACCTGGGTTCCACTTGCCAGTTACTACCTGGCGTGGCCCAAACAAGTCATTTGCCCTCTTTAGGTCCCAGCCCACATCTGTAAACTGCCTCAGAGGACAGATAGGAGGACCAGATTCATGTGAGGGGTTAAGACGGTGCTGAGCATGGAACAAGCTCTCTCAGGGATCACACACACTCAGAGGGACTTTTTCTGCAGCAAGCGGCACCTGTCTGCATGTCTGAAGAAACACTCCCAGTTGGCCATCTGGCCAGTGGTTCCACTCTCCACCTTGTTGCCTCAAATGCCTCCCCTGCAGAAAATGCATAAATTCCATCTCTCTTTCTGCAAGGAGATGGCAACTGGAGCTTCAAATATGCATGGCTAACTGAAGCTCGAAAGACAATAGTGGTTGTCTCGGGTTCTTATTTAATTTTTTCAAAAGGTCTCGGTAGGTGAGAGGAAGGTAAGGCTGAGTGTTCACTTTAATTACACACTGCAGGACAAAGGAGCTGGAAATAAGCCTCCAAAGTAGACCAGTCGCCTATCAGACACAGACAAGGAAGTACTCAGCCTCCAGCCATCTCCGAGGCTTGCCCATTCCTCTGCCAGGCCTGCGCCCAGCCCTCTTGCTGTCCCTGGGGTTTCCCTTTCACTATGTCCTGCAGGACTTGATGTCCTCTGTGAGTTGACCAGTCATCTGCTGGTGTGTCCAGGGTCCAACACTAGGTGTGCCCACAACGTGCATACATGCATGCATCTTGATTTATCTGTCTTCTAGTCTGCAAAGAGCTGAATTCTGGCACTTAGATAAGATTTGCCTCATATCACCCTCAATTTCCCTCATAAGGCAGAACTGACCATTGATAGACAATGTCCAGAGTCTTAACAATTGTGCTAAAAGGCATGATTTCTAAAGATGTAAATCCTATTCCAGAATATCAAAGGAGAGAAAGACAGTTAATTACAGTGCCAGATTTTCACAAATTTGATAGGACTTAAATGGTTATATGGAAAAGCTTTTAAACTCTTCAGTGCCAACATCAGGACAGAAATGCTCAGGAGTCACCGTACCCCTGCTCCAGCCCTGCTCCCAGCTCCCCCTAATTCCAGTCACCAGGAGTAAGGCTGGACCCCCAAACTCCCTGAGGGTAAACCCAAAGGGCACACCCAATATGCCCCCACCTAGGTGGAAGAACATGAGCGTCCCATGAGGATATTTACTTGGCCAGCACTGTGTTCCCCAGAAGAACTAAGAACACCTATAATATTGGCTGAGCCTTTTCATCATTTAACAATGACTCAGGACACCAGGTGAAGGATGAAGACTGCAGAAATAGAATTACAGCAAGTGTCCCGGGAGGGCCTATGTGAGCATATGTGTGCCCACTGCCTCAGTTAGGATCCTGGCTCTGCCACCTGCTAGTTTGTGACCTTAGGCCAATTATTGGGATCCTTGAGCCTTGGTTTCTTCATCTTTTACATGGAGACACTTAAGTGTCTGCCACAGTGGACTGTTGAGGGCATGGATGAATTTCACGTAACAGGTTCTTGAAGAGCACACACTAAAACACTTAGATCGTTATTTGGCCCAAGAATAAGCTCTATATGTGTGTTAGCTATTATTAACAAATAACTAGTGTTGATGTCACTGTAAGTATATAAACGCACAAATAAGTAAGCTGGACGCTTCAACCCTGACCGAACACAATGCTCATCTGTAAATCCATCTGCCCTTCCTCTCTGAGGCCAATACCATGCAAGGCCCACAGCCCCGGGAATCCCCCCAGTGAGAACTGCCGGCTCAACAGACTGCCTCACCCACGAGAAACGGTTCACTTCTTCCCTGTTCCCGCCACAGTTTCTGCTCTGTAATCCCCTTTGCCCACCCAGCCTCTTAGATGTTAAGGCTGTGCCTTCAGGGAAATAAAACAGTGATTTGCAAAAATAAGCAGCGATGGCGGCTTTTCTTTCTGTGTGAAGGTGAGGCCAGAGCTCCTGATGTGGTTTTGTTGGGGCCTGCCTCTGGGACATGGTGATGCAGGTCTTCTGCAGGGGGACCCAAAGGGAATCTCTGGGCATCCCATAGGGGAAAGAAGTGACCGGGGCAGTCACATTTCATCTGTATCTATGCCCCTGCTCCCAAATTTTGCCCTGACCCTGAAGTCAAGGACAAAATTATAGAAGATGAAGAATAAGGTGGACAACAGTACAGAAGACTCCTTCAAAATATGGAAGACCAGTGGACTTGCAACAGACTCAGAATCCCAGAATGAGTGCTGCCAGGAAACTCAGAAGTGCAGTGTTCATTTTACAGACACGCAAAGTAAGGCCAAGAGAAGTTAAGGGCTTCCAAGGGCAGCCAGTCAAGGATAACCAGTGATGAGAACCCACGTTTTCAGCAACCAGAAGTGCCGTAAGTGTTTGGTGTGAGAATAACAGGGGACACAGGGTCACGTGGCAGGTCCCTTAGGTGACAGAAGGCTCCCAGGGTAGCCTCAAGGACCCTTCACTGTCCTCTTCACTTGCCCTGCAACCTCAGTAACAGTCACAGCTCAATGTCCTGATGCGTTTGTTAGATAACAGGGTATTGCTGGGAGGAAAGCATGTGCTGAGGGATACCTATGCGGATAATGACAGAGGCGGAACCGTGTCTGTGTGCATCTGTGTGTGTGTGTGTGAGAGAGAGAGAGAAGGACAGACAGAGAGGACAGAGGCGAAGAGAGAGAATTGAGCCCAGACCCAAGAGCAGCCTTGATGCTGCAGCCACGCTGATATGAACAAGCAAAGGAAAGACAGCGACCCACCTACAGTCACCTGGACAGGCTCCAGGCTCTGGGTTTGTCTCTCTTCACTTTCAGAAGCATCCTGGGTCCCATTCAAATCGTTTCTCTTCTTAACGTGGGCGACCACGAAGAAAGACAACCCCACAAGCACAATCAAGGGCCCCAGGACCTGCAGGGACAGGAGGCCACAGATCTGGGGCTCCGAGTCAGCCGTGTCTGTCTCGTTCAGCGGTTCCTGCATCCAGTCTGAGCCACACCCAGGGACCCAAATGCCCAGTACGCTGATGAGCATGCCGCTCGTCAGGAACAGAAACCCAAAGATGAGGCACTGGACAAACTGGCGGCTCTCCCCACAGAGGAAGGGTCGGTCGGAGTCCCCCTGGTTGTTGCCTCGCAGGCGCGCCTCAGTTCGCTGAAGTCGTGCCCGCGAGCGGGCCAGGATCACAGCCCCCAGCCCAACCACGGCACACGCCGGTCCGGCGATCTTCAGCACCACGCTGCAGTCTGGGAAGGTTTCGTATTGGCACGCCTGGAACCCAAAGATGGAGAGCAGGACTCCCACGCACAGCAGGATGGCACCGAGGACAAAAAGGAAGAAAATGAGCTTGCTGACATGCCTGTCTTCCTGGACCCCGTCTGGCTCGGCAGCAGCTGCAGGAGACATGGCCAGGAGAGGCCCCTTGCCCGAGGTGGGTGGGATGTGTGTGTTCCCTTCGATGGTTTTAGCAGCTCTGCAGACATCACCAAACACCAAATTATAAAACGGACACAGGTGTTCCTGACCCGCCCTGTTCTTTTTCCAAAATCACACTAGGATGAACTCATAAGGAACAACTTTGTGCAACTGATACACTGTAGAGCAATGAGTTGGTTCCTGAGTCAGAGGAATTGGCATTCAGAAACTCCTGAATATGTAATTTTATAAAGATATGTAAGAAGGGGAAATGTATTTACCACTCACCTAAGAGTATCTTGAAAACTCAAACCCATACAACAAAAGTAACTGGGTGTGGCTTTTCCTGTTATGAGTCTTATGGACTCACTTCCCCAGGAAAAAAAAAAACCACACACACACACACAATGGTAAGTGAAGGAAGAACCATACGGATTTTTGATTTATTGACATCCCACATTTCATCACAGCTGCTCTGAGCATTTCCAAGTGGGTAAATTTTCTCCTTCAGTAACTAACTTTCCATTTCCTGTTTTAGACTGCAGCAACTCTTCCATTCCTGGCTTTATTCTAAGGCTCCATCTACAGAAGACCCAAGTTCAACAGTTTCAGCTGAAGGTGAAGGCGGTTCAGGAACACAGTGAGTTTGGGAGCTTTTAAGTTAATTCTGTGAAAATGTGACTTTTGAGACCTCAAACAGGCACACACTGGGGCCGCCCTGAAATCTGGTGGTCTGGTTACTGGGTCTTGGATGACTTGGGGGGTTCTAGCACAAAGGTCCACATAGCCCCTTGTCCCCCAGGTAGGCAGGCGGCTTCCTGCCTGCCTTCCTTCGTGGTGCCACCCACTTCCACAAAAAGTTTCGGCTGCATTAAAAATATGTAGACAATAAAAATCACCAGTTACAAAACACTAAACAGCGACAGAACTCTGAAAGAGTATACATGAAATCAAGTGGAAAAGCACCTTCCACCAGACCACCCAAGCCCTGTACTTCAAGGGTCTCCTATATTAAATGTACCCCCAAGCAGTGGGTAAAGAGCTGTCTACTTTATACAGACTGACTTTATCAGCCAGTTACCTTGTCTTACGCTAATGAATGGAATATTTTTCCAGGACCCTTCTAGTCAGGGCACTCAAAAAGACAACCCCAGGGTGAAAAACATATTCACTTACTCAAAGAAAGAAAACTTGAAAAATATTTTATGCCACTTGCATCCATGATCCCATGAAAGAGCTAGAAATTGAGTCGCTAAAGCCAAGGCTATCTTGACAAACACAAATCATGTGCAAGTAGCGTCAGTTTCAGTAAAGAAAGGAACCAGCTGATCTTATTCTAGGAAGTACTTTTCCAGGAATAAGTAAGATAAAATCAGAAGGAAGTTGGAGAGAGAAGGAAATAGAAGTGGGAAACAAGCTTGTGCTTTAAACTTGGACCAACTATATTTATGAAGATGAAATTAAGCTGAAACAACACTTAAAGTATTGCACTAATTAAAAAAAAAGGAAGAGACTGAATCCTGTAATATCTTTTGCTGGTCTGGAGATAGAGGTGAAGGGTGACTCTGTGCTACAAAGCCCTATCAATTCATTGTAGGGTGGTGTTTTGACTCTGATGTGAGTCACAAGGCTTCAACTGCCTTAAGGCAAATTCCCAAATACTAGTAAAGCCTAAATTTGGATGTGTAGCTTCCCTTCCATGGACTAATGGACTAAGTACTTGGCATAGGTAGTTAATTCCCCATTCAAATTAGTATGTTCATCCATCTCTCCGCCCCCCCAGCCCCCGACCACGAATGCACTCACAAAGTGGCACAGATATCTGCAGTAACAGGAAAGTAAACCTTTCCCAAATACCAGCCTACACTTCATTTCCCCAAAGCCAAATCCGCCTCACAATGCTGTTTGCCAACGGCCATTTCCAAATGAGCAGCAGGTCACCACGTCCAAAGCGCTGTGTTTGGGGGCTGACGCAAACAGAGGCAAAGCCCTCCCTGGGAAAGAGCTTTGCGGGTGTCGAGAGCCAGAGCTCCCGCGGGAGCAGGTTTAGCGCGTCTGCTCCGCGCGGCGCTGCTCTCCGCACCCCGCCTGAACAGCCGCAGCGCGCGGTCCCCGGGGGTGCGGAGGAGCGCGGGGCCCGGGGCGCTTACCTGAGGCTCGGTCCTGCGAGCGCGCTGCCGGCGCCGGCAGTCGGCGGGCAGCACGGGCCGTGGGCACCCGGCAGAGCGCGGCGCCCGCCCCCGCCCCCGCCCGCGGCCTGGCCAGCACCCAGCGGGCCCGCGCTCTCCCACCTGCGCGTCGGGGCGCGAGGGCGGGCCGCGCGGTGTTTACAGAGGAGGCGGTGCGGGGAGGCGCGGGGCGCGGGCAGGGCCGGGCGGACTGGCCGGAGCTGGCCGCCGCCTGGTGCTGCCCTTGCGGACCAGAGGCGCGCCGGCTCCGGGGTGGAGAGTGAGGGGCAGCTTCGGGGCCCGGGCGGCTTCCGCGTCCGTACCCGTGCGCGCAAGGAATCCGGGAAAAGTGCCCCGCCGCGGCCACCTCCTTGACCTGCGGCCCTCGGGCAGGGGGCGGCAAGTTGGGGTTCTCCTGGCTGTCCCAAGTCACAAGGCGACGGTCGAGATCCAGGCGGCGTGTAGGAGCCGGTTCCCTTCCGGGCCGAGAGCCCAGAATTTGGGCTGCGAGTGGGGGAAAAGGACAGCCCCTTCCCCTCTCTTCGGCTTGCCCGCCGCCTAGGCAGGGGTCCCCGGGTTCCCGCCGCTGCGCCCTCTGCGACGGTCCCCCCAGTGGCCTGTGGCCCTCCTGCCGCTCCGGAGATCTTGGCCGGGGTCCGTGGAGCGAGCCTCTTGCCGCGAGCGCCCGGACGAACAGGTTATAAAGACACCAGGTCACAGAAACGTGCGCTCCATTAGCGTGTGAGACAAGGGTCCTCCCTGCCCGAGCCGTTCAGACCTTCCGTCCTAGCTCCGAGACTCACGTATGGTCACAGTCCCTCTTTGCCATCGAACTCCCTTCCCGGTTCTCAGTCGCTAGTGATGTGCCAGAATTAAACTGGTAACTTTGCCCTTGAACCAGGCGGTTTCGGGATGGGTTTGCTAATCCCCGTGCTATTTGTAACCTGCCCCGTATAACACGTGACACGGAATTAACTGTGCCAGTTTCCACACCAGAGGTCAGGGCGCCGTGAAAGGTGAGTCAGGCTCAAACAGGGCAGCGCCCTGAGCCCTTCCCCATCCCTGCCTCTCCTCTCTGGGGTCCTGTCCACTTCTGAAACCCAGTCGGGAGTTCACACCCATTGCCTTAACCTTTTGAAAGAGTAAGCACTTTGCATACCTAATACAGCAAGTTGTCCCCAGCCATTTCACTTCCCCTGCAGTGAAGAGTGAGTTGGTTTAGCTAATTACAGAAGTGAGAGGGAGACTCAAAGAAGGGGCCAGAGGGAGGCAAATAGGGAAGGGTGGCCACCTGGGCTCTGCGCCCCAAGGCTGGGTGGGTGAGACAGGGCTGCCTCGGGGAGGAAGGCTGGCAGGTCCGGTGGGAGGGATTTGCCCAGCCTCTGACCCCAGTGCCCGAACATTATTACTATCCTGAGTATCACACCCCTTGCTCTGGGCCAGGTTCTGTGTTACCCACTTCACCTGCATACAGCCTGTGTGTGGTTCTCCGCTATGCGTCTCCAGCAACTCCAGAGAGGTTACAGCCGACAGGGGAGCTAAAAAGTTCATTTTTCAGCTGAGGAACCGCAGCCCTAAGAGATGTAAAGTGACCCCCACAACTGGTTAACGGGGAGCACGGGCCTGAACCAGATGTGCTGACTGTTCCTCCCGGGGGACGCCTGTCACCCAGAAGGACACACAATGCCACAAACTCAGAAAATGGCTTTTTTATTATGTGGCTTTTTGATCATTACAACAAAACAGACACTGTTCCCAAGGACGCTCTGGCAATCTGTGTCCGGGTGGAGCTGTCCTGGTCAAAGTGTCAGGTTCTACCACCTGCTGGAAGGGCCTCCGAGCACGCCCAGCTAACGAACAAACAATCAGCAGCGGTGATTGCACAACAGCAGGGGCAGGCAGCTTTCTAAGAACACAGTCCTGACCACAGGATCTGCCTCTCTACACAGGCCTGCTAGCAACTCCTTTCTGTACAAGGGGCTTTCCTTCTCCTTCCCCTACGCATTTTTTCCTCCTTCCTTATTTGAAACTCAATCTCCGGCCCCGTCGTGTGTGGGCCTGCGAGGGGCCTGTTGATACAGCTGCCCCTCCGGTGCCACATGACTGCAGGCTGGCCACACATGACAGATTTGAATGTCCTGGCACCAAGGACAATCAGATTAGCCTCCACTTGGGATGTCTGCTGCTTGGACTGTTTGTGTCTTTTGGAGCCTGTTTGACTAAATTAAACTCCTTGGAAACCACTCACCGGTCAAGTATGAAAGACGTACCCACCAGCCTTCAAGGTGCTTATCTTTGTAGCAGACCTGTTTCTTAGGAGATTGGATGACCTTGTCACTATCTAAAACCTGGTGGCCTTTTCCAGCCCATGTGGTATGAAAAAAGATCAGTCCAGTCTGAGTCTTTAGAAAAATAGCATCAGAACAAGCCTTAAAAATGGATGAATCTTTAATTCAGGAAGTGAATATGGAGAGCAAAGCTGAGGAATGCATCCATTTATTCATTCAGCAAATATTTATTGAGTGCTGACTATGTGCCAATAAGAAACACAAAGTCCTTTTGCCTCATGGAACTTGTGTTTTTAGTGAGGAGGAAGGCAATGAAAGAAATGTGGAAATTACACAGAGTACTAGAAGGTGACTGGGGGTCCCAGGTGGCACGGTGGTAAAGAATCTGCCTGCCAGTGCAGGAGACGCGGCTTCCACCCCTGGGTTGGGAAATTTCCCTGGAGTAGGAAATGGCAACCCATTCCAGTATTCTTTCTGGGGAAAATCCCATGGACAGAGGAGCCTGATGGGCTACAATCCATGGGGACGCTATCGAGTTGGACACTGCTGAGTGATTGAGCAGGCATGCAGAAGGTGATAAGTGCTGTGGAGAAAAAGAAATCACAAGTGGAGATTAGGGAGTGCTGGGGAGACTCCAGTTTCATAGGATAGTTAAGGAGGGCATCTCTGAGAAAGTGATATGGCAGGAAAAACTTAAGGGGAATGAGAAAGCAAGCATATTGATATCTATCATCGCATAAAAAAATGATCTGCAAAGGCAGAGTTTAAACAACAAAGGTTTATCCTCTCTCATAATTTCTGAGGGTTGGGAATCTGGGAGCAGCTTGGCAGGGCGTGGTTCTGGCTTGGGATCGCTCATGAGGCTGGGGCCAAGCAGTTTGCTGGGGCTGCCTCATCTGAAGACCTGACTGGGGCTGGAGGATGTGTTTTCAGGGTGCCTGTCTCCCATGGCTGTGGGCGGGAGGGCCCGGTTTTTCACTCTGTAAACCTCTGTCCACTGCACTGAGTGTTCTCAGGACATGGCAGATGGCTTCCTCTGGGGGGCGTGATTCAAGAGAGAATGAATGAGGAGGACGCTTTAGTGCCTTTTATGACAGCCTCTGAAGTTCCACATCATTGCTTCTGCTTTATTCGGTTCCTTAGAATTGAGTCACTAGGTCAAGGAAAGAGGGATTAGGCCCCACCTCTTGAAGGGGAGAGTATCACAGAATTTGTGACTATATTTTAAAACTGTCACAGAGAAATGTGGAGCTATTTGGGGGGAGAAGGGAAGAGCACTTCAGGCAGAGGAAACAGCAAGGACAAAGGCCCTGAGGCAGAAGCAGGCATAGTATAGTCAAGGAAGAACAAAAAGCCAGGGTAGTTTGAGCAGGTAAGCAAGGGGGAGAGGCTAGGAGGAGGGCAGAGAGAAAGGGTGTGTATGTCACATCTCTAGAGTTTGTCAGGCTTGGTAGGCCATTGTAAGTACTTTTCGCCCCCATCCCACTCTGTACAGCTTGCAGGATCTTAGTTCCCCAGCCTGGGATTGAACCCAGGCCCCCAGCAGTGAAAGTACAGCGTTCTAACCATTGGACCACTAGAGAATTCCCCATTGTAAATATTTTGAGCATGATGAGAAGCCTTTTCAGGGTTTTTTAGCTGAGTGTGATTGATCTGACTTATTTTAAAAAAGAAAACAGGATTCCAGGTGTGAATAGCCATGGGAGGAGGAAGTGGAGATGAAGAGACCATTAAGGAGGCCATTATGAATAATCCAAGAGAGAGATGACCGTGGCTACTGCTTGGAGCTGATAAACACAACTGAATTCTGAATGTGTCTCATACATCTCAAAGATAGAGTCAGCAGAGTTTTCCATGGACTGGATATGGGTTGACCCAAAGGTCTTTGACCTGAAGAACTGGAAACGTGGCTGTGGCATTACCTGAGACTGCAGGTAGGCAATTTGAGGGTGCGGCTTCACGGATTGGTTTAAAAATTGATGCTTTCAAACTGTGGTGCTGGAGAAGACTCTTGAGAGTCCCTTGGACTTCATGGAGATCAAACCAGTCATCCTGAAGGAAATCATCCCTGAATATTCCTTGGAAGGACTGATGCTGAAGCTCCAATACTTTGGCCACCTAAAGAGCCAAAGAACTGACTCATTGGAAAAGACCCTGATGCTGGGAAAGATTGAGGGAGGAGGAGAAGGGGGTGACAGAAACATCATCGACTCAATGGACATGAGTTTGAGCAATCTCTGGGAGATAGTGGAGGACAGGGAAGCCTGGCATGCTGCAGTTCACAGGGTTGCAAAGAGTCAGACACGACTCAGTGACTGAACAACAACTTTGAGATGTCCATTAGACTTATGAGTGGAGAAGGCGAGGAGGCAATGGAATGTATTGTCCTGAAGTTCAGGAATTTTGAAAGAAGCAGCTTTCTATGTCTGTCAGTGATGGTCATTAGAACATCAACAGGGTTGGGCCCATCCTCTAGAAGAGTTGACACGTGCATATGTGGCTACTGAGGGCTCCAGGCAGGCAGAAAGCAAGGGGCCGACTGATGCCTGACACTCCCCAGGGCACTGCCAACCCGGAGAAGCAGCTCAGAACTAGTGATTGGCTCAAGAGTGTAGAATTCAGTATGCTCGTTTTTCAGCATTCACGAGATTGCAGAAAGACAGTTCATCAGTCGAGTCTGCCAGCTTCTAGTTTTTCTTTTCGTTTTTGGTTGCCCTCTGGTTCTGCTGCACACAGAGGCATGCATTCCTCTCTTCCAGTTCCTGACATTTCTTGAGGCTCCCCTGGGGCACAGGAATGTGCTCTCGAGTGCTTTCTTGGATCCATGTTTCAACTCATATTCCCAGGACTCCCAGCTATGCCTCTGAACCAGGCTGGGCCTCCTCCAGCAGCCTAACCCCGCGGAGGGTGCTCCAGGCAGGGGAGGCCAAGGTTCCTGGGGCATTTTCCTCCTCCTCACCCTGGTGTTAGCTGTTGACCCCGGGGCATGAGAGCTATATCTGAGGTGTGTTAGTTGCTTCCGTTGTATCTGACTGTTTGCAAGGCCATGGATTGTAGCCGTCAGGCTCCTCTGTCCATGGGATTTCCGGGGCAAGAATACAAAGGTTGGTTGCCATTTCCTCCTCCAGGGGATCTTCCCGACCTGGGGATTGACCTGGGTCACCTGCATTGCAGGCAGATTCTTTACTGTCTGAGCTACCAGGGAAGCCCTCCATATCCAAGATGGGATTTGGCAAACTTGAGTTGATCGTTTCAGTTTGGCCCCTTAGCTGACCCCCAAAGCAAAGGTGAATTTTTTACAGAGTCATTTTATTGCCTGTGATAAATATTGCCTGGGTGCTGTTGATTTTCATGGCTGATAACAGCTCAGCTTGAGTGTGGCTAGCTGGAACCGGGGGTGTGGAACACAAGGCGTTGTTTGAGAGAGAATGACAGTGAGGATTTGCCACTTGGTTTTATCGATGGAGGCCTTCTCACTGTTAAGGGAGAGAGAGACACCCTTCAACAGAGGTAGCCACCCCTGGGCAGAGACTGGAGGAGGTGTGGATAAAGAGAGGTCACAGAAATGCAGTGGTCTCCTGTTTCCTGGCATCTGCTGTTGGCTCCATCAAATACCTACAGCTCACTGGGTCCCAAAGAATGAGTCATTCCTCCCCAGCATATAAAAAAGGGGTGAATCAGAACTCAGTTTAGATCTTGGCTTTGCCACTTATTAGCTGTGTGACCTTGGGCAAGCACACAACTTTTCTGTGCCTCATCTATAATAAGGAAATAAGAAGACCTACTTCAAAAGATGCCTGGAGGAGGAAGTTTCTGGCCCATGGAGGGCCATCAGTGAATATATGCCAGCTAATTGCCTCGTCTTCCATCTGCGGCTCCTTCCCCACAATCTTCAGGAAGGTTGATCTGATAAATCCATAGAGAAGGTAGAGACAGAGGAAAAAGAAGGTCAGGGTCAGGATGCTTGCTGAGAGCAAGGTGAGTCATGTTGACTTTGAATGCCAGGTCAACTCGCTTCTTCTGAAACATGTCTCCCAGTATTTCTCGGCGTCTCGCAGGGCTGTCACGTGACCTCAAAGATGAGCCATGCTGGTGGTCACGCTGTGTTCTCTGCCCTGTTGTTCTCTGCCTCTGCTCCACCACTGTCTGCAGCCACCCAAGCTTCAGGAAGGCACCTCTGCTGCGGGTGTCCCTGGAGGGATGAGGGGACCCTGCCAGGCGCTCCCCCAGCCAGCCAAGGGCCGGGGTTCGGGTCCTACCTGCCCAGCCTCGCCCACGTCCACCTGACTGTATCCATCCCATCACTGAGCCCTCCGTTCTGGCTTCCCACGTCCTGGCTGCCACTGATGATTCCAAAAAGGACTCAAATCAGTCTACAGTGTTGTGGAAATAAAGCCAGGTAAACTAAATATGACAGTAAATGAGAAAAAGAAAGAAGAGGGAAAGAGAAGCTTAACTATTTCCTGCCTGGTTCCTGCAGGGTAGGCTGGAATCCTTCTGTTGTGCATTGGAGTCATTTACCCGTTTTAGGATCAGATCCGGAAACATGTCTGAGACGTTAGAGATGGCTCTCCAAATGGCCTATCTGACCACTGAGGGGCTGGATGTGGGGTTCCCCAAACCCAGCCGAGGGGCCAGAGGGTGGGGCATGGCCCACCTGTGTGGCATTGGTTATCTCCTCACCGTCACACACTTGAGCCCTGACTTCTGCTGCCACCACTGCTGGCCTCGAAAGTGAAGCAACAAGAACTTGGACACCTGAGCACCGGGCGTCTGACAAATAAAGGTGGTTTGGCAGGAAGCCACCTGCTGAGTGCCCTGTTTTTAACAGAGGATCCCTTGTCACGGACACGGAATGCAGGTAGAGCCAGGGCTTGAGGCAGTGCCGATTCCAAAAGAAGGAAAAGAAAGCTACTTTGGGTTTTTTTTTTCTTGTTAACCTACCTCACAGGGTTATTGAAAGGATTAAATGAATACAGAAAGACCTACTGTAATATGTGCTTGGATGCAGACTGGGGAGAAATATTTTCTCCTAAACAGTGATAACAGCTAACCTTGAATAAAACCTGCTCTGTGTTTTGTGACGTCCGCCTCTTAGTCTCTTGCATTTTGTAATAAGCTGATGAGGTGGCTATGGCTGTGCTCCATTTTACAGACGCACAGAGAGAGGAGCAGCTCCTGCCTGGCCAGGAAGTGGCCGAGCTGGCCTTGACGCACCATGCTTCTCCCCTCTCGTGGGTGAGCACGGGAGGCAGCGATAGCTATTTTGTTAACATCAATTTAGAGTCAGTCAAGAGCAAGCTAACAAACTCCCATCCATTCTTTAATTCTCCACTTAAATGTCACTTCCCCAAAGAGACCCCCTCATCAGAAATGGCCCCGGTTCCCCCACACCACCCTCTGTTTTCAGAGTACTTGGTAGTTTTCATTCAGGGCACTTATCACCAACATAGTTATTTATTATCCCCTTGCTGTTTATACCACGGTGCCACCTTCTGCCTTTCCTGTTGCTGTCGTCACGGGCCTCCCAAATCTCCTGCCATGTGGCTCGGGTGTCGGCACCAGGTGCTCAGATCTCTTCCATTTCAAGTCCTACCTACTCCTGGATGCATTCAGCCTCGCATGGGGGACATCTGGCCTTCTGCCCTCCAGCCCCTCCTCTCTGTCCACCTCAGGGGCTGCCCCCACCAGCTCGCGCTGCACCAGCTGACCTGAAGCAGCTACTCTTGCAAATGCAGCAGCTGCACCCTCTGTCTGTCATGCTCATCCAGTCATTCCAGCTACAGCCATCCCGCACACTCACCCGGACGCTGCCCCTGCTCCAGAGGGCGCGTCTCCCTTCTTCACGTCTTTCTTGTGGACTTAACAGTCCACGGCCGACCAGGTCAGTGGCACTCTTTCTAATGCGCTGCGTCTCCAGGCCTGCATCTTTTCGTCACACCATCTGCCAGCACAGCCTTTGCTCACTTGTCTACTTTGCTCAGAGCCAGCACCTGAGCAGCTGAGCGCTGCTGGGGAAAGACCAGCTCTAGGCTCAATTGCTCTCTGTGTAAATCAGTGTTCCCAAAGCCAAGAGCCCCAGGCAGTGCCTGGCAACCCAGCCTGGTTTTGCTCCTAGCCTCACTTTCCAGCGACCGTTCCAGCAGGTGGCCCGAGGCCCAGGGAGCCTTTTGCTCCACTCTGGTGACACCCCTGATGGTCCAAACCCCTGCCTGGCCAGCATGGTTCTTCAAGAGAAGACAAGCTCTTGACGAAACCTGTTCCACCTCAGATGCCCCTGGCCTGGGGTCCCCGTTTACACCTCCTGAATTTGTTCTCAAATGCTTGCTTCCTAAAGCAGAATGGCTTCTAGCTCGAGCCAGGGGCTTCAAGCCCCGGACTCCTGCTGAGCTAGTGCCAGTTCTTCCTTCAGAGTGGCCCTGCCCTGCACTGGACCCACGTCACCTTTCTAGGCTCCCTCGGGATGAGTTCTTCCTTGAGGGCCCTAGATTATCTCCTGCCAAGGCCAAAGTCAGAACCACCTCCACCCATCAGCAAGATGTAAGGGAGGGAAGGTAATTTTCATTCTACTCTTCCGAGTTGTTGGCTGAAAGCCCATGATAAAAGAATATTAATGAGAAAAACCGACAGAAGTTTACTATCATGGCTACCTCCTGGATATATGGGAGATACCCAGGGAAAAATGAGTAAGTCCCCAAGGCATCCTAGAATTCAGGCTTAAGTACCACCTTAGTAGGGAAAAGGGAGGGGAAATGCGGGCTTCTTAGGGGAGAGTAAATGGGCCTCTAGAGAAATAGATGGGAGGTGTGATCGTTGGTGACAGAGTTTGCTGGGGTGTGGTGTTGACTTCTGGAACTTCTCTCCTGTGATAAGGGTTAGTCTTCCCTGGTTGATGAAACTCCTGGGAAGGGGATTTATGACAATTGAGTTTTGTTTGGAAGATCTGTCTTCAGGTAGACAAGGGGAGTTCAGAGAAAGACTCTTTCTGCATTTGCTGTCTTTTAAAGTGCCTATAGCAGTAAGAATGATTTTTACACTATAAATGGTTAATAAAAAATTTGAAATGAGAATATTTTGTGATGTGGAAAATATATATAATGTATATATTTTCCAAAGCATAATATATTTATTTCAAAGAAATATAGTAAGGTGATTAATAAGAAATGCTCTTATATTAAAACTATTACATTAGGATAAAATTTCATGGGGAGGAAGTATATGGAAATAAAAGTTTACTGTAACAAAAACCATGTAATATTTGATATATTGAATAACTTGAGTGTTAGTCACTCAGTCATGTCCAACTCTTTGCAACCCCGTGGACTGTAGCCCACCAGGCTCCTCTATCCATGGAATTCTCCAGGCAAGAATACTGGAGTGGGTAGCCGGTCCCTTCTCTAGGTGATCTTTCTGACCCATTGATTGAACCTGGGTCTCCTGCACTGCAGGCAGATTCATTACCATCTGAGCCACCATAAAAGTTGGCTAATTTTTAATAAGATTATGATTATTTCATGAATTAAAAGGCTAAACCAAGTTAATCATATACACCCCGTGTCTTGTTTCAGTAGCTACCAAGGATATCTGAAGTACTTGAAGGCTCGCTACTCCCTCACGATCCCACTAACATGTGAAAGCAAAGATCTCAAACATCTCAGATCAAATTCTACTAGACATACAGATGCTTATTAAACGTGTTAACATGCACAAAGCGGTGTATATGGCTGCCCATCCCGTGAGCGTGAGGACGCTGACCTGACAGGAGGGGCCACTGACCTGTTCTGGAGCCAGATGCTCAATGCGCATCAGGTCATCAGACATCCTTGTCCATCAGCTGTTGGCTGACCTGGGAAGGGTTGAGCCATTGGGGCCTTCCCAATGGGCAAGTTGACCTTGCTCACTCTAGAGTAAGGGATACCTCTAAAATCATAGCCACTCACAGGGCTTGCATACCTCTAATGCCCCAGGGAAAAAGCCCATCGCTGACTTCGTTGTGCTGCTTAACAGACCACTACTTTCACCAATAAAACCACACTTTGGACCCTTACGCTGATTAGCCAAGTCCAGGTGTGCGTTGAGATGAGGATGCAGAAGCACCTTGGGGGCCACCTGACCTGTGGCCTTTCTGATCTTAGCTGACTTCTGGATATCCTAACTGACCTGTTCGAGTTAACCTAAGTAGCACACAATGTCACACTTAACCACAGAGTTTTAAAATAAATCACAGACATTTAACAGTGAGTGTGTATCCCACCTTTTAAAATGAGATGTGTTTTATTTTTAAATGTATTTAGTACGTGACATAGGTAGAAATCTTGTCCACTTAAATTTACGATGAACATTTTACACGCCAACTTTAAATGAGCAAGGGCCTGTGCTGTGTGTGCTTACTCAGCTGTGTCCGACTCTTTGTGACCCCGTGGACTGTAGCCCCCGGGCTCCTCTGTCCCTGGGGATTCTCCAGGCAAGAATACTGGAGTGGGTTGCCATGCCCTCCTCCAGGGGATCTTCCCGACCCGGGTTTCCCGCATTGCCAGCAGATTCTTTACTGTCTGAGCCGCAAGGGAAGCCCAAGAATCCTGGAGTGGGTAGCCTACCCTTCTCCAGGGGATCTTCCCAACTCAGGAGTTGAACTGGGGTCTCTGCCACTGCAGGTGGATTCCTTACCAGCTGAGCTGCCAGGGAAGAACAAGGGACTATATAGTTTTAAACATGAGTTCACTGTCAGCCTCAGCAGGGCTTTCTTTGGTGGTGGTACGGAATGTCTCCTTGGCCGTCCTGCCCTGTCCTCGCCCTTTCCCTAGAACCCTCAGAGCTCTGCACTCCAAAAAGTCAGGTGGAGCAGCCTCTACGACATCGCTGAGTTCCTGGGATACTGTCTCCCAGCAGAGGGGGCCGTCTGGCCTTATAGTTTATAGCTGAGATGCTCCTTTGGAGATTATTATTATTTTTAATTAATTGATTAATTTTAATTGGAGGCTAATTACTTTACAATATTGTGGTGGTTTTTGCCATACATTGACATGAATCAGCCATGGGTGTACATGTGTTCCCCATCTTGACCCTCCCTCCCACCTCCCTCCCCATCCCATCCCTCAGGGTCATCCCAGTGCACCAGCCCTGAGCACCCTGTCTCATGCATCCAACCTGGGCTGGTGATCTATTTCACGAAGATCTGTTGAGGTGGTGTGCTGCTGCTTCTTAAACTGAGAGACCGTGATTGCTTAAATAGCAGCTTTTCTCCTAAGAAAAAAAGCTTTACTTTACCAGTGCCCTCTTCAAAATACAATTCTACGTATATTTGATTTGTTTTGTTTTAAAGATCTGTGTGCTTTATTAGACTAAAGCTGAGCGCCAAAGAATTGATGCTTTTGAACTGTGGTGTTGGAGAAGACTCTTGAGAGTCCCTTGGGCTGCAAGGAGATCCAACCAGTCCATCCTGAAGGAAATCAGTCCTTAATATTCATTGGAAGGACTGATGCTGAAGCTGAAACTCCAATACTTTGGCCACCTGATGTGAAGAACTGACTCATTGGAGAAGACCCTGAGGCTGGGAAAGATTGAAGGCAGGAGGAGAAGGGGAGGACAGAGGATGAGATGGTTGGATGGCATCACCGACTCAATGGACATGAGTTTGAGTAAACTCTGGGAGTTGGTGATGGACAGGGAGGCCTGGCGTGCTGCGGTCCATGGGGTCACAAAGAGTCGGACACGAGCAAGCAACTGAACTGAACTGAAGCACCAAGAGAGCAGGGAGGTGTCTGAACTGCTACCCACCATATTCCCAGGGCCTGGCAACATACCTGTGGAACCATGATGAAAGAAAATTAGTCACTCAGTTGTGTTCGACTCTTTGTGACCCCATGGACTGTAGCCCACCAGGCTCCTTTGTCCATGGAATTCTCCAGGCAAGAATACAGAAGTGGGTAGCCATTCCCTCCTCCAGGGAATCTTCCTGACCCAGAGATTGAACCCAGGTCTCCTGCATTGTGGGTGGATTCTTTACTGTCTGAGCTACCAGGGAATAATGGTAGGTGCTCAATGAATATTTGCTGAATGAAGGATGAGATGACTTGAGATGGGATGAGATGGAAATGAAACAGAACCAGGAGATCCCCTGTGTCAAAGCTAACGATGGTGGAGGAACTAGGCCAGCAGTCAGCTAAGTGGATCTGGTGTTTCTAAGGAAACTGGATAAAAGCCTCTGGGGACAGAAGACAAGTCAGTCAGGTCTGGATCCATGCAGAGCCAATTAAGAATTCTGGGAATGAGTCTAGATATGAACTGACATAGATAATAATTCCTTCTTACTGGTTCCTGGTCGCCAGGCTTCCACGTTCCTCCACTGCTCTTGTCAGTTGTGATGGCTCAGCTTTCATTTCCTGCTTTCTTAGCCTTACCCAGAACTCCTATTTTGCAGAGGTCATTGCCTCATCAAGTTTCAAACTCATAATTTTATATCTGGTCTCGTTATTCATGTTTCTCAAATGCATTTGATGGAAGCCTATTTCTGGTGACTGTACTTCACCTGCCATTTGTTTTACCTGTCGTGCTTCTGTTTTGTTCTCTCCTTTTTAAAAAACAATCAATGCATAGACATTTAAAATCAGGACTTGTTTTTGGATAAGGTCAGTGTTTTGTGGGCAGGATATTGTTAGGAGTTATGTGCAGAGAGAGGACAGGCCTGTGTTCAAGGCTGTAACAGGTATTCTCCTATCATGTGCTGTGGGTTTGTGTGAGTTGATTCTTTCACGTCACTCCCCCCAAGCCAGCCAAGATCGAAACTCTCGAGTGCCTCTGCTGGAGTCTTCCCTCCAAATACGGCTTGTACATGTGATTCCATATTTGACCCTTCTTCCCCACATTTTCTTGGAGACAAATCAGGTCAGAAAAACTCCTGCTGCCTAGGCACTTGCTCGTTCTCGCTGCTGAATAGTTCTTTAATTATGCCCGCGGAATGGTTGTCTCCTGCCTTTGGGGAACCATGTGTGTTCGATTTTGCTTGGGATGTGCACCTACAATTCCAAAGGCACCCTTCCTGCTTGATGTGTTTGCTTTCACCTGGTGACGAGGTGATGGTGGGGAGCGGGCCTTCCCTCCCGTCAGCCAGCAGGGCCACCCCGGTGATTCTCGTGCTCTGGGTGTGATTGCGCTGCTGCTGCTGCTGCTGCTAAGTCGCTTCAGCCGTGTCCGACTCTGTGTGACCCCATAGACGGCAGCCCACCAGGCTCCCCCATCCCTGGGATTCTCCAGGCAAGAACACTGGAGTGGGCTGCCATTTCCATCTCCAAAGCATGAAAGTGAAAAGTGAAAGTGAAGTCGCTCAGTCGTGTCCGACTCTTAGCGACCCCGTGGACTGCAGCCCACCAGGCTCCTCCGTCCATGGGATTTTTCAGGCAAGAGCACTGGAGTGGGGTGCATTGCACTGATAGCTCTTTATTAATATTAAGTCTTGTGGTTTTGAGTTATACATGTCCTCTGGCTTTGTCCAGGGGGTAATTTGCATTTCTGTTTCTCATTGTCGTCACTGTCTAGGGACAGTTTTGAAGGGGGAGAAGAGGGCAGCATTTGTTGTAAAGGAGCCATCCCCTGGGCTGGGGAGGGTTTTGAATGTTGGTGATGGAGGAGACGGAGAGAGGCAGGCATCCCATGTGGAGTGAGAGACGGTGATAGACGAAGGTCAGGGGTTGAAAAAGCGCTTTGGAGTTAATGAGCCAGACTAGGTTAAGCTAAAGCACTGCACGAGGTCAGGGGAAATGTGAGACAAGTTTACTTGGGAAAAGTCAGAAATCCTTCCCTGCTGGATGGGATGTGTTCACTGATTTCTGTAGGCAGAGGAGGGGCTTCCCAGGCGGCGCAGTGGTGAAGAATCCGCCTGCCAGTGCAGGAGACGCAGGAGACGTGGGTTTGACCCCTGGCTGGGGAAGAGCCCCTGGAGAGGGACACGGCACCCACTTCAGTATCCTTGCTGGGAAATCCCATGGACAGAGAAGTCTGGCGGACTGTATAGTCCCTGGGGTCACAAAGAGTCGACCATGACTGAGCACATATATATAGGCAAAGGAGAACCATTGAAAGTTTATAAACAGAGCCTTAGCAGGTCATAGCTTGTAAAACAGATTGAAAACGGATGGAGCATCAGACAAACCAGTGACGAGATGTTGCTGACACCCAGCAGAGAAATGCTGAGGAATCAAACTCCTGCCACACATACAAACACACACACACACACACACTTTCTCTCTCTCTCTTTAAATTGATTTATTCATATTACATAGGTCAACAAAGATTCAAACTGGTTTACAAATGACATAATGCAACTACATAAAGTGAAATAACAAATGCCATGCTATAGTATAGAATCCTGCCCACCCACCAGCTCCACCTGACTTGAGTTCTTTCAAGACCAGACCTACATGCCTCGAATGTCTTTCTCCACCCCTCTGGGAGGCAGACACATAAGAAAGAACGGAGGAAAGGGGCAGCTAGACTGACAGGAAGCTGCCTGTCATCTCATCTCTCTCCTGCGCACCTAGTAGGCCAAAGAAGGCATCCCTGAGGGAGGCAGGGGACACCCTTGCCTGGGAGGGACTTGAAGATGGGGATGGAGCCTCACGACAGCTCCAGGTGCCATCCCCTGAGGACGTCTCTCAGACGTGGGGAGGCTGCTCTCCGTGGTTTGAGGTTAGGGGGAGTTGGAGCTCAGGGATGCTGAAACTCCTGCTCAGCCAGGAGGAGCACACACGGAGGGTGGTGGGGTGACCGTGCCCTACAGAAGGAGTCATCTCTTTGTCATTTATACAAACAGGTGAACTTCATTTCAGACACTACCTCCCCACCCTCACTGGTGGATGCTAATCCCGCGGGACCTCTCCTCAGCTGCACTTGGATCTGCTTAGATCTTTCTGGCATTCTCAAGTTAGGAGCCATTGTATTTTCCCATGTGAAAACCCTTAGGTGAGACGCCAGCTGGGGAACATCAACCAAACTTGCGAAACTTGCTTCTCTCTGGAGCCAATTAAAGGAACGTGGATGGGACCTGGAAGACCCACGTCTCATCCTGGCTGTGAACAGGAGCCGGGGAATTCGTTTAATTTTTCTGTACCTCAGTTTCCTCTTCTGTAAAGTGGGGTGAGATGATCCCTCTCCTTGTTGGTCTCTGTCCTGAGGTCGTGGAAGAGAGGAACGCTTGCTGGCATGGGAGCAGCGGCAGGAGCCCGCTCAGCAGAGGAACCCTTGCTGGTCCAAGACTTTGAAAGGTGGGCCAGGCAGGTCCAGGCTTGGTCCTCAGTCATGTCCAGGGACAGTTTGACCTCGTTTCAGGAAAGAAGCAGTGGGCACCCGTCATGCGGGCAATGAGCAGAAAGGAGCAGTGGCCCTGGAGGCAATCCCAGTCCTGACTGCCGCTGCCTCGCAAGGCAGAGGGGCAGGACGGCCCTGGTGGAGATCTTTCTTCTGCAAAGAGTAGAGAGTTACTCTTTTACTTCAAGAGGAAAGCCCCAAAGCCTTTACTCAAGCTCAGTCTTGAGCGTGGACAACCAGGAAGGCCCGGTGTGTGGAACAGATCTTGGGCTGGACTCCCTGGGAACGTTAGCCTGTTCCCATCTGACTGGCCCCTTCTTCCCACACACAGAGAAGGTGGACCCAGAGAAAGCAGTGTTTGCCTAAGATCACACAGCTGGCTCATGACAGAGTCAAGATGAAAGGGGAACAATCCAGAGATCTCCCATTTGATGAAGACGGATTTCAGGATGAGCCCTGAAGCGGGAAGATGAATGGAGGAGGAGGCAACCAGAGGTGAGTAAGAAGCAGTGAAGGAAACCTTGTCCAGGAAGACAGAGTCCCGAGGAAAGAGAGGGAAAGACGGGTGCTGGGAATGCGGTCAAGTCTATTGAAAAGCGGGGTGGTGGCAGGAAGCAACTCAACTTTTGCCATCAAGACAGCTCTGTCAGTGGGGGAAAAGCACCAGTACCCTTCCAAGTGAGGGTTCCTATAAGTGCAGGGTCCCTAGAAGTTGCTGGAACTGGGATTTCCTATATGATATGCATGAGTCTGTGTCATTGTTATCATGCAAATAAAGGCTTCCTAATTGTTAAGGACATAAGCTTGAGTTAAAGCTGTTGGGAATTCAAGACTAGTAAATAACATCAAGATCAAAATAATAAATATGATAGAAGTCATAGTAGGGCTAACACTTAATAAGGCTAAGGTTGCTCCTCCAATTAAAAAAATTAACAGGTGGCCAGCAGTAGTGCTGCCTGTTCGTCATATCGCTAAGGCTGTTGGCCGAATAAATAGCCTAGTGGTTTTGATTATTAGTAACATAGCAATAAGTGGAATGGTTGTCCCTTGGAGTAGTAGGAAACAAAATGTTCCTTTTTTGGGGGTGGGGGAATCCAGTAATTATAGTTTCTGCTCATAAGGGAATGGCAATTCCTAGATTTATTGAGCACTGTGTAGCAGGTGTAAATGTATGTGATAGAAGGCCTAGCAGGTTTTTTGAGCCAATAAATAAGTGATGTGAGTGTTAGGGATTGCCTTTACTTGAATACTTATCATATAGCGAGGAGGCTTGCCTGATGCCTCAGCTGGTGAAGAATCTGCCTGCAGTGCAGGAGACGCAGGTTCGATCCCTGGGTCGGGAATCTCCCCTGGAGGAGGAAATGGCAACCCACTCCAGTATTCTTGGCTGGGAAATCCCGTGGACGGAGGAGCCTGGCGGGCTGCAGTCCCTGGGGTCGCAGAGAGTCAGACATCCCTGAGGAGCGGCACGCAGCGACTCTCAGCCGCTGCCCACTGAGAGCAGCCCTCACTGAAGGGTCCCGGCACTTTCTCCCCAGGGGCAGAGCTGCCCGTGGCAAAAGCCGAGCTGCTTCAGATGGCCATTATTTGTTTTGGTGTGTGTTGAATTCATCATCGTTGGATAGAAATGACGCAGTTACTAATTACTTGGCGGGGTTTGAGAAACTATTGAAACAACAATAGTAATTCTGTAATTGTTTGGGTAGTAAAAGAGGTGGATAAATCCTTGTTCATTTTGTTCCTCAAGGGGTATAGTTTGATGTTTTAATTTCAGTTCTGAGTTGAAAGATAAGAATGTTTTGAGGTTTTTAATAGAAATATAGTAAATAGTACTATAATTATAATAGTGATGAATCATGTTAATGTATCTAATTGTGTCTTATCCTTAAAGAAAGGTTGAAATTCTCAGTTTTTAACTTAAAAAGTTTATACAATTTAGCTTCTTAATGATTTTATAATTTGATGCTGATCCTTTTTAAAATGTTTTAGTGGAACTAATTTGAAGTCAATAGCCATGAGGCTGTGACTTGACCCCTAAATTTCTGAATGTCGTCCAAGCCTGTAAATGTTAGCATTAAGGTGTCCTGGAATAGCATCTGTCTTTAGACCTACGAGGGAATAGCTCATGGGTGTAGAACATCTTTGGGTGAAATTAGTATCCAGACTGTTGTTTCCAAAGGTGAGACTGCTCCATTGTTGATCTGTAGTGGTTGTAGTTCTCACTTTAGATCCATTGTAGGAATTATACAGGAATCAAAGTTTACAACTTCATAGTCTGTGTGTTCAAAGCTTCACTATCATTGGTCACCTATAGTTTTTACAGCTAGGGAAGGATTATTAATTCATCTATTATGTAAAGAGTTTGTAACCATGGTAGAGCAATTAAAATTAGAATGATAGCAGCTAGAATAGTTCGCACTGTTTCTACCTCTTGTACATCTATTGTACTTGTGTGAGTTAGTTTAATGGTTAGTATTGATGAAATGATGTAAAGAGCCACAGAAGTAATTGGGAAAGCACTTATGACTATATAAACAAGAAAATACAGAAGTTCTTCTATAAAAGGCAGTGTTGTGTCTTGCAAGCCTAGTTGGAGTGGATATGGCATAGAGATATAAAAGGTTTGAACCTGTAATTTAACTTTGGCAAAGTTACATAGTTTTTACTAATATCTCACTTGTTGAGAAGACATAGTGATTATGAAGTTGGCTTGAGAACAGTTGGAGAAGGTTTGATTCCTTCCTTCTTAAATTTATGTAAGTTATTCAAATATGTTATGGTGGGAAACAGATGTTCAAGGTATTTGTTAATTCCACTACTGCATCTAAATTCTTGTTTAGATGCAAAGTCTTGACAAATTATAAAAATCACCGGTATTACTTCTGTTAATGATGAACCTATGGATAAGGGGATGTTTCGTGTTGTGTATACACCTATATCAGCAAGAGTAATGTCGTATTCCTGAAAGGCCAAGAATGTTGTAGAAAGAGATTTATATTAATGCTTACAAGCTGAATTGTAAAATGAAACTTTGCTTAGGTTGAGTTGAGTCGAGTCTGTAGTCTGAAAATAATGAAAATCAATGATCAAGCCTCTTAAAATGGTGAATACTGTTCCTGTTTTTAAGACATAGTGAAAATGTCTTGCTGCGTAGTATGTATCGTGAAAAGCACTAAGGATGAATTAGCTAGGACAATTCCAGTTAAACCTCCTATTGAAAATAAGAAAATAAAGCTTAAGGTCCATAATGTGGCTGATGGTTATTTAATATCACCTCCATGGAAGGTTGCTAGTCAACTAAATACTTCAGATCCTGTGGGGACAGCAGTAATTGGAGTGGCTGATGTAATACATTCTCACATGAGCATCTGCTCCTATTGTGAACACGTGTTGAGCTCATATGTGAAAGCCTGGGAAGACATAACTCTTCAGACTATTACTGTGTACTCCAAAGGTTCTTGTTTCCCTGAATAATATGTGATAATATATGAAATTACCCCAAAGCCAGGTAAATGAAGGATGTTAAAATCTGGGTGACCAAAGAATCAGAATAAATGTTGATATAAAATTGGATCACCTCCACCTTCAGGATTAAAGAAAAATTAATAGACTGTGGTCATTAACAAAGTGATTCTGGCTGCTAGAACTGGGAGTGGCAATAATAGTATGGCCAGAATTATAACAAATCAAACAGTGGTGTTTGGTAAAGAGATGTAGCTGGAGATTTTATGCTAATAATTGTGATAAAATTAATAGCACTTAGAATTGAGTATAAACCTGCTAAATGTAGGGGAAAAAATGATTAGGTCAACAGAAGCTCCCATGTAGGCCAGATTGCCTGTTAAACATAGATACACTGTTGAGCCTGTCAGCCTGTTCTAGAAATGGTGGTGGAAAAGGTAAAAACTTTTTTTGGGGGGGGAATGCTATCATGTGCTCCAATTATTAGTGGAACTATTCAGTTTTTGGATCCTCCAATTATATTAATAATAGGTGTAGGCAGGAAAAATTACTACAAATGCATGGGTGGTACAGCTACATTGTAGATATGATCAACTTCTAGTAAAGCTCCAGGCCTGATTTGGCACAATTAAAAGAATTAAGGCAGGACTTCCACTCTGGAACAGACCAAAAACCAAATGTTCAGTGTCTGTGACATTATGGTTTGTTGAGAATAATCAGCAGTTTATGAACATAGAAAAAAAGACTGAGAAAGCGTTAGACTGTAAATGTAAAGACAGGTTGAGGTCTTTTTGCCAAGCCCTGTGGTGAATGACATTAGTTTAGTCACTCAGTCATGTCTGACTCTTTGCAACCACATGGACTGCAGCACACCAGGCCTCCCTGTCCATCACAAACTCCCAGAGCTTGCTCAAACTCATGTCCATCGAGTTGGTGATGCCATCCAACCATTACATCTTCTGTTGTCCCCTTCTCCTGCCTTCAATCTTTCCCAGCTTCGGGGTCTTTTCCACTGAGTCAGTTCTTCCCATCAGGTGGCCAAAGGATTGGCGTTTCAGCTTCAGCATCAGTCCTTCCAATGATTATTCAGGACTGATTCCCTCTAGGATGGACTGGTTGGATCTCCTTGCAGTCCAAGGGACTCTCAAGAGTCTTCTCCAACACCACAGTTCAAAAGCATCAGTTCTTTGGCACTCAGCTTTCTTTATGGTCCAACTCTCACATCCATATTTGACTACGGAAAAACCATAGCTTTGACTAAACGAACCTTTGTTGGCAAAGTAATGTCTCTGCTTTTTAATATGCTGTCTAGGTTGGTCAAAGATTTTCTTCCAAGGAGCAAGCATCTTTTAATTTCATGGCTGCAGTCACCTTCTGCAGTGATTTTGGAGCCCAAGAAAATAAAAGTCTGTCACCATTTCCATTGTTTTCCCATCTATTTGCCATGAAGTGTTGGGACCAGATGCCATGATCTTAGTTTTCTGAATGTTGAGTTTTAAGCCAGCTTTTTCACTCTCCTCTTTCACCTTCATCAAGAGGCTCTTTAGTTCCCCTTTGCTTTCTGCCATAAGGGTGGTGTCATCTGCATATCTGAGGTTATTGATATATCTCTCCCAGCAATCTTGATTCCAGTTTGTGCTTCATCCAGCCTGGCATTTTGCATGATGTACTCTGCATGTAAGTTAAATAAGCAGGGTGACAATATACAGCCTTGACTGACTCCTTTCCCAATTAGAAACCAGTCTGTTGTTCCATGTCCAGTTCTAATTGTTGCTTCTTGACCTTCACACAGATTTCTCAGGAGGCAGGCAAGGTGGTCTGGTATTCCCATCTCTTTAAGAATTTTCCAGTTTGCTATGATCCACACAGTCAAAGGCTTTGGTGTAGTCAATAAAGCAGAATTAGATGCTTTTCTGGGACTCTCTTGCTTTTTCTACAGGGTCTCTTGCTTTTTTAATGGGATCAAAGCCCACCAAATCAAGTAAGAATTTAGTTTAATAAAAGTGCTTGGGGAAGGAGGTGGGAAGAAGGTTCAAAAGGGATGGGACATATTGATATATGGCAGAAACCATCACAATTTTGTAATTATCTTCCAGTTAAAAACAAATTAAAAAAATGTTTGATTTGCATTCAGTTGGTGTAGGATAAAAGTCTTGCAATCCTTGTCTTCAGGAATTAAGTAAATAATACTTAACTAGGGCTTTGAAGACTCTTGGTCTGTGTTCGTCTAGATCCTAGTCCAGTGCTAATATTGATGAAAAGGGAAGAAGTACTGTTGATACTATGATTAGTGGTGGTAAAATCATTATTCAATTCATAATTTTTGTATTGTCATTTTGTTTTCATGTTATTGATGGGAATGTGGTTGATGATATTGAATAGATTGTATATGGAAATATAGATTGAATAGTGTTCTGATAGCTATTAATATCGGTGAAATATTTTTTGTTATTTCTTGAGTAATCATTTATTCAGGTAAAAACTCAAAGTGGTAGGAGGCCTCCTAATTATAATGTAATAGTGAGAATAAATATAGCAATTAAGGGTGTTTATTTCATAAATTAGGGGAGGGATGGCATTGTGGTGGATGAATTATATATAAATAATATAAATGTAGTTAGTGTTTTAAGTATAGGATTACTGTAGCTGGATTATAAATGATAATAGCTGTTATTCAATTTATGTTACAATTGATGAGCAGCCTATGACTTTTTGTAGTTGGGTTTGGTTGAGACTTCTTCATCCTCCTATTATGATTGATAACATAGCTCTACTTAGTAACATGTTTAGATTAATGAATGATGAAACTCAATATAAAATAAAAGTTTTTATATTTCTATCAAAAAGAAACTTGATAGTGATACAAGTTTCTGTTATGTTAATAAAATTAGGTACCCAGTAGAATGGGGCAAGTCCAAGTTTTATGACAAGGGCTGCTTGGATAATGGATGTTGTTGGATTAAACATGTTTATACTTGTTCATTGGCTAGAATATTAGATTAGTAAGAACAGATGTGATGGCTTGTGTCAAAAAGTATTTAGTGGAGGCTTCTTTGGCTCATGGGTTGAATTTTTAATTAAAACTAGAATAATAGTTAATATGTTTATTTCAAAGTCAATTCAGATTCTTAATCAGTGTGAGCTTATCATAACAACTGTAGTTCCTGAAATGATAGTGAAATGATAATAAAAATAAGGGATTTATTACTATGGGAAGGATATAAATCAACATTTTCAGGGTGTGGGCCTGATGGCTTATTTAGCTGATCTTACTATAGGATATGATGTAATTGGTAGTGCAGAAATTTTTGAATTCTTAGTAGGTTCAATCCCTATAATATTAGAAATAAGAGAATTTAAACTCCTATAAGTTATTCCATCAAAGTAACTGTTTTGTCAGACATTATGTTTGGTGGGATGCTTGTTATAATGATGGTTAATAATACATTTCATATTAAAAGAGCTAGTGTTAATAGTAGGAAATTTTTCATAGAAGATGTATAAGTTGGAATCATGGATAGGATACTCAAATTTGTAGGAAAAATGATTAGGAAGATGATTTAGGTAATAAAATTGAGTATATTTTTGGTTTGTGGGGGTTGTGAAATGCTCCTATGAATAGAATTGTAAAAAATATAATAGTAATGTTGGCATATTCTGCTAGCAAGAATAGGGCAAATGGACCTGCTGCATGCTCAGAATTGAAGCCAGAGACAAGTTCTGATTCTCCTTTTGTTAAGTAGAAAGGAGCTTGGTTGGTTTCTGCTGGGATTGAGAGAAATCATATTATGACCAGCAGCCAAGACAGAAAAATTAGACATAAGTATTCTTGAGTAGTGATTAATGTCGAAAGGGTTATTGTTCAGTTGCTAAGTCATGTCCGACTCTTTGTGACCCCTTGGACTGCATCACGCCCAACTTCCCTGTCCTCCACCGTATCTGAGTTTGTCCGAACTCATCTCTATTGAGTCAGTGATGCCATCCAACCATCTCATCCTCTGTTGCCCGCTTCTCCTGCCTTTGACCTTTCCCAGCATCAGGGTCTTTTCCAATAAGTTGGCTCTTCACCTCAGGTGGCCAAAGTATAGGAGCTTCAGCTCAGTCCTTCCATTGAATATTCAGGACTGATTTCATTTAGGACTGACTGGTTTGAACTCCTTACGGTCCAAGGGACTCTCAAGAGTCTTTTCCAGCACCACAGTTTTTTTTTTTTTTTTTCCATTTATTTTCATTAATTGGAGGCTAATTACTTTACAATATTGTAGTGGTTTTTGCCATACATTGACATGAGTCAGCCATGGATTTACATGGGTTCCCATCCCGATCCCCCCTCCCGCCTCCCTCCCCATCCCAGTGCACCAGCCCTGAGCACTTGTCTCACAGCACCAGTTTGAAAGCATTAATTCTTCGGTGCTCAGCCTTCTTTATGGTCTAAGTTGAGAGTTGGACTTGAGAGTCATCTGTATATGACTGCTAGAAAAACCATAGCTTTGACTAAATAAGACATTTGTTGGCAAAATGATAACCTCTGCTTTTTAATACACTGTCTAGGTTTGTCATAGCTTTTCTTCCAAGGAACAAGTGTCTTTTAATTTCATGGCTGCAGTTGCCATTTGCAGTGATTTTGGAACCCAAGAAAATAAAGTCTGTCACTGTTTCCATTGTTTCTCCATCTATTTGCCATGAAGTGATGGGATTGGATACCATGATCTTAGTTTTCTGAATGTTGAGTTTTAAGCCAGCTTTTTCCCTTTCCTCTTTCACCTTCATCAAGAGACTATTTAGTCCCTCTTCGCTTTCTGCCATAAAGGTGGTATTATCTGCATATCTGAGTTTATTGATATTTCTCCCAGCAGTCTTGATTCCAGCTTATGATTCATCCAGTTTGGCATTTCACATGATGTTCTCTGCTTATACACAGGATAACAGTATAGAGCCTTGACATACTCCTTTCCCTATTTGGAACCCGTCTGTTGTTCCATGTCCAGTTCTAACTGTTGCTTCCTGACCTGCATACAGGTTTCTCAAGAGGCAGGTCAGGTGGTCTGGTATTCCTGTCTCTTTAAGAACTTTCCAGAGTTTCTTGTGGTCCACACAAATCAAAGGCTTTGGCATAGTCAATAAAGCAGATGTAGATATTTTTCTGGAACTCTCTTGGTTTTTTGATGATCCAATGGTTGTTGGCAATTTGATCTCTGGTTCTTCTGCCTTTTCTAAATCCAGCTTGAACATCTGGAAGTTCACAGTTCACATACTGTTGAAGCCTGACTTGGAGAATTTTGAGCATTACTTTACTAGTTGTGTGAGATGAGTGCAATTGTGTGGTAGTTTGAGCATTTTTGGCATTGCCTTTCTTTGGGATTGGAATGAAAACTGACCTTTTCCAGTCGTGTGGCCGCTGCTGAGTTTTCCAAATTTGCTGGCATATTGAGTGCAGCACTTTCACAGCATCATCTTTTAGGAGAGAGATGAATTAATACCAAGTCCTTTGAATTTTAGGCTATTGTAAGTAGTACTCTGGCATATAGTTTTGTATTAATTATTGCACTTAGGGCTAAGCATAATGGAATATTGGATCCCAGTTTGAGTCTTATTGTGTAGTCAGGAATATTAGTCATTTTAACTGCAACCTTTTCAGCCTAAGTAAAGTTTAAGTTTATTATATCTTTAACATACTTTACACTGAAAATTTTATTGAGTTATTCATATGACCTTGATGGCTGGCACGAAATTTCACAACTCTTGCTATTGTTTAGTCACTCAGTCGTGTCTGACTGTCTGTGACCCCATTGACTGTAGCCCGCCAGGCTCCTCTGTCTATGGGATTTCCCAGGCAAGAATACTGGAGTGGGTTGCCATTTCCTTCTCCAGGGGATTTTCCCAACCCAGGGATCAAACTCCTGTCTTCTGCACTGCAGGCAGATTCTTTACCTCTGTGCCACCAGAGAAGCCCCATATGGGTCACCAAATGTCATGGTCTGAGCAGGGGTTGTAAAAGAATTTCCAGACACAGAGTGTTTCAGAAAAGAGTTTACTAGAGCAGGGGATGCTGTTAGAACATTGGGGGCAGCTCAAGGGAGCGCTCATGCTTTTGTGGGCTAGTACCCAATTTTTATAGCCTCAAGACAAAAGAAAATTCCTGCTGGAAGGATGGCATTAGGTGATTGGTTAGGTTGGGTATTTTTACCTAATATGGGGTTAGGGAGCTGGCCAGTTTAGATTAGTGGGGCTTATGGCAACGGTTGGTATGAGGCTCCATCAGTTCCAGAGATGACCTTGATGCAGGGCTCTGCATCTGTAGCTTTGGTACAGCCTGTGACTTTGCTGCAGGGCTCCACAGAGGTGTCATGAGCTATTTGGTAATGTGCCTCATACCTACTGCTTTTAATTGTTGGTGATCCAAAGGTCATTCTTACTTGGATGGAGAATACTTGCATGTGTAATTTTATTAAGAATTAGTAGAAAAGGCTGGGGCCAAACCTATGTGTTTATGGAGTTAGTAATCTCATCTAGGTATTTTTAGTGCCTTGCTTTATTTATTGTTAGAGTAACAAACTAGGTTCATGGAGATCCCTGTCCATCAAAATTTTGTGGATTTAAGTAGCATGCTAGTGTTAGTGGAAGTACTTTAGGTTCCTGTGAAGGGAGTGCGTTTTTCTAGCCCGTGGGTTTTTGTTGTTGTGCTGGGTTTCTGTTGCTGTGCAAGGACGTTCCGTAGTTGTGATGTTCGGGCTTCTCATTGCAGTGCCTTTTCTGGTGGCAGAGCACAGACTCCAAGGGCACAGGCTTCAGTAGTTGTGGTGCATGGGCTTTAGGTGCTCACGGCATGCAGCATCTTTCCAGACCAGGGACGGAACCCGTGTCCCCTGCGTTGACAGGTGGATTCTTATCCTCTGTACCAAGGGGGAAGTCCAGGTGAGTAGGTTTAAATTTAGAGTTTTTGGTGCTTGAAAATTTCATTTTGTTAAAAATCTTGGCTAAAGTATGTCTTAGTTTAATTTGTAATTTAGATATTTCTTATAGAAAGTAAGCTTTTATGTACTTACTGGAAACTTGGCAAGATTAGTAATAAATATATATTGTGAGGTGTACAGGAGCTAAGGGGAATTAGCTAATTTTTATTTGGAGCATGAATGTATGCATGTATTCATTTTCTTATGTATTTTAAGCATTGACTAATATCTATGGCTCTTGATATTGAAAAATAATATTCAATATAGGCTCGGCTATATGTTGCCTGACTGTGTCAAGGACTCAGATGGCCATAGCTGCCCTCACATTTAAAAATATCAAAAGTATGACACCATAGTTATGTGTGCACATGGGCTGATTAGTCATTAGTCCAAGATGTCTTATTTAAGAGGAAAGGTTGGGAGATTTTAGGTGAGATGGTCCTGAAGAAAGAATCAGATGGCAGATACAGTTCAGTTCTAGAAACCTCCACGTATTAAGATGGGGCCAAAGCAAGAAGAGGGGCATGTTTGTGAATGAGTTGCAGACTTCTCAAAGCTTGGGATTAAGGAAGGTTGTTGGTTGTGATAAGTATGGTGACTAGAGTTGACTTAATGGAATTTGTACAGTGAGTATTTTGTTCTGTGTAGTTATATTCATAGTTTGTACTCATGCATGGAGTAAACAATGTATAATTATACATAGACTGTATCATGTACAATCAAGTATGGATGTACTAATGCACTGTAATAGGGTAGGTCATTTATTATCTGAAGTGCACAGCAATGTGATCCCTAGAATTTCTTAATGCTGACATAGCGCCTGATAGTAAGTTTACTGTTGATGTGCACCTTTCAGAGAGTAGTTTAGGTAGAATTCCAGCTTTGGGTGCTGACGGTGGAGCTGGACCTTCTTCCTTGATGTTGTGGGGAGGTTTTTCTCCTTTTCTGGGTTACAAGACTGGAATGATAAATGAACTACAGAGATTCTTCATTTTAGGTTACTTTCAATTAAGATTGTAAGTAGCCTAAGTAGAGAATAAGAAAATAAAGGATTGATGCTAGTTGTCTAGTGATGATAAATGGGTGTTTAACTGGTTATCCTCCAACTCTTTTACGTTGGTAGGTCTGCTACTAGAAGTCAGAATGAGCACTGGTTGAGGGGTCAGAATGTTATGCTTTGATATATGAACTATTGAGATAATTGCTAGAATTAGGATGGAAAATAATAGAGCTAATATGCCACCTGTGAAAGTGAAAGTCCCTCAGTCGTGTCTGACTCTTTGCGACCCCATGGACTATACAGTCCCTGAAATTCTCTAGGCCAGGTTACTGGAGTGGGTAGCCTTTTCCTTCTCCAGGGGATCTTCCCAACCCAGGTATTGAACCCAGGTCTCCTACATTGCGGGTGGATTCTTTACCAACTGAGCTATCAGGGAAGCCCAACCACCTAAATTATTGGAATGGTATTGAGGTGATAACATCAAGTTTCTGAAATTTAAAAGGCTCTTAATTTTGCCAAAAGCTACCCTAAGACAGAAAAATGATTCAGTGGAAACCATGGGAGCCTTTAGTGGAAGAGCTTCCTGCCAATGCATGGAAATGGCCAGTGTCAACATCATTAACTGACTTGTGTGTTGATAGGAAACTGATGTAATTAAATATTCTGTTATGTTAAAAAAAAATAAAGATAGCCTGAACCACATCATACTTATATATTTCTTCTGTCCCTTCTCTTGATCATATCTTTTTAAAAGAGATTGATTTGGGCAGAAAAAAGAATTGATCCTGTATTCACTTAGGCAAAATAAATCGGGGCATTTTGCTTTGAAACAAAAAAAAAGTGTGTGTGTGGTGGGGGGAGCAAGTGGGCCGGAAATCTACTCCCATACATTAATAAGCAATACAAAACAAAGTAGTTATTTTGCAGAATGACAGAATCAAGTGGAAGGTTAAAGCAATGATCAAAATAGGAAGACCATCATGTAAAGAGATCCTGTAAATTGTTTATATCAGCTTGTACTCTATTTCTAAAGCTGTTTTTCAAAATAAAAAGTTTTAGTTGTAAATGTAATACCTACTCATTATTTTTAAAAGTGCAATTTGGACATTAAACATTCTATGGAAAATAAAATATCCCATCACCCAGAAATTATAATACAACTTGGTACATAATTTTACAAAGGTTTTTTGCTTTAGGTATATGCATTTTAAAACAAAAAATAATTACCTTTACCATCTAATAATGTCATGGCAATATTCCATGTTATTGCTGTTGTTCAGTCGCTCAGTTGTGTCTAGCTCTTTGCAACCCCATGGACTGCAGCACTCCAGGATTATCTGTTCTTCACTATCTCCCAGGGTTTGCTTGAACTCATGTACATTGAGTTGATGATGCTACTTAAACATCTCATTCTCTACCTTCCCCTTTTCCTTTTGCCCTCAATCTTTCCCAGCATTAGGGTCTCCACTGAGTCAGTTCTTCTCATCAAGTGGCCAAAATATTGGAGTTTCAGCTTCAACATCAGTCCTTCCCATGAACACCCAGGACTGATTTCCTTTAGGATGGACTGGTTTGATTTCCTTGCAGTCCAAGGGACTCTCAAGAGGCTTCTCCAATACCACAGTTCAAAAGCATGAATTCTTTGGTGTTCAGCTTTCCTTATGGTCCAACTCTCACATCCATACATGACTACTGGAAAAACCATAGCTTTGACTAGATGGACCTTCGTTGGCAAAGTAATGTCTCTGCTTTCTAATATGCTGTCTAGGTTTGTCATAGCTTTTCTTCCAAGGAGCAAGTGTCTTTTAATTTCATGGCTGCAGTCACCATCTGCAGTGATTTTGGAGCCCAAGAAAATAAAAGTCTGTCACTGTTTCCATTGTTTCCCCATCTATTTGCCGTGAAGTGATGGGATGAGTTTTTTGAATGTTGAGTTTTAAGCTAGCTTTTTCACTCTCCTCTTTCACCTTCATCAAGAGGCTCTTTAGTTCCTCTTTGCTTTCTGCCGTAAGGGTGGTGTCATCTGCATATCTGAGGTTATCGCTATTTCTCCTGGCAATCTTGATTCCAGCTTGTGATTCATCCAGCCTGGCATTTCACATGATGTACTCTGCATCTAAGTTAAATAAGCAGGATGACAATATACAGCCTTGATGTACTCCTTTCCCAATCTGGAACCGTTGTTCCATGTCCGGTTCTAACAATTACTTCTTGACCTTCATGAGGATTTCTCAGGAGGCAGGTCAGGTGGTCTGGTATTCCCATCTCTTTAAAAATTTTCCACAGTTTGTTGTGATCCACAAAGCCTTTAGTGGAGTCCATGAAACAGATGTTTTTCTGGAATTCCCTTGCTTTGTCTATGATTTAACAGATTTTGGCAATTTGATCTCTGGTTCCTCTCCTTTTCTTTTTTTTTTCAAATATTTTCTTTTTTATTTAAATATAAGCAGCATCCATCTCTACAGAGTATTTTCTTTCATACTGAAACCTCATCTTAGCTTTTAGAGGTTAAATTTTCCTTTGAGAAAACAACTGTCCCACCCTACTTTCTTTATGGACTACTGTGGCAATTGACTGCCAGTACCTTATCTTCCTCCTTCCACTGGTATGTATCCTCAAATTCTCTCATCTTTTTTTTAAAAATTAGTTTATTTTAATGAATATATTTAATGATAAAAGGTACAATTCACAAAGAAGATAGACATTATAAACCATTAGACACTTAACAACAAAGAAACAAAGATACATAAAGCAAAAATGAGAAGAAATATAAGGGAAAAGAAAAATATATAATCATAGTGAGACATATTAACATTTCTCTGAGAATATTTTATCAAGTGCAGAAAAAATAAGAACAGGAGCACCTTGAATGATGTCATTAATAATTTAAATATAATAGATTTATATTTAATCTTATATCCTACATAAATATATTTAGAATGTTGTATCTCATGTGTTCTTATTAGATTTCTATAGGACATTTTGAAAAACTGGCAAAAAGAGAAACATCTTTAAATTTCAAAAAATAGAATTCTTTTGTGATTGAGTTACACATACGCACATATATTTTTGAAATTATTTTCCTTTAGTTTATTATGATTGAGTATGAGATGGATGGCATCCCAACTCGATGGACCTGAGTTTGAGTAAGCTCCTGGAGTTGGTGATGGACAGGAAAGCCTGGTGTGCTGTAGTCCATGGGGTTGCAGAGTCGGACATGACTGAGCTGAACTGAATTGATAGGTTATTAGAAGATACTGACTGTAGTTCCCTGTGCTATACAGGAAGATTTGTTGCATATATATTTTTAAAAATTAGGAATCTAGCATTCTATTCATAGTAAGTCAAATAAGTGGAATCAAAATGTCACTAATTTTTTAGTTTGGAAAAATTCATAGGTTTTCTAAACTATATATACTATACATATTACATATATATATAAGCTTTTTTCTACTACTTAAAGGTTTAAGGAAGAACATCCCAAAAAAAAAAAGATGGAGAAATTGGAAAATGTAAACTTAAATGGGAACAATGAATATGAAATAGAGAAAAAGTGAAACAAACTAGATAAAAGATCTTTATATAGTCCAGTTGTTTTTAGACATGACTGCTCATTAGAAACATCTGGAACTCTGGTGAAAAAAAAAGCAATACCTGTGCATTTTGTATGTTTCAAAAAATTCCAAGATAATTCTGATATGTATCTGGATTTTAAAAAGTAATTACAGGTTTTTCTATTAAGTGGTAGTTTTGGTGATACAGAATTCTATTATTTTTCTGTTGACCAATCATGATACAATGGTATTAAGTGAGTAATGGTCACATAACCACAATAGTAAAAGATGTTTACCAGTTTTCACAATCAACAGCCAGACCAAAAAAAAAAAAAAAAAGATAATTACAACTGCAAGCCATAATGAAAACATGATTAACCTAACAGTATAAAACAGTTACATACAATTTGGGGAGATCAAACAGAGTGATGTAGTAAGTGAAAGTGCATACATGCATATGTTTTCGTCTGCTCAGTCTATGTCATTTGGTTGGTGCATTTAATCCATTTAAGGTAATTAATGATATTTATGACCCTATCAGTAATGTGTTGAAGGCAGTCCATGGGGACATGCTGCAATATATGGGGTCACAAAGAATTGAACATGACTGAGCGGCTGAACTGAACTGATCAATAATGTATGATCCTGCCATCATTTTCTTAATTATTTGGGGTTTATTTTCTGTAGGTAGTCTTTTCCTTCCCTTGTTTCCTGCCTAGAGAAGTTCCTTCAGCATTTACTGTAAAGCTGCTTTGGTGGTGCTGAATTCTTTTTAACTTTTGCTTGTCTGGAAAGCTTTTGATTTCTCCATTAAATCTGAAGGAGAGTCTTGCTGGGTAAAGTCTTCTTGGTTCTAAGGTTCTTCCCTTTCACCCCTTTAAATATATAATGCCATTCCCTTCTGGCTTGTAGAGTTTTTGTCAAGAAATCAGCTGATAGCCTGATGGAAGTGCCCTTGTATGTTATTTGTTGTTTCTCCCTTGTTGCTTTTAATGTTTTATCTTGGTCTTTAGTTTTTCCAGTTTGATGATGTGTCTCCGTGTGTTCCTCCTTGGGTTTATCCTGCCTGGGACTCTCTGTGCTTCTGGGACTTGGTTGACTATTTCCTTTCCCATGTTAGGGAAGTTCTCAGCTATTATCTCTTCAAATATTTTCTCAGGTCCTTTCTCTCTCTCTCCTCCTTCTGGGACACCTATAATGCGAATGTTGGTGCATTTAATGTCGTCCCAGAGGTCTGTTAGGCTGTCTTCATGATTTTCATTCTTTTTTCCATGTTCTGTTTTGTGGCAGTGATTTCCACCATTCAGTCCTCCAGGTCATTTATCTGTTCTGCCTCAGTTATGCTGCTATTGATTCCTTCTAGTGTATTATTCATCTCTGTTTGTTCTTTAATTCTTCGGCAAACATTTCTTGCATCTTCTCAATCTTTGCCTCCATTCTTTTTCTGAGATCCTGAATCTTCTTCACTATCATTAACCCTTTTTCTGAGAGGTTGTCTGTCTCCACTTCATTTAGTTGTTTTTCTGGGGTTTTTATCTTGTCCCTTCATCTGGGACATAACTTTTTGCTTTTTCATGCTGATTAACTTTCCGTAATGTGGCTTTTTTAAGTCACTGTGGGCCTGTGGTTCTTCTTGCTTCTGTCTGCCCTCTGATAGAGGAGGATGGGAGGCTTTTGTAAGCTTCCTGATGTGAGGGACTGGTGGTGGGAAAAACTGGGTCTTGCTCTGCTGGGCAGGGCCTTGCTCAGTGAAGTCCTTCAGTTCAGTTATCTGCTGATGGATGGGGTTGCACTCCCTCCGTGGTAGTTTCTTGGCCTGAGGTGACCCAGCCCTCAGGTCTAAGGGTTCTATGGTGGGCTCTATGGCCAGGTTAATGGCAACCTCCAAGAGGGTTTACGCCAAGGGGGACGTTCCCATCCCTGTGATGAGCCCCTGCCAACCCACGCCTCCAAGGAGGCCCTCCACCACTAGCAGGTAGTTTTGGTTCAGTCTCCTGTGGGGTCACTGCTCCTTTCCTCTGAGTCTTGGTGCAGGCAAGGTTTTGTTTGTGGCCTCCAAGACTGGAGTCTCTGTTTTCTCCAGTCCTGTGGAAGTCTTGTAATCAAGTCCCACTGGCCTTCAAGGTCAGATTCCCTGGGGATTTGTAGTCTGTCAGATCCTCAAGCTGGGAAGCCTGAAGTGGGGCTCAGAACCTTCCCAACAGTGGCAGAACTTCTTTGGTATTATTTTTCTTCAGTTTGTGGCTCACCCACCTGGCAGGCATGCGATTTGATTGTGGTTGTGCCCCTCCTACAGTCTTGCTGTGGCGTCTTGTCTTTGGATGTGGGGATTCTTTTTTTGGTAGGTTCCAGTATCCTCCTGTCGATGGTTGTTCATCAGCTAGCTGTGACTTTGGTGTTCTTTAAGGAGATGAGTGCATGTCCTATTTTGCCATCTTGACTCCTCGCCTTTTCTAAATCCAGCTTGTAATTTGGAAGTTCTCAGTTCATGTCCTATTGGAAGCGTAGTTTGAAGGATTTTGAGCGTTACCTTGCTGTCATGTGAAATGAGTCTAATTGTGCAGTAGTTTGAACACTCTTTGGCATCCCCCTTCTTTGGGATTGGAATAAAAACTGACCTTTTCATTATCAATGACTATAGACCTTCATGATTGTTTTAATTTACTGAAGTTGATTTACAATGTGTTTCTGGTGTATGGCAAAATGATTCAGTTATACATATATACACATACTTTTTTATATTTTTTTCCATTATGGTTTATTATAGGTATTTGCTGTGCTATTCAGTAGAACCTTGGTCATGATTATTTTAAATACCTATATAGTATTTCACTAAATGGGAGTTATCAACTCACTTAACCAATCCTTCCAAGCTTTTCATATTATAAACTTATCTTTGCTTACTTGTCTCATTTTCTTAGGACAAATTCCCAACAGTGATGAATTACTAGTTTAAATGATAAATAAGGTTTTTAAAGGTTTTGGGAAACTGCTCTTTAGGGAAATTATACTGATTCACTCTTCTGAAGATAAAAAAAGATTTAGAGCACTTTCAAGTTCACCCTGCTCCTTGCTGAGTTAAAATTGTCAAGTAAGTTGATTGGGCTAAGTGCAGAGATTTAATGGGAAATATGCTGTAAGGAAACATGCTCACGTGCACTGGTGTGATGTCACTTCAGTCGTGTCCAACTCTTCGACCCCGTGGACTGTAGCCCTCCAGGCTCCTCTGTCCATGGGACTCTCCAGGCAAGAATTCTGGAGTGGGTTGCCGTGTCCTCCTCCAGGGGATCTTCCCGAACCAGGGACTGAACTTGTGTCTCTTCTGTCTTCTGCATTGGCAGGCAGGTTCTTTACTACTAGTGAGTGCCACTAGTCAGAAATTCTGTGGTTGATCTGCTGGCCAGCTCATCTTCAAGCCATTCCCAGCCCCTTCTCCTTTATCATTTAAAAATAAAGGCCACTTTAAAAAAAATAAAAAAATAAAGGTCACTTTAAACAATTCTGCCCCTTACACAACTCTGGCCAGTAGGAAGTAAGCAGAAATGTGCTGGAAAAGCTTTAACCCTCCTGACAAGAAGGACAGACATGCCTGAAACTGCCCCTCTCCTACATCTGGGTGTAAACATGGGATCTGAAGCTGTGGCAGCCATATTGCAACCATAGAAAAATGCCAAGAGAATCACTTGTTCTGTCCAACAACAGCAACAGACAAACTCACAGACTTTGTTATGTGAAAAACACTTTGTTTAGAACATTTTTAGTTTTATTTTGTGTTACTTGCAGTTAAAAAATTACTGACAGATGAAACGCTGCATACTAAAGCATTGGTTTCTGAGTTATAAATAATCATAAATATCATAATTAGAAATATGGAAATAATCAGATATAATTTAAAATAGGGGTAAAATATGTGTATATAGCAAGAGATGATGGAACAGACCCTTCGTAGTGAAAGCCACAGACACCATTAAATACATTTAGGAGAAAGGAATAAAGTAAGTTAACTAAATAGAGAAAAGGGTAGGATACATGTCAGAGGATTACCGTGTTATCAAAACATGTTTTCTTTTCCTCCTAGGCACATGGCCACACTATATATTTCCCATCTTTCCTTGTAGTTAGTTGAGAGCACAGATCAAGTTGTTGCTAAATGAATGTGAACAGAAATAATGCCAATTCTGGGCCTGGCCCACAAATACCCATGTTCTCTCTTTCCCCATCCACTGGCCAAATGGAGAAGACTTTGAGCAGAGGTACAAAAACAGAGGGAGCCTGCCCTGAATTACTGTGAGGAGCAGAGCTCTTCCTCCAACCTCCTTAGAACTGTGATGTGAGCAATACTATTTTACAGTGTTAAGTTCCTGAGACCTTACTTATTATAGCAGCTAGCATCATTCACTATAACAGGTGGGAGCAGGGGAAGGGGAAAAAGGAGACTAATGAAGAAATAAGTGAAGTCTATGACATGAATGGTAAGAGTGCTACCTGTTTGTTACACAGGTTCCCCAACCCGACACAACCTGTCCTTTTTATGACACAGATTCAGCAAAATTTTCAGTATTTATGAGGAAATCTTTTTCTTTTTTTTTTTTAAACTCCTTTCTAAATCCACTGGTTTCTGAAAGCCTGATATTCCTTGGAAGAGTATAATTTTGAAACTGTGACACTGTGTTCCTAAAAACCTGGTCATGGCGAAAGTATTTGTGAAAGCTTAACATCAATGTAAGTATATTTAGAAACAAAAATAATCCCTTGTTAAACAACTTCTACGTTTTTGGGTTATATGCTAAATGAAGTTTTCCTATAAACCAATTAAAACTCAGTAACAGACCAATCTCTATGCCTGTCTAAATGGTGATACAAAGTTCAAAACCAATTATTCATTACTTACCAAGCTTGCCTTGTCCTAATGTCCATGACATAGCTATTATTACTATCAACAAAAGTACAACACACAAACCAACTGATAAATTATATATTACATGTTTATTAAGGGTACAACTTTTATGTAAAATTTACATTTTTATGAAAAATCAAAAATATTTACAAAATATTTTAAGATTTGCATTGTTGTAATTACAACTCAAAGTAGTAAATAACAATTCTTAAAAACTCACATTTGTTAAGAGTTCTGTGTTTACAAATTCTTGGTTAAAGAGGCAGCTACAAAGTTTATCACTATACATAAGCAAGAACCAGCTTGCTAAAATACATCTCCCATTGAAAATCTATTGGTCTTTTTTTACACCATTAGTGGATTCTTAAATGAAAAAATCAATATAAACTCATATGGCTTCAAAATTGTAACCTGCACCCGATACAAATTTATGTACCAACACTTGGTATGAAGACTGGTAATTAAGAAAGTGCAGAAGTATAACCATTTCATTAGTTTGTACATTTTAAGGTAATACTTGATTAAAAACAAACCTGGTGAATATAATGGTGTCTATCCAATAATAAAATATTAACTGCCCAATAAAAGCAGTTTGACTGCAAAGCAATTAGTTAAGATTCCAGTAAGGGACTGTAATTGGCATTTAAAAGGGTACAATATGTTAGAAATTCTAATTCTGTCCAGTATCTAGTAAAGACGAAAATTTTAGCAAATTGTCTTATGTATTACTTTAGTCAAATCTAAATTTAGAATGGGGCTAACACTGAATATATTAAAAAAGCACATATTGTGTTATATATATATATTGCTAATGAGTAGATTTTCTGCTGTATTTAATATAGCAAGATGTTACATAAATGTATAGAGGGAGGGATTTTCCTTTCTGTAGAGCTTAGGAGAACAATTAGTGATTCTATATAAATTTACTAGATATAACACAATTTATTACTTCTATGCAAAATGCAGGACACTGGTACTTATCCTTATAAATAAAATTCCCATTTGTAAATTATGAAACTGTCCAAAATATTTACTTCCTTCAATTAATCAGGATTTATTATAAAGTTAGGTTTTTTACTATTTAATATTAGTAGTTTATTTTAAGAAATGCTTAACCCAATCCATCATTTCAAATAGTTTCCTCATTTTTAGTAGGTGGTGATTAGATAAGAAAAAGAACATAAAAACTGCTAATTTTTCCAAGTGTTGAGAAATGCCAAAACTGATCTTTTCTAAAGCATGTTCCTCACAAACTACTACAAACTCATGCTCACATCACATTCAGTAAATAAATATATAAATTTCCAATAATAAGAGTGAGGGGAAATGTTAAATTGAGAGTTAAAATGCCAGTTACCAATTTACCATTACGGTTTTGCAGAATTTTTTGATAAGGTTAAGATGGAACATTTGAAGGTAATCTTTTTCCCTGTAAACATATGCCATTAGTTATATTTCTCTAGTGGCTACAGTGTAACACTAAAGAAGGGAGCCAGGGTTCTTAAGTATAAATTGTCCTCTAGTTATTCTGAATTCCCATTGCAATTGCAACCAAAGAGTTTTATAAAAATCGCAATTATCTTGTAAAAATTCTTGACTAAGGTTCTGAATACAAAATCTGGACTGTGAGGAAAAAAGTGAGGCACATGAATGAACACAAACTGGATAGGCACATTTCTGGGTTTTGTTATTGTTTTAAAGGCACACATTATGCAATCCATATAAAAATAAATTAAATCTACAGCATTAATTCATCAAAACAATCACAACTTCTATAAAGTTAACTGCAGAAGCAAATTTCTCTGCTGTCATTTGCAAGCTTATTTTAAAACACATTGCACTTGAGGATTAAAAAACTCATATAAAACACCATTTACACTTTATTAATATGTTTATATGAGAATCAAATTATAAATTTTGCATACACCTTGGACTCTGGTCTGATTACTTTATGGCACATAACTCAATTTGATTGAGTGTTATCAACATTATCCCAAACTTAGAATTCATGTTCTGTTTGTATCCATTCAATATCAAACTTAAAAGTTTAAAAGCTATCTCTGACTCTAAAAACTTATAGAAAGCTAAATTATTTTGTGCTTGCTCTCCTGAAATTTCAGGCCTTATATTACACTATAAGCCCCTTTTTCAACATAGACACTGAAGATAACTTAAAATTTCCAGCCTATAAAAACTTCATTTTACTGAGAAGCTGAATAAATGTGCTTTCCTGAATATTGCAGTTGATCATTTACAGCGTTGAAAATCATTTCAGTGCTATTTCTTTCGGTGACTCACTTCAAAAGTGCAATTTAATGTTTGTAGTCAGCTCTTAAAGATATAATACAAGTCAGAATAGTGTTTGGAAAGAAAAATAATGCAGAACGGCAGGTGTGTACTGCTCCCTTGAGGCAACCACTTTCCCAGGCCCATCAACAATCCGCCAGGTATCGTCCTGGAAAACACCAAGTAGACCTTTGCAATTATAATTTCAAATGAACTCAAAGGAGGACATTTTCACTGTGGTTACAGATACAAACCCCAGTCCCCATCTGCTGTTTACAGTACATTAGAACCAGATCACAGGTGTTCAGCTATACTGACCATGAGTACTCTCTCTCCCAGGCGTGTCTCTATCTGGCACTTTGTACCAAAGGTCAAAGGAAACACTTCCATGCCTTTAGACTATAAACTACTTGAAAGTCATTTAGTAACTGGTAGAATATAAATGTTTCCCATGTACATGAAAAAGCTTAAAATCTCCCAACTTACCAGTGGCAAACCGCTTCTTTACTAAGGAAAGCCTGTAGCCAGTGCCCACGAGCTCAGTATCCACTCCTGAAAGGGTACTTCCCTCGCTGAGGAACTGCACTGCGAGTGTCGTGGGTTTACTGGGTCCTTCTGAGAGATCAAATTTTGCTCTGAGGGACCCAGAACCTACAGGAAAAGAACAAAGAACTTATACAGGATACTATATTTCACACCAAAAAAGGCAAATGAGTAAGTAAAAGCTAAAAAGTCAGTCCTATCGCAAGTTCTTTAAACCCGTGTAAATGAATCATTGTCCTGTTTTCAAATCAGATTTTAGTCAGTGAATCTGAATTTTCATTAAGTAATCTTAGTCCATGCTTCTCTTTGACTTAATAACGGTCTTCAGAGGGATTTACTATTGATGTTCCTACGCTCTGTGTGTGTCGAAGTGAGTCAAAAGATAAGTAAGGCTGAGGGCAGGAAGGAAGTAAGCCCTGGAAGCGATGAATGGGAATGAAAGCCAAAGGGAAATGACTGCTGCGTACCATGGGGTGGGAGAGGTTCAGAAGCTAAGATAGCTAAGATTGGGAAAAGCTGTATCGGTAATTACCTCTGTATTCACCTTTCTTTTTAAAATCATGCCAAATATGTCTGAGGGGCTTTCTTTTCAATGTAACCATTTATTCCACATTCCTCAGTCTGGCAGAAATAGTATATAATTATGAATATTATAAATGCTGCAAAAAAAACTATCAAAGGCTATGGACACAAAGCATATAAAATGCTGTGGGGATGATGGTGTGTATTTCAGGAAAAGGTAACTACAGGTGCAGAGATGGGAGAGCTGACAGCACGATGCATTGAAGGTAACTACATCTACCAGAAGATCCGGAGAACAGACGTAGGGGAGCAAAGGGGCAGAAGATGATATTAGACTGGGAGCTAGGAAAAGCTCTATGTATCTTTACAGACCACGATAAGAAATAACCACAGGGAGCCGCCAAAGACAACGAAGAGAAAACATTTCAGGTAAGAATCTTAGAAGGGCAGCAAGCTACAAGATGCAAGTAGGGACACCACCCAAAAGTCAATAAAATGGTCTAGGACTCTAGGTGACAGGAAAAGTGTATTTGAACTACATTGAGGGGAAGGAAAGAGGAGAATGAATTTGGAAAACAGTCAGGAGTTAAAATCGAACGGTAAACAGGAGGAGGAGCCTAGGAGGGAGGGTTCCCAGGCTTCTGGTTTTGAGGAAAGTAGACAGAATCGCTGGGTAGAAACAGTGACATTCTGCGATTCCCCGTACAGAAACGGAACACCAGAGAGAGAAATCTGAAAGAAAATATAACAAAGACACATCCTATACTACTGCACCTGGTGGCACACAGACCAGTTGGGAAAATGAATTGCTGTCTAACTCTTAGCCCGTGTCCAAGTCCTCCTTAAACTTTTAGTTTGTGATAACGCAACTCAGTTCTGTGACAGTGCAACCACAGGCCAAGAGCAGTCACCAGGGCAACCCTTAAACTTCAGAAGTATTTCCTGCTCCTCTCTGGAGCATAAAGCCAAAATAGAAACAGATTTCTACTTTATAGTATTCTAATTTGGGGATCTCTTTTTAAAGGTTGACTAACCAAATCAGAACCACATTTGTAAGATGTTTCCATTTCCTCACATAGTCACTCTGATACCTGAACAGCAGAGGGAAACTATAATTACAATACCCAGTTAGAAAATTTGTATCCTGTTTTTCAGAGAACAAATTCTCTTCTTGGCAAATATCTACAATAATATGGGGAAAATATACCCTTTCTTCCTTGCTAACTGGTTGTACTTCCAGTCAACTAGGAATTTCAGTTTTATCTCCTAGCCATACAGCTAGAGTAAAAATCAGTACATTTGCCACTTGAACATAGGCAACATTTAAGGACCAAATATGAACAAAGGCACCAGAGATTAGCTGGGTTATTTCATCCAATGTGTGGTTCTCTAGTAGTAAAAGCCTAGTTCAGCACAGGAGGTGAACAATACAAGTATGTACCTGGTCTTCTATGCAGAAATACCTTTAAGAAAACTACTGATGATATATTTTACATTTTAATCACATGATGCTTAAAATGTTCAAAAGGAAAAGTGAGTAAAACTTGAAAAGCCAAAAAAACCTACGTTTAACAGGAAAAGTTATTGGAGATTCAATTAGGCATTCAAAAGAGGTAGGAGAAGTCTCCTTTGATTAAGAGAAACTGCAATTAAAATGTTAAAGACTGTCCTGGGAATTATATTCTAAATTGAGTTAGAGGATATACTGCTGCTGCTGCTAAGTCGCCTCAGTCGTGTCCGACTCTGTGCGACCCCATAGACGGCAGCCCACCAGGCTCCCCCATCCCTGGGATTCTCCAGGCAAGAACACTGGAGTGGGTTGCCATTTCCTTCTCCAATGCATGAAAGTGAAAAGTGAAAGTGAAGTCGCTCAGTCGTGTCTAACTCTTAGCGACCCCATGGACTCCAGCCTACCAGGCTCCTCCGTCCATGGGATTTTCCAGGCAAGACTACTGGAGTGGGCTGCCATTGCCTTCTCCAAGAGGATATACTAGGAGTGATCAATTAACTAGTAGAGACTTCTCCTTTGCATTGTGAACACAAACAAATGCAGACATGGTGGGAGGAGGCAATTAACTTGCTTCTCCTTGAAATAATGATCACAGAATTAAAGGCTGTTAATAGTTTTAATAAGGGTAAATGACCAAGGAAAGGTTCTCTTGCGAAAGAGTAAGCAAGATAGGCAAGGGGAGTTTTTAAAGCCTGAAAGCTTCTGTACTATTTCCGGGAGGCCAGGCAGACCCTATTAACAGAATGAACTAAAGAGCATGTTAATTAATTAGTTATCAGTTTCAATTATCAGGTTTCCCAGACGTCTATAAATTAATAGGTATCTTCTCTTAATGTTAGCACATGAACATAAGGAACATTTACATTAATATTTATAAAGTTATAGCAAAACATTTTCTCACAGAGAAACATTTTCTCACATTCAATCTAGAAGAAAAAAATGTGTTCTCTGCATCTCAGTTGGTCCACTCTTCTTTACGGTATTAACTTCCACCTAGTGGTCAGTTCTAGAACTGAAGGCATGAAATTCCAGGAGAAAATTTCCCATAAACATGCCTAAAAGATCCATTTTCAGTGCCATTACATTATAAACAAAAAAACCATGCACACACTTACCTCCATTTTCTGATTTTTCTGAAATACCAGACAGTTTCCAAAAGGCTTTCATCTGTTCTGCATTCCTGTAAGAACAAATATCTTCAGCTAATGTGTCTAGTATAATGCCTTGTACATGGATGAGCACTCCAATAATACATTTTAAATATTTCACTAGAACTAGTGCTAAATTTACTTTAGAATAGTATCACTGGTGAGAATGTGTTTATCAATAATATAAACAAAATACTATTATTTTTCTTAATAAGTAGGTATTTACCAAATTATATAATTTCTATTGATCAGAGAAAGGAAAACAATGTATAGGTGATCAACTACCTTCATTACTCAAGGAAAATAGTTTTATTATTAAATGGTGAAGCAGTATAAACAAAGAGTAGTTAGAGTATATACTAACATTAATGGAGGAAGCAAGAGAGGCAGTTAAGAGATGGGACTAATACTAAACACTAACCAGGTAGGTTTTCCTATAGATATGCTAGATAGTATATTTAACTCTGTAAAATAATTATCTTTATTTTTAAATGAAAAAGTTTAGAGAAGTAACATGTTTTGAGGGTAAAGTAGTACTGAATCATTCAAGTCTGGGTGGGGACAGCAAACCAGTTTGTTTATTCTGGCTTGAAGCTACTGTAGCTTGACTAGTAAAATGTACCGTACATCATATAACATGATTTCTATGTGAAAATACACTAAAAATTTTCAAACTTATGACAACTTTCAGAAATTGGGTCCTATGACTGGGGGACTGCAGACAGAAATTTAGTCGGAATCCAGAAGTCCACTTCCTTACCATATTGCAGGGGGGAGGGACTGCATGTGTGTGACTCCTCCGTCCACTGGCACCACCACCTGTATGTTGGACAGCACGCTTGGCGCCACCATAGCTTCCGGGTTGTACTTATAATCCACTCTAACATCTGTGGTGCCAGCACTGCATTTCCAGTATGTTGCCAGATTCAGAGGAGTGGACTGAATACCATTTGATGATACCTTTAAAGAGAGAAGAAAACAAACAACTGCCTTTGACCTACAAAGTAAACAAGTCATAATGACATATACATGAACACAAGAGATCACACATTCAAAAACAACAATGAGGGAGTTGTCTGTTGCTAGGTAGAGTGAAGTAGGCTCATCTCAAAGGTATAAGCATGACTCTCAAAGTGTAGACATGGGACTGTTTACATCAAAATTTCTGTGATGCTTGTGAACAATGTATATTCTGCTGGCTCCAAATGCAGAACATCTGATTCAACAGGTAGAGAGTACAGAAATCAGGGTGTTACCACATGATTCTTATTTATGCAGGTAATGTTTGAGAATCTCAGCATTCAACAGAAAATTCTAAGATTCTTTATAAGAGTTTAGATTTAAAACAGAAAAACTGGGTCACCATGCAGTTACACAAGCCTGGAGTTAGAATACTCCAAGCTTCAAATGAAATTTTAATCACAATGACTTACTCCTTTTCAATGAGACCTACTCTATCATCCTGTTTAAATTTACAATGAAAATTGCATCTTCACTCTTTCATATCTTATTACATAGACTCCTTTCTCCATAGCACAATATACATTATTTACTTACTATGTTTACTATCTTCCTATGCTAGTCATAGTAATTAGCAAGCATTGAATAATAAATACTTGCTGAATGAATGATAAAATACTTGTAATAAACTTTAAGCCAACTTAAGTGGCAGTACTTTTTTATTCTTTTAAGTATCCATTTCCTAGAAACATAAATCATTTTTAATACAGCTACCCTATTAAAAATTCAAACAAGACATAAGTATATGAAAATAGGAAATTTATCCCTTGGCACTTACTCCCCACTGTTAACCTCATGGTACATACACTTCCAGACTTTCTAGGGATGCAAACGAGATCTGTCTCATTCTTTGAAATGGCCATAATAATTAATTTAATCAATCTCTTCCTCTGTGGATATGTACTCAAATGGTTTCCAAACAATGTTGAAGTGAATATCCTTTGTACCTTCCAACCCCATCTGTGTGATTTCCAAGAACTGATTTCTGGAACTGTTGAATTAAAGGTTACATCTATTCAACAATCTAATAGTTACCTTCTAATAGGCTCTATTAATTTGTACTTCTATTAATAAGTGGTAATTTCATGGACAGAGGAGCCTGGCGGGCTGTAGTTCATAGGGGCACAGAGTCAGACATGAATGAGCATGCACGCACACACACACCTTTCCTAATACAGCAATTTTTTTTCATTTTGGTCAATCTAATGAGAACTAAAACTGGTATCTCATTGTTGTCTTAACAGTCATTGCTCTGATTACTACTGACATGGAGCATCTTTCTAAAAGTTATCTATTGAGTTATTCATCTTTTACTTCCAATTTATAAAGATTCTTTGAAGTAAACCTTTTGATCTATTTTATGTAATACTTTCCTCTCAGATTAAATACTGATTCTGTTTAAACAAATATAAACACACACAGATTCATTTCTGTCTCAAGTATCTTATTCGCTTATTGCATGTCTTCTGGGCTTGTAGTATACTTAGGTCTTCCACACTTCAAGATTAAAATATGTAATAAACACACAGTACACATGCATATATACCCATGGATATACATATATTCACCCATGCTTTACTTTAGTGTTTTTTATGTCTTTATTTGGGCTTCCCTGGTAGCTCAGCTGGTAAAGAATCTGCCTGCAATGCGGGAGACCTGGGTTTGATCCCTGGGTTGGGATGATCCCTCGGAGAAGGGAATGGCTAACCACTCCAGTATTTTGGCCTGGAGATTTCCATGAACTGTATAGTCCATAGGGTCACAAAGAGTCAGGCACGACTGAGCAACTTTCACTTCACAGCTTTATTTATTATTATTAAACATTTGATACATGCAGATTTTATTTTGGTTTAAGGTATGAGCTGGGGATTTAGCCAAATTTTCCCCTCAAATGTCTAGTCTGTTGCCCCAATTTCACTTATTGAAAAATTCATCATTTCCACATTGTCTTAAAATGCTACTATGTCATATAAGCAATTTCCCGTTTATTCTTAGATCTATTTCTGGATACTCTAATCTGTTCCATTCATCTGGCCAACTATTGTTCTGCCAGTTCCAAACTATTTTAAATACTGTTGGCTTATAATGTTTTCCCATTAAAACTAAACAGTACTTTAGATTACTTTTTAAAACATTTCTTAATTTTCCAAGCTTTATGCTTCTGAGAACTTAAAAATGACTGTAAGGTCTCCAGAATTCACTAAGTTTCTGATCATGATCACATTAAATTTATAAGCTAATTTAGCAACAGCTTTTTACAACATGAGTCTTCGTTTTTAAAGTATACCTTTCTAACAGTATTCAAGGCAGTAGAGATGATATTATGTTTCTTCTTAGTTTGAAAAAAAATTTTTGTGTGTTCACTGTAGCCACAGGAAAGGGATGCTGTAATAGATCTTTTAAAAACAATTTTTAAGTATAACTGACATATTACTTTCAGGTGTACAATGTGGTGATTTGATATTTATATATATTGTGCAGTGACCACCACAATGATTATCACAGTAAGTCTAGTTACTGAGTGTCACCATACATACTACAGATTTTTTTCCTGTCCTGAGAACTTTTAAAATACACTCTTAGCAACTTGGAAATATGTAACCCAGTGTTAACAACTTTGGTCACCATGCTGTGCATTACATCCCCATGATTTATAACTAGAAGTCTGTAATTTTTGACTCCCCCTGACTTCATGCATTTCACCTATCCCCAACCCCCTGTGTCCCAGCAGTCACCAATCTGTTCCCTGTATCTGTGAACTTGGGTTTGTTTGGTTTTATAGATTCCACACATAAGAAAGATCCTGCAATTTCTGTCCTCCCTTGCTTGACTCATTTCACTGTTTTTTGCCAAAACCATGTTCGATTACTATACCTATGTCATATGGTTTGAAATCATGGAGCGCAATGCCTGTAGCATTCTGTCCTTTCTCAAGACTGCTTTGGCTACTTGGGGTCTTTTGTGAATCCATACAAATTTTAGGATAGTTTATTCTATTTCTGGGACTTTCCTGGTGGCTCAGTCGGTAAAGAATCTGCCTGCGATGTGGGAGACCGGGGTTGGGATGATCCCCTGGAGGAGGACATGGCAACCTACTCCAGTATTCTTGCCTGAAGAACCCCCAAGGGCAGGTGGGCTACAGTCCATGGAGTCGCAAAGAGTCAGACATGACTGAGTGACTAAGCACATTCTATTTCTGTGAAAAAATGCCGTTGAAATGTTAATAGGTAGTACATTACATCTGTTTGGGTAGTATGGATATTTTAACAATTTTAATTCTTCCATCAATGAGCATGGATTAACTTTTCGTTTAGTTTTGTCTTTCTTTTATCACTGTCTTCTAGTTTTCAGTGTACAGGTATTTCATTTCCTTGGTTAAATTTATCTCTAAGTATTTGATTCTTTTGATTATTTTCTTAATTTCCTCTTCTAGTTTATTATTAGTGTACAGAAGCACAACAGGTATTTATATATTTTGGATTCTGCAACATCACTGAATTCATTTATGATTCAGTGTTTACTATTAAGTTTTGTTTTGAAGGAGTCTAAAGGTTTTCTACATATACTATGTGATTGGCAAAGAGTGATAACTGTGCTTCTTCCTTTCTAAATTGGATGCCTTCTCTTTTTCTTCCCTAATTGATTTGGCTAGAACTTTTATTACCAAATAAAAGAGTTAAGAGTGGGCCTCCTTGTCTTATTCCTGCTCTTAGAGGAAAAGCTTTCAGATTTCCACCACTGAGCCTGATGCTAGCTGTAGGCTTGTCATATATAGCATTTATTATGTTGAGGCACGTTGCCTCTATACCCACTGCATTGGGAGTTTTCCATCATGAATAGATGTTAAATTTTGTCGAATTCTTTTTCTGTAATCCACTGAGATGATCATATGATTTTCATCTTCCTTTTCTTAATGTTGTATATTATGTTGATTGATTTCTGGACGTGAGACCATCCTTGTATCCCTAGAATATATCCCACTTGATCATGATGTATGACCTTTTTAATGTACTACTGAAGGCCACCATCACCCTAATACCAAAACCAGACAAAGATGCCACAAAAAAAGAAAACTACAGGCCAATATCACTGATGAACATAGATGCAAAAATCCTTAACAAAATTCTAGCAAACAGAATCCAACAACGTATTTAAAAGATCATACATCATGACCAAGTGGGCTTTATCCCAGGAATGCAAGGATTCTTTAACATCCAAAAATCAATCAATGTAATACACCACATTAACAAATTGAAAGATAAAAACCATGACTATCTCAATAGATGCAGAAAAAGCCTTTGACAAAATTCAACATCCATTTATGATAAAAACTCCCCAGAAAGCAGGAATAGAAGGCACACACCTCAACATAATAAAAGCTATATATGACAAACCCACAGCAAACATTATCCTCAATGGTGAAAAATTCAAAGCATTTCCCTTAAAGTCAGGAACAAGACAAGGGTGCCGACTCTCATCACTACTATTCAACATAGTTTTGGAAGTGTTGGCCACAGCAATCAGAGCAGAAAAAGAAATAAAAGGAATTCAGATAGGAAAAGAAGAAGTAAAACTCTCACTGTTTGCAGACGACATGATCATCTACATAGAAAACCCTAAACACTCTACCAGAAAATTACTAGAGCTAATCAATGCATACAGTAATGTTGCAGGATATAAAATTAACACATAGAAATCCCTTGCATTCCTATACACTAACAGTGAGAAAATAGAGAAATTAAGGAAACAATACCATTCACCATTGCAACAACAAGAATAAAATACTTAGGAGTATATCTACCTAAAGAAATAAAAGACCTATATATAGAAAACTATAAAACACTGATGAAAGAAATCAAAGAGGACACAAATAGATGGAGAAATATACCGTGTTCATGGATTGGAAGAATCAATGTTGTGAAAATGACTATACTATCCAAAGCAATCTATAGATTCAATGCAATCCCTATCAAGCTACCAATGGTATTTTTCACAGAACTAGTAACAAATAATTTCACAATTTGTATGGAAATACAATTCGAGGAAAAACCTCGAACAGCCAAAGCAATCTTGAGAAAGAAGAATGGAACTGGAGGAATCAACCTGCCTGACTTCAGGCTCTACTACAGAGCCACAGTCATCAAGACAGTATGGTACTGGTACAAAGACAGAAATATAAATCAGTGGAACAGAATAGAAAGCCCAGAGATAAATCCACGTACCTATGGACACCTTATCTTCGACAAAGGAGGCAAGGATATACAATGGAAAAAAGACAGCCTCTTTAACAAGTGGTGCTGGGAAAACTGGTCAACCACTTGTAAAAGAATGAAACTAGAACACTTTCTAACACCATACACAAAAATAAACTCAAAATGGATTAAAGATCTAAACATAAGACCAGAAACTATAAAACTCCTAGAGGAGAACATAGACAAAACACTCTCCAACATAAATCACAGCAGGATCCTCTATGACCCACCTCCCAGAATACTGGAAATAAAAGCAAAACTAAACAAATGGGACCTAATGAAACTTAAAAGCTTTTGCACAACAAAGGAAACTATAAGCAAGGTGAAAAGACAGCCCTCAGATTGGGAGAAAATAATAGCAAACGAAGCAACAGACAAAGGATTAATCTCAAAAATATAAAAGCAACTCCTGCAGCTCAATTCCAGAAAAATAAATGACCCAATCAAAAAATGGGCCAAATATCTGAACAGACATTTCTCCAAAGAAGACATACAGATGGCTAAGAAACACATGAAAAGATGCTCAACATCACTCATTATCAGAGAAATGCAAATCAAAACCTCAATGAGGTACCATTACACGCCAGTCAGAATGGCTGCTATTCAAAAGTCTACAAGCAATAAATGCTGGAGAGGGTGTGGAGAAAAGGGAACCCTCTTACACTGTTGGTGGGAATGCAAACTAGTACAGCCGCTATGGAGAACAGTGTGGAGATTTCTTAAAAAACTGGAAATAGAACTGCCATATGACCCAGCAATCCCACTCCTGGGCATACACACCGAGGAAACCAGATCTGAAAGAGACATGTACACCCCAATGTTCATCGCAGCACTGTTTATAATAGCCAGGACATGGAAGCAACCCAGGTGCCCATCAGCAGACAAATGGATAAGGAAGCTGTAGTACATATACACAATGGAATATTACTCAGCCATTAAAAAGAATTCATTTGAATCAGTTCTAATGAGATGGATGAAACTGGAGCCCATTAGACAGAGTGAAGTAAGCCAGAAAGATAAAGACCAATACAGTATACTAACGCATATATATGGAATTTAAAAAGATGGTAACGATAACCCTATATGCAGAACAGAAAAAGAGACACAGATGTACAGAACAGACTTTGGGACTCTGTGGGAGAAGGCGAGGGTGGGACGTTCAGAGAGAACAGCATTGAAACAAGTATACTATCAAGGGTGAAAGAGATGACCAGCCCAGGTTGGATCCATGAGACAAGTGCTCAGGGCTGGTGCACTGGGAAGACCCAGAGGGATGGGATGGGGAGGGAGGTGGGAGGGGGGATCTGGATGGGGAACACATGTAAATCCATGGCTGATTCATGTCAATGTATGGCAAAAACCACTACAATATTATAAAGTAATTAACCTCCACCTAATAAAAATAAATGAAAACAAACAAACAAAATAAAGATTAAAAAAAAAAACAGACTGAAGTTAAAATTCTATCTCTGTTACTAACATTGTAGTTGTCATCTGTGAAACGGAGACAACAATAATGTTGTAGACATAAGAATTAAATAATGCATGAAATGCCTAAAAAAATGTACTACTGAGTTGGTATGCTAATATTTTGTTGAGGATTTTGCATCTATATTCATCAGGGATATCAGCCTGTAATTTTCTCTTGTTCTGTCCTTATCTCGTTTTGGTATCAGGGTAATGCTGGTCTCATAAAATGAGCTTGGAAGTCTTTCCTCTTTTTCTGTATTTTTTTTTTTTTTTTGGAAGAATTTGAGAAGTTCAGTTCGGTCACTCAGTCATGTCCGACTCTTTTGAGACTGCAGCACACCATGGACACACATGGACTGCAGCACACCAGGCTTCCCTGTCCATCACCAACTCCCGGAGCTTGCTCAAACTCATGTCCATCAAGTCAGTAATGCCATCCAACCATCTTATCTTCTGTTGTCCCGTTCTCCTCCTGCCTTCAATCTTTCCCAGGATCAAGGTTTTTTTTTTTTTTTTTCCAATGAATCAGTTCTTCACATCAGATGGCCAAAGTATTGGAGCTTTAGCATCAGTCCTTCCAATGAACACCCAGGACTGATCTCCTTGCAGTCCAACAGACTCTCAAGAGTCTTCTCCAACACCACAGTTCTAAAGCATCAATTCTTCAATGCTCAGCTTTCTTTATAGTCCAACTCTCTTATCCATACATGACCACTGGAAAAACCACAGCCTTGACTAGACGGACCTTTGTTGGCAAAGTAATGTCTCTGTTTTTTAATATGCTGTCTAGGTTGGTCATAACTTTTCTTCCAAGGAGTAAGTGTCTTTTAATTTCATGGCTGCAGTCACCATCTGCAGTGATTTTGGAGCCCCCCAAAATAGTCTCTGTTTCCACTGTTTCCCACCTATTTGCCAGGAAGTGATGTGACCGGATGCCATGATCTTAGTTTTCTGGATGTTGAGTTTTAAGCCAACTTTTCCACTCTCCTCTTTCACTTTCAACAAGAGGCACTTTCATAAAGAGGCTCTTTAGTTCTTCTTCATTTTCTGCCATAAGGGTGGTATCATCTGCATATCTGAGGTTATTGATATTTCTCCTGGCAATCTTGATTCCAGCTTGTGCTTCATCCAGCTTGGCATTTTGCATGATGTGCTCTGCATATAAATTAAATAAGCAGGATGACAATATACAGCCTTGACATACTCCTTTCCCTATTTGGTACCAGTCTGTTGTTCCATGTCCAGTTCTAATCATTGCTTCTTGACCTGCATACAGATTTCTCAGGAGGCAGGTAAGGTGGCCTGGTATTCCCATCTCTTGAAGAATTTTCCACAGTTTCTTGTGATCCACACAGTCAAAGGCTTTGGTGGTGTCAATAAAGCAGAAGTACATGTTTTTTGGAACTGTCTTGCTTTTTCGATGATCCAGCAAATGTTGGCAATTTGATCTGGTTCTGCTACTGCTACTGCTAAGTCACTTCAGTCGTGTCTGACTCTGTGCGACCCCATCCCTGGGATTCTCCAGGCAAGAACACTGGAGTGGGTTGCCATTTCCTTCTCCAATGCATAAAAGTGAAAAGTGAAAGTGAAGTCGCTCAGTCATGTCCGACTCTTCACAACCCCATGGACTGCAGCCTACCAGTTCCTCTGCCTCCTTTTAAATCCAGCTTGAATATCTGAAAGTTCACAGTTCATGAACTTTGAAGCTTGGCTTGGACAATTTTGACCATTACTTTACTAGCGTGTGAGATGAATGCAATTGTGTGGTAGTTTGAGCATTCTTTGGCATTGCCTTTCTTTGGGACTGGAATGAAAAACTGACCTTTTCCAGTCCTGTGGCTGCTGCTGAGTTCTCCAAATTTGCTGGCATATTGAGTGCAGCACTTTCACAGCATCATCTTTTAGGATTTGAAATAGCTCAAGTGGAATTCCATCACCTCCACCAGCTTTGTTCGTGTGATGCTTCCTAAGGCCTACTTGACTTCACATTCCAGGATGTCTGGTTCTAGGTGAGTGATCACACCATCATGATTATCTGGGTCTTGCAGATCTTTTTTGTACAGTTTTCTGTGTATTCTTGCCATCTCTTCTTAATATCTTCTGCTTGTTAGGTCCCTACCATTTCTGTCCTTTATTGAGCCCATCTTTGCAATGAAATGTTCCCTTGGTATCTCTAATTATCTTGAAGAGATCTCTAGTCTTTCCCATTCTATTGTTTTCCTCTATTTCTTTGCATTGATCACTGAGGAAGGCTTTCTTCTCTCTCCTTGCTATTCTTTGGAACTCTGCATTCAAATGGGTATATCTTTCCTTTTCTCCTTTGTCTTTAGCTTCTCTTCTTTTCTCAGCTACTTGTAAAGCCTCCTCAGACAACCATTTTGCCATTTTGCATTTCTTTTTCTTGGGGATGGTCTTGATCATGCCTCCTGTACAATGTCATGAACCTGCATCCATAGTTCTTCAGGCACTTTGTCTATCAGATCTAATCCCTGGCATCTATTTGGAATCAGTTTGAGAATAACTGGTATTAATTCTTTTAATGCTTGGCAGAATCTGGCAATGAAACTATATGGTTCTGGACTTTTGTTTGTTGGGAGGGTTCCGATTATGGATTCATATCTCCTTACTAGGAAGTGATCTATTCATATTTCTACTTTATGATTCAGTATTGAAAAGCTGGTTGGATGTTCCTATCAATTTATCTATTTTTTATAGGTTGTTCAATTTGTTGACATATAATTGGTTCATAGTAGTCTCTTGTGATTCTCTGTATTTCAGTGGTACTGGTTGTAACAACTCCTCCTTTGTTTCTGATTTTATTTGAGCGCTCCTTTTTTCCTGGTGAGTTTGGATAAAAGTTTGTCAATTTTGTCTATCTTTTCAAAGAACCAGCTCTTAGTTTCACTGATCTTTTTTCTTAGTCTCTATTTCTGCTCTGAACTTTGTTATTACCTTCCTTCTACCAACTTTGGGCTCTGTTTGCTTTTTTCCCTATTTGCTTGAGGTATAAAGTTAAGCTGTCTGAGATTATTCTTTCTTCTTAAGGTAGGCAAGTATCACTTTGAACTTCACTCTAAGAAATGCTTCTGCTGCATCCCATTAATTTTGGTATATTGTATTTTCATTTGTTTCAAGGTATTTTTTTACTTCTCCTGTGATTTCTTTGTTGACCTATTGGTTACTCAGTAGCATGCTGTTTAATCTGTACATATATGTGAATTTTTTAGTCTTCTTGTAACCAATTTCTAGTTTCATACTGCTGTGGTCCAAAAAGAGATGCCTGATATGACTCCAATATTAGATTTATTATGACTTGTTTTTTAACCTAATGTATGATCCTGGAGAAGGTTCCATATGCAGTTGAGAAGAATATGTATTCTGCTGCTTTTGGATGGAATGTTTTCTAATTATCTGTTAAGTCTATCTAGTCTAATGTGCCAGAGGAGCCTGGCAGGCTACAGTCCATGCGGTTGCAGAGTCAGACACAACTAACTGACCAACATTAACACTTTACATGTAACAACCTATGTAATAGTCTGTTTTAAGTTGCAAACAACTTACATTTGAATACTTTCCAAAGTTCTACATTTTTACTTCTCCCAATTTTGTTTTTCACGTCACATTTTACATCTTTTTATCTTGTGAATCCCTTCACTAATTATTGTAGTTTTTTTTTTTTTTACTACTTTTTGTCTTTTATCCTTCATATTACCTATATATGATTAATCCACCTTTACTTTGTATTTATCTTTACCAGTAAGATTTGTACTTTCATACTTTTGTTACTAATTAGCACCCTTTCCAGCTTAAGAAGTCCCTTTAACATTTCTTGTAAGGCCAGTTTATTAGTGATGAACTCCTTTAAATTTTGCTTGTCTAGGAAACTCTTTTATCTTTCCTTCAATTCTGAGCAATGACTCTGCCACGTAGAGAACTCTTGGTTAAAAACTTACTTTGAACATATCCCTCTGGCCTGCTAAGTTTCTGCTGATGGTCTTAGGAGAGTTCCCTTGGTTTTTTCCATTACTGCTTTTAAAATTCTTTTTTTTAAACTTTCAACATTTTAATAATTTGTCTTAGTGTGAGTCTCTCTGGGCTTTCTGGATCTAATGTCTGTTTCCTTCCCCAGGTTAGGGAAGTTCTCAGCTATTATTTCTTCAATAAGTTTTCAGCCCCTTTATTCTCCTTCTGGAACTCCCAAAATGTGAATGTTAGTTTGCTTGATGTTGTCCAATAAGCTATGTCCACTTTTTAAAGCTCTTTGTTTGTTTCTGCTGTTCTGATTAAGGTGAGTTTCACTGCCCTGTCTTTGCATTCACTTGTCTTGTCTTTGCTTCATGTAGTGTCCCTCCAGTACATATTTCAAATCAGTTACTGTATTCTTCAGTTCAGTGACTTCTATTTGTTACTTTCTTTTGTTTTCTATTTTTTTTGTTGAAATTCTCACTGTGCTTATCCATTCTTCTCCCAAGTGAGGTGAGCATTTTATTACCACTACTTAGAACTCTTTATCAGGTAAATTACTTACCTCTGTTTCATCAAGGTTTTTTCCCTAAGTTTTTATCTTATTCTTCTGTTTGGAATATATTCCTGTTTCCTCATTTTACTTGATTTTCTGTGCTTCTTTGCATTAGGTGAAATAGCCATCCCTTCCAGTCTTGAATGACTAACCTCTTGTAGGAGATGAACCTTATTGTTCAACCTTGCCTTAGCTCTTGGTTGCCTCTCAAACCTTGGTGACTGTCCAAGCAGCCTATTTTATATTTACTAGCTCCTGGTGATCAAGGGTGTGCCCAGACCTGTTAGTGTTCCAAAGCAGGAAATCTGCCAGCATGTAAATTCAGACTGATTAGGAAGCTAAGACCCTCAGGCAACAGCTTTGAAAGTAGGGAAACAGATATAGTCCTGTGGGACTGAACACAGGGGTCAGCCCTGCTGGCCACCCGATCAGGTGATCTGGAGATGTCCCCTGGTTGACAGTCATAAAAATCAGGGCTCTGGACGAGTGTGTAAGTTCCTTTCTGGGAGAAACTGGAGAGCTGGGGTGAGGCAGAGGGAGTGAACTAACTGCATCCCCAAGCCTATGTTCTCCGAGAACATACCTGCAGACTCCTAGATGTGCATCAAATCTGAAGCCTGTCCCTTGGGGTGCTGTTCCAGGCTAAGCAAATGAAGTCTTTTAGAGAAAGACTACAGGGGTTTTTCAGTCCACTTTCTGTGCATTACCCTGGTGGCAATAGCCTGCCAAGAACTGTCTCACTAACTGTTATAGTTCTGTGGGACTCAGAATTATAAGCTACCCTGGCCTCCAGAGCCAGGAGAACAAGGGGTGTCCCCTGGGCTGCAGCTGCAAAACCTGGGGCACCAGACATCTATAAAAATTCCCCTCTAGTAGATACCAGTGTTGCAGAAGACAGCACAAAGATGACACCCACCCACCAAGGAAAGGGTGGGGGGGAGTCTTAAATAAAAAAGATAGCACCTGCCAGCCTTAGCATGAGAGAGGGAGAGTCCACTGGTTGGGAGGATAAAGTGGCACCCACCAAGAGAAAAAATCTATAGTAAAAATAAACATAAAGTGGTACCTGTTTGCTTCAGCAAAGTAGAGGGAGAGAACAAAAGAGGTGCCCGCCAGCACCTCATTCCCTGGAGAGTGTTCACCTCATGCTCTGGCCCTTCAAACTGACACTTTAAGATCAGCAAATAAATCTCCTTCACATGGTCGCTTGTATGCTAGAACCTAGAGTGCATAAGTCTGCATGCAAGCCCTTTAAAGCTGGTTCTCAGATCCCTGCAGCCCTTGGTTCCTGTGGATGTGAGCTCCACTGGTTTTCAAAGCCAGATGTTTCAGGGACTTGTCTATCAAGTGCAGGTCTCAGAGGCTGGGTGTCTGTGCTGGTTACAAACCGTTTGTTCCTCAGGAAGAAGCTCCAGGTTTCTGAGTTCCATCCAGGTCATAAATAAGCTGCCTTGCTGGGGTTGAGGCCTGTGAAGCTGGATCTCAGCCTCTCCTACTTGCCTCAATGTGGTCCTTTTCTTATGTGCTCATGTGAAGAAGCCACTTAGCTATCTTTCAGTCTCTTTAAGAGGGAACGTTTCACATGCAGTTATAGATGTGGTGTGTCCCTGGGAGAAAGTAAGTTCAGGATCTTCCTGTGTTACCACCTTGGACACTGTTTCCAGCTCTAATTAGTTTTTTTTTTTTTGATGTGAATATTTTTCTCCATTAGTTTCCCTAAATGGTTGTTTGAAAGCTATTAATTTTTAATATTAATTTCTTAAATAACCACTTTGCTAAATTCTCCTACATCACTTTTTAAGTCAATTCTCTTGAGATATATTGATATCAATATATCTCTTGATATATTCAGAAATATATCACCTGTACTAATAACTTTGGTTCTCTCCCATATTTATCACCAATTACTTAATTCTCTTGTCTAACTACACTAACAGATCTAGAAAAATCTTACATACTAATAGGAATAATAGGTATCTTTGCCATTTCTTTCAATGCTTTAGGTATTTCATTATTAAGATATGCTAGTCTTTTCAGGTGAAGGACATATTCATATATTTATATTTACTCAGTATTATAATTGGTAATAGGTGGTGAATTGATCAAATTGGTCAAAATCTCAATAAGCTTATTAAAAGACTTTAAAATTTTGAAATATCTTTGCATTGCTCAAATGAACTTCATTTTGGCTGTGACATGTTATTTAATGATATGCAAGATTCTATTTGCTAATATTTTAATTGGATATTAAAATATTTTAATGTTAATGATATGATACTTACCTGATACTTTAATACATCTACATTATAGTAAGAAGCAGCTGGATTTTGCTCTGATAGCTTCTTGAGGTAGACAGTAACAGCTTGCATGTTCATCCAGAAATCTTTTGTATTAGAATCACACTGTGATGGATCACTGTATGTATAAGAAATATTTTCATTATTTTATTTATCTTTATTCTCTGCCTCTCTGTAGTAATTTGGTGACTTGGGAAAGACTAGTAAAAATGAACCAAAAGATAGGATAGAAAAAATTAAAGTTAGGGGATAAAGAATGGTTAGGAGGCTGCCTAAAAGATGTGAAGATGTACAGCAGAGAAGAATTTAACAATAACTATTACCACCACCAGCACACATAAGACAAAGACAGCAAAAGCCTTATTAATCATAATTTTGGTACTGTCTTCAAACTATTATTGCTTCAAAGAAGAAAGAAAAAATCTCTTAAAAAAGGAATTTCACCTTCAAAACAGAAGTACACAAACCTGAACACAAGTTGTGCATTTGGAAGAATTTGTTCTAGTCTGCTGATATTTTTCACCCTGAAGCAGAGCACAGCTGGAGATGGATTACTGGTGAAGACTTTAATAACTCCACTTGGAAATGATATTGTCATGTCACCAGTGATTTTCACAATACACCTGAAAGTGGAGATTGTGAAAAATTTAAACAGTTTATAAATAAGGCATTTAAATCTCCATTTAAAGCATATTTAAAAGGGGCTTTATTTATATATATAGCATTTTATCATAATTATGGATGAATCATTTCTTAATAAAAAATGATTAATTGTGAAATGATGTATTCATCTAACACCAGTCTTTCCTAGAATTAAATTCCAAACACAAATGGAAGCACACTGATAATGCTTGCTCAAACCATCCCCTGGCGGTCTCATAAGGCCACTGCTTCCCTGGTAACACTATCTCCAGCTGTAGCTATTTTCCCCTCCAAACCCTACAAAGTGCTGGGACTGATGGTGGCAGTGGTAGGTGCCTTACTTCTCACTGCTTCTTACAACTATATATCCTTTCTTCCTTCTGAAAAACATTCTTTTGAAAGAAGAACCACCTTCTTTTGAAAATTCAAACCATCAGATTATACTACTATCACAACCCTTCAAATCATTTTCAACATTTCATTTCCTAAAAATTTCAGCTCCTGACCCACTGTCAATCTGTCACTGTACCACTACTCCTATCATAAATTTTTAGTGATTTCAATATCCACACAGATAATCCCCTCAATACTTTGGTCACCTAGTTCTTCAGCCCCTTACCCTCTATGATCCTGCCTTCCAGCCTACCTCAGCCACACTTCAGCCCCTCTATCATCTCAGTCTGACTCCCCACTGATCAGTTAGTGGGGAGTCACTTCCTACGTTTCTAAATCATTCCGTCTAGTACTGCATCTCCAACATCATAAAAAATCTCTATGATCCATGTTCCTTCTAGCTTTTCCACTAATCTTCACTCTTCCTTCCGTTCACATCCTCAGTTTCCCTTCACTGAGACTCCATGGTCCATCATTACGCATACTCCTTGCATAACCCACCCCTTGGTTCTCTCTCATTAGACTATGCTTGCTTGGCAAAAGTCTTAACTGAATCCTGCTCCTCACCCCCTTCTATATGGCTGAACGTGACTAGAGAAAAACATATAACTATATAGCCAGAACTCTCAATTGGAACCCCCTTAGTATTGGTATAGGATATTCGACTACATTCATATTTTCTTTCTCCTTTAACACGTAAAATATCACCCCCTCCACCTGCAGTCAATGACTTTCCTTTAAATTTTATGAAGAAAATAAAATGAGAAAAGAACTTCCTCATAGTCTCACTGCTAAAATCCTAAATCTCCCTTAGGCTGAAGCCATCTAAACCTTCTGCCTTCCCTTCTATTTCAACAGATAATAAGTCTATGCACCTAAGGTTAATCCTGTCACTTCTGTCCTGTAGCACATCTCATACTGAAGAATTTCACTCATGCAATTGTCCCCTTTCCTGCAGGTTCAATTTTTCCCATAAATATTAGATTTTTCCCACATGCATACTGAAATGCCTATTATCTTTTAAAAACACAAAAACTAAAATTAATAAAAGCCTCCTCTGATTTCTCTCCTGCTACCGCCCACTTTCTCTGCTTCTACTTAGAGCAAACTATCCTAAAAGAACTGCCTAACATTTGCTCTCTGAATACAGCTGTCTGTATTTGCATCATCTCACGCTCCTGAGTTCCCCTGAAGCAGGCTTTCATCTCCACCAGTCTACTAGAGCTGCTCTTGTGAAGGTCATTAATGACCTCTATAATGTCAATGATCAATTTTTCTTGACCTGACACCTGCTTTCATGAAAGAGTTTATTCAGTTTCTGGGACACTGCTCTATTGGTTCTCTCCTCACCTCTCATATTGCTTACTGTCCCAAACTCCACTGCTGATCATTTAAACACTGGGGGGGGAGGGGGGGAGGGGGGGAGGGCTTAAGTTCTCATCAGATCTCTTCTTTACATCCTAATGCCCCAGTTTAAAGTGTCATGTACAAACGAATAACTTACAAATACTTTCTCTCTAATCTGAACCTATCTCCCTAACTCCAGAATCATGCATTCAACTATCATCAACATCTCCACTAAGCTGTCTTAACAAGTACTTCAAATTTAGCAATCTACACCCTCAACAATCTTGACAACTCTTCTTTTCAAAATATACTCAGAACTCCCATTACCACTCACCATCTCCTCTGCTAATACCCTTATACAAACAACCATCATCTCTCACCTGGACTCCACTGGTTAACCCTTTCTCTCTGCATCTACTCTGACTCCTCCTAGTTTATTCTCCATACAGCAGGCAGAGCGCTACTTCGAAAACAGAGGTTAGTAACTTATTACTTCTCTACTCAAAAGTCTCGACTTGCTTCACACCTCACCCAGAATGAATTGCAACCTCGCTATCAGGGTCTGCAACACCCAGCTTGGTCTGTCCCGTCTGTGGACTTATCGTGACGACCTTCCTCTCTGTTTACGTCTACTCAGTGACATGGTTCTCTCTCTGCTGTTTCCTGAATATTTCAAGTGTGCTTCTACCCGAGTCCCTTACACCTCCTAGAATGCTCTTCACTCAAGTTATGTGCATGGCTTGCTCTTCCCTCAATGTCTTTCACACATCTACTTAAATCAACCTCAAAAAGGTTTTCTCTGATCATTTTATCTAAAATAGTAGCTGACTGTTGTTAACTGTTTATTCCCTTAACCTGGTTTATTTTTCTTCACAGCATATTATCAATACCTCTACTTTTCATAAATAACATTATTCGTTCAAAACACTCATTCATAAAATATTTGAGCACTTACCATACGTAAGACTCTGTTTTAAGTGCTGAGGATACTTTAGTAAACAAAAATTCTTCTCTACAGAGCTTACATTATCTCAAGAGAAAACTAATAAACTTTCTTTCACAACAATGAAAACTTATAATAGTCTTACACATATTTAGCACTAAAATATTTAATGAATGAATGTTATACATGAAAATAAATAAGAGTGATCATTCACCCGAAGATCATTTTCTTAAAAGAGGTTAAACTAATCCTTTAAGAGTCTGCTGTAAATAGATATACACTGTAGGTCTCTCTTGCAAAAATCACACTTTCACCAAAGATACACATTAGGTGAAGATTCAGAGTTCTATCCCCATCTAGGTCAGCTGCCACAATCCTGTTCTGCTTCTGCTGCTGCTAAGTCGCTTCAGTGGTGTCCAACTCTGTGTGACCCCATAGACGGCAGCCCACCAGGCTCCCCTGTCCCTGGGATTCTCTAGGCAAGAACACTGGAGTGGGTTGTCATTTCCTTCTCCAATGCATGAAAGTGAAGTCACTCAGTCGTGTCCGACTCTTCGTGACCCCATGGACTGCAGCCTACCAGGCTCCTCCACCCGTGGGGTTTTCCAGGCAAGAGTACTGGAGTGGGGTGCCACTGTCTTCTCCGACAATCCTGTTCTACAGATGTGTTAAACAACAGATGTGTCACACTGGTCATAAAACCTGGCCAAAAAGGTACATAAACTAGAAAAAAGCCAACATTATTGATTATAGTGGCTTCTTACATCTGAAAGACAATCTCTAAATGACTATATTTGGTAGCAAAAAGCAAGTAAACAAGTAACAGAAAACCCTAGCCTACAGAGAATCAAAAGATAACTCTCAAAATTTACCACCAAGTCCCCTGCACACACACACACACACACACACATCTTTTAAAAACTAACTTGGTGGGATCTGCCCCTTTAAAGTAGGCATTAACAGACTCTGTGAGGGCAATTGCCACAGGCAGGGTGTCTTGATTTCCAAGGCTGACAGGGCTGGGACCTCGTGACACACCTAGAATAAACACAAGTCATCTGTTAAGCCTATAGAAAGATATTTATTGAATACCAAGACAGAGTGGAGTCAAAATGTTAGCTTGTCACAATTAACTCTATTACTGGTTTCAAAGATGCCCCAAGTATAAATCTGGTTAAAAAACAGTATGAAACAAACTGGACAAATAAAAAGTCAGGAAAACATGTCACACTTTTAATGGAATGACACAGAAGGGTTGGGTTAAGGAATGTCAGAGGGGAAAAAGCTCTTCACATGAAGAGCTGAAGTCACTAAAATATGGCTTCAAAACCATTCAGATATTAAATTCTCTCCGGTTCTACCCACATATATAAGGTAATTAAACTGGATTTTTCTACTTAAGGGATCTCTATCCATTAGGTACTTCTAAATGAGCAATGTAATGTGATCATTTACTTATCATTGTGTCTGTATGTGTGTGTGTGTGCACACGCTCAGTCATGTCTGACACTTTGCGACCCTTATGAATTATAGCCTGACAGGATCCTCTGTCCATGGGATTTTCCAGGCAGGAACACTGGAGTGGGTTGCTGTAATTCTCTTTTACCTCTTCTTTGTCTAATGCTTGTACTATATTCCCATATTATCCTTCCTTGAAATATGACTAATAACATCATTTGGGTATAACATTCCTGACATAAAGCTCACTTAGTAAGATACCTTTAGAGACAAATCATACATGTTTTAAAAGCATAACAAAATGTAAACAATGCATGTGTATTTTAAAAACCTATACAAAGTATCTGGTTTTACTTCATGACAGAAAAATCCCTTCAAATAGTGCATTGCCTTTTTTTTTTTTTCTTTACAAATGTACTCTTCTCATTTATGCCTTACCATTATTGTTACTGATTGGAAAGTGGAACGTTTCTTTTAACACATAATTTATGATGCAATTTTATAGAAATAAATCAATAATTATTCACTGTTAAAGAAAAAAATTACCTAGATCAACATGTACCTCTGAAATCTAAATGTACGTTTTTGATATGTAAACACTATACAATGTTCACAACCACCAGGTATTTTTATTTCAATGTTAGTTACTTCGTGATACCTAAATATTATTTCTGACAAAAATCAGTTTTCTTTGCCTTGCAACTAAACTTAGTATCCTACAAACAACGAGAAAGAGCTTTTGTTACCTTTAGAGGACAGGAAGATTTTATAATGTTAAAGATTTTGACAAATTATGATTTAGAAGGTTCTTCATAATTTAAAAAAAATGGCTCAGTGATTAAAAATACACAGAAACAGGAACTGCTGTTTCTAGGTCACTGGGAAAGTAAATCCTCTCTAACAAGACAACTTAAAATTTCATACAAAAATAAACTCAATAATAAAATGTATTCACAAAATCACAACAGCTACTATTTACTAAGCACTAATATATGCCAGACACTTTGCCAAAGAGGCATGGAAGAAATGGTGCCTTTTTGAACCACAGTAGTTTTTTTTTGTAAATCAGAAACATACTTTGTGGGTGATAGGCTGAGTGATGAAAAGACATGAAAATGTGTCTGAAGAAGTGTTTATGACCCAGACAGGACATGGAGGACCTTTAATTTTATCCTTCTGGCACTAAAAGCCACTGAAAATGTTTAAAAGAAACATGATTATGTTTTTCATTCTGCAAGATCACTGAACACAGTGAATCCTGGATTGAAGATACAAATGCCTTGACAGGGATTCAAGATGAGGCGAGAGATAATTAAATGAAGGGCTTGATCAAGACGCAGTGGTTTCTAGGATATGTGATTACAACTATGCAAACACACATTCATGCAGTGGGAAAATTTCACTGTAAATCTAAATTAGTCCAATTTTTTAAAAAATATATTTTTCTAAACTAGAGAGTCACTAGAAATTCAGGAAAGCATATTTTCAGAGAAAGAGGAAGGCAATAGTAATCTTCTATTAGAGAAAATTATATTTTCCTAAATATGAAATTAATCTTTTCCCTTAAATAATCTACAAATACTGTGAGTATTTACACACAGTCAGGGGTAACATTAATGTCTGCTACTGCTCTGACATTAAAAATCAAAAGAACCTACAAAGTTATTCATTTCAATTATCCAATTTGGGCATATAAAATGACATTCTTGAAATGGTTTCCCCATAAATTGTAAAGCCTGTTATTGAAATACTGGTGAGAAGGAAAAAGTATTGGAGAGTTAGGGAAAAAACTCAAAATCTACTTAACATTTTTGCATATCCTCCATTTTCCATTTTTGTTTCCAAGACCATACTGCATATGCATACTTAAAACGTTTGACATAGGAAATATGTACTTAAGTCCCTAAAAAGTTTAAATGTGTACTGTATTATTCAGAATAACTCATTGTATAGAAATAATTCCTTGGATATTCTTTTTAAGGATAATATGCATTCTGACTTAACTGTTGCATATTTAAACACTGTATGTGTTTTGAAAATGCACACAGAGAAAGCTGAAATAAAGAGTACCTACCTTTGTAACAATCAATGAATATATTTTTGTGGAATTCCTTTCAGCTCAGGCGTGAAAAACAGGTGCTTACCCCCTACTACTTCTTGCCTCCATGCCTCTAACTTCAGCTCACTGTATGAGTGGTTTTTGTATGATAGCCTTTGCTTTGGATGTCTTTATAATATAGTTTTCTTTACACTCATATATTCTTTCTGGTTCTTTCCTAATCAGTTTTTCTCTGCTTCTATTAGCTCCAGAGGTAATATTTATTGTTATATCTCAATAGGAAAGAAGAGCGGGGGGATGGAAGATAATGCAAAAATACTGTATATTTTTATAATTTATCCAGTATCATCAATAGATACTGTATAGAAACTGGACATAATTAGTACAAAATTGAGATAGTTAAACCTTAGAGTTATTCTTGATTTCTGAAACACCATACATTGCTGGAAAAGGAAAAACTGGGTAACAGTGTTTTAGATGTACTTCAGGATCATTAGTCAACACACACATCTGCTTTCAATACAATACCTTGTGCAGTTTCACAGTGCTTTTCAGTTTCAGAGAGGGTCCCAATCAAATTATCATCTTCTATCGTATTTAAATAAAACAAAATATTGCAGGAAAAGAAAATACTCTCAAGAACAAGAATCATCAAAGACTTAAATCTGAACAGAGAGCTGAATAAATATCACAATATAGAAAGAGAACATTTTAGGTGGATTCAAAGAAACTGTTGCGCGAAGCCCACATCACATCCCGCATGCCTGCACCACCAATGCCGCCTGCGTTGATTCTCCTACTGCCAGTACTGGCTGAAACTACAAACAAGTATTTTCCAACTTAATTGAAATTAAAGTTTCCTTTACAAACAGAAAACCTTATGAATTATCTAGGTAATGGGAAAAGACTAAAGCAATTTTGGTAACTCAGACCTGCTTGATTTCTAACAGGACCCATCTATGTTCTTTACGACTAAAATACAGATTCTATGGAAATAAAAAGTAAGAAAACCACATATGCAAACAAGATATAAAAAGAAAATGCCTGTTACAGCAAACAGAAATACTTATTGAATATATTATTTACATAAAGTTGGAAAATGGAAAAAACAGTATGCTCACAAAGGTATATAAAATAAAATAGTAACACCATGTTCAGACATTTAGAAATCAAATCATTTCTCTCAGCCTGTACCACTCATGCCATTTTTATAATGGATACACACAGAAGATGCATTTCTCCTGAATTTTGACAAATCAAATTCAGTATAATTAAATCAGCTTAATTAGAGTTGGGATTCTGAAACTTAACATGCATCAGAATTGCCTGGAAGGCCTCTTCAAAGATTGCTAGCCCACTCCAGAGTCTCTAACTTGAGTTCCCAGGTGATACAGACAGATGCTACAGGTCCAAGGACCACACTGCAAGCACAAAGACCTCTTTCTTTTCACAGAGTCAACTGCTTTTTAAAACAAATTTTTTTAGGAATGCAAATATCAACTCACAGTAGAAAGTACCTCATCATATTCTGCCTTCAACTGTATTCATATTGGGCAAAAGTTTCTAAGTTTGATGCATTCTTAACAGTGCTAATCATGATTAAAATTCTCTACTCAGATAATATAAAATGTGAAAAAGAAAAGAAACTATCATTATTAGTTTGATAATGCTAGGTTGTTTCAAAAAACCAAAATGTCAAATGTTAAAACTTTACTACCATCAATCAACCTGATCATATCTGTCATGCATATGTTAACTTTTGCATGCAATCTGCGATACTTACTTACCTACAGTGGGGGTATTGGCAGCACTTAGTGAAGCAGAAGATGAGATGGAGGAAGAACTTTCTGCCCGCGCTAATGGAGCAGCAGGAGGTGGGCTGGTATTAGAAGTTATAGGTGGGCTGAATGGCCTGGGCTTAAAAACAAAATGTCATTTACCAAAATGCTCAAACAATCCCCCAGTTATCAGAAAATATTTTTAGGTATCAAGTAAGATTAGTTTTAACATACTATTAATAAACCAGATTTATTGTGTTTCTTAAAACTCACAATTAGATTCCATAGAGCTGAAAAGACTATTTTAAAATAATCCTGTCAAAAGAATCTTTTATATACAACTTTTTCTGTATTTTAAAAAGTGTACTTAAGATAGATTCTCAGAAGTTAAATTATTAAACAGTATGAAAGCTTTTCATACATAGTGCCAAACTGCTTCCCATTTGGGTAACTCACTTTACCCTACTGCCTATAATAATATAAGAGAATATTTTTCTGCACTCTTGCCAACAATGAATAGATGAACCTTAGAAGAAGGAAAAATAATACTTAAAAAAACTTTAGCTAATTCTATAGATAAAAACAAAAGTGGCATTTCTGTCTTATGAGCTGTCTATATTAGCTTTGCCTGATTTAGTCTGAGGAGGTCTTAGTATTATCTGAGCTTTCACTCTTTTTTTTATTTGAAGCAAGCATTTTCTTTCTAAATATTGCTTCACTTTTGGCAAATCTGTCTACATAATTCATTGTTAATGCCTCCTCACTGAGAAAAGTTTACCCCATTCAGAGGAGTAAATCTTAATTCTATTGTCTTCCCAGTTTTCTGGTTAAACAAAAATACAAAAAATATGATTCTAATTCATTTATCTTTTACTTGGTGGATGGATTTTTTCCTTCCAAATTCATAACTGTTCCAATAATACATTAGCAACACTTCCTGAGGTGTTTCATTTTTAAAATATAGAATACTGAACTTAATTAAAAACAACCCTTTCCTGCTTATAAAGTTATGTGAATTAAGTATTTACCTAGTGCCTACTACCTGTCAAATCATGGGTACTAGATACAAAGAAGTGACAGACACAGTTTCTGTCCCCAGTTATTTGAAGAACATAAAAACAGAAGGCAGAAAACCAACAAAACCAACAATTTATAAACACTTTTATAAAAATTAGATTATACTGCCTCAAATGCTTTATACTTAGTAAAACTCTGTGTCCCCAAATAACTAATACCAAATAAGGTATTAGTTCCAGAGAATGGCTTTCTGATGACTCATTATTATGGACAGCGGGTTAAAAAAATACAGTGGTGTAAAAATGTGGCTGTGGATATATACAGATGGAGGTGGTACAGAACATGAGGTGTCAGGTGTTATGTTAAGGCATCGACATAATGTATTAAGGCATTAGTAGACTATTAAAGATATGAAATTGGCTAAGACATAGTACAATGAAGGGAGCACATACCCTTTAAATCATCTCTAGGTTACTTATAACATCTAATACAATGTAAATGCTATATAAATAGCTGCTAGTGTATGGCAAATTTTCTGGAGGTTCCCCCCACCTCAAATATTTTTAATCCATGGGTGCAGAACCCACAGAAATGGAGAATCAATTGTGGGTCAACTGTATATACAATATGATCTATGCACTAAATGAAATATAAAAAGTATATGGGTATAAGGAAGAGAATGACAGAGAATAATTAAATCCACTGTCCTCATAATGGAGTGGGGAGTAAAGAACAAAGAGGGCTTTGACCTAGGTGCTGACATTTAGCAGGATCTTAACGAGAGAGTGCAGTTTCCTACACAGAAAACTAAGGGGCATTTCAAACAGAGGGCGCACAATGGAAACACTGATGCCCAGAAAAGCATGATGCATTTGGGGAACAGTGGGAAGTTCTGCATGACTGGTGGGCTTCCCCGGTGGCTCAGCTGGTAAAGAATCCGCCTGCAAAGTGGGAGACCAGGGTTTGATTCCTGGGTTGGGAAGATCCCCTGGAGGAGGGAATGGCAACGCACTCCAGTATTCCGGCCTGGAGAATTCCACGGACTGTACAGTCCATGGGGTCGCAAAGAGTCAGACACAACTAAGTGACTTTCACTTCACTTCACTTCTGAGTGACTGGTAGGATGCAAAGAGGAAAAAGCTGGACAGTTGGTCTGGTAATGCAGGTTGCTAAGGCAATTTTATGAAAAGCCCCGTAGATTCAGCTAAAACATTCAATACATGGATTATGGGGTAATACTGCAGATGTGTATCAGGGGAAAAGATTAAGCTTGACACTCAGAAATTTAATTCTGGCAATTAAACTGGCAAGTAAAAGATGAAGTAAAGCAGAACAGATTGCAGGAAAGAAGACTAGTTTGGGAGAGCCTGACTCTGAATAGAACCCATATGTTTTCTCTCATGATCTGACAACTTTTGAAGACCAACACCTTTCTTTTTTTTAAAGCAATATGTACTTTTACAAGTCAATTAAGTGATATGAGCTCCAGATGCTTTATGTATAAAATAAAGAAAGCTGGACTCTATGTCCACCAGGACTCCCTTAGCAGAATATTTCTAGGCCTAAGAACAGGCCACCATTTCTTCCTTAATATCTGACTTTAAGCAGAATTATATGAAAACTGCTTAATTATGAAACAATGGGTCTGAATTATATTTTCATAATGTGGTAACTTTCTTAGGAAATCTCTTTCTTCGGAACAATGGTATTGCTCCACAGGTATGATCACTGAGATAATATAAGAAAGTGAAGGAAGTATTAGCAGGGGAAATTTTTCTGTACTGTGAAGACTTGAGTAGAAAATGCCAAGGATTTAGCAGTAAAGGAACATATAGAAAAATATCATTTGCATACTAAATCAAAACAGTTATAATGAAAAAGAAAACTGAGTACCTACTATTTCATTAATCCCACAGAGTTTGCCTGAAGTAAGCTTTGGTCTGGAAGCAGGCCTTGGAGGTGGAACAATGGTGCCTACAGAAAGAGGAGTTGTGGGCCTGGCTGGTGGGTAGAAAAAGAGAATTTGAAGAAAATCATTAATACATAGCAATCCTTAGATAAAAACATTCCCTTACAGAGGAATCGTTAGGATTCAAAGCTCATTTTTCAGAAGTTCTTTTTCTCAGAGTTACCAGTAATATTCCTGAAAAAAATGAAGTTTTCAATAAAACTGACAATTATAAATTATATTAGCTTCAATTATTTATACATATAAAAATTAAATCTAATAAAGTAAAAATAAACCAATTTAAGGCCTAAGGTCTTTAGTTTCTTGCCAATACTTGTACTTTACAGTTATTTAAGACCAAGTCTTTGAAGCAACATCTTCAAAGTAATAACATGAACTCTAAATAAAATACCTACCTTAATTAAACTTGTAATCTCACTTTTAAGTTGAACCACGCTGTGCCATTTTTTGGTGACAATCAAAATATCTTATTAGTTTACAAAAACCTTCCCCAAATCACTATAATTAATTTTTGGCAAACATAGAAAATTATATATTAACTTCCTAAATCCTACATAAATTTAGTGTTCAATGTTTTTCAAGACTATTTGCAAATGTTGCAGTTTTAAAAACCAGAAATACAAATCTTAGTAGTCCTAATAAAAATAACTCTCAGCATGACAGAAATTAATGAATAAAGTTCAAGTGTATATTATCAAAAGTTACACATGTATTAGCATAATCAAAGCAAGAATGTAGAATGGAAGCAAATACATTTAAATAATCTTTAATTAAAATGACCTTCAAATTCTTTTGGTCCATTCTAAAAAATGGGCCTATAATTCAGATTGAAGAACATATTTCGGTAAGTTCTGCAAGTTTACAATGTGCCATGTTAAACATATAAGGAAGTGCCTAAGTACGTACACAGAAAAGCAAACAGTCGAGCTGAGAACTCTCCGTCAGCAATGGAGGAGTATAAGGAAGGCGCGTGGGGGTGGTCGGGAGAGACCCAAAGAAAAAGGCAGTTACACAGGAGTGAAAGCAAATGCAGGGGGTACGGGGTTATCTAGAAAGCAGATCATATGAAGAGATAACAGATGCAAGCACAGTTCAGGCTGCTGGAAGAAAACAGTAAAACCCTGATAAAAAATCAAGTTTAGCAGCTGCCGTCTTCCAGTCAGCACCAGTTCTTTCATGCTGCACCCCTACCTTAAGCTGAACACTGGAAGAAATGTGAACTAACCTGAGGGCGGAATACTTCCTTGTGCGATGACACATTTACTTCAAAGATGTGTTCATTATCAACGAAACCAGCAGTGACCAACACTTAAGCTACCTCACGCTTGTGAGAGGGCTTACCATAGCAGAGGTACTAACACTTGAAACTTCACTATGGAACAATCCAAGCCTGGTAGGAGTGTCAAGTTCCACTTCTTCAAATAATCAGAATTTGCTTTTTGAGAAAAACTAACAGCAATATTCATTGACTTTACTGTTTATAAATTAATCTATTAATTATAAGTTATAGTAGATTAATTATAAACAAATCTATCCAAAGCACCAGAGAGCCTGAAAGTATTTTCATTTAGCTTTACAATGCAATCTCTGGAGTACCTTCTGGGCTCCACTAGTAATTTTAACAAGTTCATCAGTAAAAGAAATCCACCAACTTTGCAACCATGAAGCAGAAGAAAATTTTTTATGCTTGCTGGTGGTGTCATCACAGCAGGAGAGCAGAGAGGGTTGGTGGAATAATCTGGTTTTCTAGACCCAAAATCTGACCTGGTTTCAAGTAAACTGTCAATTATCACACAGCCCAGACAAATCAATCTGGGAGAGAAAAGAGGAGTTCCTATTTTGTTCATTAAGAACAGCAGCAACAGAAGAAAGCAACTGAGAACTAGAAGCAACAGGAAAATCCTAAAATTAAAATATAAATCTATACAGCCAAATAGTTCTTCCTTCAGGTTAGTATTATTTTAATTACTCAACAACAGAAAATTTTAATAATACATGGAACAAGACAAGGAGCTCAAACTTTATACTAATTGGGGAAAATAATTATGAGAATAAGGAACTAAATTTAAGGCCCCAAAACATATAAAGCCAGAATTATTCTTGTTTTCCCAGAGGAGCAAAAGGTAGTGCTGAGAGTCAGTAAAAGTCTGAAAGATTTGGCAAGGTGTCAAAGCGATGGTGCTAGGTACATGTGTTCCTCAACAAGTGGTAAAACTGAAAACTGTCACAGGAAGTAAGACAGGCGACATCAGTGTTGGAGAGGAGATGGTCTATACTAGCACTCATCAAAGGGGAGGCAGGTATGAGATATTTATATTAAATTTTATATACATGTTTTTATTATATATAAATTTGTATGTATGTTATACATATATGACATTTATAATCTATATGGTAGAAAAAGCAACTGAAAATACTTCTATACCAAGCTCTAAGCATGTTTTTTAAATACAAAACACTGAAGGGTTTAATGTTGTCAGTTACTGATAGGAATTGTTTTCTTAGACTAGTTCAGCTGAGATGGAGTCATTAATGAACTAACATTCTGGAGGGAACAAAAGTGAGGAGGGAATAATCTGACAACCTGGCCCATTCTAAAGTGAAAATGGGTTATTGGTGTAGATGATGCTAAAATAAAGGGGACATGTACTGCAAAAAGAGGGGAAAGAAATTTAAGACAAAATGCCTATTTAGTAAGTTCATTTACAGCCAGTCTTATGAAATAGAATCATCATAATGTATTCATCAGTTTTATCAATAATTATATCCTGTCCAGGTGAAGACCTAATAATAATTATTGCACAGCAGAATGACTCTTTTCAACATCACTAACATTCTTTGAAGGGAAAATAATATTTTTTAGACTTAATAGGAAGGTTTTAAAAGGCATATCAAAATAAGTTTTAAAATAAGCAAAAAAAAGTTTTATCACTCCCGACCTACTAACATCAAATGACAGCTAAAGTATCATTTTTTTGTTTTACCTGAAGCTGAAAGTAATACGGGGAAAACATTCTTTAGATGGTAGCAAGAGGAAAAGAGCAATTTTTTGAAAAGAAAGAGACTGTGCTAAAGAAAATAGTGAGAAACAATGGTGGAGTTATGAAGAAATTTCTGTATGATGGAAACCTCTGTAAGAACAGACAATATGAAAACTTTGATTAAAGATAAAAAACCAATTCATAATACTAACTAAATTAAAATTAGGACATTCTTCATTCTAAAAACAAAATGACACAGTATTCTGACATTTTTACTAAATAAAAAGAGACCTTAATACAACTTCAGTTTTTCCTATACAATTATTTTACTTATAAGATCCACTGGTAAGATCAGTTTCCTAAAAGTGAACAGTAAACAAAAGCCAAATGAGAAAGGCTATAATGCCACTTCAGAATATGTTCAATTACCTAACGACTGGTTCTTGCTCTTCAAAATTCTCGATTGTTTCAGTTAAGGTTGCCTAAAATCCACATAATTTCTAAAACTAAAAAACATTAGTTTCCAAACAATCCAAATGTAAATACTAGTGTTTATTTAGTATTTATAGCAAAGTGTTTCAATGTGGCTTACTGTTTGGTTAATCTGCCAGAGTATGATGAATTGAACGAAGATTTTGGAATTAGTAAAATCCAGGTTTGAATCTATGCTTCATTTCCTACTTATATGGTGTTAGAGAAGTTCCTAATCATCTCTGAACTTTAATTTTTTCATATATAAAATACTGACAATAAAAAGGACTTCATGCAACACTTTAACTCTAAATACTGTACAGCATTTCTGAAATCCTAAAGAAGTTTGAAGATCAACTTAAAGTGATTTTATTTTCCATTTTTGAACAAGCAGTTTTATTAAACAGGCTTTGATTGTTGACTAATGGGATTTTATATTTTGAAAAAAAGAGGAATTTAATATATTCTTTCCAGAAGAATACCTAAAATGCATTCATTAAGTTCTTTCATGCACTTCTTGGGAAGTGCTGAAGCCTTTCTGGAAAGCAGTTTGACAGTAAGCATCAATGGGCATATCTTGGGACTCCTAAATCTTGTATTGATAAATTATTATAAGGATATGAGACGTGTGGACAAAATCTGTTATATCTATGAATGTCCATAACACTAAAAATTAGGTGCAATTTGAATGTACATCAAGAATGGACTAGTTAATATTAACACACATCTATGCAGTTGAATACTAAAAATTATTATTTGTGCAGTAATATACAAAGGGAAAAAAGTTGGTTTTTGATGAATTTTTACTTGAAAGCCATATGGTCTTTAACGTAAGTTAACAAATCAGTATAAAATTACTTTTATATGGCAATATGATCAGAGGACAAGCTAAATTGTTGATAGTTAAGTACAACATAGAAGTAATGGATAAATCAGTTAGAAAAAATAACTGCTGCATTCCTTTACAGTTTAAAAAAATAAATATATTTACCTGATGATGATGATGAAGTTAATGAAGCTGAAGAAGATGAATCAAGAGATGGTCCAAACAGGGGGTCCCAAGCAAGTAAATCACTGGTCCCTTTCCTATCAGAACATTTTAAAAATAAGCATTTTAGCAAATGAGCATTTTATTAGTATAACATCTAGGAATACACAGAAAGAATTACAACAGCAATATATATGATCAAAGAACTGGATATTCTGCCAGTTGAATTTATGAAGAACTTAATTAGCAGGTAAATAGGTTTAATAAACTATTTATCAACTGCTATAAACAGAACCTACAATAACATTATGTGAAGTTCTTAAGTGAGAATAGCTTAATCCCTACTAATTAAATCTTGTTATATTCTAATAATCAAAGGAGCTGCCAGAATGGAAATTAATTTCAGTTTTACAAATGAAAAGCAGCATGGGGAGTCTAAAAGAGCTGCTTAAACTCACGTAGCTAACTCTATGGCAGTGTCAGATCTGTGAATTCACACCTAGAACCCAGTCTTGGACAGAAGTTTCTTAAGTGACATGAAATCAGATAGAAATTTTATAAGGCCATATTTATTATCGAAGATGAAGAAAGGGGGTAAAGGACTTTTTAAAAAGTACCTTTTATGTACAGGGTGGTGGCTTAAGCCCTATCTATATAAATGACTCTACAAACTTCAATGGTCTGACCACTGCAGTAGATCACACACAGGCAGAATTTCTCCCTACGTAATCCATGCCTGGGCCACCAGATGTATGGGTCATAGATGCCTTTTTATGAGAGGTTACCAAGACTAACTACAAAATCAAGAGCATGAACATTTTCATTTCAGAAACCTCAACGTGCTGCATAACCAAAGATTTTCCTCCACTAACCTCTTGGAATCCTCCAAACTAGTTACTCTCAGGATTCCAATCCTGGCTCTTCACTTTATTTTTTTTTTTGCTCTTCACTTTAATACAAACTTTTATATAAATGTTTCTCTTTTTCATTCTAGTCATACCCCTTTTAAGATGCTTAACCTCTATTCTGAACAGCTGACCTTTGTACCCCTTCTTTAACTAATTTTCCCAACTCTAGTGAAGTATTTTTGACAAATAAAAATTGTATATATTTATGCATAAAAATAAAATTAATCCTCATTTGAAAATAATTTAATGTATCAAACTACCATTATTTAAAGTATTTTTTAGAAATCTGAGAAAACAAGTCCACGATAATAAAATCACAATCACTTTATAAGTAGAGATCCAATATCACAACATGTACCCACATGGAAACACACTTATGATAAAGTACAGAATCATAACTGCATAAATGATTCCTGAAAACAAAGTCTTAAAACACTAAACAACTTATCTTTAAAAATGAAAAATCAAATGAATACCACTGGTGTGCTCAATTATTGCTTAGCTTTGAAAGTTTCCATTTCAAACTATCCATTTAATTAAGTCTACTTTTACTCATGCAATAAATATTTAAAGTATTCTTACTAATATAGAAGTGAGGGGGAAAACCCATGCAACACTGGCTTAAAATATTTTTTCTTTCTAAGAACAACTGGCAACACGTCCTCTCTCCTTTATCAACTTAGCTGAAACACTTCATTCTGAGGTTCATAAAGTATACAGTCTACTTTACAAAGTCACAGACAAAATTGAAGGAAAGTGAGAGAATTTCCATGAGAATAACTAGATGAGATACAGACATGCATGCTGCTGCATTTAAACTGAGTAACCAGGGTCCTACTGCGCAGCGCAGGGGACTCTGCTCAGGGCCATGTGGCAGCCTGGGTGGGAGGGGAGTCTGGGGGAGAAACGATACATGTGTACGTATCGCTGAGCCCCTTGCTGTCCCCCTGAAACTGTCACAACACTGTTAATCAGCTATACTCCAATATAAACCAGAGTTAAAAAAAATAGACGAGTGTGAGTTTGTGATACTATCATTTACTTAGAACCAGCAGTGAGGACACCAAAGCCAAATACAGTTGAACGGATGTTTTTTTAATTATCATAGAAATAAATACTGTCAAATGAGAAATAATTTAAAACATCTAAAAACTCTGACATTTCACAGCTTAGGAAATGGGATGACTATAAACAGTCTTCTAGAATTAAAACTACAGAGAAAGTAAAACTCTCTAGAAAGAACAAAAGGATACTTAAAATTTAAATGTAGTGGGGAGGAAAGGATTAATAGGTAGAGGACATAGGATTTTTAGGGCAGTGAAATTATTCTGTATGATACTATAATGATGGACACATGTCATTATTCATTTGTCAAAACTCACAGGATATATACAACACCAAGAGTGAATCCTAATGTAAACCATGGACTTTGGATGGTAACAATTTGTCAATAGAGGTTCATCAACTGTAACTATGCTCCTCTGGTGGTGGATTCTGATAGTGGGGGAGGTTTGGCATATGTGGAGGCAAAGTGTATATGCAAAAACCTCTGTACCTTCCACTCAATTTTGCTGTGAACCTAAAATTTCTCTAAAAAATAAAGTCTATTTACAGACGATTTTGAATGTAAAACTTACTCATTGGATGCAACAGATGGCTTTGATTTTGTTAACTCTTCACCTAGTTAAAAAGTCAAAATATAATGAAAAAATTAATCCAATAAAATATTTTAATGTAAAGAGAACTACTACACACAGATCAACTTTTAAATCCTGATATTAATAACACACACACACACACACACACAAAGAAAAGGAAAACAAGCTTTTAACAAATTTTCTACCATGCTTAAGAATATTAAAATAAGAGCTGAATTTCTGCTAAACCCTTATCTCTAATATCTTTGATAAGAAATAACTTGAGTCACCTAAACTATCATATTCATTAAATTGCTGTTCATAAAAAAAATATGGGATGCAACTCTAAAAATCAGAACAGATGTTTAAAAGCTTATGTACTACTCAAGAATTTTAACTGATGAATCATGAAAGCATTTTTCAAGCTCTAAGATATTAATAGTGATTATTTTATTGACCAAAAGTAGACACTAACTCTTGAAGAACACTTTATTTTGAAAAATAAAATTTTTCTAACAACCTAGAGCAACAGTCTCTTCATGAGATAGTCTATTTTGCTACCTTCTGCATTTGTAACATGAATCATTTCATAAGCAACTGGTACATGGGGGTTAGCATCAGTAATGCAAAAATTCTGTTGGTTCATAAGCAATTTTCACTGCACCTTAATGTTTTGCATCACTAAGAATAGCTGATGAATGCAAAATACATCAGCATGGGTAATTACAGCAAACTATGAGGAGTAACAGGCTACCCTGGTGACTCAGTGGTAAAGAATCCACTCGTCAATGCAGGAGACACAGGTTTAATCCCTGGGTTGGGAAGATCCCCTGGAGGACACGGCAAACCCCTCTAGTATTCTTGCCTGGACAAGAATCCCATGGACAAAGGAATCTGGTGGGCCCATGCGGTTACAAAAGAGTTGGATACTACTTAGCGACTAAACAACAATAATGAATGTGGAAAAACAATAACATTATGTGGAACAAATTCCACATAATGCCCATTCATATCACATTCTCCCATTTGGCTTTTCTCAGCCATTTATTTTGCCTCAAAGTGTTTACTGTGGTGTTCTTTATCTTTCTGCTCTTTACCCTCATCTTCATAACTCAGTTGCTGAAAATGAGTTTATACTCTTTTCCCCTCATATCCCCTATCAACAAGCTACTTACCATTTATTTTTTAAAAGTATTAATGAAATTTCACTTTTAGTTTGGTATTTACTATGAATTTAATAGGTCTTTTCAACTGTGCTAGAATTTTTAATTATGACTGATGTCATTGGTTTTTATCAGGCACTGTTCACAGAACTGCATAACTTTGGTGTGGGCTGCTCAACTCTGTTCTTCCCACACCGTGTGTTACGTTTGGGCTTCCCTGATAGCTCAGCTGGTAAAGAATCAGCCTGCAATGCAGGAGACCCTGGTTCGATTCCTGTTATGTTTAACACATGATTCTGCAAATGATGTTACCATCCCCTAATCGTTTTTAGTATAATTTGTTACTATACTAAAAACTTTATAATAAAACTACAAATGTGATATGACTTAAAGATCAAGCTAAAACTCACAAGCACCTTCTGCTTCATGAAGAGTTATGATAGTTTAACTGTTTTATAAGCTTAATCAGAAGCTGCTCTTTGGTTATGAAAAATGTGGTAGCCACGTATTAAAGCCTAAAGCACATCTTAAAACTGAAAGAAATAATACACATAAATTGTCTTCTGTTGCAAAATAAGTATACTTCTAGTCTGTTGTTATGGTTAATGATGAGCATAGACCATTTCTACAACTACATATGTTAGGCTACAAGCTTAGCAAATTCTCTGATAAATTTTAATAGACTTAAAATAACCAATTTAAATGTCAAACTTACTAGATGAATTCCGATTCATCTGCACCTAAAATAGAAATGCAAAATCTAAGTGCCATCAAACAATTTAATGTGGTAATAAAATTACTTGATAAAATGTTAACACTGGGAACATAATTTCAAGTTTTCTGTATACCTGCTCAATTACAAACTGTATTTAGCTAAAAAGATTACAGAAAAAACCTTTTGTTTTATTGTCAAAATATAACATGTATACCTTCAAATAATTCAATAAAATGAAATGTTTTAAAATACTAGTACCTACAGCAAGATACTATGACTTGCTAATCAAAAGCAAATATTTTGAAAATCAATGTTTAAATATACAATGATTTTTTAAGTCAATAAATAAAAATATAAAATTCTGCACTTACTGGGCTGTGTCTCTAGTAGTACATGGAAAGAAAAAGGAAAAATAGGTTAAAAAAAGGAAAAAGAAAACCACAGTATTCATTTCAGAGTCTGAAATATATTTCTCTGCTCTAACAATCTGTCTATTCCCTTCTTAATCATATCTAAAATCTATATATATATACCTTAAAAGACATACACTGTTGGGAGGAAAAAACAACTTAAGCTAGATAAGCAAACTAGGCAACAAAATATACTCTCAAGATCCTCTTTTCAAACCTGATATTAACAATTAACTTTTCTGATTATTACTTATTTTCTGAGTATGAAATCAATACATTTCTTTTAAAAAAAAGAGCACAAAGCATCAATTATCTCCCTACCCAAAGATAAGATGATTAATATTTTATTTCCTCTAGGCTTTTTATTTATTTACATATATATTTTAAATTAGTTATACTCTTACACAATAAAACTTTTTACTGACTTTACAACTTCCGACTTTATATATATATGCACCATGATTTAACCTTGGCATTAATAACAATGGTAGAATAAAACCTCACTTCAGAAATATCTTTTTGGTGGAAAAACCAGTTCTCAAACTCTAAAAGTGTAAAGGAAATCAGTCCTGAATATTCATTGGAAGAACTGATTGCTGAAGCTGAAACTCCAATATTTTGACCACCTGATGTGAAGAACTGACTCACTGGAAAAGATCCTGATGCTGGGAATGACTGAAGGTGGGAGGAGAAGGGGACAACAAAGGATGAAATGGTTGGATGGCCTCACTGACTCAATGGATATGAGTTAGAGCAAGCTCCAGGAGTTGGTGATGAATAGGGAAGCCTGGCATGGGGACTGCATGGCCCCATGCATGGCATGGACTGCAGTCCATGGGGTCGCAAAGAGTCGGACATGACTGAATGACTGAACTGAACTGAACTGATGACATTGGGAGAAAAACACTTTTTCCAACAAATACATATAAACTACTTAAAATCTGCAATTAAATAATAATACAAAATGGTGAGAATTTTTATTCTCCATTATCAAGAACAATAGGTTTAATATCAACTACAATAAGTATGAACAGATAAACTAACTTGACATTCTAAGACATGCTTTTATTCCCCACAGTTTAACATTTCTGAATTTAAAAGTATGACATCATTAGAAAGATCTATTATGTTGATTGCTTTTCTGCCTCAAAAGCTATCAAGTTTAGTATCTCAGAATTGAGGAATTAATCACTGTCAACTAAGAGTTCTTATCTTTGCCATTTCCAGTATGAAAATTATGGAAAACAACCGTTAATTACAGTGACAGGGAAAAAAAAAGAAGATACAATCATGAGATTCATTTTAATGGAATTCCCTTTTATAATAAAGCTTACCAAAAAAAAAAAAAAACCCACCAAAAAAATGGATGAAAGACTTTAACATCAGATGAGGAAAAGGTTAACACTGTAGTTTACAAAACTCTGCCAGAGACATATAGTAGTATTTATAAAATACATCAATGGCAAAAATAGTGGATTTTCCATGTTTTCACTGAAAACACATTCAAAAGGAAGCAAAACTAAGCCAAGCTCACAAACTCATTTGCCTGTATAAAGATTATAAACTGTATACTCAATAAAGCTGAAAAAAATCATAAATTATTTCCTTATCCAACATGCTTAAATTAACTATTACTAAGTGATTTTGAGGGTAAAGCAGCTGCCTGCAATGCGGGAGACCAGGGTTTGATCCCTGGGTCAGGAAGATCCCTTGGAGAAGGAAATGGCAACCCACTCTGGTACTCTTGCTTGGAAAATCCCATGGAAGGAGAAGCCTGGTAGGCTACAGTCCATGGGGTCTCAAAGAGTCGGACACAACTGAGTGACTTCACTTTCTTTCATTAAGTGATTTTTAATTTTTGTTAGTCCTAAAACTATCCAGATGCAGGTAGATGAGCTACTAAACAAAAACCAAAGACTTCTATATAGTGAGTGGAAACTTGTTTATTTTCTTACTTACAGATACTGCTGGGGAGAGTGTTATATTTCCTATAGATACTTTTAATTCATCCAAGGAAGCCATTGTGTGATGTGAGTTATTTGGATGCACAGGTTTGATTTCTATCCGATACTTCTTTGGTTCTTCATCTTCAGAATCAGAATCACTAGATGAGTAGAAATGGTTCTCTTTGGTATGTGAGTATTGGTTAAAGAATCGACTTTTTAGATTATCTTAGGGCACAACCAGTTTTTCACACATTGATAAAAAGGAACAAAAAACTTTAAAAGGCAAGATGGATTTTACCAGAAATCTAACTACTAACTTATTCATAACATATCAAATAACACAGAGGCACATTTTATTACAATTAATTAAAAATTAAGGTCTTTATTAAACAATGGGTTATTTTGTTATAACTGTCTACTTATATATGCCAATACAATCCACAAGAATACCCAGATACTAAAAGGATATCATTCTGATTTGCTTCTGGTTTTATACTATAGCCTTCTTCATCCACATCAGGAATGTTCTATGGGGAAAAGAAAAAAAACTTTAAGAATGGCTCCAACAACAAAAACATTTAAGGTTAACAAAACAGCCTTAATTTAACTATTACTGGGAGATTTTACTATAATTTATCAAATATCAATAGATTAACAAAATTACTAACACTATGGGAAATTATGTCTTTTTAGTTAGCTTCAAATGATACTCCATACTTAAGATGTCTAAAAGAGAAAGGCACTGCAGAACAAACAGGATAAACACTGAAAGGAAGAGAACGGGCGCTCCACTAGGCGTGCCAGCAGTTCTGCGAATAACCAAATTCTCACCTACGTCTTCAAATGAAGAAATAAAAGCATGCGGTTGTGTGTATCATGGAAGAGAGGAGGTAAAATCAGAGGACTGACAGCTTAAGTACATGGAAATACATATCAAAATTACAAAACAAATAAAAGAAAATTTAAGCTATACTAAAATACCATCTTTGACCCATGAGACTGGATAAAAAGTCAAGTTTGAAAATATACTCTGTTGGCAAAGCTGTGAAGAAAATGTACTCTTACACTGTGCTGGTATAAATACAAAAGAGTACAATTCATACAGAGAGAGAAATAGCAGTATCTAACAAAAATATTTACATGCTTATTATTCTACCCAAGTTCCTTTTCTAGGAATTTATTCTGAAGATATGCCCCCCAAGAATTTAAAAATACATATGCAATAAGATTATCTGTAACTCAAAATTCTGGAAAGCACAACATGTCCAAGTATAGGTGAATAAATTATAGGTGTATACACAAAATGAAGTACTATGCAGGTATTTAAAACAAAAAAGATGAGAAAAGTTTTTATGAACTGATATGTAGAGACCTCCAGGAAATACTGCTAACTGAAAAAAACCAAGTACAAGAGAACATATACAGTATACTTTTAAGTAAGAAAGATGGGGATATTAAAAATTTAACATATAGATATCTGTTTATCTTTATTAAAAAAATACTGAAAAGATTAATAAAATAAAGCTGGTTCCTAAGAACGAAGGGCAATGAAGTAGAAGGGATATAGAAGGGTCACGTCTCTAAAAATGCTTTTGTAGTTAGGCAAAAGAATATAAAATGTATGCTCAAATAGATCTGAAAAAATATTATAAACACATGCACGTATGCAAATGTAGTAAAAAGCTAAAGGTATACAGGTGTTCTTTGTACTAATTTATTCTTGTATTTTTTTTTTGAGGTTAGACTGTATTTCCAAATAAAAAGTTTTTTTAAATGGGTAGGAAAAAAGAACTGCCAAGAAAAACCAGGGTTTACCAGTTGTATGTAACTGGACAGCCAATGGACTTCCCAGGTGCTGTAGTGATACAGAATCTGCCTGCTAATGCAGGAGACACAAGTTCAATCCCTGGGTCGGGAAGATCCCCTGGAGTAGGAAATGGCAACCCACATGAGTATTCTTACTTGGAAAAGTCCATGGACAGAGGAGCCTGGTGGGCTACAGTCCATGGGGTTGCACAGTCAGATACGACTGAGCACACATGCAGAGGACAGCCAATATCATTTCTACTGGTAAAGTTTCCCATCTTTCTCCAGCCACTTGTTGAAGCTCAGCAAGAGAAACATGAAGAACTGCTAATCTAAGAGGCACCGCTCAAGGTCTGCACAGTTTCGGCTTCCAAGCTATAACTGTATAAACCTTGTGTTGTGCTTGTTAGACTCTAACGCAGCAGCAGTGAGTTAACAGACTGGATTAAAGTTTAGAAGTGAAACGTCTAATATAAGGTAAAGAGCAGATTCCACAGACAAAAAGATGACAAGTGATGTAGTTATGACCCCAAAAGTAGAGCACTTTCTTTGAGTTCTGTATGTTGCTTGCTAATGTGCAAATAATACTTAAAGTGCAAATAATATGCAAATAATACTTTAAATACTTTAAAGAAACCTTGCCAAATGTTTCATTAAAAATCAGAATAAAAAAGTTTTTTTCAAAATACTTTATTTGTATTCTCGGTATCCTAGAAATATAGCAGATATTTAATCTCCTAGAGGTTCTATGTGGGACTGCTACTGACACTATTTTAAAATTTGTTTATGATACACTATACTACACAACGTACTAATTTAAAATAATACAGAGCTATTTTCTATAAGACCAAATAAACTGCTTTGAATCAACCTCCTGCAGATTATATCAGTAAACTCTGGTCAGAATAGCACTGAAACAAGTATATTATCAAGGGTGAAACAGATGACCAGCCCAGGTTGGATGCATGAGACAAGTGCTCAGGGCTGGTGCACTGGGAAGACCCAGAGGGATGGGATGGAGAGGGAAGCAGGAGGGGGGATCAGGATAGGGAACACATGTAAATCCATGGCTGATTCATGTCAACGTATGGCAAAAACCACTACAATACTGTAAAGTAATTAGCCTCCAACTAATAAAAATAAAGGGGGGAAAAAAAAACAACTCTGGTCAAAATAAACAAAAACAACTATCTGAAGGCACGGGAGAGTGGCCCACAATGACCATCTACAATGATATACAAAGTGATATGCTTCAAAAAAAAAAAATACCAAACTATAAATCCAAGTGAAATTCTAAAACAAAAAGGTTCAAATAACCCATAGAAAAGTAGGAAAAAGAAAACAAAATTCAAAAACAGATAAGAACAAACACAAAAAATTAAATGGCAGACAAACCCCAACATGTCAACAATTACATTAAATATTAATATACTATACACATATATATCAAAAGACAGATCAACAGAATGAATGGAAAAAACATGATCCATATGCTGCCCATAAGAAATTCACTTCAAATAAACAAAAATAGGTAGGTTGAAAGGAAAATGAAAAAATATATATACCAGGAAATATTAATTTAAAAAATAAAAATGACAGTGACTATTTCACTATTAGATACTAATAAAATAGACTTCAGAAAGAAAAGTACCAGTGTCAAGAGAGAATATTATGTACACAAAGACCTGTACACAACTGTTCGAAGTAGCATTTCTAATAGTCAAAAATTGGAAACTAAATATCCCACAATAAGTGAACAGACTTTGGTACACCTACATCGTGGAATACTATTCAACAATAAAAAGAAATGAACTATTTATACAAGCAACAATCTGGAATAATCTCCAGAAAAGGGTGCTGAATGAGAAAAAAGTCAATCTGAAAAGGTTACATACAATTCAATTCCACTTAAATAACATTACTGAAATGACAAGTTTATAGAAATGGAGAAAAGATTATAGTTGCCAGAGGTGGTTGGGAGGGGAGGGTAGTATCAGAACAAAAGTGACAGAAAAAGGGCAATTAAAATGAAAGATCCTCCCAGAAATCCAGCAGTCACACTCCTAGGTATTTACCCACTTGATATTAAAACTATTTTCCCACAAAAACTTGCACACAAATGTTATTAAGCTGCTTTATTCATAATCACCTAAAAGAAGCAGCAAGCAAAATATCCTTCAATAGGTAAATAAGTAAACTGTAGTACATCCATACAATGATACACTCTTCAGTGCCAAAAAAAGGAATGAACTACTGAGTCATGGCAACAATATGAATAAATCTTAAATGCATATTTAATATTCCTGGGGCAAAGAATCCAGTCTGAAAAAGTTATATAAGATAGCATTTATATGACATTCTGGAAAAGGTAAAAATATAAGAGGTGATAAACAGATCAGTAAATTCCAGGGATCTGAGCATTGGGACAGGGTTAAATAAGTGAGGGAAAAAAAAGATCTTTGTTTAATGGTAATGTTCTGTTTTGACTGTATTAGAATCAATATTCTAGTTATACATGTTACTGTACTAAAGTTTTGCAAGACGTTACCATGAGGAGAAGCAAGATGAAAGGTACATGAGACTGCTCTATATTATCTTTGTAATGATCTGTAAATTGACAATTATTCAAAAATAAAATGCTTTCTTGGTATGTGTTTAGAAAAATATAGCAGTAATCTTTACTGTACTGGGTTTTCAACACTAGAACTATTCATGATACTAATAAAAGCTTACACATTACCTGTTTACACCTGTGTCCACTCAATCCGTGGTTTCTGTATTAGGACCCCATACGGCTAGAGCCAAGTATTAAGTCAAAAGCAGTACAAGAAAAGAAATGAGCGGGTCACTTTGGTCAACAACCTTAAGGGCAGTTTTGGTGGATAGTGGTGGTAGTAGTTTTTTTTAAATATTGGGATAAGAGCTCACAAGTCAACGGTATATTTCTCAATCTCTCTGGAGAAGGGAAATTGGCTAAAACTAAAAGAAGAGAGCAATTTACACTTCATTCATCAACTTTCAAAAGATCTACATCTCAAAATAATTTTTTAAAATTACATACATAGACCTTTTAAAACAGGAACAGAAAATCATGGGTATTTCCCTACCAAAGTAGCCTACTGACATTTAAGCTATAGTAAGACTAGCCATAAACAAAAAGGTGACAAATAGGCCATAACTGCCTCTTGAGATATCTGTGAGTGAGGAAGCAACAGTTAGAACTGGACATGGAACAACAGACTGCTTCCAAATAGGAAAGGGAGTGCGTCAAGGCTGTATACTGTCAACCTGCTTATTTAACTTATATGCAGAGTACATCATGAGAAACACTGGGATAGAGGAAGCACAAGCTGGAATCAAGATTGCCGGGAGAAATATCAATAACCTCAGATATGCAGATGACACCACCCTTATGGCAGAAAGTGAAGAAGAACTAAAGAACCTCTTGATGAAGGTGAAAGAGGAGAGTGAAAAGGTTGGCTTAAAGCTCAACATTCAGAAAACTAAGATCATGGCATCCGGTCCCATCACTTCATGGCAAACAGATGGAGAAACAGTGGAAACAGTGCAGACTTTATTTTTCTGGGCTCCAAAATCACTGCAGATGGTGACTGCAGACATGAAATTAAAAGACGCTTACTCCTTGGAAGAAAAGTTATGACCAACCTAGACATCATATTAAAAAGCAGAGACATTAACTTGCCAACAAAGATCCGTCTAGTCAAGGCTACGGTGTTTCCAGCAGTCATGTATGGATGTGAGAGTTGGACTATAAAGAAAGCTGAGTGCCGAAGAACTGATGCTTTAGAACTGTGGTGTTGGAGAAGACTCTTGAGAGTCCCTTGGGCTGCAAGGAGATCCAACCAGTCCACCCTAAAGGAAACCAGTCCTGAATATTCACTGGAAGGACTGATGCTGAAGCTGAAACTCCAATCCTTTGGCCACCTGCTGCAAAGAGCTGACTCACTGGAAAAGATCCTGATGCTGGGAAAGACTGAAGGTGGGAGAAGGGGAAGACAGAGGATGAGATGGTTGGATGGCATCACCGACTCAATGGACATGAGTTTGGGTAAACTCTGGGAGTTGGTGATGAACAGGGAGATCTGGTGTGCTGCAGTCCATGGGGTCACAAAGAATCGGACACGACCGAGCAACTGAACTGAACTGAACTGAGGCCATAAATAAATCATGGTGGTTTAGTCACTAAGTCATATTCAACTCTTGCAACCTCATGGACTGTAGCCCACCAGGCTCCTCTGTCCATGGAATTTTCCAGGCAAGAATCCTGGAGTGGGTTGTCATTTCCTTCTCCAGGGGATCTTCCTGAGCCATGGATTAAACCTGGGTCTCCTGCACTGCAGGCAGATTCTTTACCGACTGAGCCACCAGGGATGCCCTAAATAAATCATAGGCCATAAATAAAAGGAAACAACAAAAAATGAAAGCCTCCTTTCTCTGCTGATCACCACTGTAATCCTTCTCTTCAAAGGTAACCACAATTCAACGTCTTCTAACTCATTCTTTTTAAAAAAGAGAATACATATCATATACACATGTATATATTTTAAAAAGCAATTATTTTAAAAGCCACACAGTTCTTCCCATATCAACAGACACAGAGCCACCTATCTCTGTAACACGACTATTTCTTCAAGTGAATGTTTAATAATTTATTTAACCAATCCCCATTTTAATTGATGCTTTCTTTAGTGCTTCCAATTTTTTGCTAATATCAAGTGTAGAAATAAACATGTCTCTATCTGCCTTTTCTCCCTATCTATATAAGCATATATCTTAATGAAGAATATATATATATGTGTGTGTATATATATATATATATATATATATATCAATACACACATGCACATACACACAATGCCTGTGAATATAGCAGTAACAGTAAAGCCCTAGCATCAGGACTGGAAAGTCAAAAGGAATATACATTTCTTATTTGGAAAGATACTGCCAAACTATGCACAAGACAGATTATACCAGTTTACAGTCCTAACAACAGTACAAGTGTATCAAAACTTTTGCCAGTATGATTGGTGAATAAAGAAATTTCATTTTAATTTGAATCAGAAGAAGACTACTATTTTGAATAACACTACTTTTATTCACCACAATCTTTTATTTATTCTTATGAAAATTGCCTGTTTTTATCCTAATGCCCTTTTCCTACTGGGATACTTGCTTATCTTTTATTAAACTTGTATAAAAATTTTGCAAAGGAAAATAATTAGCCCCTTGTTAAACATCTTGCAAATATACTCTGTCCAGCTATATCTTTAGTGATTCAAATCCTTCTATGCTGTATTTTTTCTAATTTTATGATTTTCATTTCTATATCATCAAATTTATCGATCATTTCTTTCATGGCAGTAGAATTTCGTGTCCTCTTTAAAAGCCCCTTTCTAATTCCGGATAAGTACTGGCTAAAGTTCAAAACTGTTAAATATTGATCATTACAGAAAAGTATCAATGAACTAAGAAAATTTTAAATATTTTATTTACAGGAGTGTGTACATAAAATAAAACAAAGTATTAAAATTCTTATTCAATGTTGCAGTCATCAAGTAAATGCTATAAATCATTCAGAAATAAAATGCATGATGAGCACTAAAGGAAATGCCAAACACATCTGCTAACTTTTTCATTAATTAGTAAACTAAGGGTATCAAAACAGGCAAGTGGAAAGTAAATGTTACAACTCCACCCACACACCGATAATTTTAGGCCTAGAGCTCATCAGAAGTAAATTTATTTTCACTATAACTTTACTAACAAACAATAGTTTTCTTATCTTAAAGCTGAAACATGCAACAAAAATACTAGTTTTATCTTAATTAAAATAAATCACAATGTTTTACAAAATATGTAGTTCTTTATGTTGGTACCAATATGCTGCAAAAGACCATAATGTTTTAGAGTCAAAAGAAACAAGTTCTGCAAGCAAGAACAATAAAGGAGACAGTTTAACTCTATTACACTTAGCAACATGACCAGTGTCTAATGACCAATCCTAATGACAGATCTGACCATATCTGTCTACCCATTACTTAACATCATTTGGTAAATCTATTCTCTCATTGTAACCACAGGGAGCTCCATTTGATGTCTTCTTTAATTATACATGAAGAAATATATTTAAATAAGAAATACATACAAATTTTCTTTAAAACACAAAATAAAGAGCACAGAAAAGTACTAACCATGGTTGTTGCTACTTTTTCTAAAATGACAGTCTTCTAAACAAACCTCAAATACATCGACAGATATAGCAGTATTTTAATAGTAAGAATCAATTAGTAACAGCCCATTCTAAAATAAAACAGGCTGATTTGATATCTGACATATTTCCCAAGAAAAAGCAATATACTATGGCTCTACTCCAATTTTAAAAGTAAATGTCCACTTTTCAAAAGTAGTTAGAAATATCTTTTATTTATTAAAGGAAAGCATCTGGCAGTGTAAAAGCAAAAATACATCTGTAAAATAATTTCAATAGTGAATCTCTAATAATATGGTTAGTATTTTTCTTGTAAAGATCTGCAAACTCAACCCAAATATGCTTGGTATTCCTAATGAAAATAGCTAAATTGTTTGTACCAAAGTAAAATCTACTTACAAGTGAATCTGCATCAGGGCATTCCCTATTAAAACAAACAAAACATTATAAATATGCAACTATTAGAACTATCTGGTAAATATACTGTATTGAAAGTGTTTGCTTTGGTATTTAAACATAACTTTCATTTAAACCCCATAAAAGTATTTAGAGAAATCAAATCATGAATATTAAAATATACCAAATGATTTTAAAATTCAGACATTCCCCTTTACTTATACAAGACAAAATAAAACAAACAGCTTACAAATATTTTTAAAACTTTCAAAATTACTTCTTTTCCATGAATTGGCACATAAATCATATCAAGGAAGCTGTCAAGGATTTCTAGTGGCTTTTAATCCTTCAGGTAGAAAAAGATAGAAAAAACAAAAGCAAACAAACAAAAAACTCCCTTAAAGAAGAAAGTCTGGCTTTTAAAAAGCCTGTATTTACATTTATTGGTAAATAATAGTAACATTTTTAAATAAAAAGTTTTTTTAACTTATTCCCTTTGAAGTATTTCCATAAGGCAGGATATACAGAAGTGAAACCACTTTTCTCCAAATATGTTAAATGAGCAGCTAGACTTCCAGTCGGAATAGTTTCTAGTCTAATGTAATATGCAATTGAGCACTGATATTTTATCATTTAACTGATAAGCAAATATAAATTTGTATATAACCTAGTGAAAACTATTATTTTAAATCTAAAACATAAAACACCAATCTTCTCAACTAAACAAAGCCCTAAATATATAAAATTAAAGGCACTGAAGCCATTAGAATAAGGTTAGAAGAATTTATACATATACATTCTAAAACAAATTCACAAACAGAAATTAGAGTGTCTATTTAAAAGGTAGTGGATTAGGTATAGTTGGCTTGATAGAGTTAATGGAATATCATATCAGATTCTGCTACTTTAATAACAGTCTGAAAATGCAGATATTAGGTACACCTTAAGAGCTAAATGAACAAAATTAAAAAAAATAAAATAAAATATAAGATAAACAGGTAATCTGTACCAACCTGTACCAATTCAAAGACCAAGCACAAACCAGAAAAATCCATAGAGAACTTTCTTAAATAAAGATAAGATAGTAGATTAAAAGAATGATAAAAAGAGGGAGATGACCGTGCTGCTCTTAATCAAAAGGGAGCACGGAGGGTAAATGCAAATCCCACATGCCTTTATATTTACTTAAAATCGCAAATCCTGAAAAAGGGCTTCCTTATTATTGGTAGATTATAAGGAATATTGTTATCAAAAAAACCTATGTATGCTCTGAGGAAATGAGCAGAAAAGCTACTATCATGATCAATTCAATCCCTGTACAGAATCAAATCACTTAAAATGTTAAAACATTTCTACTTCTTTTTCTAAAAGATAAAGTTGAAATATAAATGTAAGTGTAAAAGTTCCAAACCATTTATTCCCTGGCTTTAAGCCAGAATTCTCTAGTCTTTGTGGTAAAGCACTTATCTGTTTGGCTTCACAGCATGCAGCAGGAGACCTGAAGATGAAGCCCTAGGAAGACCAAGCTCTGAGCAGGACCCCTCGCACACAATTGCTGGCATTTCAAAAGCCTTCAGGCTATGAGAAGAAGCATGCCAAGAGCCTCGGGCATTTCAAGCAAAGTGAACTCTAACATTTTTCCTGCCAAGCAGTGTTGAAAGATGGCGATAGTGATGCAATGATCTAAGCATTAGTTTTCTGACCTAGTATTCTTATTGGCTAAAATATTCCAATATCCAAGTGGCCTAATGACCATATTGGGAAATTACTAATCGTGAAAAACTATTTTAAAAACGTGAAATACACAAAAATATTAGAAGCTCCCTAAATGAACAGCTGTGAAAGCCATCAATTATAAAAAACATATTAACTCATTATAATACAGTCACTAACAGATAAACTGGCTATATTTTTAAAATTTATTTACAAATCAACTGTTAAGACTTCAATTCCAATGTTATAAAAGAAATTACATTCCATCGCTTAGCAAAATACCCAAAGTTCAAAAGACATCTGCAGATGAGACAGTAGCTACAGGCATAAGTCACTTTGCAAACAGTCTTAATTTGTTAAACCAAAATACCACTAGGGAGGAGGAAAGAAACAGACATTTGGAATGTTAGAAACTTAGATAAGCATATAACCAGGGAGGAAACAAGAATACCCAAAGCACAAATTGTTCTCTTAAATAGAAAACATAACTGTCCATCAAAACATTAACTCTTGGGAGAGTTTTGCTGATTATGCTAAAGTAGTAGGGATTTTAAACAAGTTTTCATTCAGTGTTACTGGGTCAACAAATCACTTGAGATTTTTGATTAGTGTCTCTGCAGTCTCAATCGGTTGAATAATCAAGCAAAGAAAACTTCCTTTAATTCCAATTTGTCTCTGGTTAATCATAGTTTAATGACTCTCAAACCCCAGTGTATATTTAGACAACACAAAAACTTCTGGGGCCTCACACCCAAAGAATCTCATTTAATTGGTCTGAAGTAGAGGCTGGCATAGATACATTTAATTTCTCAGGTAGTTCTAATGTGTAGCCAAGGTACAAAATTTGACTTAGTTAATACTAATTTCTCATATGATAATTGTATTTCTCTGTATACTAATTCATTTTTTTTAAAAGGTAAAAAAAGTTTATACTCCATCTTCCATCTAAAACTGATGAATTAGTATAAATGTTTAAAATGTGTTAGGGCTTTTTTCTCCTTCATTTAACATTTTCCATTTATGTATACATATATCACTAAGTTCCTATATGCCTAGAGTTGTCTTGAAAGATTTTCATCAAATTGTTGACCATGGTGCTGCTTTTAGGTTATTAGGACTTAGAACAACTTTTAGTTTTCTCTGTACTTTTCATTTTTTTAATATACATGTTATCATTTTATAAAATAAAGGCACTTTGAAGTTTAAATTTGAAAATACTAAAGCTTTCATCTTGAAATTTTAAAATAATACAAAAGGTTAACATTTTTCATTAAAACTAGAGGGCTTGGCAAATGTTCTTAGAAAAGTCTGTATTTTTCACACCTTAGCCATATTTACTTTTGAGTTATTTCCAAAATAATTTTTTCTTTTCAAATTCATAACAATGTATGTCAAAAACCATCACAATATTGTAATTAGCCTCCAGTTAAAATAAGAAACAACAATAGTTTTGTTATAAAACTATTCATAAAATATTATTTCTAAAAATGGAAAGAATTTTGACAATACTTAATATACTTACACAGACTCTGCATCCTTTTCCTTTTTAATTATTCCTGGTAAACCAAAAGTCTTTCTTTTCCTTGGTTTTATACCTTAAAATAAACATATATTATTATAGAAACATGACTATTTCTGATAAACATATCAATGAATGCATCTTGTATCCTGACACATGATTTGCTCATAAATGTTGATACTAAATTTGGATGAAAGAAATACAAGCATCAATTACTAAGCCCTAAAATTTAAATCAGGGTCATAATCTGTTTATATTTTTCTTATGTTAATATAATATAGCCTGTCATTCACCAAAAGGTTATACATAGAACAATCACTTGATTGATGACATTCTCTCTTCCTCTAATTACCTCAGGTAAAGTAAGCATTTGCAGATATCTTAAGACTTCAAAGAAAGTACATCATTCATTATAAGAAATTTGGTTATAAATGCAGGTCAGATCACATTCTCTGTATAAAAGGTCCCAAAATATAAATGTGTTGTTTTAAATAAATAGATGACAACAGGTCCATTAACAGTGTGACAGATATTTATAAAATGGCATTCCTTTGTACATGTGTTATAGCTAATAAAAACAATGTTATAAATGGATCCAATCATAAATGAGGAAAAATATCATTTCTGTTTTGCCAAATAAGGCAGTTCTTCCTCTTCTTGCATGACAAACTGTTTTTAAAAAAGGTCAGTAATGCTATCAATTGTTAATAGAATTCAGCACTTAGAGCTTAGCTGTTGTTCAGTTGCTAAGTCGTGTCTGACTCTTTGCGACCCCATGGACTGCAGCACACCAGCTTCCCTGTCCTTCACTGTCTCCTGGAGTTGCTCAAATTCATGCCCATTGAGGCAGTGACGCTCTCTAACCACCTCATCCTCTGCTGCGCTCTTCTCCTTTCACTTTCAATCGTTCTCAGCATCAGGGTCTTTCCCAATGAGTTAACTCTTTGGGTCAGGTGGCCAAAGTATTGAGCTTCAATTTCAGCATCAGTCCTTCCAATGAATATTTATGGCTGCTCTCCTTTAGGCCTGACTGGTTTGAGTACACCAGTCACCCAAGCTCACTTCACACCTCGTAGATGAGGAAACTCAAAAGTATTATTTGTTTTTCTAACTCAGTGTTACACAGCTGGCTATCACTACAATCAGGATAAGAATCCAAATGTCTTAGAATAACGTACTTGCCTTCATGTAGAACTAATGCCCTGAACCATGTATTTGTATAGCGTATTATAATATTTTTAAAATACATTTTTTTCTTCAGAGTAGGTATTATTTATTATAAACATTTTTAAAGAACTCTTTAAATTCTTTTCAGCTTTTGAGGAATCTTTAAAGATTACAGAGAACTTAAATAATTACTGGTCTTAATCAAACAGCTAGTAACTATAAAAAGTCTAGGCCCTAGCGTTCCTTGACTGCTGAAGTAATAACCTTACACACAATAGCAAACCATTTCTCTAAACTCTTACACAGGTCTTGGAAAAAAATCAAAGACTGCTTTCAAATTATTTCCCGCAGCTCACAAAGTGAGATATATAAAACATAACACAAATACACACAAAAAACCCACGACAAAAACTGCAGATATCTCTTGGGTTTCATACTATAAAAAACATAAATTTAAATAGGAAGGGTTGTGGACCCTTTCTCCAATTCAAATCATCACCTATTTTGAATGACAGCCACATTAGCATTAATGCATAACCTTATTAATTACTGAAATGCTACCCACTGTAAAATAAGCAGTATACATCAATATGTAGTGATAAGTTTCATATTTGTAACATTAGAATGTTTAAAGAAGGATATCAATGGAGAAAACATTCTCAATGTATATCTAAAAACAAATACATGTTATATTTAATCTTTTAAAATATATATATTCTAACACATTAGTATCCCTTTGGGCAAACTTATTATTTATAAAGCAAACATTAATATAGCAAGCCTTTAAACCACACTCAGATTTTTTACATCACTACATACACATGCTAACACCAATGGGTAGCAACCTCTCTATTCAGTAAACAGAAGCTATCAGTTAGTTGCCACACATTACAACTAGTCAGCTTACCTTCAACTGCACTAGCAGGGTCACATTCTTCAAATTCAATAAGGCCTAAAAAGAAAAATGTTATTACATGAACAAGTACTGGTTAAAAAAATAAAAGTGACAGAGAACAATCAGATGGGATCCCATTACATCTTTTTAATGATTCTGAAATGTTTCAGGGTTACGTGATGTTAGTTAAAATAACAGCAATAATTTAAAAATCAAATAGCAAGCATGTTCAGTGTTACTGAAAAAAAAATCAGGTTTTCTTGGCCCATTATTATGACCACAATTTACTGCAAACCCTTTATCTATGATGCCACACAACTTGCAGCACAGAGATCTAACATGTAGTTAGGAGCCTGTTGTAAGTATAGTTGGAAAAAACAACAGTAAGAGGCAGTTGCTGAATTCTTGGTTGCTCTGGTGTTAAGACCAAGGGGCCAAGACAGCAAACACTCCTAGAATGGAAGTCCAGGATCTTGCTTGTTCAGTTAACCACTGTGCCCTTAGTAAATAATGTCTTCCATGAATATCTGCTAAATAAATAAGTGAATTAATTACATACTAGCTAAGAGGTGATGCTAAAGTCAAAACTCAGATCTATCCAAATAGCAGGTCAAGGAATCTAAACTCGAGTTTGCAGGCAATGGGAAGAGCTTTCATGTGAGAAAGTGATACACATACACCTTCCTGAAAGTGGTCTTATAGAAAAATTAATTCAGCACTGGTACAAGAGATAGATTGCAGAGAAGGGGTCAAAAATAAAATGGAAATCAGCTGAAAAACAATTAAAATAGCCCTGAAATGACAGGTCTGCTGAGACTAACCTTAAATGCTATAAAATGTGGTATCTTTCATATACGTAAAATACCAAGTTATTTAGACAGTAAATAAAGTAGTGAAAAGCAGGAATTATTTTTCTACTGAAATATACATAAAACGAATTATCAAACTAAAATTTTACGTTCCACTAAACTGTCGCTTTAGCTCTGTTCTGTAATATACAAATTTATGCAAGTCCAGTTTTTTTGTGAAACCATTTTTAATTTATTAATGGTAATTGGTACAATCTGCTACATCAAGAGATTTTTAAATAGAGCTTGAAGTAAAGAGTATATAATAGATTTCACTACTGATCCTTCTGATATGTTAAGCTTAACTGTAACTATGTCCAAATTCATGATCAGAGTTCTTATAGGTCATTCCATTATGAAAGAAAACCACTAACGAACAAGGCAAATTTCTCTACAAGTAGAAGCATTTAGCATTGGCTAAAATGTCCTTCTTTTTACCTCTAAGTCAAAGATTTACTTCCTCAGTTCCAGTTTCTATTCAAATAGAGTAGATTAACATTTAATAATAAGCAGAATAAAAGTCATAAATGTGGCGATAAACAAGGTCTTAGTTAATTAATTAGCAATACCCTCCCTACTGGGGCATTCTTATGATAAACATCATTCCGCTAAAAAGAAAAACATACATTCACTACTTCCATCCAAAAAATTCTTAAGAGTCAGAAAATGAAAAAAAAAAAAAAAAAAAGAGTCAGAAAATGGCCCAATTAAAATTTCAAGGACTTCAGATCCACTCTGTAAATCTGGAAGCTTAAAAATTCATTAAATGAAAGGGTAATGAGCTTAGTCTTAGAATCCTTTAAAGGCCTACACTAATAGTTTACAAAGAGATGAGAACTGAAAGATTAATAAAGATAAGGAATTTCAGTAGGATGTGCATCCGATAAACAGCCATCTTTTGCTGTTTAAGAATTATGAAGAATGAAAAATCTCTGCCTAAATCACCAGCAGCTTATTATGTATTATTAATTTTATCACTTACTAATAAAGCTTGAGAGACTATAACCACCCGTCTAAAAAAAAAGACAACCAGAAAGTTAATCCAAAATTTTCCTATTACAAGCACATCATTTGTGCCCAGTAATTATTTACAGAATCTCTAATACTCAAGCTATGGGTGTTTTCTAGGGAACAAAACAAGACAGCAATACCAAATTGCACTATTTACAATTTTAAAAAGCAGTGTCTAGAAAACCTTTTAAAACATCACCTGAGCAAATACAGTATATATTCTTTTAAGATCTTTGGATGTCTTCAAATATGTGAAAATAGTAAAGACATCTCTTATCCTTATTAACATCAATCCTTTCAAACAAAGTTCTACATTTTTTTCTCACATTTTTCCCCAGACGTATCTTGATTACTTTTCCCTTTATCTTTTTTAAACATCTTCTTAAAATCCATTCAAAACAGAAAAATATCCAATAAAAAGAAGGTATTCAAAATGACATTTCTGAAATGTCAGATGCCAAATCCTTTTAAATTATAAACTATATATTTAAAAAAATTAATTGACTCCCATCCACACATAATCTTTTCTATTAAAATAGAAATACTAACAGTGTCTGGAAAAATAAAACTAAATATATGCCCTTTAAAAAACCATTAAATCATGCATGAAAAAGATTTTCTCTTTCAAATGGCATACGCTCCACATGCTGCTTCACATGGCAAAGCTTTGCGTGCCTGGCTCAGTGCCAGTTGACAGCTCAGCTGGATATCAATGCACATTCTGACCCCCCTTGTAGCATGTCACTTCTGAACTGTTTCACAAGTAGAAAGTTTATTCAGCATCTCCCCCAAGTGCAGTCCACTGCCCATCATTCTGCTATTTAATCATAAGACAAGTTACTTTTTTTGACAGTACCAAAGCCAGAGTGAGAGTCAGAAAGAAAAGTTTGCTACAACTGGAATTTCAATTGTTTTAGGCTCAATTAATTCTGTTGTCAACATAAATAACTGCTCTTAGTACTTGGATTTTATGCTGGGCCACAAGGGCAATTTAGTTTGTATAAAAGCAAATAAGACCATTTTGGCTCTGCCTCCTGATGCTCTTTTACACATTATCTAAAAATGCCATCAAGAGTTCAATTAAATGCAGAAGAAATTAAAGGCAGACCTCAAAGAGGGCCAATGATCCAAAACAAAACAATTCTTATATATGATGCTTTAATCATCAGATAGGAATAAATTGCTGCTAGCAAGAGAAAAAGTCAATAACCTAAATAATTCATCCAAATCGAATCTGGAGCAAAACTTTTAAGAAATGTTACAGGAGGAAAGACTTTATTTAACACTAATCTTTAATCACTACATGTATTTTGTGGAATGAGGTAGAGTATTAAAAAATGTGAAATGTTTAATTAATAGTTTCCAATGTTGTGGAATCAATTCTAAATCTCAAGCCATCAACAAAATTAGCAATTCTGTCTAGTTATAAACTGGCCCCAAAACTCAAATAGGTTTGGGCTACCTAAATCAAGTATTTACTGCATATACTCAACTAAAACCACAGATCACCGGTTCTAATTAGAAGCCAAAGAAAAACATACAAACATGCCCAGACCTGAAAGTTTAACAAAAAGTGATGATAATGAGGGAGGGGTGAGGAAGAGAGGAGGGAGAGGTGGGGAGAGAGGAGGCAGAGAGAAAGAGACAAAGGGAAAAGAGGCGGGGAGGGTGCCTCGAAAACAATGGGAGTCAATGACATTTTCAGGCTTGCTCCTGGGCCTGTAGACTGCAACATAGCCACATTCCTACGTGTCTCGGATGCTGAACCAGGAAAGTTAACAGGAAAAAGAGGATCAAACTCTAGCTTGCGGTGGTATGCAAAGTGCATGGAGGTTCAGGTCCTGGTTTTGCCACTTGCTTGTTGGCTGGTTACCCTGGACTAGTTACTTATCTTTTTTAAACCTAGCTTTTATCATTTTTATGAACGATATGGAGGGGAGATAATACCTTTTGCCATATTTCCTTCCTCTTTCTCTATCTACACATATGGCAGGCTAGAAGGATGTGTGCTCATCTTCTCCTACGAGAACTCCAAAATTGCAAGTTGCTGCTGAACAACTGTTGACAGGAGAATGTTGGATCCCACCCCAAAAAGATACCCCATGTCCAAGGGCAAACGAGAAGCCACAGCACGATGGGAGGAGGAGCGAAAAGTGCATTTAGAATCAAACCCCATCGCCGCCAGAGACGCCTGGAGGGCTCAAACAAAACCTTGTGTGCACCAGGACCTAGAGACGGAGACAGACCTGCCTCTGAATGTCCGAGTGTCTCCTGAGGAGGCACGGGTCTGCAGTGGCCTGCCCTGGGGGCAGGGGCTCTGGGTGCAGCAGACCTGTGGCTGCTGCAGACCAGAATGCGGCATAAGCCCTCTTGGAGGAGCCCACCAATAGCCCCAACATAGAGCTGCTGAGCAGATGACCCACAAACCGCAGAACAATTATACCAGAGAAATTCTCACACTGCTTATACAGTACTAGGACGCACAACAGATTTCCCAACCTGAGGAGCTGGCAAAGGGACTTAGAACCCTCAGGGAAGTTGACTTTGGAGGCCAGTGGATTTGATTACAGAACTTACACAGGACTGGGGAAACGGACTCTTGCGGGGCACAAACAAAACCCTGTGCACACCAGGAACCAGGAGGAAGGAAAAGTGTCCCCACAAGAGACTGACCCAGACTTGCCTGGGAGTGTCCAGGAGTCTCTGGTGGAGGTGGGTCGACAGGGGTCTGCTGCAGGGTCAGGGGCACTGAACACAAGAGTGTGTGCACAAGTCCTTTCCAAGGAGGGCACCATTATCTTCATTAGCTACACCACATTTTGGCCTTAGCTCAAACAACAGGGAGGGAACACAGCCCCACCTGTCAACAGAAAACTAGATTAAAGATTTACTGAACATGGCCTCGCCTATCAGAACAAGACCCAGTTTCCCCCATAGTTAGTCTCTCCCACCAGGAACTTCCATAAGCCTCTTATCCTTAGCCACCAGAGGGCAGAGAGAATGAAAACCACAATCACAGAAAGCTAATCAAACCGATCACATGGACCACAGCCTTGTCTAACTCAATGCCGTATAGGGCCACCCAAGATGGATGGGTCACAGTGGAGAGTTCTGACAAAATGTGGTCCACTAGAAAAGGGAACAGGAAATAGCTTCAGTATTCTTGCCTTGAGAACCCCATGAAAAGGCAAAAAGATATGACACTGAAAGAGGAACTCCCCAGGCTGGTAGGTGCCCAATATACTACTGCAGATCAGTGGAGAAATAACTCCAGAAAGAATGAAGAGACAGAGCCAAAGCAAAAACAATGTCCAGTTGTGGATGTGACTGGTGATGGAAGCAACGTCTGATGCTGTAAAGGGCAATACTGCATAGGAACCTGGAATGTTAGGTCCATGAATCAAGGTAAATTGGAAGTGGTCAAACAGGAGATGGCAAGAGTGAACGTCAACATTTTAGGAATCAGCAAACTAAAATGGATTAGAATAGGCGAATTTAATTCAGATAACCATTATATCTACTACTACAGGCAACAATCCATTAGAAGAGATGGAGTGGCCCTCATCTCAACAAGAGTCCAAAATGCAGTACTTGGGTGCAATCTTAAAAATGACAGAATGATCTCTGTTCGTTTCTGAGACAAACCATTCAATATCACAATAATCCAAGTCTATGCTGCAACCACTAATGTTGAAGAAGAATGGTTCTATGAAGACCTACAAGACCTTCTAGAACTAACACCAAAAAAAAGTGGCCTTATCATAGGGGACTGGAATGCAAAAATAGGAAGTCAAGAGATACCTGGAGTAACAAGCAAATTTGGCCTTGGAGTACAAAATGAAGCAAGCACAGCAAAGGCTAACAGAGTTTTGCAAAGAGAACATACTGGTCATAGAAAACACCCTCTTCCAACAACACAGAGATGACTCTACACATGGACATTACCAGATGGTCAACACCCAAATCAAATTGATTCTATCCTTTGCAGCCAAAGATGGAGCTCTATAGGGTCGGTAAAACCAAGACTGGGAGGTGACTATGGCTCCACTCATGAACTTGTTATTGCAAAATTCAGACTTAAATTGAAGAAAGTAGGGAAAACCACTAGACTACTCAGGTATGACCTAAATCAAATCCCTTATGATTATACAATGAAAGTGACAAATAGATTAAAGGTACTGGATTTGATAGTGCTGACGAACTATGGATGGAGATTTGTGACACTGTACAGGAGGCAGTGATCAAGACCATCCCCAAGAAAAAGAAATGCAAAAAGCCAAAATGGTTGTCTGAAGAGGCCTTACAAATAGCTGAGAAAAGAAGAGAAGCTAAAGGCAAAGGAGAAAAGGAAAGGTATACGATCTGAATGCAGAGTTCCAATGAATAGCAAGGAGAGATAAGAAAGCCTTCCTCAGTGATCAATGCAAAGAAATAGAGGAAAACAACAGAAAAGTAAAGAGTAGAGATCTCTTCAAGAAAATCAAGAGACACCAAGGGAACATTTCATGCAAAGATGGGCTCAATAAAGGACAGAAATAGTATGGGCCTACAGAAGCAGAAGATATTAAGACGAGGTGGCAAAAATACACAGAACTATACAAAAAAGATCTTCATGACCCAGATAATCATGATGGTGTGATCACTCATCTAGAACCAGACATCCTGGAGTGCGAAATCAAGTGGGCCTTAGGTAGCATCACTACAAACAAAACTAGTGGAGGTGATGGAATTCCAGTTGAGCTATTTCAAATCCTGAAAGATGATGCTGTGAAAGTGCTGCACTCGATATGCCACCAAATTTGGAAAACTCAGCAGTGGTTACAGGGCTGGAAAAGGACACTTCTCATTCCAATCCCAAAGAAAGGCAATGACAAAGAATGCTCAAACTACCACACAATTGCACTCATCTCACACGCTAGCAAAGTAATGCTCAAAATTCTCCAAGCCAGGCTTCAACAGTACATGAACTATGAACTTCTAGATGATCAAGGTGGATTTAGAAAAGGCAGAGGAACCAGAGATCAAATTGCCAACATCTGCTGGATCATCGGAAAAGCAAGAGAGTTCCAAAACAACATCTACTTTTGCTTTATTGACACATGCCAAAGCCTTTGACCATGTGGATCACAACAAACTGTGGAAAATTCTTAGAGAGATGGGAAGAACAGACCACTTTACCTGCCTCCTTAGAAATCTGTATGCAGGTCAAGAAGCAACAGTTAGAACTGGACATGGAACAATGGACTGGTTCAAAATTGGGAAAGGAGTATGTCAAGGCTATATATTGTCACCCTGCTTATTTAACTTGTATGCAGAGTACATCATGAGAAATGCCAGGCTGGATGAAGCACAAGCTGGAATCAAGATTTCCGGGAGAAATATCAATAACCTCAGATATGCAGATGACACCACCCTTATGGCAGAAAGCGAAGAGGAACTAAAGAGCCTCTTGATGAAAGTGAAAGAGGAGAGTGAAAAGTTGGCTTAAAGTTCAACATTCAGAAAACCAAGATCATGGTATCCAGACCCATCATCCCATCACTTCATGGCGAATAGATGGGGAAACAATGGAAACAGTGAGACTTTATTTTCTTGGGCTCCAAAATCACCACAGATGGTGACTGCAACCATGAAATTAAAAGACGCTTGCTCCTTGGAAGTAAAGCTATGACCAACCAAGACAGATATTAAAAAGCAGAGACATGACATTACCGACAAAAGTCCGTTTAGTCAAAGCTGTGGTTTTTCCAGTGGTCATGTATGGATGTGACAGCTGGACTATCAAGAAAGCTGAGCGCCGAAGAATTGATGCTTTTGAACTTGTGGTGTTGGAGAAGACTCTAGAGAGTTCCTTGGATAGCAAGGAGATCAAACCAGTCAATCCTAACAGAAATCAACCCTGAATATTCATTGGAAGAACTGATGGTGAAGCTGAAACTCCAATACTTTGGGCACCTGATATGAAGAACTGACTCATAGGAAAGGAGGAGAAGAGGAGACAGAGGATGATCATTGGATGGCATCACCGCCTGGATGGACATGAGTTTCAGCAAGCTCCGGGAGTTGGTGATGGACAGGAAAACCTAGCATGCTGCAGTCCATGGGGTCACAGAGTTGGACACGACTGAGTGACTGAACTGAACTATTCTACACATACTCAGAGACACACTTTTTTTTTCACCCACTAAATCATTAGAAAATAAAGTTGCAACATCAACACTACTTCATTTCAGGAGTATTTCTTTTACTAAAGGTTTGTAGAGACAATTCGCTCAATCCAAGTCCTAGTTGCCTCTGACTCTCCTAATGCAATGCTTCCTGTATCAGAAGCACCAGGAGGGCTTGTTAAACCACAAATTGTTGAGGCCTATCTGCAGAGTGTCCTCTACAGAAGATCTAGGTTGGTGCTCAGGACTTTGCATTTTAAACAAATTCCCAGGTGATGCGGTTGGCCCTAGGATCACACTTTGAGAATGACAGTCCCAAGGACTCCCTGGGTCCATTGTCAGATACTCAGTAACTGTCTAGACAGTGTTTCTCCCATTTTCCTGCACATGCACACTGCCCGCGTGCGTGCTCTGTCGTTTAGTCTTTTGGGACTCCACAGACTGTAGCCCACCAGGCTCCTCGGTCCACGTGCTTATCCTGGCAAGAATACTAGAGTGGGTTGCCATTTCCTTCTCCAGGGGATATGCCCAACCCAGGGACTGAGCTCACTTCCCCTGTGGCTTCTGCATGGGCAGGTGGATTCTTGACCACTGAACCAGAGTCACCAGGGGAGCACCACAAACTGCCCCCCGATCTTACTAAACTACGGTTTCTAATTCAGTAGGTCTGGGGTAGGGCTTGAGCCTCTGCATTTATGACAAGCATCCAGTGATGAAATGCTACAATTTCTCAACAATGGCTGCATGTTAGAATCAGACAAGTTTTAAAATATAGTAATACCAAGGACCCACCCTACACCAATGACATCAAAATTTCTGGGATAGTACAATGTCTGTACATTTTTTTAAGAGAGAAAGAAATAAAAAGGAAAAGGAAAATATGTTCAACAAATGATTCTCACAGGTAGCCAAGGCTTGAGAAGCAGTGATGAAGCTAATTTAGGAACGTTGGACTCAAATAAAAAGAACAGGTTTTAACCACAGAATTTCAGTCACTGTAAAACCTAAATTTTCACTGAGTTCTCCAACACAGCATCTTGGCACTGAAATATAATCTCCTCCTAGATCCAAAATCTGACACTACTTCCATTCCCCCGACTGAGTCATGTTTTCACTTTCTGGGATCCTAATAAAACCTTTAGGAATTAACACTCCACTTGCTGTAATCTCTCTTCTCTGGGAATTTCCCCTTGTTCACAAGCAGAACAGCAGCCACTAGCAAGACCTAGTGAGAAGTGACTGAACCAGAAAGATTGCCCCAACCCAAGATTACCTAGACCAGGTTCTTTCTGGTCAAGAAAAGGGACAAAAACCTGGGTTAATTCTGAGCTGTGGATGCAATTAAGGGACAAGCGAAAATATCTAGAATTTACTAAGAGATCACCTTACATAATGTACCTGGAGAAACAAAGAAAGCCATTCTGTAAAGAAAAAAAAAAAGCAGTAGAAGTGCAGAGATTGAGTAAAGGAAAAATAATACCTAGTATTTCTACTGATTTGTGTTTCCTTCTATAGCCTGTTGGCTATATTCCTGATTTTGAATCCTTGTGGTACCTCAGGTTTCTTTTCCATAAACTTCCTTTTAAGGTCAAGTTGATTTAACTTCTTTTACATACTGCAAAAGGAACTAAAACCCTGTCTTTATTCTGATGCACATGTAAAAACTGTAATGAGCTTCCTTTAGCTTTGTTTTTCTTTTTTTACTTCTTTTTGATCAGTGTTTATACACTGAACAGGCTTCCCTGGTAGCTCAGACAGTAAAGAACCTCCCTGCAATGCAGGAGACTTGGGTTCAATCCCTGGGTTGGGAAGATCCCCTGGAAAAGGGAATGGCTACCCACTCCAGTATTCTTGCCTGAAGAACTCCATGGACAGAAGAGCGTGGCAGGCTACATGCAGTCCATGGTGTCACAAAGAGCTGGACACAACTGAGCAACTGAACATGTGCATACACTGAATATTTTTAATGGTTACTTCAAATTAATGAGCTAAGTTTTCCTTAAAGTCTGCTCAAAACAGTTTAATCTTTACTTCACAATTTAGGATTATTATGATGATGATCAGTTACTGCGCTGTGACCACAGATGTAGTTGGTGCAGGGTATCAGATTAAATGATTTCTGAATCCAAGAACAGGAGAATCAACTTTTGAAAAAAAAAATTAGTATTGTTATAAGTTACACAATTCTAATGTATTGTCAAGCCTACTACTATCTACATAAAAAAGTACATTCTCTAACAAAGTTAGGCAAAGATTTTCTATAAAAAGTCAATAAGTATTTTAGACATTGTGGGTCATAAAGTCTGTCACAACTAGTGACCGTGGCTACTGTAGTGTGAAAGCAGACAAGACATGGGTCACAGCAGACAAGTGTGACTGGTTTCAAGAAACTTTCATGGACACCAACACCTGAATTTTATAATTTTATGTGTCAAAAATACATGTTCTCCCCACCCCACATTCATTCTTTGTAGGCCTCAAAATAAGAGGCAAAGCTAACTCTGGCTCAGTAGATAATCATCATCAGGGGGCACACGCATCCCACAGGGCGGACTTCACGCCTCTGTCCGAGGTAGGACACAATAGGGAGAGGCGCGCTCCTGCACAGAGCAGAGCTTTCTGTGTTATCTGCTCTGGAAGTTCTCCTCCTTCACTCTTCTATTTGTGCAAGTCTTATTATCCTCTTCACTAATCATCATCCATTCTTTTCTTTCTCTGATCATTCCCATTTGCTATCAATTAGAAAAATGAAGTAATGACAGCAAATCCAGTGTGGTTTGTGGGTCTTTGGTTTTATCAGCTAATTTTAATTTTGCTTTCTACAAAAGGGTTTCAATGCTTCTCCAAATTAAAAAAAAAAAAAAGTTTGTTGAAGAAGGTTCAATTTATAGGTTTGGCATTACTCCAAATCACTGATGAGCCTGGAAAGATGATCACTAGATTTTTTTTCAACTATATTTAAAATAATACTCTATTATCTGTACCCTATATTTAAAATAATATACCTAAAATTAGAAGCTGAAAAATTCTAAAAATCTAAACTAATCAATTTCACATTTAGGCGGTTTGACTACAAGAAACTCATTACAAGAATCTCAGTTTTCCTTTTTTCTTGGTGGCTGGTTTTATTTTATGTCTACCTTTCTGGGGCTTTTTCTATTTGTAACTTTAAACGCAGTATATAGAATCTGCTGCTGCTGCTGCTGCTACTAAGTTGCTTCAGTCGTGTCCGACTCTGTGTGACCCCATAGAGGGCAGCCCACCAGGCTCCCCTGTCCCTGGGATTCTCTGGGCAAGAATACTGGAGTGGGTTGCCATTTCCTTCTCCCTGGAAGTCCTCAAATGGAAGCCATAAACCTATATTATCATATAATGAAAATACAGGTAAGCTGTGCAACAAAATCTTTTATTTAAACATATTAGACACTGGTTTACCAACTTTTTATTTAAGCTATCTATCCTTCTGTTTCTTATACATGGAAACTTGCTAAGTTTTTATGAATTATAAACAGAACAGAGTGAAATTAGCAGAATGACTGTAAAACAAGAAATTTTAAAAATACAGATTTTAATCTTAATTTCAGCTGCAACTAAAACATATGAGAATGAGTAGAAATACTAGGATAGTGTCATTAGAACATAATAAGCCATTCAAAATTAGAAAACACCTGTTTATTCATGACTATTTCAGACCACAGTGCTTTGATATCCAAAGCATCCACTTAGAGTAACTCAAATTCCAGAAAAGCCAGGCAGTGCAATATTTAAAAAGCAATGACAAACACAGTATGGAGGGTCCTCAAAAAATTAAAAACAGAACTACTATATGATCTAGCAATTCCACTTCTCCATATATATCAGAAGAAAATTAAATCACTACCGAAAAAAAAACCTGCACTCCCATGTTCAGTTTATGTATGTGCTGAGTCGCTCAGTCGTGTCTGACTCTTTGCGACCCCAAGGACTGTAGCCCGCCAGGCTCCTCTGTCCATGGGGATTCTCCAGGCAAGAGTACTGGAGTGGGTTGCCATGCCCTCCTCCAGGGGATCTTCCCGACCCAGGGACTGAACCCAGGTCTTCTGCATTGCAGGCGGATTCTTTACCATCTGAGCTACCAGGGAAGCCCCATGTTCAGTGTGGCACTATTTATAAGAGCAAAGACATGGAAACAACCCAAGTCTCTACTGATAGATGAATGGATCAAGAAAATATATATATATATATCTACACACACAAAATAGTCAGCCATAAAAAGAAGAAAATCCTGTCTTTGTGACAACACAGATGGAACCTCAAGGCATTATGCTAAATTAATTATGTCAGAGAAAGACATATACTCTATGATCTCACTTACATGTGGAACCTAAAATAAAAAACTGAACTGACAGATACAGAGTGGGTGAGGGGGAAACCCACTGGGTAAAATGGGTAAAGGTGGTCAAAACATACAAACTTCCAGTTATAGGACAAAATAAGTCCACAGCATAAAGCACAACATGGTGACTTTAGTGAACAATATTATATTATGTATTTGAAAGCCGCTAAGAGACTACAGTCATCCCTTAGTATCTAAAGGCGACTGGTTCTAGGGTCCCTGCAGATACCAAATTCTGAAGATGCTCAAGTCCCTTGTATGGCATAATGCAGTCAGCCCTCCGTGTCCGTGGATATGGAATCCTCAGATAGAGAGGGCCAACTGCAGTCCTTAAAAGTTCTTATCACAAGAAAAACAATTTAACTATGTGTGGGAATAGATGTTAACTAAACTTACTCTGTCAATCATTTGCAATATATACATACATCATTATGTTGCATACCTTAAAGCTAATACAATGTTGTCAATTATAACATTAAAAAGTAATGACAAAAATGATACCACATATTATAAAATAATTTACTGTTGTATATGTATATTTAATCTTAATATATATGTTTGTTGTGATCCACAGTCAAAGGCTTTGGCATAGTCGATAAAGCAGAAGTAGATGTTTTTCTGAAACTCTCTTGCTTTTTTGATGATCCAACCAATCTTGGCAATTTGATCTCTGGTTCCTCTGCCTTTTCTAAATCCACCTTGAACACCTGAAGTTCACAGTTCATGTACTGTTGAAGCCTGGCTTAGAGAATTTCATGCATTACTTTGCTAGCGTGTGAGATGAGTGCAACTGCAGTAGTTTGAACATTCTTTGGCATTGCCTTTCTTTGGGACTGGAATTTAAAATGACCTTTTCCAGTCCTGTGACCACTGCTAAGTTTTCCAAATTTGCTGGTATATTGAGTGCAGCACTTTCACAGCATCATCTTTCAGGATTTGAAACAGCTCAACTGGAATTTCATCACCTCCACTAGTTTTGTTTGTAGTGATGCTTCCTAAGGCCCACTTGACTTCACATTCCAAGATGTCAGGCTCTAGGTGAGTGATCACACCATCGTGATTATCTGGGTTGTGAAGATCTTTTTTGTATAGTTCTTTTGTGTATTCTTGCCATCTTTTCTTAATATATTCTGCTTCTGTTAGGTCCCTACCATTTCTGTCCTTTATTGAGCCCATCTTTGCCTGAAATGTTCCCTTGGTATCTCCAATTTTCTTGAAGAGATCTCTACTCTTTCCCATTCTGTTGTTTTCCTCTATTTCTTTGCAGTGATCACTGAGGAGGGCTTTTTTTTTAATCTCTACTTGCTATTTTTTTGGAACTCTGCATTTAAATGGGTATATCTTTCCTTTTCTCCTTTCCTTTCATCCTAAAGGAAATCAGTTCTGAACATTCATTAGAAGGACTGATGTTGAAGCTGAAACTCCAATACTTTGGCCACCTGATGCGAAGAACTAACTCACTGGAAAAGACCCTGACGCTGGGAAAGATCGAAGGTGGGAGGAGATGGGTACGACAGAGGATGAGATGGTTGGATGGCATCACTGACTCAATGGACATGAGTTTGGGTAAACTCCCGGAGTTGGTGATGGACAGGGAGGCCTGGTGTGCTGCAGTCCATGGGGTAGCAAAGAGTTGGAGACGACCGAGCAACTGAAGTGAATTGAATATATGTGTATATTTATTAAATATACATTATTATTATATATGTATATTTATGTTATATATAAAATAGTCTCAATGAATAGTGAGAAAATTTAACGTTCTCAAAGTGTGATTTACACAGGAGAATTGGAGACGTAGAGTTAGAGGTTGTATCTTTCAACAGATAACTGACTAAAGAAAAAATACTCATTTTTCAGTGTAAGACAAATATGTTAACTTTCAGTTTATACAAAATTTCTAAAGAAGTGGGCCTCTTGCTTTCTTTTAAAATTGTGTCCCATAGGACTAAAACCAGTTTACAGAGGAACTCATCCACCAGAGGGGGCTCTTACAAAAGAGAAGAAAGTGTTAGCAGCAGTGTGCGTCTATGAGTATTTGTGTGTCTGTGTGTGTGTGTGTGTGTGTGTGTGTGAGAGAGAGAGAGAGTATGTGTGTGTGTGTGTGTGTGTGTGACAGAGAGCAAGAGAGAGAGACAGAGTGTTTGTGTGTGTGTTTTGACTCTGCAACCCCCTGGACTACAATCTGCCAGGCTCCTCTGTCCATGGGATCTCCCAGGCAAGAATACTGGGATGGGTTGCCATTTTCGACTCCAGGGAATCTTCTCAACCCAGGAATCAAACCCTCATTGCAGGCAGATTCTTTACTGCTGAGCTACCAGGGAAGCCCTAGTATATACAATTGAAGGAAGTGTATTTCTTACAAAACAAAATTCTTTAAATCCAGTAATTTCTTACAATCACATGTATTATTTTCTGAGAAATACAAAATTTCCATTACTGTAACGAGCTCCCCCTAGTGCCCATAGATAGAAGAAATATGTATGAAAGAGCTGTAACTTGTAGCCCACAGCAAGTCAACTAGAGAAGTAGTATTTAACCTTTCCATTCCACCCCCACTCACACCTTTTTCTCCCCCTAAGTTAGTTCTAGGATCATTTATCTTGAAAATCAGTCATGTATATACATGATAGGGCTTCCCTCGTGGCTTAGAGGGTAAAGTGTCCACCGGCAATGCGGGAGACCTGGGTTCAATCCCTGAGTTGGGATGGTCCCCTGGAGAAGGAAATGGCAACCCACTCCAGGATTCTTGCCTGGAAAATCCCAAGGATGGAGGAGCCTGGGAGGCTGCAGTCCATGGGTTTGCAAAGAGTCGGACATAACTGAGCAACTTTACTTTCACATATACACGATGTCAACAGTCATCCTAAAACTGTCACCTAATTCTGGGTTAAGTAATTCTAGGAAAGCCCATGTCATCACCAAATCTTGGCCTCCTGCTTACCAGTTAGTCACAGAAATTTTCTACATGTCTTTGTATATCTTGAGGCAAATACACTTAAATTTATAAACAAACAATACCCCATAGTACCTATCTATTAATAGAGTATGTATTAATTTGAGGAAAATAACACTAAGTACTCAATAAACGTTACATTATCTCAGGTAAACCTCACAACAACCCCATGAGGTAGGTACTATTATTATCCTCACTTTATAGGTGAAGACTTTGAGGCTTACACACCTCACTAGTAGTAAAGTATAGATCACAAACTACAGGGTTAAGTACTGTGCTATACCACAAAGAAAGTAACTGAACTTAATGAGATAACTGTAGATTTACAGTTTTTTAAAAAAGGAAAGAAACACAACAAGAGTTCTTGTACACTTGGCCCAGTTTCCTGAAATAACATTTTGCAAGACTACAAAATAATGTCACAAAAAGGATACTGATAATGATACAATCTACCAACCTCACTCAGTTCTAAGGCATTTTCAGTCAGCCAATACTTTACTTTTATTCCATCAATATTTCTAAATGCTCTATATAAAAATTCTTTGTTTTTACCTCTCATAACTCGTCTTCAGCTCAGTTCATTTCAGTTCAGTCACTCAGTCGTGTCCGACTCTTTGCGACCCCATGAACTACAGCAGGACAGGCTTCCCTGTCCATCACCAACTCCCGGAGCTTACTCAAACTCATGTCCATCCAGTCGGTGATACCATCCAATCTTTACAATAAATATTAGGGTTTCACACTACTCTATAGTTTTATATCTCAGCATTCTCATTCTTTCTACATATGTAAACTTATGCAGTTCAATTTTCATTCCTCCAAAGCATGGGCCTTGAGGTCAAGGATTCTGAAATTTAATCCCAGTATTCTGCCATGTACTTAGTTTAGGCAAATAATTTAACCTCTCAATATTTCCATCATCTGTAAAATGGGAATAAAAGTACCTACTTCAAAGAGTTCCTGAAGATCAACCTTTGCCTACAAAGCAGTTGACACAGTACATGGTACAAATAAGTACTTACTAAACTTTAGCCATAATCATTTACTATTTCTTTACCAAGACTTTTCTAACAGCATTCCATCCATTCCAATATCTTCAACAACCATTCCAACCTCTTTAACATCCTAACCTTACCATACAGGTCCATCTGTTCATTCATTGAGCAAAAATGTACTGTTTACACATAAAGAAGATAAACAGATGAATCAAATACAGAACCTTTCTTCACAAAAGCACAATTACTAAAATCTAAGTTAGACAACAACGATGGTGCAACTAACACATGACCTGGCTTCTTTAAGAGTTTATTCATTTGGCAAATGAGTGGGATATAGCATTTTTTAGAGCAGACAGAAGCATAACTAAGGTACCAAGGGCAAAAAGGGGGTATGAATAGGAAACAGCAAGCAGTTCACACTGGCTGCAATGGAGGATGTCAGGAAAGAAATAGCGGAAAGTAACACTAAAGATTGGGCAAGGGCAGATCCTGAAAGGCTTTGAATCTAAGCCCAGAATCTAAATTTCATTCTGTCTATAAAGAAGAAATGCAGAGTTCACCATGAGAAACGCTAGGCTGGATGAAGCACAAGCTGGAATCAAGACTGCTGGAAGAAAATATCAGTAACCTCAGATATGCAGATTACACCATCCTTATGGCAGAAAGTGAAGAACTAAAGAGCCTCTTGATGAAAGTGAAAGAGGAGAGTGAAAAAGTTGGCTTAAGGCTCAACATTCAGAAAACTAAGATCATGGCATCCGGTCCCATCACTTCATGGCAAATAGATGGGGAAACAGTGGCAGACTTTATTTTTTTGGGCTCCAGAATCACTGCAGATGGTGACTGCAGCCATGAAATTAAAAGACGCTTTCTCCTTGGAAGGAAAATTATGACCAACCTAGACAGCATATTAAAAAGCAGAGACATTACTTTGCCAACAAAGGTCCATTTAGTGAAGGCTATGGTTTTTCCAGTAGTCATGTATGGATGTGAGAGCTGGACTATAAAGAAAGCTGAGCACTGAAGAATTGATGCTTTTGAACTGTGATGTTGAAGAAGACTCTTGAGAGTCCCCTGGACTGCAAGAGATCCAACCAGTCCATCCTAAAGGAGATCAGTCCTGGGTGTTCATCGGAAGGACTGATGTTGGAGCTGAAACTCCAATACTTTGGCCACCTGATGCAAAGAACTGACTCACTTGAAAAGACCTTGATACTGGGAAAGACTGAAGGCGGGAGAAGGGGATGACAGAGGATGAGATGGTTGGATGGCATCACCGACTCAATGGACATGAGTTTGGGTGAACTCCGGGAGTTGGTGATGGACAGGGAGGCCTGGCGTGCTGCAGTCCATGGGGTCACAAAGAGACGGACACGACTGAGTGACTGAACTGAACTGATAATGAAAAGTCAGCGATTTATGAGTAATGCAGTTATTAAGTTCATATATTAGATAAATCTTTACTGTGCCTATATTTAGAAACCTCCTGCTGCATTCAATGATGTAGGTAAGAAGGAAAGCCTGAAGGGAAAAATAGTAAAGAAATTGAATCAATACAATTTAAAACTTAATGAAATGTGGGAAAAAGGAAGTGAAGAGGATTTAGGTTTTAAACTTAGTATTGTGAACTACACTAAAGAAAAATGGCTCACAGACTTCTCAAATCACTTATTCATTTTCCTGAATTCTAAACTAGATTTTAACTTCTGTCCACTGAGGACTGAATACTTTTTACCTGTTGAGTGAAAACAATTATCTTGAAAGAATATGGAATAAATAGATTTTAAAAATCTAGAAGACTGTAAGTATAATAAATAGATTCAAGAAATCTATTAAATAGAAGACTGTAAGTATCCTGAGTAGGTAAGAGAATGCTGCTTATGATATCTGATATAAAATGTATATTAAAAGTGAGATTAAGGAAACCTATAATCATTTCTTCGTAAAATAGGAAAAGAGGATTCCTAGACTCACTGGTATGTCCCCCGTGTCTAAAAAGTACCTAGAATCCTGTGAGCACTCGATAAAAACATTGAATACGTATGTGAATGAGGAAAGAAAATTTAAATTTTTACTAAATTTTAAGAAGGTTCTCCACTGTCTTCAATGCTCTGAGGGCTCAATATTCTCTCCCACTCTTTGTCTTATTATAAAATGGCCTTCTGTTGCTAACTATACTTATGAAAATATAAACTTTAATATATTCATTTAGTAAAAGTATGATAACCACTTTAGTAAGTGTTAGCTGCTCAATCGTGTCTAACTCTTCACGACCCCATGGATTGTAGCCTTCTTCTGTCCATGGAATCTCCAAGCAGGAATACTGGAGTGGGCTGCCAGTCCCTTCTCCAGGGGACCTTCCCGACCCAGGGATCGAGCCCACGTCTGCTGCACTGCAGGCAGACTCTTCACTGCGTGAGCCAGTAGGGAAGCCCGTGATGACCATCTTGGGTAGTACTAAACTATTAACGCTGAAGGTCAAAACAAACACCTAATGTTCCATCTGACACAAAGTAAATGATATCTGAGGTTTCACACAGATTTTTAGGTATCTCCCAAGCTCCATTTTGCAAAATTCCATTTTGGAATTTAAAGGCAAACACATTTGTTACTGAATGGGAAATACGAATATGTCTCCTTTCACAGTCTGTCATCTTACCAGGTCTTTCCTTCCCAGTGCCTTTTGACTCAGCAAATTTTTGTATCAAGCTTTCAACTGTAGTATTGGCCATGTTATTTATAAATTCTTCATGGACCTATTAAAATGAAATAAAGGTAAGTTTTTTCATTTTCCATAAATATTCTTACTGTATTTCAGAAAAACTTCCACAAAACAATTAAAATAGAAGTCAGTGCAGTGTCATGTTCATATGTGAGTGTTTTAGAGACATCAGTCTTACAAGAAAGAAAACTCATAAAGCAATGAAAATAGTATTAGAATTTTAGTAACAAAGATAACAACAGATTTCATCTTTCTCTGCTATATTTCAATGTACCCTAAAAATCATCATTAAACCACTTTTATATTTTTGGAAAATTTCTAAGTATAAATCCTATAATTTATTGAAGTTGCTATTCTAAATTTTAAAATAATAAAATTTTAAAAAAGAAATATTCAAAAATAGTTAACAGCAGAATTTTAATGTAAAGAGACTGAGCAAAGTCAATTTTAAATTAAATTATCATCCTTGATAGTATGACAAACTCCAGGTTATTTCATATTTAATACATGTAAATATATAGTCTTTATCTGAAATAATTCAGTACCAGGTAGTGAGTTTGGATTTTTAAAGTCATAAGAGAACATAAAATTCTCATGAATCAGTTCACTAAAAGTGAAAACTTACCTGGCCTATTTGCAAATGAATTTCCTTAATAGCATTTGACAAGGATCCTATAATTTCTTTTATGTGAATGAGATGAGTTTGTTCAATATCCTGAAATTTCTGGGTAGCAAATATAAAAAAAAAAATTACACACACACAGATATGTTCTGATATTAAAACACTTTTTTGAAATCATCTCAATACAGCTAGCCAAATTTAACAAGTTACCATTATTATATAATATTTAACAATGCTTTAAAAAGCAGACATTGCTTTGCCAACAAAGTCCATCTAGTCAAAGCTTTGGTTTTTCCAGTAGCCATGAATGGATTTGAGAGTTGGACTATAAAGAAAGCTGAGTGCCAAAGAATTGATGCTTTTGAATTGTGGCGTTGGAGAAGACTCTTGAGAGTCCCTTGGACTGCAAGGATCCAACCAGTCCATCCTAAAGGAGATCAGTCCTGAATATTCATTGGAAGGACTGATGCTGAAGCTGAAACCAATACTTTGGCCACCTGATGTGAAGAACAGACTCATTTGAAAAGATCCTGATACGGGGAAAGAACGAAAGCAGGAGTAGAAGGGGATGACAGAGGATGAGATGGTTGGATGGGATCACTGACTCAATGGACATGAACCTGAGTAAGGTCTGGGAGTCTGTGTTGGACAGGGAAGCCTGGCGTCCTGCAGTCCATGGTGTTGCAACGAGTTGGACACAACTCAGCAACTGAACTGAACTGAACAATGCTTCTAGACAAATGAGTCTAGTTAACATACTGAAATATAACGTCAGAAAAAGTTAACTTTTTCTTGTGCCATTTCACAGGCAAATATGAATTTTTTCAGTATTAGAAGATACCACAAATTAAAATCTATAATCATGGTCAGAAAATTAGGAGGAGACCCAGAAGAGAATAGTGTCAAAAACCAAAGGAGAAGTATTTAAAAAAACTGAAAAACAACTAGCTGGTAAAGCTAAAACTACAGTTTACTTAAGACTTTACAATCTAGCCCAGTGACTTTCAAAATGTCTAATTCTTAAAATGTTAATATATACTCTTCAAAAGAGGTAGTCTATAGTTTAAGAAATCTGTGAAAACGTGTGTATATACTCTATCTCAGCAGTTCTCAACTGAAGGCAAGGATGATTCAGATGACCTGGGGAATGTTTTCAAACTCCAAAACACAGATCCTCCAGGACTACTCAGGAAATGGGCTAGAAAGAGGTAAGAATATTGCTGGGAAAAAAATTCCACGTTATTGTGGTATTTACTTCCCAGGAAGAAAACCAGTGTTATACTTTGCTTCACAAGAAACATATTCAAAACTGAAGTAACTGAGAAATACTAAAGTAACAAAGCTTGTTTTACTCTGCTTAACCCTGTGTCTTCCAAATCTCCTTAACCACACAACCCTTCTTTTCCTCTCTGAGTATCTATTAATATCTCACAGAACAATAGGAAATGCTGAACTAGTCATTTTCAAACAAAAAAAGAAAAAAATACATCTGTCATTTCCACTGCCAAACCTGATTACCCTCTTTCTTGCCAAACGATATCAGGCCTAAGGAGCAGGCCTAGATGTTTGCTATTTTCCCTAGTTTATCAAATTAAATCCCCTCCCCCCATATTAAATGTTCAGTTTCCTTCAGCAGACATCAGAAATCCCTAAGCCAAATGATCATATCCATATCTGTGTAAAGGGTCTGAACTTAAAAAAAAAAATCAATAATGGTGAAATTATAGTTTTGGCAGTAACACAACAAGAGTCCAAAAACTTACCAATTTTATTCGTGAGAAATGATAGAGCTAACATACAGAACTCTTTTGGCTAATTCTGACCAAGTCCAATGAGAATACCAAAACTGCAAGATCCTAAGTTACTCTTAAGAACTGAGGAACAGTTAGCCGGAACATGATTCTACTTTATGTTTCTATTGTAAGAATTCACCCTCAGTTTAAATTTTGGCAACCTGATGAACAAGATATTTTCTCACAGAAAGGAAGTCTCAAATCCAGGAAAGACTGGTCACATAGCCACTAATTTCATATGGATGATTCCTAATTCCAAGAAAACTGTGCACCTTCTTTCTCTTTTGAAACACCAAACCTAAGTCAGATCCTTAATAATTGAGAAGTATCTTGAAGCGTGAAGCCAAACAGAACTTAAAAGCATGATTTAGCTGCAATTTTGAAATTATGCTTTATTTCCGGTGGGAAGATATTGCTAAATATCACAATTCCTCAAAATTAGTGACTACTAAATAAATTCAGTTATTTAGCAAAGGAATATAGTATCAAGTGTTTGAATACAAATGAATTAACTTCCTTAAACAAAACAGATTTTTCTTCCTTGCAGTCAAATTCATTGGGCTCATATTATTGTTACATTAGCTTTTTTATTTTTTTTTTTTTTATTTTTTATTTTTTTTAATTTTTTTATTAGTTGGAGGTGAATTCTACATTAGCTTTTTTAAAAAGTACAATTTTGTCAGCCACTACAGACGAACAATGGGCTGGTTCAAAACTGGGAAAGGAGTGTGACAAGGCTATATGTTGTCACCCTGCCTCAGTACATCATGTGAAATACTGGGCTAGACGAATTACAAGCTGCAATCAAGACAGCCAGAAGAAACATCAAGAACCTCAGATATGCAGATGATACCACTCTAATGCCAGAAAGTGAAGAATTAAAGAGCCCCTGATGTGGGAGAGAGAGGAGAGTCAAAAAGCTGGCTTTGAACTCAACATTCAAAAACCTACGATCATGGCATCCAGTCCCATCACTTCATGGCAAATACATGAGGAAAAAGTGGAAAGAGAGACAGATTTTCTTTTCTTGGGCTCCAAAATCACTGCAGACGGTGACTGCAGCCATGAAATTTAAAGACACTTGCTCCTTGGAAGAAAAGCTGTAACAAATCTAGAGAGCATATTAAAAAGTAGAGACATTACTTTGCCAACAAAGGTCTATCTAGTCAAAGCTATGGTTTCTCCAGTTGTCATATATGGATATGAGAGTTGGATCACAAAGAAGGCTGAGCGCCAAAGAATTGATGCTTTTGAACTGTGGTGTTGGAGAAGACTAGAGAGTCCCTTGGACTGCAAGGAGATCAAACCCGTCCATCCTAAAGGAGATCAACCCTGAACATTCACTGGAAGGACGGATGCTGAAGCTCCAACATTTTGGCCACCTGATGCGAAGAGCCAACTCAATGGAAAAGACCCTCATGCTGAGAATACTGAAGGCAGCAGGAGAAGAGGACAACAGAGGATGAGATGGTTGGATGGCATCACTGACTGCATGGACATGAGTTTGAGCAAGCTCTGGGAGATGGTGAAGGACAGGGAAGCCTGGTGTGCTGCAGTCCATGGGGTCACAAAGAGTCAGATATGACTTAGCGACTGAACACCACCACCACAGATAGATATATATATATATATATATATATAAAAGCACTCTAGTACTAAACTTAATCGGAGGGTGTTACTTAAACAAATCTCAAATTTCCTTGTACTACTCATGTTACTGTTCAAAGTAAACAAAATCTCCCTATTGTTTCAAGTTAAACCAATAGTGGTGAAAAGCCTAAGCACAAAGTCACAATTTTAGTCATGCTTATTCTTAATTCAGGGTTTCCCAGGTGGTTCAGTGGTAAAAAAAAGTCCACCTGCTAGTGCAGGAACCACAGAAGATGCAGGTTCAATCCCTGGATGGGGAAGATCCCCTGAAGGAGGAAATGGCAACCCACCCCAGTATTCTTGCCTGGAAAATTCCATGGACAGAGAAACCTGGCTGACTACAGTCCAAGGGGTTGCAAAAGAGTCAGATATGACTGACTGAGCACACATTCTCAAGTGAAAAAGTCTACATCACAAGTACTCCAAGTCAAGTCTAACTTCTCTCACCCAAGGACTCAATTTCTTCTCACTCTGGGGTGGTCCTGTCACCCAAATTTCATTACTGCTAGACTGACAGACCCCTTTCCCACTGGGGTTAGAGCAACCCGCTTGGCCTGGAATAAAAAGCAGAGAAGCAAAAGAATTCTTTTCCCTTCTAAGTAACCCAAAATAAAGCCTACTACCTATTAAGAAACAAAAGTTAACCTGTTCTAAGGTTATGTGTACATGCTAGAGAGAGAGACAAAGAATGAACACAAGAGAGCACATATTAGCCCAGTATACCACCACCTTTGGAGAAGGTCATGGCACCCACTCCAGTACTCTTGCCTGGAAAATCCCATGGACCGAGGAGCCTGGTGGGCTGCAGTCCATTGGGTCGCACGACTGAGCAACTTCACTTTCACTTTTCACTCTCATGCATTGGAGAAGGAAATGGCAACCCACTCCAGTGTTCTTGCCTGGAGAATCCCAGGGACGGCGGAGCCTGGTGGGCTGCCGACTATGGGGTCGCACAGAGTCAGACACGACTGAAGCGACTTAGCAGCATACCATCACCTTTATTTAAAAGCAGCATGGCTAAACATCTGCTCAAGCAAATTAATTATTCCATCTTGGGATTGGCAAGATAAACAATTAAAATGCCAATCTGAAAAAAAAATGTAATGAGGAAGCAGAAAGAGGGAAGGGAAAAATAAGTGCTGAAAATTCTATATAAGGTAATACATACAAATGAAAACACTGACTTGAACAAATTCTAACTTCTCTTTTTTCAAATTAAATAACTGAAGGCAAGATTTTCACTGACAGAAACTAATCATTCTGATAGAAAATTAATAAATCAATAACTGCCTTATAAACGAGAATTCCTAATGATTTAAAAGATAAAAGAGAACTTGCTGGAGTCCACAATGACCACAGTTGCTACAGAAATTGAAACTTTCTATCTCACTGGAGTTGGAGCCTCATTTAACACAACTAAATCCTTCCTGAAACATTATCACTTCTGAGCTGCCAGGACATTACACTTCCCAGTTTTCTTCCTTCTCTGGCTTCTCCTACTTGGGTTTTAGCATCTCTTCCTCTTCCAAACTGACAATGATGAACCTCTCAGAGTTTGGCCTTAATTCCCCACTCTCTATCCAAAGATGATGTCATTATAGTTTTGTATACTGCCAAGCCCCTATATTATAAAAGCCCTATTCTTTACTCAAAATCTTTGGGACCAAGTGTTTGGGAATTTAAATATTTTGGATTTTTTTGAAATAAAGGTAACATGTTATCATATATGTCATTATACTACCAGTAGGATCTGCAGTGGCATCTGTTTATCAGACACTAAAGGAAAACATTTATATTCAGCCTAAGTAGGATAAAGAGACTAGATATAGCCTCACATCAGATCAAATCAAGTTCCGCTGCCAAATGAATTCTAGAAAAAAAAGGGGGGGATGGTTCAGAGAATTCAGAACTGTCAATAAGGGGCTGGGGGCATTATGTTCAGTCCAGATTACTTAGAGCCTCCAAAACTGCCATTTGCTTTCTTCATTTAAGTATATAGGGATTAATCCCCAATGGTTCAGTGGGTGAAGAATCTGCCTACAATGCAGGAGACCCCCTTCCAACCCCTCAAACGAACAGCTCTTCATCTAGACTTTGCTATTCATCTCCGTCAAACCTGGAAGAGACCTTGAACCCCTTCAGAATTCTTCCATCCACCCTAACCCTGCCACCTCCAAATATATTTTCTCTCCTTCTCCAAGGCCACCACACTGACTCTCATCCTTCCCACTGGACTACGATACTACCTTCCAAACTGGACTCATGATTTTCCTTTGGCCTCACTATAATTCATTCTTAATGAAAGTGTCAAAATTAGCTTTAGAAATGCAGATCATATCACATCGTATCCCTGCATACAGCTCTTCAGTGTCTTTCAACTGCTCTTAGAAGAAAACCTAAGCCCTCACTAGAGCCTGGCCCTTGACTATTTCTTTAACTTCATTTGTAACCACCATCTCTCCTGTTTTAGTATGCATTTTTACTTTCTAGAATGTGAAGCTCTTTTATACATCTCGGTCTTCATAGCCATGGTCCCCAATGCCTGGAATACACATGCCCTAGACTAAGTCTTGTACTGATTCTTCAAGGCTCAATTTTAAATGTTAGTTCTCCAAAAAGGCCTTTCCTAACTCCCTAATCCAAATTTAGTGAAAGCCACTCAGCCATGTCTGACTCTTCGCGACCTCATGGGCTATACAGTCCATGAAATTCTCCAGGCCAGAATACTGGAATGGGTAAGCTGTTCCCTTCTCCAGGGGATCTTCCCAACCCAGGGATTGAACCTAGGTCTCCCACCTTGCAGGAGGATTCTTTACCAACTGAGCCACACAGGAAGCCCAAGAATACTGGAACGGGAAGCCTATCCCTTCTCCAGCGGATCTTCCCAACGCAGGACTCAAACCAGGGTCTCCTGCATTTCAGGTGTTTTCTTTACCAGCTGAGTCACCGGGAGGCCTCTAGTCCAAATTAGGTCATCTCTATCATTCTATCTCATGATCTCATGGAAGCCTGTTCTTTTCCTTTGTAACTTTTATAATAATCTGTAACTTTGTAATTAAGCATATATTTAATGTATACAGTCCTCTATACTGTATACTCCACGTAAAGCACAGAGAATTTGTTTTATTTACATATATACTGTATATATCTAGCATCCAGCACAGTTCCTACAACATGGTAAGATGAATGCATTATGCCTACACACAAGCATGCAAACCCTCTGTTTCTGGGACGTGGCTCATTCAGCACTCCAAGCAAGATGACACCCTAGAATCCAAAAAGTCAGACTCATAAGTCCTTCTTCACACTTAAAGAGTGCCTACCGTGAGCTAGGAACTGTTTTAAATGCAGAGGAAGATAGTAGCAAACAAATCCATCTCTGCTCTCATAGAACTTACTTAATGGTGGAAGACAGACAATAAAATAACATGGGTAGAAGAGCTAGTGTGCGTCACCACATTTCTAGTCCTCTCAGACATGGTGACTAAGAATGCTCTAAGGAGAGGTTTCTCTACCAGCCTCAGTGCCAGAGCCAAGAGCTGACCCATGATGGACAAGAAGCATGCACCTGCTATTGTAATCCACTGAGATCTGTGGGGATTCTCTGTCACCGCAGCATACCCATCCTACCCTGTCTGAAATAGTAAATAAAATTCACGGTGTTAGATGATGACAGGTGCTAAGGAGAAAAACAAAACACGAGGACAGAGGGTAGAAGTTTTAGATATGATTCATAAAAGGCACCCATCTTAAATCTAGGCCTTTAATTAAGGCCTTAAGAATATCAAATTGAATACAATTTATCCCAAGTTAATGGGAGGCAGACTTTTTTAAATTGTCTATTTTCCCTTACTAAAATGGAAGTTCTATGAGAGCAGGAATTCTTGATTGCTTTATTTAACTACTACATCCTCAGCACTGAGTGATTTCCAGTTTTCTTCTTAAGTACAAGTCAATTTTAAAACCCATACATAATTTTCATCATCTACCAATGTCCTCATTTTCTCCAATACTCTTTAAACATTCTCTTCTAGTTGATCTGAATAATCCCTTATGATATTATAACTACTGACTGACCATGATTTTCAATCTCCAAAACAAGAAGTGTATTTTTAAAACAGCATTATTAAAACATTGAGACTGTGCATTTTAACAGTTTCTAATATAAAAAAATTTTATGACAGAAAAAATTATTTATATCAGAAATATATTTAATATAACTTACTGGAATTTATAAACAATAAATACAAATATCCTATTTTATATTTAAAGCCTTAAAAATACCAACCTGAGCTGTTTCTGTCATTTTCTGTTCAAAATCTGCTTTTGCTAATGCATATTTTTCCACATAGAGTTTGTAAGTATCTGTAGCTTTCTTAGATTTAACAGCTGCCTGTAACAAAACAAAAACATTTAGAATTACACAAAATAGCTTTACTTTCCTTAAAAAAAAAAAGTGCATTTTAAGAGATGAGGCCTATGTTGAGCTCAAGATGATATAAACTAACTTTAATACCTTTTTTCAAGTCTTATTAGTATTTTTTGTTATGGTCACACAATGATGTAGAAATTAAATCCTAATTCTCTTGTCCAATGGAATGTGCTTTTCAAAGTTAAAATACTTTCATTTATAACCCAGAGGAAGATCACACAACCACATTATAACAGTACAATGTTACTAAAAATTCAACAATCAAGAGTGTGACAATACCAGCAGAATATGCTGAGTCTTCTTCCTTCCTCCCAGAACAAACAGATACTCCATTTAAGGTCTGATCAGTGACTATAAAGCTAGCACGAAAGTTGAAAAAAAAATCAATTTTCCTTGATGTTGCTCAATTTTTTTTACACTTTGAAAAGTCAATAGTTTGTTTTAATCATTGCCTATTTTTCAAGATTTCTATTTTGTAATTGCTACTGTATTATAATAGTTTTAATTTTATCAAAGTTACTTTTTCAACAAAAACTTAATAACATATTAAATATTAGACACTAAGGAATATGAAGACAAATTATATAGGAATCTTTTCCTCAGAGAGTTCATAAAAGAAGTATAACCTATACAAAAAAGGCTAGAAATTGGTAGAAAGTAACCAGTAGATTGGGGCAGACATGTGGCTAGGAAGAAATTTGATTATTCTCAAAAGACTGCTCAATTTGGATACAGGAAGTTTGAAGGCAAGGGGTGTTGGAGTAAGTAAGAGTTTAAATATCAAAAAATAAAAGAGAGAAGCTATAGCATTTCAAGATAAAAGATCTCCACTTTCTTGGTGTGATAAAAGGTGGTCTGCTATGAGTGAAGAAGAGAAGGCTGAGTTGGAAACTTCAGAATAAAGTTTCAAACCATGGTTATGGAGGATGCAACTGGTAATAATTACAGGAGTAAGTATTACAAACAGCCACTGAGTGCTAAGCTGCAAAACCTGGAATTTGTGCACAGATAATCAGAACCATAGGTAACTATTTCCAGCTATGTTCAGGAGTCTAAAAATAAGTATTAGAAACTAATCTAATAAGTATTAGAAACACAAAGTTGGGTTTACCTGGAGGTTGGGAATGGCAAGAGATGCACAGTTCTTGATCCTAAAAAAGTAACTCTGCACTGTCTTGAAAATTTTACTGCATATATTATATTAAACGCATATGCTCTATCCTTGCTGGCCTTTATAAACAAAGAATATACAATGCCACTTTATCTTGCAGTGTATCAAAACTATATCTTGTATCAAAACTGAATGCGGTTTCCATTCATGGCCTGGCAACGAAGATCCCACATGCCAGGGAACACCCAAGTCCAATGCTCTAGAGCCCGTGCACCACAATGGCGGAGCCCGCACGCTGCAGTGAAGTCCCCGCGTGATGCAATGAGGATTCCACATGCCACAACTAGGACTCGGTGAAGCCAAATAAATTACAACACATAAGTCAATGGGAAATTGGGACAGAAGACATTATGCTTTAAAAGTAATAGCTATGTTTCTTCTCATAATTAAAAGACTGGTTCCAATAGATTATCTAGTGATAATGAAAGAAATCCTGTATTTGATCATTTCCTTAGCATTATAAATAAATTTACTGATATACTACTGGACATAATTCTGTTTCAGGGTCTATATAATTTTCCCAGTAAAATCTTATGAATCAAAAGTATACATAAAAAATAAGTACATTGTCATAGTCCACAAATACGAGTAACTTCTAAATGGCGCTTTATTAAAAGGTTTGTAAATGAACACGAGACGCATACGATGTCATAATAGTATTTCTTTTCAAGTTCACACACACATAAAATAGTTCAAAGATCTATGTTTTTAAAAAAATCTACATTCATGGTAATAAAGAGCTTATTACAGGCCAAAATATTTACTTAGGCTTGGATTTAACTACATATAAATCAGAGACCCACTAACACTTCTACTGTGACAAGCAACGATATCGCCTCTTGAGCAGAACAATTAGAAAAAAGCACTGCTTTCTCTTCTTTTTGTTGATTCAGAAGATTTAAATCATTCTTTTTTCAGTAGTTATGCTTAATGTTCATACTTGACTACTACTAATTCTAATATACCATTAATTGTAAAACACACCATTATTTTGTATACCACTCAAACAGAAAAACACTGTCAATTAAACCATGAAACAATGCTTTCTTATCACTTAAAATTTTTATTTTAGACTTACTATAAAAGTTCTTTTAGACTTACTTGGAGGTAGATTTTTATTCTTGTGTGATAAAAATAAAAAAGAAAGCAAAATGAACTGTTTGAGATACTCCTAAATCTTTTTTCACATTCAGATTCTGACTCTTCTCAATTACTTCCAAATCAGGGACTGCTAAGATCTGTTTTTCCCCCCACATATTATAATCTTCAAAGTCACCAAGAATATTACTGACAAAGAATATCTTAAAAGTGCTGCACTACCATCTTCAGATTTTCTTCCAAACAGTGGTGTTCACATTTTCCTGATTTCACCAGGTCTCAACAAAAGGTTTTCAAACAACAATCAGAACTATTCCTTCCTCAATGGTCTTAAAGTGGCCTGTTAATTGAAACAAGTGTTGCAACTGTCCAGTCATGCTAGCAGGTACGTAACAACCAAGCTCCCAGAGGCAGTGAGCCTACAAGACAAATGCCACCTTCCCACGGTGACTGTAATAACATCACCATCTGAAGATGCATTCCAATTTCAGAGATGTGAGGAAAAAGATATACCTGGCAACTTTTAATGTTGTCTTTTTTTTCTGGTGTCTCAGTCTGAATTATCTTTATTTAACCTGCTTAATACCGAGGATGTATTTACGATCTAATTCTTTAATTTCTTTAATTCTGAAAAAATTCTGATCTGTTAACTCTTTAAATATTACCTGTTTATCATCCTCTCCAATTTTTCTAAAATCCACAGCAGACGATGTGGATTTACTCTCTGCATATGTCATGGATAAGTTCCCAAATTCAGTCTTTCATTGTATCAACTCTAAAGTTTATCTTCTCTAATACTTTTTTAAAATTTCAGTAACTATATATTTCATTGCCAAGTTTTCTAGTTAGCTGTTTTCCCATCTAGTTCTTGTTTCATTATGTCTCTCTTAACTTCTTTAATATAAGTTTATGCATCTCTGAACATCCTCAACATATATGAATGTTTGTGATCATCTGTTTAATAAATCTAAATTTTATCTGAACTGAATTCTTCTCCTAGTTGTTAAATTTATTGCCACCTGTCTGAACAAAGATATCCCCTCCTTTTCCAAAGTTTGTCTTATGCCACTTTGCTTTTACTAATGAATTACATTTGTACCTGTCTTCACAAACTGGAAAAAAATCCAGAGAGGATTTTCACTTTTACAAAAAAAAAAAAAAAGGTGAAAAGAAAAATAGTACTCAGTGTTTGCTTTGCAGGAGCCATTATGAAGGGAGCACACACCCTGAGACCAGTGAGAGTGGTCCAAGCTCCTTTCCAGGATCTACACTTAGCATCTCAGCATTGGTCTCCACAGCTCTGAACTGTTTCTGTAAGCAGCTGTGCTTTAACTCAATTTCCTTCATATGTTCATTAGCAAGATGTGTCCTAAGGCAATTGCTTCTCTGCTTATGCCATTTTGGTTCATATAAGTTTTCACAGAAAGAATCCACTGTTGTACAGCAGGGGAAAGCTATATGAGATTTCTTAAGATGTACTCTAAAAGTGTGGTTGTTTGCTCATTTCAAGTGTGAGGTTTCTTTTTTTTTCCTCTCTCTTCTCCCTGTCCCTCTATCAGTGATACTGGACAACTCTATAGAATACAAGGTAAACATCACCTCCTAGAACTGTGTTGTAGTGATCAGTGATACTGGACAACTCTACGGAATACAAGGTAAACATCACCTCCTAGAATTGTATTGTATTTAATCATTTATGCTCACCCATCCCCATCTAGCAGTTTCAGGTTATCTCCTGCCAGCCCTCCAAGGTTCCAATTTACTATCAGTCTTACAAAGGCAGCTTTTAATTACTTCCCTGGAAGAATATTGAGGATATGATCAAAATACTCATTATCAGGCCAAACCCTTGGTCTGATTGCCACTCAGAACTGTGTCCATTAAGCCCCAACTTCCAATAATGCTTTAGCCCTTCAGTAGCACAAGTCTTTTTTTTTTTATTTTTTGCTATTTGTAGCTTTACCGAGTGGGGTTCCTTGTGGCTTCACCTCAAGTGGGGAATATTTAGTCCCCTATACCATACAAGAGCTAAATTCCACTGCCTAACTTAGGACTTTCGGTCCAATAAGCCTGCATAATCAATCTTGACACATGCCTTTGAGTTTCTATTCCATTTCTAGTTCATTAAGAATAACATTCTTCTTCTGGGACCATGTTTTTTGCTTTACTTTTTCTATTTTATTCTTAACTGCTGTGTCTGAAATGAAGAGTGTTTGAAATTTTTGCTTTCTCTTTTTCTATTTTATTCTTAACTGCTGTGTCTGAAATGAAGAGTGTTTGAAATCATGAATTTGCTGTGCCTCATTTTTTTATCCCCTTCCAATTTTTATTTATTGCACTACACTAAAGGAAACATAATACCCCAAATTCCATTGTCTGTTTTGATTCTTCCAGATTTCCAGTTTTTGCCCATGTATATACAATTTTATAATTATTGTAATTGCAAGATAGTTACTTTTTTTTTTTTACTGGATATTTCAAGTACTCTACAAAGTTTTCAAAATTATCACTCCCTATGACTGATTCCTAAATGATAATATACCACATCAAACAACTGGATGGTTAAACTGTTTTGAAAGGGGAAAAAAAAATCTACTTTCAATCAAGATGAGAGTGAGGGAAAGCACTGTGGTTTACCACAATGCTAGATACATGGGCTCAAAATCAGCAATAAATCACCCACAACATATATTTATAGCTTACCCTCAAGTATCTATTGCCTTGCTAAATATACCAAAGTCTTGCTTTAAAATTTTTTTTTACCTTATTACTAAATCTTATACCAAGGACTATCTCATCAATTATCTTATACAAATATCCTACAAATGTGTCACTGATATAAAGTAATCATCCCTTTTCATGTATTTGCTAAACGACTTACCATACACAATATATTTTGCAAACCTACTTCTGTTTCACTTAGGAAAATCATTAACACTCAGGCACAGTGACTTTCATCTTTAACATGAGATCACTCTTGAGTGTTTAAAGATTAAATGCAGTCTTGTATTTGAAAACGCTTTGGAAACACAGAGGCATTATTTTTATTACAATTACCTTTTCTATTTCTCTCTGTGTAGCTCCTTCCTTTTTCAAACGTTCCTGTTCTACACACTTGGCGTTGTAATTTTCCTTGGATTTCTGGAGGGCCTGAGTTATGCTCTGAATGGCTTGAACAGCTTCCAGAGTTCCTGCAACTTCTTCTTTAGTCTGTTAGGTATGAAACGATTCATCAAAATGACAGAACTACAAAGTATTCAATATCTGACTAACCAATTCAATGATTAACAAAACTGATACCTTTTTATGCGATTTTACTTGTTCTTCTCCGTACTTTTGAACTTCCTTTATTAATTCTTGTAATTTTCTAACAAGATCCAAGTGACAATTTGCTAATTTCTCTGTAGATGTTTTGAATACATCCCATACTGGTGCAAATGTTCTAAAGTGAAGAAAACATGGGAATAGTTTACTAAAAGGAAAAAAAAGTTTAAAGCTCCAAAACAGAACCACTGAAACTAACGGGCAGAAGATGAGATTAAATTAAATCACAGATGAAATGATTGAAGGCCTGATCTTGATTTTTTAGGCCTCCGTTAATTATTTAAAATATTTTTATACCTCAGATACACAGAAATGACTTAATTCATATCACAGGTCTGGCCATGACCCTCTCTTAATTGTAACATGTCATTTTCTGAGTTGATTTGGTTATTTAGATTTTTCTCAGAAGCCTTTCTAATCACTGTCTGTTTAAAACTAATCTATTATCAAATCTCAATTTTAGATCCTTTAGTGCTCCATTTAAAAAACTTCACTGAAAATAAAAGCCCCTGGAAATTCCCTGGCAATCCAATGGTTAGGACTCCACACTTCCAATGTGGAGGGCACAGGTTGAACCCCTGGTCAAGGAACTAAGATCCCATAAGCCATGCAGTGTGGCCAAATAAACAAATAAAATCAAAAAATAAAAACTCTTCTGAATTGAAACGTGCAAAAGTTAAATCTGCACAAGATTTTTTAAATGTCTTCATCATTAAAGTTTATTTAAGAATTATTTTAAAACTGTTCTCTGAAACTTTGTTTCAGATTTTACCCATGTACTTCAACAAACACTAGACAGTCCCCTTTCTACTACACTTGGTACAGGACGTATGACATTTTTCTATCATTTTTTCTCAACATTGAGAATTTAATATTTTTAGCAGGTTCAAGTACTTCCAAGAATTACTACACTGTAATATCTTGGATAATACTTAGTATGCCAAAGGTCAGTTTAAACTAATTTAGTCAGTAGAGAATGACAGAAGAATAATTTTATCCTATGCTTTCCTCAGGTACTTTGTCAGATATTTTCAACAGCACGTGCCTTGCTCTCTGAGAAAACAAAGAGTAGCAATGAATCACTAAGGCAAGAAGCTAGAGAAAGAAATTACTCATCCTAATATGTACTCTTTACCAGTTGCCATGTTTCTTAGCCAGCAAGAAAGCTAACTAACACAATCATTTTAAGCAGTAACAATAATGTTCAAGGAGGATAAATACTTAAATAGGACTGTTCTGATTAGATCTTACTTCCCACTTTAGAATCTAATCAGCACTGAAACTGGCAAGTAATTAGATGGAAAATTTCAAGAGAAAAAAGGACACCTGAAAAGTATCCACTCACAACAGCACCAAAACACATGTATATCACTTCAAGTAAACCTGATACCTGATGGTCTAGATTTCACAGAACAGATGAGAGTACCCCTTTACTTTAACCGAGGATTATTTACACTGAAAGGAGGTTCAGCGTAAGATTTCTTTAAGGAATTACAACCGTTCCATTTCATAAAGGTTGATACACACAACTTTTTCCTGGCCAGGTAATACACAATAACATACAATAAGCACTAAGAAATGAAACTAATGAATCCAAAATATGTTTAAATGCAACTAAATTCAGAAAGATAAAATTCAATTTCAGTAATATTTAAAATCTTTATAATCTTAAGTAACAACACTAACAGAAAAAATGAAATATCATCTATTATTCATGAAAGGCATACATTTCAAAGACAGAAATGTTGTCAATAACTTTATTAGGAAACATATGCTTTTTTCTACCTCCCACCTGGTAACTAAAAATAAGGCAGAATTTCCTAGATTAAAACTATGGCCTCATGCAAAGTGAACTAAGACAAGTATCATACAATATTACTCATATATGGAATATAAAAAAAAAGAATGGCACAAATGAACTTATTTCAAAACAGTAGTAGAGTCGCAGATATGGAAAACAAACTCACAGCGACCAGGAAAAGGGGGAGGAGGGATAAACTGTGAGGCAGGGACTGACACATACACACCACCATATATAAAATGTAACAGTAACCTGCTGTATATCACAGGGAACTCTACTCAACACTCTGTTAATGGCCTACATGGGAAAAGAATCTTAAAAAACAAACAAGAAACACAAGCAGAGTCACAGATGTAGAAAACAGACAAACTTCTGGTTCCCAAGGGGCGGGGGAGGATGGACTGGGCGACTGGGATGGACACACACATCCTACTCTATATGAAACAGGTGACTGGTAAGCACCCGCGCTACACGCACAGCACAGGAGCGCTACTCAACACTCTGTAATGGCCTCCATGGGAAAGGAAATTTTAAAAAGACTGAGTGTGTGTGTGTATATATATATGGATAACTGATTCACTCTGCTGTACAACTGAAACTAACACAACACTGTAAATCAACTATACTCCAATAAAAATTGTTTTAAAATATTATTTCTAAAATATCAATCATTCAGGAAACCTAAAAGAGTGAGTGTACGAAAGAAAACAATTTGTTATATATATGTAAAAAAAAGGCCAATTGGTTAAAGCTAGTTTCTATTATTCCAGTTATTTTCTGGCCCCTCTACTGCAGTCAATAAAGAAGAAATTATCTTTAGAAGAGGCAATGTCTACATGGAGGAGTTAAAAAGAGGAGGCTGAGAAAAAAATGAGGAGAGAGATGGAAAAAGAAGGAAGAATGAAGTGGCATGGGAAGAACCAATAATTGCAGGACAACTGGGAGGAAAAAACAAACATAGCCATCAACTACCAGTCTCCACTCTCCTCCAGGTGAAAACAAAACTGCAGAAGATCCTCTTGGCTGTGGCTGTTAACACTTACATAATTGACAGGGTCACCACCCTGAGGATGAACTAACAGCCCTACTCCCCTTGATGTGGGCTACAAACTAGGAAGACTTCTGTTTAAACTCGTTCAACCACACTAGAGAATACTTTCATAGAACAGTCATTCTTAACCAGCTTTTTAGATCATAAGAACCATATGTGAATCTGATAACTGGTATCAGTTCATTTCAGCCGCTCATTCATGTCTGACTCTTTGCGACTCCATGAACCACAGCATGCCAGGCCTCCCTGTCCATCACCAACTCCTGGAGACCACCCAAACCTATGTCCATTGGGTCGGTGATGCCATCCAACCATCTCATCCTCTGTCATCCCCTTCTCCTTCCACCTTCAATCTTTCCCAGCATCAGGGTCTTTTCAAATTAGTCAGCTCTTCACATCAGGTGGCCAAAGTATTGGAGTTTCAGCTTCAACATCAGTCCTTCCGATGAACACCCAGGACTGATTTCCTTTAGGATGGTCTAGTTGGATCTCCTTGCAGTCCAAGGGACTCTCCAGAGTCTTCTCCAACACCACAGGTCAAAGGCATCAATTCTTCAGCACTCAGCTTTCTTTATAGTCCAACTCTCACATCCCTACAGGACCAAGGAAAAACCATGGCCTTATTTCGGACCTTTGCTGACAAAGCAATATCGTTCCTTCTTAATATGCTGTCTAGGTTGGTCATAAATTTCCTTCCAAGGAGTTTAAGTGTCTTTTAATTTCATGGCTGCAATCACCATCTGCAGTGATTTTGGAGCCCAAAAAATAAAGTCAGCCACTGTCTCCCCATCTATTTGCCATGAAGTGATGGGACCAGATGCCATGATCTTAGTTTTCTGAATGTTGAGCTTTAAGCCAACCTTTTCACTCTCCTCTTTCACCTTCATCAAGAGGTTCTTTAGTTCTTCTTCACTTTCTGCCATAAGGGTGGTGTCATCTGCATATCTGAGGTTATTGATATTTCTCCCAGCAATCTTGATTCCAGCTTGTGCTTCATCCAGCCCAGCGTTTCTCATGATGTACTCTGCATATAAGTTAAATAAGCAGGGTGACAACATACAGCTTTGACGTACTCCTTTTCCTACCAGTCTGTTGTCCCATGTCCAATTCTAACTGTTGCTTCCTGATGTGCACACAGGTTTCTCAAGAGGCAGGTCAGGTGGTCTGGTATTCCCATGTCTTTCAGAATTTTCCAGTTTATTGTGACCCACACAGTCAAAGGCTTTGGCATAGTCAATAAAGCAGAAACAGATGTTTTTCTGGCATTCTCTTGCTTTTTCTATGATCCAGCAGATGTTGGCAATTTGATCTCTGGTTCCTCTGCCTTTTCTAAAACCAGTTTGAACATCTGGAAGTTCACAGTTCAGTGATAACTGGTATATAACCCTTCATCAGAAATATGGATTAACACCTACACAAAATCTTATATAAAATTTCAGGGGAATCATAGATTCATCAGAATCCCAGATGAACAGGAATCTTTTACTGAGTATCACTGTAAAAATCTTTATACTAAGTAAATATAAGACTATTTTAACATCTTAGTTAAAATATAGTATCTCCCCAAATTTTAGACAAGGAAACCAGATTCCTTCAGCCCAGCGTTTCTCATGATTCCTCATGATTTCTCAGTATTCTTTCCAGACTTGTTATTATTCAAATTACACAATTACTCTTTCCAGAGTTGTTATGGCTATAAGTATACCTCATTTAAAATATATTCTTATTAATAATATTCATTTTTCAAAGAAAACATTTCCTGAGCACATATTTTTAAAAGGAAAATTTAAAGGTAGTCTATAAAATCCTAACTGACATTTCTAATGCATTTAATCACTTCAATAAAATTTATATTAAGTGAGTTTTTAAAGACCACTGTTCAACAGAATGTAAATGAACTTACAGAAAACCAGAATAAGGTGCATAACACATAACGTTTATAATCCCAAAATTATACTACTGAAAGACTATGTAGTTTAATAAAGTGGAAAAAGTAAATTTCATTTACTTTGCATTAACTAATTCAGCAAATTCAGCTGTATTTTCTATTAAGTCAAGAATATATTCATATAGGCATATTTTAAACAAATAATTATATATTTTATATTTATGAACTATTACATCTTTAATGGAAACCTATTATTCTCAAAAACTTTGGCTAAATCAACACTGAAAGAGCAGTTCAAAGAAGTTAACTCACCCATGTTGTGAATAATTGCTTGCAGATTTTGCTAGCTTTGTCATTGACCTGGAGTACGCCTCTTCTATTGTAGCTCTGTTAAATCAAACATCCATATTTTAAGAGCTCTTGCTTAATGACCAAACACAGAAAATACAAAATAATTACAACTGCAGAAATAAACAGATAATACAAAGTATATGTTAAAAATAAGCAGGTATGTGGTCATGAATTTCTGATCTTTCTTTAAATGCCCCATGTGCACATCTATCTAAAGAACTTGTCTGGTATAATACTAAAATAATGTATGTCACCAAGAAACTTCAGTATAAAGTCACTCTTTTTTATTAGTACCAATGGTTATGTGAACAGGAAGTACAAAAGTACTGCTGCCTATATTCTCTCTATACATACAAACTGATGCAGTATGAAAATCTTTTGTGTTTATTATTAACACTGTGATTTCATGATTACACACACTTAGAATATGAGATTGATGACAGTCATCTGCACAAGACTATTAGCAAGTCTGAGATCCTGAACTTCAAGTTCTTAATCTAGTCTGTGATTAGAGCTAAAACACTAACAAATAAATATTTCACATTATACTGTTGTGTTTTACATACTATTATTCAGCGTACAGAATTTTATGACAAAAAAATCGGAGCCAAAGCCATTAAATATGGAATAGAAAAGAAATGTTCCCACAGGCACACAACTTACAAATGAAAAATGTGATGCTGTCTTCGCCTTTCCAACTCTACAAAAGTTAAGTTCTATCTTACGTCTCCCATAATTACCCTATCCTTTCTCAATCTGTGCCACCCTTAACAGAGGAAGTCTACAACCACCACTGCCTTCCATTTATTTACTTTGATAGGTTCAACTAACATTGTTTTTAATGCACAAATTCAGATCGACACCCTGCTCTTGAATCAAATCATCTGTTTAGTATCTAAATGCCTCAAGCATAACTCTACCTAGAATTTTAGTCACCTCAAACTCAGAATATCCAAAATAAGCTTACCTCCAAACTCTTCCCCAAACCCAACCCTACAAAAACTCTTTTTAAAAAAAGGAACTATTAACAGTAACCACCTCTCATTGACAGCACTGTGATTTTTTTCTGCTCCTTTAAACTTCTATGTGTCTTTTTAATATACTGTATTACAAGAGTAGTACTTTGATAATTTTTTAAAAGTTAATACAGAAATAATATATCAGTGAATAAGTTAAACAGGAAGGAAAAATAGTTCAATTTCCAGTAACAGCAAATTGATCTAAAAACCTTCCAATGAGAAAGGAGAAAAGTAGGGAGGAGCCAAGATGGCGGAGGACCAGGGAGACCACTTTCTCTCCTACAAATTCATTGAAAGAACAATTGAACGCAGAGCAAACTTCACAAAACATCTTCTGATCGCTAGCTGAGGTCATCAGGCGCCCAGAAAAGCAGCCCATTGTCTTTGAAAGGAGGTAGGACAAAATATAAAAGATAAAAAGAGAGACAAAAGAGCTAGGGACAGAGATCCGTTCCAGGAAGGGAGTCTTGATAGAGGAAGTTTCCAGACACCAGGAAACCCTCGCACTGGCGGGTCTGGGGGAAGTTTTTAAATCTCGGAGAAAGGAGAAAAGTAGAAGTGGGAGGTATGCCTAAAAGGCATCCGAGAACTAAAGACCAGTTAAGAATCAGCAAGCCAAGATCCAAGAGAAGGATACCCAGAGAGAAACATATATAGGGCAGCTTTTCCCTGGGGGCAGCTAAGACTGAGAAATGGAGCAAAGCCTCACAGTGTAAGGGATATAAAACTAGCTTCAGACTTGCCCCAGGTGGGAAGCGTGAGAAAATCCATATCCTTTAAATTGAGATCCAAAGAGTAAGCATAAGGAGTTAAGGATGAACCTAAGTAGGCAAGATCTCAAAGTGACTACACACTCTTATCTTTTCAAACTCTTGATACTGGACCCTGCATGGTTGTCTTAAACACTTTCAAACCACCACCAGGCACATAAAGAAACAAGATAAGATGAACAATCAGCAGAAACAAATTTAACAATCTTCCAAATGTTAATATTATAAAGCTCAGACTTTATGAGTTTATGTATCATAAAAATATAAATTCTGCATCTGAAAAATACAATAACCAAAATTAATATCTCAACGGATGCAGTTAAACTGTAGATTTAATACACTATAGTGTGTGTTAGTCACTCAGTCGTGTCTGACTCTTTGTGACCCCATGGACTAAAGTCCACCAGGCTCCTCTGTCCATGGGATTCTCCAGGCAAGAATACTGGAGTGGGTTGCCATTTCCAACCTCCAATACACTGTAGTGAGAACTGGTAAACTAGAGAGAGGTGAGAAGGATCTATTCTGGTTTAAAGCTCAGTGAAACATAAACTAATACAATATTGTAAATCAACTACAATCCAACAAAAATTAATTTTAAAATAAGAAAAGCTCAATGAAACAAAAGACTGGGAAACAGAAAAGAAAAATTTTTAAAAAGGACAATGCAAAAATATCTGACATGTAAGAGAAAGTAAGAATGGGTCAGAAGAACTATCTACAAGAGATAATGCTGACAAATTTTCCAAAACTGATAAAAGCTATCAAACCACAGGTTCAAGTTAGCCCACCAAATCCTAAGAGGACAAATAAAAAGATATGTACACATAAATAAAAATAAAAAGATTAAGTCACATCACAGTAAAACTGGGGAAGGTCAAAGACAGAAAATCTAAAAGCAGCTAAACCCTTCCCACCATCAAATGTTACCTTCAAAGGAACAATAATTAGACTGACAGCTAACATCTGAACAGTAAACAATGCAATAATCTTTGAAGATTTTTTTTTAATTAGTAAAATGCAAAAACCATAAAACTCCTGGAAGACAACATAGGAGAAAACTTAGATGACCTTGGCTATGGTGATGTCTTTTTAGATAAATCACTAAAGACACAATTTATGCAAGAATTCATTGATAAGTTGGACTTCATTAAAATAAAAACCAGCTCTGTGAAAGATGATGTCAAGAAAATAAGAGGACAAGCCACAGACTGGGATAAACTATTTGCAAAAGAATGAGAAAAAAAATAAAAATGTTATCCCAAATATATTGTTGACTCTTAAAGCTCAACAGTAAGAAAACAACCTGATTTAAAAATGTACCAAAAACCTTAAGAGACACCTCACCAAAGATAATATACAGATGACAGATAAGCATATGAAAAGATGCTCTACATCATATGTCATCAGGGAAATGTAAATTAAAACAAGATACCACTATGTATCTATTAGAATGGCCACAGTCTAGAACACTGACAACAGCAAGGATGTGGAGCAACAGAAATTCTCTCTCATTGCTGGTGAGAATGCAAAATAATATAGCCACTTCACAAGCCTCTTACCTCACAATCTAGCAATTGTATTCTCTGCTATATACTCAGAGGAGTTGAAAACTTACGTTCATGCACAAGAATGGTTACAGTAGGTTTGCTCGTAACTGAAAAGCAACCAAGATGTCAAAACTGAAAAGCAACCAAGATGTCTGTCCTTCAGTAGAACAGATAGAAAGGATAAATGAATAAATAATTCACATCCAGACAGTGGGATATTATTCAGCATATTACTAAGTGAAAAAAGCCAACCTAAAAATGCTATTATTACATACTGTATGGTTCCAACTACAGTTGACCTCTGAGCACCACAGGTGTGAATTGTGTGGGACCACTTATACACAGATTACTAAATGATCCACAACTGTTTGAATCCATGGATACAAAATTGCAGATATCAAGTATCCACTGTAAAAAGATACACGATATTCAACTACACAGAGGGTTGGCACCCCTAATCTCTGTGCTATTTAAGAGTCAACTACAAAATGACATTCTCAAAAAGGCAAAACTATGGAAACATTAAAACAGAACACAAAGGGTTCTAGAGAAGTGAAAATACTCCGCAGAATATTATAATGAACGGTATATGTCATCATACATTGACCAACCCATAGAATGTATAACACCAAAGATTGAACCCCAAGGTCAACTACGGATTTTGGATGATTGTGATGTTATCAATGTAGATTCATTCTTGGTTAAAAAAAAAAAGTATCATTCTGATGAGTAATGTTGATAACGGGACAGGGGGACAGGGACACACAGGAAACCTCCTTTCAATTTCAGCTTCCCTGGTGGCTCAGTCAGTAAAGAATCTGCCTGCAATGCAGGAGACCCAGGTTCGATTCCTGGGTCAGGAAGATCCCCTGGAGAAGGAAATGGAAACGCATTCCAGTATTCTTCCCTGGAGAATTCCATGGACAGAGGAGCCTGGCTATCAATTTTGTTTTAAATCTAAAACTGCTACTAAAAAATAACAAAAAAAAAATCTTTCAACTAGAATACTATACCCAGCAAGAATACAAATGAAAGTAAACCCTTAATAAAATAATGGATCTAGGTGATGAGCATCAATGGCTACTAACATCACAAAAGAGATTAAACCAAAATATTATATGTCTTTGATGGAAGTATACATATTGCCAATGAAGTATTCTCATCAAAATATTGAACTCAATTTGATTCAGTTGCTACATTTTATTCTATTACATGTTTTTCTTCTCTCACCTTAGAATAGCCTTGTTTTTTAGTGGTTATCCTAGAGATTGTAACATACTTCCTTGATGTATTAATTTCTAGTAATAATTGGTACTTATATGATCTTCCTGAAAACGCAGGAACCTGAGAACACTACCATCTCCTGACTTATATGCTTTATATTCCATTAGTGAGTATGTGTGCTTGATTTTTTACTCTGGAAATTAAAAGTTTTCTATTTTTAAGACACTTTTTATTGTGTAAACGTACACTTATATGCCATTTTTGTGTGTGTTTCTTTAGATTTTTATTATAAACCACTAAGTAATGAACTGGAATATAGTTTCAACAGTTTTTAGTATTTTCACAATTTTGTTTAAAACAGTTCTCTGACATCAAATTACTACCTGTCCACAGACACTTATGTGTAAGTGTCCACAGACACTTATGCATGTATCTCTTAACAGCTAATGATTTAGAGGACAATAATATTACCCAGCTAACAAAATTAATAATTAAATATTTTTAATGTCTAGTTTATTTGTTCAAGCCAAGTGGTTATGTTTTTCATATGTTTTGTTTAATCATTTTTCTGGGCTCCAAGATCACTGCAGATGGTGACTGCAGCCATGAAATTAAAAGACAGTTACTCCTTGGAAGGAAAGTTATGACCAACCTAGACAGCATATTAAAAAGCACAGACATTACTTTGCCAACAAAAGTCCATCTAGTCAAGGCTATGGTTTTTCCAGTGGTCATGAATGGATGTGAGAGTTGGACTATAAAGAAAAATGAGAACAGAAGAATTGATGCTTTTGAACTGTGGTGTTGGAGAAGACTCTGGAGAGTCCCTTGGACTGCAAGGAGATCCAACCAGTCCATCCTAAAGGAGATCAGTCCTGGGTGTTCATTGAAAGGACTGATGCTGAAGCTGAAACTCCAATACTTTGGCCACCTGATGCGAAGAACTGACTAATTTGAAAAGACCCTGATGCTGGGGAAGATTGAGGGCAGGAGGAGAAGGGGATGACAGAGCATGAGATGGTTGGATGGCATCATCAACTCGATGGACATGGGTTTGGGTAAACTCCGGGAGTTGGTGATGGACAGGGAGGCCTGGTGTGCTGCAGTTCATGGGGCTGCAAGGAGTCGGACATGACTGAGCAACTGAACTGAAGTGAACTGAACGGACTAAACGATCCAATTAAAGAATAAAGATTGTGAAAATAGCTTTAAAAACAAACGAGAAACACATCTACACCACAACAATACAGGTAACAAAAAATATATAAATATCATGCAAATACTAACTAAATGCAAACAGATGAAACTTTAAATAAAGATGACGTCAACACAAAGAAACACTGCTAGATATAAAATAGGACACTTTAGAATGAATTTTTTTAAAAAGTTCAATTTACCTGAAGATGTACCAGTTCTAAATTTCTATCCATATGGCCCCAAATATACAAAGCAGAAAGTGGCAGAACTACATAGATGAACATTCATAATCTACATATGAGACTTTCAAAACAGCTCTTTAAGAAACTGATAAAATGAGCAGGATTAAAAAACAAAAAACAATGAGAATATATTAGAATTGGAACAGCAGAATTCACAAATTTACCATAATATATAGAGAACTTGATATCCAGCAAATGCAAAATACTTTCAGGTAGGTAAAAATATTTACTAAAATTGACTCTATCCTGGTCCATAAAATCAAGTGTCAACAAATTTCAAAACACTGAAATCATATAGAATATGTTCTCTAACCACAATGCAATTAAGCTTGAAAAAAAGAAAAAAAAATCTTTAAAAATGAACACATATTTGGAAATTAAGAAATACACATCTGAATAACCCAGAGAGGCAAGAAAGAAAATACAATGAAACTTTAAAAATATATTTAAACAAAGTACAATGAAAATCCTATTTCTCAAAAATAATGGAGTACAACAAAAGCAAGGCTTGAGGGAAATATATAGAATTAAATGAAAATATCAGAAAAAAGTTGAAAATTATTAAGTTAAGCATCCATCCCCCAAAACTTAGCAAAAGAACAGCAACTTGAACACAAAGTTTAAGGAAATATAGAAGTTAACAAAACAGAAAATAAATATATAAAAAGAGATCAACAAAGTTAATAACTAGTTCTTCATAAAAACTATTAAAACCAACAAACATCCAATGAGATTGATCATGAAAAAAGGTAGAAGACACAAATAACCAGTATTGGGAATAAAAAGTAAGACATCAGTACAGATCCTGTAGACAATTTTAAAAGTTCACTAAAGAATATTAAGAAAAACTTTTTGCCAATATATTTGAAAATTTACATAAAGGAAAACTCCTTAAAAAACAACTTACCAAACTCAATATCTGAATAGTCCTGTAACTATTTAAAAAATTAAATATATTATTTAAAACTTTCCTACAAAGACAATTTCAAGACCAGGTGGTTTTACCAGCGAATTCTATAAAACACGTAAGGAAAAAAAAAAAAAAAACACGTAAGGAAGAAACTATAATCTTCCACAAACTTTTTCCAGGGAATACAAAAATAGGGAATATACCCCAACTCATTTTATGATGCCAACAAACCTTGATTAGCAAAATCTAAGAAGGACATTTAAAGAAAGGAAATTTTCAGGTCAATCTCACTCATAAATATAGATGCAAAAATACAAAATAAAATAGCAGCAAACAGCTCTAATGTATAAAAATGATTAATACATCTCCACTAAATTTGGCTTATATCAGGACTGGAAAGTTCAAAATTCAATGTAATTAAGATTAACAAAAGAAATAAAAACAAAGAAAACATCCATTCATTTTTTTCTTGAAAACGGAAACAAATGCCTTACAAAACAATATGTAGAATTTCCACAATCTCATAAACAGTAGGAAAAAGAACTGGAATAAATATTTAAGAGTGTGATGTGGGACTGGAAACAAGACTAGGGTGCCTCTCATCACCATCTCTGTTCAACATTACACTGCTGGTGTATGCCAGTGCAATAAGAAATGAAATAAAACACATACAGATTAAAAAGGGAGAGGTAAAACTGTCATTTTTGCAAGATGACTGAAGACACAGAAAATCCCAAAGAATCTACAGATAAATAAAATTACCAGAATAAGTAAGAATTTCCAGGCTGCTGGACATAAAAATCAAAATATAAAATGCAAGCATGTTTACATAAATCTGCAACACATAACTGACAAATTGCTTTTATCTAGAATATATAAAGATTTTTTTCCAATGTATTTTTTAAAAGGAAAGAAAAACCAGAAAAATAGGAAAAAGATGAACAGATACTTCATTAAAGAAAAGATGCCAATTATATATGAAAGGATGTTCAATTTCATTATTCATCAGGGACATACAAGTTAAAACCACAATGAGTACTACTTATCAGTGTGGCTCAATAAAAGGATAGATAAAACAAGTGCTGCTGAGGACATGGAGCAGCTGGAACTCTCCAACAAGGCTGCTGCTGCTGTAAGTTGGTACAACCACCTTGGAAAATTCTTTGACATTATCTACTAGAGTTGAACATACACATACTCTTAAGACTTGGCAATTCTACTCCAGGGTAAATGAAAGTCAAACTGAAAGCGTTAGTCGCTCAGTCATGTCCTACTCTTTTTTTTTTTTCCCCTCATTTATTTTTATTAGTTGGAGGCTAATTACTTTACAATATTGTAGTGGTTTTTGCCATACATTGACATGAATCAGCCATGGATTTACATGTGTTCCCCATCCCATCCCTCTGGGTCTTCCCAGTGCACCAGCCCTGAGCACTTGTCTCATGCATCCAACCTGGGCTGGTCATCTGTTTCACCCTTGATAGTATACTTGTTTCAATGCTATTCTCTCAGAACATCCCACCCTCGCCTTCTCCCACAGAGTCTAAAAGTCTGTTCTGTACATCTGTGTCTCTTTTTCTGTTTGCATATAGGGTTATCGTTCCCATCTTTTAAATTCCATATATATGTGTTAGTATACTGTATTGGTCTTTATCTTTCTGGCTTACTTCACTCTGTATAATGGGCTCCAGTTTCATCCATCTCATTAGAACTGATTCAAATGAATTCTTTTTAATGGCTGAGTAATATTCCATGGTGTATATGTACCACAGCTTCCTTATCCATTCGTCTGCTGATGGGCATCTAGGTTGCTTCCATGTCCTGGCTATTATAAACAGTGCTGCGATGAACATTGGGGTGCACGTGTCTCTTTCAGATCTGGTTTCCTCAGTGTGTATGCCCAGAAGTGGGATTGCTGGGTCATATGGCAGTTCTATTTCCAGTTTTTTAAGAAATCTCCACACTGTTTTCCATAGTGGCTGTACTAGTTTGCATTCCCACCAACAGTGTAAGAGGGTTCCCTTTTCTCCACACCCTCTCCAGCATTTATTGCTTGTAGACTTTTGGATAGCAGCCATCCTGACTGGCGTGTAATGGTACCTCATTGTGGTTTTGATTTGCATTTCTCTGATACTGAGTGATGTTGAGCATCTTTTCATGTGTTTGTTAGCCATCTGTATGTCTTCTTTGGAGAAATGTCTGTTTAGTTCTTTGGCCCATTTTTTGATTGGGTCATTTATTTTTCTGGAATTGAGCTGCAGGAGTTGCTTGTATATTTTTGAGATTAATCCTTTGTTTCTTCGCTTGCTATTATTTTCTCCCATTCTGAGGGCTGTTTTTTTTTCCCATTTATTTTTATTAGTTGGAGGCTAATTACTTTACAATATTGTAGTAGTTGTCTTTTCACCTTGCTTATAGTTTCCTTTGTTGTGCAAAAGCTTTTAAGTTTCATTAGGTCCCATTTGTTTAGTTTTGCTTTTATTTCCAATATTCTGGGAGGTGGGTCATAGAGGATCCTGCTATGATTTATGTCATAGAGTGTTTTGCCTATGTTCTCCTCTAGGAGTTTTATAGTTTCTGGTCTTACATTTAGATCTTTAATCCGTTTTGAGTTTATTTTTGTGTGTGGTGTTTGAAAGTGTTCTAGTTTCATTCTTTTACAAGTGGTTGACCAGTTTTCCCAGCACCACTTGTTAAAGAGGCTGTCTTTTTTCCATTGTATATCCTTGCCTCCTTTGTCGAAGATAAGGTGTCCATAGGTACGTGGATTTATCTCTGGGCTTTCTATTCTGTTCCATTGATCTATATTTCTGTCTTTGTGCCAGTACCATACTGTCTTGATGACTGTGGCTTTGTAGTAGAGTCTGAAGTCAGGCAGGTTGATTCCTCCAGTTCCATTCTTCTTTCTCAAGATTACTTTGGCTGTTCGAGCTTTTCTGTATTTCCATACAAACTGTGAAATTATTTTTTCTAGTTCTGTGAAGAATACCGTTGGTAGCTTGATAGGGATTGCATTGAATCTATAGGTTGCTTTGGGTAGTATAGTCATTTTCACAATATTGATTCTTCCAATCCATGAACACAGTATATTTCTCCATCTATTTGTGTCCTCTTTGATTTCTTTCATCAGTGTTTTATAGTTTTCTATATATAGGTTTTTCTTTTCTTTAGGTAGATATACTCCTAAATATTTTATTCTTGTTGTTGCAATGGTGAATGGTATTGTTTCCTTAATTTCTCTTTGTTTTCTCATTGTTAGTATATAGGAATGCAAGGGATTTCTGTGTGTTAATTTTATATCCTGCAACATTACTGTATTCATTGATTAGCTCTAGTAATTTTCTGGTAGAGTCTTTACGGTTTTCTATGTAGAGGATCATGTCGTTTGTAAACAGTGAGAGTTTTACTTCTTATTTTCCTATCTGAATTCCTTTTATTTCTTTTTCTGCTCTGATTGCTGTGGCCAACACTTCCAAAACTATGTTGAATAGTAGTGGTGAGAGTGGGCACCCTTGTCTTGTTCCTGACTTTAAGGGAAATGCTTTCAATTTTTCACAATTGAGGATAATGTTTGCTGTGGGTTTGTCATATATAGCTTTTATTATGTTGAGGTGTGTGCCTTCTATTCCTGCTTTCTGGAGAGTTTTTATCATAAATGGACGTTGAATTTTGTCAAAGGCTTTTTCTGCATCTATTGAGATAATCATATGGTGTTTATCTTTCAATGTGTTAATGTGGTGTATTACATTGATTGATTTTCGGATGTTAAAGAATCCTTGCATTCCTGGGATAAAGCCCACTTGGTCATGATGTATGATCTTTTTAATATGTTGTTGGATTCTGTTTGCTAGAATTTTGTTAAGGATTTTTGCATTATGTTCATCAGTGATATTGGCCTGTAGTCCTACTCTTTGTGACCCCATGGAGTGTAGCCCACCAGGCTCCTCTGTCCATGGAATCCTGTTCCAATTCTACTCCAGGGTAATTAACTAATATAAATATGTGACACTGAGACACATGTGCAAGAATATTCAAAGCAGTATTACTTGTAACAGCAAAAACCTGGAAACATCCTAAATATCTGTCAATAGTAATAGATAAATACATTCAGTATATTTACATAATTTGATATTAAACAGCATTATAAATAAATTCAACACAAATGAATCTCACAACAGTGCTGAATAACAGAAGTCAGAAAAAATACCTACTACAGAATTAATTCAAAGTTCAAAAGATAGGTATAACTTACTTCCTTTGACAGATAAAATTACCATATATCCGTAAATGGAACACTGCTCCTGCTGCTGCTGCTGCTAAGTCGCCTCAGTCGTGTCCGACTCTGTGCGACCCCATAGACGGCAGCCCACCAGGCTCCCCCGTCCCTGGGATTCTCCAGGCAAGAACACTGGAGTGGGTTGCCATTTCCTTCTCCAATGCATGAAAGTGAAAAGGAAAGTGAAGTTGCTCAGTCGTGTCTGACTCTTCACAACCCCATGGACTACAGCCTACCAGGCTCCTCCATCCATGGGATTTTCCAGGCAAGAGTACTGGAGTGGGTTGCCATTGCCTTCTCCGAAATGGAACACTACTCAAGAGCAAAGAATAAATTAGTGACACATGCAACAACATGGACCAACCTCAAAATAATTATACTGAGTGAAAGCACTGGACAGCTAAGTATATCTTGCAAGATTCCATTTAGATGAAATACTAGAAAATGCAATTAACCTAAGTATCAAAAGCAAACTAGTATTAGCTTATGGATGGGGGTGGGGAGAGAAGGAAGGAATTACCAGGGAAAGATAAATATGCTCACTATCTTGATTGTGGTGATGGTCATGAGTGTATGTATATGCCAAAATGTATTGAACTCTATGCTTTAAATATATGCAATATATTGTACGTCAGTTATAGCTCAATAAAGCCACAAGCAGGGAGGGAGGGAGAGAGGGAAGAAAGAAAGGAGCAAAGGAGAAAGGAAGCAAGCATGCAAGAGGGGAGGAAAGAATTACCAGGGTATGAGAGAAAGAAAGTCTGAACGATTAGCTTGAGAAGTTATTTAACACTTCTGGGCCCCAGCTGTTTTATCTATAAAATGAGACTTAAGAGTTTCGACAGTTAAATGAGACAGTGTATGCAAATCCTTGGGCTTCCCAGGTGGCACTAGAGGTAAAGAGCTCACCTGCCAGTGCAGGAGATGTAAGAAAGGCAGGTTCAATCCCTGGGCCGGGAAGATCTCTGGAGGAGGGCATAGTAACACACTCCAGTATTCTTGCTGGGAGAACCCCATGGACAGAGGAACCTGGCAGGCTCGCAAAGACCCTATTAGTACATAGGGTCGCAAAAATTCGGACACGACTGAAGTGACTGAGCATACATACACACACTCACATGCAAATTCTTAGTGCATAGCATATGTTTGTGTGTATATCTTTTCTTCTTTTCTTTCTCATTCACTCCTTTAAGAAATATGAGTATCCAATTGCTTCAGGCTCTATGCTAGGCACTGGGATACAACAGAATATTGTATACTGTTTCCCTTATAGAAGAACATAGAAACAAATAACAAAAATAAGAAATTACAACATTTTATAAATACTACAAACAGATATATGATCTTGAGAGAGATTATAAAAGGTGATTTTGACCTAGTCAAAGAGATTAGGAAAGGAATCCCTGGAAAGGTGAGTATTAATACATTGCTGACCTCTAAGGTCAGTACGTACAAATAAAGACTAAGCATGTATAAAACTTCGACTGATAAAAGCCTGTCAATAAAATAGCCAATGTTTCTAGAGAGGAAAAAGGAGTCTAAATAAACGTTAAGTCTGGTATGAGCTAAAGTCTGAAAGGCAATTTGGGGTCACACCATGTAGGCCTCTTAAAAGCAATCAGAAGCCTCTGAAGTGGTTTCAACAGGAGAAGTAACAAACTGAATTTTGAAAGAGTTCACTTTGAACTTTCAAACTGTAGTTTGAAAAAGAAACCTCCAACTGCAGTACAGAGAATAAATTGCAGGAAAATAGGACAGTTCTCCTAATAGATAGAGGACAGTTAGGCACTACTGCTACAGTCCAGGCAACAATAATGACAGCTTGGATCAGGACAGTGCTGTTAGAAATTCATTCTATCAAAAAATGTTTCCTGAGGGCCTACCAAGGGCCAAGCTCTATCCTAAGTGCAAGATGATGAATAAGCAAAAAAGAAAAAAAAAAAAACCCTTCTTGTGGGATTTATATTCTAGTGGGGAAAGAGAGACTAAATAAGTAAAATATCACTCATATCAGGTGGCTGTTAAGTGCTATGGAGAAAAATAAAGTAGCAGTGGTCAAGGGGAAGGAGGTGTTTTCTCAATGCCCACAGAAACATTCACGGGTCAGATTCTGAACAAAGGAGGATGACCCACGAGACCTGGACTTCTTATAGTAACTGACATAATCCAGACTAAAAGGCATAATTACAACTGCCCTATTGGTCTCAAGGTAGATAATTATAGTAGTGTTGGTCGAGAAGGAGGCTAGAGGGTGGGCCAGGAGATGCAGAGTTCCACAGTCTCACCTATTACTCTTTTCAGTGATGGAAAGTCTATCAGTAAGGGACAGCTTTATCCACAGCACTTAGGGCTTATGGTCCCCCTTTCAACTGCAGCAGAAAGGTGGAAGTCAAAGAGGATTTGTCTAACGTTAAATACTTAGTTCCCCAATTCCGACCAGTTGATAAACTCTAAGAAGGCAGAAGCTGAATCCTTATCACCACATTCCCCAAATCCACACAAATGCCTGGCACACAGCAGATGTGGGATATACATGGAAAGAATAAATGAATGGTGTATTGTATCTAAAGGCAACATATCCCCATATTAGCAAGGAAAACATTTTAAATGTGTTCACACATAAAAATTACCAAGTGGGACCAGCCACAAAATAGCCTTAATCAATTAAATTATGCTTATACGGATAGTTTTTAATTGACTATTATATTCTAAGAGTATTAAAGAAAACTATGTTTTGTAAATTTGCACGATTTAAAAACATATAATTAAGGATTTTTAAAAATAAAAGTCATAAAACTATATAGCTAAATGACAAATTCAGATAACTTAAGTCTTTTCAAGTTATTTTAGTATGTTTAATGACATACTTAAAGAAACAGTACTTCTTACCCTACAAAATTCCTCAGTTTTATCACCTTGCTAGCATATTCAATAAAAAATATATAGATAATATTCTCAAGCAGTGATCTGCAAACCACATCAATGCCACTGAGAGCTAAGTAGAGCCCGCAGTGGATAGATACAGAGAACCATGACTTTAAAGTATAACTAGAGTATACTTTTTTAAGAGTAATTGATTACTTTTATTCAAATCCAACTAAAATTTTTCTCAATTATTCATATTCTGAAATGTTTCTCGATAATGAATTATTAAATGACTTATTAAAAAATACATACCTTTCTCTTACAAAATCTGCTAGTTCTTTTGTTGATATCTGTCCATGTTTCATATTATGGTAAAGGACATCAAAGCCATTATTTTTTTCCCCCTAAAATTTAAAAAGATTTTTAGTTTAACAAAAGAAGGGATCAAAACAACTAAAGCATAACTAACATGCAATTCCAATGTTCAAATGAGCTGTTTTCCTTAAGTTAAGCATTGCTCCCCACTGTATAATTTTAAACTGTATCAAAGGAATGCTATAGGCTTTGATAAAGTGTACAATGTATTATATACACACATATTCACAACACACATATACACACTCTATAATCACTATTATAGATATAATCACTATTAAGGATGTATTAATGAAACACATTTGAAATTTTAAAAAAATAAACGCAGTGTAATTTAGGACTTTATTTTCTTGGGGTCCAAAATCACTGCAGATCGTGACTGCAGCCATGAAATTAAAAGATGCTTGCTCCTTGGAAGAAAAGCTATGACTAACCTAGACAGCATATTAAAAAGCAGAGACAGTACTTTACTGACAGAGGTCCGCATAGTCAAAGCAATGGTTTTTCCAGTAGTTGTGTATGGATGTGAGAGTTGGACCATAAAAAAACCTGAGTACTGAAGAATTGATGCTTTTGAATTGTGGTGTTGGAGAAGACTCTTGAGAGTCCCTTGAACTCAAACCAGTCAATCCTAAAGGAAATCAATCCTGAATATTCATTGGAAGGACGGATGATGAAGCTGAAGCTCCAATACTTTCGCCACCTGATGCTGACTCATTAGAAAAGACCCAGATGCTGGGAAAGACTGAAGGCAGGAGGAGAAGGGGATGACAGAGGATGAGAAGGTTGGATGGCATCACCGACTCAATGGGCATGAGTTTGAGCAAGCTCTGGGAGTTGGTGATGGACAGGGAAGCCTGGCGTGCTGTAGTGCATGGGGGGACACAACTGAGTGACAGAACTGAACTGAACTGAATTTAGGAAAGATAAACATGGACCATTACCAAATCCCATGTCAATCCCTTTAACCTATATTGAGGGATTCCTGATTATTTAACTCAGAGTCTATACTTAAAATAACTAAATCCTGATTTTTGAGTCAAGACAGCATTTACTAATCACATAAGCACTAAACACCACAAAACACTTTATAATCGCTAATGTTAAGTCTTTCAGGAAACTTAACTTGAGATATGAGAAAGAAGGTAAAATTTTAACAGAAGAGCAGTAACAGACTATTGGCTATGTGTTAGTTGCTCAGTTGTGTCCGACTCTTTGCAACCCAATGACCTCAACTAATGGAAAATTAACAGAACCAGACTACTATACAACCCTAGAAAATCTTAAAGCCATTTAATCCAATACAAAGTTAAATTAGCAAGTAATAACAAAGAAAACATTAGAAACAGAAATTTTATGGGTGAAATGAAAGAATATAAACTAAGTTCAACAACTCTTTTTACAATCAGTAGTTTTAGTTTTTCTTTAGTGATAATAAGAAGAACTGAACATATCTGTTGGAAATAGAAAGCAATGCCAAAAGCAAGTGTTATGCAATCTGAGACTTAGTTTTCCACAGTTGACCAAAAACAGGAAACATATTATAGAAACTTCCGGCTATGTTGAAGTGATTCCTAATAAACCTGTCAACCAGTAGAGCAAGTAATCAGATGGTGACACATATAAAAAATTAAAATATATGTAATGAAATAATACAAATAATAGCCCTAGCATTTTGAACGTCCGTTTCCATTTTATCAAGGATATAAAACTACAGTCTCCTATAAATCTAAACACATCCATTTTTGTTTCTATAATTTTTCATGTTTCAAATAAAGTATGATCTAACTTTAGTTCTTTGCTTTCTATGGACTTTTCATGCAAATTTATTCCAGCCAAAATAATATTCTCTGAGGTAACCATTATCTTTAGTCTATAGCAAGCAAAAATAACAACATAAAGATTAGTAAACAAAATTACAGACAAAATAATCAAGGACCTGAAATCTCCAAGGGATTTATTCCATTACTTGAATATACTGCAGAAACTACAAGCAATTAAACTATCCACCAACTCCCATAATACAGTCATGAACCCTGAAGAAAAACCAATCTGAAATCTAAAATCATAAAATCCATAGTCTGGAGCTCTCTGTCCCCAAAATTCTTCCCTGACAACTACCAGTTGTCACTGGCACATAATTCTAAGTCAGGTTCCCAATGTGTGTTATGCATATTCATTATGCATATTCAAATTAGAAATAAGCTGGTGCTATGCTGTGTTCAGTCGTGTCCAACTCTGCAACCTATGGACTACAGACCGCCAGGCTCCTCTGTCCACAGGACTCTCCAGGCAAGAATACTGGAGTGGGTTGCCTTGCTCTCCTTCAGGGGATCTTCCCAACCCAGGAATCAAACCCATATCTCTGGTGTCTCTTGCATTGCAGGCAGGTTCTTTACCCACTGAGCCACCTGGGAAGCCCATTCATTCATTTGATGCTCTAAAAAATGTAAAAACGCCTGATTCTAGGCAGTTTTCTTAATTTCACAAACCTGTTAACACAAATATTTACTGGATCATTAACTTTTCTTTGGCAAAACTAAGCAAAAATTTTAATACTTCAAATGGCTCTCTCTCCACACACACACACACACACACACACAAATATACATGTATCTTTAAGAAAAATGTTCAAAGATAAGTACCAACAAAGAACCCAAGCCTATTATTACCTTATCAAAACTTACTTTATGGCTTTTGACAAGAGATGACAGTGTATTAAGTACACACACGTCTGTACACAGGTGAGACATACAGGAGACAGAGCACTAGAGCTCAGGTCCAGACACATTTGGCTTCAGTATCTGCACCCGAAAAAAAATTGGAAATTCTGGGGAGATGGGGAAGACTACTCTTGAAACTAGCAATCCTAACTCAATTCTGTCACCATTTGAGATTAACCAGTTTTCTTAACACTGCAAGTACCTCCATCCAAGTTCTAATTAATCTTTTAATAGCTGCCAGTGTTTTTATTCTAATTCAAAGACAAGTAAAATAACAGGAAATATTTCTGAATTACATATCCATTTTATCATCTTAGACCTTGAAGTGGATATGTTCCTATCATATCCTTTAAATTAATTTTTCTTCTATATTGGGGTATAATTGATTTACAATGTTGTGTTAGTTTCAGGTGTATAACAAAGTGATTCAGTCACACATACACATTCTTTTTCAGACTATTTTCCCATATAGGTTATTATAGAATACTGAATATAGTTCCCCGTGCTATACAGTAGGTTCTTGTTGATTATTTTATAGGTAGTAGTATGTACAGGTTAATCCCAAACTCCTAATTTATCCCCATCCAGCACCGTTTCCCTTTGGTAATAAGTTTTTTTCGACACACAAAAAAATTTATCTTAACATATTCTGTTAACTCAAGCAAGCAGAGCTTGTTTTTTCTTAGCTAACTACAAATACATAAATGTACAAGCAAATAGACTACAGTTTTACTATCAAGTAGAATTATAACTAAAAGTGTTTTCTGGTCTTCAGTATTTCACTAAAACTGTAAATTTTTCATGCCCTTTGTCCAGCAATTGCACAGTAGAAATCTATACCACAAAAACACACATACAAAGATAAATGTGGAAAAATATTCACTGCAGTACTGCTTATAATTGTGAAAAAACAGAACTCAAAAACATCCATTAACATTACTGGTTAAACAAATGATAGCATCTCCTACAATGAAATATAGTGTTTTTTAATTGCATTAAAATCTTGCAGTCGATTTTTAAGTATTAATCTCTGAAATCTGCCCAGATATACATATTATCAGTGAGAAAAAAAAGCATGATGCAATTATTCATAAAAGCCAAAAATAATCTAATGTTGGGAATAACCTAAATGTCTCAAATTGATGAATGGAGAGACAAAATGAGGTAGATTCACACAATGGAATACAAATTAGCAATAAAAAGTAACAAACACTGACACATAAGACTTTATGGATTAACCTCATAAACACTTTACTAAGTGAAAGCCAGACACAACAGACTATATATTGTATGATTCGGTTTATACAAAATTACAGAACAGGCAAATCTACAGAGTTGAGGGCAGAAAAGAGCATTAAATGTTAAGTGGGCATAATCTAATTACTGGGAGGATAAACATGTTCTAAAATTGATAATGGCTGAACCATTCAGTACAGAGAAGGCAATGGCACCCCACTCCAGTACTCTTGCCTGGAAAATCCCATAGACGGAGGGGCCTGGTGGGCTGCAGTCCATGGGGTCGCCAAGAGTCGGACACGACTGAGCGACTTCACTTTCACTTTTCACTTTCCTGCATTGGAGACGGAAATGGCAACCCACTCCAGTGTTCTTGCCTGGAGAATCCCAGGGACGGGGGAGCCTGGTGGGCTGCCGTCTATGGGGTCGCACAGAGTCAGACACGACTGAAGCGACTCAGCAGCAGCAGCAGCACCATTCAGTAAAATTACTAAAAATCAATGAATTGCACACATATATTGGGTAGATTTTATGATATATAAAATATTCTCCAATAAAACTTTTTTTAAAAAAGCAAGGTGTAAAACAGTACATGTAGAATTTTATTTTCATTGAAAAAAATAACAGGTTGCACGCATGCATGGTCAGTCACTAAATTGTGTGTGACTCTTTGCAACCCTATGGACTGTAGCCTGCCAGACTCCTCTGTTCTTGGATTTCCCAGGCATGAATACTGGAGCGAGTTGCCATTTACTCCTCCAGGGAATCTTCCTGAACCATGGATTGAACCCAGATCTCCTGCACTGGCAGGAGATTCTTTACCACTGAGCCACCCAGGAAGCCCAACAGGTTGCATATATGCATACAAAGAGAATCTAAACTATTAACAGCAAATTATTTCTGGAAACTGGAACAATGAGCACAGATAACTTTCTAATAAACAAGTCTTTAATACAGAAGCAGTAGAGTTAAAAGCTATGATGATAAGCAGTTTTAAAATGCAATTTTCTCCCAAGTATTTTACAACTGTTGATATAAAATCTTGATTATCAACAGCCAGTTTTTTTCTTCTTCTCCTCAGTTTTATTCTTTTTTAGTAACAATTTTATTGTGATATAATTCACACGATACAAAATTTTTAAAGTGTACAATGCAAAAAATGTTAGTATATTTACAGAGTTATACCACCACTACTGCAATCAATTTTAGAACACCAAAAAGAAATTCAAATCCAAATAGCTAAGTTTTTAAGAGAAGGTATTTACTCATCAGTGATGAGCTTTATTTTCAATTGTTTTTTTTTCAATTTATTTATAATTGGAGGACAATTGCTTTACAATATTTTGTTGGTTTCCACCATATTATCAACATGAATCAGTCATAGGTCCCCTCCCTCTTGAACCTCCCTCCCCCCTCCCAGCCCATCCCACCGCTCTAGACTGTCACAGGGTTTGAGCTCCCTCATACAGCAAATTCCCTCTATCTATTTTACATACGGTAATGTATCTGTTTCATGCTACCTGTCAATCCATCGCACCCTCTCCTTTCCTCACTGTGTCTTTTTCTTTAGTTTACTCAACACGTAAGAAAATACCTATGTCCACAAAAAAAAATCAGTAATGTATAGCAAATGTTTATAATGTTTGTAATGTTTAGAGTAGCATTATTCATAATAACCAAAAGATGGAAACACCCCAAAGGTCCATCAGCTAACAAATGGACAACCAATGTGATATACCCATGCACTGGAATATGATTCAGCCACAAAAGAAATGGAATACTGATACATGCTATAATATTGATGAACCTTGAAAACATTATGCTAAGAGAAAGAAGCCAGTCACAAAAGACCACATACTGTATGATTCCACTTTTATTTAAGGCCAGAAGAGAGGTATCTATAGAAACAAGAAAGTAGATTACTGTGTTTCTGGAGGTAGGGTGAGGATGAGACAGGATTGATAAAAAGGTACAGGATTTCTTTTTAAGGTAATTTAAATTTGACTGTGATGATGGTTTGCAAATATCTGTGAACACTACCAAAACACTGTACATTTCAAATGAAAAACTGTATGGTACACAAAGTATACTTCAATAAAGTTGTCAAAAAAACTAAATAATGAAGTGAAGTGAAAGAAGCTCAGTTGTGTCAGATTCTTTGCGACCGCATCGACTGTAGCCAGCCAGGTTCCTCTGTCCACGCAATTCTCCAGGCAAGAATTCTAGAGTGGGTAGCCATTCCTTTCTCCATATCTTCCCAATCCAGGAATCAAATCCCAGTCTCCCACACTGCAGGTGGATTCTTTATGACCTGAACCATCAGGGAAGCCCAACTAAGTAACAGTTTATCAATATTATTGATAATCAATTCTAGCAGGGAAATTTTCAGTATTAACTGGCAAGAACAGCTACTAACACCACTGCTGATCCAAGAAGGACAATTACAATGAAGGCTCAGACTAAGAGAGGATCTTTTCTCTGCCAATCTCAATGCACGCTGCAAAGAGGTAGCATTTTCATAGAAAGTCCCCCGAATGTGCCCAAGGTAAATAAAATTTTGTCATAACCCACCACAAACAGGTATAAAAATCTTTTTAATAAGTCCTAATATGAAGTGGAAAAAAATTTCATCATCCTTTAAAAATGGAAGTCCAGAATCATACAGATCCTTTCAGTTCAGTTCAGTCGCTCAGTCATGTCCGATTCTTTGCGACCCCATGGACTGCAGCACACCAGGCCTCCCTATCCATCACCAACTCCCGGAGTTTACTCAAACTCATGTCCTTTGAGTCGGTGATACCATCCAACCACTCATCCTGTCGTCCCCTTCTCCTCCTACCTTCAATCTTTCCCAGCATCAGAGTCTTTTCAAATGAGTCAGTTCTTCTTATCAGGTGGCCAAAGTATTGGAGTTTCAGCTTCAACATCAGTCCTTCCCATGAACACCCAGGACTGATTTCCTTTAGGATGGACTGGTTGGATCTCCTTGCAGTCCAAGGGACTCTCAAGAGTCTTCTCCAACACCACAGTTCAAACGCATCAATTCTTTCCCACTCAGCTTTCTTTATAGTCCAATTCTCACATCCATACATGACTACTAGAAAAACCATAGCTTTGACTAGATGGACTTTTGTTGGCAAAGTAATGTCTCTGCTTTTTCATACACTGTCTAGGTTGGTCATAACTTTCCTTCCAAGGAGTAAGTGTCTTTTAATTTCATGGCTGCAGTCACCATCTGCAGTGATCTTGGAGCCCCAAAAAATAAAGTCTGACACTGTTTCCCCATCTACTTGCCATGAAGTGATGGGACTGGGATGCCATGATCTTAGTTTTCTGAATGTTGAGCTTTAAGCCAACTTTTTCATTCTCTTTGACTTTCATCAAGAGGCTCTTTAGTTCTTCACTTTCTGCCATAAGGGTGGTGTCATCTGCATATCTGAGGTTATTGATATTTCTCCCGGCAATATTGATTCCAGATTGTGCTTCTTCCAGCCCAGCGTTTCTCATGATGTACTCTGCATAGAGGTTAAATAAGCACAGTGACATATAAAGCCTTGACATACTCCTTTTCCTATTTGGAACCAGTCTGTTGTTCCATGTCCACTTCTAAATGTTGTTTCTTGATCTGCATACAGATTTCTCAAGAGGCAGATCAGGTGGTCCGGTATTCCCATCTCTTTCAGAATTTTCCACAGTTTGGGGTGATCCACACAGTCAAAGGCTTTGGCATAGTCAATAAAGCAGAAATAGATGTTTTTCTGGAACTCTCTTGCTTTTTTTTTTTTTTAACAGATCCTTTAAAAGAACATAAACTTAATACCTATCATTTCCTCTAAAGATGCTAACTGAAGTAAGATATCTGAAATTAACAGTCTGATGTATATCAGTCCAGATTCCTTCTTTGCATAGAAAAACTTGCTTCTTTTTAATATAAAAATGAGGTCATATATGCATATTATTTTACATCTAAATCATCAATTTAAGTGAAATTTAGCTGAAAAGATAACTAAGTTATAAGTAAGGCCACAAAGTCACTAAAAATGTTCAGATTTTTTCTGGTCTAATATAGAGTCTTGCGGCTTCCCAGGTGGCTCAGACAGTAAAGAATACACCTGGAATGCAGGAGACCTGGGTTTGATCCCTGGGTCAAGAAGATCGCCTGGAGAAGGGAATGTTAACCCACTCTAGTATTCTTGCCTGGAAAACCCATGGACAGAGGAGTCTGATGGGCTATAGTCCACACAGGGTCACAAAGAGTCAGAGACGACTGGGCGACTAAGCATACAATATACAGTCTACAAGTGAGATATCCTTGAAACTTCAAGTTAAAATGTTTAAATAAGTCATCAAAGCTATTTTGGCAACTGGGCTATAGTCCACAGGGTCACAAAGAGTCGGAGACGACTGGGCGACTAAGCATACAATATACAGTCTACAAGTGAGATATCCTTGAAACTTCAAGTTAAAATGTTTAAATAAGTCATCAAAGCTATTTTGGCAACTCAAAACATTCACTTTTCCAGCTGATCTTATAACTATACACTTAAAAAAATTTTTAATAGCTATAAAATACAATCAAAATACAAAGTATTTCCACCTGAAAAAAACTGTACACTCTATTAATAATGCTATGAAACTCCTATTTTAATGAAAATGGAACTGTCAACATATCTGGGTTTTAGAGAGCCATGGAAATAATGAAAACTCACAAAACCATAAATCCTATAGATTTTAACTGGGCTCTGATACTTCTTCAAAGAACTCTTAAGGGCAACTGTAAACTAAAGACTAAAATTAAAAACCTGGATATTCTTCACTTTTGGTAAGTCAAAGAACTAGAAAACAGGCAAAAGATTAAGAGTACATGCTACATAGTCAGGCTATTCATTGAAAAGTTGGCTTTACCTAGGTTCCCTTTTTAATCAAACAATTTTCTGGGAGAGAAGGGCCAGGAGGTCTGGTCACGTGAACAGCAGCATCATGCCTGGGCGTCCTCTCAGCCCTGAACCGCTTCAAAGATGAGCAAAGATCGCCATTTCCCACCTCCCTACATTCTCCTACTCCAGCTCTTACTGCCACTGAACAGGTAACCTAGGGCACACCAGTGCAAGACGAAACATTAATGTGTGTTTGATATCATCTGATTTTATTCTGCCTTCTCTGAAAAACATGATGAAACATTAAACTAATTCTGAAGTGTTTCTTTTTTTTTTTGCTTTGAAGAATGGCCCCTCTAGTGAGGAGTTTTCTAGATATTTTTGATAGGAATTCAACAAATATGCAATGATGGCCCTCCAGGGCCATTTCTTTTTTGCCTTGAAAACCACTATGAAAAAAGAATACATGCGCACAACTTTTCTACAGGTAAACAGGACTTCAACCACAAGTGATAACCTCTATGTATTAAAATTTTCACACAAGATTACTAAAACTATTATGTAGAGCTCTTGGCAAGATATTGTTAGAGCAGAAAACAGTGATTAAATGTAGAATGAGTACTGCTCAGCAGTCAGAACAATACTTACTAACACATCTGGTAATTGGTTAAAAGAAACAAATCTTATTACTTAAAAAAAAATCATTTTCTCACCCCTCAAATACTCCTCCCATATCTTTTAAATTACAACTCAGCTCTTCCAGTTAGTTAAATCCTTAAGCCATATAAAAAAATATTTTATAGATACAACAAAAACAGCAGAAGCAAATAGTTTTGAGCTAATTCTCTACTGTTTTATATTTCAAATTTTCTGTAGTATTCTGTAAATAAATTTGTTTTCATTAATTTCAAAATGAAAAATAAAACTATTGCAGCTTTTTCAAAAACTTCTCAATCTATGCATGGAAAGACACACAAGGCTACCTTCTTAATCTGGCATTTCATTCACATTAATTGGTGATTTAAATCACCAATCCTCACTTTTCACAAATGGAAAAAACAAAAAGTGAAAGTAACCTAAATGTCCAAAAGGGGAATGCTAAAAATTACGTCTTATCTAGTCTATGCAACCTATCCTGAAAATATTTTCAAAGAATACTTAATCATGAGAAAAATGTTTTGATGTTAGTATCATTTGAAGATATCAAGATACAGAAGTATACAGTAGAATTCGCTAAGAATTTTATATTTCCAAAAGAAAATTTTGGAACAAAAGGCTACAGGTAATTTTTACTTTCTTATGTCTTTTAACTATCACATAATAAGCTATAAAAAGGAAAACACACACACACACAAACACCAAAAATAGGAAAAACATCTTCACTGACTATCTGTTGTTATTCAGTCACTCAGTCGTGTCCTACCCTGCAACCCCATACTGCAACACGCAAGGCTTCCTTCCCTACCCTTCACTATCTCCCTGAGTTTGCTCAAACTCATGTCCATTGAGTTGGTGATGCCATCCAACCATCTCATCCTCTGTTCTCCCCTTTTCCTCCTGCCTTCAATCTTTCCCAGCATCAAGGTCTTTTTCCAATGAGTCGGCTCTTTGTATCAGGGGGCCCAAGTATTGGAGCTTCAGCTTCAGCATCAGTCCTTCCAGTAAATACTTAGGGTTGATTACCTTTAGGATTGACTGGTTTGATCTCTTTGCAGTCCAAGGGACTCTCAAGAGTCTTTTCCAATACCACAGTTCAAAGGCATCAATTTTCCAGTGCTCAGTCTTTTTTATTGTCCAGCTCCCACATCTGTACATGACTACTGGAAAAACCATAGCTTTGACTATATGGACATGTGTAGCCAAAGTAATGTGTCTGCTTTTTAATATGCTGTCTAGGTTTCTCACAGCTTTTCTTCCAAGAAGCAAGTGTCTTTTAATTTCATGGCTGCAGTCACCATCCACAGTGATTTTGAAGCCCAGGAAAATAAGTCTCTCACGGTTTCCATTGTTTCCCCATCTATTTGCCATGAAGTGATGGGACCAGACGCCACAATGTTAGTTTTTTGCATGTTGAGTTTTAAGCCCGTTTTTTCACTCTCCTCTTTCACCTTCATCAAAAGGCTCTTTATTCCTTTTCGCTTTCTGCCATAAGGGTGGTGTCATCTGCATACCTGAGGTTACTGATACTTCTCCCAGCAATCTTGACTGCTGCTTGTGCTGCATCCAGCCCATCATTTTGCGTGATGTCCTCTGCATATAAGTTCAATAAGCAGGGTGACAATATGCAACCTTGATGTAATCCTTTCTCAATTTGGAACCAGTCTATTGTTCCATGTCCGGTTCTAACTACTGCTTCTTGACCTGCATGTAAGTTTTACAGGAGGTACTGTTGGTCTGATATTCCCATCTCTTCAAGAATTTTCCACAGTTTGGTGTGATCCACACAGTCAAAGGATTTAAGAGTAGTCAATGAAGCAGATGTTTTTCTGGAATTCTCTTGCTTTTTCTATGATCCAAGGGATGTTGGCAACTTGATCTCTGGTTCCTCTGGCTTTTCTAAATCCACCTTGAACATCTGGAAGTTCTCGGTTAACATACTACTGAAGCCTAGCTTAAAGGATTTTGAGCATTACTTCACTAGCCTGTGAAATGAGTGCAATTGTGCATTAGTCTGAACATTCTTTGGCATTGTCCTTCTTTGGGACTGAAATGAAAACTGACCTTTTCCAGTCCTGTGGCCACTGCTGAGTTTTCAAAATTTGCTGGCATATTGAGTGCAGCACTTTCACAGCATCATCTTTTAGGATTTGAAATAGCTCAGCTGTAATTTCATCACCTTCACTAGCTTTGTTTGTAGTGATGTTTCTTAAGGCCCACTTGACTTCACACTCCAGGATGTCTGGCTCTAGGTGAGTGATCACATCATTGTGGTTATCTGCGTGGGTCATTAAGATTCAGTGTATTCTTGCCACCTCTTCTAAATGTCTTCTGCTTTTGTTAGGTTCACACCTTTTCTGTCCTTTACTGTGCCTATCTTTGCATGAAATCTTCCCTTGGCATCTCTAATTTTCTTGAAGAGATCTTTAGTCTTTCCCATTCTATTGATTTCCTCTATTTCCTAGCATAGTTCATTTAAAAGGGCTTTTATATCTCTCTTTGCTATTCTCTGGAACTCTACATTCAGATGGACGTATCTTTCCCTTTTCTTCTTTGCCTTTGGCTTCTCTTCCTTTCTCAGGTATTTGTAAGGCCTCCTCAGACAACCATTTTGCCTTTTTGCATTTCTTTTTCTTGGAGATGATTTTGATCACTGACTCCTGTACAATGTTACAAACCTCTGTCCACAGTTCTTCAGGCACTCTATCAGATCTAATCTCTTGAATCTATTTGTTACTTCCACTGTATACTCATAAGGGATTTGATTTAGATCATACCTGAATGGCCTAGTGGTTTTCCCTACATTCGTCAATTTAAGTCTGAATTTTGCAATAAGGAGTTCATGATATGAGCCAGTCACTGGCTATTAAGCAACTAATAACTAACACTTCTTATCTAAGGTCCCAGCAACCACTAATTTGCATTACCTGTACCTTCCTATCTTTTCCCTCAAGTCAAGCAAACATGCTTGTCATATCTTCCATACATTTTACTCTTGCTATTTCATCACGGAGCATGTGTGATGGAAATGATGGAATTCTGTGCCTCAACTTCATCACACAGTTCACTAACCACTTCCCAATTTAATCCTCTCTGCCTCTGGCCACTGCAGCAATGTCCTCTAGCCTCTTTACCAGTAGATACACAGAGGAACCCTGAACAACATAGGTTTGAACTGTGCAGGACCACTTACATGTTTCAATAGTAACTACTACAGCACTACTACACGATCAGAGGCTTGTTAAATCCAAGAATGTAGAGCCCCATTATAGAGAACCATGGATGGGAAGCATCCACTATAATAACTATAAGTTATACTCTGATCTTCAACTGTGCAGAGGTCAGCACTCCTAAACTTCATATTTCTCAAGGGTCAACTATAATTATAGGTCTCCATTACGGCCTAGCTTTTGTTTTTCCTCACATTGACCAATTTTTGCTGATCCCTATGGACCAGATTTCTACTAAAATTCTTCCAATTCAAATATTTTAATTTTTCCACACTAGATAAATTTAAAGACAAGCCCTAATTCCCTTTCCTGCATAATTTTCCTTGCCATTATATTTCTAGAAAGACTTTCCAGTGTGCTTCTGTTAAATTGTTCCACAATTATAAAATCAGGATGGATAATCTGAGAAGATACCCTATGACTCAAAAAATTACTTGCCCTCCTCCCAAAACATGTGTGTGTATGTGTGTGTGTGTGTGTGTGTGTGTGTGTATTTCCAAGGGCTTCCCGGGGCTTCGGTGGTAAAGAATCCGCCTGCCAATGCAGGAGATGAGATGCGTAGATGCGGGTTCCATCCCCAGGTTGGGAAGATCCCTTGGAGAAGGCAATGGCAACCCACTCTAGTATTCTTGCTTGGGAAATCCCATGGACAGAGGAGCCTGGTGGGCTACAGCCCATGGGGCCACGAAAGAATTGGACACACAACTTAGCGACTAAACAACAACAATGTATTTCCAAAGGGCTTATGCTAATCAAAACTGCAGGAGGACACAAAGCATACTGTTCTCCCATGCCTTTGTCTAAATAATTTAAGTAGTTCTGAAAGGATTAGAACAATTAAGATTCAGTCTGTAGGGCTGGAAAAGAACCCAGACAGCAAATTTTATCACCCTGTATCAATTCTCTAAAATCCTTCCCCTAAATTGAACTAAATCAGTAACAATTTCTTAGTAAATGCAGACTATATTTCTTAGCAAATTTAGTAAAAGGAGACTAAATCAGTAACAATTTCTCAATTTCAACAGTAAAGGCAAAACCAAAAAATAAACCACCCTTCCACTCCACCTCCTCCCCAGAAAAAAACCTATGGGACTGACAATAAAATTCAGTTCCATCTAAAATAATATAATTACATAATATCTACCTGACAAATCTACTTGAACCAAGTTAGATGAACCTGTAGTTTGAGTTTTCATAGCCTGTTGCAGTTGAAAATAGTTTGGGCATAGATAACTGGCTAACATATAATAACACATTTTAACATATATGCTATTTGCTTGTATATACATAGGTTACCTCTGGAAAGCTACATAAAAAATTGGTAACAGTGAATTGCCTTTTTCGAGATCTTGGTGGGTGGATAAAAGGAGGGAGATCTTATACTACACTCCCTTTTGCACCTGTTAAATACTTAAACATGTAAATATGTCAATTAACATATATATGCAAATATACAAATGTACATCCTTTAAAAATTTTTGTATATCATCTGATGGGATCAGATCCAGCTACAATATTTGTAAATTTCAAGTAACAGTCTATATTCTGGGTTTCTATGGTCACCTCAACTAATTTTCTAAAGATGTATATTTTAAAATTTTCATATGGATAAATAACTCCAAAGAATGTGTATATATGTATGTGAGGGGGTACCATTAGTCTCTCATGTAGGATACTAAATTTAGATTAAATAACCAAGCAAAAACATAATAATGGTTTGCATTCCATAGTCCTATTAATAGCAACTCCAGACTTTTTAAAAAAAATTTTAATCCTCCCAGTTTATCCATGTAACGACAGATCAAATTTTGGATATACAGTATTATATGCCTTTTACACGGGGGACTGGGGCATTATGTAGATTTTGGTATTGGTCCCGGAAACAATTCCCCAAGGATACTGAGAGAAAAAGGTATAACCAGGTGCTCTGAATTTATTTAAAAGTAAAGCATGACAATACCAGTGAAATCAACAGATAAATGACATGAGACTTAACTAGTTAAGCACTAAAAGAAAAGAAAACAAAAGGAAGAAAAACTTCAAAACAGGGACTTCCCTGGTGGTCTAGTGGCTAAGACTTCGAGTTTCCAGTGCAGCAGTCTGGGGTTCGATCCCTGGCCAGGGAACTAGAGCCCACCTGCCACAAGTAAAGATCCCATGTGCCACAACTAATACTTGGTGCAGCCAAAAAACAAGAAAAAGATTCAGAACAAAAACGCCTAAGATAACTGTTATTCATTCATATGGAGATCTTCGACAAAAGTTACCTAAGTAAAAATGTCATTTTTTTTTTTTTTTCCAGTGGGTTTTGTCATACATTGATATGAATCAGCCATAGATTTACACTTATTCCCCATCCCGATCCCCCCTCCCATCTCCCTCTCCACCCGATTCCTCTGGGTCTTCCCAGTGCACCAGGCCGGAGCACTTGTCTCATGCATCCAACCTGGGCTGGTGATCTGTTTCACCATAGATAGTATACATGCTGTTCTTTTGAAACATCCCACCCTCACCTTCTCCCACAGAGTTCAAAAGTCTGTTCTGTATTTCTGTGTCTCTTTTTCTGTTTTGCATATAGGGTTATCGTTACCATCTTTCTAAATTCCATATATATGTGTTAGTATGCTGTAAAAATGTCATTTTATTACAACATAATGTATGCTAAAAAATACTTGGTGTCTTTGGGAGAATGCTTTATATCTTATATAGATTGGGATTACGATGTAAAATGAGGCCTATTTAAATCATGTTATATGTACTCACTTGTTTTTTCCCCTTACTACTATGAAATCTACTTCTTAAAAATAACAAACCTTTTAACACCTGAATTAAAATTATTTGGGCTTTATAAAAAATATAAATCACCATTTTAATCACTATAATGTAAAGTGGACATCTATAATCTCAAGAGTACTAAAAACTAGTACTGGACTCTTTAAGAAAGCAGCAGCATTGGGAGACACTTCTTCACTGTAATATTTGTCAGTAACTTTTTTTTAAAAAGTTAAATAATCTTTTGAAGGGCTAACAACTGTTTTTATATACTGAAGGTAACTGTGGATATGTTATCAAAATTATTTTTGCCATCTAATTTTAATAGAAAGAAAAACATTTTCTACTTGATTATCTTTGCAGCACTATACTCTGTGGCAAAAACTGACTTATCAGCAACAAAACACCTGTTGTGTAGGAAGTTTTGTATATATTTTCCTCTTCAAAGGTTAGTATGAAAAAGAGGAATTTGTAACGTAGCATATAGTTTTAGTTAAGAAAAAACTATAAAGAAAAAGGCAGGATGTGTTGCTTTCAAATGAACTTGAAGAGAGTTTGAATGATTCAAATTTTCCTCTAACAAAACGCCACAACAAAAAGATCTGGCTTTTTATATGTAGGGAAAAAAACAATTAATAGCCTGTTTGGTTAGAAACCTAAAGCTTTAAAGATTCCCATTACCTCACTTTGACAAGTTTTATTTTGTTTTGACAGTGCCACTTTAAACATTAGCGGAGAAACGTGAAATTGAATAGAGAAATAAATTCTCTATTTTAAGAAATTATTTTATAATGATTCAGAAACATGCAAATTTTTAAGCTGTCTAAAATAGACAGCTAAGAATTCTGAGAAGCTATTTAGTTCTCAGGGTTTTCCAGTTCATTTATCATTCTTTGGAGCTTTTTAAGAGCCAATTTAGCACATTCAGTCACAACCAGGCTTGGAAGTAAAATAAAATGCAGTCTATTTTAAGAATATGTACACAATATTGGAAGTGAAAGAAAACACTAAACATACATAAAACAGAAACTAGACTTGGGATTCTCTCTAGATTTCAAATACCCAAATTTATTTCCATACCTCTACAAAACAAGGGGCACACAAAAATCTGCACAGAAAGGTTCATAAAACATTATTCATAAAATAGCCAAAAACCTCCCCCAAAAGGCTATGTTCAAAATCATGGACAGAAAACAAAACATAACTTTTAAATGTTAATGTGCAGTTATCAAACTTCAAAAACACAATCATAAAAAAAAAAAAAAAAAACACAATCATGCATCCACAAAAAAAACAACAACAACACTCTAAGAACGTCAAATTTTAAACAATCCTTATAGAAGTTTCACAAATTGCCTACATAAAACCTAAAGTCTAAAATCAATAGGCTATATCGAAAATCAAGGGACCTAGAAGAGCCAAAATAATGTTGAAAAAGAAAAATGAAGTTGGGAGCACTCACACTTCCACATTTCAAACTTACTAGAAAGCTACAGTAATCAAAACAGTGTGGTACTAACATAAGGATAGAGAGAGATACCAATGAAAATCCAGAAATAAAACTCATGTATCTACTGTTAACTCATTTTTGACAAGAGTGCCAAAACTATCCAGTGGAAAAAGAATAGCCTTTTAAACAAATAATGCTGGAACAACTAAACCCACATGCAAAGAATAAAGGTGTACCTCTTCCCAGCACTGTACACAAAAACTAACTTCAAATGGATCATAGGCCTAAATGTAAGAACTAAAACGTCATATAAAACCCACAGAAATAACACAGAAGTAAACCTCTGTGATCCTGGGTTAGGAAAGACTTCTTAGATATGACAACAAAAGCATAACAGATAACAGAAAAATTAGAAAAATTCGACTTCATCAAAATTAAAAACTTATGTGCTTCAAAGGACACCATTAAGAGAGTGAAAAAGACAACCCAAAGAATGGGAGATAATACTTACAAAATCATGTTATCTGCAAACCAAAACTACAATGAGATATTACTTCACACCCATCCACTACAATAAAAGACAGATAACAAGTGTAGTCCAGCATGTGAAAAAACTGAAACCCTCAGACATTGTCAGTGGGATTGTAAAATGGTGCAACTACTTTGGAAAATGTTTGGCTGTTCCTCAAAATATTCAACATAGAGTTACTATATGACCCAGCAATTCGACTCCCAAATGAAATGAAGACATGTGCCCACATAAAAACTTGCACAAAAATGTTCACAGCAGTATTCATAACAGCCAAAAAGCACAACCAAACAAATCTCTACCACTGATGAATGGCTAAATACAGTATGAGACACACACACACGTACATTATTTGACCATAAATTAGAATTAACTACTGTTAAATGCTACAGCCTGGGTGAACCCTGGAAACATGTTAATGAAAGAAGTTAATCATAAAGGACCACGTGTATGAACCCATTTATATGATTATGCCCAGAGTAGACAAATCTACATGGTAAGGAAAGATGACTACAAATCTACATGGTAAGGTAAGATGACTGCTAATAAACACTGGTATCCTTCCTTAGATGAAGAAATTGTTCTAAAAACGTGGTTGACGTCTGCACAACTCTATGAACATACGAAAAACTTCGAATTGTTCATTCAAATGAGTTGTATGGCAGGTGAATTGTACCTCAATAAAGCATGGTTGATGTCTGCACAGCTCTATGAGTATACGAAAAATCCTTGAATTGTTAAATGAGTTGTATGGCAGATGAACTCTACCTCAATAAGGCTGTTTAAAAAAAAAAAATACAAAGCTGACGTCTAGTATTTGTGTCGCTTGTGGAAAACGAGGAACATTCAAGACAAATAACTACAAACTGATTTGATTACTAAGCAAATCTGTGGGTGAAATAATTAGAAATTAAGAATTTAAGTCATTCCTTACTCATTTTATGCATACCACTCTAAATATTTCTACATCTTAACTAAAATGGAATTGTACCTCTTGCAACTGTCAAGCCATAAAATGGGATTCCTGAGACACCTGAGTACACATGTTCCTTTCCTGTACACGGCTGAACTCTACTCCCCAATACAACAAACAATAACTGCGGAAAAACACTCCACAGGGAGACTGGGAAGTCATTCTCAGAGAACCATCTAAAACCAATACTGAATTTAGAGAGGTGTGGAAAGAATGAGGAAGGCGAAGGAGCCCAGGGAACAAGGGGAAGTATGGGTGCATTCAAGCCCAAGGAATCCAGTTACACTAAATTCAACTTTTGTACGCTTTGTGAACAGGCCCAGAGGCAAAGTCCTGGGCGCAGACCAACGAGTCGAGCTGCGAGGCCGAGAGGAAGTGCTGATCCAGCCCAAGTCCGCAAGGGAATTCGTGGGGAAATGGTGGGGGGCCGAAGGGCTAAGATGGGGGCCTGCGGGGCGGGAAGGAGGCGAGCCTCCCCGCCCGGCTCCGGGCCGCACTCGCCGGCAGCGCGCAGCTGGGGTGGCCGCGCCGCGGGCCCGTCGTCCGCGTCCGAACCGCGGAGCGCGCCCGGCGCCGGGAGTCTCCGGCGGGGCCGGCGGCCGGCTCCCGGCTCCCGCCCCATCCGGCGCTTTGTCCCCGCGCAGGCGGCCTCTCGGCGTCCCCGCCGCGGGCTGAGGGGCCGCGCTGACAGCCCCCGCCCCCCGCTGGGGCGGCGAGCCCGCGAGTCGGCGCGGCCGACGACCCGTCACCCGACGGGCTTCGTCCAGGCGGGACGCAGCAGGCGGCGGTCCGAGGACGCCGGCCCTGCCCGCAGAGCCGCCGCCACCGCCCGAAGCGCACGCAGGCCGAGGTCAGCCGGAGAAACTCTCGGCCTCCGAAACCCACACCATGTCCAACATCCTTTTCTTACCCAAAAATTCTCAACGAAATGCGCCATGACCATCGTGCCGCTGCCGACGCCGCGCCGGGTTCCGCGTCCGCGCCCTCCCGCCGCTCCGTAAACACCGGCCCGGCCCCCACGGCGCCCCCGCCTTTCGCTGCAGCCGCCGCCTTCTTCCCGGAGACCTGCCCGCACCCTCCAGGGCGCATGCGCCACCTAGCGGCTGCCGCCGCGGGGCGAACCTTCAAACGCCCAGGCTGGGTTGCGCATGCGCCCTAGGCCCCATTCCCGGGCTTTTCGTCCTCTTCCTCTCTTCCCAGCGCTGGCGCGTCGGAGAATGAGTATTCTTTTTGGAATGGTGGAGAACCCGGTCCCGGAGCATCACCCGGGAGACTGCCCGCACCCTTCGCTGTGCGATGGGTACTGGCATAGGGACAGGGCGAAGAGAAGGGCCGGCCAGAAACAGTGGAACCCACCGCCAGGCTGCCTTCTCTCTCCCTCCTCAGAAGACTGGCTTCCTGAGCTTTCGAGGATCTCGGGGAGAGACCCAAGTTGGGGCCAACTGGGATGGGGGAAACTTGGCCTCTAGCCAACCGGAGAAGACTCTGAGAAATGGTCAACAGGGTGCCTTTCCTTGATAGGGAATTAAGAACCAAAACAAAACTTTCCGAGGCCGGAAAAGGAGGAAACGCCCTGGAGCCAGAGAGCTGCCCGAGACCCAAGCACCAAGTCCGAGGCCGCTGACCTCCAGCACGCCCGGAGCAAACCGGCCGGGACTGCCGACTGCAAGAACGTGACCCGAAACCGACGATTTTTCCTAACTCAGCCAGTTTTGTCTCTCTCTCTTTTCTTTTCTTGCAGCACTTGTTCACGTAAGTCCATGGTTCTCTCAGCAACTTGTACATTTTGGAAAAAGAAACAAGTTCAGACACGCCTCGGCATTTAACAGAGACACCAAATCCCCTTCCCACGCCTGCTTTCCAGAGGTTAAGGGGAAAAAAATTAAACCAGGTCAGTTAGGTCCAAAATATGCAGTTCTTGAAGCCAAGCCGGACAAACAGATTTAGTGTAGCTTTAACTGTACATGCATGGCACATCTCTTCAGATCTTGTGACTTCAAACATGCGGAACATTACACCACTGTTTCTTCATGGCAAATAATTTACATCCTCAAAAGTAAGAACCACATAGTGCTTTTCACAAGGATGAAGCTGTGAAGGGTGGTTAAGTAGGGATCATTGGATAATGGTATTGTGATTATATCTTTTAGAAATAAATAGGATGTTATAAGACACCTAGGCTTCCCTGGTAGCTCAGTTGGTAAAGAATCCGCCTGCAATGCAGGAGACCCGGGTTGGATTCCAGGGACTGGAAGATGCGCTGAAGAAGGGATGGGCTACCCACTCCAGTATTGTTGGGCTTCCCTCGTGGTTCAGCTGGTAAAAAATCCGGCTGCAATGTGGGAGACCTGGGTTCAGTCCCTGGGTTGGGAAGAGCCCCTGGAGAAGGAAAGGGTTACCCATCCAGTATTCTGGCCTGGAGAATTTCATGGACTGTATAGTCCATGGGGTCGCAAAAAGTCAGACACGGCTGAGCGATTTTCACTTATAAAACACCTAGGATTTGCTTTAAAATGAGTCTTTGAGGGAGGAGGAATGGGTAGGGCTATAGAAGAAGTAAGACTGACCATCAGTGGGTAATTCTTGGAGCTAAGCATTGGAAATGGGGTTCACTTTACTGTCCTCTTTTTGGTATATGCTTTTTCCTTTCTTTAAAAAGTCTTCATAACACTATCATTTACACCTAGTTTTGGGGAAAGTCAAATTTAGAGGTTTGCTATAATTCTCTAAGCCAGTAGTCTAGCATTGTCTTTCTTGATGCTGAAGAAATTCTAAGAAAAATACAGCCATCTAGTGCGCACATACTAAATAACTTAAGTCCTATTGGACTCTGCAATCCCAGAGGGGCTCCTCTGTCCATGGAATTCTCTGGGCAACATTACTGGAGTGTGTTGCCATACTCTCTTCCAGGGGATCTTCCCCAACCCAGGGACTGAACCCTGGGTTGCTTATGTCTCCTGCTTTGGTAGGTGGGTTCTTTATCACTAGCACCACCTGGGAAGCCCACAGCCATCTAGATCACCCTGCAGATGAGCATGGCATTAAATTCCCAGTTTCACTAACCACTACCACACTTAGACCTGGACAGGAGCGGCCCTTATCCTGGACCCCAGGCTTTAAATTTATTACATGTCATAAATTTATTAAAAACATGAGTGCCTCTCCTACAGATGCTGAACTCTGGCCCATAACTATCAGTACCCTCTCCCATGACCAGTACTATTCAGGCTCCTAGGAAACATTTTGGATCTCTTGCCCTTTATCTTCAAAACAAAAGGTAGAACTCCAAATGCAGTAAAAATTTGTGGGTGCTATAGCTGCCCATATCAGAGATAGAACTGCTTTGGAGTTAGGCAGAATCTGAGCAGCAGAAGCGCTTAGGTAAATCAGAAGACAAATTAGTTAACTTGTGAAGGCTTCCTCTCAGCTAAGTGCAATAAATACTTGCATTACAAAGTTGTTTTTTTGGTGGGTTTTTTTTTTTGCATAACAAAGTGGTGTCTAGTACAGATTTTCCTTGTTTTAGTGTTCCAGTTTATGATTCCAACACCAACAATTTTGCACAGTATTCAAAGAGTTGCACAAGGTACACTGACTTCCATTTCATACTCTTCACACTGTTCCCATGTTTATCAGAGGCCATGAAGAGAAATCTTCTGTATATTTTGGGTATTTATTGATACGAGATTCATCAGGCTCAAAACACCATGTGCTATAATTGCCTGGTATTTAAATTGTGGGACTTTATAGTAATTAGTGATTAAGGTCACTAATCTTCAGACAAGATGGTGTAGTAGAAGAATGTGGATGGCATTAACCACATTCTGACCTCAAGTGAGGTTTCCAAGGATGCAGAGTGTAGATAAGGCCCTGAGCCAGTAGCCTCACTCATGCCTTAAGGTATTCGTGCCCCACACTCTTAAGCCTCACTTATCCAAACACACTCTGAAATTTTTTTTTTAAATTATTAAATACATAGATAACAACAGTGTTCCACTCACTCCTGTCTATAATACCTAGCACTTAATTGTCACTCAGTAACTGTTCAGTGCAAGAATAGATGAATGACTGAGCATATTACAGTGTCAGGGTGGATGGGCTTTGGGTTTTCAGTAATTCCATTCTGATTTTAATAACTCATACTTTTAATTGTGCTAGATCTTAGAGCTTATAAAAATGTTGTTATTTAAGTTCCACTTGACTTAATTTCCTCACATTACTTTAAATATTTTCAAAAGAATTTGGAGGGGCTTGAGTATACTTAAAGTATAAGCTACTTTTTTTTTTAAGCTACTTTTCTAATAAAAATAAAACTGAAATGATAATATTCAAGATTGGCTCTGGCAGGAGATCTTCTGTTGGGAAGGGGCTACTAAACAATTTAGCCTTCAATTTTGGGGTGACCCTCATCTCCAGAATCTTCTCCCTCTTAGGAGCTCTCTCTAATTATACCAGCTATCCATATGTTGGCTTCCAGGGGATGCTCCTGTTCACCATTAAATCTCTGGCTCAAGCAGTTATGTTACAAAAGTGAAAGTGAAGTCGCTCAGTCGTGTCTGACTCTTTGCAATCCCATGGACCCTCCATCCATGGAATTTTCCAGGCAAGAATACTGGAGTGAGCTGCCATTTCAAGTTATGTTATAGCCCCGCTAAAAAGAAACAACAAACCCAAAATGGAGTCATGGTGCATTTCATAGAGAATTTTTGGGAGACAGAAGGATGTTGGAAATTATGTGAGTTTTGGAGCCCAAGGGTTTCTGCCCTTGACCTCAGCCTATGGGGGCTTTGGGCAGTGGTAACCTCGGTACTCGCAGGCTCACAGCCCTTGTAGAGGCTGGAGGATCTCAGTGTGGGGCTCCTTTACTAGCTTAATCCATTTCCCCAGCCCCAAGAGCCATGAGAATTGTTGGTGGTTTCCGACTGGGATCACACTGGGTTGATTTAAAAACTGGACTAGGTCCAATAAAAGCTACTGCTAATGGGGATTTTGGAAGCCAGAAAACCTAAAAATTGGTGGCTATGGATTGAACATTTAAACATGTTACAGTGCTTGCCACCTCAAGAAAATTTCCATGATAAGTTGATTATGGAATAGGTTGGTTGGATGCTAAGTTTCCCACCAGGCTCAAGAAAATTTCTGTGCAACAAGTTATGCTGTGAAACACCCCACAGTTTCCAACACCACACGTTTCTCTCTTAGGTGTTAGTTCAGCTCCACAAAACCCAAAGGCCTAGTTAAAGAAATGGCATCCTTTATACCCAGACTTTGTTACCAAACCAGGCTTACTTGCCTGACTTGTAGCAAGCCATATGCTGAGATGGCAAGGTTTGTAGCAGAGAAAGAATTTATTCACAAGACAGCCAAGGGAGGAGATAGAACAAGTCTGAGATCTACCTCCCTGAAGGCAAGGGCCTTGAGATACCGATGGCATAAAGAAGCAAGGTGGTCTTAGGTATAGGGAAAAGTGATTGGAGGTAGGGAAAAGGTGAGGTAGTAAGCCTCCTGGGCAGGTGTATTTGGGTTACATGCTTCTTTGTGGGATGCATATTCAAAATTGGAGATGATTAGCTTGATTCCAGGATGGACTTTTCAGCCCTCTGACATCAAAAGGTCATTTCATCCAATACCTGCACAGGCCCAGTTTTTGGGTCAGTAGTCCCAAACAACTTTACCCAACTTGAACTGGACAGGCTGACTCTGAGTTTCTAGGAAACAACTTAAGCCCCCATTGTAGTGACCTCGTAGATTAGAGGTGTTATCTAAGTGGTTAAAATGTCTTGTAATATATTACCTAAGCTATGTGAAGCTTGGAGAGTATACATTTAAAGAAAGAATAAGAAAGAGGAATACCTAAAGCTAGCTTCATCACTAAAGGTGTGTTACAAGAAGAGGAGTTTTTAAACAAACCGTTCCTTTATCTGTTGTTTTGTAAGACACACTTAGGGATTTCTGTTAAGACATCAGCTTCTGTTAACCCTATGGGGTGTGGTTTCAAGTTGAATGTGCTACCTTCTGGCAATCTACTTATTTTACATCTGAAAACTATGGTCCCAAAGCTATAAATACCTACAAAATTGGCAAGATCTTACTAAAGAGGATCTAGAATTTTGTCTCCTGAGAATCTGACTTGGTAATTAACCATCAGGCTGGGGGGGGGGGGGTCCCAATATATGGCTGGACAGAGATGTGGATTGCACCCCATTTGCAGCCAGATATGGCTGGACAAAAATGCAGGTTAAATTCTGTCTATGCCTGAGATCCTGCCAAACTGCTGCGAACTCTCAGGGGATTTACAGTCTAGATTTATAATGGCCATTGTTATCACTGTTCCACTTGGATAAGATTATTCAAAAAGTGCACTTTAAAGTAAGAATTCCCACATCAAACAGTAGAATAATTATTTTAATTTGTATATAGAAGCCTCCAAAAGGCTTTATAATTCCAAAAAAAAATAGCTTCTTTAAAAGATTCACTGTTAGAGACTAATGAAAGATTAAAGATATTTGAGGTACCCAAAACAAAAGACTGTAAGACTGACATAACTCCTGCTCTCCCCGCTATACTCCTTTGAGTGCTCATTCTAGTCATCCTCTGTCTGAAGTGTTTTTCCACTCTGAAAAGACTACATGACTACACACAAAACTCTGCCAAGTTAATGACCTGACAAGCTCCCCTTCAAAGGAGGGTCCCCATTTGGGCACTTCCCAAAGTTGTCTGGGACTCCAAGGGATTTTTCTGGTAAATTGCTGTTATTTCCATAATCATCAAAGGGAAAACTAAATATAAAATTAACAGAAAACTTTGCCAAATTCTGGTAAATACCGAAGCCTGCAGATAGAGTCCTGGGAAAGCCGACAAAAGTTGGCTAAGTGTGAGAATTCTTACCAGAGTCAGTGCTCCTTGGATCTCAGTCTGTAGGTCCCAGTTGAGAAAGGAAAAGATAATGTCACGTTATCCCCTCCTTTACAAAACCAGACCCAGTGGTTATTGATCCTTTCTCTCCCAGGGACAGCTATTATCTTCTTTTTGGTCATTATCTAAGTCTTTCTTTTGGCCATCTTTAGGAGTAGCTCTAAGATCTTGGCAGGGTAATGTCTTTTGCACCTTCTTTGGGAATGCCTCCTAAAACCAAGGGATTGTTCAGTACTGCCAGAAATATTCACTGTTGTCCCAGCTGAAACCTGAGAAGATATCTGAAAAAAACCCTGACCTCTTGTAGTTTCCTCAAATATCTGATGACAACTCTCCAAACTAACATTTTCAGTTGTCTTCCACCCTTCTAATTTGGAATCCCTAAGAGCAAAGACTGCCCTCGAATTTCCCTGGAAGGGACTACACCAGGCCTTCTTCACTACCCAAATGACAACCAAACATCGAGAATTTGAACTCTGGATATACATCTCCTAGCTGAATAAAGACTCTTCCTGCCATCTGCTCCTGTGTAAATGCTGTACACCTTCAAATCAAATTGACTAAGAAAAGAAATAGCTGACATCAATGTAGACTGCTTCCACTCAGGTTGCAAGATCAAGATTTCATATTTTAACTAAACATGAAACCTTCTCTTCTTGCCTTTACAAAGGATGGCAATGGCCTGCAAAATAATGATGTCACCCATATTTCCCAGGACATTGCTAAGAGGGGGTGATCTCTGGAATTTAGAACAACTTTTTATTTCGGGCCAGGAAAAGAACCTAACTGACCCTTGGCTTGAACAGGAAAATGCAGCACTCCCTGGAAATGAGTCCATTAACAGTACCTTAGTGGAAGTGGTTTGTGCCCCCATAGGATTTATCTTTGCCTGTGATGATTATCATTCTCCTTGAGCCTGTAAATACCTAGAAGGCTGGCACATAACCAGGTAATGCCTTTTAGGTTATCTAACTGTGCCCTTAACTGTCTAAAAACAAATTGAGACCTCATTGGTCAACTTCCTAGAATTTAAATTATCAAGTTTGAAAGGGCTTACCAAGAGGCATTCTTGTTTCAGGATTTACTTCTTTTGGTAGGGCTCAACTTCCCTAGTTACGAGTGAATACAAATTGGACTATAATCAGGAAGCTGTCCTTGACTCTTAAAAATATTGCAGCAGCTGATGCAACAGCAATAGCTGTGCAATAGCGTGCAATAGTGTGTGTGTGTGTATGTGCTCAGCCACTAAGTTGTGTCCGACTCTTTGCAACCCCATGGGCTGTAGCCACCAGACTTCTCTGTCCATGGGGTTTTCCAGGCAAGAATGGTGGAGTGGGTTGACTTTTCCTTCTCCAGGGGATTGTCCCGACCCAGGGATCGAACCCGCATCACCTGCGTCTCCTGCATTGGCAGGTGGATTCTTTACCACTGAACCACCTGGGAAGCCAGTGAAACACAGACCCTTAGACAATCTGGCCAAAGTTGTTCTTGATAACAGGATAGCCCTTGATTATCTTTTAGCTGAACAAGGTCTGTGGTGGTCTGTGCCACTACCACCTGCTACAACCTTCTGAGGAAGTTGAAACTCAGTTACATAATATCACTGAACAAGCCATTTGGCTTTAAAAGATGACTTCATCAAGGTGTCTTTTTTTGACTTATTTGATCTTGATTAGTTTGGGTCTTGGGGGCCATGGCTCCAAAATATACTCTAGATATGGAAATAATCCTGCTTAAAATAATCATAACAATCTCTCTTGTGCATTGTATTCTAGCAAGAGCTTATCAAATGCGTGTTCATAGCTGCTAACTACCAAGCAAAATGATCTCCAAGCAAATAATCTCCCTAAGTTTGGAACATGGAAAAAGAAACAAAGGAGTGACCGACTTAAAAAATACAAGCCTGAAATGCAACCTGTGAATACCATGTAAGATTCAGCAAGAAACAGGAATCAAGGAAAGCTGTGGGAACTATAGAGTGGTGGCTGAGAGTGGCATTAAAGCTTTAAGTGTTGGCCACATCTTTCAGTTAGGCTGAGAGTTTGATCAAAAGGGGGGAATTGTTAAAAATAAGCAACAGATCCCAAAGTAGGGTCACTTATGCTAAACTTCACTAAGATTTAATACCTAACTTAGTTGCAATTTCAGCCTCTCCCAGGAGTGGAATTTTAAACCCATGTCTGGAATTCCCTGGTTAGCGCTAGTGAATTACCTGGTGGCTCAGCAGTAAAGAATCTGCCTGCTAATGCAGGAGACGTGGGTTTGATCCTCAGGTCAGGAAGATTCTCTGGAGGAGGAAATGGCAACCCAATCCAGTACCCTTGCCAGGAAAATTCCATGGACAGAAGAGCTTGGTAGACCACAGTCCATGGGGTTGCAGAGTCAGATACAACTGAGTGACTGAATAACGACATTGCAGTTTCATCCTCTCTCAGGAGTGGAATTTTAAACTGATATCTGGAGTTTCCTGGTCAGCACTAGTGAGGTAATCTACCTAAGACCCCCAACTTTCCCCTAAAGGAAGGTGACCTTGCTTGAAATGATATAGTCTTTTAATGTCTTTGTCCCAACCTCCTTCTGCTTATAAAAGCCTTCCATTTGCTGTAGCTCCTGAGATGCTGAATTCATGAACCTTTTAATAAAGTCAATTAGATCTTTAAATTTACTCAGCTGAATTTTTTTTAACAGCTCAAAGCATATTTCGAGTGTTAAAACATACCTTGATAAGTAAAGAGGAGAAATTAACACAAAATAACTTAAACCCTCAATTCTCTGGTTTACAAAATATTGAATATCTCTAAGACTTGAGAGCAAGTCACCCAGAGAACTTCCTCTTTTCATTCCTTAGTTGGATCTCCTATTTCCAATCCTGGATTCACAGCTCACAGAATACTAATCAACATTGAATTACAAGAGCCATTTCTTCATTATATAATCTAAAACTAGTTCTATTCCAGAAGAGTTGCCTAAAGTAAAACACATTTTTTCTCATTTATATTCTATATAATTTTGCAAATGAACTTCTGCTTGTTCCCAAGCTGAGTGGCAGAGGGGAAGCTCCTATTAAAACAACAACAACAACAAAAACCCCCTCTCTTATTTCCTGCTAATTTCTTCAAGGAGCAGCATCCTGTGTTAGATGCAGTAGTCCTTCTCTGTACTCATCTTATACTTGAGAATAACAAGTGGTAAAAAAAAAAGCTAAGCTCAATTAAAAGGCAGAGGAGAAACACACAGGCCCCTGAAATCTGGTGTTCTCACTTTCCCCTACTCAATAGCAGCATAGTGAAAGCAAAAGCTTTATGCAAAACAGAAAAAAAGCACCCACTTGGCAGATGGTATCCAGACAGGCTGCTCTCCAAGGGCCAGGAGGTAGAAACGTTCATCAGAATGCAAGATGGAGCTAAACATCACCCTCCACACACTCTTCTCTGTTCAAGCAGGTTGGTTAGGCACACCTTTTCTCTCTCCTGAGCGCATCTGGGATTGACTGCTCCTTGACGTGGCAGCATCTCTTCCTTCACAATGAGATGTACTTTCCCAGGGACTCTCTTACCTTGCCATCCGTGAAAAAAATACAAACTACCTGATACGTTGTTCAGGGGGTTATAGTGCTAGTAACCACAGGGAACCCAACAGGGATTTCAAAAATAAAGGAAGAGAAGACTTCCCTGGTGGTCCAGTGGTTAAGAGTCTGCCTGCCAATGAAGGGGATGCAGGTTCGATTCCTGGCCCAGGAAGATCACACATGCCACAGGGCAACTAAGCCTGCATGCCACAGCTGCTGAAGCCCATGTGCGTACAGCCTGTGCTCCGCAACGAGAGAAGCCACTGCAAGAAGTCTGCACACGGCAGCTTGAGAGTAGCCCCCAGCTATAGAAAGCCTGGGCACAGCAGTCAAGACCAAGCACAACCAAAAACTAAATTTTCAAAATATAGTAAGGAAAAAAAACAACAAAATATAGTAAGGAAAGAGAAATCACTAAAATACAGACAGAAAGGTGATATATGACAGGTTGAAAACATGCAAAAGTGTTTGTCATCAGTATTAAGGAGAAATGCAAAAGATAACACAGAAAGTAAAGTTATAAATATGTGAAAATATATGTGTAAATGGACAAAAATCAAAAGAAAACATGGAAAATGTTTATGTGTTATGGTTGTAAGACTATGACAGTTATTAAACATTTAAAGCTTGTTTTACTGTAATAACAATATGATTTAAAGAGCAATCGTTATTCTTTGTTTTCACTTAATTATGACTATAACTGGGTCAAATCTTCCTTAAGTCTTTCATTAACTATCTCCTCTCTTTCATTTATTCAAGCAATAGACAATTATTGAGTATTTAATACAATGAAAAGAGTATTACTGCTCTTAAGAAATTCACAATGCAATATGGACTTATGTGAAAGACAATAGAGATGATTACAGTGATCTAATAATTGCCCAGGAGAATGCCTGGTATATGGCTGGCAACCAATGAACATTTATTAAATGACTAAATCAGTGAATCACTTTGTTCAGAGGAATAACCTCAAAAAAATTCAATTTGTGCTTTTTCTTTTCTTTTTATATATTTTTTTCTTTCTTTCCTTTTCCCCTCTGGTTCTTTCTTTTACAAGGAAGGTGACAAGAGATTGTCTGGATTCAATGAGGCTCTTTTCCATTAGCTGGTTTGAGGTTCATGTGGGTAGTGGAGTCCAGAGCACATTCTGAAACTCAGTGCTTCTGGGACCAGCTAGCCTCCTCTGAGGTCGCTGTGTATGACAACTGGGAGAATAGAGAGTAAAATAGGAATTGTAACCATCAGAACCCAAGAAAAGAGATACTTTTGGCTGAGCTAAGAATGGAGGAGTGGGCTTGGTCTCCCTTTAAGACTCACTGAAGCCTGAACAGAGATCTCAGTCACCACCAGACCAGCACCTTCTGCACCCCGAGGAGCACCAGATATCAGCAACAGCGTGGTATACCAGTAGGAAGCAGAGTCCCCGGGTTGCTTGGTCAAAAGAGGAGACAGAACGAATGGTCAAATAAATGGAGCCCTGTCCATTCATTTAAATAACATTTATTGAACACCTATAGTAAGACAGGCCCTCTTCTAAATACTGGGGATGTTATAGTGAACAAAACAAATGCCTTTGCTGCTCTCAGGGCACGTAGTGTGGGAAGAGAGCCCCAAGAATACAAATAAGATCCTTGAGGAGAATGATACATGCTATGAAGTATAACTGGGATACAAAGTGGTGAGGATTAGGTTTCCCAGGTGCTGCCAGTGATAAAGAGCCCGCTGGCCAAAGCAGGAGACAAGAGAGACACAGGTTTGTCTCTGGGTCGGAAAGATCCCCTGGAGAAGGGCGTGGCAACCCACTCCAGTATTCTTGCCTGGAGAATCCCATGAACAGAGGAGACGGGTGGGCTACAATGTCTCAAAGTGTTGGACATGATTAAAGTGACTTAGCGTGCACGCACGTGGTGAGAAGGGACCTCTTTACAGAGTGGCCTCTCTGAGGAAGGTGACATTTGAGCACAGACCTGAATGAACCAAAGAATCAGCCAGGCAAACACCTGCACAGGTCTACATTGAAGTATCAGACCATGCAAAGGCTCAGAGTTGGCAATGAGCTTGATTTGTTAGAATAAATGTAAAGGAGGGCAGTATAGTTGGAGAGCAGTGATAAATTAAGAGAGGATCCAAAATGAGGTCAGAGAGGGAGGCAGAGGCCGGTCGTATTCTAAGGAAGGTGGTATTCTAAGCTGCAGTCCAAGGAAGCCAATGGAGGGTTTTAAAGCAACCGAGATATGATCTGATTTATGTTTAAAAAGATCACTTTGGCTTGGGCCTGGTGCACTGGGAAGACCCAGAGGGATTGGGTGGAGAGGGAGGTGGGAGGGGGGATCGGGATGGGGAATACATGTAACTCCATGGCTGATTCATGTCAATGTATGACAAAAACCACTACAATATTGTAAAGTAATTAGCCTCCAACTAAAAAAAATAAATGGAAAAAAAAAACATAAAAAAAAAAAGATCACTTTGACTGCTCCGTGTCAAGGGGTTTGGGGGGCAGTAATTGGAAGGCCACTTAATAAATAGATATTGTAGCCCTGGGAAGAGAAGGTGGTGGCCGGGACTAGGTGAAACAGTGGGAGTGGTCAGAAGTGGTCATGCTCAAGATTTGTTTTGAATGTGGAGCTGACAGAATTTGCTAATGGATTGGAAGTAGAGTGTGAAAGCAAGAAAGAAATCAAGGATGGTCCTAGGAGTTATGCTTGTGCAAGTAGGTGTATAATGGTGCCATGGAAATGAAAAAGATATGGAGAGCAGCTGGTTTGAAAAAGGGAGGAGGATTCAAGAGTTTTGGACATATTAGGTTTAAGATGCCTATTAACAATCCAAGTGGAAATGGCTATCAGACTTTTGGATACATGACTTGGGAGTTGAATACAGATGTCAGTTTCAAAGACATAAATTTGAGAGTCATCACCACATATAGAGAGATGAACAAATCACACATAGAGGGGGAGGGGAATTAAGTTGAACCAAAAATTCTGGGGCACTTCTACACTTACATGTCAGGAGAAACAGATGAGCCAGCATCAGAGATTTAAAAAGAGTAGCAAAATAGATGAAATATAAGGAAAAAAGGATGACATTGAAGCTAAGAGAATGTTTTAAGAACTGATCAATGGCCAAATACGAAAAAAGAGCATTGCATTTAGCAGGCTGGAGGTAGTCTTAGCAAATGTTGATTCTTTGAAGTGGTGGAGAAATAAACCTGATTGGAGTGAGTTGAAAGAGAAGGGGAAGTAATGACTGCAAGTACAGACAACTTATTCAATCAGTTTTTGCTGTGAAAGGGTACAGTGAAACAGGCAGTTATTGAAGGGATCAAGGAATGAAAGGGAAGAAGCCTTAAAAGTCATGCTTGGGGGTCAGAGGGGATGTGCCAAAGAGAAGGGAAAGGGGAGATAATTACAGAAATGTGGTCCCTGAGTAGAGGAAAGGACCTGGGATCCAGAGCAAGATCAAAACATCAAGAGAATATTTCTGGGGACTTTATTGGTGTCCAGTGCTGAGACTCCATGCTCCAACGCAGGGGGCCCAGGTTTAATTTCTTGTCAGGGAACTAGATCCCACATGACTCAACTGAGTTCACATGCTGCCCACATGCCACAACTAAAGATCCCACATGCCACAACTAAAGATCCCACAAGATCAAAGATCCTGTGTGCCACGACTAAGACCCAGAGCAGCCAAATAAATATTTTTTAAGGAGAGAGTGTTTCTGAATTCCCAGCTAATAATTCTAATTGAATCTTGACCAACTCGTTGGAAAAATAATTATAACTGTCTGTGAAATTTTAGTTCTGCATTTTAGTTCATGTATTGGGCTTCCCAGGTGGCGCTAGTGGTAAAGAACCCACCTCCCACTGCAGGAGACATAAGAGACACAGAGTACCATCCCTGGGTCAGGAAGATCCCCTGGAGGAGGGCACGACAACCCACTCCAGTATTCTCGCCTGGAGAATCCCCATGGATAGAGGAGCTTGGCAGACTGCTGTCCATAGGGTAGCAAAAAGTCGGACACGAATGAAATGCCTTAGCATGCATGTTCGTGTATTACCTTACCGAATCCTTGCATCAAACTTACGAGGTCACTACTATTGTGCTGTGCTATGCTTAGTTGCTCAGCTGTGTCTGACTCTTTGCGACCCCATGGACTGTAGCCCACCAGGCTGCTCTGTCCATGGGGATTCTCCAAGCAAGAATACTGGAGTGGGTTACCCATGCCCTCCTCCAGGGGAATCTTCTCAACCCAGGGATTGAACCCAGGTCTCCACCTTGCAGGCAGATTCTTTACCATCTGAGCCACCAGGGAAGCCTATCCCAATTTTACAAATAAGAAGATGGGCTCCATGAGATGAAATAAGTTGTAAAGATCACAAAAGTAGCTAAGTGATAAATTACTGTTAGCTTGTGGTAAATTTAACAGTGGTAAGCTACAGTACCATTTAGGCATGAACAGAGTGTTTGGAAGGATGGTAAATGAGACCGCAAGCAATAGAAGAAGTGTTCAAGGGTAAAATTTAAACTCATCCACCCAGGGCTTTTATTCATGTGTTTTTTAATTCATACTCTGACGTTCATCAGTTGCCACATTCTTTCCATATAGAAGTCCCTTCTTTGGTTATTATCACTCTAACCCAGGTTCTCTAAATGGATATGAATGATAACTAATAAGGATCACATAAAAGTTTCGAGTTAATTTATTTACATATATATTATTTTAAAAAGTCTTTGGGGCTTCCCTTGTGGCTTAGCAGTGAAGCATTTGCCAGCAATGCAGGAGACGCAGAAGCATCAGGTTTGATCCCTGAAGGAGGAAATGGCAACCCACTCCACTATTCTTGCCTGGGAAATCCCGTGGACAGAGAAGCTGTCGGGCTACAGTGTGTGGGGTCCCAAAGAGCTGGACACGACTGAGCCACTGAGCAAAACGTCTTTTCTCTCCTCTGCACCAGTTCTGAAACATGCAAGAAATGTAATTGTGCAAAAGCTCATATTCTAATCAAAATCCAGATATGTCCCACCCTAAACAGGACATCTGGTCATTGTACAATTTTTTAAAAAGTCCCTTTTTACAGGCAGAAGGAAACAGACAACAAAATCACCCTGTGTTCATGACTACAATGTTCTCTATCAACAGAAGGAAACAGACAACAAAATCACCCTGTGTTCATGACTACAATGTTCTCTATCAACTAATTAAGAAAGACCACTACATTATGATGAACTGTTTTCAGGGAGGTAAGCAGGACTAGGCCAAATTGACCAGATCCAAACGTGATAAAATTTTGTTTCTAATCTTGAAATTCCACTGGATGATATCTGCCTTAATATACTTTTTAAAAATAGTGTTTTAAGAATAAACTGTCATCAATTAGATTTTTTTTTAAATTTAGGTCCAAAAAATGTTATTTTTTTCTTCTCACTTCCCACATGCCAGCTAAAACCACTTTTCTTCTTTATTCAAAGCTATCTTCAAATATATTTTCCCCAGAAAAAGAAAGTTGCTAAACCATTGCCTTCTATATAACTCATATTTCCTTTTTTTAATCCACTGATTTTAATTCACTGATACATCCTTTAGATGAAGTAGTTTATATCTTGTCACAAAAAGCTATAAACTGTTCTTTGTAGCATTTTACTTGTTTTTTTCTTTTTTGTTTGCAGCTGTGTGTGTTGTTATCAGTCTTTGAGGGTAGAGGTTAATCATCCTTCTTTCCTCACTCTCAAAAATACATCCTCTCCTACTTTTCAGTTTATCTGTAGGTTTCTACATACACACACACATGTGTGTATGTGTGTGTGTGTGTGTTAGTTGCTCAGTCATGTCTGACTATTTGTGACCCCATGGACTATGTGGCCTGCTAGGCCCCTCTGTCCATGGAATTGTCCAGGCAAGAATACTGGAGTGGGTAGCTATTCCCTTCACCAGGGGATTTTCCAAACCCAGGGATTGGCCAAACTATAGTGGAGGTAATGAAGATAATGGTGAACTCCTTCGAAAGGTCCCATGCATGCATTGCTGCTCTGAGTGCCCCCGACCCTGCAGCAGGCCAAAACCACTGGACCATTCAGGTCTGACCTAAATCAGTTCCTTACATTATACAGTGAAGGGGACAAATAGACTAAAGGGATTAGATCTGACAGACAGACTGCCTGAAGAACTGTGGACAGAGGTTCATGATATTGTCCAGGAGGCAGGGATCAAGACCATCCCCAAGAAAAAGAAATGCAAAAGGCCAAAATGGTTGTCTGAGGAAGCCTTACAAATAGCTGAGAAAAGAAGAGAAGTGAAAGGCAAAGGAGAAAAGGAAAGATATACCCATTTGAATGCAGAGTTCCAAAGAACAGTAAGGAGAGGTAAAAAAGCCTTCTTCAGTGATCAATGCAAAGAAATAGAGGAAAACTGTAGAATGGGAAAGACTAGTGATCTCCTCAAGAAAATTAGAGATACCAAGGGAACATTTCATGCAAAGAGCACAGTTAAGGACAAAAATGGTATGCACCTAACAGAAGCAGAAGATATTAAGAAGAGGTGGCAAGAATACACAGAAGAACCATACAAAAAAGGTCTTCATGACCCAAATAATCACGATGGTGTGGTCACTCACCTAGAGCCAGACATCCTGGAATGCAAGGTCAAGTGGGCCTTAGGAAGCATCACTATGAACAAAGCTAGTGGAGGTGATGGAATTTCAGTTGAGCTATTTCAAATTCTAAAAGATGATGCTGTGAAAGTGATGCACTCAATATGCCAGCAAATTTTGAAAACTCAGCAGTGGCCACAGGACTGGAAAAGGTCAGTTTTCATTCCAATCCCAAAGAAAGGCAATGCCAAAGAATGCTCAAACTACCGCACAATTGCAGTCATTTCATATGCTAGCAAAGTAAGGCTCAAAATTCTCCAAGCCAGGCTTCAACAGTACATGAACCATGAACTTTCAGATGTTCAAATTGGATTTAGAAAAGGAAGACGAATCAGAGATCAAATTGCCAACATCTGTTGGATTGTAGAAAAAGCACGAGAGTTCCAGAAAAACATCTGCTTTATTGACTACACCAAAGCATTTGACTGTGTGGATCACAACAAACTATGGAAAATTCTTAAAAAAATGGGAATACTAGACCACCTGACCTGCCTCCTGAGAAATCTGTATGCAGGTCAAGAAGCAACAGTTAGAACTGGACATGGAACAACAGACTGGTTCCAAATCAGGAAAGGACTGCATCAAGGCTGTATATTGTCACCCTGCTTATTTAACTTATATGTAGAGTACATCATGCAAAATGCCAGGCTGCATGAAGCACAAGCTGGAATCAAAATTGCCAGGAGAAATATCAATAAACTCAGATATGCAGATGACACCACCTTCATGGCAGAAAGTGAAGAACTAAAGAGCGTCTTGATGAAAGTGAAAGAGGAGAGTGAAAAAGTTGGCTTAAAGCTCAACATTCAGAAAACTAAGATCATGGCATCAGGTCCCTTCACTTCATGGTAAATAGATGGGGAGACAGTGGAAACAGTGTCAGACTTTATTTTGGGGGTCTCCAAAATCACTGCAGATGGTGACTGCAGCCATGAAATTAAAAGACACTTGCTCCTTGGAAGAAAAGCTATGACCAACCTAGACAGCATATTAAAAAGCAGAGACATTACTTTGCCAACAAAGTCCATCTAGTCAAAGCTATGGTTTTTCTAGTAGTCATGTATGGATATGAGAGTTGGACAGTAAAGAAAGCTGAGTGCCGACGAATTGATGCGTTTGAACTGTGGTGTTGGAGAAGACTCTTGAGAGTCCCTTGGATTGCAAGGAGATCCAACCGGTCCATACTAAAGGAGATCAGTCCTGAATATTCATTGGAAGGACAGATGTTGAAGTTGAAACTCCAATACTTTGGCCACCTGATGTGAAGAACTGACTCATTTGAAAAGATCCTGATGTTGGGAATGATTGAAGGCAGGAGGAGAAGGGGATGACAGAAGATGAGATGGTTGGATGGCATCACCGACTCGATGGACATGAGTTTGAGTAAGCTCCGGGAGTTGGTGATGGACAGGGAGGCCTGGCATGCTGCAGTTCATGGGGTCGCAAAGAGTCGGACACGACTGAGTGACTGAACTGAACTGTACCCTCTGTTGGGAAGAATATGTAAGAAGCTGGTAACTATGATTGCCTTTAAACATAATCTTAGCTGAAAGGCCAAGTCAATCATGACTGCTATTAAAGAAGGAAACTGGGTAAGATGAATAAAAAGGAGACTGACTTCTGAACCTTTTGAATTTTGTCCCATCCATGCGAATGCACTATTTAAAAATAAACCTAAACACTAAAGGGGAACAAAATAATCAGAATCACTTTACCAAGATGTTTAAAAATGGAGGGATAAGGCAGCAAACAAAGGTGCTGAAATGTATTGGATGTCTGTATTGGATATCACCACCAAAGACACTAGTAAGTGTATACTTGAAACAAAACAAAAATGAAATGTCTTCCTGTTGCCTTTTTTACTTCAGAGACTATTTGACAAGTGTCTGTTGCATGACACTTTATTTCCTTGATTTTATAGAATTGTTCTACTGGCTCTTAGCAATAATATTCCATGGAGAAGTCTGAATATTATATTAGAATATAGTCTGAAGCTGGCCTAAATTGTTTTTTCCCTTTTTACACTATTTTTTCAACCTGTCTGTCCAAAGGGTTTTCTATGAAGTCAAATAAATTTATCACAACATAACTCGTTATAGATGTTCCACATTCATTTTTTCTGTGACCCTGTTAGGATACGCTAAACTATTATGATAGATCCCTAATGAAATGGTCCTAACAAAATAGAAGTTCATTTTTTCCTAAAGTAACAGAATACAACAAATATTCCAGGTTTCAGGACAACTTTTTTCCAGTAGTCATGTATGGATGTGAGAGTTGGACTATAAAGAAAGCTGAGCGCCAAAGAATTGATGCTTTTGAACTGTGGTGTTGGAGAAGACTCTTGAGAGTCCCTTGGACATCAAGGAGATCCAACCAGTCCATCCTAAAGGAGACCAGTCCTGAGTGTTCATTGGAAGGACTGATGTTGAAGCTGAAACTCCCATACTTTGGCCACCTGATGTGAAGAGCTGACTCATTTGAAAAGACCCTGATGCTGGGAAAGATTGAAGGTGGGAGAAGGGGACAACAGAGGATGCAGTGGTTGGATGGCATCACCGACTTGGTGGATGTGAGTTTGAGTAAACTCTGGGAGTTGGTGACAGACAGGGAGGCCTAGCGTGCTGCTGTCCATGGGGTCGCAAAGAGTCGGACACGACTGAGTGACTGAACTGAACTTCTTCACACGGTGATTCAGGGACTTGAGCCATATGCTCAGCTCTTTAGAAAAGTGATAATGATATGATGTCAATGATATAATGTATTTCTTCAATCAGTTGGTACAAGTCTTTTATTTCTGGAATATTCTTTAGAATCACATCTTAAATATTTCTTAATGTTTACTTGAATGATATCTAAACATCTTACTTAGTGTTTAGACTGAAAGACACTAGTTATGCATAAATAGATTTTTCTTTCTTTGTCTTCGTCTGATTCTGTTGAAACATATTTTTTTCATTTTGTTTTTTTTTTTTAATCCTGTCCTCTGTGTACGTACCTCACTGTGTTTGCAGAAATGCTTATTTTCCTTTGTGCTGCTTCCAGTGTCATGCTTACATCTGAAATTTTTAAGTAGTTATTTAAAAATATTGTTTATATATCCCGTATTGTACAATATATCCTTGTAGTGATAACTGAAATTTTTGTTTTCCTTTCAGTTCTCCTAGGGCTCTACTGTCTCGTCTTTCATCAATGTGGAGGAAAATATATCTTCATGTTTTTATCTTATCTTCCCTGAATGCTCATATTTCTGCTTTGTGCTCTTGTTTTATTCAGATGAATTTTATTGAGATAAAATTTTAAAACTTATTTCATGGCAGTTTGCTTGGTCTCAAATTTTTCCTGCTCCATGGTAAAAATTCTCCATCTGCCATCTGTTTTGCCTGTTTTTTTCCACTTCATTCTTTCTCATATCTTTTCATAGTTCCTGGAGTAGCTTTTTTAAAAAAATTCACTTATTAAATTTTAAATAAGGTAAGCTTTCCCCAGACTATCTATTTACTGGAGTTTTGTGTGAAAGAGGCCAGAATTATTCAAGATCAGTAGAAACTGTCCTCATAATACAGGGCATGCATATGAGTCAGTTCCTTTAGGTTTTGCTTCTCCGCAGCCTACTTGAGGTCAGTAACAAAGGGATGTCACAATACATCTTTCTCCTTTACTCTTCTCCCTCAGCAACAGACTGCTTCCTGAAAAATATGATTAGTCCTAAAAAATATGATTAGCAAGAAATCAGCTAGTTCTAGCTCAGATCTACTTACTCAGCTTTTTCTTGGACCAAACTGAATCCGAAGAGGTTCTCCCCACCAGAACCTCATTTCATTGTTGCAAATGAGTGCTTATTGATTTTCATCTTAAGTTTTGCACATTAGAGTCATGGATTCTGCTGCCTTTTTTTTCACATCTTCAGCTCTGGTTTCCATGCTTCTCTGTATCTCTGTTTGACCCTTACCACTTTTGGCAATCCTTCTTCCTATTTTAGTTTCAGACACCATCTCATTTCATTAGATATGGGGTTGGCATTATTGTTTCTCACTTTCCTGTTATTTATAGGTGTTTTCTAAAAGAAGAGGCAGGAAAACCCAACTTTTTTCATATTAATACTTAAGACACCTTCAGAAAATAATTTTGCATTAATTCTGCTTGGTGTTTAATAAGCCCATTCAATGCAAGTCCCTCTTGAGTTCTGGGATATGTTCTTTTCTTATTCCTTTGATACTTTCCTCTCATTTATTCTCACAGTTCTATACCTACAATTTTAGTTATATCTACCCTCCATGTCTGTTAATGTTACTTTTCTTTCTTTCCTCTTCCTTTCTTTTTTCCTCCCTATTTCTTCATTTCTTTCTGTCTTTTGGGGCATATCATATTCAAAGAATCTTTCAACTCAATTTTCTAACTCTTTAATTGCATACTCAAACCAACTTTTAGGTCTAGCAATTATATTTTAAAATTTCCGTAAATTCTGATTGTGTTTCCTGGGAAGTATCTCTTTTTTGAAAGTAATATACTTTCAAGTACCTCTGAGGATATTAACTGTTTCTAATCTGTTTCCATTAAGTCTATGTTTTTTAGCGTGAGCTAGTTCTGTATGTTGAACTTGGTGCTCTCTTTCATGTTGATTCCTCTCAAATGTTGCCTGGTTCTTAGTTCTCTGTTCCTATTTGTAGGTGCAAGTCTAGACTAAATTTTATCCATAGCTGGAATGCATTCCTCACTTCAAATGAAAACTCCTGTTTACCTGGCAGTGAATGCATGTTTTCATTAGAGAAATCTGCCTCATGGGATTGTGGAAGGACAGGATGACTATGAAGGTAAACTTCTCTTTTTAGTATTGGTTCCCTGACCCTCTGGGCAGTGTCCTTTTCCTCCAATCTTAGCTTACTCTAGAGCAGCGGTATGCTGGTAAATATTTAACAACCAGCTCTAGGGTGGAGGGAAGGAAGCCTTGATTTGCAGCATTTGCTGATTTTCATGGTATAAATTCTCTGGCCAGTTTCAAGCTGGCAATGTAACCATACTGAATGGGAATTGGGGAGAGATGTGCACAGACTCCCAAGAGCCTGTCTTCAGAACACAACTACTCTGGGTCTGCTGTGATAAATAACTACTTCAGAAAGCCATACCGGTGACTCTCATCTGAGTCCATACAGTTAGAGCCAGCTGCTGTGGGAGCAACTCCAGGAGTTGATGAGCTGGTAGAGCTTAGGGGTATGGGCCTTCCAGGCAGTGCATTGGTAAAGAATCCATCGGCCAGTGCATGAGACACAAGAGACACGGGTTTAATCCCTGGGTTGGGAAGATTCCCTGGAGCAGGAAATGGCAACCCACTCCAGTCGTCTTGCCTGGAAAATTCCATGGACAGAGGGGCATTAAGGGCTACAGGCCATGGGACCACAAAGAACTGGACGTAACTGAGCCACCGCTCAGAGGCAGAAGCAGAGCCGGGGTATGGCTCAGCTGGATTTCGCTTTTGTTAACTGCTCAAGTGCCGTGGTCCATGTGAGGGTTTTAGTTCCTTCTGCTCTGCCAGATTTTTCTGTCAATCAGTCTCATTTCTTTTTGAAAATTTCTTACTGTATTGGTCTGCTGGAAGCACCCTTTCTGGTTTTCTTGTACTGCTTTGAATTTATTTTTCTATTTCTTGGCCAGATGAATGAGAACAGAGGAGAGGCAAAGCAGAAGTCCTTCTATTTGATGCCTTAACTTTTCGTTAGAAGTCACTTCCACTTATATCTCGGAGGCTGATGCTATGACCAGTGGTTTTCTTGCAAGCTCGCTATCCCGAAAGATGGCTGACTAACCAGGCCACTGGCTCACAGAAGTTTCTGGGGCAATTTGGCTTACTGATTGAAGCTGTCTGCCTTTCCACTGGGCTCCAATTGGGGAAAACTCTGCTCTGTTCATGGAGGCCACCCATAATGGCCAGAGAGGAGTGACCCAGGAGGTGCTCTGTCTCTGAGGTGGAGAATAGCTAGTGGCCTGGGGTCAAAGGTGTCTTCCACTCTCAGGTGGCCAGAAGCAGAAGGATGCAGGTCAAATGACCAGGCTGCCCAGATTTGTTCAGAAGGTGGTTGAAGGTGCTCAGGTCTAGACCTCTCTTTTTATTTATTCATTGGCTGTGCTGAGTCTTTGTTGTGATGGGAGGGCTTAGTAGTTGAAGCATGAATATTTAGTTGCCCTGTGGCATGAGGGATCTTAGTTCCCTGAGCAGAGATCGAACCCACGTCCCCTGCATTGGAAGGTAAATTCTTAACCACTGGACCACCAGTGAAATCCCAGTCCTAGATCTCTTTCATGTGACTCCTTGGTTGATGGCACTTGGATCCCAACACTTGGAAGGCCCTCTCTGGCCAGAAGCAACTTTTACTTCACCCTGGAAATATGGGCAGGTGGGCACAGAGCTGAGTCCCTGGGGTGGAATCCTCTGTAGGCTAGCTATGTGTCAGGAACTGTATGAGGCCTCTACATGAGTTAATTCCTTTAACCTTAATGACAGTTTTCTAAAATATGTATTATTATTATCCTCAGTTCACAGATGAAGAAACCAAGACACAGAGAGGTCACATGGTCAGTAAGTGGTGGAGGAAAGATTTAAATCCAAGAAGTCTTATGACAGTTGTCGTGAGTCAGCAGAGGCGGTGGTTTCCAGGTAGGTGCGTAGATAGGTATGCAGTGGCTTCCTCTCTAATGGAAAATTCCCAAAGCTCTGTGAAACAATCCGGTCCTTCCCAGGTGGGCGGGGTCATCTGTGGGTTCAATAAACTATGTCACAGGTCACATCAAAGAGTCAAGTTTACAGCAAACTTATGTCCTTGTGATTGAATGCATTTCACAAAAATGGGCAAAATAATATTTTTCATCCCATATGTTCTTCTAATAATGTGACTCTGACACCCTTCCCTGTGAAAGGTGGTGTCTGTTTCCTCCACTTGAATCTATGCAAGATTGTGACTACAATGAAAATAATATATGGCTTTTGAGGCGAGGTCATAAAAAGCTGTACCATGTCTAGCTGGTTCTCCTGGGACACTTGATCTTGACCCCCCAAGCAACATGCTGTGAATAAGCCCGTGGGCCATGGGAGAGATCCAGACAGCCAGGGGTGAGGCCCAAGGAATACATTCCCATCTGGCTTCTAGCCAACAGCTAGAACCAACTCCCCAACTATTTGCATGACACATCTTGAAAGTGGGTCCTCCCATTTCCAGGAAGCCACCCCAGCCAATGAAATGCAGAGTAGAGACGGCAGTTCCCTCCTCAGCCCTGCCCTAATTGCAGAGTCGTGTGCAAAGCATTGTTATTGTTTTAAGCCAGTGAGTGTTGAAGAGGTTGGTTTGTTATGCAGTAATAGATATTACTACATGTCTGAATAGTACTTGCTTGTCTCCATAAAATCCAAAGCTTCAGTCCCATAGGTGGGACTTATCCTGAAGGCTCTGGCAGTGATCACGTTTTCCCCACAACTTCTGCCACACTGTTGAGTTGTTTCAGGGGAGGGAGAATACATAGAGTATGTTTATAACCTTCCCCTGATTTCATTTTTTACTTTAACGTTTTTAATCTTTTTTAGAATATATTTTAGTTTAAGGCATGATACAGGGATCTAACAAATTTTGCAAGTTATAACACAACTGTTAATTACATTTTCCATCACTTCATTATTGATTTAAAACAGCACTTTTAATCATGATTTGGGACCCTAAAGTCAATATTATCAAGGCAAAGGTGAGCAAGAAGTAAACCTGCTGGAAAGAAGGGGATAGCAAGGAACCTTGTGGATTTTGACCTATACACTCAATGAAGAGGGTAAATGTCTGCTAAAAATTCATAACCACAAGCTAGCACTTACATGACTTTGTAGCCTGAATTCACACTATCCTAAAAAAAACAAAACTGAAGCAGAGAACTTACTTCAGTGTCCCTGGGTTACTTACACGCCAAATAAGTAGCACAGGCAAACTAAAGTCCTCTCCACTGCTGCTGCTGCTGCTAAGTCGCTTCAGTCGTGTCCAACTCTGCAGCCCACCAGGCTTCCCCGTTCCTGGGATTCTCCAGACAAGAACACTGGAGTGGGTTGCCATTTCCTTCTCCAATGCATGAAAGTAAAAAGTGAAAGTGAAATCACTCAGTCGTGTCTGACTCTTAGTGACCCCATGAACTGCAGCCTACCAGGCTCCTCCGTCCATGGGATTTTCCAGGCAAGAGTACTGGAGTGGGGTGCCATTGCCTTCTCCTAAAATCCTCTCTGGAGGACAATAATTTCAGTCCATGTCAACCCACGCCTCAAGAGTTTCTACAAATGAAATTCCAAGGAATCCGAAAGCTAATTTAAAAATCACAAAATACAAGGGAACCAGGTACCATAAGTGAAAGAGATACCAGAGGTACCAGAATCAGACACACAACAAATTCAGATAACGAAATCACCAGACACAGAGTATGAATAACTAAGTTGAGTATATTTAAAGAAAAAAAAAAGAGAGGTTGAAAATAATGAGCAAGGAATTAGAGACTATATAAAATGACCAAATCTGAAAAAGAATCACCTAGAACTTTTGGTTTATTTTAGTAAAATAACTAAAACTTAAAACAGTGGAGAAATTAATGGCAGATCAGTCAGAACTAAAAAAGAATTAGCAACTTGGAAGATAGTGAGAAAGAAGAGAGTCTCTGAGGACGATTAGGAAGAAATAAAAAAAAATAGCTAAAGGATAAAACATAAAAGTGAATTCTAACAAACATTTATGGTTCCAGAAGTAGATAAGAGATTAGATTAGTAGATAAGAGAAGATTTACAAAAAGATTGATTGTTTAAAAAGAATCATAAAAATTACTATTTTTAAAAAATAATTTTATTTATTATTTTTGGCTGTGCTGAGTCTTTGCTGCTGTGTAGGCTTTTCTCTAGTTGTGGAGAGCGGGGGCTACTCTTCACTGTGATGTGTGGGCTTCTCCTGGTGGTGGCTTCTCTTGTTGTGGAGCAGGGGCCCTAGGGTACATGAGCTTCAGTAAAGTAATTTCATGGGCACATGGGCTCAACAGTTGCGACTCCCCGGTTCTCGGGGCTTCCCAGGTGGCGCTAGTAGTAAAGAACCTGCCTGTCAATGCAGGAGACATAAGAGACATGGGTTCGATCCCCGGCTTGGGAAGATCCCCTGGAGGAGGTAATGGTAACCCACTCCAGTATTCTTGCCTGAATAATTCCATGGACAGAGGGGCCTGGTGGACTACAGTCCATGGGGTCGCAAAGAGTCAGACACGACTGAAGTGACTTAACACACATACCCAGGTTCTAGATCACAGACTTCATAGTTGTGGCACATGGGCTTTGTTGCCCCATGGCATGTGGGATCTTCATGGACCGGGGATCAAACCCATGTTTCCTGCATTGGCAAGCAGATTCTTTACCACTGAGCCACCAGGGAAGCCCCTAAAAGTTATTAATAGACATAAATCTTCAAACTTAGCATGTCCGTGGTATCTCAAGTAAGATAAATAAAAACATTTCTATATTCAGATGCATCATGGTGAAATACATACCAAAGACTAAAAAAAAAAAAAGTTTTTTTAAACAAACATACAAACAATAAAAAGCAGCTAAGACAAACACTGATTTCCCAATAGCAACAATACAAGGCTCAAGAGAGGGATATAATATCTCCTACGTGCTGAGTGAAAACAAATGTCAACCTAGAATTATCTACGCAGCCAAAATGCTCTCAAGAAAGAAGCAAAATTAGGAAAATTTTTTTCAGACAAGTAAAAATAGATTTTACTACAATAGACCCTTTCCAAAGGAAATTCTAAAGTCTATATTCATATAATGACTTTAGACAAAAAATGTGACATACAAATTAAAATGATAAAGGAAGATTACAAAAGGATAATATAATATATGGACAAATCTAAAAAAAAGTCATATATATAAAATAAATATAATATATACTTTATGGAGAAAAAAGATGAAAACTAAAATACTAGTCAATAATGGCACATAAGTGGGAGAGGGTAGTGATCAGAGTTAAAGCATTCTAGGGTCTAGGGATTGTTCCAAACAAAGGGAAAGGATATTGATTAACTTAAATATCATTGAATGACATGTTAGGTATGCAGGTAAAATAGCTGAAGTTACCATAAAATACTAAAATTAAAGGATTGTTATTATTGTTTAGTTGCTAAGTTATGTCTGACTCTTTGTGACCCATGGACTGTAGCCCTCCAGGTTCCTCCATCCATGGGATTTCCAAGGCAAGAATACTAGAGTGGGTTGCCATTTCCCTCTCTCGGGGATCTTTCTGACCCAGGGATTGAACCCACATCTCCTGCATTGGCAGGCAGATTCTTTACCACCAAGCCACCTGGGAAGCCAAAATGAAAGGATAGAACTTTCAGATTAATAGAGAAAAATGGATTAAAGAAAGAAGAAAAAGTTCAATAAAAAAAAAGCAGTCAAGGAAAAAGAAAGAGAACACTGGGACAGATAGAAAGTAGAAATGAACCTATATACAACTCTTTTCAGTCAGACTGGATTTTATTTCATTTATTTTTATTAGTTGGAGGCTAATTACTTTACAATACTGTAGTGGTTTTTGCCATACATTGACATGACAAATTCCACTAGGGGAACTTCCCTGGTGGTCCAGTGGTTTAGAATCTGCCTTCCAACGCAGGGGACACAAGATCAGTCCCCGTCCTGGGAACTAAGATCCCACATGCTTTGGGGGCAACTAAGCCCACATTCCAATGAAGAACCCGAGCGCCACAACTGAGACCCAGCACAGCAAAAATTTTAAAAAGTTAAAAAAAAAAAGCAAATCCAGTTATACTTTCCAGTTGTAATTTTTACATGACACACATAAAAATAAAGAAAGACAGAAAAAATTGATGGAAAATACACATCAGGCAATATAAACCAAAAGAAAGTTATTGTAATTAATATATTTATTTCAAATTACTTAATAATTTATTGCAATGATAAAAATTCAATTCCCCTGAGATGCAATCACCACTCATACTTTCTATATCTAACAACTTATCTCCAAAGTATATAAATCAAATTTTGACAGAGCTACGAAAGGAAATAGGAAAATTCACAGTCCAAAATGAGAGATTTTAATATACTTCTTTCAGAAGTTTGTCGATCAAGTAGTAGGCTCCATGGATCCATGAACTCACCTGGAGTTACTTTCCAACCCTCTGAGTTGGATTAAACATACCTGAGAGTAGTTAAAGAAGATCCAGTTGGCTTCCCACGTGGCACAGTGGTAGAGAATCCACCTGCAATGCAGAAGACACAGGAGTCTCTGGTTCCGTCCCTGGGTTGGGAAGATCCCCTGGAGAAGGAAATGGCAACCCACTCCAGTATTCTTGCATGGAAAATTCCATGTACAGAGCAACCTGGCAGGCTACAGTCCATGGGGTCACAAAGAGTTGGCCATGACTGAGCACACACATACAACAGAACAACACAAAGAAGATCCAGTCGACTGTCTGGATGCCAAGATTATTGCTTCCTGCTCTACTTTGCAGCAGTCCTACCCACTGATGATTGTCAGGGCCAATCACCCCTACCAGTAAAATAAGTCCCTTTTTAATCTGTGGGCTTACTGGCAAAGAAAGCCTAACATGACCCGGTAGCAATAGCAGCTTTTAAGTTTAGTGAGATTCCTCCTGTGGACCCTATAGAAACATCTCCCTCTGGGAAACAAGATCTCTCGATCGTAGTCAAGAGCCTAAGACTGTGGGAGCAGGAAGCACCATTCCCAAGTGTGTCACTGGGAGTGACAGTGTGTGGGGTTGCCTCCATGGGTTCTGTTGGGGCACCCATTTTAGCAAATGCTGAATGGGGCATTGCCCATCAGCCAAGGGCAATGGCCAGGAGAAGAAGGCACCTGTGGGTTTTTCTCAGCCTACCTTTCATCAGCTGGGGCTTCGCTGATGGGCTTTGCAAAGAGCATCTTGGTGGTCACCAACAGAGTCTGCTATATTCACCTACTGCTCAGGAGAGCTTTAGGAAAGAAGGTTTAATTCACCTCACTGGCTTAAGTACTCCAACGTGCTGAGGTGCTGGCCGGCTAAGAGTAAGAGAACATGGAATGAACAGTGGAGGAAGGATGTTATACATGTCACCTAGTGCTCTGACTAGTTGAATAAGAAAAAAAGATAGTAGCCACCCCCGGTCTCTTGCTTGACCTCTTATTAGTATATTGTGCATAGTTACAAATTTTCTTTCCCTCCACTCCCTTTCTGCTGCTAATTAATACAAATCAGCTGGAGATAATTTAAAATTTTAGTTCCTAAGATAGTGGGTTGGCCAAAAAGTTTGTTTGGGTTTTTCTATACGATCTTATTGGCCAAGCCAATATAAACTATCAAAAGTTCAGGTGATAGCAGAAAGTTTTAAAAAATCCGTTTGGAAATTCAATTAGTTGTTTGGTTTGCCCTAATTCTTTGAGCCCATCTCTGAAGCAAATAAATGTTTGCTGAGGTTCTAAAGCCTATGGGTGGGGAAGGTTAGGAGGTGAGGAAGAGAGGAGAAAAGAAATGGCAAGCCACTCCAGTATTCTTGCCTGGGAAATCCCATGGACAGAGGAGCCTGGCAGGCTACAGTCTATGGGGTCGCAAAGAGTCAGACACCACTGAGCAGCTAAACCAAAATGCTTAATATTACCAAATTTTCATCTGATACATAGTCAAAATTTATTAAAATGCATTGCTTCATATTGATATAAAATAATAAATAAATAATGGGAAAGAAAAACCTCTTCCTTATAATAGAATGTCAACTAAAATGTAGAAAAATAGCATAATAAGAATGAAAAATCAATATAATAATAATTGATTCAGGCAAGAATAATCAACAAATGCTAAAACTAGTGGGTGAAAGTTTAATGAGAAACAGGATTTGCATAATTTCTAAGTATAAGCCCACAATATACTTTTAATTGACAAGGGGAAAATAGTAACTTTAGACTTGAGAAATGTGGTAGATAGGACCGGAAGAGATCAAAGTTAACATCTCTCATAAGAGTACAGATTGGCGTAATATGTCTCTTAACATTACAGTGCTTCTGTCAAAAGTTCATATTTCTGAATCTAACAGAAAGCAAATAATATGAACCTAAATGGAGAGACATGACATGAAAAATTTGGTTTATCATCTTAAAAAATGTCAGTGTTATGAAAGACAGTGACTGGGGGAATCTTACCAGGTTGAAAAAGCTAAAGCAACGCCACCTGAATATGATGAATAATAAGGGAATTTTCTTTTGTTATTAGTGATGTTATCAGGATAAACTAGTAAAATTTGAATAATGCAAATTAGATCCAAATTTTGATCATTTTTCTGTGGTCATATAAGAGAATATTTTAGGACAACACACTAAAGAGGCATCTTCAGCTTATACTCAAATAGTTTAAGGGGAAAAAAAAGAGCATTGGTTATCTATTTCTTTGAACAAATTACCCCGAAACTTAGAGACTTAAAAAAACAATAATATTTATCCATTAATGCTTATCCAAGTGAATACCCTATGTTCACACAAAAATATGTATGTGAAGATGTACAGTAGCTTTAGTCATAATTTCCAAAAACTGGAAACAATCAAGAGGTTCTTCAACAAGTGAAGGAATAAATATACTGCAGTGTCCCCATACAGCGGAACACTACTCAATGAAAATGAATAAGCCATTGATTTGTGCAATATGAATGAATCTTAAAAGCATTTTGCTAAGTGAAAGAGGTCAGACTCGAAAGGTTATATACTCTGTGATTCAATTCCCATGATACCACTGAAAAGGCACACCCGTAGGGATGGAAACAGATCAGTAGTTGTCAGAGCCTGGAGGAAGGGAAAGCAGTCGGCTGCAATGCAGCTGCAAGGGGAACTTTTTTAGGGTGATGGAACCCTCCTGTATGGTTTCGGGACAGTGGAGAAATGATTTGTTACATTTGTCAAAATCCATAGGGCTTTCACAGTATGCAGATTTAAAAAACAAACCAGGATCCTGGGGGAGAGGAGAATCAGTCTGAAGTGCAGGTTGAGACAAGTGACTCTAATTGTCTCATGAGAGTGTGACACAACGTCACTGAAGGGACTGCAGAAAAAGGAGCTGACCTAAGTAACTTTGGAAAATGATTTTATGGCTGAATGCTATATGTCAACACTGGACTCTAGTAAGCTGTTTCTCTCAGTGGTATAGGCTAGTAATTCCAAAATTACTGTACATGTTTACTAGGGTTGAACAAATAAGTAAAGATGGTGAAGATAACTGGAGCCAGGTTGATTACTTTCAGAGAAAGAAGTTAGAATAAAGCAAAGCAAGAATAGGAGGCAGGACTAGACTGGATTCGCGTTGGAGACACTATCGGGATATCCTGACATTACTTTGACGTCAAATTATCATGATGATATCTCCAGTTTCATGATCTTTATATACTGATGTAGAAGTAAAAGAGGCTTCCCAGGTTGCTCAGTGGTAAAGAATCCACCTGCCAGACAGGAGATGTGGGTTTTATCCCTGTGATGGGAATATCCCCTGGAGGAGGAAATGGCAACCACTCCAGTAATCCTGCCTAGAGAATCCCATAGCCAGACGAGCCTGGCAGGCTATAGTCCCTGGGGTCGCAAAAGAGTAGGACATGACTTAGCCACTAAACAGCAACAACATAGTAATAAATGCAGATATGTGGTGATAGATGGGTCAGTACACACACATTTCCTTGCTCTGTCCACTGAGAAGATGTAGGAACAGTGATACACCAGTCTCAGTTAGCAGAACCAGATGTTAGTTTTTAAATGCCATTCTCTAGAAAAAGGAACCAAGACTCCTTAGAAAAATAGCTGATTTTAGGGCTGGGGCAGGAAATACACAGGATGAGTCTGGAGCATCACTTATTGCCAGAAAGTAAAAGCTAAAAATTAGAATAAAAAAGAATGGGGACATGTCAAAATTACACAGAACCTAAAAGGGAAGGAAACCGAAAAAAGAGGGGATGTGTACACACATACATACATATTTATTTATATTCACTTTGTTGTATAGCAGAAGCTATAGACACAGAAGCCAACACAATATTGTACAGCAACTATACTCCAATAAAAATTTTAAAAAATGTTTTTTTACTCCAGTAAAAATTTTTTTAAAAAGTACACAGAAATCAACTTACAAGTGTTCCCAATGGTCAAAGCAGAAAGAATTTGAGCAACAAAGTAGTAACAGGATTAGACCATTATCCAAAGAATAAAAAAAAAAAACCATGAGTTTGTACTGATATAAATAATTAGATATATACATACATACCTTAAGGAGAAGGGTCACATCTTCTTTAGAGAGGAATTCCAAATAACACATGTAGGTACGTTCCCTTCTGGGAGGTGAGGTTTAATTCCTTTCCTCTTTAGTGTGGACTAGACTCAATGACTGGAGAAGGAAATGGCAACCCACTCCAGTGTTCTTGCCTGGAGAAGAATCCCAGGGATGAGGTCGCACAGAGTCGGACATGACTGAAGTGACTTAGCAGTAGCAATAGCAGACTCGATGACTCACTTCCAAAGAATGGAGTCTGGAAAGAGGAAATTAGTAATTTGACTACAGAGAAACTGGCTGGTATCACTTTACCAGAGTGATCAAAGTTAATATCATTAGTGATAAGTCATATTGATATCAAGTACCTGCTGATATGATGCAGTGAGAAGGACGCTTTGTCTTTGTAGAAGTCTTCAAAAAAAAACCATTCACAACTCCAGTTCAGTAATGAGGAAACATCAGACAATTCAAAATTGAGAAGCATCAACCTCCTTTTCACTAGATTCACAAATGAGATCAAATGGTTGCTGTGGAAGATTAGGAAAAATAAACAACGTAAAGTCACATTTTCTTCTCACAGTATGATGATCTAACTGGAACAGCCATTCCCATGGAGAAGCAGTGCTGACCCAGCACAGACGCCTGGCGCAGAAATAGGCCTGCAAGGTAGATGTTAATTTTTTCGTTGGGTGTGCAGGGGTACTTTAGGAGCTCCTGTCTTTATTGATCTTCTGCAGTCTGGGATCACGAGAATCATTCTTTTGATTGAGGAAACTATAAGACTTAACCAAATTAGATGACTGGGTAAGGACTGGTGGCGTCTTGTTCCCTCATGAATCCTGAGTGATGGGCCGGCTGTCCCTCTTTTGCTTTCCAGCTCCACTCTCTAGGCCAGATTAGGAGAGAGGAGATGCTCTGCCTGCTGACAGTGGATACTCGTGACTCCTGTCCCTGGGACTCTCTGTTGTGGCATAGCAAACCCTACAGTGTGTTAGGAACAAGTGACCACAAAAGATGACAACAGACCTTGGGACAATAAGTTTCTGAATCAGTCTTGGGACTATCTCTTTGTTAGTGACAGGGTCCCTAAAAATGAATGGCAGTATAGTGTTTTTGTTAAAAGCGTGGGCTCTGGAGCCAGAGGGACAAGTTCAAGTATTTGAGTTTAAATCCTGGTTCCACTATGTATAACATCAGTATTCTTCTCTGTGAACAGGAATAGCAAAACAGCTGACTTTATGGACTGTCAAAAAAATGAAATAAGTTAATACACATAAAGCACTTAAACACTGTCCTCATTCACTCAACAAATATTATTGAGCACCTACTTTTGTTTCAGGAATTGCTCAGGGCATTGAAGTCATTTGAGCAAGCAAAACATGCACACAGAAGCCCCTGCCGTCTTGTGAAGCTTACATGTTAACTATTTAGTTCTTGATGTCATAAGGGAACTTCAGGTTCCGAAGAATTCTCTAGGTCCTTTCTAACTCAAAGAGCCCTAAACAAGCTGCAAGTCATCACTAGGGACCCTGTGAGAAATGCACAACCTTGGGCCTCATCTAGACTTACTGAATCAGGGTCTTCACTTTAAAAGGCTGTCAGGTGGTATGTATGCACTTTCAAGTTTAAGATGTCTTTCTTCGATTGCAATCTCTGTACTTGGACTTAGGAAAACATTTCTTAAAAGATTTTTTTTATACAAAAGGAAGAATGGCATTAACAGTTTTCAAGATTATTTTCATGTAAAAATGTCATGTTGATGGAGGTGAGTTTAAGGGCTGGAAATCTTATTTCTACATACACCTCTTCTGTTCTTGGAAAATACTGTGCTAATAGGTGAGTGTGTGCGTGCCCAGTCGTGGCCCTGGAGTTTTCCAGCCAAGAATACTGGAGTGGATTGTCATTTCCTACTCCAGTGGGTCTTCCCCACCCCGGTATCAAACCCGTGTCTCTTGTATCTGCTGTATTGGCAGGCGGGATCAGTCGGTAAAGAATCCGCCTGCAATGCAGGAGACCTCCTGCAGCGCAGGAAACCCAGGTTCAATCCCTGAGTTGGGACCAAACCTGGAGAAGGAGATTGCAACCCACTCCAGTATTCTTGCCTGGGAAATTCCAGGGACAGAGAAGCCTGGTGGTCTACAGTCCATGGGGTCGCAGACTCAGACAGGACTGAACAACTAAACCACCACACCTGGGAAGCCAGGTTAATATAGGTCAAGGACTCCACCTAGTGGTGTTTGTTTGAATTTATACATTGTTGGGTATTGTTTAAGGTAGTCCTAAAAGGATTTCAGGAAATAAAATTTGTTTTAAGAAGCTTAAAGAAAATGTGCATGCCTACAGTTGAAAAAAAGGATGAGGCTTAACAAAAACAGCAATGCTTGTAAAATCCTAGCAGACATGGAAGAAAAACATCTGTGGGTGCTAAGTCGCTTCAGTTGTGTTCAACTCTTTGCAGCCCTATGGACTGTAACCTGCCAGGCTCCTTTGTTCATGGGGATTCTTCAGGCAAGAATACTGGAGTGGGTAGCCATGCCCTCCTCCAGGGGATCTTCCCAACCCAGAGATCAAACTTGCGTCTTTTATTCTCCTGCATTGGCAGGTGGGTACTTTACCACTAGCTCCACCTAAGTATCAATTCCTTCCTTTCTGCCTATAAAGAGAGTGCCTTTGGGGAATTCCCTGGCTGTCCAAGGATTAGGACTCTGCACTTTCACTGCCAAGGACCCAGTTCCAATCCTTGATCAGGGAACTAAGAGTCTGCAAGCCATGCAGCGTGGCCAAGAAAAAAAGAGTGCGTCTTTGAGCACAAGTTAAATATTTCAAAGTCTCAAGTTGTGATAAGGAAATACCTGTTAATCAGACATCTTATATAAACTTTTCTGTTTGGGAAAATGTAATGTCAAAGTGAAAATATAAAAACAAAATATGTAGAGAAGTTTATCAATAAAGATGCCAGATGGTAAATCTAGATATGTATAGACTTGGCCTTGTCTATCATTATCTAACATTGGATATCTTAAACATTTAACAACAAAAGCTCTCATGGAGATTTAGTCCCTAAGTATGTTGGACTGAAATGAACTTGAGTTAACACATCTATACCCTTACCATAAACTTGTCTGATTTTAATATAAAAGATGAATTTGCTGGAGTATGTGTGGTTACTAGGTAAGTCATCTCTGGTACTATATAAAGTTATGTATTAAATATACATGAGTATACATTCATGTACCATTTAAAGAATAAAATGTACCCACTGCCCAAACTCTTCATGATTGCACCCTCAGCTCTTTTTTCAAGATGTAGTCATCTTTACTTACACACTTAATTGCATCTCTATGTAGTTTTTAGTTTTGCCTGTTTCTGAATTTTATATTAATATAAATGGTTTTCTATAGATATTTTACTGAAACTGGCTTCTTCTGCTCAGAATTCTTTTAAGAATTCATCCACCCTGTGGGACATTTGCGTCGTTCCTGTTTATTCTGTTATTACAATGCCAGTACAAAGAGTCTTATGTGTTTTCTGGCACACATACGAAGTTGTTTCAAGGTATATAGCGGGTAGTATAACGGCTTAGTCAAAATATACAAGTGCTCAACTTCACTGAGTAATGGCCAGCTAGTCTCCAAAGTAGCTATACTAAATCAGCATTGTAAGAATTCCTGTTCCTCTATCATGCAACTCTATTAACAATTGGTATTTTCAATTTTTGTGAATTTAGTGGCTGTTAAAGGATATGCAGTATCTTCATTTGTTTATGAGCTATCATATCAGTTAAGTATTTAGGGGATCATTTGTAGGTCAAAGAATGTATATATTTGTAATTTTGATGTTTTAAAATTGTCCTTCATATTATACTGATTTACATTCCTGCTAGCAGAGTACATCATGTGAAATGCCGGGCTGGATGAAGTACGAGCTGGAATCAAGATTGTTGACAGAAATATCAGTAATCTCAGATATGCCGATGACACCACCCTCATGGCAGAAAGTGAAGAACTAAAGAGCCTCTTATTGAAAGTGAAAGAGGAGAGTGAAAAATTTGGCTTAAAACTCAACATTCAGAAAACTAAGATCATGGCATCTGGTCCCTTCACTTCATGGCAAATAGATGGGGAAAGAATGGAAACAGTGACAGATTTTACTTTTTTGGGCTCCAAAATCACTGCAGATGGTGATCGCAGCCATGAAATTAAAAGACGCTTGTTCCTTGGAAGAAAAGCTATGACCAACCTAGACAGCATATTGAAAGGCAGAGACATTACTTTGCCAACAAAGTCCATCTAGTCAAAGCTATGGTTTTTCCAGTAGTCATGTATGGATGTGAAAGTTGGACTATAAAGAAAGCTGAGTGCCGAAGAACTGATGCGTTTGAACTGTGGTGTTGGAGAAGACTCTTGAGAGTCCCTTGGACTGCAAGGAGATCCAACCAGTCCATCCTAAAGGAGATCAGTCCTGGGTGTTCATTGAAAGGACTGATGCTGAAGCTGAAGCTCCAATAATTTGGCCACCTGATGTGAAGAGCTGACTCATTTGAAAAGACCTTGATGCTGGGAAAGAATGAAGGCAGGAGGAGAAGGGGATGACAGAGGATGAGGTGGTTGTATGGCATCACCAACTCAATGGACATGGGTTTGAGCAAGCTCCAGGAGTTGGTGATGGACAGGGAAACCTGGTGTGCTACAGTCCATGGGGTCGCAGAGTCAGACATGACTGAGTAAGTGAACTGAACTGAGCAATGTATGAATTCCTGTTCCCGTGTTCCCTAGGTGTGTTGTGAAGGCTTTCTGACTCTAGTCAATGTGAAAGCAATCTGAGGTTAAATTTTCTGTGAACTCAATATTCTTTGCGTTTTTCTATTATGTTTTCTGACTGACTTGTAGGAACTCTTTATAATTCAAGGAAATTAATCATTTTCGGTAAAAGGAGCTGCATTTGGTGGCTTCCCTGGGGTGGCTCAGAGGTAAAGAATCCACTTGCCAATGCAGGAGACCTGGGTTCGATCCCTGGGTCCGGAAGATCCCCTGGAGAAGGAAATGGCAACCCGCTCCGGCATTCTTGCCTGGGAAATCCCATGGACAGAACAGCAGGAGGGCTACGTCCATGGGGTCGCAAAGAGTCAGACACAAATTAGTGACTGAACAAGAATTTTTAATATGAGGTTGAAGTAGGAATCTTTTTCTTTTTTTTTAAGTGAATGCCTACCCAGTTTTCCAGCACTTGTCAAATAACACATTTTTTTTTCCCCCCACTTACACGCCATATCCTAGTTTCATGTGAAGCATTTAGGTATTTCTGGTCTTAGTTCTTTTAAGCCACCTATACCTGAATCAGTTCATTTTAATTCCTGTAGCCATAATTAAACAAACACCTGTTTGGGACTGTCCCACCCTCATTACCTGTTTTTCACAATTTTTCTGGCTTCTCTGACTTTTTCATATAAATTCTAAAATAACCTTGTCTAGCAACAAACAAAAACTGTTGTCAGTCTTTGGGGATGTTTTAAATTTCAAATTTAAACACTACATGCTGGTAACCATTTAGGGGAGTTATCTATCAACTCTTGCCTGTTCATGCTTCAAAAGCTTCCACATTTCTTAAATGATCCAGTTTTTAGAAAACAACAAAGCTACTTCACATGGCCTTGAGGAAAAAGGAAGCCTATGGTCTCTCAGCCCTTCTGGAGGGAGGGAAGATAGCTCTCATTCTGATTCTTCTACAGCCATAAAAAAAATCTGCCAAAACAAATGACCTCTATGTTGCTAAATGTAAATTCTGTCTTGTTCTATACATCAGAACATCAGGCTTCTATTGTTTTCTTTACTGAAGCCTTAAGACTTCATTGTTGGAGTTTCATGTTTAGTCCTCGCATCTTTCCTTTTTCCTCTTCTCAGATGTTAATTCAATCTCATGGTTTAAAGCACATTTACACACTTTCAATTTTCTGTCTATAGCCAGGTTATCTCCCCTGAACTCCACCTTCTCCCCTTCTCTTTATAGATGGCTTAAACCAAATGTTAAGATATTCCATATTTCAGTTAACATTTCCATCCCTCTAGCTGCTCAGGTCAAACCAGAAACCGTAAGAGCCATCCTTGGTTTCTTTCCTCAAACCCATTTCTAGAATGTTTGCAAACCATGAATCCTTAGCCTGAAATGTTAGTCACTCAGCCGTGTTTGACTCTTTGGGACCCTATGGACTATAGCCCTCTAGGCTCCTCTGTCCATGGGATTCTCAAAGCAAGAATACTAGAGTGAGTTGCCATTTACTTCTCCAGGGGATCTTCCCGACTGAGGCATCAAACCTGGGTCTCCTGCATTGCAGGCAGATTCTCTGCCATCTGAGCCACCACCAAAGCCCATCCTTACCCTACAACGCTCCTTTAATTTTACTCAAGGGCAAAACCCACACACCAAACATTTTACTGTCTCATTACATTTGTCCTTATCGTTCCTTTTGTTAGGGGAAACACTTGACTGAAAACGCCCACCCTGGTCGGGCACCATAGTAACCATTTTCGTGAGTTATTTTACAACAGGAGGTCCTGGTAAGGAACATGGAACTAATAAGCCACCACTAACCAGAAGAATTCAGGAAAGGTCAAAAGGAGATGCCACATTCTTACCAAAGTCCCAGAATCCTTCTTGGCTGGGCAATGCACGTGTCACTAGTTAAGACCCCGAGTCAGTGTGATTGGCCAGGCAAATCTGGAAATTAATCTCAGCACCGTAACATCAAGACCGTGAGCCACAGGGCAGCAGTCCTCCTGCGTCCCCTCACCCTGCCGCTCTCCGCCCGGGTGCCCTTCCCAATAGTCTCTTACTTCGTCACCACGTGTGTCTCCAAGGACAATTCACTTCTGAATGTTAGACGTCTAAAAGCCCCCTTTTGGGCCCTGGAAGGGGTCCCACGTCCTTCAAACTTTACCTGAGAGTTGCCCCCAGACACCCATAGCTTTACTCCAAGTTTTTCTCAAATGACACCCCCCTCAGACCTTCCTCTGCTCACTCGCCCCATTGAAAATAAGTCTCCTCCACCATCACTTTCATTTCACTGGCACCTGCCACCAGGTAACAGACTCATCTGAAAAGACCCTGATGCTGGGAAAGATTGAAGGCGGGAGAAGGGGACGACAGAAGATGAGATGGTTGGACGGCGTCACCGAGTCAGTGGACAGGAGTCTGAGTAAGCTCCGGGAGTTGGCGATGGACAGGGAGGCCTGGCATGCTGCAGATCGCAGTCGGACACGACTGAGCGACTGAACTGAACAGTTACTTATCCACCTTGCTGTAACAGAATATAAGCTCTGTAAGACTGTGCCTGTGACATAAGGCTCAGATATTTAAGTATGTAATATGAAAATGATCTTGTATATAAGACTTCCTAAATACAAAATTAGAAAATCATGCTGTTTAAACCACAATTTACAGCACAGATGGTAACACTCACTGAAGTTGCTGAGTGTGAAAACTAGCATAAGTTTCTATGAAAGGGACCTCCTTGTGACATGGTAATTTCAGAAAAATTGCTGCAGATGCAGGCATTTAAGCATAGGGGCATTATTCATCGTAACTTTATCTCCAGGAGTGAAAAATGAGAAATAACTTCTGTAATGTCCAACAATAAGAAGGTTGTGTAAATTATAGAAGATGGTATAGCTACCATGTAAATTATTTATAGAAGATGGTATAGGTATTGTGCATATTAACAGGCAAATTTATTATTCATGTGTGCACAGAAACATCATCATTGTATCATTGGGTAGTTGTATGAAATTCATTTAAAACTGTTTTTCTTAAAATTGTTTAATGAAGTTCTTCAAAAGGTCACATAAGTTTGAAAAGGGATACCTAGTATAAAATTTCAATTGTCAGAACAACATGGCTGTAATATGCATAGCATTTACACTAATAACTGACACAAAATCTTAAAGGTTCTTAGTGTAAGAATTTTCTGGTATTATTTTTCCCAATGATTTAGAAATTGAGTTGAATTTCTAAACTGTAATTTGCAAATTGTGTTGAACACTGGAGATCTATGAGGATGGTTCAGCAGGTTCTTTTACATCAGGTCAGCACAAGACTCTGAGATTAAGGACAAGAGGGCAGCTTCTGCGCTCACCAGAGCAGGAAGGAAGTCCAAGCTCAGAGCTGTGAGGTTCACCTGCTACTTTTCCAATCATTCCTAAAGAATCACATGTAATGCAAATGACTGGAGTCAGGCTGATAACAAACTCATTACAAGATAAAAAACACCCATCTGTAACAGTAAGTATAACGTGAAAACATCTTAAAAGTTGTACTTTAGTTTCATTACAATGTTAAAGATTTACAAAAGATTTTTAGATTCAGGCACATTTTAAGACTGTAGCAGCCAATCAGAATCATGGAAAACTTAAGGATTAGTCTGGTTTTATCTTCTTCCACAACCTAAGTCCTGGAATCTTTCTTGATGTTTTAGAACAGCATGATAGCCAGATGTCATTCCCTCCCCCTCTTCTCCAACACAAGTAAGGTATCTCAATGTTTCCATGTACAGGTAACAAAAGGAAAAAAAAAAAAAATCCCAAGTCTCATTTCTCTTTAAGTTTTCTGGGTTGCACTCATCTAACCTCAGGCACTTTGCTTGCTCTAAATCTAAAAAACAGAAAAAAAAAGCACTTGACAGTTATGAACACATTTCCTCTGAAATATATTTTTAATTAATAACATGCAACTGTAATAACAAGTCACAACCTTAAGAGGAAACTACTGCTTTTGTAAATATTAATTTCCAAAATTACAAGTCTTTTTTTTCTGGAGGATGACCAGAAAGCCTAAATAGGCCACACATTCATACACATTCATGCAATCTATCCTTTTCAATGTTTTATTCACGACTTTACTTAGTTTTCTTTTTTTTGCAGAAAAAGAAACTTTTCCTCCCCCCTCTGGAAGCTGAACCTAGAATCAACTCTGTAGAAATACATCAATAATAGAAGTTAAATGTGAGGAAAATAGTTTTACTACACTATATAACTAATACTCAGTTTAAAAAAATAGATGGTGTCAAACAAGAGTGTATTAAAGTGTAAGCTAAAAAAAAAAAAGGCCCCTCAAAACAAAAAACAAGGAACACAAGACCTATCTGGACCCAAAATGGGGGGAGGAGTGGGGGAAGAAAGCTCATTTCCTGTCATTAAAAATCAGAGTGAAACATCTATAGTTAAACAACTTTATTAACATAGTCAAGCAGTGATTAACATTCACATCTATTATGTCACATCATACAAATGTAAATACAAAATTACTACAGTACAATATATATTCTCTGCATGATCCAAAATATTTGGTGGCCCCAAAAAACTCTCTTTAAAATTCAGCAGCTTATCAAAAATTAAAACCGTATTCTATTTAAAATGAAGATCTGTTAGCACAGAGTTTGACTTCAAGAAATATCAATTTAGTACAGTTTGAGAAGTTGCAGGAGGATATGTTTGAAGGACACATTCTAACATAGTGTGGCAGGTACAAGAAACATCAGATTTAAAGCTTTTAAGCATAACTCATACAACCTAAGTTGTCAGCAGAAAGATCCAGTTATTTATAACTAAAGCTATAACTACTAAATTATTGCACCCAATATTAACATGAATATTAAGTGTAAAACTGTTTTATAATATGAAGTCATTAACCACGTTTAAACATCTTCTCACAGATGATAATCTATTAAGTAAAATTACTTATACAGTATTGTCTTATTATTATCTCCATAAAACTCATCCAATCTTAATTTGGTTATATATCCACAGAGGAACAACGAGGCAATATGGGGATAGAACAGCAGAACCCCCTTATGAGGCTGGTATTGGGAAGGAAATCAACACTGCCTTATAGGCTAACCATGTTATAGTAAGCTTTTAGGAAGATAGTTGGACTTGCAAAATAGCTAATTGTGAAAAATACCAAGCCATCTTCAAGGGGATTCTATGGTAGATGAACAAAAATAGTAATAAAAGGGAAAAATCCTATTTTCCTAGTTAGTGATATAATGCTTGGCAAATAGATTTGGTTTGATTTTAAAACATACAAGAGGTGAAAAAAACAATCACCACTTTAACTTCCCTCAAAATCATGCACACATAAAAAAAAAAAATAAAAACAATACATTCTGGGATACAAATCACAATAAACATGTATACCTTAAAATTTAAATGTATACCTTAAAAATTAATAAGAATAATTAGGCATAAAGATAAAGAATCCCTCACATATAATACCAATGGGGGAAGATCTATGTAAGACTGAAAAAATTAGTCACAAGTCACCTGCAAAGTGTACAAGTGAAAGAAAATTTTAAATAAAACTGAATTTTTAAGAGGCATTAGAAACATCTCTATATTTAATACAGTATGACTAAGTACTAAGTATATAATGCATTTGCATGGTATTACTAGATAATAGTTAAACAGCTCTTTATTGATCTGACTTTTATTCTAGATTATTTTAGGCCCTTAATCTGAAGACCATAGTTTGTGTCAAGATTTCAATGCCTACGTTTCAGTAACAGTACTAGCAGTGACTGTTAAGTGTTTTCCCCCTTGTATTACTTGCAAAAATAATAAGCGAAGCTGTGTGTAGTTTAAAGAACTACTAAAGAAAGGATTTAAATTGCAGTTACGCATGATACACTCTTCTCTTGGGAAGAATGTTTTTGCACCGTTATCTGTTAATACATTCAATATGAATAATATAGATGAACTATATGGAGCAAAAAAACCTACTTTTTTCTTTATGGCAAAGGATTTAAGTTAAATTTAGACTAAAAGATTTAAGACAGAATTAGTTTAGTTCTGGCATTTCAGCTATATGCAGGGTTATTTAATACATGACAGAAAATTTTCCACTCTACTATCTTAAAAAGAGTTTGGAGAAAAGGAGAACCAAACTGAATTCACTTTCAAAGTAAACCTGCATGCCAAAGGGCTCGCCAGGAAGGACTTATACCGCCATGGTCTGCTAGACTAATTAGAAAATCAGACTAAATGGAAAGATTCTTCATGAAATACACTAAAAAAACAAAAACAAAGAATGTAAGTATGATGACCCTTTATAAGCATATGTCACCAAAGAAAGAAGGATACAAGAGTATTCACCTGAGATAAAACTTGTATCTGAATATTTTATAACTGAGTAGACAAAGCATTTCAATAGAGGAAAGTCAGTTGAGATTATTTTAAAATATACATCTGATCCTATTTTACAATATATGCAATTTAAGCAATTCAGATCAATGAAAAAGTCTTAACAAAAAAATCACAGTGTTTATCAATATGTTAATTACAAAATGTATGCTACTTATTTTGTTTTTAAGATGTAATGGCTTGGTTAAGTGTTTTAAAATCTATTCTGAAATCTAACTTGCGTCACAAAATCAAGTAGCAATAATGTAAAGCATCAGAACTGGCTCTTAAAGATTATTTACATGTTGATTATTTGGAAAATAACCAACCAAAAAATATAAAAAAGTGTGATTTTTTTTTTACACAGTATGAAGTTATTAAAGAGATTAGACAATACAAAAAGCAAAGTTCTTTCCTGAATAAATGAATATCTGTGGCACTAGGTTCACTTACTAATGGACTGTAACATGGAACTGCCAAACATGCATTTAAACTATATTAAATACACTTTCTGTTTCCAACTTAGGTTGATCAGCAGCTTTTGTTCTGTTAGAATCCTTCAAAGAGAGAAGCTCAAACAGGAAAAAGAAGGCATATATAAAACAGTAAACACTGACCTCCTGAGGTTCCTACAACATAAAAATATTCAAGTAGAAAATCTACATCACTTAGCAGCGGCTATTTCTGTAGTTGGGCACACTAACAGCATGTTAGTGTGGAAGGAGCAGATGAAGGAAGCCGTGCCTTAAGCATGCCAAGAGGCGAAACACTGGAATGTAACAAGGACAAACTCACAATCTCATAGACATTCAGTCAACATTCAGAACTATTAAGACTACACCACAAGAATTAAGTTGCTTTATATATATATATATATATATATCCCATGATGTATTAAGTTTTATCAGAATAAATGCTAAATCAGAGCTTACCTCAAAAGATAACTTAAACTTAAATGGCTTCTGCAAATTCCTATGTTATACTATGTATCTGAAATACAATTAGGAAGAAACTATAACCTCAAGGTGGGGGAAAAAACCCCAAAACCCCAACCCCATCTCAGGTTGCAGTCTATTTATTTATATGTTGTATTTTTAAATTAAATTTCCTTTTAATTTAAAAACACACTGACTACAAAAAAGGGGCACAACTTGTTACATATCTAATTAGAAATTAATTTTTCCACTCAATAGGTAACAATAATGCTTTTCAGTCAATAGAGAATTGTCAATCACAGGTCCAGATAACTTTATTGAAGACCGTTTTTGTATGTTTTAAAAGAGTTCTTGAGAATTTTGTCTTTTCTCTCAATTTAAAATCTTTACTACTTATTCCAGAATATTAAAATATCTCCCATATTAAAAAGTTTTGGAGAACTACAGATCACTAGAAGTTGAGGATAAAATAGCTACCCTAATCAGGTTTTAAACACTAACTAGGAAGCACATTCTGAGCTCCCAATGAGGCATTGGTACTAGAAAGCAAAATGCTACATACCCTTTGGATCCAACTTACGATTAAAAACAACTGGACACTGAAAATATGATTTAATTTCAGGCTCTACAGACTGAAATTTGCAAAGCCAAAGTAGAGAAAAGAAGGTGAAAGAACATGTTAAAAAAAATACATACACACACACAACAAAAACCTTTCTGCATGCTACCATGCATTTGAATTTTTTTGAAACGGTATTTATAAATTCACACGCATACAGCTCAAACTTCAGTGCAATGGCTGTATCATTCAACACCTTTAGAGGAATAGAACCATGCAAAGAGGAGCAACTGCTTACAAAAATGGTTATTCAGTATTTATTCTGCAATGCAAAGGTGACAAACTAAAATATAAAAAGGTTGTTATGGCTTAACATTTCTGTTGCAGATTAAATATGCAGCATTGAAAAATGGAAAGGTGTGGCTTCATCTCTGACCAGCAGAGTTAAAAAGAAAAATCTCTCCATTTTCCTTCATCATCATGGGATACACTGTTTAGGCAATCCAAATTAATAAAGACTTGCACTTCCATATGGACACAAGATCAAGTGTACCAGTTAGGTTTTCACATTCACAGTATATAAGAAAATACACATGGAAGGAAAAGTAAAGGGTTAACTTAACAAGGATTTATTCACAGGAATACATGTAAGTAGAGAAAAATAACAGAAAAGCTAAACAAATGAAATGAAGAGGATCCAAACCAACTTTCACTCTGTAGCTTTTTACTTGCACCCCGTGTGCATGTATCTAGGGCACAGAGGGCCACCAACATGCGCCAATACAGTGTAGGAACCCTGCATTACATCCATTAACTTAAACATATCTTTAAGATCATGCTTTGAACAAAAAAAGAAAGCTTAGAAGGCAATGTTGAGTGGGAATAAACATTGAAATATAGCGATCATGTCTTCAACTTCTACAATTGTCCTTATGTGCCAACTAACATTTATGCAGCCTCTTACAGATCTTTTACCATGTAATTTAAGTTTTAGAGAAGTTTTGATAAAATCACTAGTAGTATATAACCATGCAGAAAGCACATCACACTGACAGCACAGAGGCAAAGATTTTGCACAGGTTTATCAGCTTTCCACATTGTGCAGGTTACACACGATACAATACCAACCTTATTCCTAACAGATCCTAAAAAGATTATTTCAAGGCCTAGCTGTAAACTACAGTACTTTATATCTATATTCTTAATAAAAATAAAATTCACAAATCTTAAAAAGGAATTTTAAATGCAGGGCTATATTGAATCGGTAAACTGCAACACAAACTGGCGCAACAGAGGTAACTGAATACCAATCTCACTCTATGTGATGCAAGCATGCTACTTTCCCACTAATTTAAAGTACTTTCAATCACTATGAGCCAGAACGCATGCCTGAACCTTAAACTGCACTTTAAAAAGAACAATATCTTGGCCTAGAAATTAAATCTAATGATGTACAACCATCAAATTATATCCACTACGTTAATGTCTTAATGAAAAATCAAGATGTCAATCTTTAGTTCGATATGTCCAGCCCCATTTACTTCTCCCTCCCTGCCCACCCCACGAGGGTAAAAGGAGTGACTCATTTGGCATTTCACAGGGTGCTTCATTGTTTAAATTTGTTTTGTTTTATTTCCAACTTTTTGGGGTACCTTAAATTGTAACTTCCAAGAACCTGCTTCTACTATGGGCAGGCAAGCTGATTTTAACTCTATTAGCTTTCATTTGTGTAGTTCTTCATCAGCATGCAAAAACAAGGCCCCATCATGTGGGAAATTTTATAAAACTTTTTAAATTAAAAAAACAAAAACAAAAAAAAACCCTTTACTGTTTCTAATCCCCATTCTTAGGTTTCCTTTATTGTGCGCTATAGAATTTCTCTTCTTTCTTATCCCTATGCATCATTTATATGGTTCTTATTTTGGTACAATTCCCCATAATATTCCAGAATGTACTGTTTTGTGAGTAGATAGGTTTGTTTTTTTTTTGCTTCTTCACATCCAGTGCAGTGTTGTAATTGGAGACAGATTTCCACCCACAAAGGCTCCAGATGTTAAAACGTTTCCCAACATCGACTTAATACAGTGACGGCAACACCTCCCTCCCGCCCCTCCCAGTAGGGTTGGGATTGTACTGTATTCCCTACTGGTTTACCCTTCCCCCCTGTAAAGGGTAACATTTTCCCTGGGTGCAGAGGCTCCCTCACAGTCTCCAAGACTGAAGGACCTGTAAGAAAACAAAACAATTTTATACTTAAACAAAATTGTTTCTTTTATAAGACCAGTGGAACATAAAATTAATCAAGTAACAATACGATCTCTAAAGAACATGAAAAACTGGACAAATCGCCCACGATCATGCTAGTCAGTGAAGCCACGTTGCTTCCTTCTCCTATGGCTCTCAAGTGTCTCTTGCATCAGATACAGAAAGTGATATCAGGCACAGAGAGGCGTGTAGAACTTTAAACAGATAAAATATGGCTTGTAGGGTGATATGGGTCTAATTCTTTATCCCTATGTGTACAATGGATCTCAACGGGAGCTGTTACTCTTGAATTAAAACATCATCACCCATATTTCTAATATTTATAAAAGAGCCAACTAAGTGCGTCAGGCAATATACTAAGTCCTGGCACCACATATAGCACAGTATTTAATCCTCAAAATAACCTAATGAGGGAACTAAGGCTAAAATACCAGAATTGTTAGTTTGACTGAGGTCAGAAACACTCAAAGAACAAGAGTCCAAGTGGACTTACCTCTTTACTACCCCAAATCAAAAATGAATCTCTCAAACAAACAAACCGTGTGCTGGGCACAAGGTGGGGACTCAATAAAATATGAAGAATAAATATTGAATAATTATTTCTACTGAGACCAAATTGAGTTCCAGTTCTACCTGGGTTTTCCCTAAAGCTCACAACACAGAAAGCTCTTGATATATAAAAGACTATATTTAAAACTAAAACCATCTCTACCCTGCCAGTGATTGTTGGTGATCTCTTAAAGGGCAAAAATTAAGAAAAGGACAGGTTGAAATTTAACTAGCGTACCAACTTGGATTTCCTTCTAAGAGGATTCAAAGTGGAATCATGCATTTTATCTTGCTTTGCTGGTTCATAAATAAATAAATAAATAAATCTGTAGGCTTCACATAAGTAAATTTTAAGTCAAATATAATATAAGACTCTTTTACTCAACCTCTGTGGAAAACAAACAGCTTTTATTCTCTTCAGTAGTTCTAGATTGAAGTCCTAACTTAAATTTTTCCATCCTGAAAAACTCCAAATTTCTTACAACTTACCCCTAATTTTGGGACTGCAGCTTAAGTATATGAGATTAAACACCATAAAAAGCTGCAAGACGCTCTTTTAAGGGAAGAGGGAACTGGTCAGAGAAACGCCTCCAATTTTCATCTCCAACTTGATTTTTAAATCCATGAAGGATCTGCAAAGAGTAAATCATCATTAAATAATCAGTAACAAAAGAGAAACTCGTATCTGCATAGCTTCTGAAATCAAACACTACTGATTATTCCAAAATTTTATCCATTTTAAAGTATTCTCAAACTTTGTTGAAATCTGTATCATTCCGTGTCTTACCCAAAAGCACCTCATAGGATAGATATGAGGCACACTTTACTTTGAGAAGATTAGAATTCAGTAAGTGTCCTAGTAAAAGAAGTACTATAAGCAACTCTGCCAAAATAGTAATGAGAAGCAAGCATAAAGGTATAGAATTCACCCAAGGGATTAAAATTTTTATGCCATATTTTCAAACTGAAAATATACAAAGCTTTGGGTTCATGGCTGCAACTATATAGTTCACTACTGAGGGGTGACTAGAATTAACCCAAGGGGACATTACTGAAACAGATAGGTTTAATCCTTGTTATGACTACTAAGACTGACTTTGTTCAACAGATCATATTATACTCCAATCTTAGCCAGTCATTTTTGAAAATACATGCTATTTTGCACGGGCCTCCCTGGTGGCTCAGATGCTAAGGAATCTGCCTGCAATGCAAGAGACCGAGGTTTGATCTCTGGGTCGGGAAGATCCCCTGGAGAAGAGAATGGCAACCCACTCCAGTATTCCTGAAGAATTCCATGGACAGAGGAGCCTGGCAAGGGTACAGGTTGCAAAGGGTCAGACATAACCAGGCAACTAACAAACTACTTATTTAGTATAGTTGGGATAATGGGTCTACATGAATCAGTGGTACTGCTTGAGAAAATATTTTAGAAGTATGTGCTCTATTGATACAAAGTCACTACAAGTGACTTGTATATACAAAAGTCACTACAAGTGACTTGATATACAAAGTATATCAAGAAAAGAAAGTCAATTTCTTTACCAAGACAAAGGTTACACAGTCTACCAATATTGACTCAAAGAGTCTCAGTGTCATATGAAATAAAAACATAATTTACTTCCCAACTAGGACTGCAACAGTTACAAGATATGCATCATAAAGACTTTTTAGTTACCTTACAGAACATGTCTCTCAGATCATCTTTTGGATTAATCCATGATGCAACAGCATCACAAAAAAATATAAAATCCTGTAACAAGCAAGAAATACATCTTATATTGATTCTTATTTGTCAAATACGAACACAACAAAAGACATATGTAAACCTCAGAATATATATACCAACAGAATCTTTGGTAAAAAGAAAGGAAATTTTAACAGCTATGATAAGGAATTGTAAGTGATTTCTTAATGGTTGTCCTAAGACTCCACCTTATCAAGGAATCTCTAACTCATGCCGTTTATATTAGAATTTAGTGCCCTCCTGTATTTCATTTTACATTACAAAACAAAACCCCAGTCTAGTAAATGTAGAGCATCAGCAAAAGACTGAAAACATCAAATAAGCACCAGTTCAAAAACCTTCATTTATAGAATTAGAGAATTCTATAAATTCAGTAATTTTACAGTTTTGATTGGCTGAGAAATAATTTTAAGCTAGTTAAATATAAATCAAATAAATTTGATTTAAAGTATATGAAAATTAATAGGCCTAAATTTCAAGATCCATCTTCAGGCAGAAATGTAAATGAAATGACCATTAAGTTAGAACAAAAATTAGTTACCAATAGCACCTAATCCAACTCAACTCAGACAAACAAGAAAACTCCCAATGCTCAGACTGTTATTTAAAAGACAATCAGGTTATTCTGACTAAGAGAACAAGATGATAATAGGTATATACTTGAAATACTTCACTTAAGTATTTTTCAATCTCAACTATCTTACTGAAACAGTTCAACATACAAAATATTGCTGATGGTGTGAGATGTCGACTACTTCGAATTTTACTATTAAATTCAAAGAACCTCATTAACTCCAAAATTCACTAATACTAAAATATACACATAAAACACATATTCAGGCAAATAAAATGCATGTGTCTAAAATTTATGGTTTATTCAAATTATGATTCCTATGTCTTCCCAATATTGAAAGCCAATGTTAAAAATTTAAAGTATATAATCATGCAAAATTTGTAATTGGTAGTGATTTCATGACTACACATGTGTTACTTTCATGTTCTTAAACGTTAATTCAAAAAGCAAAACAACAACAAAAAATCCCTATAGGAAAATGCTCCTTCTTAATATGGTATATACTACATATCAGATACCTCTAAAACATATTTAAAGTGACAAAAAGTTCTTAAGCATTGGGGAAAAACCAAGAAACTCAATGCTTTTGCAGCTAGTGAAATTAGCTAAAAGATTTTATTTTTCAGTTCTTCTATGTGTACGTGGTTCAATGCCTATTTTCTACACACCAGGTAAAAAATGTTCAAAGCACCAATCTCTTAAAAGTGAAAGGTTTTCTTGAAAATCCTTCTTACACTTTCTTTTCCTTACAATTTGTATCTGTTGAGGAACGTGGGGCATTTAACCTAAAGCCCACAGCCTGTATTTTGTTGATTTCACACATCTGGTGTCAATCAACATGTTCCTTTACATTTTATGTGTAAGTTGGATCCAGAGGTTTGATCAGATTCACGTTTGGTATTGTTGCCAAATAATTCTTTAAATGCTAAAGATGTCTAAATATAATCTGAACTAGTACAGGAAACAAAATAAGGATAATAAATCAAAGTTAAAGCATTGATAATGGTTAACCCATTACTCTATTTACTAAGTAAGAGAAAGAGTATCCTACTATTTAATTATTCTCTTAAGTATAGAGAGCCTCAAACTCAGGAAATTTACATTCACTGCTTTAGGAAGCATTTACAAAGTAAATAAATGAGATCTAAATGTGGACGAAAGAAGCTTTGGCTTAATTCAGGTCAAGAATAATAACTTTTATTCTTCCGATCTGTTGTTATTATAAGCCACGACAGAAAAAAAGATTTAGAAAATAAAAACAGATGTTATCAATTCAAGGTATTAGGAAATATGCATTGAAAACACATGTATCTTCTGTAAAAATAGGTAATATTTTCATAATTATAGTTTAAAAATACCTCCCCTCCTTTAAAGTTTAATAATTCAGAACATTAAAAATTAAAATCTTACTTGGATTACTCCACTGGGATTCACACTGATCATGGTACAAATCCCACGAAATGCTGAATCCTTTTCCTCATTGTCCCTTATGTTTCTCAGAGAGGTGCACCTATTAAATTATAGAATTGAGTTTAGCATTTAAGTAAAAAGTAGGTTCAACTACAATTCTAATGGACAGTATTTAATGGAATAAGCACCAAAGTAGAGATAATGTTTATATTCAAAGAATTTTCATAAAGCTTAAGCTTCTCATACTGTATTATGTTAGGCCCATCTAATCTCAATACAGTGAAAACCTTGAAATTCACAATTCTTACCAATAGATTGCATCTAAGTAATAATAACTGATTTTAATCTTCCATTTACACTATTAATTAGCTTGAGCCAAGAGTAAATTATCAATTTTTAACACTGTATTATGACTTGTATTCCATTAAACACTACTAAAAATGACTTGAATTGAAAGACTGTCAATTGAAAGAAGCAGAACATAGGATATACTGCCACAATAGAAACTATTACTATACAACTTATGGTGTAGATGTTTAATTTTTACATTAACAAGCAAATAAGATTTTTATACATAACAAATTTAAACATGTATTTCTTAATGCAATCCAAATTTTCAAATTAATTCTAAAAAGGAAACAATGCAGAAACCTAAAATTTATAGAATTTGCATGCATCTTTATTTTACTGGTGGATATTTAAATGCTTTTTATGTATAATCAAGCTTTTTAACACAGCAAGCATGTGACAATCTTATCCCATGCATCAATTAGTCGTTAGCCACAACATAAAATAAATATACATGACGATGCTACTGAAAACCTCACAAACCCGATAGGACAAGATTAGTCACATGGTTGGCAATGATTAAGGATTGTGATTTTTGTAACCAACTGAAAATATATCTAAAAGTGAGATAGAAAGAGAAAGAAAGAGTGAAGAAAAATGAATTAAAAAAAAAAGATTGAATAATACACACCAGGGTCTTATAAACTGCTGTAGCATGGGGGCCACCTCTTGAGGACAAACGTAACCAAGACGACCAATTGTTATTGCTAAGGTAACGCAATCACGGTTATACACCACCAAACGCCAACCAAGACATGAGCAAATGAGGGGGAAGGAGAAAAAATAAAGAAAAAACAACAAATAACTCAGAAACAGAAACCAACAGAATTTGTGTATGATAATAAACATAAGATTTCACCAGTGCTGTTTATTACCACCCCCTATAATAAGGGGCAGCAACATATATGGCATACTCTTGGAAAAAGAAAAACAAAAGGAATTAAAAAAACTTTAAAGATTGAGAGAACACCAAAAACCATGATGAACTGCTTTTCTCGCTCAATCAAGTGTTAAAAGATATTCTGTTAATAAAAACGATGAGCGGATTCAATAGATATAGATTCTTCCTTCAAAGTCAGTTAAAATTCCAGAGTTTAATAATGAAATCTAGCCCCCCGCCAAGAAGTAACAGTAAATGTAAATGATTACATTTCTGAATTGTCTGCTCAAACATACTTTTCAGAAGTTAAAATCTTTCTCACTTCTTCATACTGCTTTTTAAAAGTGATTTTTATTCTTTGCAATTATCTAGGAATTTAATCAAAATTTTGGTATATTTTTTGTTTGTTTGTCAACATTTCCAAAATAAACCAGTGGACCTTTTGTTGCCTGACATCAAAATCAGCTATCAAATTTTAGGTGTTATGGTACATACTGAATAAATGGATTGGAAAACTGCTGTGCTATGTCAAAATCCCATTCCAAAAAAACCTCTGATGGTGATAATGATAATTCTAATTTCAAACCCTATTTGACAAAAAGAAAATTTAGTCCACTATAATGGCATGTGATATGTGGACCAAAGGAACAAATATTCTGTCCTTGCTATGAAATGCACAGCACAAAATGATAGATAATAAAGCACATGATTACATGCTAGTATTTTATTTTTAAAAATCGGAAGTGGGAATCAAATATAAATTGACCATCAAAACTTAGTTAAGTTCTTAAACTTACAAAGAGCTAAAACAAGGGCAACTCAGAACTGCATTCTGCAGTTCAAAGGTACATACATATAAATACATTTATACACAATGGGAAAAAAAATACAAACAGAAAACAAACCATGAGGTGCTTTAATGGTGTTCTCTCAAAAACTTACAGGTTAACCTCTCATAAAAAAAGGGTGGGGAGGGAGTAAAGAAAAATGTTTAAGGATTACTTGAAGCAAACTACACAGATAATACTAAAATCCAGCAGATTCATATGAAGCAAGAGAAAGAAAACCTATGTTCAAAAGACACAAACTATGCAACATTCTCATTAAACAGGCAAGTATGAACAATCCAATGAAACATGCGATAAAGCAGATGATGGTCCATTGAAAAAGTTCAGTGTAGGATATACTAATTAGAAAAAAAGCAAGTAACTGCAAACACTAAGGAATTGACTGTATGAACTATTAAGACAATGGTATTAATAATTAAGTTGCTAAAATCTACAGATATTGCTCACAATTTTAATAATTAATCTCTCCTCCTTTGGGTAAGGAATAAGAGAAACATTTTCTACAGTCACTTGCGATAAGAATAATACAGTGAATTCCAAGTGTATTTCCTAATTATACAAATTCAATCCATCAACTTGAAAGGCATTATCAACTACCTCTTGATTTACTTAGGGTAGATTCATATTTAGAATATAATCTTATAAAGCCAATTTGTTCGAGAAACTATATAGCAAATTCACCAGCTGATATCCCACAAGAAACTTTAATATACATTACACTCAACATTTATTTGCAGTTATGCATTCACATTTAAAAATAAATAAGAAGTTTCTTAATGTTCAACAGTAATTTTATAATGGCAAGTGTTTCAAATCTGAATGTCATGTATAGGTACTGCATTCTAAAGAGATAAACACCTGACAAGATTTCATAACCATCCTACACATAGGTTTTTGTGCTTTTTAGAAGGAAAATCTAATTCACTTTAAGATACAAACAGTACCCATACAGCCAAACAGCCATATAACTGTTTCATAATTAAAAGACTTCCTTCCATACCAATAATCACATTAGGATATAATAAACTTTCTACAATTAAAAACCATAAAATTAAATTACCTTTGAGGATAAATTTATTTAGAAAAACTTATTCAAATCTTTGTCCAGTATTTTAGTAAGGCATTCATTGACTATGAATATACTACTGGAACTGTCTTAGTATATGAAGAAAAAGACATGCCTGATTGAAAACAAGATTCATACTTCAAAAAATCATTAGCAAGAAGTTAGGCAGAGCAAGAAGAAATCACCCTGCAATGTGTTCTATAGTATGGAAGGTACTCTTTAATATAAACATGCTCTCTATAAATGCAAAAGAGAAACAAGCCTTCTGAATAAAAATCCCACAAGACACTGCTCAAGTTCCCAATTTGAAGAAAAGTATACAACAAAATACAAAATACGTATGCCATTATTAACAGACTAACTACTACAATACAATCTATTTTGGGCTACATTTTTACATATTAAAAAAAAATTCTCCCCAGCTAGCAGTTACTCTGAATTAATGAAAAATTCATATAGTTATCTGAGCTGGGGTCCATTTGAGGGAATATTAAAACACTGTAGCAGAGGAAAAAGTGTTTTTTGGAAAGTTTCTGAAAACTGGCTATGGAATGAAGCTCAAACAGTTCATTTCATGACTGAGAATCCCAAACAGGCACTAATTAATAAGCTGGGTTTCTAAAGCTAGCTTTGCTTTGGTTTCTCTACGCATCTTAACTTAAAATGACAAGGCAGATTGTTCTCTTCACCGTTAACAGTTCAGTCGTATGGTACCTGTATTCTCTAACAACGTCTTTGGTGTGTTGGGTCTGTTAATGATTTCTACAAGCTGGTGCAACACCATAGGAATGTAAGGCTGCATCTCTATACCTAGATCATCCCCGAGAGAGAAAACAAAAAAAGAAACATTTCATTGTTAAAATATCAATGGAAAATATGTTGCCCCCTTTACTGTGATATGTTATGTATTTACATAGGTAAAGCTCATTAGAAAAAGGCAATTACAAAAATATTAAGTTATCTAAAAATTTTAATGTTTGTAAATGGGGGGGGGGGGGGCGGGAATCTTACCCATTTGAATGGATATCTCTCCAATTGCCCATGTGGCATTATTGCAGACTGAAATGAATTCTGGATTGAGGTTGGTTCCCAATATTGGCATGAAATCGGCTAGGAAAAAAAAAAAAGCTTTTAAACTATGTATTAAACTTCTCAATAGCAGTGTTTTGTGCTTTAAAAGAAATCCACCAGATGGAAACTGAAACCTAGACAAAATATAACCTTTAAAAAACCAAAGTGTTGGCAATAATTATCTTAGGAAAATGAAGGAGGAAATATGTGGCCACTGAACTTTCATGTGAAGTAGCCCCAGTTTGGTTTCACTTTAAGTATCATTAAAAAGAGTTGGTCAGAGTAATTTCTCCTGGCATCAGACAGAAAATTTTAAATATTTCACTTTAAAAGTGAAAATATGATACAATAGAACCTTCTTCAAAGCTGGTTTTTCACACACAAAGAATTTTTTAAATCAATGATTTTGGCTTTTATAGTAACGTTTACTCTCATGTCAGATTGTGGTCTCTGAATATCATCCTCCATTTAAAAGGGAAAATGAAAGTTAGGAGTTCATACTGACACTCAAATAACTAACACAAACAAAAACTAAACTCTTGAAATACAATATAGGACTTGTGCAAGATGCTGGAAATCAATTTGTTCCTTTTAAAACTGGTAAATAAAGAGAAAGAATCAAGTAATAATCCTGCCTCTTCTGTACGATTTGTCAAAGTTGGTCGCTCACTCATGTTCAACTCTGCGATCCCATGGACTATAGCCTGCCAGGCTCCTCTGTCCATAGGATTTTTCAGGCAAGAAAGCTGGAGTAGGTTGCCATTCCCTTCTCCAGAGGATCTTTCCCACATGAGGACTGAACCTGGGTTTCCTGCATTAAAGGCAGATTCTTTACCATCTGAGCCACCTATGGGCTATAATTTATTGATATGGGAAATATCTCTACATATGTATTCTCTCTACTGGATGAAGAATTAGAGTATAATTTTTTAATCCCTAATATACCAGTTGATTTCACAATTTCTCAGTTTTGGCAATATTGATAATCTGGGTCAGATTATTCTATTGTAGGGGGCTGTCTCATGTATTATAGGATATTTAGAAACATTCTTCGCCCCTACCCACCAGACACCAGTAACACATTCCCTGTGTTACAGTGTCTCCAGATATTGCCAATTGCTCTTGACAAACACTAACCTAGAAAATAATCCACGGTTTGTAACATGAAAAACAGACAAACAACCAGACATTGTGTATCTCTTGAAGAAGCTATATGATCTATAGTCTTTGAAGAAGGTATATGATCTATAGTCTTAAAAAAAAAAAAAAAACTTTTCGTACAAATTTAAACTCAAATACTTCAATCAGGTAGAAAGTATCTGCAGAACAAGGTTTTCCATAAAACAATAATTCACCACACTTTCATTTAGAGTAGGTAGGCTTAAACTTGATGCCTTACTTTAACACATCATAATTAATGTTATTATTCAAGTTCAGAAACACATGACTGAAAAATACAACTGGCAACTGATTGAAGGTCAAAAGATACAACCTTTTGGTTCTGAAATAAGTTCGTTTCTGGGGGATGTGGTATATCACAGTATAACGACAGTTAATAGTGTGTATGCGTGTGTTCAGTCACTCAGTCATGTCCAATTCTTCGTGACCCCATGGACTGTAGGGCCACCAGGCTCCTCTGTCTATGAGATTTTCCTGGAAAGAATACTGGAGTGGGTTGCCATTTCCTTCTCCAGGGGATCTTCCCAACCCAGGGATAGAACCTACCTACATTCTCTGTATTGGCAAGTGAATTCTTTATCACTGAGCCACCTGGGAAGGTCACAGTTAATAATACTGTATTGTTTATTTGAAAGTTGCTAAGACAGTAGATCTTAAAAGTTCTCATCCCCCACACAAAAAGTCTTGATACATGTCAATTACATCTTAAAAAAAAACTGGAGGGGGGCCTCCCAAAGCACACTGTATCAAATGAAAAAAAAATTAACATGAATATTTTAAATCAAGATTAAATGATGGGATACAGAAACGAAAATGAACCAAAACTTGATTTAATCTATGGGTCTGACAGCAATTCAGGTTACATTATTCAAGCAATCGCTTATTATCTTCACAAAAGGCTAAGACAAACACTATGCCACTAAAACAGAAAAAAAAATTCATTCACTTTTAAGAAAACTGAAATTTCCTATAGTTTATGCTGGTTTATCATGAGAAAACTTGATTATATTATTATTTCTGGGTACCTCTACCAAACAAAGAGGCTATTCAAGAAGTATCTATGAACTAGCATACAGGACCAAGGTTCACAGGTGGGCATGTCCCTTACTCTAAAGCAAATTCAGTCACATTAACACCTAACAAGCTGCTGAAATGATGGTGAATTCAAAGGAACAAGAGAATAGGGGCTTCCAAACCACCTGCTTCAATCAGAGTAGATTTAACCGGTAAAATGTACATTAGTACATGTCAGCATTTCACTAGACTTTAGTTTAATAATAAAACACAGCTGATGAAAGATAATGTTAAAAACCACATTACAGCAATAGAAAATACTCATACCTATACAAGGTTTAACATGCTGAAAGCAAGCTTTTGTCAGGTCACCTAGTAGGGCGAAGGAACTCTGTCGAACCTCTGGCATTTTATCCTGCAAGAAAGAAGCAGAAATTAATCCCAATTTGACACAGAGAACCAAAAGTTTCTATTAGTTTTAATTCAGTAAATCTCACCTGCATGCACTGATACATTAGTGTTAGAATGTTACTTCGTGCTACCAGCTGTTCAATGTTGCCTCCAAGTCCTTCAGCCAGGCCACTGAGTAAATCAAGGGCCACTATCATAAAATCTTTATCTGGAGCCTCATATTGATCTGGTTGAGCATTGTTCAGCTGAAATTACACAATTTTTTGAAAACTTACTTTAAACCAATTACTGAAAAAGTATGTATACATTATGCCTATCCTTAGAAAAACGTTTCCGATGCCAAGAAGGGAAAGATATAAAAAACTTTTTTAAATACCATGGCTTGTGCAAGAGTCTTCTGCACTAGGTTTACACAACGCTGATACACAGGTTCACAGTACGGAAGGAAGCCAGACTGCAGGGCTGTGGCAACTGAAGACAGGCACTAGGAAGGATAAAGGAGATGTATGTAACATTTCCAGGTGTAACTAAGATCATGATAAATGCTTGACAGCATACTCAATAAAATCCCGGTCATTTCTACTCTTCTACAGTATAGCAGTTTCATCTTTTCAAACCTCTCTTTTGGATGCGGTTTTGTTGCTGCTAAGTTTACTGGCTAGTCAAGGAAGGCTTCCTCAAAAAAAAAAAAAAAAAAAAAAAAGTTAAGGTTTCTATAATGAACGTTATCTTTCAGGAACAAATTTCAGTATTACATATTCCTATTTTTTTCCCCTCAAATATGAGAGATTTATTTATCCTCCCATCTTGGTCAATAATGTGGGTAGATCTTACTGGGCACATTCTGAGCCTTGCCTGGAAGTAAATATATTTAACTATAATTATTCTTTTTATTCTGTTGGGCCCAGAATTAGCCATTGCTCTTTGACACAGAAGTTTTTACTTCGCTGGGTAGGGACCATTCAAGGCAGAAGTGGTGAACCCTGAAATATTAGGGGAGACTAGAATGACTGATCTGGCTCTACCAAAATCAATTCATCCAGATTTAAGTTACCACATTTGATAATGCATTCAGTTATTTGAAAAGCATATAAACTTGGGGGGAGGGGTGTTTAAAAATAGTAGTTAAATACATGAAAAACAAAACTTCAAACTATATAGAAAAGGTATCAATGCTACTTCACATGTATATGAGTATATATATATATGCATAAACAAGATAAAAGAATTTAGGCTACATCAATTATGACATGGCTGTATATCTACATAAAGAAATACAGTTAAGTAGAGATGGACATATATATATATATACTTATATGGGAAGATCTCCAAGATAATCTACTATCAAGTAGAACAGGTTAGAAAAACATAAATTCTATAGTTTGTCACTGGGCTTCCCTAGTGGCTCAACGGTAAAGAATTCCCCTGCAATGCAGAGACAAAGTTCAATCCCTGGGTCAGGAAGATCCCCTGGAGGAGGACATGGCAACCCACTCCAGTATTCTTGCCAGGAAAAGCCCATACGGTAAAGAGGTACCTGGTGGGCTGCCCTACATGCGGTTGCAGAGCTGGACACGACGGAAGAGACTGAGCATACATACTTGGTACAGATGTACCACAGTTCAAGTTATATGGAGTTGCACGTTTATTCAGCATTTTAACAGAAAAGGTTCAGAATGTAAATTAACACTTATTACATATAGTCATTATAGATCTGAACATGTGTTTTTTTTTTAAATGAAAAACAGGTTAGCTAAATGTTGCCAGCTTAGTATACTTTTGGAGAAGGGAATGGCTACCCACTCTAGTATCCTTGCCTGGGGAATTTCATGGACAGGGGAGCCTGGCAGGCTATAGTCCATGGGGTTGCAGAGTCTGATAAAGCTGACTGACTAACACACATACAAATGGTCAGTAAAATACCTCAAGTAAAGGGAAGAGATCTTTATCTTCATCCTTTAACATGTTCCATTTCTGGATCAGTGGAGGCATTAACATCTGGATATATTCCTAAATTACAATGATGAAAAACACAGAAAGCTCCACTATCATATGTAAACAAGTATATGCTGAGTCTATGAAAACTAAAAACCATATAGAGTAATTGTATAAAATTTTTACAGAAAGAATTGTAAGACTTATTCTTTGAATTTTTTTAGTCCCGTGACCTGTGACATGTAATATGACTCGCTGTTCACTAAGTTATAAATGACAGATAAATTTATTAAAGACATTTGTAGAAAAAGATTCATGATCATTTAAATGTTCTAAGACAGAAGAATCCCTGCAATCAAATCAATAGACAGTCATCATGTAAACAGGGGCATAGATTCCAAGTAGCCTAATCTAAGACATTAGGAAACCTCCTATCAAACAAAACCAAAACCAGCAAAGCAAACCCACAAACAAGTGTCCTGCACCAAGTGTTAGGCACAACCTATAAACACAGACTATTTCTTAAGATGTTTTACAGTATAATCATAAACATGAAGTCTATTCTTCAGCAGGGGATTTCAAGCTATATTAAAATTCTAATATTACTTAAATCCCATTTAAACAAATCAGATTCATCCATCTCTTCTCAACACTCCTAGAAACAGAGTTGAAATCCAGAGTATAAAACCTTTATCCCCTTTCCTTTAGTCACTCTAAAATGTGTTGGTATATTCATGTGATAAGCTGCTGTAATTTTCACACCGTGCACGTATTTCTTTTTGTAAAGAATTATTTAAAGGTAAGTACACTTGCTATCTTTTTCAGCCCTATATTCTTAAAGCAGCAAACACTAGGTGTTTGTACCTCCCTAAACATTTTAATTTTCAAGTATATGATAACTTATTTAGTATAAGTATGCTTTCTATTTGATTTTTCTCATAATGGTTCATCATAGATACTTACAGGTTTGTTTAAGTGATGTCCTACTGAGTCTGCTAAAGTTCCTATGGCATCATAAAGAATGAGCAAGTTCTTATGCTGGTATTTACTAAATGCAAAGACCAAGGTATCAAGTATATAAGCAAGGTAAGGAACAAGTTCTGTACAAGCCTCCTCTTCAAGGGTAGCAAAGGCACTATAATTTAAAAAGGGAGAGAGATTACTGTTGTAGAAAAGAAACAGTTCACAACAGAGACAAGAAATTAAGTAGAGAGTTTAAAGAATACTTATTTACATGCACATCTCCCTACCTCACCACACCAGATACTTAGTTTTATCATTTCTTTCCCATTCTCTACCACTTATTTCAAAGAGATCGACACTTATGGGTATCTGCTTAACTACAATGGTAAAATCGAAAATTGTTGGTTCATTCAACAATTTATTTGGTGTTTACTACTTATTTGGTGACTGAGGGCTGGAAACATAGCAACGAACAAAACAATGTCCCCTTTTTCAGGGAGTTTACATTTTACTGATGTTCCAGACTAGTGACACTAGAATTAAAACTGTTAAAACTCACATTACCATATGTAACATAGATAGCCAATGGGAATTTGCTATATGGCTCAGGAAACTCAAACAGGGGCTCTGCATGAACCTAGAGGGATGGGACGGGGCAGGAGATGGGAGCGAGGTTCAAACGGGAGGGAACATGTGCATACGTGTGGCCGATTCATGTTGAGGTTCGACAGCAGAAAACAAAATTTTGTAAAGCAATTATCCTTCAATTAAAAAAAAAAAACCCCAACTCTTCAACCTTCATTTGCATAGCAAGTGCCACAAAATGATAGAAGCACTTTTAACAGTGTGTTTGAGACGTCTGAGAACAGAGTAGTATCATGGTCTCGCAAATGTCTCTCTTAGTGGGAGAGGGAATGAGGGGCTGGCAGCCACAAATTTTCAACTATAAGAATAAATTCCAAAGTACCTAATATACAGCATGGTGATGACAGTTAATACAGCATTGAGTCCTTAGAAGTTGCTGAGTAGATCTTAAGCATTCTCACAAAATAGTTACCTATGTTAATCTTGGTGAGTGTTCTACCATATTTACGTGTATCAAATCAACATGTTGTATACTTTTAAGTATATGCAATTATGTTTGCCAATTTTTCTTCAGTGAAGTTTAAAATTTTTTCTCTAAGCCCTACACAATCCATGAGAATGCACAATGCATTTGTTATCAGAAATTTGTTTACTTGTAGCTTATTTGTTAGGACAAATACACAAGAAAGGAACAAACTCTAGGGTCTCAGGGCAATTACTTCAACTTATACCTAAATTTTTCTTGACTTTAAGGTGTATCTGGCCCTTCATTTATAAAATTAAGGTTATATTCTTCTGTCCTAGCCAGGCAGGAATTTCCTAAAATGATAGGCTTAAGCCATTTGTTAATTAAAGTCTTGTTCATTAACACTGAACTATATTTCTTTCATGGCACTTTCCACAAATTATATACCTTACTAGCCTATAAATTTTAGATGGCAGAGGGTGTAAGCACATTTTATTATGTCTAACAATTTGTAAAAAAAATCCTGCTGAATGAAACATCTACCAGAAAGCAAACATAATGTGTACCCTCCCTTCCCTTGAAAAAAAATTTGGTGCTATTAACCACCAAAGCTCCCTTGTTTAACTTTCTTTCATATCATTATGAATTAAGACTCTTTCAAATCTGGTAGAGTCTAACTACACTTAAACTTACTTTCCTCTCTTTCAGCAGCTATTTCTTTCTTATTAACAAAGTGAACAGTAGAAGCAATTCTACTTGAAAAATTAAGAACTATAAACATAAATGGCAAGCCTTTTTAGAAGATGAAGATTTATTCCAGAAAACTGAAATATTGATAGTAGTGAAACTGCTGATCTGATGAACAGACAACCCCAAATGCAACTGACAAAAGTGGTTACTGGAGTTGAACCACTTGTGGCAGAAGGGTGGTCACCACGGGACTTCCTGAGGAGTTATGGAGCTGACTGTAGACTAAAAAAGTCAATCCTGCTCAAACTTTTCTATTTCTCCAAGAATAGGACTCTTGCCACAACCACTCCAAATATCCGTGGAAATGAGGATGAAAGATAATGCTAATGTTATAGCCAGTGAGGAAACAAAAAAATTTGAAGAAAATAGCAAATACAAATCTCTAGTTAAGAGTCTCATTTGGATTTGCAAAACCATCAGCTGGAAGATATGGATAACAAAAATCCCATTAATAGTTTAATATCAACATTTTGTCACAGTCTTGAAAGTTAGTTTCTCCCTGAAATCTTCACACTCCCTTCTCCCACCATGAACAATTTGCTATGAATCTGTCTTACCTGCAGGCAGCTTCTTGTACTCTCTTGTTGCTATCCAGGATACGTTTTAGCAGTTCTGTCATTAATGGCTTCAGGTACGTGTCTGGGGGCTGGCTGACTACCCAGTGTGCATAGCGGCTAAGAGTCCAGCACGTTATGGAACGCACAAGAGCCTTTTTATCAGAGAGGCACTGAATAAGGTGAGGAATGAGCTCAGGCAGGTATGGAATCATGCCTTGCATGCAACCTAGGGGAAAAAAACCCTAAATATTTCAGGAAGGGCCAAATTTGGTTAAAATTATTTCAGTTGAATGCTAAACTGATAGATGCATCCATGAAAAATATTCAATCATTTCCATTCTAATAAGGACATTTAATAATATTTCAAAACTTTTAAATTAACTGAAATGAGAGCTAATTGCTCTTAAGTATCTTCTAGTAGGGTTTATTGTTCAGTCACCCCCTCATGTCTGACTCTGTGACCCCATGGACTGCAGCACGCCAGGCTTCCCTGTCTTCCTAGTAGGAATAGGAAAGCTCATTTTACTTCTGCTACAGAAATCATGCAAAATGCTTCAATTTCTTATAGATAGATATTTACAGCTAGGAAAGAATAATAATTCTTTCTAGGGTCGATGACACTTGACTTATGTTCCTTACACCTAACTATGCAAGTTATTTTTCTAACAGTAGGGATGTTTCTGATATCAGAACCCTCTCATTCTGTTCTCTTCATTATAACAAAAGCATTTGCAAAATATCTGGCTGGGGCTGTAAGTCAGTCTATGGGTGTTTAATAATAATTAACTAGCTCGAAAGTAAAAACTCATTCTAAGATGGCTTTTAGACTCAAATATTCTTTTTAAGGTTAATGTGGATCACGGTCTATCTACCTCAACAGTCTTATCTTATTAGGAACACAAGTCAGTAAACAAAGCATGTGAATCGCTTCTGCTTAACTATTCCTTAAAGTAGCCATGTCAACATTTACACCTATTGAGGACTTTACAGTTTAAGTCTGACTTAGACTTACCTTCAGCAATTGCTCCTAAAACCAAGATGCCTGATTCTTTAACAACCCATTCATGATGAAAAAGTAATTCTTTCAAAAGGGGTAAAATATGTGGCAAAAGTTCATCACGATATACATTTGCAAGAACATCTAGGGCGGCTGCAGAACATTTTCCTAAGGAAATATTTAATTCAAAAATGTTATATTAACTTCTACTATCATTCAGTTATGTATCTATAAATCTATCTATATGTAGAGAAAATGTGTTGTATGTAACACATTTTTATCTCTACAAAATTTTAAATAATTCAATTAAATAGGAGGTAATCACAGGAAAGAAAAAAATTCTATTGACCAAAACACTTCATGACAAGAATCAGTAATCATGAAAATATTTTATTTTGTATATGACTACCAATTTTTTTTAAAAAAAATAAAGCTGCTACACTGGTCAGAAATAACACTTTACTCATCAATAACGATCTTAGTTAAACTGTATGGTAGTTCCACTCATATAAATATTACACTGCCATGAAACAAAATGAAATCTTTTAAGTACTAATACAGGATGAGTTATATGATGTGCAGAAAAGAATCAGCAAAGTACACACAATCTGATTTCACTTCTGGAAAATCAGCTTCTCCTCCAAAAAAGAAGATGCAGGCATACCTCAGATAACGCAGGTTCAATTCTAGACCACTGCAATAAAGTGAGTCAAATAAAACTTTTCGTTTCCAAGTACATATAAAAGTTATGCTCAAGTTACAGTGTCATTTATATTAAGTGTGCAATAGTTTTATGTCTAAAAAACCACATACACACCTTAATTGATACACATTTTAAGGCTAAAAAAATGCTAACCATTATCTGCAGTTTTAACGTTGCTTCCTTGCTAAACTTAATCATTTCTAACTTTTTATTTAAAGTGAGAGATATGCAACTCTTCCTTTCATTTGAACATACAAGAGGACATTGAAAGGTTATTAACTGGTTTGATTTTAAGTGTTGCGTCTCAGAGAACAGGGAGGCCCAAGGAGAGGGGGAGGGATGGGGAATGGCTTGTGGACAGAGCAGTCAAAACACATACAACATACATACAGTCCTCTGTCTCATGAGCACGGTTCATGGAGCCCCGAAACAATTATAACAGTTAACACCAAAGATCACTGATGACACACTGTCATGACAAGTGTAATAATAACAAAACAGTTTGAAAAAGAATTACCAAAATGTGACAGAGACACAAAAGCGAGTAAATGCTATTGGAAAAATGGCACCAACAGACTTGATCAATGCAGGGTTGCTAAAAACTTCACTTGATAAAAAAATGCATTATCTATGAGGTATAAGAAAAACTAGAAAATTCTTAAAGAGAAGGGAATACCAGACCACCTGACCTGCATCCTGAGAAATCTGCACGCAGGTCAAGAAGCAACAGTTAGAACTGGACATGGAACAACAGACTGGTTCCAAATTGGGAAAGGAGAACGTTAAGGCTGTATACTGTCACCCTGCTTATTTAACTTATCTAACCTCAGATATGCAGATGACACCACCCTAATGGCAGAAGGCAAAGAAGAACTAAACAGCCTCTTGATGAAAGTGAAAGAGGAGAGTGAAAAAGTTGGCTTAAAACTCAGCATTCAGAAAACGAAGATCATGGCATCTAGTCCCATCAATTCACAGCAAATAGATGGGGAAACAGTGGAAACAGTGACAAACTTTATTTTTGAGGGCTCCAAAATCACTGCAGATGGTGACTGCAGCCATGAAATTAAAAGACGCTTACTCCTTGGAAGGAAAGTTACAACCAATCAAGACAGCATATTAAAAAGCAGAGACATTACTTTGCCAACAAAGTCCATCTAGTCAAAGCTATGGTTTTTCCAGTGGTCATGTATGGATGTGAGAGCTGAACTATAAACAAAGCTGAGCACTGAAGAATTGATGCTTTTGAACTGTGGTGTTGGAGAAGACTCTTGAGAGTCCCTCGGACTGCAAGGTAGATCCAACCAGTCCATCCTAAAGGAGATCAGTCCTGAATATTCATTGGAAGGACTGATGCTGAAGCTGACACTCTTAATACTTTGGCCACCTGATGCCGAGAACAGACTCATTTGAAAAGACCCTGATGCTGGGAAAGATTGAAGGTGGGAGAAGGGGACGACAGAGGATGAGATAGTTAGATGGCATCACCGACTCAATGGACATGAGTTTGAGTCATCTCCGGGAGTTGGTGATGGACAGGGAGGCCTGGCGTGCTGCAGTCCATGGGGTCACAAAGAGTCGGACACAACTGAGCAACTGAACTGAACTGATGAAGTATAAGAAAGAAAAGCCTGACAGACTAAGGTAAACCCATACAGATAAGCCTGTAGGTGTTTATGGAAAAACATACAGGTGAGTGAAAAGAAGCATCCCCCCTCCCTCCCCAATGCAACATAATAACTTTTGCAGTTATCCACATTAAATCTTAATTCATCCTCCCCCTAACCTTATAGTTGGCATACAATGGGAAGTAATTTGTGATAGTAATGAAGACGTTGGGTTTTCTTGTTCTGTAACATACGGGTTCCAGAACTACATGTGCCACCAGTACTAGCTATGCTAACCTTGGGCAAGTTTCTCTTTTTGCCTAGGGCTGGGTATACTGGTCACTCTAAGGAACCGTTATAGGGAACTAAATTGGAATAATCAGCATTATTCCAAATGAATGACACAGTTCAGGACGATCATTCACGTCCCTAACCATGCCATCAGTTATTAGAAATCTCAGTCTTCTGAATCACAGAGTGGTTCTTAACTGGTGGTGATTTTGTGTCCCAGTGACCACCTGGCAATATCTCAAGACACTGCTGCTTGTTGCAATCTTATGTGTGTTCTCCCTCTAATCTCCTGCGCTACTGCCATCTACTGGAGAGAGATCAGGGATGCTGCTCAAAATTCTATAATAGGCAGGACAAGCCCACAGCAAAGAATTAGTGGCCCAAAACATCCAATGTGCTGTGAACTATAGAAGTAAAGATTTAAAAACCAGCACCCAAGCAAAACCTAGGTGTCTAGGTTCTCCCCAGATTTATCTAATTAGTGTGTGGCCCGCAACGCAGGCTGAACAGATGATGTGGATTTGTAGTTAATGTTGAAAACAGAAATTTTAAAAAGCATATTTGGAAGTTTGGATGAGAAAGGGATTTACATTATCTTAGAAATATGCATGATAATCAACCAATCTTCATGCAAATTATGACATAAAAAAAATAAGTTACAAAAACAGGAAAAGCCATGGCCAACGTTCCTATTCCATATGTATTTTGTATCAAACATACATTTTGCATCCAACAAAACACATTTCCTACATATTTTGTATCCAACAAAACCTATACCCCTTTGAGAAGCGACACTGTGAGATTAAAGTCTTTTTAAGGAATATGATGACAAGCAAATGAAGAACAGACCCATCAGGAAGAAACAAAACAAACCCACAATAAGATCATTACTTCACATCCAGAAGAAGACACCCAAAAAGCACTGGCAAACATGTGGAGAACCTGTAGCCCTAAGACACTGCTAGGGGGAAAGCAGCCGGCGGAGTAAGTGTGAAAAACAGTCTGGCGGTGCCTCAAAATATTGAACATAAAAGTTTCTATGTGATCCAGTCATCCTATTCCTGGGTATATACCCAAGAGAACCAAAAACTTAGGACCACATATCAAACCTTGTACAACTGTTCATAGCATTACTACTCACAACAGCCAATGAGGAGAAATAAAATGTCCATCTGCTGATGAACAGATAAATCAGTCATAAAGAACCACTTTTTGTATAATTCTACTTACAGAAAATGTCCAGAGGAGTTCAGAAAATGGGAGAAACTACTAAGTATGTAGTTTCTCTTAGGGTGACAAAAATGTTTCAAAATTTACTGAGGTGATGGTTGCACAACTCTATGAATACACTGAAAACCACTAAATTGTATTCTTTTGTATGGTTAAGTGAAGCAGGTATGAGGGCATTGTAGGATGTGAGTTATTTCTCAATTAAACTGTTATCCAAGCAGGCGACTGTGCTTCTCTATGACTTACTTAGATTCCAGTCAGAAATCGTGTCATCATCATCAATTTCATCATCATCATCCTCCTCCTCTTCAATTCCATCTTCATCATGCTGCTGAGCCACTGTCCTTGATCGATGAAACCGTGGCCTTATATCTTGTTCACTATCAGGAATTGTTTCATCTTCTTCAACATCACCCTGTGTATTTTTTAAAAGGAAAATTCTGGTTATACTCATTATAAGCTAATAGTACGGGTAAAAGAATGAGAATATTCACAGACAGCATGACGTATGATTCTGAAAAACGGCTGATGCTTGAACATATGGGTTTGACCTGCAGGCCCACAGATAGTGTGACGGATGATTCTGAAATACAGTTGATGCTTGAACAGTATGGGCATGAACTGCATGTCCAGTTCAAACAGGATGCAGATTTCTCTCCAGTAAATCAAGTATTAGACCACTACACAATCTGTGGTTGGTTGAATTTGCAGATATGGAACCATGGACACGAGGGGCCAACTCTGAAGTTATACAGGGATTTCTGATTGCACTGGAGGTGAGTGCCCCTAATATCCCACTGTTCAAGGGTCAGCTGTATACATCTTCTGCTTGCCCCTGCGTAGAAAATAGCTCTTTGTGAAGGGGAGAACAGGCTATCACATAATCCATGCTAGATTATCAGGGACTTTGAACCACGTAAGACGGTTTCCCAACATCTGGTATAATCTAGAGTATCTGAATCAAATTCAGAACATATTTAAGATTATTTTAAAATGAACCCCCAACAGTCAGAAATATCAGGAAATTCATGCTAACTCACCTAGTGTCACCAACTAGTTTCAATTAAGCTAGAATCTGCCAGTCAAATTCATTGTGTTTGCTTCTACCTTTGAACTCCATAGCATATTATATAACAGAAAGCTTATTTAAATAGAGCCTACTCTAAATAAATGTCCTATTAGTCAAATTCAAAGATCTGTAAGTCAATGAAAATAAACATCCTTATTCATAAGAGGATAGTTTCCTTACCTTAAGTAGGATAATATCTATATCTGAATACTTCATGCCATTCACTAACACAGGGATCAACCTATAAAGACAGAAATTCATGAAACAAAGATCTAAAGATCTCGAAGTCTCAACAACCTCATGAATACTAATAATACCACCACTACTGTTAATACTGCCTTACAGCTATTCTATGTCTGCCCTTCTCCAATGATGAGTACTCCTAATACGTATCTTAGGCCTTTTAAATACTCATGCATAGAATCTACTAGATGGAATTTTAGAGTGGACAAGATAGCCTGTCAAGAGTGCTTAAAAATAAAAACAATAATTTCGTTTTTTTTGGCAATTTCTCCCCTAAGAATTTATCCCAAATACATGAACGAACATTCCCAATTCTTAGACTGATGTTCCATGATGCAAGACTAAGAACAATGGAAACAATCTAAATGTTCATGACTAAGGGCCTGGTTAAAAATAAATTACAACTGGCAATTTCCCCAAAGTCCAGTGCTTAGAACTCTGCTTTCACTGTAGGGGCTTTCACTGTAGTTCCCCTGGTTGGGGAACTAAGATCCTGTAAGGATCTTATTTTTGGATGCACAGTCATAAACAAAGAAGCAAATGACAGTGAAATTGGAAAAACAGAAAAAACCACAGGTGCAAAATACATAAGCTCACATCCATTTGTATTAAAAACATTGAGATTCCTAGCCACAGCAATCAGATAAGAAAAAGAAATAAAGGATGCATAAAGAAATACAGTATATATTCCTATATACTAACAACAAAAGATCAGAAAGGGAAATTAAGGGAATAATCCCATTTACCATTACATCAAAAAGAATACCTAAGAATAAACCTACTCAAGGATGCCAAAGACCAGTATTCAGAAAACTGTAAGATACTGATGAAAGAAATAAAAAAATGACACAGATGAGAGAGATATCCCATGTTCTTTGATTAGAAGAAATCACTATAGTCAAAATGACTATACCACCTAAAGCTATCTATAGATTCATTGCAGTCCCTATCAAATTACCAATAATATTTTCCACAGAACTAGAACAAATAATCTCACAATTTGTCTTAAAACGCAAAAGACCCTGAATAGCCAGAGCAATCTTGAGAAACAAAGTTGGAGGAATCAGGCTCCCTGACTTCAGACTATACTACAATACTACAGTAATCAAACAGGATGGTACTGGCATATAAACAGAAATATGTTTCAGTCAGACAGGATAGTAAGTCCAGAGATAAACCCATGTATCTATGGTCACCTAATCCACGACAAAGAAGATAAGAATATACAACGGAGAAAAGTGTCTTCAGTAAGCGGTGCCAGGAAAAGTGGACTGCTATACATGTAAAAGAACGGAATTAAACACTCCCTAACACCATACACAAAAATAAACGGATTAAAGACCTAAATTTAAGACCAGACACCATAAAACTTACAGAGGAAAGCATAGGTAGAACACTGACATAAATTCCAGCATGATCTTTTTTGATCCACCTCCTAATGAACATAACAAAAACAAACAATGGGACCTAATTAAACTTTAAAACGCTTCTGTACAGCAAAGGAAACGATAAAATGAAAAGACAATCCTCAGATTGGGAGAAAATAGTTGCAAACAAAGCACACAACAAGGAATTAATCTCTAGAACACACAAATAGCTCATACAGCTCAAAAAAAAAAAAAAAAAGGACACAAACAACCCAATCAAAAAGTGCAAGATCTAAACAGACATTTCTCCAAAGACATACAGACAGCAAAAAAGAAAAATCACATGAAATGAAGCTCACCGTAAAAAAGAACAAAAATAATGCCATTTGCAGCAACATGGACAGACCTAGAGATCGTCATACTGAGTTAAGTCAAGTCAGAGAGACAGAAAGACAAATATCATATCACTTATATGTGGAAAGAAAAAAAAATGGTACAAATGAACTTACAAAACAGAAATAAAGTCACAGATGCAGAAAACAAGCTTATGGTCACGGGCAGGGGGTGGGGGGCTGGTGTTGGGTGGGATAAATCGGGAGATTGGGATCGACTAAACACATTTTTATATAAAATGGGTTTCCCATGTGGCACAGTGGTAAAGAATCCACCTGCTAATTCAGGAGATACAAGAGATGTAGGTTTGATCCCCAGGTCAGAACAATCCCCTGGAGAAGGAAATGGCAACCTACTCTAGTATTCTTGCCTGGGAAATCCCATGGACAGAGGAGCCTGGTGGACTACAGTCCACGGGGTCACAAGAGTTGGATGTGACTGAGTATGATGACAATATATAAAATAGGTGACTAAGTAGGGCACAGGGAACTCGACTTAAACTTCTGTAATGGCCTATATGGGAAAAGAACCTAAACATGAGTGGATATACGTGCTTGTGTAACTGGTTCACTTTGCTGCACATCTGAAGCTAAAAGAACATTGTAAACCAACTAACCTCCAATAAAAAATTATTTAAAAAATAAGATTACCTATATAATTACTTATATACACAGGTTAACTAGGAAAGCTATACAATAAACCGGTATCTTCAGAGGTGAGTGAGTAGGCTAAAAAGGGACAATATCCATCTTCTACTTTATTTCTAAATGGCTGATATTTTTACAATGAGCCTACATTCAGTATTTCTATTTCTTTTAATAAAAGAGATGATAGTGTTTAAAATATAAAAACAGAAAATTTGAAGGATTTTATTCAAAAGAAATAATGCAAAAAGGAAAAAAGAGCTCTATGGACAAGGTTAGCATAGTCTGTAAAAGTTTAGAAATTTTAATTTTCATTTCTTAAGAAATTTTCAATAAGAAAATAGTTAAGTTAGGATATTATATTCAATCTTAAATATTATGTAGTCACCAAAAGAGAACAATGATGTCTGTAAACATGGAATTTCAGGTATACTGAAATATTTATGACTAGTTAAAAAAATATGTATCAAACATGTTAGGTAAAGGTCAAAATAATTAACTTTAGTACCTCTTGCAGCTATGATGGTTTTTACCTTTGACAGGTTTCTTAAACTTTGTTTTCTCACTGTTCAACCATACATACTAAAATTAGTCTAATGAGGACAAAAGGTAGGAGAATACTCTGGAAACACCTAACACTGTCCACAGCCTGCTGCTTCCAAATTCTATCTTTAATTGGTTTGTGTGGCATGGGAAAAGAATGAATAGGCAAAAGAAATTCATACTCATATAAGTACCAGCTGTGGGCTTATTAATAAAGCAACTTCTTTATAACCTAGTGAGAAAGGTATAATGATCCCTATTTTACAGATGAGTAAGCTAAGGTTCAGGCTTCCCAGGTGGCTTAGTGGTAAAGAATCCACCTGCCAACGCAAGAGATGCAGTTGTCGGGAAGATCCCCTGGAGGAGGGCATGGCAACCCACTCCAGTATTCTTGCCTGGAGAATCCCATGGACAGGGGAGACTGGTGGGCTACAGTCCATTGTGTCGACCGAACATGCACACATGCATACAGTATTAACACAGAAAAAAACACATTAAAAGACCACAAACCAAAAATAACAACTGATTAAAGAGACCACCAATTTATAACTGCTCTTATCATCTCCTAATGTTAGAGCTTAGGTTTGCATTAATAAAATCTCTTCAGCTTTATAAGAATTAATGTCTGTTTTTTATAAGATTTAGAATTATATGATCCAACAGTAAAAAACAAGCATATGATAAAAGTGGCATCACAAATTAGAGAGAAGAATAAATTTCTTGGTGGGGTGGGGGGTGAGGGGGGGGATTCCATTTAGCACACCTTACACTTTACTCCCAAATAAATTCTAGATTGACTAGAATAAAATATAGGTGGAATTGTTTTCTTGGTAAGAACTGACTATATGAAAATGAGAACATCCAAGTATATTAACTTTTGAAAAAAATGTGACTCCACTAATACAACATATTAAAACAAATTTTTTTTTTTTTTTTGCGTATTAGATGGCTAAGATTAGAAAAACTGTAATTAATGGATGGCAAAAGTTGTGATAAGATGAGACACTGCTAGTGTATTATAAGCTGGTATAACTTCACTAGAGAACACCATGATGGAACAGTACTTCAAAGTTTAGACTAAAGACATGGACGAAAGGGCACAACTTATAATAACTGACAAGAGCCAACCACAAAACAGTAAATCAAATTTTAAGCAGTCACTATAGATAGATGCCTTATTCATACTATCAAACTTATTTCTTTCCAAAACACTGAATATATGACATCTGGTATACAGTATTGGGCATCCCAGGTGGCTTAGGCTCAATGATAAAGGATCCACCTGCCAATGCAGAAGATGTGGATTCGACCCCTGGGTTGGGAAGATCCCCTGGAGGAGGAAATGGCAACCCACTCCAGAATTCTTGCTGGGAAATCCCAAGGACAGGGGAGACTGGTGGGCTACAGTCCATTGTGTCGACCGAACATGCACACATGCATACAGTATTAACACAGAAAAAAACACATTAAAAGACAACAAACCCAAAATAACAACTGATTACTCAAGGGGGTGAAAATCCAATGGAGTTTAAGTTTTCATATAGAAAATTAAGTTTATGAGCCTGTATTTTATTTTCAAAAGAACATGAGCACTACTTTAAAAAACGACTGACTTTAATTGATTTCATATGTATTTCATAAATCACTGTTATATACCTAAAAATAATAGCTTTACATCAAATTCAATTTATCTCAATACTGGAAAAATGTATTAAAAAAACTGACTTAACAGCATTCATTGGTTTAAAAGTAGACTTAACAATATGTTAACCAAAAACTGCTTAGCATAACTAGTAAGAAGACCTTTGGGGGTGGGGGGGCGGGAAAGAGTCCACAGTCAAAATTACAAGATTATAAAAAATTGCCATGGATTATCCAAAATAAGTTATAATTCACAGCATAAACCACCCTCATGTAGTTTAGAAAACAAAAGGAATTGCTTCTTAAAAAAATGTCTTTACTTATACCATCAGTAAAATTAAGCTCGACTTCTTTAGAACTTCACTACCTGATGGCCTAAGTATGCAATCTAAAAATATGAAAACGAGGAATCACTGTTAACAAGACAGCACTGGTAAGAAGAAATACTTACTTGGGAAGATGCCTTATGAGTACATCTTTGCAAATTGGCTGCTCAGCCAAAGTGAGCCAAAATTCGCAGGCTTCTAAAGCCACATTTTCATCTTGATCTTGGGTCCTCTGTAGCATGTACTGTAAGCGAAAGAGCCTTAGTATTAATCAGTTCAAAGCATACAATTAAACCTAATCCAATTTCAGCAAGTTAAGAGTCCTTTGCTATGGGCCTTACCCTTTACAGCAGTTCTCAATTTAGGGTTTGGATTTCTTTAAAAAAAGCCTCCTAATCAATTCTAAAAAGCAGCCAAACTTAAGAACTACTGTTTTAGAATGTTGCCTAATATAAAGTGTCCAATTCATGTCTGTCTGCTTCTCAAAATAAACTCCATTAAACCTTTCATAAAACGGATCATCTTTTTATAATATAACTACCCAAGCTGTCTCTTATAATTACAACTATCCCTTGAACCAACCAAGGGTAGGGGTGCCAACCCTTCAAGCAGTCAAAAAAATCCACATATATAGCCAATCTTCCATATATGCAGTTCCTCATCTGCAGTTTCAGCCAATCTTGGGTTATGTAGTACTAGATTTAGTTTAAAAAAAAACAAACAAAAAACTGTCTATGAGTGGACCCATGCAGTTAAAACCTGTGTTGTTCAAGGGTCAACTATATATATTAATACTTCCAATACTTAAGAAGATATATACATATTATACAAGATTTTTTCTTTTAAAGAAAGTAGAGAGAGACTTCAACTACAATTTTTAGTTGCCAACAAAATAGGTTTATCATATACTTTGAACATACCAAGCCAAATTCACTTAGTTGGAAGAACATCTATCTGATCTCCCAATCTCTCCAAACCTCCTTTTAAAAAAACATCTCAAAACCAGGAAACTCCCTGGTGATCCAGTGGCTATGACTCAGTGCTCTCTCTGCTGGGGCCCTGGGTTTGATCCCTAGTTGGGAAACTAAGATCCTGCAAGCCGTGCAGCTTGGCAAACCCCACCCCTCCATAAAAACCTTACATGCAAAAACAAAAGAATCAAAGGCATCAATTCCCAATGTACCTGGGGCTGAAACTGGGGTCAAGTGATGCATTCCTGAATGAAACATCTCACATTACAAAATACAGCAACACAACCACTGTGATAGGTCACCCCCTCCCATGTCCTACTACAATGCAGAACATCGCTGACGAAAGAACTGCAGTCTCACAAATGAGGTTCCCCAGCTGTGACATGACAAATGGTAAAACACTTTTCTCAATTTTCTGGTTAACTCCAAACTCATGACATTTTCAACCAACGCCACCTGATTCTTCGAAACACTCAGAGAGAATAGATTTATCAGCAAAAATGTCATTTATTCCCATTCTGCTGCTACATATCCTTATCACTACATCTATTTTTCCTAATGTTTTAGAAAAGGAATTGCTGAACATCATGAATGCTATCCTTCCTCTCGCAGGTCTTAGAGATGCCATCCTTCAAGTACAACTATGTTCAATAATATGAAAATTAGGCATGACTCTTCTAGCAATAATGAGTATTGCCCAATAAATTACACTGTCCTAATAGTAAGTCGCTATTATGTATTCCTTACATTAATTATGGCTGATCAGTGATCAATGCACTTACAATATCCTAATAAAATTATTTTAATCAAATAAAAACTGAAAGAGAACCTTTTAAAATCTAAATGGTCTATCAGAACTCACTATAAAGGTTATGTATTTTCGACTTAGAAATCTCACTGTTACCATAAATCAAAACTTGATCAGATCAATTTACCAGTAACGTGTAGAAAACAAACTTTTATCTACTACAATTTTATTGGCCTAAGTAGTATCTAGTAAATACAAATAATCTAAATATTTCCTAGTTACACTACAGTTAAAAGCCATCTACTCCTGTAAATTACTTTCCTCTCTATAACATCTTAAATCTCATGAAAGAAAAATCACCATAATGATAATTTATAATTTTGAGGCAATCATAACTAATTTTTAACCCCCCTCCCACAATGTGACAAATAAGAAAACAGTGATTTCACACTATATGTTTTGTGTCCAAGAATTTCCTTGAGGGGAAGAGGAGGAGAAAGTTTTTAAATTGCTTGTATTACCTCAACTATATTATGCATGTGAGGAAGCAGGCGATCCATCCGAACTTCAAGCAACATGACAAGTGCCCGGCATACATTTTTCCGTACCTCTGGTTCTTCATCACCAGCCAAGGCGAAGAGATTCTATTGCACAAGAAAAATTTTCTTCTAGTTAAATATTCCAATATATTAGGAAGGTTTATACCCAATAATATTACCTGTAAGGTGGTAATATTTAAAGAAACTCTAAGATATAGCACAAATAAAGGTTTATGAATTAATTGGCCCACAGTATTAGATTATAAAGACAAACACAGGAAACTAACTGCCAAAAATTATGACTTCAGTAAATGATCTATAGCCATTCTTTCAAACTAGCGTATGAGTGGCTGTGTTCTGAAGTAATTTTTAGTTTGCGAGAATAAAACCATGTCATTAGGACAGAGGAGCATTCATCCAGCTCACCCAGAAGTAAAGATAATTATTAAAATACAATCTGATTTACCCTTCAAAATGACTGTCAAGAGAGTATTCCTACCAACACTGATTCTTAACAGGCGCATGTTCTGTAAGAGCATCAACAATTGGGACATATATACTGAGAGTTTCTAACAACCTAACCCTAAACTGTTGTTCACTAAGTCAAGCTATTAAAAAATAATAAAGGTAGCAATCAATCTGATGCTGTTCTCAACAAGCTTCTCTAAAAGTGAAAAAAAGAAAAAAAAAAAAAAATCTGAATGGTTCTCCATTCAGCAACAACTCCAAGATGTTGTTATTCAATTTTACAGATTGAGAGAGAAATGCAGGTTAGACATCATGTAACTTGCAAGCAAGTGGGGGACCTGAAATTGGTTTTCACAAAATTATGTGTAAGTCCACACTCAATTCACTATACCAACAAGCCTTCACTAGAAGTTGTCTCTTGAAGAGGTTCAAGTGGAGATTCGAGAAGAAAAAACAGTAAGCCTTCCCTATCTCACTCCTGAGGTTTTACTTTATTTACACACAAACACACACACACAAATTGAAAGCAACAAAAAAAGAGCTAAAATAATTAAAATCCAATGTGTCCCACTGTCTCTTCCCAGGACCACAGAAACGTCTCCAAACAGATGAATCTGAAATCTTATTACAAAGAAAGGGTAAGACAATAGAATAATTTAAATATCAAATGTGATAGTATGTTGCATTGTGAGGACTTAAAAAACTCACTGGAAAATCCCTGATGCTGGGAAAGACTGAGGGCATGAGAAGCAGGGGTGACACAGAATTGAGACGGTTGGATGGCATCACTGACTCAATGAACATGAGTCTGAGCAAACTCCAGGAGACAGTGAAGGACGGAAAGACCTGGTGTGCTGCAGTCCATGGACTCACAAAGAGCTGGACACAACCTGGCGACTGAACAACTACACTTTTCATCAGTACCATCCGACTCAGCAGGCATGACTTCAACCCCTGATAAAACCACTGGTAACTGAAGAAAAGGATGAAGAACTGGTGAACTTTACTGTGTTATCAAGCAGCAAAGAAGTGTTAATATGGTATTTAACACTTACGGAAAATAATTTTAAATGTCAGGAAATGTTCTTGTTCCACTTGCTAAGTATGGTCCTGTGTTTTTATCTTCAGAAAATTTTTTTCTACATTACATCTCTGTATAAGATGCTGGTGTATCCATCACTGCTCTCTTTAATAATCTATGAAAGAACACTACTGAGTGGAAATACTATTGTAATTACAACAAAAACTACTACTGCTTCTAAAAATAACAGCAGTAGCTAGCATGTGGAGTGCTTACTTTCCATTAGGCACTGTTCCATTTTTAGCAAATACCTTTATAACAATCCAACAAAGTAGGGTCTATTATTAGCTTTATTAAAAACTGAAAATACCAGTTAAATGATTAAAAACTGAAAATAGCAGTTAAATGAGGTGCCCAAGGTTAACAGCTACTAAGCTGTGGAGCTGGGATCTGAACAGAGGCAGTGTTACTCTCCAGACTTCTAATACTACCTACATTAGAAGTAGTCCACTACCCTCTATCCCAAACTAGACTGAAGCACCTTGAAGCATAAAATTTATGTACTGTTAGCACCAGGCACAGCAGGTACTCAGCAAACTGCATTTAAGATGCATAATTTTGTTTTCAAATGGCTTGCGGACTCTAATGGCTACTACTTCTAGTTGATTGGTTCGGTTCAATTCAGTTGCTCAGTCGTTTAAGAAAGAAGTTTGTCAATTTAAGTGATAAGGAAAAAAAGACAATTTTCCCTCAGCGCTTTCTGGTAATTTCCCGACAGGAATACCAGCAGTATGGTCTCTGGAAGATCTTTGAAAAGGAATAGACTAAATTTCATTTGATGAAAATAAAAGTGAAATACTTAAGGAACTTTAATAACCCTTTCAAAATTGCTGTTACCAAGCAGAAGTCCCGAAAAGAAACTCCACTGCTTAGAATTGAATGGTCAAAAAAACTATGTCTGTCGTCTTTCCGCTTTTATTAAAAAGTAACTTCAGAAATGCTCACTAACATGCATCAATTTTTCTCCCAAACCTCTCATTTTACACTGAAAACCAATGGAAAAAACAGAAGTGCTATCCTTTCAGTCTAAACCTTCAGATTCTTTATCAAATTTACTCAGCCTCTTCATGTTCCTATCACAAATGAGCTTGGAGGCTTAATTTCCATATGCAATTTGAACAGTACACTGAAGCAGAAATTTTTATAATCAAGGTATCAAACATATATCACAGTGTTTATACAAATAAAAAACTCAGTATGAAAAAAAAAAAGACTCAGTATGAAAAGAAAAGTAGTTTTTTCCCAGTTAACAAGAATTATAAAGTTTATACTGTATCCAATTTTAATGCTATCACAAGCAATTTAAATATTGCCAATTCATAATTACAAGCTATTACATTCATAAAATAAAACTATACGCAATTAACATTTTCCAGCCTTCTCAAAAGTAAGGTGCGGTGGGGGGGGGGGGATCTTACCTCAATAAAGGAGTCAATGTGCAGCATCAGAGCTTGAGTTCTACTGATGATAAACTGATTGACACATGCAACAGCATGAGACCTAGAAACAAAATTTAAAATATGTTCACTGAAGCTTTTTTCTATTTACAGGAGACTGGCAAGAATTTAATTATTCCTCCATAAAAATATTATGGTGTATGTATAGCCATACGCACACACACACCATTAAGAAGACCGAGTCAAAATTCTCTATGTATTAACATATCCTTCACATTCTTTCTGTGTCAAGTGAAAAATGCAGGTTGTGGAGCAATAACTTGTAAGAAAGTGTAAAAGTGTCTAAAAGGACTTGTTCACTCTCAAGAGTAGGAGGCTGGGTGGGGACACAATGAGAATTATTTTAGATTTAAAAACAATGGGTATGCATTCCTTTTGAGAGGGCCTCCCAGTTGGCTCAGTGGTAAAGAATCCACCTGTAACGCAGGAGACGTAGGTTTGATCCCATTCCATCTCTGGGTTGGGAAGACCCCCTGAGGAGGGCATGGCAACCCACTCCAGTATTCTTGCCTGGAGAATCCCATGGACAGAGGAGCCTGGTGGGCTATAGTCCTTGGGGTCGCAAAGAGGTGGACATGACTTAGCGACTGAGCGCACATGCAAACACAAAAGTACTAGGTAATGCAAAATAAGGGAGTGGTTAGGTTTGTATCAGAGTTTATAAATGAATTTAATACTGGCTATATAGATACCTTATTTTTGGACTACTGTGCTTGAAGAACTGTAAAAATTTGGGAATCATGATGTTGAGAGGACGATCTAAAACATCACTATCTAAAATCTCAGCAGAATCTTCACAAATTTTCTGAAGGGCACCAAATGCTCCCTGTAAAAGACATTTCGATTATTAGAATTAAAAATGAAGCTATTTTAAAAGCAAATTGAAGAATATTAACTAATTTGTACAGATTAATGTTCTCAGCCCACATAAAATCTGAATCACGAAATCCATATATTTAATCATCAATTTTAAGAAAAATTATACCACTGATTTAAAACCTTAATTTTAACATAATGGCACATTTTAATTTTAGCATTAAATGACTTAGAATTAGAATTTTGGTTGGTAGGGATTGTAAGTAATGACATCTTACTAAAAAACAACTTTTGAAGTATTCTTGTCAATTTTAAATCAACACTAATTTTTCTCTTACTAAATATTGGTATGTTAAAACAATGTAAAACTCTTATGTTTATGTACAGGTCTATTTAACCACTTTATCACTTCTTTTTGAAATACAAAAAGAAACCTTAAAAAATTATTTACATATAAATCATTCACTTATAAAAATTGTATTCAACAGGCAGTTTCCCTACAACCATTTTACAACCAAGTGGCTTATCTGGCGAGCTCCTGTATACAACATCTAGCCTATCAGTTACCTCAACCACCTAGCTTACTGTTTATAACTGTATCAGCAGTACCTTGGTGCTTATTCTCTACAGCACAGTTTAACTAAATACTGTATGACAGCAGCTCCACGATTTCATGATTATCAGTTTAAATGTTTTATTCTTGGAAAGTGCTTAAGATTTTGGTCTTTTATGTTGTTGTCTTTGTACCAAAGCACTATTTAAATTTTCATCAACTGTTACCCTACAGCTAAGTATTATTTTTATTTTAGTTTTCCTATAATCTTAGTCTATTTCCAAGGCATTACTAGAGAACATATATATGAGAATGCAAGCTTTTTTCCTTTTGAGGAGGGAAAAGAGTGACTTTTCAAGACTCCTTTTTGCTAGCTTCCCCTCTCCCTAGTCTTCTCCTCCCCCAGTAATTTGGCAATAAACATAAGTCAAACAGACCACCTGATTCCTTTACATTAGGTTATTTTTATACCTGCCCTGCCTCCAAGACTTGCTCTTTTTTGAGGAGATTAAGTCACTGCCTTAAGAGGCAAAACATCTTAAATGATTTCCATTTAAAACATTAGCAGGTCTCCACCTGCTAATGAAAGAGATGGTTAAGGTCCTCATCAGATGAGAAATTACAGGAAAACAAATCCATACAGACTCCCTCTTGTCTCCCCAAATGGAAAGGTTGCTACTGATCTGATCAGTGACAAACAAGAGATTATAATTTATAATTAATACTAGATATACCTCAGACGTATCATGCAAGAGGCAGCACAACAACTTAGAGACACTGAAAATGTACCCATGGTCTGGGAATTCAGGAAATTTAATTAAGCCCATCTTCGAAAAATACAACTGATTAAGCTTGACAACAGCTTTGCTGATGATACACATACTCACCCAAGAATAGCTCTGAAATACAAAAACAGGAGCTGTTTCTCTGTAGGAAGTATAGTAAAGAGGTTTCATAACTTAATGGTCTTTATAGAAAACAGTAAGGTAAATGATCACTGACTTAAAACAAAAAGGTAACTTTAGGTCTCTAAGTTTTGGTGTTTTTTGTTTCAGAGGAATTTTTTTCCCCCTCAAGATTACTAATACACAACATGACAAGAAAAGTTATACATGAAGCAAAAGTCCTCACCTCACAAGTGTTGTAATCTTCAGAATCCAACAGGCTGCAGAGTTTTGGTAAGAGGTCAGGCCAATTCTGCAATTCTCCCTTGGAGGCTATAGTTGTGATCAAAATACCTTGAAAGAAAACACATCTGTTTAGGAAATGTGACTGCATTATGTTATATACTGCCTCGTGGGTAACCACAAGCCAATGCCAAGTGCTTATATCATGTGCTTGCAAGTGGGTTCACATGCACACACACACACAAACATTTAAATGTTCCAAATCATGGTAAGACTTGCAAATCATGTCAATAGTAATATTTATCAAGGATCCTTGCATCACCAGAGTGTATCTATGGAAAATCCCAGCAGAAATCAGAGCCATTTCTAATCTTGTTTTCCAACACTTCACCCTCTTTTTAACAAGCATCTGTACAAAAGACAACTTGCTCTTCTCCAATAATGCCAAGAATACTTTTACTAATTAAAATTACTATTTTATAAAAAATACATACAGAAGAGCAGAAAGAAAATACACCAAAATGTTATTAGCAACACTTACTACTGGGTGATGAATATGACTGTAAGATTCAAATAAAAACACATCAAAGAACAGCTCTCTGACTTAACCTAGTATCAAAGCCGTGACCCATGGTAGAGAAAGTTGATGAGCCATCAGTCCAGAACATTCCTACACACCCACTCTGTTGGCAACAATCCCTCTCCTGAAGACAGACCATACACCCCTACAACAATTCCCAATTATGGGGATCAAGGACGAATCACTGGCAAGGTAATCATGGATTGTGGAGGCCTGAGTGACACAGGCTTGCTGACTGATCATGTCACTCTGACTGACTGGATTATTTCAACTGTGCTGTGTCATTTAGCTGTGTTAGTTAAGGATTATGCAAATACAGAAATATGTAACAAAAAAGTTTTGTGTCAATGTTTTTCTCTGCCTTAGAAAATTTAATATTAGTTAACATAATGTAATATGCTTAGTGATTACAGATCTTTCAGCACCATAATTAAAGAGTATAAACTGACAGTAGACAAATTATATGTACTTCAAATTATTACTCTGTAAAAGAAAATTTTTAAAAGAGAAAAAGTTCTCTCTTCATAGTTATTTTGAGAATTCAGTGAGATATGTACACAAAATGCAGAGCATATAATAATAATTATTACTGAACAACAGATTCTACTGTTTGTGCGCATAAATTCTCTGAGTTTTCCATTGCTGGTTTTGAGAAGGTTGCTCCCAAAGGTAAAGAGCTAAAAAATGTAAAGAGAAAAGTTGTTGGCCAGGATTTACTCCCCACTGAAAAAATTAAACTATATGGTGAGGATCATTTTAAAGATCAAGTTACTTTCTGGTGAGATCAAAAAGCAGCAAGACTAATAGTAAATCTGTTCTTTCTTGCCATGTATTCTTTCCCAAAGTCAAAATATAACACTTGTGGGAACAAGAAAGTTCTGGATCTGCCTAAAGGAAACCAAGTCATGTTTTAAAACAAGCAATAATAAAAATTAAACACAAGATAAAATTTGGTACTAACAGTCTGCTGACACTCACGACTTCTAAGACAGTATTAAAGAATGTTTGCAGACTGACAAATTCAAATTAATCTGGCCCCATATAATTGCATCCACTCACAAAAAAAATTCTAATGCTACCGTAGTTACAAAAAGTGAAAAATTGTAATTCTCAGTGGATTTAGCAAAGATGGGCGTGAAAACTGAGTACTCAGCAGTACCCATTACAAACCAACTATACATTCTTTAACAACAGAAACAATTCTACATCTATCTAATGGATTACCACAGTCACTGAAATGTGGTCCTTCCAAATACCTTTCCTTGGCAAGATTTCCAAAACGCATTGTTAAGATTAAAAAAAAATTTAAAGACTGGTATGAACTCACCATCTTTTTTTTTTTAAAACCAGTGTCAAGAGGCTGGTAGAAAATCAGACATACATGAGGGTCCATAAGAACAACCTAGGGAGTGAGACCCTTTTCTCAAATTATAAATGCCCTCTACATATCCTATTTAAAATGAGTGTTAATAATGGCAATGTTTAATATTTGGAGGGAAGTTACAAAGAGCTTCTGTTTGGTAAGTAACAGATAAACCATGTACTTTTCAAATCCACCAGGAGACAGAATATACAAAAGCAGAGAACTTTTAATGAAAATGACCGATTCATTATGGAAGTTCTTAACTGAATCCCATTTAACCAACCTGATTAACAGAAGCTTTCCAGGTCCCTGTGAAATATAGCTGCTGAAACCCCATGGCATATGAAATCTACCCACTGGTGGACTATTCTATAGTACATGTTTATTTCTGCTTCTACCAGAGGATGTGTGTGCTTACCAACAGTCAGTTGTGTTGGTTCCCAGAACTACTTATTTCAGTTACTGTAATTAGGCATTTTAATATAGTATTTCATAAAATATTTCATAAAATGATAGAAATTTGTTCTTCCACTGAAACCAAGTTGAAATACTCTAAAAAGACTAAAAAATTGACATTAATTAGGTGTATACAAGGCAAATATTAAAAACGGGGGGGAAATAGTCCTACACTAGTATCACTTTTTAACACCCCATTTTAACCAACTTTGATAAAGCAACTACTAGTGAACCTGGTCTCACAGGATTAAGAGAACTTTTATTGTAATCATTAACATTATATCAAAAGAAGCAATGGAAAATTTTCCCCATCATGAATTGGACGACAAAAATTCCTATGGAAATGATCAGTCAAGTCAGAAACCAACCCAGTCACAAACAAGATAAGCAAAATTGTAACAGATTACTTACCTACAGTAGCTCTAATCAGAGGAGAGGAGTCACCAATATTGTTTAAACATTCACTCTTAATAAAGTCTGTTACACCATTTGGGAAGTTCTGAAAGTGTGCTTTCACATTATTCTTCAAAATGAGACCACTCAATGATCTTGTGGGTTCATCTGTAATAAAATAACAATACTACTGAGTTTTAAAGTAGTTTTCATTTCAAAATATATCAAGAATGTAACTTCTAAAATATATTAAAAAATTGATTGTAATATTTCATTAATCTGCTATAACCAGGGGGGAAATATACTGTAAATGATTACAAAGGATTAGCTTCATGATTTACAGTTCAGGGTTTCTCAACCTTGGCATTATTGACATTCTGGGCCAGGTAATTCTTTCTTTAGGAGTGCCGTCCTGTGCACTGTAAGATGTTTAGCAGTATCACTGACCACAGGTGCCAGGATTACCTCTCCAAATCGTGACAACAAAAATGCTTCCAGATAATGTCAAGTCTCCTTGGGCAGTGAGAAGGGGATGGGCATGGGGAACACGACAAAACTGCACCTGGTTGAGAACCACTGATTTAATTTAAGTTTATATATGGCCAATGTACTCAAGCTTTATTGGAACCTGATACAAACATCAAATTAGATATGAAAGTATTAGTCACTAAAGATAGCCTATTAAAAATTAAGTGGACAAAGAACATATGGGATCACCTTCACAAACAAATAATTGCCGTTCATTTATATCATGTTTTTCACTTGCCTCTGAGCTAAAAAGAAAAGGGGGGAGAGGGTAAAACAATTTTTAAATTTCCAGAAGTTTAAATAAAAAAGAATCTACGTAAAAGAAGTTTAATCCGTAGATGATATTAACAAATTCTGAAGAACCGCTTTAGTATTAGTAGAATAGAACTGATGCTTTAAGAATCTGTATTATCACCAACAATATTAGCAATAGTCAACATTTTCTCAATGCTCATTACATACCAAACACTGCTAAGTGCTTTCCAAGTAGTTTGCATTTAACCCTCACAACCTCATAAGAATTAATTTATCTCCACTGCACAAACAAGGAAACTAAGGCCTTTGCCTAACTCACACAGAACTGACTACGAGTTGCGGAAGCCAAAGTATCAACCTGAAGAGTTTGTCTCCAGAGTCTATACTTAAGGATGGTATATAATATCACCCTCCTTAAAGGGCTGGAAGATGTGTAGAGCTGGTATACTGAACACAGTGTGCTATTTCAGCACTATTGTTTTACGTACTTTATTAAAAAATAAAATAACCCAACTTGTTCTAGTTAGTTCAGTATGTTCCCAAAGTCTGACTGGTATCGAACTCTTCAAGGGTACAGCATGGTGGGACAAAAAGACTGTGTTTCTTTGCAAATAAACCATTAGAGCCACCACCACAACATAGCCTATGAGTCTTTTATGTCACCCTCTAAAAATTTCTTCCTGGTTTCAATTACCACCATTCAATCAGTAACTTAGAAAAAAAGCAATTCTAAATTCTCTTCAAAGTTTAAAACTTCCATAAAATAAAAGAATAGCCAGATATTTAACTTCTTCGAGCAATACATGTTTTGGTCTTGTTAGCCATCAATAATTCAGTTGTATAATTTTATTTTAAATGGCACGTGTATTTGCTTACAACGAACACACTATACCATTTTTACAACTATGATTACAAGATGGAGAGTTTTTAAAAAATCACAAGGTGAAAAGAGTTAAAATTAACTATGTCCTGTTTCTTAAAGACTCCCTTACTAGGTCTCAATTCTCATTTGCAGAGTGAGGGAAAGAGAGGAGCTGACCTCTGAGGTCTCTCCATATCTAAAATTTTACTGCAGGAATGGCAAAAAGGTTCCTAAATAAATAAGCATGTTGATTTAAAGACTTTACTTGTGCTCTTTCTTTAATATGGTTGGTCATAATGCTAATTTTTTAAAACAGAAAACTAGATATAGCAACCTTGTGTCCCAAATAAATGAATAAACACAGGAAGAAATAGCAAATATTACATAAAACCTTTTCCAACTTTTCATGGTTTTATAATTCATAGGTCTTCTGGGAGACAGTTACACACCAACCTCTCTTGCTGCTATCTGAATTGTAAGTTTGTCATTTGTTTGCTTTTAAAAATACTTCTGATGTATCCTCATATCCCAAGAAAGTTTTAAGAAAGAGTATAACATTATAACAATCTTAACATTCGGAATTTAAGGACAGAATAGATGGCTTGGTGAAAATAAAATTTTCAAGTAAAACAGTATGTTTAGAAAAATTCATTTATTAAATATACAGTTCTTAAGAGCATTATCTGATTACAACTACTATGTGGGAAAAATAAAATTTCTATATTAAGAAATAACACATCACGTTAATGTGTATTTATCAAACTAAGAATATTAACTGCTGAATTTAAAGATATGCCAAAGGACTTTTTAGTTTTTTGCAATTTAAATTTTGAAATTTCTAAAGTTTCTCTTACATGCTTCAATCACAAAATTCCTAAAATTAACCAGAAAATTTTAAAATAATTCAAAATAAATCACTATACACTGGCATGAAATATTAAAATCTAAATAAATACAAGATTAGCGAGATTTTAAGGTCATTAACCTGCTCGCTAGTGCTTACAGTTGAAACCCTACATATGGTCTGGTAGTCTAACACAAGCATTTTGTAGATGAAAAAAGAGATGAAATGAGTGTCAAGAGTTTAAGACATTTCCCAACTCCAAGTGTAGTCTTTTAGTAACTATAGAAGCACTAATGAAGCACCATGACTTCTGAAAGGCTAAGTATAGTGCTTTCATTTAGAAGCCAATCAGTTGCTCAAAAAATACCTGAGTGCATTCTGAGTGTCTGACAACATTCCAGGGAGGGAATACTCAACTCTAAGAACACCTCTCACTACAATGTAAGCTCCATGAGGACAGAAATTCTTATTATTCTGTTCACTTTTATTGCTCTTGAGCCAGCAAACTGCCTGGCAAAGAGTGGTGCTCCATAAATATTCGTGTAATAAAGAAAGTCGAGAGAGACACATTACATGTATAGGAAACAATCAAATGACCATGTCATTTAAAAATCAAATTAGTTTTCAAGCTTTGTTATAGAAGTAATTTAAAATGGTTGCAGAATAGTTAATGAAAAGGTTTCATGTATACTGTTAGAAGGTTTTAAAAAGTTACAAGAGTCTATGAATAGAATGATTCTACTTTTTGTTAACAATTAAAATAGTACATGGCCATATAACTGAAGTACAGAATTAAGGGATTAACAATTACCTGGTGATGGGATTATAAATGACTTCATTTTGGTTAAATCAACTTTCAATCATACAAATATGATCACATATATAGTAAGTTTTTCGTAAATCCTACATTCAATCTGTGTATAAAAGAAATCAATCTCTCTTTGACATTCATGTACAAGGACTGAAGCAAAACGCCTTTTCATTTGCAAAGAATGAGGAATTTATTACAAAAACACTCAACTAACAACTGACTGCTCATCAAGCATCCAAATGCTTTGAATAGTAGTAACACTTTCATTCCACATCTTTAAAGCAAGTGATTCCCACAAAATGAAATCCTTTGAAATGAGTAATTCTTCATATATCTTAGTACAGGTCAAAGACTTATTTAAAAAAAGCGTAAAAAACTTTTAAGTAGCTTTCAACACAAACCCTACTTACCTTCAGATTTTAATTTTGTAAGAACAAAAATCAGGTAGTTGTTAAAGTCTGGATATTGATTGAGTTGTTCCAGTTTCTAGAACAAACAGTAGTTAAGGAAACTTCTAAAGAAGGAATTCAATATTTTTAATGTAAAATCAAGAATCTCTTTTGTGATTTTTAGGCCTGCATTTTTTTTTTCAGTAAGAATAAAGTTATCTTACCAAAACCATCATATACTATTCCAAGAACACACCAATGGCTGTGTTAAACCTCGTATATAGCTAAAATATTAAACTATTTTACATCAATTATTTTCAATACAAATAAGTCAACTTCCACCTTCAGTACAGGTGTACATTGTATGAAAAAAATTTCACAACAATTTGTTTGACTTATTTGAACTTAAAAAAAAAAATCCTAATCAGAAAGGTATTAAAGTATAAAATAATGACAAAAATGAAAAGCATTCCAAATGAACAAAAACAAGTCTTTCAGAGATCACTTATGGAAATTAACTTTATAAAAATCGCCTTTTACCTTAAACACTGTTATTAGACTATTTTTTCTTCAGAACTCAAGAAATTTAGATAAAATGCTATTTATGTACAAGTCTACATATCAAGTCTTATTATATAAAGTCACTATTATGAAATTACTGCACTGCAATAGTTCTACAATTATCCCCTCCCCCCGACTCCCTCACCCCCCCAAGATCTACCATTACCAGTGACACACACGTGCAGGTTTTCATCCTGCCGGCAGGCAACAATGACATAATGCTCTACTATGTCTTTCTTCATGCCCTTTTAAACCCTAATACACTTTTTAATAACACCTCTAATTGGGTTTTATTAGAATTTTCTCAGTAGACCTAAATCTTTAAATTAAATCCACTATACAAAGTCCAGGCACACCATATCAGCTATTTATCATACACTAGAATATTCTCAGTGTTCAGGGGCCGGAACATAGATTAACTATCAAAATACATTTCTCTAGAAGGTGTACTTTCTTTGACCAAAAAACCCTAGTGACTTCTTTTTCTAGTGAACAGCCAAGATTAACAGTATGCTGATACATTAATAATTTTTCATAAATACTTCCTAATAAGGTTTACTTCCTTAGAACTTGAGCTATCTATCCATAATATTATAACGGTCTTTCTAAAGTGCTCAAGTCTATGCAAAAACAGTAATTACATTCTTTCCTAAGGAAACAAAGAACAAGGTCATCATTAGGCACTTTGAAAATATAGAGCAGTGTGTATTTTTAAAATACTATTAACCTTTATCTACTGAAATTTAAAGTGTTCCTTATTCAGACAGCATACTATGCTCCAGGCATGTAGGATGAACTGTAAATTCGATTCTTAGCCCACGCACAGTACTGAACATACGAAGAGTACTTAATAAATAACGCACTAAAACAAGAAATTATGATATACAATGCTACAGAATAAATTACAATGTGGTTTGGGACTTGGCTATCAAACACACACCTATAATTCATCAAAAATCAACCTCTATCATTTCTAAAGCTATGACAACACAAATTAAAACTGAGTAACAGCAATGTTTCAAATACAAGCTCTAATCACCCCAAACCAACTACTCCCTAAGTACTAGCAGTATCTAGCAAAATGGCTTAAGGAAAAAAAAAAAAAAAACACCACCAAACCAAGCAGACCTAAATCATTAACACCTCCGTTTTAAAATAATCAGTATTAATTAACCAAAAGGCTACTTACTTGCCTATTCGAGGTTTTAAGTTACAGCAATGCAGCACTTTGAGAAATTTTATTTACCAGAGCTTCTCAAGTAATTCGATTTAACCCCGTTTATAGTATTTTAAATTTAAGTCCAAACTACACCAAAAGAGCTTACCAAATTCCATACTAACCAATCTCCCCTGTTTATTAACAATAAAAATTAAGAGGCATTTTTTGCACACAGGCTGATGTTTTTAAACAATTAACTTCATCTTAAAATAAAAGTTACTTTATGATCGGGTCAATTTGTTCCCTTTATTAGACGCAGGAAGAGCTCTCCATTTGACCGCAGTTTAGGGCACTGCAGAGAGCACATCACAGCAGAGGCTCTGGTTCTTCGGTTAAGCCTTTCTGCCTGTAAAGCCGTAGCAACAGGACCGCTACACCAGCAAACTCGGTCAACACTTGGGTAACTGAGCAGACCGTCTCCAGCCAAAGATTTCTCACTTGGGAGGCAGGGAGCTCGCAACAGGTGTTAGCCTGAGCAGCCCCGAGGTGAGTCCTGGGAGCCCTCATTCCTAGGTCTCCGGCTCTTCAGGACCAGGGCCTGGAAGAAACCCCAGGCCCCACACCCGGGGAGTTCAAACCCCGCGCCGGCTCCACCCCACTCAGGCCGGCTAGCGCGGCCGCGCACGCAGCGCGCCCGCCCGGCCCCTCGCTTCGCCCGCCGCCCTCTCCGCGCCCGGCGCATTGTGTGGGTCGGCTCGCCGGGGGTCCGCGCCGGCACCCAGCCGCTCCGCCCTCTCGAGCGGCCCGCCGCGAGGACGGACGTGGCGCCCGACAGGCGCACATGTCGCGATCGCGGGCCGCGGCCGGACGCCCCCGGCCTCTCGTGGCCGGAAGCCGCCGGGCCAGGCGGCGGCCGGGACTCGGGGCACAAGGGCCGCGTGCGCGAGGCGCCGGGCAGGGGCGGCGGCGGCGGGAGGGCCTTGCTCGCGGGCGGGCGCGCGGAGGGCGGAGGGATCCGGGAGCGGGGAGGGGGAGGGGCGGCGGGAGTCTCCCGGCTGCCGAGAGCGGGCCCGGCGCAGGCAGAGCGGCGCGGGCGGCGGCGAGGCCTCGCAAAGGATACTTGTTGCACGGTTCTCTGGATGGTGGTGTCGGGGGACTGGGACTCCTTCAGCAGCTGCAGGATTTGCTGAAGTCCTTGCTCGTCAGGTTTCCACTCATACTCCATCTTGGTTTGCTGCAAATAAAGCCAGACACAGGAAGAGACGGAGCAAATGTTACTCCCCGTGCACAGGCCCGAGGGCTTCCCGCGCCGAGCACCCCCCTCCTCCCCGCCACAACGACCCTTGAGCTCCCCGGACGCCTCGGACCTGCCTGGGGCGCCCCGAAGGAAGTCTCGGACGGTAAAACCCGGGGAACTGATCCTAGCAGCTCGGCCGCCAACGTCTGCTGCTGCCGCCGCGGCCGCTGAGCGCAAGGAGCCGACCAGACTGAGTCACCGCGAATTTGCAATCTGGCCCCTAGATCCGCTCACGGGAGCCCCCTGGGTCCTAGTGCCACGCAGTTTTCTCCAACCTAACCCAACTCTAGTTCCACCCAGATTATTACTGATTTAAGGGCTAATCTAAAAAAAGCAAAACCCCTGCGAGACACCTGGAGATCTGATTTGGGATTTTAATCATTTTAAATTAACATGGTTAATAATTAAGAATGACTGTTAATAGGGAAAAAAGCCTGATAATTCCCCTGACGGCTCAACAATACTTAGAAGAAATAACAAATGTTTATATTTAAATTTCATATATAAAGTACTAAATACTAATATTTAGTCTAAAATATTAAAGATGGATTGCATCACAACTCACACTTGAATAAACACTACATGTTGCATTTATATTTGCAAAACGACTGAAAAAAAGGCATTCTTTCATAAACTTCAACTTTTGAACTCTTTAAGTTAAACTCCACCTGAAGTAACCACATTCACAACTAATGACTTTGGGCTGAAGAAAAAACAAGAAAAAGAATGTAACTTTACAACTGGGTAGTGTTTAATTTTATTAATGTGTTTTCACATACATTTTCTTATTTTATTATCACTGGCTGGAGGAGATATTTGCCCCCCCGGGGTGGTAACTGTAGAGCAAAAAGATCAGAGGAAATTACAATAGTTAATTAGTTAAAACTGGGAGAAGAGTACAGGTTTCTTAAACTACTATGAGCTGCATCTACTATAATCAATGGAAACTATCCTATCAATGACAGTTTCTTTAAGTGCTTAAACAGAAACAAAACTTAAGTATCCAGCATGAATTATTTGTAATTCAGCATGAATTTGCTGAAGGAGAGTCTTTTTCATAACTATCTACTATTATACTTGAAATCTGAAATTAGTCCCTTCCTAGTAGGAGTCTCTTCCTAGCTGGGGTTAAAAAAAAATTACCTGACCTTACAGTATCTCTCTAGTTAGTATTGTTTTTCTTTCTTATATTTGTAAAAAAATTGTTCCCTCTCTCCTTCACTCTTATTTTCTGCTTAATATCCTGTTCTCCGGTTTTCTTTACCAAATTCTACCAACTTCAATAACCCAGCCCCCAACCCCCAAACAAAAAAAGTGGTATCTGGACATAATATCTATTAATAATATTGTCATGTTTTTATTGGAGTCTCCATTCTGTGTGTTTATGTATTTTATAATGATGAGACTGTTGTTTCTGGGCCAATTCCATGTATCATTAACTATTTAAAGTATTTTTAAAAACAAAGTATTCCATTATATTTCTGTGCCATAATTTTAAGAAATTTATTTGATAAATTGTTTAATTGATATGCACAATATCCTGTACAAATCATAAGCATACAAACTAGATGGCTATTTATAAAAAGAATACACCTATATTCACAGTAACCAACATCTGCATCAAGATAAAGATCACTACTAGCACCAAGGTTTCTCTTGTACCATTCTCGGTCAGCAACTCACACTGTGATCCCTATTATAATTTCTATCATTAAAGACAACTCCCCCTTCCCTCCTGGCCTTTTTACTTCAGAAATTTCAAAAAAAAAATTACAAAAACAATGTTACAACATATCAAACAACATGGTTGTACAAAAAGTTAATTTAAGTCCATCACTAAACTTATCACCCTAACAGAATCAGCTTTACCAGTTTGATACGAATCCATCTACACCTTTCTCTATTCTCAAACATATATATATTTCTGGTTTGTATTTTAGAATCATGCCACATACTACACTCTATTATTAAATAACTCTACAACTTTTAAACACATAATATTGAATGGCCATCATTCCAGACCACTACATACAGATTTAAGTTTTCATTTTTTAATAGATGCACATTGGTGGAGAGTTCTGACAAAACATGGTCCACTGGAGAAGGGAATGGCAAACTGCTCCAGGATTCTTGCCTTAAGAACTCCATGAACAGTATGAAAAGGCAAAAAAGATATGGTACCAGATGGGTCCCCCAGGCCGGTAGGTGTCCAATATGCTACTGGGGAAGAGTGGAGAAATAGCTTCAGAAAGAATGAAGCGGCTGGGCCAAAGTGGAAACAATGCTCAGTTGTACATGTGTCTGGTGGTGAAAGTAAAGTCTGATGCTATAAAGTCTGATGAAAGTCTGATGCTGTAAAGAATCATATTGCATAGGAACCTGGAATGTTGGGTCCATGAATCAAGGTAAATTGGATGTGGTCAAGCAGGAGATGGCAAGAGTGAACATTAACATTTTACAAATCAGTGAACTAAAATGGACCAGAATGGGTGAATTTAATTCAGATGACCATTATGTCTACTACTGTGGGCAAGAATCCCTTAGAAGAAATGGGGTAGCCCTCATGGTCCACAAAACAGTCTGAAATGCAGTACTTGGATGCAATCTCAAAAATGACAGAATGATCTCTGTTTGTTTCCAAGGCAAACCATTCAATATCACAGTAATCCAAGTCCATGCCCCAACCACTAATGCTAAAGAAGATGAAGTTGAACGGTTCTATGAAGACCTACAAGACCTTCCAGAACTAACACCAAAAAAAGAGGTCCTTTTCATTATAGGGGATTGGAGTGCAAAAGTAGGAAGTCAAGAGATACCTGGAGACAGGCAAGTTTGGCCTTGGAATACAATATGAAGCAAGGCAAAGGCTAACAGAGTTTTGCCAAGAGGACACACTGGTCATTGCAAACACCCTCTTCCAACAACACAAGAGACGACACTACACGTGGACATCACCAGATGGTCAATACTGAAACCAGATTGATTATATTCTTTGCAGCTGAAGATGGAGAAACTCCAAACAGTCAGCAAAAACCAAGACCAGGAGCTGACTGTGGCTCGGATCATGAACTCCTTATTGCAAAATTCAGGCTTAAAGTGAAGAAAGTAGGGAAAACCACGAGGCCATTCAGGTATGACCTGAACATATCCCTTATGAAAATACAGTGGAGGTGATGAATAGATTCAAGGGATGAGATCTGGTAGACAGTGTCTGAAGAACTATGGATGCAGGTTCCTAACACTGTACAGGAGGTGGTGATCAAAACCATCCCAAAGAAAGAGAAATGCAAGAAGGCAAAGTGGTTGTCTGAGGAAGCCTTACAAATGGTTGAAAAAAGAAGAAAAGAGAAAAGCAAAGGAGAAAGGGAAAGGTATACCCAACTGAATGTAGAGTTCCAGAGAATGGCAAGGGGAGATAAGAAAGCCTTCTTAAGTAAACAATGCAAAGAAATAGAGGAAAACAACAGAATGGGGAAGACAGAGATCTTTTCAAGAAACTTGGGAGATACCAAGGGAACATTTCATGCAAAGATGGACACAATAAAGGACAGAAACAGAAGAACCTAACAGAAGAACCTAACAGAAGCAGAAGAGATTAAGAAAAGGTGGGCAAGAACACAAAACAACTATATAAAAATACACGAAAGAACCATATCCATGGTTATATGGATAACCATATGGTATGGTCACTCACTTAGAGCCAGACATTCTGGAGTGTTGAAGTCAAGTGCACCTTAGAAAGCATTGCTAAGAACAAAGCTAATGGAGGTGGTAGAATTCCAGCTGAACTATTTCAAATCCTAAAATATGATGCTGTTAAAGTGCTGCACTCAATATGTCTGCAAATTTGAAAACTCAGTAGTGGCCATAGGACTGGAAAAGGTCAGTTTTCAAAGAAAAGCCATGCCAAAGAATGTCCAAACTCCTGCACAATTGCGTTCAAGTTAGATGCTAACAAGGTAAAGTTTAATATCCTTCAAGCTAGGTTTCAACATTATGTGAACTGAAAACTTCCAGATGTACAACCTGGATTTAGAAAAGACAGAGGAACCAGAGATCAAATTGCCAACATCCACTGGATCATGGAAAAAGCAAAGGAATTCCAGAAAAACACTGACTTCTTCTTCATTAACTACACTAAAGCCTTTGACTGTATGGATCACAACAAACTGTGGGAAATTCTTAAAGAGACAGAAATATCAGACCACCTTACCTGCCTCCTGTGAAGCCTGTATGCAAGTTAAGAAGCAATAATTAGAACTGGACATGCAACAATGGACTGGTTCAAAATTGGGAAAGGAGTACATCAAGGCTATATGCTGTCACTCTGCTTATTTAACTTATATGCAGAGTACATCATGAGAAATGCCAGGCTGAATGAAGCACAAGCTGGAATCAAGAATGCTAGGAAAAATATCAATAATCTGATATGTAGACACCACCACCATTATGGCAGAAAGTGAAGAGAAACTAAAGAGTCTCTTGATGAAAGGTGAAAGAGGAGAGTGAAAAATCTGGCTTAAAACTCATCATTCAAAAACAAAGATTATGGCATCCTGTCCCATCGCTCATGGCAAGCAGATGGGGAAAAAATGGAAACAGTGAGACTATTTTCTTGGGCTGTAGATGGTGACTGCAGCCATGAAGTTAAGACTCTTGCTCTTTGGAAGAAAAGCTATGACCAACCTAGACAGCATATTAAAAAGCAGAGACACCACTCTGCCGACAAAGGTCCATAGAGTGAAAGCTATGGCTTCCCATGTGTTGTTAGTGGTAAAGAATCCACTTGTCAATGCAGGAGACATTAAGAGACATGGGTTCGATCACTGGGTCGGGAAGATCCTCTAGAGAAGGGAATAGCAACCCACTCCAGTATTTCTGTCTGGCAAACCCCAAGGACAGAGGAGCCTGGCTGGCTACAGTCCATAGGGTCGCAAAGAGTCAGACAGGACTGAAACAACTCAGCACACGTGGTTTTTTTCGGTAGTCATATAGAGATGTGAGAGGTGAGCCATAAAGAAGGCTGAGCACTGAAGAACTGATGCTTTTGAATTGTGGTACAGGAGAAGATTCTTGAGAGTCCCCTGGACTGCAAGGAGATCCAACCAGTCCATCCTAAAGGAAATCAGTCCTGAATATTCAGTGGAAGGACTGATGCTGAAGCTGAATGGCCAATACTTTGGCCACCTGATGCTAAGAGCTGACTCACTGGAGAAGACCCTGATGCTGGGAAAGAGGGCAGGAAGAGAAGAGGGTGACAGAATGAGATGGTTGGGTGGCATCATCAACTCAATGGACATGAGTTTGAGCAAACCCTGGGAGATAGTGAAGGGCAGGGAATCATGGCACGCTGCAGTCCATGGGGTGGCAGAGAGACACGACTGAGTGACTCAACAGCAACAATAACAAAATATACATAATACAAAATTCAGCATTTTAACCATTTAAAGTGTACAGTTTAGTGGCATTATGTACATTTTCACTGTTGTGCAACCACTGCCATCTCTATCTCCAGGACTTACTACAGTAACAGTCATTAAAATTAGGAGAATCATACCTTAAGGTAACCAGAGATATCTCAGGGTTATTTTGATAACATCTGAAGTATTTCAAGCTAAATGTGCACACCAGGATTATGATGTAGAAATAATTTACTTAAGCAGTGAACTACATCTATATAAATTAAATAGAACATCAAGATTAATATTAAATTTTCTTAAAATAATTACTATTCTTTTTACATATTGAAGACTCAGAAATGTTTCAGAAATGGAATTAGTACTTCAAACTTTTCTCTTTTAATAGAACACAAATCATGCTGATTGGTCCATGACAGTCAATGGTGAGTCCCCCCCTCCCCCACAAATGGCATTTCAATAAAAACCAAGACAGTTATTTGAATTATCTACATAGAAGATGGTACCAGAATAAAAAGTTTGCAAAAAGTAAGTAACTGTTAAGATAACTGTAGTCTTCAGAAGACTAAAACTTACTTCAGTCCTAAACTGTTAAGAACTTGAACTTACATTAAAAACTTGAATTTACTAGAGTTGATGGGAGGTAAGGAAGTCAGACTAGTTGAAAAGTAAAAATATATATATTTTTTCCCCCTGCTATAGGGGTTGTAAAATCTAGTTTAAAAAGCAGACAGGAGGTCTGGACTCAACCAACCTAAATTTAAACCCTAATTCTTTCACTGAGTAGCTGTGAAAACCTGGGTAGGATAAATTAATTTCTGTGAGCCTCAGTTTCCCAACTATAAAATGAGAATATACTGACTCTGTAATAGGATTATAGGTACTTGCCTGGCATACAGTATGGTTTGAAATTTAGTAGTTTTGTTTGTTACACCAATGATTTTCTGCTGCCTGCAACATAAAATCTAACTTCTTTTGCATGGAAGAGGCCCTTCATGATCTGGCCAATCACCTCCAAGGACAGCTTTCTCTCTTACAATTCAACCTCCAACTTTTATGCTCCAGCAATACCAACTGTGCCTCTCATACCTCTAAGTCTCTGAACAGAGATTGCCTCTCTGGAATGCCCTACTTTTAATAATTTTATTTATTTATTTTTGGCTATGCTGGGTCTGCATGGCTCCATGGGCTCGTCTCTAGTTGTGGGGAGCAGGGGCTACTCTCTGGTCGCAGCCCGTGGGCTCCTCATTGTGGTGGCTTCTCTCGCTGGGGAGGACAGGCTCTTCAGCACTTTGCTGGGCTCAGCAGTTGCGGTTTCTGGGCTCTAGAGCGCAGGCGCGAGTCAAGGCGCACCGGCTTTGCTGCCCCACGGCATGTGGGATCTTCCCGGACCAGGGATCAAACCTTTGCTTCCTGCACTGGCCAGCCGATTTTTGTTTTTACCACTGAGCTACCAGGGAAGCCCTGGAATGCCCGCTTTACATCTGACCATTTGGCAAACTCCATCTCACTCATCAGAGATATGCTCATTTACTCAGTTTACAAGTATTTACTGAGAGTCTTCCTTGGTAATGATACTGGATACTATTTATTTTCTGTAACATTTTTGTAGGGCCTCTCCACAAGACTTCAGTACTTTTTTTTTTTCATCACAGATCTATAGTTTGTGGCTATTTCCATTTTACAAACAGCCATATTAGAATTATTTCCAGGTCAGTCTTAGTAACACATCATGTATTCCTTGAGAGCAGTGACTATCTTTTTGCCCTTTTTGAATCACTATAGTAATTTATTAAGTATTTGCTGAATAAATATTATTGTTGTTAATTACTAAAATACTACTCTTGTCCATTAATTCAATTAATCTGAGCAACTACCATGTACTCAGTGAGCATTGGAGATTCAAAGTAAGTAAAATACTGTTCTTGGCCTAAGTTCTCATTCAGAGACAGAGTCAGATGTATTGTCTATGAATGAAGTATATGAATGAAGTACAACAGGAAAAGAGAGGAAAGAAAATACATTCTGATAGGAAGAAATAAGTCCTTTTCTCCCACATTTTTCTCTTCTAATTTCAATTAAATTCAAACAAATATTTACTGAGCAGTCAGATGTTTCTACCTAATATGGAGAAGCACTATGAATGTGATAAATGTTGCCATCAGTGACATGATTTCCCAAAATGGTGACCAATTCTTTGGTAGAGTCCCGATTCTTGGTGTAATCTTCCTTCAAATAATGCAGTAGTTTTATTCCTGGAAAACTCAACATTTAATTAAAATCCTGCAAAAAATTCCATGTGCAAATGTGAAGCTAAGTTAGGCTTTAGGCTCTGACAGCTCTAACAGATTTTTTTCACCTATGTGATTCCCTGATGGAACATTCAAAAGTCATTCAAGGCTCTAGACAATTCTTAAAGATTAACATAAGCACTCCTCAGCTCCACCTGCTAAGTGATGGAGCCCCTTAGTTCCTAGCCTGTCCCCCCAGAGAGCAGCACTGCCTCAGTGGAGAATGACCACAGTAGGGGATAGTACAAGGGGCTGGGGGGACATTATGCCAAGAGGTCAGTTAGGAGGTCAGGAAAGGAATTCCCCGAGGAAGTGACTTTTTACCTGAGATCTAATAGGAATTAACAAGAGACTGTGAGAAAGTGAGCAGGGCTAGGAAGACTTCACAGACTACTATGTAAGGAAGTTTGGACTTTATCCTAAGGCTAATAGAAAACTTGTGAAGACGGTTATAAACTCATAAAGTTATAAAAGATATGATCAAATAAAAATATGGAAAAGGACTACTCCTCCTAGGAAGTAGAAATGGGGAAGGGACAGGGTCATCTTCTGCTGTGCAGTATTATGTCAATTTCTACAATAAGCATAATATTTTTATAATAAAAATTATTAAAAAAAAAACCCATCAGGCTGCAGTGTAGGAAAATCATTTGAGGGGCAGGAGGAGTCACAGGAATACCTAACTGTCCAATTTGCATTTAAAATGGAGTTCAGTTTGCTAGAGGAAGGGCTGTCATGTTTCAGAAAGAGCCAAAATACTACCAAAAATTCTAGGATTTAAATATTAAAAATTTAAGCACATCTTATTATTTTGTCTATTATAGTGATAGCTAACATCTTCCTTGACTGCCAGGCAATGCCCTAAGAACTATGTGACTTATTTATTCCTCAGAAGTCTGTAAGATATTAATATTAACTACATTTTATAGATCAGTAAACTGAGGCACAGAGAAGTTACTTGCCCAAGATTACTCAGTAAATGACAAGCCATGACTCAAACCCAACTAACCTGGTTCCAGAATTCAGTTTCTAGGCCCCTGATAAGACTGCCTTTTAAACAGAAACATCAATTTATGGAAGCTAACAATAAAGAAAACCATTTGTATACTAAAGAACCATTTGATATCTTTGGGCTTCTCTGGTGGCTCAGTGGGTAAAGAATTCGCCTGCAATTGCGGAGACCTGGGTTCAGTCCCTGGGTTGGGAAGATCTCCTGGAGAAGGGAACAGCTACCCACTCCAGTATTCTGGCTTGGAGAATTCCATGGACAGAGGAGCCTGGCAGGCTACAGTTCATGGAGACTAAAGAACCATTTGATATCTTAGTAGTGAGGGAAAAGAGAAAAGTAAAAATCATTATTTCACTATTATAAAAATAATAGACTTAAAAAAGCAGTATGTATATAGTGTGAAAATAAAAATGAGATAGTTTAATAGCATTTGAGTAAATGAATTCAGAACATTCTAAGTCTAATCTTCGCAACATCCCTTTCTTGTAAGTAGGTGGCCAAGTATTATCTTTATTTGACAAGCAGATAAATCAAAATACAGCTTAAGTAATCTGCTGAATCATTTGCTGAATGTGAATCAGATCTTGCAAAATAAAATGTCTCTCATACTGGTTTTTCACAAAAAAATACTATGATGAACAAGGAAGAAAAAAAAAATCAGAGATGCCTACAGAGCTAAAAAGATCATGCTATTTTTTAAGAAGTTATTTAATAAAACTTTTAGAAGAAACTGAACCAAATTTCAGGTATGAAGGGGACAAAGGAAAAGTCTAAAGGTAGTTGATATGCAAACTAGTACAGCCGCTATGGAGAACAGTGTGGAGATTTCTTAAAAAACTGGAAATAGAACTGCCATATGACCCAGCAATCCCACTTCTGGGCATACACACTGAGGAAACCAGATCTGAAAGAGACACATGCACCCCAATGTTCATCGCAGCACTGTTTATAATAGCCAGGACATGGAAGCAACCTAGGTGCCCATCAGCAGATGAATGGATAAGGAAGCTGTGGTACATATACACCACGGAATATTACTCAGCCGTTAAAAAGAATTCATTTGAACCAGTTCTAATGAGATGAATGAAACTGGAGCCCATTAGACAGAGTGAAGTAAGCCAGAAAGATAAAGAACATTACAGCATACTAACACATATATATGGAATTTAGAAAGATGGTAACGACAACCCTATATGCAAAACAGAAAAAGAGACACAGAAGTACAGAACAGACTTTTGAACTCTGTGGGAGAAGGTGAGGGTGGGATGTTGCCAAAGAACAGCATGTATATTATCTATGGTGAAACAGGTCACCAGCCCAGGTGGGATGCATAAGACAAGTGCTCGGGCCTGGTGCACTGGGAAGACCCAGAGGAATCGGGTGGAGAGGGAGGTGGGAGGGGGGATCGGGATGGGGAATACGTGTAAATCTATTGCTGATTCATGTCAATGTATGACAAAACCCACTGAAAAAATAAAAAAAAAAGAAAAAAAGAAAAAAAAAATAAAGGTAGCTGATTATTTAAACATTTTTAAATGAGGTTTTTTTAATGTCAGAGAATGAAATATCAACAGGCTTGGTAAATAAAAGATATCAGTAGAACCAGAAGGTTCTTTAAGAGATTCTATAAAGTAATCAGAGATTAAGGATCAAAAAAGAAGAGAGGAAAAAGCAAAAGCAACCATTGAGGCCAAGCTACTTGAGGAAATGAGCTCAACTAGATTAAAGGGCAGGGGTCACAGCATACGGACCCTCTGATGTTACATGGCACTAGATACATAGTAGGTTTAAACAGTTCTTGACTTATTGATTAGGATCTTATTCACCACTTGGAAGAATTATGCTAAGAGGTTAAAGTTACAAGCCTCTGACTTCACAATTTATTGTCATCTAAGAGCTGAAAGATTAATGGGAAAAAAAAAAGGAAATGGAAAGTAAGTATTATGGAAGATTTAAATAAAGGTATTCTTAGAATGCCCTTTCAGGAAGACCTCTGAAGATGATTAGACATTCAACTCAAGTGCTAAAGTTTACAAACAAACATTTTTTAAAAAAGACTAGTATCAAAATAAGCAGGTGACAAGAAGGAAAACTTGATTTCAAAACTCATTCTAATCTACAATCAGTTACTTCTTATATTCACAGCAGTACTATGAGGTAGATATTAACTCCACTTTATGTTAACTGAGGTTCAGAGAGGTTAAGTAGTTTGCCCAGCCAGTATGCGGCAAACCAAAGTCTGGACTGTGTCTAGCAATAAGCAACTCTGTTATCATTTATGGAGCACTTCTATGTGCCAGTAAATATATTAAATGATATAAATGCATGATCTCATTTAATTCCATGAGTAGGTATTACTGTTTTACCCCCACTTCAGACAAGTTGAGTAATGTGCCCAAGGTCATAAAGATAGTAAAGAACAAAGGCAAGACTCAAGCTCAGATCCACCAAACTCCAAGCCTGTGCACTGAACCATGCTGCTATGTTATTTTCATTCTGCCACCTCATGAACATGTGACTAACCCTTAACAGAACTCTTGGGTCTAGAGTTCATAGGTAGGCTTATCTTTTTCTATTCCATGAATTCTCAAGAACGCAAAAGCTCTGTTACTTAAGGGTCTCCTTTCTTTAAGTTCAGATATGATAACTACACTTTGCTTTTCAGAATACGAACTTTTTATTATACAACAAAATAAAAGGCTGATAAGAGTAATACTTACCATATATTTAACTTTTAGTTACATAATTTTCATCATTAAAACACCAATTCTCTGTTGATTTTTAAAACAAGATTTAACTAAATCACAACTGGTCTCACTCTCCATGTACGTTAAGTTATTTAAACCAGTGGTTCTCAGTCCTAAGTGCACATTATACTCATTGGGGGCTTAATAAAATATGATGCCTGTTCCCTATGATTCTACATAGGAGTGGGACCTAAGACGCAAGCATGGGTATGTTTAAATAATTCCCAGGTGGTTCCAATATACAGCTAGTTGAGAATCATCATATTAACTTAATAAATCTGCTCTTGGCAATTTTTATGAATTTCTTATCCTAATGAGCGGCAATGTCCTAGCTGTACCATAAATGACAGAAAACAGAAGAAAGAGGAAGCATGCAGACTGTACTGATTAATATGAAAATATTCCAACCACTAGAAAAATGTCTTTTATGAAAACCAAAACATAAGAACATATTGTTTAAAGTCACATCACAATTTCCACTACTTGGTAAGGACTATATGTGTTGGAAGCTATGAAGTACAATGGTCATTTACTTCATAATTTATTCAAGGAGTTTAGTGAGGAGTTGCACGTAGGTTTTTAGAAACTGAAACTTAGCCAAGATACAGGGGGGCAAAATAAGTTGTCATTATATAAATTAAATACATTAAGTAAACTATTAAGTAAAATATACTAGACAATTATGGTTCTTGACTGGCCAAATATGATTTAAATTCTTATATCAAATAAACTTATCTGGCAAATAATAATCACATCTTTCTTCAGATAGCAATATTAAGACATTCATAAGAGTGAAAGGAAACCTTTCTAAATAATAAGCCCACACATTAAAATACAAATATACAAAATAAGTAAATTAGGTCCCTGATTCTTTTAGCATTGTATATTCATTAATGAGCTTTACTAGGGATATTCCCATTGCTACATCAACTGACTATTCTCAATGAACATGTTAACCGTACTCTAGCATGGTTTTTATTTCCACGACATCAATTTAAGAAAAACGTTCTTTTAACAACATTATTGTAAATTCCACTTCAGAATGCTGACTGATCATTGCCAAGTGGTTTCAGGTAAGTAGACTGCTTAATAATTTTCAAAGTATGTCATATTTTATCTCTAATTTTCAAAACTAAACTGAGTTTAGTGAGTTGAGGAAACAGTTCCAGTTATGTTAAGCAACTTGCCACAAGTCAGCTGGTTAGTAAAGGCTAAGACTTGGGTTAGATGGCTGAAAACTTCCCAAGCTTGGGGAGAGAAATCAACATCCAAATCTCATAAAGGTTAAATGCAAAAAGGGCTACATCAAGAATTTATAATTAAACTGTCAGAAGTCAAAAATAAATGGAGAATTCTGAAAGCAGCAAGAGAAAAGCAACTCTTAACATACAAGGGAGCCCCCACAAGACAGAGAACAGATTTCTCAATGGAAACTTTGCAGGCTCGGAAAAAGTGGAATGACATATTCACAATACTGAGGGAGAAAAACACTTGTCAACCAAGAATATTATACCCAGAAAGCTCTCCTTCAGAAACGAAGGATAAAGACATGCCCAAACACAAAAGCTGAGGGATTTTACTGCCACTAGAACAAGAAATGATAAAACAACATTCTTTGAGTTGTAAAGAATGTTTATTAAACAAAAGTATATTAATAATATCCTAAAAACATGTCAATGTATAAAACTCACTAGTAATGACAAATATATTATGAAACACAGATTCTTTGACATTTTAATGGTGGTATTTAATTCATTTACAACTCTAGTTTAAAAGTTTTTTTTTTCAAAGTATTAAAAATAACCATAGCTACAATACCTTGATAGTGGTTAAGTAATATAAAAATATGGAAACTGTAACATCAGTAATCTAAAACTATGTGGGAACTATGTGGAAGTGTAAAGTTTCTGTATGTTTCTCAAGTTCTTATCAGTTTAAAATAGAATGTTGTATTTATGTAAGCCTTATGGTTACCACAAAGGAAAAATCTATAGTAAATACACAAAAGATTATGATAAAAGATTCAAAGTATAACACTACAAAAAATCACCAACCACAAAGACAGCAAGATAGGAACAAATGATTTACAAAACAGCTAGAAAACAATTATAAAAATGGCAACATAAAGTCCTTACATATCAATAATTACCTTAAACATAAATAGGTTAATTATCCAATCAAAAGACAGAATGGTGGAGGAAAATTTCTAAAACAAATGTTAAAACACATGAGATCCACAATATGCTGTCTAAAAAAGACTTAGTTTATCTTGAAGGACACAAGTAGATTGAGAATGAGGAATGGAAAAAGATCCCTCAAGAAAATGGTAACCAAAAGAAAGCAGAAATAGCTATACCTAGACAATTAAGACTTGAAATTAAAAATGGTCTAAAGAGACAAAAAAAGTTCATCATATTATCATAAAGGAATCAATCCATCAAAAAGATATAACAACTATAAATATATAGTACCCAGCATCAGAGCACCTAAATATATAAAGCATATCATCACAGAACTAAAAGAAGAAATAAACAGCAATACAATAATAGCTGGGAACTTTAGTACTCCACTGTTAACAAAGGACAGATCATCCATGCAGATAAGTAAGGAGAGAGTGGAGCTGACAAACACTGTGGAGTAAATGGCCATGTGCTGAGTCACTTAGTTATGTCCGCCTCTGTGAGGCGGACTATAGTCATGGACTATGGCCCACAAGGATCCTTTGTTCACAGGGCTTCTCCAGGCAGGAATACTGGAGTGGGTTGCCAAGCCCTCCTCTAGGGGATCTTCCCAACCCAGGGATCAAACCCAGGTCTCCAGCATTGCAGGCAGATTCTTTACTGTCTGAGTCACCACAGAGGCCCAAATGGCCATAATAAACACATACAGAACATTCCACCCAATAGAAATGGAACACATATTCTTCTCAAGTGCACATGAAACACTTTCCAGGTTAGATCATATGTCAGGCAACTAAGCAAGTCTCAACAAATTCAAGACAGAAGTTATATCAAGTATCTTTTCTGATAACAATGGTATGAAACTACATCAACAATAGGGAGAAAGGTGGAAAATTCACAAATACATAGAAATGAACACTTTCCTGAACAACTAACAGATCAAAAAAGAAATTTATAAATGAATAAAAATATATCTTCTGACAAAATGAAGTAAAAACACAACACACCAAATCTTATGAGATGCAGCAAAAGCAGCTCTAAGAGGTAAGTTTACAGCCAGAACCACATACATAAAGAAAAAAATAAACATATCAAATAAAAAACCTTACCCTATGCCTCAAGATACTAGAAAAAGAAGAAACTAACTCCCAGTTTAGCAGAAGGGAATTAAAAAAAATTAAAGCAGGAGTAAAGAAAGCAGTGAAAAACAAAATAATAAAAAAATTACCAAAATCAACAGTTGGTTCTTTGAAAAGATAAACAAAATTTACAAAAAATTTTAACTAGCCTAAACAAAGGAGAACTTAAAATTATAAATGAAAGAGGAGACATTATAACTGATACCACAGAAATTCAAAGGGTTCCAAGAGACTATCATCTGTTGCTCAGTCGCTTAGTTGTGTCAGAGTCTTTGCAACCCCATGGACTGCAGCATGCCAGGCTTCTCTGTCCTTCACCATTTCCCAGAGCTTACCCAAACTCAGGTCCATGGAGTTGGTGATGCCATCCAACCATCTCACCCTCTGTCAACTCCTGCACCTCCTGCCTTCAATCTTTCCCAACTTAAGGGTCTTCTCTAATGAGTCACTTCTTCCCATACAAAGGCCAAAGCATTGCAGCTTCAGCATCAGTCCTTTCAATGAATATTCAGGACTGATTTTCTTTAGGATTGACTGGTTGGATCTCCTTGCAGTCCAAGGGATTCTCAAGAGTCTTCTCCAACACCACAGTTCAAAAGCATCAATTCTTCAGCTCTCAGCCTTCTTTACCGTTCAACTCTCAAATCCATACATGACTACTGGAAAAACCATAGCTTTGACAAGACGAACCTATGTTGGGAAAGTAATGTCTCTGCTTTTTAATATGCAGAGGTTTGTCATAGCTTTTCTTCCAGGGAACAAGTGTCTCAATTTCAAGGCTCCAGTCACCAACTGCAGTGATTTTGGACCCCAAGAAAATAAAGTCTCTCACTGTTTTCATTATTTCCCCATCTATTGCCATGAAGGGATGGGACCAGATGCCATGATCTTCATTTTTGCATGTTGAGTTTTAAGCCAGCTTTTTCACTCCTCTTTCACTTTCATCAAGAGGTTCTGTAGTTCATCTTTGCTTTCTGCCATAAGGATGGTGTCATCTGCATAGCTGAGGTTATTGATATTTTTCCCAGCAATCTTGATTCCAGCTTTTACTTCATCCAGCCCAGCATTTCACACCATATACTCTGCATATAAGTTAAATAAGCAGAGTGACAGCATATAGCCTTGACATACTCCTTTCCCAATTTGGAATTAGTCTGTTTGTCCATGACCGTTTCTGACTGTTGCTTCTTGACCTGCATACAGGTTTCACAGGAGGCAGGTAAGGTGGTCTGGTATACCAATCTCATTTTCCAGTTTGTTGCGATGCACACAGTCGAGGGCTTTAGCATAGTCAATGAAGCAGAAATAAGATGTTTTTCTGGAATTCTCTTGCTTTTTCTATGATCCAAAGGATGTCGGCATTCTGTTTACTATATTTGAAAAGATGGTAAAAGGGGTATGATGCAGTCTCTGGTTCCCCTGCCTTTCCTAACTCCAACTTGAACATCTGGAAGTTCTCGGTTCATATAATGTTGAAGCCTAGCTTGGAGAATTTTCAGCATTACTTTGCTAGCGTGTGAGATGAGTGCAATTGTGCAGTAGTTTGAACATTCTTTGGCATTGCCTTTCTTTGGGATTAGAATGAAAACTGACCTTTTCCTGTCCTGTGGCCCCTGCTGAGTTTTCAAAATTTGCTGGCATATTGAGTACAGCATTTTCACAACATCTTCTTTCAGGATCTGAAATAGCTCAACTGGAATTCCATCACCTCCACTAGCTTTGTAGTGATGCTTCCTAAGGCTCACTTGACTTTGCACTCCAGGATATCTGGCACTAGGTGAGTGATCACACCATCATGGTTATCTGGGTCATGAAGATCTTTTTTGTACAGTAGTTCTGTGTAATCTTGTCACCTCTTCTTAATATCTTCTGCTTCTGTTAGGTTCATGTTTCTGTCCTTTATTGTACCCATCTTTGCATGAAATGTTCCCTTGGTATCTGTAGTTTTCTTGAAGAGATCTCTAATCTTTCCCATTCTATTGTTTTCCTCTCTTTCTTTGCATTATTCACTTAGGAAGGCCTTCTTATCGCTCTGTGCTATTTTCTGGAACTCTGCATTCAGATGGGTTTATCTTTCCTTTTCTCCTTTGCCTTTCACTTCTCTTCCTTTCTCAGATATTTGTAAGGCCTCTGCAGACAACCACTTTGCCTTCTTGCATCTATTTTTCTCGGGGATGGTTTTGATCACCGCCTCCTGTACAATGTTACAAACTTCCATCCATAGTTCTTCAGGCACTCTATCAGATCTAATCCCTTGAATCTATTTGTCACTTCCACTGTATAATCATAAGGGATTTGATTTAGGTCATACCTGAATGGCCAGTGGGTTGCCTACTTTCTTCAATTTAAGTCTGAATTTGGCAATAAGGAGTTCATGATCTGAGCCACAGTCAGCTCCCGGTCTTGTTTTTGCTGACTGTATAGAGCTTCTCTATCTTTGTTTGCAAAGATTAAAATCAATCTGACTTTAGTATTGACCATCTGGTGATGTCCATGTGTAGAGTCATCTCTTGTGTTGTTTAAAGAGGGTGACCAGAGACTGCCATTATACACAAATAAATTGGAAAAACTAGAAAAAATATATAAATTATCAGAAACATAAGATGTACCAAACTGAATCATAAAGAAATAGAAAATCTGAACAGACCACTAATGAGTAAGCTGACTGAATCAGATCAAATCCTAACAAAGACCAGATCAAGATCAGATGGTTTCACTGGTGAATTCTACCAAACATTAAAAGAAGAATTAATATTAATTCCCTCTTAGCAAAAATGAAGAGGAAAGAACACTTCCAAATGCAATTTATGAGGTCAGCATTTCCTTGATAGGAAAACCAGATAAGAACATTAGAAGAAAACTACAAGCCAACATCCTTGATGGATACAGGAAAAAAATCTCAACAAACTACTAGCAAACCAAATTCAACTGCATTTTCAAAAGATCATATCAAGTGAGATTAATCCCTGGGATGAAAGGAAAATTCAACACACACAAATCAATCGATTTGATATATCACATTAACAAAATGAAAGATACGAATAATGATGTCAACAGAGGCAGAAAAAACATACAGAATTCAGTATCCAGTATTAATGATAAAGACTTTCAACAAACTTGATATAGAAGAAACATCTCTCAACATAAAATAGGCCATATATGACAAACTCACACATAGCATTATACTCAATAATGAAAGATTGAAAACTTTTTCTGTAACATCAGGAATAAGGTAAGAGTGCCCATTTTCACAACTCCAATTCAACAGACTACTAGAGCAATCACGCAAGAAAAAAAAGAAAAAAAGGCATCCAAATTAGAAAAGAAGAAGTAAATTTGTCTGTTTGCTGATGACATGATATTACACATAGAAAATTATAAAGATTCTATCAAAAAACTAATAAATGAATTCTGTAAAGTTACAGGACAAAAAAAAACATGCAAGAACCAAGGCACTTCTATACACCAACAACAAATTGTCTGAAAAAAAAAATCCAGTTCCATTTATAATACTTTCAAAGAGGATAATAAAATACTTAGGAATAAATTCAATGAAGGAGACCAAAGTCTGTACACTGAAAACTATAAGATTCTGATGAAAGAAACTGAAGAAGAAACAAACAGAAAGATATACCATGTTCATGGACTGGAAGAATATTATTAAAGTGTCCATAATACCCAAAGCCATCCAGAGATAATGCAGTCTCTTTCGAGATTCCAATGTCTTTTTTTTTCTTTACAGAAACAGAAAAATAAAAAAAACCCTAAAATTCATATGGAACCACAGAAGACCCTAATTAGCCAAGGCAATCCTGCAAAATAATAATAAAGCTAGAGGCATCACACTTCTTGGTTTCAAACTGTACTACAGAGCAAAAGAAATCAAAACAGTACTGGCATAAAAACAGACATATAGACCAATGGAACAGAATTGAGAGCCCTGAAATAAACCCATGCATATACAGTCAATAATACTTGACAAAGGAGCCAAGAATATTCAGTGGGAAAAAGATAATCTCTTCAATAAATGGTGCTGGGAAAACTAGATGTTAGTCTCTCAGTTGTGTCCAACTCTTTGAGAACTGTAGCCCACCAGGCTCCTCTATCCATGGAGTTCTCCAGGCAAGAATACTGGAGCGGGTAGCCATTCCCTTCTCCAGAGGATCTTCCCAACCCAGAGATCCCTAGGTCTCTTGCATTACAGGCAGATTCTTTACCATATAAGCCACCGTGGAAGACCTAGGGAAAACTGGATATTCACATGTGAAAGAATGAAACTGGACCACAAAAATAAACTTAAAATGGATTAAAGTAACATTACTCTACACTGCTAGATTATTTGCTTGATGGTTTATGTGTGGACATATATTCAAGATGGAGATAAATCTGTATGTGCCCTAGCAAGACTATGGGAGCTCTTGGTAAAATTCTGGCATTGAATAATTAAAATATATCAGTGCCAGGCAAGCTATTGATTATACTTAATGTATTTAAAAACATGGTAAAAAAGAGTATGATACAAATAACCACATATTTTCCTACATAACACATCTGAAATTATAAAGTAAAAAAAAATATATGATTCAGTATTTCAGAATCTAGTGTATAAAGGGAGACACATCTATATAGTTGATTGGGAGCTAAGCTGATAGTTCTTTGAAAAACAAGATAGCACACGGGACATCCACTACAGATCATTTCAGTGATTACAGGTATATTGTTTTGTTACAGTTAAGATTCCTCCTACAGCTCTGAAGTGAGAAGGCCCTATGAGTTTCTCATTCATGCCCCAAACTATCTTTGATTGTTAAAGTGTAATGGGTTGATTCAGTATTTCACATTTTTAAGCATAAACAGAAAAAGGAACATAGCAGAGTATTTCCTGGCAAAGGCTGAACTGGTAAAAGGGTCAGAACAGTTTAGACAGTAAAACAGAAAGGTAACAAATGGTAAGTAGCCTATAGGTTGGTTATCATTAGTTTTAGTCTAATCTTTTCTTCGTTCATTGAAATATCACTCATAATAGGGGCATATATTATTCAGATTTCAGCTGTGGGAAGACACAGCAGAAAAAAATTATGAAAGGAAATCAATTTTTATAATTTTAGTGCCTGAGCTGAATATTGTTCTACACTATTTTTGTTGCTAAGCAAGAGGATAGAGGCAAAGCATGGGCTCCAGAATCATACATACAATCTCAGTTCTCTCAACTGTCTTTTTTAGGAAAGTAGCTTAACTTTGAATCACAGTTTAGTCATCTGTGAAATGGGGTTGAAGAGAAGATTAATTGAGAAGGTAGAATGATGCAATAGTAGGTACTTAATGTTCATTCCCGTCACACTTCACTCCCCATTAAAATTATCATTAAAAAAAAAAGATTTAATGAGGACAGTTTATATCATCAGGTAGAATTAAGATGAAGATTACTTAAACTATATTTGTATGAGCAAAGAATATACAACAAAATGGGCTGTTTGACTCATCATTTAAATGAGGTGATATTCTAAAGAAATAGAAAAATCAAAAGAAAAATAGAGGAACAAAGAAGAGAACCAGAAATTAAGTGGTGAGTATTAAATCAGATATAAATGTATCAGTCTGTAAAAATTTCACAAGAGTGAAAACTAAGTAGGTGATTACAAGCAGTCTTTATGGTACATAAGGAGATAGGAAAAGAGTATCACAAAGTAAATTCTACAGATAGTCCACAGTGGAAAAACAGCAAGCAATAATGCTGTATGATCCATGGTATATACAAGTAATTGCTTAGTATGACGAACAGCAGCACACACTCTGTGTTTTATTACCATGACAAAGAAACAACAAGCCTCAATCAAGATTGAGACATTGAAACATTAATGAATATAAAACCTAGAATAAAATGTATGATGGCAAGGAAATCTGAGACTATATTAGACATATAAAAGATAACATTCATCTCTTATACATACTAAGTGTTTAGTTTTAACAATATACCCTTAAAACTGAACCCTGGGTTAAAAAGCTTATTGTTGTCTTATAGACATCAGCCAAATAAGTATCATGTCAGCATTCATCCCCCTTATCCCATGAAACTGAAATTTATCACTTTAAACTTTAACTGTAATTAGAAAATCGATCTTCCAACATCTTATCTTCAAAATGAAAACAGCAATAAACAGTATCTAACTTGTTTTTTTTTTTTAATGGAGAAATCAAGACCCAGAAATCAACATTACAAATTAATTAAGGAAAATAATTTGATTTCTTTTTTTTAAAACAGTAACATTCAGAAAAGAAATGGAGAAACACACAGAGCAGACCTATGGACATGGGAGGAGGGGGGAGGGGCCCTGTGTGGAGAGAAACATGGACATTTACAATACCACACATAAGACAGCCAGCCACTGGGAATCTGCTGTGTGAGTCACGGAGCGCAAGCAGGGGCTCTGAGACAGGCTTAAGGGTGGGGTGGGGAGGGACAGGGAGGGAGCTTTGGGAGGGAGGGGACTTGGGTGTACCTATGGCTGATTCTTATTGATGGATGGCAGAAAACCACAAAATTCTGTGAAGCAGTTATCCTTTAATTAAAAAAAAAACATAGTAACATCTGGTTCTATCTTATGAGGCTCTTGTCTCTGTGTTTGAATAGTGCACTGATTTTCTGATAATTATCAGTAAACTCAAAGGTCTTTCCTAAAGGAAACAGAGAAGCCTAGAGCCCATGTCTAACCAATGGTTCTAATGGCAAGGTTGACACTTTGTGATTGCATTTCCTAAATGCAACTGATTAAACCAGGATTGGGCACTCAACTATCAGTATGATGAATCCCAGCACAAAAAGATAAAGCAAGTCAATTGGATTTCTCAGAAATACAAACAGGAAGTGTGTGTGTACTCAGTCGTGTTTGACTCTTTGCGACCCCATGGACTGAGTCGGCCAGGCTTCTATGTCCATGGAATTCTCCAGGCATGAATACTGGAGTAGGTTGCCATTTCCTACTCCAAGGGGATCTTCCTGACCAGGGATCAAACCTGCTTCTCTTCTGTCTCCTGCATTGGCAGGTGGATTCTTTACCACTGAGCTACCTGGGAAGCCCTGTAAAAACAAGAACTACTTTAGGGTCATTTCGCATTTACGAGTTCTCAAAGCAGAAGCTAAAAGGTCATAATGTGGTAGGCAAGTAGCCACAATTCAATTCCACATGCAAGAGAAAGTTATAAAGGGGCAGGAATTGTAAGCAAAAGCAGGAGAATGGACCAGCACAGCGAGAGGCCAGGCAGTAAGTACTGAGCAAGGTTACACGGTCTACCAGTGAGAGTGTCTGCTTCTGGGAACTGCCTTGCTTCCAGATGGCTTCCTACTTCCACAAATGACTCTCTCTCTCTTTTTTTTTTTTTTAAATGACTCTCTTAAGACAATCTGAAATCGTTTCTTTTCCCTCAGAACCAGAAGCACTTAAATCAAAATAGGAATAATAAATAACGATTTAAATATATAATCATATAATTTTATATATGTATATACACACACACACACATACATGTAAATACAAGGTAGCAAACTATTCCCAAAATGTATTTGCTTTAAGTGGAAGGAACTGAACAAAAATTTTTAGGAGCATTTTCTTGGAACTGTAGGGCTCAGAGCTAATGAAGGCTGATGACTATCATGGAAATCAGTTTCCTTAGACTGAACACCAGAGTAAATTTGACAGCTGGCACAGAAGTCTCTGAGAGGTATTGAGTATAATGAACATACCCAGATGTGCAGTGAGAGAACTGAATAAGAAGAACAGAGAAAGCCAAGAACAAAGTCAGCTGCCAGTCCAGGTCCTTACCCACCTACTTCTACCCCTCCTCTCCTTTCTCTTGCCTTTTCCAAAATTTACTATTTTGGTCCTGAGCATTGGCCATCCCTGCCCCTGCTGCCATCAGGGGGAAAAAAATGCCTCGAATTCATTTTATTAACATTTATGTGAGCGGGGTATACAGACACAGTAGCAATCTGCCCTCGCTGTGCTGCCAGGTTTCAGGTAATACTTACTTCTCAAGACTCATCCACATCTCCAAGGCATCTCTTATCATGCATTTCCAGGAAGCACCACGATTTACAAATATGGAGGATACACATATGCTTTATTTGAACAAATAGAAAAAAGAGAGCTCCTAGCACGTTACAAAGCAAGACAACGTCAGATGATCTAAACGATCCAACAAAACAGTAATACAGTCAGTCCTCTCTGCGTACAAGTTCCACATGCCGGATATGGAGGACCAACTGTTCTACACCATTTTAAATAAGAGATTTTAATGTTATGCATTTTGGTAACCATGGTGGTTCCTGGAACCAATCCTCTGAAGATACCAAGGGACAACTATACATTACTTACTTATCTGGAACACTAATCTAGAACCAATAGATAACATGAAAGAAAAAATTCACAAGAGGAAATACAACAGTAAACAAACATGGGAAAATGTTGATCTTTACTCCAATAAATATAATAATGCAGTAATGTTTTAGACTAATTAGCAAAGATAATTTTATGACAGTAACATTCTATGCTGCTGAAGATACGATGAATCAACTGTAACAAATTACTGATGGTAGTATAAAATAATACAACCTACTAGAAATCAACTCAGTAATCTATATCAAGAGCCACTATCCATTTTTATACCCTTTGTCCTCATGATTATATTTCTGAAGCTGTATTCTAACAATCTTAATTTATAAAAGAAAGCATTATTCGCAAAGATTTTATCCCAGTAGTATTTCTAATACAAGAATAAATATATGAGTAACTAACACAATATTCAACTGAAGATGGCTAATTTCTATAATGACATGGAAAATCTTTATGATTAGAAAGTGAAAAAAATGACACAAAGTTGTATGCAGAGAATACTTCACAAGGAAATCCCTGGCACCTCAGTGCCAAGGGCCTTAAGTGCAGCCAAAAAAAAAAAAAAAAAAAAACCACACAAACCCCAGAATACAAATATGTAAAAGACATGTATTAGAGAAAGACAATCATTGAATGAAAAAGACTGGAAGGAAACAATGAAAAAGCTCATGGTGTATTAGGATGTTATGTATGAGTCCTCTTTTCTTTAAAAATTTTTCAATATTCTGGTTATGTTACCTTTAAAATGAAAATAAATAATAAACAGCTCTAACAATATAATTGTTTTAACTCAGAAACAGGGCAAGGCAAAAGACCCCAGAGAATGTAACAATATTATGGTATGAGGCTTACTACTCATCATAGTGATATAATTGTCAAAAAGTTTACATTATACCATTTTCCTGATGTTTGAGAAGGTGTAAAATATAGCTTAAAAAGTTTTTTGTGAAAATTCTTAAAGGTTATGGTAATTAAAAGGCTAACTTTTAATTACAGAAAAGTGATGCACTTACAGCAATTGTTTCCCAGATCATGCCATTAAAATGAACAGACACAATGATATGAAAATAATACTGAAAATGAAAGTATCTTTTATAGTACTGGGGAAAAATTAACTCAACCTTTGGAAAGCAAAAGAACTGTACAAAAAATTATACTAGAAAACTGTAAGTGAAAACTGTTTATTAAGATTAAAAAATTGTTTTATGATCCCACAGACCTAGCTTCAAAGGCCATTTTGAAAATTAGAGAACAGATGTCTTACTTTTCCTGAGATAATGGGAATTATTTATAGATTCCATACTTGTGATTAGTTTTTTATCATGATTTTAATATCTTATACATATGTAGATAATTTTTAACAAATTAATGTTAAGATTTTAAATGCAAAGACACACAGACACAGTAAGCCTAAACTAAAATATAAAATAAGAATACCAAAATTCTTTAAAAAAATTTTCAAGCATCTCTCATCAACTTCCTAATTTTTTAAAACATCAATGCATAATTTTGGAAATATCATTTAAGAAAAATATCAATAAATAACTCAGTTAAACCGTATATTAAACTAGAAAGAAAAAAAATCCAACAAAAATGTAAATGCCAAAAGCAAATTAAAATGAATTTTAGCTTAGAAAAGAGGATCTATAATTCTTCTATGACAGTTCTTGAAACTTCTATACCAGTAACTTCTAAATTGATTTTCTCAACAATTATAACTACAAATATTTGGGTTTGACATATACAACTATATAAGATAGATAAGAAGAACCTACTATATGGCACAGGGAATTCTATTCAATACTCTGTAATGACCTATATGGGAACAGAATCTAAAAAAGAGTAGATATAATACGTCTATGTACAACTGACTCACTTTGCTATACAGCAAAACTAAGCCAACATTGTAAATCAACTATACTCCAACAGAAAAAATTCAAAATATTTTAAATAAAATTAAGAACTTTAGAAAAACAGTAAATGAAAATTGTTCACTTAAGATAAAAAAAGATTATGTTATACTCATCAACAGATTCTTAATATATTTTTCTCCTTAAGGAAGCTAATGTAGTAAGATGGGGTGGAAAAATGCTTACAAATTATAACTTGACACTAATGGTATAGTTCTGTGTCTAGTCTATGAGATAGATAACATCCATGATCAGACACTTAAAATTGAGTAAGACATAGGAATCTAATGAACTGCCTTAAGAGTACACACTATTTCTATTACATTAAACTGATCCTTAGAAAAATAAATTCATTTATTAGAAAACAAATTTTTCCTGAATTGTTTTCCTGGAGTAGGGTTGGGGACATAGAAAGCAAAATCTTTGTCTTAAGTCATATAATACTTCAATTTTAATAAAAAATTGACATAAATCACTAATCCGTATTATTTACAGTTAATGAAATAAATAGTCTTCATTCAACTCTTCATTATACATTCCTACAGGAGTAATTCACATGTTCTAGAAAGAAGAAACTCCTGAAATCAAATCAATAAGCAAACATGTATTCAGCACTTATATATGCTGGATTTTTTAGCTGGAAACTACAAATACAATAAAAGCCTGGGAAGAGAGATGAACTAGGAAATTCCTAAGATTTCTTTATGCTACTCAATTCAACAACTCAATACGTGGCTACACAGGTGATGAACTTGATGCCATAGCATTTGAGATGGACAGTTTTTATTTCCCAAATAAATAATAATTCCCAAATAATAATTTGATCTGAAATCACAGTTCTGTCTGAGTTGCTGAGCAATTTACACTCCACTACTCCACTAAAATCTCACTGGAGTGTGAAGGTGTAGATTCTGTCTAACAAATAAAAATGTCTGCTGTGTACCTGATCAATAAGTAACAACACCAACACAAAAGCCTCTAGCCCACTGGAATGTGAGGGTAAAACAAAGCTAGGCTTTTTATTAAGAGACTTTTCCTTTTCAATGACTCAATTTTTAATTTTTTTTACTGGCTGTTAAGCTTCCCCAACAAATTCCTTCATTAAATCTGAAACTACTATATCACTCTCTTGCTTCTGAGCTTACTATCTATGCTAAAACAAGACTCCAGAAAAACTTCCGAACTTTACAGTTTCTCCACTGTTTCATCCTTGACGTATGGCGGGGGTGGTGTCAGACCAAGGGAAGGATGAAATTTGGGGAAGCAAAAACGGAAACTTCAGCTCCCAGCCAGTGTAATTTCACCAGGCGTTAAGACAACCTGCTTGGGTCTTCAAGTCCTCTGTGCCATGACAAGCCAAAACAACATCAGTGAAAAAGGCGTGTGAGAGATCTGGGGCTTTTGTCTCAGTTCTTCTCTGCACAAGAAATGGCCGGGCAATCCTGTACAGGTCATTTATACTTGTTGGTTCACTTCCTTACTTACAAAGCAATTAAAGACCATGCTCCTTTTCAGCTTCTAGAAGTTAAAACATATAGTAAATAATGAATCTGGTCATATTCTACATACCAAAGCCAGCCTTACTTTATACTTGCTACTGAAATTCTCCAAGGCTTCAAAGAAACTTGTATTCAGCTCAATTGTAGTTCTGGGAGTGCTAAATTACTTGAGCGAGAATTTCATGTCATGTGATTCTTTCAGCAAATACCTGGGCTCCTGTGAACTGACTGCACCAGGCTTAGGTCAGTTCTTATCGAATTCATTCTTTAGTTGAAAACATTATGTACAAAAATTGTCATCATAACTTGGATTTCTACCCAATAGAAGTCTTTGCCCATTATATCCTCAAAACTGTGTAACAAAAAAACTGTATAAAACATTATTGAGCTAAAAATCCAATGCAGTATTCTAATTCCTGCTCTTTGGATCACCTGTAGTTTCAATGATTCATGGTTTAAAACTTTTTCCTAAATTAATTCTCCTAATATTTTCTAAAAAAGGTTTGATAAGCAATATTTTATGAGCCAAAACATATGTTAGGACTCTCCAGTTCACACCCATATATACTGCCAATTAAAACTTTACCACAAAGGAATTAACTTAAGTACTTTATTTTACCTTTCTAAACAATCAGCAATAGTAACTCAAAAATGTGTCTGGCAAAATCTGGGCTTCCCAGGTGACTCAGTGGTAAATAATTTGCCTGCGAATGCAGGAGACATGGGTTTGATCCCTGGGTCAGGAAGATCCCCTGGAGGAAGAAATGGCAACCTGCTCCAGTATTCTTGCCTGGAAAATTCCATTAACAGAGGAGCCTGGAGGGCTACAGTCCATGGGGCTGGAAAGAGTCGTACATGACAGAGAATGCACACACATGCTGGTAAAATTTACATATAAATTTTAAGTATCTTTACTTTTCTTTCCTTGTTTCCTTCTGTCCTGATGCTCATCAAGGTGACATGACACTCTGATCCACCATTGCCAAGAGTTATAACCTAGATCTAGAAATTTAAAATCACTTTTTTGACATACGAGTCTTTGCCTCTGATTTCTATATTTGACTTATTTGCCCATGTCAAATGAGGAATTCCAAACTTTTCCATGCACTACATGGGAGGCACTGTTGTATATAGCTTAAGAGTACAAACCCTGTTGTTCCTTAGCTTGACTCTGCATTCTTGTTCTGCCACTTATTAGTCATGGAAAGAATAATTAACCTATGATCTACAAAATGAGATAATTAATAGTACTTCTACCTCATGGGGCTATTATGAGGAAAAATGGCTGAGTTCCATTAAAAAAAAAACTCTGTCTAAAAAGATGACAATGAAAAGTAATATAAAACCCTAGACTGGATCCTGTACTGCAGGAAAAAAATGTTATAAAGGATGTTACCAGAACAAGTGACAAAGTTGTTATACAGACTGTAAAACACTAAATTTCCTGAAGTTGATGACTATATGTGGTTTCAGAAGAGAACATCCTGTGGCTCTTAAGATGTACATATTAAGGTTTTAAAGGGTAGAGGAGCAAGATGTATACAATCTACTCAAAAAAATAATTTCATGTGGCAATGGCGGGAAGAAAGTGGCAAAATGTTACAAATGGGTGGATGCAGGTAAAGGGTATATGAGAGTTTTCCCAATTACTCCCGTAACTTTTCTCTAAGTTTAAAATTATCTAAAAATATCTTAAAAAACAAGTTTTTACTCCATTTACTCACTCTTTCCAATTAATGCTCAATTATTCCCTTCCATTCACAGAAACATCTTGAAAGCTGGGTACAATCACCCTGTTTCCCCCTCGCCCCCCAACTATATTCCATGAGACTGAGATTTCCTTGTTGTCAAACCGAATGGTTTCTTCTTGGCCTCATCTTAATTTCTCCACAGTGCTGAAAACAGGCAACAATGCTTTCACCTCTTAGCCTGTGGCAATACACCTCCTTTGGTTTTCATTTTACCTTGCTGACCCCCCACCCCTAAATATCCCAGGCATCTTTCTCCTATCTACATAACCTATCCAGTCTGTGCCAATGAATAGCCCTTTGAATTGCAGACTCAAGTATCCAACATCTTGTAAGACATATTTACTTGTTTATTAAATGAATATCTCAAACTTTGCTGGCTAAAGCAGAACTTGATTTTCTTCTTCATCTTACTCAAATTTGTTCCTCCTCCAGTTGCCTATCATTAGTAAATGCTATTAGTGTTCAAAGTTGTTCACGCCAAAATACCAAGGTGTAATCCTTGATTTCCCTTATATTCTACACTTAAACCATCAGTCAGTTCTGTCAAAATATACCCTTAAAATATACTCTGAATCTGACCACTTTTCACCTTTACTATCTACCATAGTCCAGATACTATTTTCTACAAAAGTAGTATAGTATAATTGGTTACCCGGCCTTCCCTCTTGTTCACTTCCAGTCCCATTTTTTGAGATGAAGCAGCAAAAATAATCAAGTTAAAGTTGCAATTATATCTTCTCTCCATCAAAACTGTCCAGTGGTTTCTCTTCACAATTAAAAATAAAACCTCCTATTCTTAGCATGGGCTTCCCTGGTGGCTCAGCTGGTAAAGAATTCGCCTGCAATGTGGGAGACCCGGGTTCAAGCCCTGGGTTGGAAAGATCCCCTGGAGAAGGGAAAGGCTACGCACTCCAGTATTCTGGCCTGGAGAATACCATGGACTGTACAGTCCATGGGGTCACAAAGAGTTGTACATGACTGAGCAACTTTCACTTTATTCTTACCATAGCCTACGAAATTGTTCCTAATGTGGGATTCTGTCTCTCTCTGAACTAATCTCCTAGCAGACTCTGTCCCCCTTTTCCACTATGCTCCACACCAGTTTTCTTATAGTTCCCTGATGTTATGCTTTTTCCTACTTAAGAGTCTTACTTTTGCTTGCTCTATCTTCAAATATTGATACTGCTCACTTCTCAGACTGCCTTTCTCAAATGTCATATTTGGCCAGCAATGTTTTCTTCCCTCCCTCTCTACCCGCTTACTATTTCTTCTCACTGCTTTAGTCAGTACCTGTTTTTTCCCCCTTTCTCTTCATTAGAAGAATCTTTAAATGAAAAACTGGTATCTGCTGCTTCTCACTGTATTAAAGTAAACAATACTTGATGAAATTCAAGTTCCCTTCAAGTACCTCTCCTAATCCTGGTCTCTTCCCCAAAGGTACTCTAACATTCATTTGATGCTGTATCCTTATAGAGCTGTTTTGGGGGCATTTAAATACATATCTTTATGTCAAAATAAAATGAATTTTATTTCGGTTCTATAAAAACTCTTCTAAGATACACCTTAGCTTTCCTACTCATTATATTTAGCTCTGGCTTGGTGGTGGTTTAGTCACTAAGTCATGTCTGACTCTTGCGACCTCATGGACTGTAGCCTGCCAGGCTCCTCTGTCCATGGGAATTCTCCAGGCAAGAATACTGGAGTGGGTTGCCATTTCATTTTAATTTTATACCATTACAAGCAATTCATTCTTTTAACAAATATTTACTGACTGTCTATATTCTAGGCACTGTTCTTATTGCAAATAGAGCAATAAAGAAAACAAAGATCTTTGCCCTCTTGGAGCTTACATTCATGTAAGAAGAGAAAGACAACAAACAGAATATTTAGTGCCAACCTTTCTGCAAAGGCCTAGAAAGTAAATTTTTCTGCACTTTGCAGGCCACATTCAGGCCATATACTAAGAATATGTCTGTTATATAGTCTTTCTGTTTTACAATCCTTAAAAAATGTAAAAGCCATTCTTAGCTCATAGGCTGTACAAAAACAGGCCACAGGGCAATGGAGATCTAGCCTGCTGACCCCTAACTGTGTGTTAGAAGGTGGTATGTGGTATGCACAAAGTAAAAAGAATCCAGGGTAAGGAGGACAAGGGGTTAGGATGCAGTATTAAACAGTGTTTAGAGAATGTGAGAGCTGAGTGAAGGCCAGTGAGTAAGGAGGGAAAGTGGTACTGGGAAATGAGGTCAGGGAGGTAAGGAGAAAGGGAAATGCGTTGGGTAGATTATGTAGAGCCTTGTAAGTTATTGCAAGGACTAGATTTTCTGAGTCAAAGGGTGAACTACAGGGCTTTGAATGGAGAAGTGACAGAGACTATATTAAATCGTAAAAGGTTTGCTCTGGCTACTATACTGAAGGAAGACTGCTGGCAGGAGGGTAGGGTAGAACAGGGAGACCAGGCAGAATCCTATTTAAGTAATCCAAAAAGATATGATGGTTGTGGTTTGGACCATGATAAGGGTAGTGAAGAGGGTGAAGCATGGTAAAATTCTGGATATATTTTGATGATAAGGGGGAAAAAAAGGTTGTCTTAATGGAACGGATGTGTCAAAGAAAGAGCAAAGACAAGAACAACTCCAGTATTTTAGTGTGAAAGTACTGGGAGGATGGAGTTGCCATTGACAAACCAAAATGGTGAAGTCTGTGGGTAGAGCCAGTACTGGGAGGACGTTTAGGAGGTAAGTTACGACAAGCTGAGCCTGAGGCCTATTATCAGACATTTAGGTAGAAATGTCGAACAGGGGTTGAATATGTAAGGAATTAGAGAAAGAGGATAAAGATCTAAATCTGGGCACTGCTAACATTTAGAAGGCAACTGCCCTAGTGGCTCAGCTGGTAAAGAATCTGTCCGCAACGCAGCAGATCTAGATTCGATCCCTGGGTGGAGAAGATCCCCTGCAGAAGCAAAGAGCAACCCACTCCAGTATTCCTGCCTGGAAAATTCCATGGATAGAGGAGCCTGGTGGGCTACAGTCCATGGGGTTGCAAACAGTCAGACGCGACTGAGCGACTGAGCACATAGGGCATTTAGACGGTATTTAAAGCCATGAGACTGAATGAGATTACCAATGCAGTGAGTATGTGTGAAACACAAAAAACAAGGCCTGAGCTCTGGGGCTCTCCAACACTAAGAAGTCTGCGTAAAGAAAGGCAAAGGAGAATTACAAGGAGCCAGCACTGAGGTAGGAGATAACCAGGGGTGTGAGTTATTCTGCAAAGCAAAGAAGACAGTGTTTCAAGATTAAGAGAAATAGCTCTGTCAAATGTTGCTGACAGGTCAAGAAAGATGAACAGACTCAATAACATATGGCATCTGGCCACATGGAAGTTACTGGAGAAACTAAGGAACTGTCTCAGCTCAGAATGGTACAAAGGCCTGACTGGAATGAGTTTGACACAGTATGGGAGGAGAAAATGGCAACAGCAAATATAGACAACTCTTTCAGGGAATAATGCCGCAAAAGGAAATAAAAAATATGGGGAAACAGGTGGTGAAAAGTGGATCATTTTTCTTTTTAAACATAGTAGAAGTAATAGCTTGTCTCTTTGCTGATAGAAATAATCCAGCAAAGGAAAAAATTAATGTGAAAGGACAGAAGCTGAAGCAATTCCTTGAGCAGATGATAGAGGAGAAAGGATGGGATCTAATACAAAAGCAGACAAAAGAACATAGAACAGCTCATCTAAGATAACAAGCAGGAAGACAGCATGTATTGACACAGATGATTGTAGTTCACGGGGTGGGGGAAGTGTGTGGAAGTTTGCTGACTGCTTCAGTTTTCTTAATAAAATAGGAAGCAAGGTAATGAATTGAAAATGAGGATGGGAAAAGACATGTTGGAGGATTGAAGAAAAGAAGATACGAAACAGTTATCAAGAAAAGTGGGAAAGTGAACAGACTAGGAAAATACAGCACGATCAATAGGCAGCATAACAACTCACACACAATGTGGTCATATGTGGTTGTGTTCTTCTAGCCATACTAAGATACCTAGGGGCAGGTGCAAAGAAAGCAGAGAGTTGGTTTTAACCAGTGTGTGGTTCTACTAAACAAGTGAAGAGCAAGGGAGTCATCCAAAGGAGTGATAAACCGTGGAATTTAAACCAAGTAAGAAAGGAAGTAAAAACATCAAGAGGGTGAGTGGCAGGGACACAGTAATAGGATCAACAAACTGGCAATTCCATTGGGGTAAAGAGAAAGTCGGGGCAGAGACACTAACTAGAAGGAGCGAACTACTAGATAGGAAGTATGGTCAAAGAGTAGAAAACATGAAATAGTAACCACACAGGGACTGCATTTACTGACAATGCAAGAGGGAACCACTTTGGGAATGAGTGACTGAGATAAGATAGAGTAGATAGGAAGAACACTGGAGGAAAAATCAGGTGTACTTATTCTAACTTCAATATAAAGACTGAGTGGTATTGAAGAGAGGGCAAGGGCCTGGAGCGAAAATGAGAGAGAAATGAGGAGGAATGACCTTAATGTTAGCAGTTGACAGCAATCATAAACGGAAGTAGTCACATAATCCGAGGACATAACCCAAAACTAAGGATTTTCAGGCAGAACGGAGGGAGAACACTAGCTTTGTCGAGCTTTGGATTTTGCAGAAGGCGGCAGAGCAGAAGGATATGAAGAGCTGGGATGGGGGTTCAAACAAAAGAAGCCAAATATAGACCTTTTAATGATTGAGAGTGGAGGAGACAAAAGGTGACCTGGAAGTCTGGAGGTTCTATGGCTACTGACAAAGACTTCCTTGAATATACATGATTCCTGATACACCCATATGTTTCTCTAAGAAATAGAAACTGCTCAGGTCGAAAATGTTTTTACTTGAAAATTAAAATGGCTGTACTGATTTATTCAATGTTTGACTTTCCCTACAACCTATCAATACATTCTAGCAAAATACATTCTATATTCTTTTCACTTTTGCCAATCTGATGGGTAAAAAAAATTTTCACTGTTTTACTTTGCATTTCCCTATCGGTGGGGTAGAGCATTAATTTCATGATTGCTGTACTTCCTTGTCAATGAATTTGCCCATTAAAAAAATTTGAATAAAAAAAAAAATTGAATCCTCTTTATTAGTTTAGAGCACCTAAAAATAACCTATTTTTCTGTTCTTAATGAATCACACAAATCAACACTGCAAATTTCTTGTTTCAAATCTTTCAATGGCTCATGCTAGGGCAATACAAGGTTCAGTAGGTATCTTCTCCTGAAATCCTTCTACTATATACTAGAGATTCTACTTCAGTTCAGTACCTCAGTCGTGTCTGACTCTTTGTGACCCCATGGACTGTAGCACGCCAGGCTTCCCTGTCCATCACCAACTCCTGGAGCTTGCTCAAATTCATGTCCATTAAGTCAGTGATGCCATCCAATCATTTCATCTTCTGTTGTCCCCTTCTCCTCCTTAAAGCCTACCAATCAAATCTAGTCACACTCCTTGGTTTCCATATTGTCTATGGTTGCTTTTGCACTACAGTGGCTAAGTTTGGTTTGTCTACAAAGCAGAAAATATTTACAGGGTCTCATCAGATTCATATCATAAAAGCTTTACCTACACTTCATTGTACTTTTTTGTTTACATATCTCTCTCTACAGTAAGATCTAAATCTCTTGAGAAAAAGGGACAATCTCAGCACTAAAAATGCTCATTAAATGCATAAAGGGCACATGAAGTCCTCCATAATTTGGCATGTTTCCATCATTTTCCTACGTGCCAGCTAAAATAAACTATATTTTTACTTCATTAAGTATTTTTCAAAAACATTATTTCTAATGGCAGTATAATGATCAATGTTTTTATTCATTTACTTACACTTTCGATGGATACCATCTATTCCTAATTATTTATTTGCATCTATTTTGTACACTCACAATCTGGTGAAGTATTTCTCTCCCCTAATTCCCTGCCTAGTAAAGACAAAAGCAATGCAATCTTGACCTTTCTGGGATCAATCTTTTCATCTGTAGTGGTTACTTTGGTATCTGAGGTTTCAGGGACTTCACCAACAATTATTTCACTAATGGCTTCAGAGTGCTTCAAAGTCAACTACAAAATACAACTCCAAAAAATTTTTTTTGCTTTAGTTTTCGGTATAAAATTATTCCCACACACCTTGTTGATATTCTTATTCTACCTTAACTGGAACATATATACATATTTTTTCCTTTTCTATTAAGACTTCAGTTGACACTTTGCCAGGGATTTCACTAAACATGTTTTTCAATTTATTTATTTAATGGGCCTTTGTCATTTCTCTTGACCCCCAAATTTGATGGATTTATTTTCTTCTCCTCTAAGAGGTCTGTACTAAGAGCATTTCACCCACAAATGCTTGCTGCAATCATTTCAGAAACCAGCTTTATACACTCCTTACCAATTACACCTCATCCTGGTAAGTTTTTTTTTTTTCTTTTTAAAATACACGTGGATAGTTAAACCTTATCTGTTTTAAAACTTTGCAAGTCATTCATTCATTACTTCCAGCTCAGTTTACTATCTTCAAAATGTGGCCTATGGGGCTTCCCTGGTGGCTCAGCAGTGAAGAATCCACCTGCCAATGCAGGAAACACGGGTTCTATCCCTGGTCCAGGAAGATCCCACATGCTGGAGCAACTAAGCCCTGAGCTCCACAACTACTGAGTCTGTGCTCTAGAGCCCTGGAACCACAACCACTGAAGCCTGCATGCCCTGGAGGCTGTGTTCTGCAACAAAGGAAGCCCGCACACCACCGAGTACAGAGCAGCCTCCGCTCCCGGCAACTAGAGAAAAGCCCGAGAAGCACTGAAGACTGAGAGCAGCCAAAAATAAATAAATAAATAAGTAAAAAATTTTAAAATGTGGTCTATGATCTGTAGTTAATAGATTAGAGGGAACTATAAAACTCCTTTTTTGATTCTGTATTCATTCAATGTATACATATATTCACTGTAAGATTCTGAATATGTGTGTCACATAAAACTCCACAAATAAAAGAACATGAGCTTCATAATCATGCAGGTCTAGATTCAGATGCATCTATGAACACTCTTGAATCTCTGGGCAAACTACTTACCTACTGATACTTCAGTTCTCCCTTAAGTAAAACGGAAGTAACTATCACGTGTAAAGCAACAGGGGCTAGGATAATGAGCATAATGTATGTAAAAGTAGTAATGTATGCCAAATGCCTACAAATGATGACTGTCATATTACATCATCATATAATAGAAAAAAATGTTAATTCACTCTCTCTTCCCTTCCAACTCCAGGAAAAGGGCAATAAATGCTGTGCTCCTCAATTTAATTCCATTATTACATTCCCTTAAGTAAAAACAGTTTGGCAATATGAACTGAGTTTTTGGATGTTCATATACACTGACCCAATATTTTCACTTTGGAAAATCTATTGCAACGAAATAATCTAAAACACAGGAATTGTTTTATGTATAAGGATGTTCATTGTAGTGTTTATTATAACTGCAAAAATATAATAAAAGAAACCTGCTAACTGTCCAACAGCAAAATGTTTAATTATGAGAAATTCATAAAAATATCATGTGGTCATTTAAAAAGATGCTGACAAAATAATTTCATAGCATGTCAGAATGCTTATGGTGCTAGGTTGAAAAAAGCAAACTAAATTAAAGTCTCAACTGTATAAAAATCAAATAAACTGAGAAAAAATATTGGAAGGAAATGTATCAAAGGGCTTAATCACCTCATGGTCCTGATTGTGATTATTATTTTATGGTTGCTTTCTATAGTTTTCTAAAATACCAATGACCATGTCAAAGATGATGATAATAACAGTTATTATTTATGAAGTGACATGCCAGGCCCAGTTCTAAGAACTTATAGTATTACACTGAAAAGACTTGCTTTGTTTTATAATTTTTACCATTAAAAAGACATGTGTTGATTCAAATCTTGTAGTCTTTCAGATATCAAGTTTCCTTCAGCTTTCCTTCAATTCTGAGTTCAAATATTTGCTCAGCTATCAGGTGCCATTTTGGAATAAGATGTAGCCACCATTTCTGTATTGGTTCTATCTACTGCAGAAAATTCTAAGACAAATCTACACCCTAATTTCCTGTTCTAGTATGTCATTTAACCATTAAGACTCCGGAACTGTTAACATTATTAGACAGTATTTCAAATAATTCTAGTAAGGAGGTCGTGAAATAAGCAAATGTGGCTTCTGAAAACTCCTTCCCACCCTAACACCCATCTGTGTGTGCATTCTAAGTCACTTCGGTCATGTCCTGACTCTTTGGGACCCTATGGATTTAGCCTGTCCATGGCATGTTCCAGGAAAGAATAGTGGAGTAGGTTGCCATGCCCTCCTCCAGGGGATCTTCCTGATCCAGGGACTGAACCTGAGTCTCCTGAGGTTGCTGCATTGCAGGCAGATTCTTTACCACTGAGCCACCAAGGAAGGCCAACACCCATCTACAGAACTATAAATCTACAGTTACCACTTCTGCAAACCTCTGTCTTCCATTGTAAATTCCTCACCCTATACAATCCAGGAGACCTCTCTTACCTGCCAGCACTCACCAGAGAGCTATCATAGCACTGGCTGAATGGAACCAACTAAGAAAGATTTTCAACATCTGGGGAACTTAGCTGTCTCTGATCCTACCTTTCTGAAGGTGGAATTATTCTACACTGTTTCTAAAAACTTCTCACTTTGATTTTCTCAGCTTTTTCACCCTTTTGTTTTTTAGGAACAAGATCTCTTTGAATACCAATATGTATTCAAATACAAATTTTAGGGAAAAATTCATAATTTATATCCTGGGCAAAACAAATAACTCCCACTTATTGCTGTGTTCTTCTCTGCAGTTTACATTTGATAAATTTATTTCATTATATATGTCACATATATGTTATATATATATAATTTGGCTTCCTTTATTACCAAATTCCTTTTCTTAAAAACAGTGTCTGCAGTAATCCAACATGGTTAACTGCAAGCAATTCTTCTAAACATAATACATTTATATTTCAATGCAGTTCATTTATAGGATTTGGAAAAACAGAGTTCATGAGATGGCTTTAACATTATATAAAAAAATTAGTCATAAAAACAATGGATACAAAAAGTTTTGATAACAGAAAGATTTACAACTGGAATCATATATTCACCAAAATCTTATCCTGCTCATAATATATAATGATAATAAGCTATACAACTTTAAAGTATCTTAAGATACTTCTGTGGGGGGAATTCCGTAATTCCCTGAATATCTAGGGTGAAAATGACAACATCAACATCTTTTACCTCTTTTAGGTAAAAGAAAATGGATCACTAGTAGTTCATCAAGCTCTCATTAAATTAGGTGAACTGCCAAACTGTTATGCATTTATGCATTGCATACACTGCAGAATAAAAAAGAAATCTGCACCTTCAAGCTAGTATTTCTCTTTAGCAGTTGCAAGTTTTCAACTTGGTAGAGTCATTCTCTAAGAAGAATAGGTGCAGGAGAGGGTAAAAATGGAAAACAGAATTGATTTCTAAAAAAGGAATCCTCCCCTGATTAAGTATGACTTATTTACCGTTCTAATATGAAAGCTTAGACAAAACAGAGAAACTTAAAATCAAATGTAACTTTTGTTATCCTAAAAACGAGCATGTCAGGACAGCCATTTTACAGTCTTGCATTTTCAAATACCTACTACACGATACAACTTGTATTAAAAAAAAAACTTTCCTTTAGGTAAAAAAACAAACAAACCACCATTTATACACTCATCACTGAAGTTAAAAGCTTCAAGGCAGGATTGCTACTGAGCTTCTTAACACAACTGTCAAAATCAATTTGTGGACAGTCTCCAACTTTAATTTTCTATATTTTTATCTGTGGAAGAACGGAACTGATTAGTGATGGTTAAGGTAACGCGCTTAAAACTATGCAGTCCTTGTACAATCCAGTTGATTCTTAAAATCTGAAAACAAGTTAACAAGCGATTGCTTTCAAAACGAAGAAAACCACTCCCCAAACAGGTTGCTTGTGGCGTGGGTCCGCTTCTCAGCAGCAGTTCCCTGGGGCGTGTTCGCGTGGGAGAAGTACAGAAGGGCAGAAGTGCAAAAACATAGACCCACGCAAAACCCGTAGTCATAAACATTAAAATTATGTAAACATGTCGTGAAACCTCAAGTCCCCAAGGGGAAAAAAGCCGCCTGAAGACAGCGATCAGCCGTCGGAGTGTGGAGGCGGTGGTGCGTGAGGGCCCGGGACGCCGGAGCAGAGGGAGCCGGGCGGGGACAAAGAGCGGGCATCCGGGGCAGCGCCCGACGGTGCCCAGAACCCGCGGGGAACAGCTGTCCCGGGGCAGCGGCTGCGGTCCCCAGGGCCCTCAAACGCCGCGGTTCAAATAGCTCCCTGAGGCGCAGACCTTCTTCCTGCCACCCCTCAGAGCCTACGGGCCCTAATCTCGGACACCTGAAGAGCCGCCTCCCGCCCCCTGTCCGGATCCCCAAGGACGCCTGGGCCAGCAGCTGTTGGGCTTAGAACCGCGCCGCCGCCGCCGCCGGGCTCCAAACGGCCAGGGTGGTACCGATGAGGCGGCGGCGCCTCTCCCCGCGGCCGTCAGGCAGCTTGCGAACAGCTTGCCTCGGTTCCCGCCCTCCAGTCAGGGGCCGCGCACCCTCACGCCACCTACCCGGTCCCACACCATCCCAGAGGCCTCCGGCGCTCGGGCCCTCTGCCGAAGCGGCGCTGCCTCCCGTCCGGGGCCTGAAATGGCTGCGGAACAAAGAGAATCTGGGCTCCGGCGAGCGCCGGTCCGATTGGACGGGGGGCGGGGCCCGCCGCGGGAACGTTCGGCGGCGGTCGCCTTGGCAACGGCGCCGGGGCTGGGAAAACCGCGGCCGGGGGACTGAGGGGCCTAAGGCCCTGCGCCTGGCGGCGCGTGGCAGCGGTTTCTAAGCCCGCGCTGCAGCCTCGGGCCTCGGGCCTCGAGCCTCGGCCCGCTGCCGGGCTCCAGCTCGCGCCTCCAGCGGCCGGCTCGCGGGCCTGAGCCTCTGGCTCAGGAGGAGCCGCTGCTGACGCTGCTCTGCCCTGTGAGGCCTCGGCCAAAATGGCCCTGCAAGTGTGGCTGCCTCCGAGCACGACGGCCCTTCCCGGGGACCAACTCCAAAGTGACAGCCCAGCCCCGGGAGCCTATTTAATACCGAACGTGCCGCATATTCCACATAATACAGTTCCAGCGCCTCTGGTAAAAAGCAGGAATGGCTTCAATGGACAGATAGGGTGGACGCTTGTCCGCGAATATTACAGGATAGCTTTTGAGGTATGCTGTGTCTAACACATCGACTGCTATGTAGGTGAAATTAAATGCTTTCTAAAATTAGGTTTTACGTCTTCAGGCGTGTGTTCATATAAAAGTGTCGTTTCTTGCTGTTGGAAATAACAGGTTCTCCTCTCCGTAACAGGCCATCATGAGAAATTAAAATGTCTTCTATTTTCTGAACAGAAAAATATTTATACTTTATATAAATAAGTATATAAAGGTAGACGTTTTATATACTCATTTATAATAATGATAGTGAATAGATAAATAGTTCCCTGCCCCACATTATTCTTACATATAAATTTACTATATATGAATATTTTAAATTTGCATAGCTAGATCATTATTTCCTAAGGTGAGGATGCCGCTGATAATATTCTTCCTCACGTGGTCAATGTGTGTAAAAATACCAGCAGTTTTGACTATCCTACTTGCAAATGCTGTATACATTATGTTTTGAAAATGTGTGGTGGTTGTTGCCTTCCAGGTATATTCTAGATAAAATTGTAGTACCAATACTGGAAAGTGTTTTTTGATACTGAGACATCTTATTTGTTAATAAACTTGTTAATTTTCATTTGCAACAACAATCATTTTATGAAAGAATGTTTATTTAACTTAGACTTTGAGTAGAAAAGGAGCTTTTCTATCATTAGAAAATTGAACATAGAAGAAAAAATATTTTAAATAACTAAAATATTTATAATTATGATTAACATTTTCTAACGGTAATTCTGGGAGGCTGCCTCATCAGCCTACAAATTCAATAGCAGTTGCATGCAGTAGTGTGAAGCAAAAAGAGGCCCCTGAAATAGGAATAGATTACCAAGAAAAAAAATCTTAATGTCAAACTTCCTAACTGATAGTTCAGTATATCTGCAGGGATATTTATCCAAAATATGTATATTTATCCAAATAACAAATGGTATATTTCTGCGTTTGAGAAGTCCTGTCATGGAATAGGGAGCCTTGTTCTCTACAAATCAGGGTGTATGTGGTACTTGTATGCTACTTTGCTAAAGAAAAATAACAGAAATACTTTTAAAATGTGTAGGATTAGCAACTAATGACAGGTGTAAAGATATATTGATTAAGCAATTACTAAGGAATTTGCCTAACTAATAGTTTGGAAATAGTTGAATTAGAAGTAAAGTATTATTTAATGTATGTGAGAAGATTTATTGAGCAAGATATTTCGAAAGGAAAAAATACTGATTATCAATGTTTTGAAATTGAGACTAGGCAAATTAAATATCCATTCTTTTATAAAATGTAAATGAAAATGAATTAAAATTTTAATATAAAATAGTTCTCTATTGGATACAGAGATATTTAGACATGTAGGCTTTTAATATTTGTCCTTTAAGTTAAATTAAAAATACATGTTTTAAACAGTAAATCTTATCATTAACCAGGATTTATTAACACAATTTATTTTATTTTAAATTTCCTGTTATTTTTCCCTCTTGGCACAATTAACCAAATGAAGTAGCATCTAATCCAGGGGTGTTTTCTCTTTACACCCAAATACAGTACAACATTGCTCATGTGATAAACTTTTAAGAATTGTTGGTATTTTAAATGACATATACTGAAATTAAAAATAGTAAATAAACTTTGAGTTTAACTTCAGAACCATTACAGATATCATATTTTAAATTTCTGTATTAAAATTTATTTTTTAGGTAAAAACATGACCATGATAAAATCAAGGCATGATAGAAGTTACAAAATAGCATTAAGGGAGAAAACATACCTATAAGCTTTCACCTTGGAAAGAAAAGATGCTTACTCTGTAGGTTGTAGCACTGTTAAAACAAGCATGAATCTCAGAAGCAGAGGCTCTGTATGCACTTACAGACACTTTCAGTGTGGTCCTTCTGAGCGTCACTTTGTCTTAAACAGGATTAAATAAGATAAAGTATATTAGGAGCTCATTAGCAGAGTGCCTGACAGATAGTTGGAGGGCAATAAAAGATAGTATTATTAGGTATTAATGCATATAAAAGAGCAGATGTTTGAGAAGGAGGAATGGTTATTGAAAAGATAATAGGTCTGGAAATCCAGAAATTGTTAAATACTTTTAATAGTCAATTATTAGTGAGTATATAGAAACTCAGTAAGATAACTGAAACTATCTATTAGATACAGGGAAGCTTCTAAAATAGAAAACTTCCAAGAAATGCTTCCATTTTACACTTCTGGAAAGTTGTGGATTCTCACTAGATCCTTTAACACTAGGTAGTTTAAGGAATTGCCTTCCATAGCAATATGTTCAGATTGGCAATAAGGTAAAAACATTTAAAAAACAATTATATAGAGGAATTTAATTCAAATGTTGGAAAAAGACAGTAGTATTCAATATTCAAATATTTGTAAATAATCTATAAGCATTTCTCACTTAAAGCAAACCCAATTTATAGTTTGAATGTACAGAAGAGATATACAAGGGAATTATTATTAACTAGGAAAAGATTAACTTCAAAGTTCCTTTAACTATTAATATCTCCTAGTGATTAAAATATGATTCTATTTATAAAAATGTCTACTTAGACTTCTGCTTCTGGGAAGATGGAATAGACCTACTTTTTGCTCTTCTCACAAAGTACAGCTGAAATCCTTGAACATTACACACAAAACAAGCATACATTTTACACATAAAGCATTACACATATGTTACACATAAAACATCCATGAAAGAGAGAAAACAGACCAGCTAAGGTCCTGGAAACCCAAGGAATACAAAAATTAGTTACCTGAGTTTTCTTTTTGCCTCATAGATCCCAGACTTGAAATTGAAGAAGCTGGCTACTTGGAAGCATCTATGGTGCAGACCAAGAAAGACCCAAGAAAATATTCCTCTCTTTAGCTGAAGGACCAGTAAAGGGGCGGTATAGCAGACAGAAAACATTTAGATAATAAATGCTCTACTCCAGACAAAAACTATGAAAAAAATATGACTCCTCCTGTCCCCTAATTCATGCTAGCAAAGGTCTGGTGGAGAGCCTAGACTTTCACCTCAACTTCCCCTTGCCTCTTCTGGTGACAGAGAAGGTTAAGTAGGGAGTTAGGACATTCATCCCACTAACCAGTAATGGGAAGCCTCCTACCGTGGGTGTCAGTGGAGGCCAAATAGGGAACTTGGACTTCTTCCCCAACCTGGCAGTAATGAGGTGGTGCCTACTCCCCACCCCCACTTCCACTTGGAATGCTGTGTCAGAAAAAGCCAGCTAAAATAAAAGATTTAAATAAGATCTAAAATCTCATAGTACAATACCCTCAATATCTAGATTTCACCTGAAAATCAATGATCATTTAACGAAGTAGGAAGATTTCAAACTGTATATAAAAAAGACAATAAATGATAAAACCAAGATGAGAGGGTTGTTAGAATATCTGACAAAGATTTTAAAGCAGACAGAGAAATCTGAGAAATGCTTCTCTGAACAGCTATAAAAACACTTGAGACAGAAAAAGAAAATCTTCAGCAAAGTAATAGGAGGTATTAAAAAGAACCAATGGAAACTTTAGAACTAAGAATTTAATAATTAACTAAGATCATGGCATCTGGTCCCATCATTTCATGGCAATAGAAGGGGAAAGGGTGGAAGCAGTGACAGATTTCTTCTTGTGCTCTAAAATCACTGCGGATGGTGACTGCAGTCATGAAATTAGAAGATGATTGCTTCTTGGAAGGAAAGCTATGACAAATCTAGACAGTGTATTAAAGTGCAGAGACATCATTTTGCCAACAAAGGTCTGTATAGTCAAGGCTATAGTCTTTCCAGTAGTCGTGTATGGATGTGAGAGCTGGACCATAAAGAAGGCAGAGTGCTGAAGAGTTAATGCTTTTGAACTGTGGTGTTGAGAGTCCCTGGACTTCAAGGAGATCAAACCAGTCGATGCTAAAGGAAATCAACCCTGAATACTCATTGGAAGGACTGGTGCTGAAGCTGAAGCTCCAATACTTTGGCCACCCGATGCGAACAGCCGACTCATTGGAAAAGACCCCAATGCTGGGAAAGATTGAATGAAGGCAGAAGGAGAAGAGGGTATCAGAGAGTGAGATGATTGGATGGCATCACCAATTTAATGGACATGAACTTGGGGAAACTCTGGGAGGTGGTGAAGAACAGGGAGGCCTGGCATACTGCAGTCTGTGGGGTCACAAAGAGTCATATGTGACTTGGTGACTGAACAACAACAGAAAACTAAGTGGATGGGTTTAACAACACAGTGGAGGAGTACAAGGAAAGAATCAGTGAACCTGTAGGTAGATAAATAGAAATTATCCAATCTAACAATAGAAAGAAAATAGATTTTGTTTTTTAAAAAAATGAGCAGAGTTTCATGGAGTTAAGTGACTAACTAAAGATCTAACATTCATGTCATCAGGGTCCTGGAAAGAGAAAAGAAAGAAGGTGGGCCTAAAAATACTCAAAGAAATAATGGCTGAAAACTTGGGAAATTTGACAAAAGACATAAATCTATAGCGTATAATCAGTGAAGGTCCCCAAACAGCTAAATGAGGTGTTTTCAACAAATAGTGCTGGGACAACTGAGTATTCATATGCAAAAGGGTAAAATTGGACCCCTACCTTGTACCATTTACAAAATTTAACTCAAAATGGATCATAGAACTAAATTTAAGAGCTAAAACTATAAAATTCTTGGAAGAAAACATGGAAGTAGATATTTGTACCTGTGTTAGGAAAAGACTTCTTAGATATGACACCAAAAGCATAAGCAACAAAAGAAAATACTAGATAAATTGGACTTAAATAAAATTTAAAACTTTTGTGCTTCAAAGGATACCATAAAGAAAGTGAAAAGTCTACCCACAGAAAGGGAAAAAGATATTTGCAAGTCACATATCTGATAGACTTCTTCTAGAATAAACAACTCATATTTCAATAATATAAAGACAAATAATCTAGTTTAAAATAGGCAAAAGATCTGTATAGGCATCTCTCCAAATAAGACACATAGATTGCCAATAAGCATTTGAAAAGATGCTCAATCTCATTAGTTATTGTTCAGTTGCCCACTCATGGGCAACTGGGCAAACTAGACTTTGTGACCCCATGGGCTATAGCATGCCAGACCTCCCTGTCCCTCACCGTCTCCCAGTTTGTCCAAGTTCAGGTCCATTGCTTTGGTGATACCATCCAGCCATCTCATCTTCTGACAGCTAACTCATTGGAAAAGACCCTGATGCTGGGAAAGATTGAAGACTGAAGAAGAGGGCACCAGAGGCCTCTGACACCCTCTTCTGCCTTCAATTTTTCCCAGCTTCGGGGCTTTTCCAATGAGTCATCTGTTTGCATCAGATGACTGAAATACTGGAGCTTCAGCTTCAGCAGTATTCAGGGTTGATTTCCCTTAAGACTGACTGGTTTGATCTCCTTGCTGTCTAAGGAGTCTTCTCCAGCACCACAGTTTAAAGGCATCAATTCTTTGGTGCTCTGCCTTCTTTACAGTCCAGCTCTCACAACCGGATGTGACCACTGGGAAGACCACAGCCTTGACTATGTGGATGTTCGTCGGCAGAGTAATGTCTCTGCTTTTCAACACACTGTCTAGGTTTGTTATCACTTTCCTGCGAAGAAGCAATCATTTTCTGATTTTATGGCCACAGTCACCATCCTCAGTGATTTTAGAGCTCAAGAACAGGAAATCTGTCACTACTTCCACCTTTTCCCCTTCTATTTGCCATGAAGTAATGGGGTCAGATGCCATGATCTTAGTTTTTTTAAATATTTAATTTTAAGCTGGCTCCTCCTTCACCCTCATCAAGAGGCTCTTTAGTTCCTTTTCACTTTCTGCCATTAGAGTGGTATCATCTGCATATCCCTTATGGCAGAAAGTGAAGAAGAACTAAAGAGCCTCTTGATGAAAGTCAAAAAGGAGAGTGAAAAAGTTGGCTTAAAGCTCAACATTCAGAAAACTAAGATCATGGCATCTGGTCCCATCATTTCATGGCAAATAGATGGGGAAACAGTGGAAACAGTGGCTGACTTTATTTTTTGGGGCTCCAAAATCACTGCAGATGGTGATTGCAGCCATAAAATTAAAAGACGCTTACTCCTTGGAAGGAAAGTTATGACCAACCTAGACAGCATATTAAAAAGCAGAGACATTACTTTGTCAACAAAGGTCTAGTCAAGGCTATGGTTTTTACAGTAGTCATGTATGGATGTGAGAGTTGGACTATAAAACAAAGCTGAGTGCTGAAGAATTTATGCTTTTGAACTGTGGTGTTGGAGAAGACTCTTGAGAGTCCCTTGGACTGCAAGGAGATCCAACCAGTCCATCCTAAAGGAGATCAGTCCTGGGTGTTCATTGGAAGGACTGATGTTGAAGCTGAAGCTCCGATACTTTGGCCACCTGATATGAAGAACTTATTGGAAAAGACCCTGATGCTGGGAAAGATTGAGGGCAGGAGGAGAATGGGATGACAGAGGATGAGATGGTTGGATGGCATCACCAACACAATGGACATGGGTTTGAGTGGACTCCGGAAGTTGATGATGGACAGGGAGGCCTGGCGTGCTGCGGTACATGGGGTTGCAAAGAATCAGGAATGACTGAGCGACTGAACTGAACTGAACTGATCTGCATATCTGAAATTGTTGATGTTTCTCCCGCCTATCTTATTTCCACCTTGTAATTTATCCACCTGGCATTTCTCATGATGTGCTCAGTGTATAGGTTAAATAAACAGAGTGACAGCAGACAGCCTTGGCATAATCCTTTCTCAATCCTGAACCAATCAGTTGTTCCATACAGGGTTCTAACTGTTGCTTCTTGACCCACATGCAGGTTTCTCAGGAGACAGGTAAGATGGTCTGGTATTCCTTTCTCTAAGAATTTTCCACACTTTGTTATGATCCACACAGTTAAAGGCTTTAGCATAGTCGATGAAACAGGTGGATATTTTTCTGGGATTCTGTTGCTTTCTCTGTGATCCAGCAAATGCTGGCAATTTGGTCCCTGGTTCCTCTGCCTTGTCTAAAACCAGTTTGGACATCTGAAAGTTCTTGGTTTGCATAATACTGAAGCCTAGTGTGCAAGATTTTAAGCATGACCTTACTAGCATGGGAGATGAGTGTAATTGTCCAATGGTTAGAACATTCTTTAGTACCAAACTTCTTGGGAATTGGGACGAGGATTGACCTTTTCCAGTCCTGCGGCCCCTGCTGAGTCTTCCAGATTTGTTGACATATTGAGTGCAACATTTTGGCAGCATCATCCTTTAGGGTTTTGAATAGCTCTGTTGAAATTCCATCATATCCACTAGCTTTATTGACAGCAGTGCTTCCTAGGGTCCACTTGACTTCACACTCCGGAATGTCTGGTTCTGGGTAACTGACCATACCATCGTAGTTATCCAGTTCATTAAGCTCTTTTTTGTACAGTTCTGTGTATTCTTTCTATCTCTTCTTGATTTCTTCTGTGTCTACTAGGTCTCTACCATTTCTGTCCTTTATTGTGCCCATCTTTGGGTGAAATGTTCCCTTGATATTTCCAATTTTCTTGATGAGATCTCTAGTCTTAGCTATTAGGGAAATGCAAATAAAAACAACAAGATACCACTTCACATGTACTAAGATAGCCATAGTAAGAAGCATAGATAATAATAAGTACTGACAAGGATGTGGGGAAGGGGGAAGGGATGTAAAATGCTAATCTTGCTTTGGGAAACAGTTTGGCATTTCTTCAAACAGAGTTACCATATCTTCCAGAAATTCCATTCCCAATGGAAATGAAAACATGTCTCCACAAAACGTGTGCACAAATATTCATAGCAGCATTATTTGTATTCAAATGTCCATCAATTGATTGATGAATAAACAAAATTAGTATATCCACACAATGCAATATTAATTGGTATTAAAAAATGAATAAAGTATTAATACATGCTACAATTTGAGTGAACCTTGAAAACGTTTTGCTAAATGAAAGAAACCAGTACTGGGGACTGTGTATTGTATAATCAGATTTATATGAAATATCTAGAATAAGCAAATTTACAGAGACTCAGTAGATTAGGAGTTTCCAAAGATTGGAGGGGAAATCGAGAGTGACTGCTGATAGGTATCAGGTTTCTTTGGAGAGGATAAAAGCAGTCTAAAATTAGATAGTGGAGGTTACACAACCTCATGAATACACTGCAAAACACTTTATTGTAAACTTTAAGAGGGGAAATTTCATGATGTATAAATTATGTCTCAGTAAAGCTGTTATTTAAAAAAATAAAAATGAAATCCAAATAGGATTAATCAAACAAAAAGAAAATCCATGTCAAGACACATGGTTCAACTTGTAAAAATGTAAAGGAAAAAACTGAAAGCTTAGGGAACAAGAAATGACACCTTACCTAAAAGATAATATGAATGACAGTGATTTTCACACCACAAACTATGGAGGCTGAAAGGAAATAATACTGTTTTTCAAGTGTTGAAAGAACGATCAACCGAGAATCCTATATTCAGCAACAATACCTTTTTAAGGAATGAAGGAAAAAATCACAATATTATCAGATGAAGGAAAATTAAGAGATCTTGTCACTAATAGACTTTTTTCTAAAAGAATGGTTAAGGGAAGACCCTAAACAGGATGGAAAGTATAAAAGTAGGAATATAGGATCATTGGTAAGAAAGAACAGGTTAAACAAAAATACAGGTGAATATAATAGATTTCCTTTCTTCTTGAGTTTTCTAAACTTTATTTGGTGGCTGAAGCAAACATTATAACATTGTCTGATGTCATTCTGAATGTAGTTTGAGGAAATATTTAAGACAATTGTATCATTAAAGGAAAGGTAAAGAAGCATAAAGGGAAATACTGTTTCTATACTTCGTACATTTCTGAGTATACAGGTGCTGTCATTTTACCAGTTCAAGTGAAGTGTAGAAACATTATATATAGAAACATATATATATATTTCTAATTATACTCATATATATGTGCACATATGGGGCTTCCCTGATGGCTCAGATGGTAAAGAATCTGCCTGCGGTGCAGAAGACTTGTATTTGATTCCTGGATAGGGAAGATCCCCTGGAGAAGGCAATGGCAACTCACTTCAGTGTTCTTGCCTGGGAAATCCGATGGACAGAGGAGCCTAGTGGGCTGCAGTTCCTGGGGTTGCAAAGAGTCAGACAAGATTGAGTGGCTAATACACTTTCTTTCATATGTGTATGTAATTTAAATAAATATATGTGTATATAATGTAATACCTAAAGCAACCAGTAAATAAGCTATATAAAGAGATACACGAAGAAACATTACAAGCAAATCTATATGGAATTCATAAAATGTGTGAGTAACCCGCAGGAAAATTAAATAACAATAATAATAATAAAGAACAGACAGAAAACAAGAAATAAAATGACAGCCCTAACATATCAATTACATTAAACATAAATGTATTTTGATTGGCAGGAGTGGATTAAAATCATGACCCAAGTATGTTTACAAGAAACTCGCTTCAAATATGATATAAGCAGGTTTAAAATAAAAAGAAATAATGAAGAGCAGAAATCACTGAAACTGAACATAGAAAAACAATAAGGAGACTCAATGAAACAAAATGCATCTGGGGTAAAACAATCAATACAATTGAAAAACCTCTAGTAAGACTGAAAAAGAAGACACAAATTACTGAAAACTCAGGAATGAAATGGCATATCACTACAGACACTGCAGAAATCAAATGGATGATAAAGGAATATTATGAACAACTTTGCACACATACATTTGAGAATGTAGATTAAATATACCAATTCCTTGAAAAATTCTAGCTACCATAACTTACCAACATAAAACAGATTATTTGAAATAACCTTATAACTATTAAGGAAATTGAATTCATAATTTAAAAACTCTTCCAAAAGAAATCTCCAGGCCCAGATGGTTTCACTGGAGAGTTCTACCAAGCATTTAAAGAATTAATACCAATTATACACAATCTGTCCTAGAAAAAGAGGTGAAAACACTTCTCAACCCATGTGGTATAGTTACTGTTACACTGATACCAAAACCAGACAAAAATAGTATAAAAATGAAAACTACAAACCAGTATCTCTCAGAGACTCAAACATAGACTCAACATAGACTCAAATATTCTTAACAAAATAGTAGAAACGAAATTCTACTAATATAAAAATAATTATAATATAAAAATAATTATATACCATGACCAAGTGGGGTTTATTTCAGGGATTAAAGGCTAAATCAGTTTTCAGAAACCAATCAACATTAGTCATCAGAGACATGCAAATTAAACCACAGGTGAGAAGATATCCCTACATACTCATCTGAATGGCTGAAACTGAAAAAATGTGACAATACCAAAATCTGATGAGAATTCAGAGAAACTGAATCACTCCTACATTGCTATCGGGAATATAAAATGGTATGGTCCCTGTGGAAAACAGTTTGGCACTTTCTTAAAAAACGAAACATGCGACTACTGTATGAGCATTTGTCTATATGAGCACTCTTGAACATTTATCCCAGAGAAATAAAAACTTCCTTTCACACAAAACCTGTCCATGTACAATTATAGCAGCTTTATTTATAATAGCCCCAAACTGGAAACACCTCAAATGTTCTTCAATGAATGAATGGTTAATGAAACTGTGGTATATTCATAATACTACTCAGTATGTGGAATATTACTCAGCAATAAAGAGAAACAAATTATTGATATACACAGCAACTTGGATGAATCTCCAGAGAATGATGAGTGAAAAAATCCAATCCATGGTTTCTGCTAGCAAAGTTCCTTCTCTCTGTTTGATTTTCCTCTTGCCTTCTCTAACCAGTATCTTCAACTTCTGCCTCTCCATTGGATCAAAAACCTTTCCAAAATTTAACTGGATATGACTTTAATGTTTCTAAAAGTTGTGGGGTTCCTAGTAAAGGAAGAATTCAAGATTTCATCAAGTTTGAAAGTTGTCTTGTGGTTGAAGTGAGAATTCATCTGTGTATCTTAAGGGCCAAAGAAACACACCATCCAATCAAGTCATCAATCAGAATAAAAGTTGCAGACTTCAGTGAACAGACTAGGGCTGCTTACTAAGTGGAGTTTGGATGCCCAATGAGCAATCCTTCTGCCAAGTTATGAAGAACCTATTGTAAACTGTAAATAGGGACCAGTATGTTCCATCAGGGTTTCTGAGACAACTCTAGTCAGTGTCCTGGCTTGAAATTTCTAGTCATTATGCAATCTCAAACAAGCTAAGAATGAAATATGTTAGGATTACTCGGCCACAAGTGACAGAAAACTTCTAACAAGATAGTAATTTATCTTTCACGTCAACAAAGGCAGTTCGCAGCTGGTCTGGAAGATTCATAATTATCAGATGTAGGCTTCTCCATCTTGCTACTTTTCCATCCTTTATATGAAGCCCCTTTCTCATGGTCTGGAATGGAATACCAGATTTCAGCTTAGCCATTTACAACCACAACCCAGTCATTGGGAAAGCGGGGTGGGGAAGAAAAAAAGGAGAGATATAAGAACCTCCCTTTCAAAAAGTTTAACACACCACTTTCATTTGTCATTAGCTAGAACTTTGTCTCTTGTTATATGACACATACCTAGCTTAGCATTTGGGCTTAACTCCATTCCCAAAGAAAAGTCTAAGTTTTCTTCTCACTCCAGTCCAAAGCCTGACTCCAAGAAGTTGGGTTCTATCATTCTCAAAACCTCCCCAATGGCTTCCAATAACTCTTAGAATTAAACCCTTATCATAGCTGTAAAGCCCTACATGATCTGGCCCTTGATGACCTCCTCTTTCTGACCTCCTCTTCTTTAGGTTTCCCTGATGGCTCAGACGGTAAAGAATTTGCCTGCAATGCAGGAGACCCAGGCTCGATCCCTGAATTAGGAAGATCCCCTGGAGAAGGGAATGGCAACCCACTCCAGTATTCTTGCCTGAAGAATTTCATGGACAGAGGAGCCTGGTGGCCTACAGTCCATGGGGTTGCAAAAAGTCAGATATGACTGAGCGACTAACACTTTCTACCTGTTAACTGGGTTCCAGCTAAACTGTTCCTCAACCACAGTGAGCTCTCCACCTCAGAATCCCTACATTTGCCGTTTCCTCTGCTGGATTGCTGTCTCCCTCGGACATAGCACAATGATCCCTCTTCTTCAGATCTCAAAGATCCTGCTAGATACTATTCCTCGATCACCTTATTAAACGTCTATCTTCTTACCTCTATCTTCTCACCATTTTATTCATTGCATGTATCAGTATCTAAAATCATATTCTCTGTTCATTTGAGGATCTCTTTCACTAAAATGTGGACTCCATTAGAGTGGGAACTTTGTCTTTCTTACAGCAATCATATTCTCAGTATAAAGAAGAATGCCAGATATAAAGTAGGCACTCAATAAATAGAGAGTAGATAAATAAATGGATGAATGGATGACTAACTTGGTGAAACATTGAGAACCTAACTCCTTGGCTTTGTTTCCATGCTCACTGAGCAACCTTCTGATTATAACTTAATTTCCCAGAAAAATTTGATTATTGGAGAAACAACATTCTAATCATATTTGGACATTGGCTGATATTCTGGTTCTAATGCATGTTTCTCCCCACATTTTGTTAATGAGAGTTTGCTCCTAAAAGGTAGATGAACCGTTGTATTTAGAGTCTTTACAGATGACCCTTTATCTTGTTTTGCACCTTCTGTTGGAACGACACTGAGGAACCCCCACTTGGGCCATGGTAACCCCATCAAAACCCCATCTAGTTAAGGGTGCTGTGTGAGGCCCTGTTGAGGGACAGCCCTGCTCCCTTTTTAGTATTTCTATGTTTATTTTTTATCAATTTATAGAACTTTTGAGGAACCATCTATCAAGAGACACATATTACCAACTTACCATTTACTTCCTCTCCTATACCCTCACATTACAACTTTGATGTAGTTTTGAGGAATAGTGATCACAGAGATTAGAGGTGAAGCTTTAGTTCCAGGCATATCTAGATTCAGATGGCTTTGTCATCTTGGAGATGTCAGTTGACCTTTGGGATCCTTGGTTTCCTTATCTGTGTGATGAAAATATAAGTTGTGCCCATCTACTAGGGTTGTTGAGAGGACTAAGCTTGTAAAGAATTTGTCACAGCACCACGCTGTGCTTACAAAGTAAGCACTCAGTAAATGCCAGCTATTTGGAATGAGTAATAATTTTTCCAGGGGAGTTGAAAATACTTCTAATTATACTAGCATTGAGCCTCCCAGGTAGCTCAAACAGTTAAGAATCTGCCTGCAATGTGGGAAACCCGGGTGCAATCCCTGGGTCAAGAAGATCCCCTGGAAAAGGGCATGGGCTCCCACTCCAGCATTCTTGCCTGGAGAATCCCATGGCTAGAGGAGCCTGGTGGGCCACAGTCCATGGGGTTGCAAAGAGTTGGACATGACACGTACTAACACACACTAACACACACATGCTAACATTATTAACAGTATAATAGAGGAATGTGAACTTTTTTCTTTAAAAATGTTTATTTTTTTGATAAATGTTTTGAGTGTTTGTGTTACACTCTACTAAAGAGGAGTTGGGCAGGTTGTCTAACCCCAACAAGGCAGAAATAATGGCAAATAGTGGCAAAACTTAACTAGAATGCTACCTGAAGGGATCTCATATCCAGCTCTCTTAAAGGGGAGTTGAGCAGATTGTCTAATCCCAACAAGGCAGAAATAATGGCAAATAGTAGCAAAACTTAAGTAGAATGCTACCCAAAGTGATCTTATATCCAGCTCTTTTATGAAAGGCATGGATAGAAGAGATATCCTCCTCTCACCTCTTGGAGGATGTTAATCAGAGTTAAAAAAAAAAAAAAAACCTAAAGTTTTCTTCTATTGCCTGCATCCCACCCCCACCCCACAGCAGGTTCTTTTTCTTCTGTTCATTTTTGTCTTTGCCTTTCATTTTGAAGCTTTCCTTAAGGGTCTGGTGAGACTGGCTCTTCATTCAGACAGTTTCATTAATAAGAATAAGGCCCTGTAAGCTCTGTTGTGATGGAGGAATTTGTGGACAGGAGGCCTTCCCTGATGGCTCAGAGGGTAGAGGCTCTGCCTGTGATGCAGGAGACACTGGAGACACTAGTTCGATCCCTGAGTCGGGAAGATCACCTGGAGAGGGAAATGGCAACCCACCCCAGTATTCTTGCCTAGGGAGTCCCATGGACAGAAGAGCCTGGCGGGCTACGGTCTCTGGAGTCACAAGGAGTCGGACACGACTGAATGACTAAGCATGGACCTCTCCTCAGTGATGAGGCGCTGAGACAGCTTTTGTGACAACAGCTTCCCTGGTGCCTTGATTGGGAGAGATGAGCATGGCTCCTAGTGTTCTAGGACCTGGAACAGGTTATAGGGATGGAAGTAAGAGGTCCCATTGTTCATTGTGCCTAAATTGATTAGTCCTTTATTTTCATTTTGGTGCCACATCCTTGTGCTCTACTGTGCCTGGATTCCTCTAGTCTGGGGCCTGTCTGGTTCAATTGCCATAGAGAATAAACCTGCCATTTTCTTAACATGAGACAAGGATTAGTTGTCATGTTGCTTCATGGGGTAGGATAGGGTTCCAGTGATTTTTTTCAATTAGTTCTCCTGTTGTCAGTGCATCTCTGCCTCTTTCAATACCTTCAGTTCCTCAGCCCTTCCTAAGTTCCATGGAGAGACTCAGCTTGTTTCAGTTTGGTGTCAGGCATTTTGATTTCACATTTCTCTTCTCTTTTAAGCCAGTTTCCACTTCTTCATCTACTTTCTGTCTCCACAAATTTGTTAATGAAGTTTAACATTTCTTGTCTGCTGTTGCATCTTTCCAGCTGTCCTTGTGCTTGTGAATTAGATCTTTGAAAAATTTTCCTTTGCTGTCATTTTCAGGAGATTTCAGAAAAGAGAAAAATATGTCTAAAAGTTAAACTAGAATTTTTTATTCTACTTTTTAAAAGTAACTGTTAGATGTTACACTGGACACGGTTTCATTTTTAATTTTGAGTGAGAGACTATTTTAATGTATGTAATTTTGAGTCAGTAGGTTGGCAACTGGGAATTAAATATTTTAAAAATTAAATGTAGGTTTAATTCCAGTGACATTTTGGGAGTTAGTGTTATGATTTTGCTATAGACCATGGGGTAGTACATGAGATTGGTGCCAATAAACTGCCATATAATTTTCCATGTTTTGTATGTCATGAAAATTCTTCATAAGATTAATTTACAAATGGATCAGCAGCTTTCATAGAACACAGACAGTCTGTTCAGAAAGATTTATATTTTTAAACACAGATTGCTGTAGCAAAATTTATAGATTAAATATATATGCGTATCTTTAAAAATGAATCATCCCTTGAGACAGAAAACGGGAAAGTCTTTTTCTAACTTTTATTTTCTGCACCAGAAATTTTGGGGTCATAATATCCAAGCATCCAAAGAATTCCACCAAACCATGGGGACTTTCTGCTACAAAGTTATTCATAAATTTTAAAGCAATAAAATGTATCCTAATACAGGCTTCTCTTGGGGCTCTGAAATTACATGTGTGCTGGCCTGGCTCCTTTCCCCCACCTTCTTCTGCATTTTTAGTTCAGTTTTCAACTGCATCTCTCAGCTATTACTTTTGTTTTGTCCTTTCCTCAGTGTTCACTGTTGTTCTTCCTTTAGGAGTCACTAGATTGGCAGTTTGTCAAAAGACCAATGTGTGAGTCTGTGTGTTATGCTTTTCCTAGCACTTCTGTTGGGGCAGATTTAAAGAATTCTAAAAATGAGGGCTGTCTCTTCTCTAGCTGGCTTGAAGTAGAAGTGGTAATTTGGATTTGCTTTGCTTATGCTGGTAATGATTGTACAGTCAGAGAAATGAATTGTAAGGCATGACAGCTCTGCCTGCATTTCCCAAGACTTGTGTTGCCTATGGGGGTAAACATATCTCATGGTCCCTAAGGACTGAATAGAAGGAAAGCTTTCTAATCTTGGAATTGGATTTTTCTGTGAGGATATGTATTCACATATATCAGAAAGAAAAACCATTAGGGAATTTTATCATGAAGTACATATAAACTGATAAGACATCTAGAAAATCAAAACAAGGAATATTTCAATAATAGCTGTGGATATGCTATTAATTTGTGTCCCTTATCGCCTTTTCCATTTTCTCATTAACGCTTTTTTTTCCTATGCCAGTTAGCAATGTGTGTGCATGTGTGCTAAGTCGCTTCAGTTGTGTCTGACTCTTTGTGACCTCATGGCTTTAGCCTTCCAGGCTCCTCTCTCCGTGAGATTCTCCAGGCAAGAATACTGGAGTGGGTTTCCAGGTACTCCTCTAGGAGATCTTCCTGACCCAGGAATCTAACCCATATCTCTCACATTTCCTCCATTGACAGGCAGGTTCTTCTAGCGTCACCTGGGAAGACTCCAGTTAGCAATATTTTTGCTCAAATAATTTGTGTTCCTTCCTCAGACGGACTTTCCAATACTATGTGAAGGGCATATTTACATTTTTACAAATGGAATTTGGGTTGCTGAGAAAAGAGGATGTCATCACATTGCTATTTTGATAATTTACCATGATTCTAGCATCTTGTTTGGTTCAAAGGATTATTTCTTATAAAGTATCACACAGTTCCCCCCCATCTACTCTCCTCAACATCTCAGTAGATGGAAGTACCTATATACAAGTACAACAGTATATATTATATACTGTAATATATATTACTATTGTTTACATACATATATATTATTGAATTGTGTCTATAGAATTTATTTACAGGAAACTGTATTACTCTGTGTAACAATCTGAAGGAGGAAGGCTCTATAACTAAAGAAATAAGGTGAAAATATCTCTAAGTAATACAGGTCAATTTTAGCTGGAGAATGTACTTCTTTAAGTAGTTGAGCTAATGGAAATCTTTCAATTTAAAAGAAAGGAGGATTGTGAGCAGATGACTCAAGGCAGCATTACAGAAGTCACGGAGATGGACAGGGCTAAGTGATCATCCCTGGCAGGGAGATTAGCTGAAGACGAGAGAGTTCAATTTATTTGTAGAGAAGTTGTGTCACTTTAGATCTGGGGGTTGGGGAGGAAGGCAAGCAAACCAGATTTTGATTGGTTTGGCAAAAAGAACTTATTGAAAGTATACTGGAGTATTTCTAAAAAAAAAAAACAAAAAACTAAACTACTCATTCTAGTGATTGGAATACAGCTTGTGTATGGAGCAGAAATGTCAGACACTCCGCTTGCCTCTTATTTTATGGACGTCTCTTTTGTGAGGAACATGACTGCCTGGTATAACCAAGGTTTACATTTTATCGTTTCAAGCACTTGGGATCAACTCTACATCTTTTTTTTTTCTTTTTTTTCTGTTTAAAACCTAAATTCGTGGGGATGGGACTTATTGGGCTTGACTGAGTGAGGAGCCCAACTTGGGCCATGAATGATTAACTGTGGCTAGAATGAAGGGTCATTTTGCAATACGGCTTCCCTGCGCTGGCTGCATAACAGTGGGAGGGAAAAAGAAGGAAGTGCAGTTTCTAGAAAAAGCAGATGGGCAATGGAAATTATTTCTGAGTTCTCCACTGGAAAAGTACCTCTCCAAATCATTTGATTCATGAGATTTAACTGGAAGAGATGATCTGATGCTCGGGCACAAAAGTCCCACCAAGTTACCAACATATTCTGGTAAAAATAGCAGTACTTACAGGTTTACCAAGGTTTATTTTAACTACTTAGATATAAAAAGAGTAGTTAATTAATATTGATTTTATAATTTTCTCTAGTAAATTTTTCACTTGGAATTGCAGCTGGAAGGCATTGATAAATCTAATGCAGTCCTCTCATTTTATAAAGAGGAATATAAAAAAATAAATTACTTGACCAAGGTCACATGGGTAAATAAGTAAAAGCATTTATGCTGAAATCCAAGTGTTACTTCTTACCTAGGGCTGATATTTTGATCTTATTTGCTTAGAAATAGTTTGTATTTTGTTAAAAAACTTTAAAGATGATGCATTCTTATTTGAACAATCTCTGAATAAAAGTATATATAAGTCCCTGGTCTCACTGTGCTCTGTGGCAGCAAGACTTAACAGTAGTTCAGAACTTTAGCTCGGAAATTGAGAAATATCAATTCCACACAGTGCTTTCTGCTGAACTAAAGACAACTTCTGCCCAGAGGTGATTTCCAAATAGATCCACAGGGAAAACCAGGATTTGGGGAGCAGATTTGGAATCCATCAGCTCTAAGACAGTTCTGTAATGCTAGATCAGGGTATAACACAATTTAATATGGCAATGATGATCGGATCAATAAGGATTTCAAAGCAGAAATACTAGTAAAGATCCCATGTATAAGGACAGCTGTAAACATCTAAACAAATAAACAAGACAATTCCTGATAAGGATAACTGTCATGAAGAGAATAAAATAGGAGATGTGATAAAGAGTGATGGGAGGGTACTGAAGATTAGGGAATCAGGGAAATTCTGAATTAATGAGTGATTCAATGAAAGGAAAACTATCAAGTAAAAACATTTATCAATAACTTTAATAATAAAATAAAAATAAAAAAATTAAGCCACAGTCATATCAATAAGAGCCCCAAGCAATATCTGATAAAATTCAATATCCAGTATTTCTTTAAAATTTATTTTTAATTGGAGGATAATTGCTTTAACAATGTTGTGTTGGTTTCTGCCATACAACAACAGGAATCAGCCATAAGTACACATATGTCCCCCCATTCTTGAACCTCCCTCCAACCCGCTCCCGCATCCTACCCCTGCATGTTGTCACAGAACTCCATGTATTATACAGCAATTTCCCATTAGCTGTTTTACATATGGTAATGTATATGTTTCAATGCTACTCTCTCAACTTGTCCCACTCTTTCCTTCCCTCACTGTGTCTACAAGTCTGCTCTCTGTGTCTGAGGCTCTATTCAGTTCAGTTGCTCAGTCGTGTCCAACTCTTTGCAACCCCTTGGACTGCAGCACACCAGACCTCCCTGTCCATCACAAACTCCCAGAGTTTACTCAAACTCATGTTCATTGAGTCTGTGATGCCATCCAACCATCTCATCCTCTGTTGTCCCCTTCTCCTCCCACCTTCAATATTTCCCAGCATTGGGGTCTTTTCAAATGAATCAATTCTTCGAATCAGGTGGCCAAAGTACTGAAGTTTCAGCTTCAGCATCAGTCCTTCCAATGAACATTCAGGACTGACTTCCTTTAGGATGGACTGGTTGGATCTCCTTGCAGTCCAAGGGACTCTCAAGAGTCTTTTCCAAACCACAGTTCAAAAGCATCAATTTGTTGGTGCTCAGCTTTCTTTCTTTTTTTTTTGCCACCTGTATTTTTTTTTTTTATTGTAGTGGGTTTTGCCATACATTGACATGAATCAGCCATGGATTTACATGTGTTTCCCATCCTGATTCCCCCTCCTGCCTCCCTCTCCATCCCACCCCTCTGGGTCTTCCCAGTGCACCAGCCCTGAGCACTTGTCTCATGCATCCAACCTGGGCTGGCGATCTGTTTCACCCTTGATAGTATACTTGTTTCAATGCAGCTTTCTTTATAGTCCAACACTCACATCCATACATGACTACTGGAAAAACCATAGCTTTGACTAGACGGAACTTTGTTGGCAAAATAATGTTTCTGCCTTTTAATATGCTGTCTAGGTTGGTCATAACTTTTCTTCCAAGGACCAAGTGTCTTTTAATTTCATGGTTGCAGTCACCATCTGCAATGATTTTAGGGCCCAAGAAAATAAAGTCTCTCACTGTTTCCATTGTTTACCACCTATTTGCCAAGAAGTGGTGGGACCAGATACCATGATCTTAGTTTTGTGAATATTTAGTTTTAAGCCAACTTTTTCACTCTCCTCTTTCGCTTTCATCAAGAGGCTCTTTAGTTCTTCTTTGGCTTTCTGCCATAAGAGTGGTGTCATCTGCATATCTGAGTTTATTGACATTTTTCCCAGCAATCTTGATTCCAGCTTGTGCTTCATCCAGTCCAGCATTTCTCATGATGTACTCTGCATATAAGTTAAACAAACAGGGTGACAATATACAGCCTTGACATACTCCTTTCCCGATTTGGAACCAGTCTGTAGTTCCATATCCAGTTCTGTTGCTTCTTGACCTGCATACAGATTTCTCAGGAGGCAGGTAAGGTGGTCTGGTATTCCTGTCTCTTTAAGAATTTTCCACAGTTTATCGTGACCCACATGGTCAAAGGCTTTGGTGTAGTCAACAAAGCAGAAATAGATATTTTCTGGAACTCTCTTGCTTTTTCTATGATCCAACGGATGTTGTCAATTTGATCTCTGGTTCCTCTGCCTTTTCTAAATCCAGCCTGAACATGTAGAAGTTCATGGTTCACGTACTGCCGAAGCCTGGCTGGGAGAATTTTGAGCATTACTTTACTAGCGTGTGAGATGAGTGTAATTGTGTGGTGGTTTGAGCATTCTTTGGCATTGCCTTTCTTAGGGATTGGAATGAAAACTGACCTTTTCCAGTCCTTTGGCCACTGCTGAGTTTTCAAAATTTCCTGGCATATTGAGTGCAGCACTTTCACAGCGTCATCTTTTAGGATTTGAAATAGCTCAACTGGAATTCCATCACCTCCACTAGCTTTGTTCATAGTGATGTTTCCTAAGGCCCACTTGACTTTCCATTCCAGGATGTCTGGCTCTAGGTGAGTGATCACACCATTGTGATTATCTGGGTCGTGAAGATTTTTTTTTGTACAGTTCTTCTGTGTATTCTTGCCACCTCTTCTTAATGTCTCCTGCTTCTGTTAGGTCCATACCATTTCTGTCCTTTACTGTGCCCATCTTTGCATGAAAATTTCCCTTGGTATCTCTAATTTTCTTGAAGCAATCTCTGGTCTTTCCCATTCTATTGTTTTCCTCTATTTCTTTGCATTGATCATAGAGGAAGATTTTCTTATCTTTCCTTGTTATTCTTTGGGACTCTGCATTCAAATGGGTATATCTCTCCTTTTCTCCTTTGCCTTTAGCTTCTCTTCTTTTCTCAGCTATTTGTAAGGCCTCCTTAGACAACCATTTTGCCTTTCTGCATTTCTTTTCTTGGGGATGGTCTTGATCCCTGTCTCCTGTACAATGTCATGAACCTCTGTCCACAGTTCTTCAGGCACTCTGTCTGTCAGATCTAATCCCTTGAATCTATTTGTCACTTCCACTGTATAATGTAAGGGATTTGATTTAGGTCATACTGGAATGGTCTAGTGGTTTTCTCTACTTTCTTCAATTTAAGCCTGAATTTGGCAATAAGGAGTTCATGATCTGAGCCACAGTCAACTCCCAGTCTTGTTTTTGCTGACTGTATAGAGCTTCTCCATCTTTGGCTGCAAAGAATATAATCAATCTGATTTTGGTGTTGACCTCTGGTGATGTCCATGTGTAGAGTCTTCTCTTGTGTTGTTGGAAGAAGGTGTTTGCTACGACCACTGCGTTCTCTTGGCACAGCTCTGTTAGTTTTTGCCCTGCTTCATTTTGTACTCCAAGGCCAAATTTGCCTGTTACTCCAGGTTAGCTCTTGACTTCCTACTTTTGTATTCCAGTCCCCTAAAATGAAAAAGGACAAAAGGATATGCAGAGTACATCAAGTGAAATGCGAGGCTGGATTAAGCACAGATGGAATCAGATTGCCAGGAGAAATAACAATAACCTTAGATACACCAATGATACCACCCTTATGGCAGAAAGCAAAGAGAACTAAAGATCCTCTTGATGAAAGTGAAAGAGGAGAGTGAAAAAGCTGGCTTAAAGCTCAACATTCAGAAAACTAAGATCATGGTATCTGGTCCCATCACTCCATGGCAAATAGATGGATAAAAAATGGAAACAGTGAGAGACTTTATTTTCTTGGGCCCTAAAATCACTGCAGATGGTGACTGCAGCCATGAAATTAAAAGACACTTGGTCCTTGGAAGAAAAGTTATGACCAACCTAGACAGCATATTAAAAGGCAGAAACGTTACTTTGCCAACAAAGTTCTGTCTAGTCAAAGCTATGGTTTTTCAGTAGTCATGTATGGATGTGAGATTTGGACTAGAAAGTAAGCTGAGTGCCAAAGAATTGATGCTTTTGAACTGTGGTATTGAAGAAGACTCTTGAGAGTCCCTTGGACTTCACGGAGATCCAACCAGTCCATCCTAAAGGAAATCAGTCCTGAATATTCACTGGAAGGACTGATGCTGAAGCTGAAAGTCCAATACTTTGGCCACCTGATGCAAGGAACTGATTCATTTGAAAAGACCCTGATGCTGGGAAATATTGAAGGTAGAAGGAGAAGGGGACAACAGATGATGATATGGTTGGATGGAGAAGAAGGGGACAACAGAGAATGAGATGGTTGGATGGCATCCCCGACTCGATGGACATGAGTCTGAATAAGCTCCGGGAGTTAAGTGATGGACAGGGAAGCCTGGTCTGCTGCAGTCCATGAGGTCACAAAGAGTCAGATATGACTGAGCAACTGAAGTGAACTAAACTGACTCTGCATATTAGTTAAATAAGCAGGGTGACAATGTACAGCCTTGACATGCTCCTTTCCCGATTTGGAACCAGTTCGTTGTTACACGTCCGGTTCTAACTGTTGCTTCTTGACCTTCATACAGATTTCTCAGGAGGCAGGTAAGGTGGTCTGGTATTCCCATCTCTTTAAGAATTTTCCACAGTTTTTTGTGACCCACACAGTCAAAGCCTTTGGTGTAGTCAATAAAGCAGAAGTAGATATTTTCTGGAACTCTCTTGCTTTTTCTGTGATCCAACAGATGTTGGCAATTTGACCTCTGGTTCCTCTGCCTTTTCTAAATCCAGCTTGAAAATCTGGAAGAGCCTCTATTACTGCCCTGCAAATGGGTTCATCAGTATCATCTTTCTAGATTCCATATAAATGCATTCATATACAATACTTTTCTCTTTCTGACTTATTTCACTCCATGTAAGAGGCTGTAGTCTCATCTACCTCACTAAAACTGACTCAGATGTGTTCTTTTTTCATGGCTGAGCAATATTGTACGTGTGCGCCACAACTTCTTTCTCTATTCATCTGTGGATGGACATCTAGGTTGTCTCCGTGCCCTAGCTATTGTATACAGTGCTGCAATGAACATTGGGGTACATGCGTCTTTTTCAATTATGGTTTTCTTAGGGAATATGCCCAGCAGGGGGATTGCTGGGTCATATGGTAGTTTTAAGTTTTTCCTAGTTTTTCAAGTGTTCTCCTTAATGACTGTATCAATTTACATTCCCACCAACCATGCAAGAAGGTTCCTTTTTCTCCACACCCTCTCCACCTCTCCAGCATTTATTATTTGTAAATTTGTTGAGGATGGTCATTCTGACTGGTGTGAAATGATACCTCATCCTAATTTTGATGTGTATTTCTCTAATAATGAGCAATGTTGAGCATCTTTACATGTATTTGTTGGCCATCTATATTCAACATCCAGTCTTAAAAGTGAGATCAAAGTTGCTCTTTCTTGATATAAAAAAGGGAAAACTAAGAACCTAAAATTAAAAGTTGATTTTGTAAATGGTATAGTAAATACTAGGAACATTTTCCTTAAAAAAAATGAAGAAAACAAAGGTGCTTTTTTCACTATTATTTTCCAGTATAATGCTAGAAATAGTTTTTATCACAGTAGGGTCTCCAGAAGGAATGAAAACTAATTTTTGGGGGAGGGGAGGAAACAAAAACACTATTCCAAGAAATAGAAGACCCTAATTAAGCCATTTCCACCCTCCACAAAACTATTTAAGATGTTAGAAACTTTCAGTGAAATGGGAAAACACAAAATAAATGTGTAAATATGTATATCTTTCCTAAATATTATTAAAAACAATGAGGAAAGGTAACTAAAAAGAGATCTTGTTCACAATATCAGTGAATTATAAAATATGTGGAAGTTAATGTGGAATGTTAAAGGAACATAAAATAAGATATAAAAAACCTTAATGAAAGAATTCAGAAAACCAAATGAAGGCAGACACACAGCATGACTGTGGATAGCAGAAATGATACTTCCTGAATAAAGGCACCAATTTAACAAATGCCATTAAAAACCAAAGGGTACTTTATGTTGTTGTTTAGTCACTAAGTCTCATCTGACTCTTTTGCGGCCCCATGGACTGTAGCCATGGACTGAAAACCCCATGGGATTTCCCAGGCAAGAATACTGCAGTGGGTTGCCATTTCCTTCTCCAGGGGATCTTCCTGACCCAGGGATAGAACTCATGTCTCCTGCTTGGCAGGCAAATTGTTTATCACTGAGCCACCAGGGAAGCAAAGTGTACTTTATAGAACTCAATAAAGTGATTCCAAAACTGTTTTGGAAAAACAAATCAGCAGAATTATCAAATATTACACTGTGGAGGGAAAAAGAACAATGAAGAGGAACTATCTTTGCTAGGTACTAGAATTTTTAAGGAAATGAGTGGAAATGACATGGCATTAGTTCAAAAATGGAGGAAAGGGTAATGGAAAGGAACAGGAGCCCTCGTTTGCATATAAAATAATTTTAACATATGAACTCAGTCTACCCAAATGATGGAGAGAGGAGTCATGATTTAAGAACTAGTAAGAAAACTACTACCCACTCCAGTATTCTTGTCTGGAGAATTCCAAGGACAGAGGAGCCTGGTAGGCTACAGTCCATGGGGTTGCAAAGAGTTGGACTCGACTGAGCAGCTAACACTTTCATCTTCAAGAAAACTACATATTATTATGAAGAGAAGTCAACTTGGACCTTCACCTTGCACTACACTTTTATCCCTTCTGCAGAAAAAAACTGCCTGTTATGACTTTACTGTTTTTGAAAGCTGGCATTAAATCACTTAAAAGTTGCCAGCTGTTTTCTTCTTATAGGGGTGGAGTCATCAATTCATCTTTGGAAAAGACTTCCTTTGTTTTGGGAAAGTCACTAGAACGGCTCTTTTTAATCACACAAATGTAGAACAAGTATTCACTTGTTACTTTTGGAGGAAATGGAAGTCTCCCATAAGCTGACATGTTTAGGTTTATTGGTGGGCATATGTCCTGTCAGAATCAGAGGGGAAAAATATATCTGTGTCTTCATCTGTTTGGGCTGCTGTCGCAAAATGCCAGACTGAGTAGCTTGTAAACAATAGAAACTTGTTTCTCACAGTTCTAGAGGCTGGAAGTCTGAGACTGCGGGCCAACATGATCTGGGGAGGGCCTTCCTCTGTGTGGCGGACGTTTCACTGTATCTTCATATGGTAGAAAGGGCTGAGGCTATTGCTAGAACTTCTATAAAGTCCTAATCCCATTCAGGAGGGCTCCTCATTCATAATTTAAGCACTTACCTAAGCCCCCTACCTCCTCATATCATCACATTGGGTATTAGGATTTCCACACACAAATTTTGGGGGGATTCAAATATTCAAACTATAGCACCCTGGAATCTGGATTCAGGCTGAACTGTCCTTGCAAAGTGGGACTTCCCAGGTTTGTTCAGTGGCAAAGAATCTGCCTGCCAATGAAGGAGACTCGGGAGACATGGGTTCAATCCCTGAGGGGGGAAGAGCTCCTGCAGAAGGAGATGGCAACCCACTCCAGTATTCTTGCCTGGAGAATTCCATGGACAGAGGAGCCTAGCAGGCTACAGTTCATAGGGTCACAGAGTCGGACATGACTGAAGTGACAGCACACACATACGCAACGTCACTGAAGTATGCCAAGAGGATTGTGTAGACCTGATCTCTTTATGCTGGCGATTAAAAGTGTGAAGGGGAAATCAGCAGAACTGGACTTGGCACACTAATATTTGGATTGGACCATTTTTTATTGCCTTTCACATAGTGTTATTTAAGACAAAATAACTCAGACCTGAGTAAAGCACTGCTGACCTTTATCATAGCCTTGTTTGAGCCTTGTGGAGCCAAATTATTTTCTCTGGGTGGGTGTTCCTACTGTCAGTGTTTTAACTCAATCTTCATAACAGCCATATGAGACAGGACATGGATTTGAAGAGGAAAGTCTCCAACTCTCGTTCTTCTATATATGCACACACACACACACGATGTGTATGTACACAAAAACAAGCACATATATATTCACAATTCCATTCATACTTCCATCACAGGGGTTCATAGGGCCAGTATTCCAGAGTGTGGAGATGCCTGGATATTTTCTCTCAGTGGGAATGAGTTGGCGATTGCTGTATTGAGTGTTCTAACAGTAACTCCTTCTAGCAGTAGTACTCTATATTATTGTTATTTCATTCTTGAATCTTCGGTGTATTTTGTTAACTTTACTATATAAACATTTTAAGTATCTATAAAATGGAAATTAATGAAGGAAGCTAAAAGAGAAAACAGACTTAGGGAATTACTTGTACTAAATATATGTGAGCTAATGGAATTTAAAATACATCAGTTTTCAGTGGAAACTAAAGCCTAAAACCAAATCCCTAAAGAACAAAAGGATACTAACAGCATTTGAATAAGAGGAAACTTTTAAAAATACCTTCACTAGCAATTAAATACATTTGCATTAAAACAACAATAAGCTAATATCTCACAGTTAATGAATTTAAAAGTATGCATAAGAAAAATCATAAAACTTTAAAAGAGGCTATGGAAAAATAAGCAACCAGACATTGTCCTTGTTGCTATATGTTAATTCTTAAATCTTAAATTCTCAATTTAATTCTTAAAAAGAGGCTTAGCATTAAACACTGAGAGCATAAAAATATAAATGCTCTTTTACAACTGAAGATTCAGCCTAAGGCAAAATTTCACTTTTAATGGTGATTGCCACCTAGAATGCTTACTCCATGCCAGGCACTTTTCTAAGTGCTTGACATATTTTATCTTTGTCACAGTCACATGAAGTAGGTACTTTCATTATCTCCATTTTACAAATGAGGAAACTGAGGGACGTCAAGAGTAAGTAAATTGCTTAAGATCACATGGCAGAGCTGATATTTGAAGCTCCTGGGACCGGACTCATAATCACTACATCATGAAAGAAAAGTTTTGTATACAATGATACTCGTAGCATTGCCATTTGTAACGTAAAAAAAAAAATTGGGAGAAAACATGTTCGACCAGGGGAATGGTTAAATGTAGTACATTCATTCAATAGATAATTAATCAACCAGAGGTGTTCAGGACTTTTCTTGGTACAGGACATCAACTTCACAAAGGTATTACTTGTCCTTTTGCAAGTCTTCTCTGTGTCTCTATTTCTTTGAGCCATTCATAAATTTCAGGAGATTCTACCCCAATTGGACACTATTATTTTCTGTTGCACAGTCCATGGATGCATATATCATGTCACTAGATGGACCTGAGTGTGGTGAGAGTGAAATTCTCTAGGAGTATAAATTACCATCTCCCCTGGATACTTTAGCCACATTTAATGAACTCATACATTTCTTTGACTTCATGTTCCTACCCCTGTTACCTTACCCAAATAAAGCTTTTTTTTAAAACCATAAATATATTGATGTAGTAACAACACATTTCTTGCCTTAAAGGGCTGTGAAGATCTAAGTAGGGTTTTGTGTTGCAAATGTTAGTAAAAGAGTTTCAAAATATTTAATTTTATTTACACAGAAGCAAAAGAAGAAACAAGAGAAAGAAAAACAAATTATGTATTTAACATCTCTTCATATTTTTCCTATTAACTACAAAAATAATACATCCCATTTATTAGAAATCTACCATATGCCAGGAGCTATGCTAACCACTCTACATAATTTATTGCTTTTAATCCTCTCAATAGCCATAAAGTGGGTTTTATTTAGTATTATCATGTCACAAATGAGAACCCAGAAGCTTGAAGAAGTTGAGTAGCTTGTCCTAGGTCACACAACTCATACATGGAAGAACCAGGACTTAAACTCAGGTTTATGTGAATCTAGAAATCAAGTAGTGAATCATATCGACACTATCTTTACTTCCTCTTCTTTTCCAAACATAAATTTAGATTTACTTTCTGTAATGTTTAATTCCATGATAAAGTTCTAACTCTGTGGTTACAAATAACATTATAACCAGTTGCCTTGGAAATGAAGAGGGTATCATAAGTTAAAACTAGAAGTGGCTTACAATATTGAATATGAAAAAAGGTGAGTTTTGAAATTCTTTGAAGAGAACCTTGTTGTACAATGAAATAAAGAAGAAAAAACAAGGAATGTAAAAGTGGAATACTCTCTCAACAAATCTTCATACACGTTTTACACATAAGTTTACTAAAAAGGAATATTGTGTACAATAAATGTTAATGGTAATAGGGAATGAAACCTTGAAATTAAATGTGTACTAATTTCAGCTGCAACCCTTCTTCCAGAAGAATCCTTTTTTCCCTTCATCTGCTGGCTCAACTATATAAAGTTCAGCTGTACACACAGAAATCTCACTTGTACCAAACACTGTCATCTAACTCAAAGACTGGCACCTGTTTCAGAGTGGGCAATTTTACCATTGGGGCAGCTTCCAATAGTTCTCCTACTTTATCTTATTTTTGAACTTGAGGGAAAAAAATCTGTTACAAATGTAGGAAAAGACTGATTATTCTGAAGCTGTAATGAGATGGAGCGGGGGTGCAGCTGTTAGCGTAAGATCTTTAGTGGGAGACCGCAACCGTTAGCGCAGCCGTTAGCGCAACCGTTAGAGCCGCCGTTAGAGGTCCCGCTCCCCGGCAGTCAGCGGGGCAGTGCTCTGGGGGCCGTGAGTGTAGTGAGGAGCAGTCAAGGCCTTCTGTCCTGGCCTTGCAGATCCTCAGGGCCAGCAGGTGAGTTGGAGGGCCTGGGGACAGGCTGAGGGAACCCCACCCGGGGCTCCCTCCCCTCCCCGACTGATCACTTTTGTTTCTCCCCCATGTTCTGTCCCCTGCCCCTCGGCCTCCCCCACTTTCTTTCTTTCTTTTCTAAACAAAGCAAAATACGGTGGGGGGTAGGCACTGGAGGTGCACTGGCCAGAGCCCTTGCCATGGTTGCCCACTGGTTGGACCCAGGCATTGAAGCAGCAGTGAACCTCTGCCCCATCCCTACCTCAGTGACCTAATGGCGGCAGTGTCCATGGGTCACAGCCCCTGGGACCTGGTCCTCATTTGGGTGGCCTGAGGGGAGCTGAGTCTTGGGCGCCTGGTTCCCTCAGTGATGATGGCTGGGCAGGGTCTGGGCGCCTGGCACTGAGGGCTGAGATCTGTCTCTTCAGGAGGGTCTGGGCACCGGTGGGAGGACCCAGACTAGGTGTGGGTCCAATGGTCCAGGTCAGGGTGACTGGCTGATGCTGGAAACCTCTCCTTTTGGCTAGGGCGTGGACCTCAGAAAGCCTTGGGACCTTGCCCTTTCTTGTCAGAACAGAGAATAACATTTGTTTTGGTGGAAGTTTCCAGAAACATCATGACCTGACTGTGACCTGACTTCAAAAACAAAGGATCTGACACCAGGAAGTTTGCAACCACTAACCATGCCCCTCCCTTACCTTTTCTTTAATAGGGCTTTGCTGAAAGCTTTTGTGGAGTTCCAAGGTTCTTAAGGCATGAGCCACCCATCTGCTTGCGTGGCCCTACCATAACCCTTTCTGTGCTCCAGACTCAGATGTTTTGGTATTGTTTGACTTCACTGTGCATTGGGCACATGGACTTGCATTTGATAACAAAGCCATAAAACAAGCAGCCACCATAATTAATTTAAAGCCTGTTTTGTTATATGACTCATCTTGGTAAACACACTTTTACAAGCCAAGATGCTCTTGTCAATCTCTAACTTCTGAAAGTCAGCCTATTGGTGACAGATACACTCCAATAGCATGCCTCTGAGTGGTACCCAATCAACAGTAGTTTAACCTGAGTAACCATGCTTCTATAGATGATGTTAACCCAATTATACCTCTGAGAGTTCACCAGTTCCTGAACTTCATGCTTCCCTAAATCCTTATATAATTGACAATGTATTCTGACAATGTGTTTGACCAGCATCTCTTACTATCACAAGTAATAAGTTAGCTTTGTCTTTTTATTTCAGATGTTGAGTGATGGCTTCATTGGACACTTTTGGAGGGTCCACCTAGATTCTTTTAAAGATCCTCACTTAGGAGCATTCCAGGGAACCCTGAGGCCAACAGGTACACTCACTGGGCACATTGTGCCAAAATTCTATTTACTCTTCAGATGTGTTGTCAAGTGAGTCAGTTTCAACAATAATCTCATCTCTGAGTAGTTTCACTGAGTTTATATCACTAAATTTGTTATTCTAGGATTTGTAACCAAATATGTCTTTGTTTAGGCCTAGATCTTTGTATGGAGCAATTAGATCTTTTGGTTTGGAGATGCACCATTTACTAAATTAAGCCTAGGTCTTTGTATAAGACCATTATACCTTTTGTTTTGGAGATGTGCCATTTAAGAAATGTTTTTTTGCTCTTAACTTACTTATTCTGCTGCTTGCCTTGCTTTTGGTGCTGTTTATTTCTTGTGTTTTGCTTTCTCCTAGGTTGGTTTGTTTTGTTTTTTCCCTTTTCTTTTTTTAATTGGAGTATAGTTGTATACAATGTTCTGTTAGTTTCAGGTGTACGACAAAGTGAGTCAGCTATACATGTATCCTCTCTTTTTTAGATTCTAGTCTCATGTAGGTCATTGCAGAGTATTAAATAGAGTTCCTTATGCTATACAGTTCCCAGGTGGTGTAGTGGTAATGAATTCACCTGCCAATGCAGGAGACTCAGGAGACACAGGTTTGATCCCTGGGTCAGGAAGATCCTCTGGAGGAGGAAATGGCAATTCACTCCAGTATTCTTGCCTGGAAAATTCCATGGACAGTGAAACCTGGCAGGCTACAGTCCATGGAGTTGCAAAGAGTAGTGTGTATATGCCAATCCCAGTCTTCCAATTTATCCTTCCCTGTACCCTTCCCCCTTGGTAACCATAAACTTGTTTTCTACAGCTGCAACTGGATTTCTGCTTTGAAAGTACTTATTGCTTTTGAAGTACAAGGGAGTGTTCCATAGGGAACAGCTGGGAGCATAAGCTTGATAAATTTTAAATGCAAGCCAGACTTGAGGGCTAATTGTTGGAGATCTGTTAGACCAACAATCAATTTGTGAGAAAAAAAAAAGTTTGTAAAACTTTATCTGGGGTCCCCTATAAAACCTTCACAAAGTACTCTCTTGTTAATTTGTTCACTTTGTTTTATCCATACTCAAGTGTCAAGGATTGTGTGGTTTTTGTCAACTTGACAATCCTAGTCTCTGCTTGGTTGGGGAACCCAAATACGCTTCAAAAGCTCACACTGTAAACTGACTGTAGTGGCCTGTCTTCCCTGTGTGTTATGGGTTTGTCTCTGCCAAATCTCATCCTTTTCTTTGGAAGAACTTCTATTTCTTTAAGAAGCTCTATAATCTAACTTCTGTATTTTTCTGAGTAAACAGCAAAAAATTGTTTTGACTTAATAATGTCACGTTTGACATGTTCAAAGCATTAAATTAATATCATTAAGAAGAACTTTAATAATATTAGGAGACAAAATACCTATAGTCAGATTCTTAAAGTGTCATGCTAAGACCTCAAAAAATTTCTAACTCAAGGCAGTCTCTTTCAAAAACTTTGTAACCTTTTGAAACCTAGTCATCTTGCATTTCTTTCTTGTTTTTTACTCAGTTTTACTTGATCTTCTAGATGAGCTATTCTTTTTTGAGGGTTTTCTCAGGGAAAGAATAATTCTATTATAAAATTTCTAGATGAGAAGGTTGAGTTAAAATTCTTATCTAGAGCCAAGTTAAAGGATATAATTGAAGATTTTCCTAAACTTTGGAATACAGACAGAAATTTGTTACAGAATTTAGTATTTTGTCACACAGTTAACTTTCTCTATTACATATCTGTACCAACTAGTTAGCCTAGTGTTTAGCCTCTCATGTAAAATGCTTAATAAGCTGAAAGGTAGGAAAGAAAAAATTTAAATCACTCAGTTATATAAATTTTAAAAAGTTGTCTCAAGAGAGCTATGCAAATTTAAAAATTGCCTACAATAAGAGAATTTCAGAAATAATATTTTAAGGGAAAAATTGTGAAAATGTTCATATTGTTAACAAAACAAACATGAAAAATATACTTCAGGAAATATTCTAGAAGCTGGAGTAAACCCACAACTAAAGTAGAGAGACAAGTCTTCTCTTGTAAATGGGATCAAATTTTAAGTATGTAATTTACTGATAAAAAAGAAAGTGAAATGTAAAATTGCTAACCTAGAAAATAGTCAAGTTGTGGCTAGACACTGCCAGAGTCTTAGGAAGTAAAGGAGCAGAAGCGGTGTTTGGCTTTTGCTAGTTAAAAAATAACTGGAGGGACACCTTGGTGGCTGAGGCTCCATGCTCTCAGTGTCTCTGTGTGTGTGTGTGTGTGTGTGTGTTGGGGGGTGTTGGTCCTTGGTCTGGGAACTAACTCCCACATGATACAACTAGAATCTTGTGTAGTAACTAAGACTCAGAGCCATCAAATAAATAAATGAATAAAAATAAATTATATGGGCCAAAGAACTAAACAGACATTTCTCCAAAGAAGACATACAGATGGCTAAGAAACACATGAAAAGATGCTCAACATCACTCATTATCAGAGAAATGCAAATCAAAACCACAATGAGGTACCATTACATGCCAGTCAGGATGGCTGCTATCTAAAAGTCTACAAGCAATAAATGCTGGAGAGGGTGTGGAGGAAAGGGAACCCTCTTACACTGTTGGTGGGAATGCAAACTAGTACAGCCACTATGGAGAACAATGTGGAGATTTCTTAAAAAACTGGATTAGAACTGCCATATGACCCAGCAATCCCACTTCTGGGTGTACACACCGAGGAAACCAGATCTGAAAGAGACATGTGCACCCCAATGTTCATCGCAGCACTGTTTATAATAGCCAGGACATGGAAGCAACCTAGATGCCCATCAGCAGACGAATGGATAAGAAAGCTGTGGTACATATTCACAATGGAATATTACTCAGTCATTAAAAAGAATTCATTTGAATCAGTTCTAATGAGATGGATGAAACTGGAGCCCATCATACAGGGTGAAGTAAGCCAGAAAGATAAAGACCAATACAGTATACTAATGCATATATATGGAATTTAGAAAGATGGTAATGATAACCCTATATGCAAGACAGAAAAAGAGACACAGAAATACAGAACAGAATTTGGGACTCTGTGGGAGAAGGCGAGGGTGGGATGTTTCGAGAGAACAGCATCGAAACATGTATATTATCTAGGGTGAAACAGATCACCAGCCCAGGCTGGATGCATGAGACAAGTGCTTGGGCCTGGTGCACTGGGAAGACCCAGAGGAATTGGGTGGAGAGGGAGGTGGGAGGGGGGATCGGGATGGGGAATACATGTAAATCCATGGCTGATTCATGTCAATGTATGACCAAAAACCACTACAATATTGTAATTAGCCTTCAACTAATAAAAATAAATGGGAAGAAAAACAAAAACTAAAAAAGCCTTCATTCCCTGAAAGATTGGGAGCCTGTGGTTAGGAATACCTGTAGATATTGCAAATACAATGGTAATTGAAAGAATTAACGTTTCATAATAGCTAAGAAATGGCAAAGAATCTGCCTGAAATGTGGGAGACCTGGGTTCAGTCCCTGGGTATGGAATATCCCCTGGAGAAGGGAATGGCTACCCATTCCAGTATTCTTGTCTGAGAAATCCCATGGACAGAGGAGCCTGGCGGGGTATGGCCCATGGGATTGTAAACAGTCAGACACAACTGAAGAGACTTAGCACACAAGGATTAGAGGGCTAATTATCCCAAATTGGTCCATTGATGTTACTCCAAGGGTGACATTAAGCACCAGTATTTCCCTTTCCTTTTTCTAACCTCTTGAAGGGACTAATATTGCTTTTTTTGTTGCTATGGAGCCACTACATCTACCATTAATCTCATCAGATCCCTGAGAATAAAATTTTTAAGTTGTTTGAAATCTAACATAGATTTTTTATAAGAAAGAAAAGAAAAATTTTCACTTAAATTAAAAATACCTGACTGTGCCAGGTGGTGAAAGAAGATAAGACAAATTTGAGTGTATATAGTAAAGTATGGAAGGCATGGATTTATTGGAAGCACTAAAAGAATGGGAATGTCTAAGAATCCTAAGTCCTTCCCTAAGTCCCAACCTGTTATTGATACCTTGGAATCATTATCAGAAAGGCATTCCTTCCTTCTCTATGACACAATTCCTATGAATATAGTAGGTGGGGATTTACTTTGCAAATGAAACTACCAGATAAAATGTACTGCAAAGGATTACTTTTAAAAATCCCAGAAAATTTCTTACAATAAATTATAGCTGGTATTGTTAATAATATACCTATACCATGTATGATTTAAGAACTCACTGAAGGAATAACTATGGTCTCAGAATCGCAACAGGCAAAAAATTCCATGGATGTGTGCTAAGTTGTGTCCGATTCTTTGCAATTCCATGGACTGTAGCCCACCATGCTCCTCTGTCCATGGGATTCTCCAGGCAAGAATACTGGAGTGGGTTACCATGTTCTCCTTCAGGGGATCTTCCCAACCTAGGGATAGAATGCACATCTCTTCTCCTGCATTAGTAGGTGGGTTCTTTACCACTAGCACTACCTGAAAAATTCCATGGACACAGATTTCAACAGAGGCCTTAAAAGTCTTCCTGGATTATATAAACTTTTCTTTTTTTGTACAAACATGAGATAATTCACCTATATGGGTTTTAACACTTCAACATGACATACAGTTAAGACCTAATGCCTATTATAAGGCCAATCCCTTATTACAGTAGCCAATGCTAGGTTAGTTGCCTCAGAACAGTCATGAACCTCAACTAAATATATTAAAACATCTTCAGATCTTATACTATGATTACCTTCAAACCTGATGTTATTGTATACATTAACTGCTTGTTGCTAATGAAAAACACTCATATTTATACATCAGTTAGTAAGTTATAAGTACCAATATTTTCTTCATCTCATATTATTATCCACTGGAGAAATACTCTTATTCCAGAAACTCTACAGTAACTGTCTGATTGTGTTTTTGAAATTTGATGGCCAAATCAGTTTTTGGATACTTCAGTACCAATTGCTGATTTAATATTCTTTGTGGCTCAAAAACTAAGTGCTGACAATATTATTTGCCAATGGGTTTTTTGTCTGAAAAAAAGTAGATCAGCAAACCAGACCAATGAACTAAAGTAGAGATTCCAGGAATAAACACTCACATTTATGGTCAAATAATCTTCAACATGGGTGCCAAGACCACTCAACAGGGAAAGGACATTCTCTTCAACAAATGGCATTGGGAAACCTGGATATCCATGTGCAAAAGAGTGAAGTTAGGCCTTAAACTTACATCATCTACAAAAATGAACACAACGTGGATTCAAAAGACCAAACACTAACACTTCTAGAAGAAAACATAGGGGAGAAGCTTCATGACATTGAGCTTGGCAATAGTTTATTGGATATGACACAAGAGAAATCACAGGCAACAAAAGGAAAAATAGACAAATGGGATTACAGTGAACTTAAAAACTTTGTGCACCAAAGAACAGAATCAGCAGAGTGAAAAGGGAGAAAGTATTTGCAGATCATATATGTGATAAGGAATTAATATCCAGAATATATAAAGAACTTCTATAACTAAACAACAAAAAATAAAATAACCTGGTTAAAAAATGGACAAAGGACTTGAATAGACATTTATCCAAAGATGATCTATGAATGCCCAACAAGCATATGAAAAGATGTTCAATATTACTAATTATGATCATCACAGAGAAATGCAAGTCAAAACCACGATGAGATATCACCTCACATCCATTATGATGGCAAATACAGATTTAAAAAACAGAAAATAACAAATGTTGGTGAAAATGTGAAGAAATTGAAACCCAGTGGATTATTGGTAGGATTGTAAAATGTGACAATTGCTAAGGAAAGCAGTATGAAGACCCTCAAAAATTAAAAATAGAGCCATCATATGACACAATAGTTCCATTTCTGGGTATATAGCCAAAAGAATTGCAAGCAGAATCTGAAAGTGATGTTTGCACATCCATTTCATAACAGCATTATTCGTAAATAGCCAAAAGGTGGAAACAACCCAAGTGTCCATCAACATATAAGTGAATAAACAAAATGTTTCATGTACATATGTGAAAGTGAAAGTTTCTCAGCTGTGTCTGACTCTTTGTGACCCCATGGAATATACAGTTCATGGAATTCTCCAGGTCAGAATACTGGAGTGGGTAGCCTTTCCCTTCTCCAGGGGATCTTCTTAACCCAGTGGTCGAACCCAGGTCTCCCGCATTGCAGGCAGATTCTTTTCCAGCTGAGCCACAAGGGAAGCCCAAGAATACTGGAGTGGGTAGCCTATCCTTTCTCCACCAGATCTTCCCGACCCAGGATATCAAACTGGGGTCTCCTGCATTGAAGGCGGATTCCTTACTAACTGAACTATCAGGGATGCCCTCCATGTACATATAAGGAATCTTCAGTTCAGTTCAGTTCAGTCACTCAATCGTGTCTGACTCTTTGTGACCCCATGAATCGCAGCACTCCAGGCCTCCCTGTCCATCACCAACTCCCGGAGTTTAATAATAAGGAATATTATTCAGCCTTAAAAAGAAAGAAAATCCTATCACGTGCAGATGAACCTTGAGGACATTATACTAAATAATAAGCCAGCCACAAAATGACAAATACTGTATGATTGCACCTATATGAGATCTAAAGTAGTCAAATTCATACAAACAGAAAGTAGAATGGTAGTTACTAGAGGCTGGAGGAAAGGGAAAAGAGAATTTGTTATTTTAATGGGCATGAGTTTTAAATTTGCAAGATGAAAACATTCTGGAGGTTGGTGAATATACATAACACCACTGAACTAACTTAAATTATGTTTTGCGTTTTTTACCGTACAAAAAAGACCAGTCTTATTCTACAATAAGTTGACCATTTTCTCTTATAAAATCTAATTTCTTACCAAATTGATCAAATTGTTCCAATGACTGAGCTTTGGCCCTCTTTAGGGCACTTCAAATAAATAAAATAAAATAATAAATACATAAATTAATAGCTAGTATTCTTTCAAAATAATTCACTTTTTAAAACTATAGAAAAAAATAAGCTTTGAAATCTTAAATGCTCTTTAAAAATAAACAACAAATGCATTACTTACTAGACATCTTCATGATGCCTAAAACAATTGCTGTAATAAATGTCAAAACTCACAGAAAAAAGTATTATAGAAGCTAGTACACCATGCTGTAGATACTACAGAAATACTTTAGAAGTACTATTAAAATGATTTTAACAGAATAGAGTACTAGATAAACTGACTAAAGTCCTCATACAAGGACTTCATATAAAAAACAACAGGATAATAATAAGTTCATGGGGAAGTTCAAGAATTCCATAATGTAAAATATAAAATCTGGGCCCCCAAATTCTTAAACACTAGGAATGATCTGTTATGAGCTCCATGAGGATAAGACCTAGCAAAAACAGGTCTTATAGCACCAGAAGGAATGTCAAATTGACATCTGCCAAAATTCTCCATGAACAAATCCGTCACAGTAGGGATAGATTTGCCATATTGGAACACTTTTCTCCTTTACTGGTTTAAGGTATTCTACTTTTGATTTAGCCTCTCCTATTCTCCTTCCTAGAGATATTGATTTGCCTAACTCTAGACCAGGGTTCATAAACCAAACCTGGCCTGCCACCTATTTTTGTAAATAAAATGAAGTTTTGGAAAATACAGAAATGGAAAACAGCCAAACTCATTTTTTTTTTTAACATATTGTCTATGGCTGCCTTAATACTACAACATCAGAGTTGATTCATTGTGACAAAGAATGTATGTTTCACAAAGCTAAAAATATTTAATATCTAGCCTTTTACAGAGGAAGTTTACTGACCTTTGACCTGAATAATTATCATCATGACTTTATAATTCAGCTCTTCAGAGCTGTTTGTAATTCAGCTATTTTAATGAATGATATAAGGGTATATTGCTCTAACTTTACCAATAATGATACTCTGTGCATTTAATACATAAATGAAGGAAAATGCCTTTGCACAAAGGAAATTACAAAATGAAAACAATAACTTTGTGTCATACCGTACTTAGAGGCAATTATATTTGTAGCTCCATCAAAATTGAATTATTTCATGAATAGCATTTTTCTCTTTTTATAAAAGAATCAAGTTTTTCAATACCAATCCAGGACCAAGATAATTATTCTTTTGAATTATTAGTTAGGTAATTCCACAAGTATGATTCTTTTGGTAACCGGTGTCCAAGATGGTCCCTAATAATTCTCACTTCTTGATATTCATTCCCTTGTACATCCCTTGTACATAGTACCCCTCCTACATTGTATCAGGATTGGTCTAGTGACTGATAGAGTATGGCAATAGTGATAGTATGTCACTTCCAAAGTTAGGTCATAAAATATGTGATATCTGCCTTGCTCTCTCTTATATCATTCACTCTAAGGGAAATTAACTACTATGTTGTGAGCAACCCTATGGAGAGAGATGCCCATGTAGCAAAGGGCTGAGACATCCTGTCAGTGGACAATGAGAAACCAAGGCCATCTTGGGAGTCTTCTTGGGAGCAGATCCTACACTCCTATTCAAACCTTCAGCAAACTGTAGCTTTGACTAACGTCTTGACTGCAACCTCAAGAGGAATACTGAATCAGAATCACCCTGATATGCTGCTCCCAAATTCTTGACCCTCAAACAATGTGAGATTGACCCTCAAACAACTGAATACTCTTGTTTTAAGCTGCCAAGTTTGAGACAATTTGTTACAGAACAATAGATAACTAACATAATCCAAACATCCTAGATGGACTAGATCTTCTTTAAAAGAGTACAAAAGTATAAAACCTTTGATGGGGTGTGAATCCTGAGAATAATGATCCTATCCAGAGGAGTTAAACTACTAAAGCCATTTATCAAAAATATGTTCCATTACTTTGGCTAACATATTAAATAGTACATCCCCAACTCTGCAACACAACAAACCAGGTTAAATTCTTTAAACCCAGTAGTTATAAATAATAGAATGGCCTTGGATTTTCTTTTGGCCAACCAGGAAAGATTGTGAACCAGGAAGATTGCTAACACTGTATGTTATACCCAAGTGCTATAATTGATTTGTAATAATCCTTATCTAAGCTAAAGGAAAGGTAACCTAACTATCTGAAATAGACTTGAGGATCTTTGAGACTTTTTTCATGATCAGGTCTGGGAAATTTGGGATCATGGTTTTGAAATGTCTTCTAGTCTCTTCCAATTATATTTACTTGTCTCACTGTTGTTAAATGTGTATTTTCCAGAGTCTTAGATACTTTAGTACAGCCACTGTCCTTACAGATGATTCAAGAAATTGTTTAAAGACCAAACAAATGAACAGAATAAAATCTTGCTGATAGACATGTAAACTGAAAATAAAATTTCCACAGATGAAACTTCACCTTTAAGGAAAATCAACAATAGTGGTAAAGATCTGCACCATCCATGAAGGTTTCTCCTGAAGTTTTGATTGAATGACAATCAAAAGGAAGTACTGAAAATTAAGAAGTTCCCGTAAACTTAGAAAAAGACTGATTTTTGCTATTAGCAAAGATAACAAGTAGCCATAAAACCAGTTTTAAACCCATTTACTCGGTCAAGAATAACTTGCCTCAGTGAGCCCCTCATGAAATCAGTCTATCAGAGACAGAATCATTCCCATAAACACACCTCTGAGTGCCAACTAATCAACAACAGTTTCACCTGAGTAGCAATGGACTACAGTTGATGTCAACCAACTCAGACCCATGAAAGTCTGACAATTCCTGGCACTTCATGTTCCCTCCAAAAAAGACCCTTTATAAGGTCACCAGTTTGCTCTGCTTGAGAGACTATGACCAGCAATACATTCAGCTTTGTCTTTTTATTTCACATATTGAGTGGTGGTCTTAACATCCTTTGGCAAACTCTCCTGTTTCCTTGATAATTCTGTAAAGTAAAAGTGTTAGTCACTCAGTTATGTCCAACTGTTTGCCACCCCATGAACTGTAAGGCCCACGAGGCCCCTTTGTCCATGGATTTCTTCAGGCAAGAATACTAGAGTGGGTAGCCAGTCCCTTTTCCAGGGGATCTTCCCAATCCAGGGATCAAATCCAGGTCTGTATTTCAGGTGGTTCTTTACCATCTGAGCCACCAGGGAACCTCTTCCCATTTAATAGTAGTGATAGTGATAAGTAATGATGATGAGGAGGAGGATGATGTAAGCTCGACTTATTCTATCCCTTGTACTGCACTAAGGGCTTTACATGCATTATCTCAGTAACTGAGGACTGCCAGTAATAGCTGACTACCAACACTTCTGAGATTTTCAGGAAGCTCTCAGACCTAAAGAAGTTATCAGCCCTGGCTTATTCAGGGCACCAGTCATTTGCTTTCAATCCCCTGCTCACCCTTCCCCTGTTCTGCTCAATATCATAGAGGGCTGACTCCTACAGACCGAGTTTTCCAGGCCCTTCTGTCTGCTGACTTAAAATTCAGTTCTGCTAATGGGAATCTGGAGTGAAAGATGAAAGGCAGGAAGAGAGGAAGGGAGGAAGGGAGAATGCAGGGGCATCTCTCCTCCAGCAATAGCTGTTTCCTTCCATTGCTCCTGCACCTTTGAATGGGTTTTCCTTGGTGGTCATTACTCACATTATTCTTTTTGAAATACCTAGAGCACTTTCTGCTTTTCTGAATCTTTATTGATATAATCAGAAAGAACTGGTGGTAAAAAATATACCAAGTAGATTTGAAAGACTTGAGATTTAATGCCAAGTCTAAAATACTTGTGACCTTGAAAAAAATTAGTTTGTTGTTGCAGTTTTTCTATCTGTGTAAGACAATAGCTCATCTTATTGTCCCCACTATCCCACTGAACTAGAATCTTCTATAATGCTTGGCTTACAGAAATTGGTTAAACATTTGTAAGAGACAGCTTTTCTCTTCTTCCATATAACAGCACTATGAATAGATTTAATGGCCTTGATTACATCTAGAAATATAGCTATTCCCTTAATCAGGTAAAATATATAAAATATCATTTTCTGTGAACAGGGCAAGCTAGATAATTTGAGGGGCCCAGTGCAAAATGAAAAAGCAGGCTGTTGTTGAAAAAGGCAGAAAAAAAGTGCCATTAAAAGTATTACAAATAAAGCTTTTCCTTTAAAAACACTTTGTTATTTATAAAATACAACAGAGGTGATAGTGGTATATGAGTAACAATATAACTCACAAAGTACAAAAGATGTTTTTGATGCAATAATTTTATATAAAACAATAAATATAATAATATTTTATCAATGTAGTATCTTAATCATAATTTTGTGGCTTTCTTTTAGGAAAATTCATTTTAAATGTTCTTAAAATATATATCTTTAGCAATTTTATTTTCAATTGATACAATCCAAAGAAACATTACTTGCCCTTGAAAAATGAAAAGTTGAAAACAATTTTTGATAATTTTAAATTTTGACAAGGATCCTTCTGCTGATGCAATTGTTGAAGCTATTAAGAGTATTTTATAGTCTATTTTATAGACAATATTTGGGATAAGTTTCTGATAAATTATTTTGAAATAAAAATTTTAGCACCTATAGAGCTAATGAGCTCCATGGAATATTTTTTCTAAAAATATTTCATTCTTCATACAAAATATTTTTGTGTAAGTTGAAATTTAATTAAAAATGTAAATTTATACAATGGCATTTTAATATTTCCTCTGACATTTCTTGTAACTTGTGGAGGTTGTACAAAGAAACCAAATGTGACTTCATAATTTGTATAAAATTTAAAGTGATTGCTTATGCATTCTATCCATGCATGTTCAAGTATAAGAAAATAATTTTTAATTAGCCTCCTCATTAATAATTTGTTCATCTGAAGCTTCATAGTAAGTACTATACCTTCCTATCAAATGTCTTGATCTTTAAATTTGTTTTCTAAGTCTGTGGGTATGTACTTTTCAGTATTGAAGCTGTTTTCAAAACCTGAGATTCTTTTTTTTTAGGGAACTAATTTATTTTGATTTTTCTGAAAATCAGGAGCTATGAAAAACAAGTTGACTATCTGGCCATACCAAAAGCAAAATACAAGTAAAAATAACATTGAGAAATCATGTTTAACCATAAAGAAACATGTTTTAAAATATCAAATTTAACACTCCTTCTTCCGTAAAGCAAAACAAGTTTGCTAAGCCACAACAGTGAAGTGGAGTTTAACTGACATAATTTTTTAAAATAGAAATTAAAAGGAGAAAAAGCACTTCATTTCCACCCTGGAATCCCATCATTTATAAAATAACATGCTCAAATGTTAGTGAAAATAAACAGTTGGTAAACCTGAAAATAAATCTTTCAGTGAATGAATTCAGAGTCTAACAGAACACCTCATATTTGCAGAAAAATAGCTTTTGTCACATTTAGGTCTTACCAAACACAAATAAATAAAAATGGGGATTAAAAACAAGCTACTGAATCAAAATCTTTCTGTAGAGTAGCAGCTGTCACAAAATAAAAGGAACCTAGTTCCACAGAGTTGTATGCATAGGGCCAATTTTATTCCTAGAGTCCTGGAGTCCTGTACTATCAAAATAGAAGTATCTTTGTCTTGGAAAAAGTCTGATGAAGGCACCAAAATCTTATTATCTGTGTTCCCCCAATGATACTTAAAATGCTCTTATCATCCTTTCAAGATAACTTCAACTTAAGAGTTAACATTCGAGAAATATTTAAGTAAGTGCCAGCCTCTTCTGCATAACAAGGCCCTTTCTATTCTCTTTGTGTGGGTGTGTATGCTCAGTAGCCTCCACTCTTCCTGAACCCAGGGGCTGCAGCCCGCCAGACTCCACTGTCCATGGAATTTTCCAGGCAAGAATACTGGAGTGGGTTACCGTTTCCTTCTCCAGGGAAAAGCTGGGATTCTAAACACTTCAAAAGATTACCGTGAATCCCTGACCTGCTTTCTTGCAGTGTTCATGTATACAGTTCTATTTTGTAATAATTTACTGACAAAATTTACTGCCCATGTGCTGGCAGTTCCTGTCCCAGCCTCAGGCCAGAGTTAATATTTGTGCAGATGCCCCAGTCAGGCTCTAGGGACGAATGGGTGAGAGCCTCCACCCTGGGTCCAGAGGTACTTGTGTGCAGAAACCATCCTCTGTCACATGGCTGTGGTCACCGCTGCCGTGGCTGCTGCTTTTGCACTGAAGTTGCCATCGTTGCTGCCAGTTTGGGCCTAGGTTCTGGCCTGACAGACTTGTTTAGGAAAATATAATGCTTTTTTGCACCTAAGGTCTTGAAAAGTTGAGCCAAAATACTGCAGAAGAAGAGCCTGGGATGCATAGCTTTATAAAATAAAATCACTAGTAGGTGTAAAATCATGGGATGGCAGACACAGAGCTCCCAGTGCCAATGGGAACCCTTAACAGTGCCAGGGGACCCATGAGAATGCACACAATTGTTTCCAAGATATTCTAACAATATAATTAATGTTATAGGTGACTGAGAATCTTCCCAAAGTAATGATGCAGGAAGATTAGTGAGTTTGGAGCCAAATCTATCCAAAGATGCATTTTTGGATGAAAACTAGAAAGAAATAATTTTGTGTTGACTTAAATATATACTTCCTCCAGACTATGATATTTCTTTATCTTGAAATATGTGACCACTTTGAAAGAATGGGAGTTTATTTATATGCATGTGTGCCATTCTAGTACTTCTTGAAGATTCTACAAGATTCATTCATCTTAGGTGTAAAATATGTTGCAGTACTTTTCGCAGTGGCATATTGAAAACACTTTTCATTATGTAGAATTTCAAATATATGCAAAACTAGAATATAATGTACCCCTCTTAAGTATAATGTATAATAAGGGGTTCAATATAATGAACCCCTCTTATGTACCCACATCCAGCTTCAATAATTTCATGACTGAGTTTTTTATCTGTACCTTCACACATTTTCCTCAATTCTAGATTATTCCCAGACATATCATTTTAGCTACAAAAATTTCAACATGTACCTTTAAAGAGTTAGGTACCATTATTTCTGGCTTCCCTGGTGGCTCAGATGATAAAGAATTCGCCTGCAATGCAGGAGACCTGTGTTCGATCCTTGGGTCAGGAAGATCCCCTGGAGAAGGGAATGGCTACCCATTCCAGTATTCTTGCCTGGAAAATTACATGGACAGAGGAGCCTGGCGGGCTACAGTCCATCGGGTCTCAAAGAGTAGGACACTACTGAGCGACTAACATTTTCACTTTTACTTTCACCATTATTTCACCTCAAATTTAACAATAGTTATTAGCATTATAATATACTTATAGTTGGACTTCCCTGGTGGCTCAGACAGTAAAGTGTGTCTACAATGTGGGAGACCCGGGTTTGATCCCTGTGTCGGGAAGATCCCCTGGAGAAGGAAACGGCAACCCACTCCAGTACTCTTGCCTGGAAAATCCCATGGATGGAGGACCCTGGTAGACTGCAGTCCATGAGGTCGCTACGAGTCGAACATGACTGAGCGACTTCACTATATACTTACAGTTATTATTTACATTTGTCTCTCTTGTTTCATTAGGTGGTTTGGGGATAACAGTTTTGAGAGGATTGCAGAAAGGGCATCCCAGAAACAAAGGGACAAGTGACCAGTGAGAGTATAGGTATGTTTGCAGGATTCATTTGCCCTTGGCTATTCTCACATGAATCAGTTTTAAAACCAGGACTTGGACCAAAACAGTTTATCCTGTTTGATGATTTGGCAGAATCAACCAGGAACATTTTTTTTGACAAGGTGAACATATTTCCTCTTATAGAACTGCATTATCTAGACTTAGCAATTTTTTTTAAAACTAAGGCTGTCTGTGAAAAAGGGAAAAGATCTTTAAAGATCTTGCCCTTTCACAAAAATCTCAGTTGCTCTTTTCACAACCCTAAAAATGGAATTATGGCATAAAATAAGGGAAAAATTACTCTCAGTTGTTCTAAATGGTTATAAGGCACTGTCCATTATTTTACTTTTGCTTTATTTTTGCTATATGACTTGTCAGGCTTGGGAGGGAATAAAATATGTTCTTGAAATCTGTGGTAATAGATATTTTTTTGATATTTTGATATTTGATCAAACTTAAGATGCCATTGACTATACCATTATGTACCATTAAAAAGCGGGAGAAATCCTATCGACTAAACTGTAACACAACATAAAATTCATTCCAATTTCAGAGATGTTAAAATGTGAAAATGAATGTGCATTTTAGAATCTATGATATATGGCATTTATTGAGTGCCTTTTATAGAACAAGTTCTGTTCCTGATCCTTGACAAAGATTATCTAAATTAATTATTACAAAAAACCTAGTCACATGGGTATCCCTACGTTCAGTTTAGAGATGAGGAAAGTAAAGCCCAAAGAAGCTAAAAACATTGGCTAAAGATCACAGAATTAGCAATTGGAACAAGTTCATCATACCTTCCTCTTCTCAGACTTCTGTTCTTGCTCTGTAACTCCAGTCAAGCTATGCCTTGATAAATTGTGGCCCTCTTGGGTATTTGCAGCATGTGGCCTGTTTTCACCTTGGGCACTTTTCATTTATGGCAGACCCTTATAAGACCTTCATATGAGGCAAAGCCTCATCCTGCCCGACCTCAGATGGGGAAGCCCAGTTAGAACCTCAGTTTTATCACCTGGGCAGAATGGTGGAGGCCAGAGGAAGCTGTAGCTCGGTGGGTCTGTGGGCTTGAGAGCAGATTCACCAGACACTCGACCTGCAACAGCATACCAACTCCAAGTGCCAGCTCTCACTCTCACAGGCGAATTGCCAGGGTCCAGAGTGTTGGGTGGTCTCTGGGGCTGAGGCTGAACTTCAAGGGCTAGAGAAGGACAGCTCTCACCTTCTTCACTTAAGAGAGAACCAGGTGAAGTTAGACAGGCAGCTGTGGGATGCAGGCTGGACGGTCCTTTTCTTGCTACCTTTCTGCTTGTGTTTCCTATGTCCTCTCTTTTGTGTGTAAGCCCCACTCAGGTTTTTATTAACTTTGTGGCTATAGGGCAAATAATTTAACCTCTGTTATCTTCAGTTAAGTATTTTAAAATAGAAATATCATACATTGGTTGTGAGGATTAAGATACACTGATTGCCAAGTTAGTCTCAATACACATTAGTTCTTCTTCCTTCCATTCTCACAGGTCATATATTAAATGCCATTTGTACCATTATCTACCGTTCTGCCACCTTAACAAGATAGTAATGATAATAATTTATACATAGTATATATAATAATATATGTATATGTATATATACATATATAATATATATATAATATACATATATATATATAATAATTTTTCCTAAAAGTTGTTCTATCATTACCCTATTATCTCAGCTGATTTTCCCACAATCCATTGAAGTGACTAGTAAAATATTTTCTTTGAAAATTTCAGTTAAATAGTAACATTTAATAGTAACAGTAGTCTTTGGGCTTCCCTGGTGGCTCAGATGGTAAAGAATCTGCCGGCAGTGCAGGAGACCAGGTTCGAGCCGTGGGTCAGGAAGATTCCCCTGGAGAAGAGAATGGCAACCCACTCCAGTATTCTTGCCTGGAGAATTCCATGGACAGAGGAGCCTGGCAGGCTACAGTCCATGGGGTCGCAAAGAGTTGAACACAACTAAGCAACTAACAATAGTAACAAAAATATTTTTTAAATTTGTCTCTTGCAGAGAGTAAAGAAAAAACTTGATATATCGGTGGAAAGTCTAAACTTGTCTAAACTTGCTTGTCTGAAGCAGAGGAGAGATGTCAGTGAATAGATGATTGAGGATAGTTTGAATTATACCCTGAGTACTATTATACTAAAAATGTGTCACTGAACTTGCAAATTATTGCTTGAGTAATATAAATAAAGATCTTTTGGGGTACACATTTGAATGCCAGATGGTTCTTGACTGTCCAAAAAGTGGTTCCCTTGGTGTTTAGATAGGATCTTCAGCTTAGAAGTCTTGGGTGTGTATCTTTTTTTTTGGGGGGGGGTGTATCCTGTGTGCTTGTGCTCAGTTGTGTCCAACTCTTTGTGACCCTATGGACTGTCACCCCTCAGGCTCTTCTGTCCATGGGACTTTTCAGGCAAGAGTATTAGAGTGGGTTGCCATATCCTCTTCCAGGGGATCTTCCCAACCCAGGAATTGAACCTGCATGTCCTGCATTGCAGGTGGATTCTTTACTTGCTGCTCAGGGAAGCCCTGCTTATATATGTCTGATATCCCTGATGGAGTTTCTGCCAAGAGGTATTATGTATTCAATAGTAATAGAATGCTAAAATACCTTCTAATAAAACAGTTCTTTCATGTTTTTAAAATGCTCTTGGCTATTTCTAGTCTAAACAACTGAGGCACACACTTAGGGAAAAGCAAAGCACATCTAACACATAATCTGGCTGAGAGCAGAACTCCGAGGAAATGAGATACTCAACAGTGAAACACTTGTCTTTAATGTGAGACTTCTCTTTGCTTGAGGGTGAACTACTTGGATGAATTGTTTTAGTAATGTATTTGTAAAGAAAACATTTAACCGTTTTTCTCAAGGAAGCCCATAAAGTAGGGTTTGTTGTTGTTCTTCAGTCGCTAAGATGTGTCTGACTCTTTGTGACCCCATGGACTGAACCCTCCAGGCGCCCCTGTCCTCTACTATCTCCTGGAGTTTGCTCAAAATAAAGTAGGGTAATAGCTCCAAATGCAAAAGCTTCAGAATAACATATTAAATGTTCTGTTTGATAATGTAAATGTAGTATTTCAAAAAGCTAATGAAAAAAAAAAAATTCCCCGTATCTGGATTTAGATTGTCCTTTGCCCGATGTGTCAGTGGAGTTAGGTGTCTTTTTTCCCTTAACAAGTGTCTGTAAAAGCCCAGGAACCACAGCAGGAAGGTCATGTAGGCCTGGACTTCTTTTTACCTCAAGACCAAAGAAGTGGGGTCTGTAATATGGATATAGACAAGCTTGAAGCAGCATTAGATGGCTTGGGTGATTGGTGTTCTACCCCGGAGTTAAGATGGTATAACCTTGATTTGGGGCAGTGTTTGAAGACTCACATGCTTGCCCTGGGTATCTTTGATACAAGGGAAGTATCACCATGAAGGAAACGGGTGCACCTGACATCCAGAGATGGGGAAAGGAAGGGCCTTGGCTGGGGAGAGGTTTTCCTTCTTCCTTGGGGGCAAAGAGGGACTTGAGCTTGGAGTCTGAAATGTGGAGGTATCTAAGGATTCCTGTGGGTAGAGTGTACACAGCTGGCTCCTACCGCCATCAGGAAAGGACCTGTGAGAGCTAAGAGAAGATAGTGAACTTGTGTTTGGGCTGTGCCTCTCAGAGTAACCACCTTTAGTCATAGCTGTGGGCTACCTTCCTGGTGCATTTCTGTTCTGATCTTTCAATGAAGCCTTATTTAAAGGGATGGCTCCTTCTTAGATTGTCTTGGGGCATTGTAGAGGGCTCTGTGTCCATCTTGAGGCTGAACAGTAGCTGGGAAAGCAAAAGCAGCCTGGGACAGCTGGTTAGGTGTGGGCAAACATGCTATACACAAAGTAGAGCCGTTATCCAGAGAGAGCATCTGGCTCGGGGAGTCCCAGGGTTTGTGGAAGCTGTCATCATTCTTAGAGTTTTCACTGCTGCCCTTGAGAGGGTAGCCCAATGAGGGATGAGACTTTCTGCTTTTATAGGGATGTGGGTCAGGGTTATTTGGATGTGGAAAAGAAGGCTGACTCCCGAAAGGTGGAGAACCTAGAGGAATATTTAAGTTGTACAGCCTTCAGTAATCAACTCAGATACCTTCTCTAAGTCTTCATAGACTGGTGTGTGCGTTTAGCATCCTTCTTAGTGATCCGTTAGCACCCTGGGTGCTATTATTTATGCAAATAATAATAACTAACATTTATTGAATGCTTACATTGTGCCAAACAGTGAGTTAAGTGCTTTACATGACTTTTCTCATTCAGGACTTTGTTATCCCCATTTTTCAGATGAGGAAACCAAAATTGGGAGAAGTTATGTGGATTTGCCTCACATCCCACGGCTAGGAATTCATGGAGTAGAATTTGAGCCTCAATGGTCTGTCCCAGAACTCATGCATGCAGGAATTAGAGTGTACTCATTTAATGTCTCTATTCACTTCAAAAAATACTATCCCTTTTCTTAGAATTGTATCTGTTTTTTGTCTGTATACTCCTATCTAGTGCTAGGTATATAAGAAATGTTTGGCAGATATTTATGGAAAGGTTGAATGGATGACAGACCCTAAGGAGCAAAATTACATACTGAAGCTCTTGGCATATAATAATTACTTAATAAATGTTAGTGATTGTTATAATTTTTAGAAATAAAAATACATTTAAAAGAACAGTTGTGCATCATATACCTCATTTTTTTCAAATTTTTCTTTAATTGCATATTTCTATCCAATTTTAGAAAGTAGTGAACACTTAATTTCTATGCAGTATTTTGAATATATAGGAGTTAATTGTCATTTTTGATAGAGTTTTTCCCTTGAAATTTGAGCTGTGTTTTCTTGAAATATGAATCTAGTTGAGTAGAAAAGAGAGCTGCTGCAAGTTCAATTTAAACAATCTACAGTGTGAGAATATAGATGACATTAAATGTGAAAGAGTTTCTTATCATATGCTTCCAGCCACCACAGCCTGAGGACAAAAGCCAACTGTCAGGTTAGAAGAATATTGTGATTTTTGTATAATAATACAAAACTCAAGTTTTTTCATTTTTTGGCTTCGTAGTCAATCTGTTTCCCTTATTCTTACTACAAAAGTATCTAAATTGATTTAAAATTTTGTAACTGGAATATTGTACTATGGTGCCAATTTACTTATGGCTTTGAAATATCCTGATGTGGATATCTTTGAGGAGGTAAGTAGATTGAATGAATTATATTATTGTTGTTGTTGTTTTTATTGTTATTTTTTATCCTTTATCCATTTGCGGCAGAGCCTGCTTATTGCACATCACAATATCTGTACTCTTTCCTCCCGAGTAACATAATCCTGTATTTATGTGGGGATAATACATCCAGCTACAGGACAGCCTCCCTTGCAACAAACTGTGAATGTGATTATGGTGTGAAATTCTATTAGTGATATATAAATGGGAAAACTGTGATTTATATCTGAAAAGTCTCCTTAAAAGGGAGAGAGTAGACTCTTTATTTTCTGGAACATGAATATAATGGTTGGAGCTCCAGCAACTAGCTTGAACCAGGAGGTGACCTGTCGAATGGCAGCCAAGAATGGCAAAGCGACAGTGAAGAAAGATCTTGGCTCTCTAACACTTGGAGACTCCGTACTGGCCAAGAACTGCCAATTTCTGGCCATTATACAAAAGAGGTAGCTCAGATGGTAAAGAATCTGCCTGTAATGTGGGCAGAGACCTGGATTTGATCCCTGGTTAGAGAAGATCCCCTGGAGAAATGGCAACCAGCTCCAGTATTCTGGCCTGGAAAATCCCATGGAGAGTGAATCCCACAGGCTACAGTCAATAGGGACTCAAAGAGTTGGACATGACTGAGTGCACCCACACACATATGAAAGAGGTACAAACTTTCTTATTTCCACCATCACTTTGGATTGCTCTGTTATATGCAGCCAAACCTATTCCTAATACATATTCTGAGGAAATGAGAGAAACTTTAAGAGAAGTTTTTCTGTATCAGTGTATTAAAGTACTTCCACTGTAGGATGTTTTGTTTCTGTTCACCTCTAGTTTGTTAGTCCTACCTTCCTTCCTTCAATAATCTTTTAGGCTGACCATTAAGATGTCAGCTGTTTTGAGGACTCTTATTATGTGTGTTAGTCACTCAGTCATGTCTGACTCTTTGAGACCCCATGGACTGTCGCCTGCCCTCTGTCCATGGAATTCTCCAGGCAAGAACACTGGAGTGGGTAGCTATTCTCTTCTCCAGGGAAATCTTCCCGATCCAGGGATTGAACCTGAATCTCTCGCATTGCAAGTGGATTCTTTACCATCTGAGCCACCAGGGAAGTCTTTATTGCTATTCCTCTATCTTCAATATCTGTATAAGGCTGTTATAATTTCCTAAGTTCTCATCTCTCTCTTTGCCAAAATCCCTGGGTGTTTCCAGCGTAAAATTACAGTTACATCAGTGGACTTAGAGGTTTCTCATTAATTCAGAAGGTACAAACTGTGGAAACAATCGTTCTAAGTGATTTTTTGTAGAAACTGATTTTTAGATACTGTTTCTGTGATGATAGATTAGCAAATACTGACTTGTAGGCAATCTTGATTTCAACTGATAGTATTCAGTGAGAAGCAGTGAATAGAATTCCAAGCTTTGCATCCCAGTTCTGATACTTAATAGCTATAAGAATTTGGAAAAAACACCTAAACTTCATGAGCCTCAATTTCTTTGAATATAAAATAAATTGTGATAAATATTAAAAAAAGCTAATGCACATGTGAAAATAAACATGCTTTTGCTAACCTTATTTAAAATTAACTTTGCAAATATATGGCAGTTTGGGTCAGTGGAAAATATCCAGGTCCAGCACTTAGCATATACTTGCTAGCAAGGTAATTTTGGCCAAATTAGTTAATGTTTTTGAGCCCCTTCTTGTCTGCAAAGTGAGAAAAATAATAATATTGCCTTACAGGGCTGTTGTGAGTGTTAAATGCAATAATGTGTGTGAAGATTATAAGACAGTACCTGGTGCCCCACTTCCCCAAATGGTAGATAATAGTATTCTTTTAGTTGTTAACTCTCTTTTTTATTTTCTTGGCGATTAATGGTGAACTATGTCTTATTGCCTCTTAAAGTAGGTAAGTAGATGGGTTGTTGAATCATACTATAAATAGAGTATCTATGAATAGCTTTATGTCAGCCTAAAGGTACATATTAGGTAGAATACTGCAGCCTCAGTCAATATTTTTATTGATGCTATGCATGAAGGTAAAGTTTGATGATAACACAAAGTTGAGATAGATGAACCATGAACATAATATAAGGACACAGGTATTGATGACTGAAGACTTGGCCTTGAGTCCCGAAATTCAGTCATGTGATGATTCAGTTTCCTCATCTGCAAAATTATAACACTAGCAAGAATAGGAGGCAGATGCATTTTATGAGCATCTGTTCTTCAAGGTACCATATAATATGATAGGATATCTAAAAGATATCATATAATTCATGACTTACTCTGAAAAATGATAATGGGTATGCTTGTTACCATCTAAACTAGACCCAGTTAGTGACCATAGTATAAGCCTAGTTCACCAGCTTCAAAATTATATAATTATTGACAATTTCTTAAAAATTAGTGAATTTGAACTGTTTCAAATTTTATGCACAAAATGTACCTCTACTTATATTTCAAATTCATGTACTTAAGATTTGCATAAAATGAAAGCAAGTGAATTAATCTGGTCTGCTACCCAGGAGAAAACTGCATTTCAGAGATTCTGAGGCCAGCTTGAGTCATTGGGAAGACTTGAGACGAGCAATTTGACCAAAACCTGATGATTGTTCCTAAAAAGATCAGCTTATAAGAGCACTGAAAATAAAAATCTTTCATCTTTTATCCCCATCTCTGAGACAAAAATATTTTACTGGTGTTAGCTGGAGCTAACTAGGTAAGTTAGATTTATGTATAGTATTTATGTTAGTCTCTTGTTTGTCATCCAGACTATAAGAAGGTTCTGACCACAGTTATCTAAGGTATCTACCAACACTGACTATATCGGATGCATTCTTTCAGCCTCTCCTGATCCCTAACCCTTGGGTTTTTATGGCTTTGCCATAGCTACTGTGGTAAAGGGCTATGTGGGGGAGGGTCATGAATTTATGATACTTGAGACTAATGCCTCAAGTCTCTGGTTCCTCTTACCAATTCCAGATTTGTAAGAAGTATAATGTATTTTCCCTAACGGTTGCTGAAGAGGCCACAGTCTGGGTGTTTAGGGGTATAAAATCCTCATAGAATAAACTGTGACCAGTGGGGAACAGAAATCAGGATGGAGCTAGCAGACAAATTCCCTCTCCATTTTTTCCTACAATAGACTGTTCCAAGTCATGGTTTTCCCTTATAATCTGTCCAGACATGTCCTGCATGGCTAAGAAGGGAACACCAGGAAAGCAATTATTTGTTATAGGCTAGTAGCCAGTGTGGTCAGTGCATTACCTTGTATTTTCTTCTATCTTCTGACTCAGTTATCTTTTCCTTCATTTTTGCTGCCCTGGGATTGCACCTGCCAATAAGCTCTGGATTCAGATTCATTTTTTTTCCCCCTGGAGAACTCAGATTAACTCACTAACTATCAGCAGTGAATTGAGCTAGGTACTGAGTCCCTGCTTTCTAAGAACTTACAATGTAGGCCAAAAGACAGGTATGTGAAGCATAATTTGTAATACAAGGTTATGCATGATGACAACTCACAGTTTCATCTCGGAAGTCTTCCAAAATGTGGGTAGTTGTCTCTAGTTCTTATTTTTATGTGTGTGTGATAATTGAAACGTCTTGATTTGCTTATAACATTGCATATAGTCCTCTGAGATGTATTCAAGCTCCTCACTTTATTTTAGAGGCCAGCATTTTCCTTGGCGTTTCAATAAGATATTTTGAATGTGTTCTTGTTGCTGCAGATACTTTGCTTTGGAACATACATCATTTTTCATAATAGTAGCCATTTATTATCCTTTTCTTTCCTAAAATCAAATTACTGTCAGATTTTTTTTTTTTTTGCCTTCTCTCTTGAGCCAGATCATTGAATGCAGTGATGTTGTTTATCTGTAGATGCTGTCTAGACTAATTTTTTCCTGTTTTAAAAAATTAAGTTAGCCTAGCTAGCCACCTGTATGGTACTATAGGGTAAATGAGTGTTTTGGACTTAGATTTTAATATTTCTGAACACTGCTATCTCGAAGGGGAGTCAAAATTGTGACTAAATTTGAAATGTTCCAGAAATTTGCTTTAGTGCCAGAGATTTCCTTTGACCTAAGATGGAATATAAAGCTTATTGTGGTGACAATCTCTTTGTTTTGGGAGGATTATTTCAGTAAATTGTCTTATTCATGTGGATATAAAGTATATAGGTTAAATATTGCTGCTTTAACAAATTCTCTCCAAACTTGCAACAATAATGCTAATTTGTTGTGTTTATCTTGACATTTTTGAGGGCGAGGAATACAAGAGCAGCTGGGTGCTCTGGCTTGGAGTCTCTCATGAATTTGCAGTTAAGATAGTGGCCAGGGCTCTGTCTTCAGAAGGCATGACTAGGGCTGGAAGATCCACCTGTAGGGTGTTTCACTCATATGGCCAGCAATTAAGCTAATTCTGACTGTTGGCAAGAGACCTGAGTTCTTCACCACTTGAATATTTCCATAGGCTGCTTTGATATCCCCAAGACAGGGTAGCTGGTTTCCCCAGAGTGAGTAATCCAAGGGAAAACCAGGAGGAAGTGGCAGTATTTTTTTGTTTTTGTTTTGACATAGCCTTCAAAGTCACACACTGTCACTTCCAGTGTATTCTATTGGTTACACAGACCAACCCTGATATGTTGTGGGAGGAGCCACACAAAGACATGAATCCTAGGATAAGAAAATCATCGGGGAGTCATCTTGGAGACTGACTACCAATTAAATAATACTGTTGTGTGTGTGTGTGTGTGTGTGTGTGTGTGTGTGTTTTGGCTGCACTGGGTCTTAGTTGTGGGATCTTCACTGCAGCATGTGGGATCTAGTTCCCTGATCAGGAATCTAACCCAGGCCCCCTGTATTGGGATCACAGAGTCTTAGCCACTGGACCACCAGGGAAGTCCCTGTTTATTTTTCTTAAAAGCTTTCTTTTTTTTTTTAAATTTTACTATGGAGTAATCCAGATGTAAATGTATCAGACTAAAATAAGGGATGAAAGTGAAAGTTGCTCAGTCGTGTCCTGACTCTTTGTGACCCCATGGACTGTAGCCCGCTAGGCTCCTCTGTCTAGGGACTTCCCACACAAGAATACTGGAGTGGGTTGCCATTTCCTTCACCAGGGGATCTTCCCAACCTCGGGACTGAACCTGGGTCTCCCGCATTGCAGGCAGACTCTTTACCGTCTGAGCCACCAGGGAAGCCAAAATAAGGGATAGTTTGTTTAATAATAATATTCTAAAAGTCTGACTTGACTGGGGGGCTGCATGCAGTTCTCTGTAGAGATTAATTTGATTTTAAGTGACTTTTCTGTCTCCTTTGCTGGAGAATCCACAAGAGGAAGTGAGGACCACTCGAAGGTGGGGTAAAACTTTGTGTTCTTTTCAGCTGAAATCCTAGTAACTCAAGGTTCCTGTAACTCACCCTCCTGGCAAAGTTCCCCACAGAAATTTTTGTGCTTATCCCAGAGGGGGCCTGGCGTCCCTTGTGTCCACGGGTCAACCCACTAGGAACATCCTAGGACATTGCTTTGTGCTTCCTTTTCCCTACCATCTCAGACAGGAATCCCTATCTGCATCTCTACTTTGGAATTCTAATCCCAGGGCAGAGGAGGGAAAACAACCCTTTCCTCAAGTTTCAGGTCCCAGTGCCTTTCCAGGACCCTGAATGAAGCCGCACTGCCGGTGCCTGGGCCAGCGCGAAGCTTTTCAGAAAAAGAGGCACCTTTTTCCTCTGAGTAATTCTCCACCAAGAACAGAAGAAAGACAAGCATTTTTGTTTTTCAGGACTTTGATCTTGAATGTAACTGACTTACCTTTCACCTTAACTTATATTTACAGGCTGCTACTTTCTCCTATATATTTACATAGTCTGCTGGTTTCTCCCCATCCTGCCAAATGTCTTTCAAAACAATCAGCTGTCAGAGCTAACAAAATCTGTCAACACATGATGTGTGGCCTAGCACAGGGTTGTGATAAAGACTGATTTCAAGTATTAAATATTCAAGCTGTCCTCTCCTGTTTAAGCTTTAAACAAGTGCTAATCATCTGCCCTAAAGTAGTTTGACTTTTGCCAGATCCTTGGCATGTTAAGCACTCTTATGATACCCCACATATGGCATCATTTACAACGGTCTCTTGCATACTGTCTAGATATTTTACGTGGAAGTGCTAAATAAGCTGAGCCGCGTGGCTTGGCTCCATCCATCAAGTCTCCTGAGCCAGAGCCCTGGGAATCCCTTGTTGGCTATTTCTCTGTTATGGCACACATTGCACATGTCTCTTGGGGATTCTGGCTCCTAATCCTCTTCCACATCTACCACTTTCTCCTTTATTTCCACTGCCAATGACTTGGTTCAGGCCCTCATTAAGACTTGCATGGATCACTCCAGTCATAGCAAACTGACCTCTTTCTGTTTTAATCCACCCTCCTCACTTTTGCTCCTGGAATCATCTTTCTAACACTGAATGAAATCACATATTTCTCCTACCTAGTATCCCACCATGAGTCTCCCCAAGGGTACTGGATCAAATTCAAGTTGTAGGTCAGCCCACAGATTTTTGCTTACCTCTCCGACCTTATTTCCCCATCCTTTCTTCTGTGCTTGTTTGCAGCTATGTAATTTGCAATTATCTTAAATTGATACCATTAATGTCCTAAACTTTTGCAAATATTATTCCTTCTATCTATGTGCATATCCTACTCATTTTCAAGATCTAGATCAAGTGTCATTTCCTGTTAGACACCTTTTTTTCTGGGTTAGATGCACCTTCCGTGTTCCACAGTATCTTCTACATGTCTCTCTCCATTAGAGTTAAAGCAAGCATTGTACTCTGGAGCTGGAGTACATGGGTTTAACCACAGTTCTTTTATTACTAGTTGTGTGACCTCTGGCATGTTTCTTAGCCTTTTTTTATGCCACAGTCCCCCTGATGGTAAATTGTATTAGTACTTTTCTCAAATGTTTCTCAAATGGCTTTATATTGAGTTGATATATAGGGAGTACTTAGAATAATGTCTAGCTCAGAGCCTAGGCACTCTGTATGTCAGCTGTTCACAATAATTTATTTTCAGTTTGTTGTTTCATAAAGTTCTATGCTTTTAAAGGGATGGACTTTGTTTACTCAGCGTCTATCACAAAGAACACATTTCTGTGAATCCATAGTAAACTCTAAGAACCATATGTAAGGTATTATACTCTATGGTACTTTCCTATTTCCTAGTACTTTGACACGTTTAATTCACACAGGAACAAGCTAGCAGTGTACATGTCAGAACTTTAAAAAATCATAGTAAGTGACAGCATATATTTATATGATATTACATTTTTCATTTCTAAAATAAGATTTCTAAGCTCAGAGAAGGATAATCTAAGTTTGCTGGAATTTTATTGCTTGGGTGATTTGTATTACAAAATTAGCCCTATTCTTTCTTGTTGGTATGAGACATCTTTTATTATGTTGTATGCCACTATCTTCAAATTACCATGGAATCCACATATTGATCATGTTGATCATATTGAGTTAGTCAGACAGTCTTTCCTATCATCTTTGACTCTCACATAGTTTTGTATTTTAAGTAATGTTTTAAAATCACTTCATGTGTCCAATAGACTAATAACAATAGAATTTTGCCATCTGCGTTACATATCTCTGACAACAAATCGCTAAATAGCATGAGATTTCATTTCAGCAGCAACACCCTCTGGTAAATACACAAGACATTTGCCATCCTCATCTTCCATCTCTAGATTAATATGTTTTTATTTAATAAGTACAATCATTTTGAAACTAACTGCATTGTTTAGCAGTCAGTAATCTTCTGGATGTCTATATTAGAACAAAATTTCACTATGAATGATAGAAACTCAAAATAACAGTGGCTTAAACAAGCTAGAAATTCCTCTCTCATGTAAATATAGGCAGTCCCAGGCTGGATGGCAGTTCAGTCATCAGAGACCAAAGCTTTTTTATTTTTCTGCTCTACCATCCTTAATATATAGGTTTCAACTCCTAGTTTAAGATGGCTGCTTCAGCTACAGTCTTTGTATCCGCAGTCCAGCCAGCAGGAAAGAGGAGAAGGGAAAACAGCACTCTTGTTTTTTTAAGGATACTTCCTGGAAGTTGAATGTTCCTTACGATTCAACACAATTTGGTCACTTAGACACCTAATCAAAGGAAGATTTGGAAATGTAGTCTTTATCCTGGGTGACAATGAATTTAGCTAAAAATTGAGGGTTCTATTTCTGAGAAGATGGGGGTAAATGCATAGTAGAGGACTATTGGTGAGTGCTACATTTTGCCTTTCATTTAACTGTCTCAGGTTGCTGCGGTTCAAGACTTGAAAAAGTTGGTAAATTGGCCCTATTAATGTCAAAGTTAGACATTGAAATAATTTTGACCCTTAATGTGTTAGCTAGTATGATACATTAAAAAAATTAAAAATAGAAGCTAATTTTAGAAGTGTGTTGACTTTATGAATTGATTCCAAGTTTAAAAATATATTAGTAATATTGTATGTAACTTTCTCATAAAGGAGCAATACAAAATATAAAGTGGCATATTACACCAAAGGCCTGGATAACAAAAGGAAAAATAGGCAAATTGAATGTTATCAAGATTAATAACGTTTGTGTATCAAAGGACACTATCAACAAAGTGAAGAGGCAATCCGTGGAATAGGAGAACTATCTGAGACAGGATTAATATTCAGAATATATAAAAAATTTCTACAACTTATCAATTTAAAAATGGGCAAAGGACCTGAAAAGACATTTCTCTAAATAAAAGTTACAAATGGCTAAAAAGCACATGAAAAGACCCTCACTATCACAAATCATTAAGGAAGTGAAAATAAAAGCACCTTATATCCATTAGGATAGCTATTATATGTAAAAATCAAATAATAAAGGTTGATGAGGATGTGGAGAAATTGGAACCCTTGTGCAGTGCTGGTGGCAATGTAAAATGAAACATCTGTGTGGAAAATGGTATGGTGATTCCTCAAAAAATTAAAAATGGAACTATCATGTGACCTAGCAGTTCACTTCTGGGTATATACCTAATGTGGGATATTTGTATACCCATGTTCAAAATGGCACTATTCTCAAGAGTCACAAGTTGGAAGGAATCCAAGTGATCATCAGTGGATGAATGGATAAATGAAATGTATTATCCACATACAATGGAATATTGCTTAGTAGATCAGTTGTATCTGACTCTTTGCTACCCTTTGGACTGTAGCCCGCCAGGCTACTCTGTCCATGGGATTTTTTTAGGCAAGAATACTGGAGTAGGTTGCTACAATTTCCTTCTCCAGGGGATCTTCCTGACCCAGAGATCAAACCCGCACCTCCTTATCTCATGCATTTCAGGCAGATTTTTTACCTGCTGAACCATCAAATATTATTCAGCCTTAAAAAGAATGGAAATTCTGACATATGTTACATTTGGATGAATCTTGAAAACATTATGCTAAGTGAAATACTCCTGTTACAAAAAGACAAATGTTGCTGGATTCCGCTTATATGAAGTACCCAGAGGAGCGAAATTCATGGAGACAGAAAGCAGAATGGTTATTGCCAGAGGTTGGAGAAGAGGGAGATGTGAAATTATTATTTAATGTTTATGGAGTTTCATCTTCAGTTCAGAAGATGAAAAAGTTCTAAAGATGGATGGTGGTGATGGTTGCATAACTATGTGAATGTACTTAATGTGACTGTTCACTTAAAAATTAGTAAAATGAAGTTTTATGTCATATAGATATTTACCACACTAAAAAATTGTTTTAAAAATTTTTAAATGTTTTTTATATTCACATGCGTTTATATAATCAGGCTTGAAACTGACTTGAGTTTTTTCCAAAATTCTTAATCTTATTTTGAGATTCTATTAAAGTGTTTCAAAACATATACCAAGAGAGAATAATACACAAGGAACCCCCTAGTTCCCTTAAAGTAAGGCCCACTTTAACACTTCAATGTATAGTAAAACATTTTTCTGAATAATTAGGTCATTGCCCCATTTATGTACTCTCTCTACTACTGTGATTTGAAAGCCAGCTATAAATTTTTCATCATTTTCAACTTTATTTTATAGAGATAGGTGTCCCAAGCAAAGCCTTAGAAAGCCTGGTGTATCGCAGACCCTGAAAAAAGCAGCAGCATTGTGTAGACCAGATACTCTTTCTGTAAACAGCCACAGCAAATATTTTAGGCTTTGTGGGTGACATTATGCCTGTTGAATATTCTTTTTTTCCTTTTAAATATCCCTATAAAAATGTAAAAACCTTTCTTAACTTGTGGGGGGTCAAACAAAAGAGGGCTGCTTCTAGATTTGGCCCAAGGGCTGTAATTTATTGACCCCAGATAGAACTTGGAAGCCCTTCTGCCGCCAACCCCCAGCAGAGTGGCAGATGTGGGCATTGAATCATGATTAGTGGATCTTTCAGATGGCAATGAAAGATGGCAAACAACTCTATCTGGGCCTAACTCAAATTGGATCGTTTTGAGTCTGATTATATAAATGCATGCATATAAAACGAGAGACAGAATAGCCTCAGTTCCAATTTAAGTATATACAGGAAACCCCCTTTTCTTGAGGAAACTTAAGTGATGTTTCCTCAAGAGAGAATAACTTGTAACCAGAAGAATCTAAATTACTCTTATCTCCTGCAAATGTAAATTGGTAAAACACTTTAGAAGAGAGTCTGTTAATATCTAGAAAGTTGAATATGGGCATATCAATTACCCAGCAACTCCAGTTAGGTTTTTTACCTAGAAAAATTCTTTTCATTTGTACAAGAAGATGTATGTACAAGAATGTTCACAGCATGCAGCATGTTTTCACAGTGGACTCTATCAACCTGTTTACGGGGTTCTCATGGCAAGAATATTGAAGTGATTTGCCATTCCATTCTCCAGTGAAGCATGTTTTGTCAGAGTCTGGACCACGTTGTTATGAGTTTGAGCAACCTATGGGAGATAGTGGACAGGGAAGCAGCCTGCAGTCCATGGAGTAACAGAGTCAGACATGACTCAGCGACTGAACAGCAACTTTTAACCTGGTCAGATCCCGGCTCTGCCACTAAATAGGTATGTGACCTCAGTCAGCTACTTATTTCTGTGTGCCCCATTTTCCTCATCTGTAGGAGGGAAAAATTACTTGATCCTCACAAGGTTGTCATCCCTATTAAATAATTTATGTAAAATGAAGGCACATAGCAAATGTTATATGTCTTAGCTGTTTTTATAGTTCATTATAGCAGCATTGGTTATAACAGCAAAAAATGAAAACAATCCAAATCTCCATAAACAGAGTAAGCATAAATAAATTTGTATATTCACATTATGGAATACTCGAGTACAGGAGTGAAAAGAATGAATTAGAACTATTTATCAACAGGTATAAATCTTAGAAACAATGTTAAAAGAAAAAGGCAGGCACAAAATGACCTAGGTAGTATGCCCCCTAAATTATAAATTAGGAAATTAAACATATTCTGTAGAGATGTATACATAGGTAGCAAAACTACAAAGAAAAGCAAGGCAATGGGAAACAAAGTTCAGTATAGTAGACAGGGAGATAGGACTGGGAAGAATCTCCAGTGACATTTATAAAGTTCAAAGCTTATAAATTGAGTGGTAGGTTCCTGGGTGGTGGTCTTATTATGTTATAAATATGCAATAATAAATTCCAGTGAATTAAATATAAAGGTAGATTAAAAATTGCTTCAGCCACTATGGAAAGCAGTATGGAGGCTCCTTAAAAAAACTAAAAATAGAGTTACCATATGATTCAGGAATCCCAATCCAGGACATATATCTGGAAAAAACAAAAGCTCTAATTTGAAAAGTTACTTGCATCCCAATGTTCATAGCAACACTGTTCACAAAAGCTAAGGCATGGGAAGCAACCCAAGTGTCCATCAACAGATGACTGGATAAAAAAGATGTGGTATATATATATACCATATACTGCTCAGCCATAAAAAGTAAGAAATAATGCCATAAGCAGCAACATAGATGGACCTAGAGATTATCATACTAAGTGGAGAAAGTCCAACAGAGGAAGATAAATATTATATGATATCACTTATATGTGGAATCTGAAAAATAAGACAAATGAACTTATTTACAAAATAGACATAAAAAACTGACTCATGGTTAGCAAAGCGAGGGATAAATTGGGAGTAAAAGATTAACAGGTGTTCACTACCTTATTAAAAAGAGGCACATGCAGAGATAAAAATTACGTGGTTAAGAGCTGAACTTACTGAAGGAAATAGTAAATATGTTCTAAAAGGACTCCATCAAAGAACTAAGTGGTTGAATGTAGTTTGCTCTAGAAAATACCTTTCTGATGAAAATGTATCAGTGTTGGTATGCTTCTGATTAAAATGTTTGTGTTCATCAATTCAAAGTCAGTGTGACCTGGGGGTCAAAATAGCTGGATTAAATAATCATTTACATAGTTAACAATACCTTAACAATACAATTAGCATTGAATTTATATAATGAGATTTACACATTCATAGGAAAAACATGAGTTCTGGGAGGGAGTCACGTGGGCAGCAGGTGTTGGAAAACCTAAATAGTAGGAAAATCATTAAAACGTAAAATAGCAAGAGAGTAATTCTTCTCTACACATAAGACAAATAGGGAAAATACCAGGAAATATGACTATGTTATAAAAAAGAAGAATGAATTCAATATTGAAGTGATCATTTGGGAAGTATGAGTTACTTTCCCCAAGATTTAATGAAGCTGGAACATGGAGTTTAGGAGCGGACATATCGTTGGACAGCTTCAGTTCCGAAAGCCACTGCATACTTAGCCAGTTTCTCAGGCAGCAGCAAATACACTGCCTTCTGAATGTCTTCAGGGGTGAGGGTACAGCGTTTTCTGTAACACATTAGGTTGCAGGCTTCAGTGGAAATGCGCTCAAACATGTCGTTGATCATGGTGTTCATGATGTCCATGGTACGAGATGATATGCCCTTCTGGGGAACCACTTCTTTTAGGACCCTGTTTACGTAGAGTGAGTAATTCCTATGGCCAGATTCAATGCCAGAATGTGATTTCTTTTTGGAGATTGCTTTTTGGTGTCCTCTGCAGCACTTGTTCTTGGTGGTGTTTCTGGCCATTGCAGATGTTGTTCTTATCAGTTACAAGTGGAGAGGAGAAGGGCCTACAGGTGGTGGGAGTGCTCATATTTATACTGTCATGTCACAGTCAGACTTCTGGGGCTCCTCTCTGATAGGAGGTTACTCTTCTTATGTCATAATCCCCTGGCAACAACACTAGTTTGTTGTTAAGGGGAAATCTTGCTTCTGGTTAACTTAAAACTCTCCTAAGAAGATAGTGTTGCAGAAGGATTGAGGAGGACTTTATAGCAGAAGAGTACTCATTTTTCATATTTGATTTTTTAGCAATTTGTGAACATAATATATGTTTTCAGAGTTGGCACACCTCATCAACTTGAGAGGTTGATTTCAGGAAAGTAAGAGAAAAAAATGCCATAAACCTTTTATTAGGTGGAATCTCTGTTTATAGAAGTATATATAAATTCATTTTATAAGCAAATGAATAAACTATTTAAAATCTCATAATGATCTTATAATAAAAATAAATATGTAAACTAATCTGCTTTTAAAAATTGTGAATTATTTAGAAAATGAATTCTAATTTATTTTTTGGACCACAACTCCTTAGGAGCAACTCAATACAACTAGAGAATAAAACAAAACCCTCCTATTTTATTTTATTGTTTAAATATGATATGTGAACTGTGTTCATTAATTTTTTATAATGGTATTAATGTAGTCCTTGAAAATTTCACAGATTTTTTTACATGGTCTGCTTTTTACAATTATTGTAGTTCTTCTGTCATTATTAACCAAAAGTGTTTGTAGGGTCATTCTTGATCATGTGTCATGTTGATACTCATGCTTAAAAAAAAAAGTCTCCATTTGCTTTCTTAATCAAATTCATCCATGGATAAAATAAAAAAGAAATAGAAGTAACTATAAAAATCCCAACTCACAAGCATTTCAGTAACTCATGGTTGCCATAACTATTAATGCTGCCAAGAAATGTCTTTCACTGTGAGCTACTTCACAGATAAGGGAGTCTGGGTTATGTGTAATTTCTGGAATGCTATCTATAAGCCCTTTCCTTTTTCTCCCACTCAAGACAGTAAATCTGAAAGAAGGCAAGAAAAAATAATGTTATTATAGAGACACCTTTGAACAAGCTCTAATTTTTGAAGCCAAGAGGAATCATTTGTAAATATCTATGCTTTATTGCTAGTAACACACCTCAGACTGTTCCTCATCACTGATTATGGAGGCTGTAGCTTCCATGTGTGCTTTGGGGTGATGGATCTTAAGTCAGATCTTGCTAATACTGCATTCACATTACTCAAGATACAATTGCTTAGCTTAAGTATAGCACAGCTTTATTTGCTGTTGTTTAGAAGCAGCTGTCAGGTGAAAAACATTCATCCCCTATTCCTCATGAACCCATGTTGAAGACCTTTTACTAGTGTGATACTCCTGGCCTTCTCTCTTCCTTGCTTACTCCTCCCTGGGACAGTCTTCCCTAGGAAGGGAGGTTGGGACACAATGGGCAGGCCTATTTTGGTCCCTTCTGGACTCTTGCTGGGATTTAACTCTGGGCAGCTCTGCTCCTGATGGGGCTGGATCACTTTTGCCAGCCGTTGGTAACCGGGTAGGTCATTCTACTTAACATGGAGGTGCTGCAGTAGGAAGCCCACAGTTGCCCTACACCTAATGGCTGTTCTTTGGTTTGTCAGTAATGAAGCTGACATTTGATTCCTGTATTTCTGATCCCTATGACTCTCTCAATTGGTTCTGTGCTGAGTGGGAAGAAGGAAGGGTGCAATATATTACAGTAGTTAAAAAAGACTTTAAAGCCAAAATGATAAGCTATATGCTAAAATACTGACTGATCAGAAAGTTCAGAAAATAAGGAATACTGATTCGGTAAAATTTCTGGATACTTTAGAGTTAACCTGACTTTTCTTTTAAATTTTAATGAATCATTCTAAAATATGTATGAATTCAACACTGATATGCTGTTTTCCTTTTCCTTCTCCCTTCCTCCTCCTCCAGACAGTCTGGAACAGAGATAGACACTTCTTAGAATAATGTCCTTTAGGAGATGCCTGCTATTATCAGTCTGGGCAGTGCAGCAAGTCTAATTATTTTGCATCTATGATAACCTGAGAATGGGCACTGTGAAGCCCTCCTTTCTCTTCCCCTTTCTCCCCTGCCCCCACTCTCAAGGTCCTAGCCTTAGAACAGAGTCTGATGACCTTCAGTAGGGGACATAACAGAGTCAAAGGACTGATATGCAGTGTGCCAGAGTTCTGGAATCTCTGAGCTTTTCAAATATAGCCAGAGTCTAAAGTTAAGGACTATTTCATACATTTTTCCAGGCACTTTTTTTTTAAGGTCATCATCAAGACTCACAGTGATTATTCAACAATAACTGTGACAGAAGTGATATCAATTCAAAGAAAGCATGTTCTGACAATAGTGCGCCCAGTGAACACTTAAGTTTCCTGTGGCTGCTGTTAAGAAAAAAAAACAAGCACCACAAATTCAGTGACTTCTGAAAACAACACACATTTATTACTTTAGAATTCTGGTGGTCAGAAATCCAACTGGGTTTCGCTGGGTTAAAATCAAGGTGTCAACAAGGCTGTGTTACGTCTGGAGGCTCTAGGGAAGAACCTGTTTCCTTGACTTTTCTAGCTTCTAGAGGCTGCCTATGTTCCTTGGCTTCTCCTCCATCTTCAAAGTCAGTAATGGATAGTTTTTCTCACACTGCATCATTCTGACAATGAGCTTCCTGCCTCCCTCTTTCATGTAAGAGGACGCTTGTGATTACGTTAGACCCACCGAGATAAACTCCACATCTCAAAATTCACATCTTAGTCACATCTGAAAATTACATTTTGTCATGTGAGGTAGTAGTAGTCACATAATTGGGGGTTTGGGATATGAGCATCTTTGAGGGACATTATTCTTCCCACCATGGCCACTGTGAACAGAATGAGATTGTCAGGGCAAGTCTGGGTTACTGATAGTATAGAAGTGGGAAATGAATAGTACTGTCCTTAGTTGATAACTAGAATTATGTTCAAAAAGTGCTGTCTATATATAGGCTAACTTTCTTGTAATTTGTGTATTTTTTCTAAAAATGAAGAGTTGTTTTGGATTCCTACTTTCTGTGCTGTGCCTCTATATTATGGCTTCAAAAATATGCTAAGTATAATCAGTTTTATCCTTGGAAGGCCAGAAGATAACATAGAAGAGATATTTTTCTTTACTCTTCCTCATTTTCAAATTTCCTTCTCTTTTCTTTTTTCCAACTTGCTCTCTCACCAGTATTTATCAAATGTCAATCATGTGCCAGGCATTGCATAGGTTATATGTGGGGAGACAGAGATGAAGAAGGTATACTTCTTACTTTCTAGGAAGTAGGTTTATTGAGGTAAGCAGACAGGAAAGTGATAGATAAACAGGGGCCTAAAGGCTATGTCATGGCATCCACTGGATATAGCAAGAACATAGGGTTGGCCCTAGATCACTCAGCCTGCCAGAACAGGCTTCTCAGAAAATGTGATGTTTTAGTTGAATCTTAATGGGTGTAAAAGTTATTCAGGCAGATAAGGTTGGTGGTAGGGGTAGAGGAAACAGAGTTGTATAAATAAAATACCTCCAAGAAAGACATTTTTTGTTGTTGTTTGCCTTTGTATGAAAACGGAAGACCCATGGTCTGAAAGAGCCTGAGCTTGATTGCCCTTTCTTGTCTGGTGGTATTCTGGTGTGGGAGAAGGTGTAGTCTCCAGAAAGAGGCAAAGGGAGCCTGTTTGCCAGGGGAGAATCCAGTCTTAGTTTAGGCTGTGGTTCTCAAGATTAGATGCATCTTGAAGTCACCTAGGAAGATTAAACAAACAAGCCCATGCCAGGGCTAGACCCTGACTGTCAGATTCTGCAGGGAAGGAGGCTCAGGTATTTTTTCTTTTAATTTCTTTTAATGTGAAGTCAGGTTTGAGAATCACTGCTGCTGCTGCTAGGTCACTTCAGTCGTGTCCGACTCTCTGCGACCCCATAGACAGCAGCCCACCAGGCTCCCCTGTCCCTGGGATTCTCCAGGCAAGAACACTGGAGTGGGTTGCCATTTCCTTCTCCAATGCATGAAAGTGAAAAGTGAAAATGAAGTCGCTCAGTCGTGTCTGACCCGCAGCGACCCCATGGACCACAGCCTTCCAGGCTCCTCCGTCCATGGGATTTTCCAGGCAAGAGCACTGGAGTGGGGTGCCATTGCCTTCTCCATGAGAATCACTAGTTGAGCTAAAATAGAGAAAAATATTTGAAGGTGTTGGAGAGTTCTTTGTAGATACTGGAATGGGAGTAGTAAGGGGAGGGGTTAAGAGGCAGAGAGGTAAGAAGGGGAGTTAGGAGGAGAAAGGTGGAGTGATAGAATGAGTAGGTGAGGGGACTGATGATGGGGAAAGTGGCTCTTGAGGGTGACACATGTTCTCTACTTATAGGACTCCAGGTTCAGAGATTTGAAGAGACGCAGGTTGATGTAAATTTGTTTCTGTGCAGTTATTCACTTATGGCCACACTGCTAGGCTTGTGGGATCTTAGTTCCTGATTATAGGGATAGAATCTGGGTCCTTGGCAGTGAGAATGCAGAGTCCTAACCACTGAACTGCCAGGGAATTCTTTTTCTGTTTGTTTCTGTGCATTTAAATCAGGCTAATATTGCCAAAGAGCTCTTTCAGTGCTAGACAAGAAACAGATCTAGGAGCACTGAGGAGGGATAACAGAGGAAGGTGGAGCCAGGCTGGAGCCCACTTTTTGTGAAGTCTTACTGTTTTATATTTCCATGTTTTAGGAGGAGTAAAACAAGCAAACTATTCATGTTTCTTTTTCCTGCTCTATTGCCAGTTCTCTGGTGTAGGTCATTTCTCTTTGTCTTCATTTGATCTTCTTTTGCTGGATTCCTGAGGCTGACTCTCCTAAACCTCACCAGTACAAAGCTCTCTCCCTCCCATTGCAGAGTCACCTGTGGCCTGCTTTGGTTAATCTGAAAGCTAGGTCATTATTCTTAGGTGACCTGGAAGAGAGTAATTAGATTAGCTTTGTGCAGAGTAAGAATGTAATAAAGGAATTAGCCTCGAAAGTAAGTAGAAGGTTGTCAGTTCCTGATGGCTTTGATGTTCTTTAGCAGAAAACAGAACATGTATTGGGACAATAGAGGGAAGAAAACTTTTAATTTTGTTTTCAGTTCTGATTCACATATTATAGTAAAACATCAATTAACTGAAAAGGAAGTACCCCTCAAAATCAACAGATTATCACTGCAAAATGGATTTTTATAAGAGTGCTCTTGCTAAGCACACAGAATAGGAATAAAAACTGCCCAAGGTCACCTGGCCAGGAAATTGTTGAGCCAGTCGATAATGGAAGCCTATTAGGCATCCAAGCTGGAACTCTTAACCACTGGATATACTGCCTCTCATTAGCTGGCCAAGAAGGGAGGACTTTCCAAGTAGGAGGAAGGGAATGATTAACAACATGGAGGTATAAAATGACAAACTCTTTTCTAGAATGAGGGAAAACTCTTCCTAGAGTAGAGGGATTATGTCTGAGAAAGATGTAATGGTGGGTTTAGTTTATAATACATTTTAAATTGTAGTCTAAGAGTTAAATTATTCTATAAGTATTTGTGAGTCACTGAGAACTTTAAGTATTCATGTGATTGGCTCAAAATAATGTTTTGAGAGAATGGACTTGGTGCCAAGTACAGGAACAAATGGGCTTCCCAAGCGGCTCTAGTGGTAAAGAACCCGCCTGCCAATGCAGGAGACATAATGAGACATGGGCTCAATCCGTGGGTTGGGAAGATCCCCTGGAGGAGGGCATGGCAACCCATTCCAGTATTCTTGCCTGGAGAATCCCGTGGACAGTGGAGTCTGGCAGGCTACAGGGTCACAAAGAGTCGGACATGACTCAAGTGACTTAGCACACATGCACAGAAAGAAACAGAGGGAGAAACAAGATCAGAGAACCCAGTGATGCCATTGGTGGCCCAGGAGTGGGACAATAGAGGTCTAAACTGAAGGGCAACAATGAGCTGTCTGAGAGAATTGGTGAGATCTGATGATTAAACCTAGACAGCTTATTAAAAAGCAGAGACATTACTTTGCCAACAAAGGTCTGTCTAGTCAAAGCTATGGTTTTTCCAGTAGTCATGTATGGTTGTGAGAGTTGGACTATAAAGAAAGCTTAGCGCTGAAGAATTGATGTTTTTGAACTATGGTATCGGAGAAGACTCTTGAGAGTCCCTTGGACTGCAAGGAGATCCAACCAGTCCATCCTAAAGGAAGTCAGTCCTGAATATTCATTGGAAGGACTGATGCTGAAGCTGAAACTCCAATACTTTGGCCACTTGATTTGAAGAGCTGACTCATTTGAAAAGACCCTGATGCTGAGAAAGATTGAAGGTGGAAGGAGAAGGGGAGGACAGAGGATGAGATGGTTGGATGGCATCTCTGATTCAATGGACATGAGTTTGAGTCAACTCTGGGGGTTGGTGAAGGACAGGGAGGCCTGGCGTGCTGCAATCCATGGGGTCTTAAAGAGTCTGACACAACTGAGTGACTGAACTGAACTGAACTGATGACTGATTTACTATTTGTGGCAAAGAAGGAAGAGTCTAATATAATGCTAACTTTTACTGAGTACTGACTAGGTACTAGACTAGACGTCTAGACACTGTGCTAAGTACTTCCCAGGTTTTAACTCAATTAGTGTTACAAAAGCCGATCAAAAAGGTACTACCGTTACCAGCATCTTTTCATGGGTGTGGAAACTAAGACACAGAACAGTTACATAACTTGCCTCGGATTATACAGGAGGTTAGCAGTAGAGCTGGGATTCAAGCTCAAGTTTCTGGCTGCAGGCCCCGTGCTCTTCACCCTCAGACATCCCGTTTCTCTCGTAATCCTAATGTGTATGTGTAATGTGTATGGTGCTCTAGCTGCTGCATGTTTTTGTTTGACCATTGCATCTCATTTCATCTTCACTAGAGTCTGAGGAAGTAGGTGGAACCAGTAGTTCTTCCTGTCTCACAGCTGTAAATTTGGCTATTGCCAGCCAGTAAGTGGATGAACCAAGACTTGATCCCTGATCTTCTAACTCCATCCCCAGTGCTCGGGCCAAAGCCTCATGCTCTATAGAGATTACTGTGGGGAGAGGAGGAGGGGAAGGGAAAGTTCATTAAGCAAAGAACACCTGGAGCAATGGAAAGGATGCGATGTTAGAATTTAGACCCTAAGGAAGTTGTTTCTCTCACTTTACATGCAATAGAGTCCCTATGGCTATGGTATATATAAAGGAAGAATCATTTCTTTCTTCCACAAGAGAGAAGATTCTGACAGCCATCATATAGCTTTACATTCTAGACAGGTCAGAGAGGGGAAAAAAAAAACACCTTTACCTAGGGGGAAAGGATGATTGATTCTAAATTAGGAGAAAGGATTTAAGGAAGGAAGTCTATACTAGGAGAATCCTAATAAGGTTTTATAACCACATCTCTTCTTCACTTGTCCTGAGATGCCCCTTTAAGCTGGTTATACACAAAGAAACAAGACAGATATGTTAACATAATGAAATTAGAGGCTGATAATCATAATAAGAAAATTATTTTCATTTTAAAACAGCTAAACTGAAACCAGGAGCTGTCAAATGTCTTTCTTTAAGTACATCATTTTTTTTTTTCCATTCTAGGTGATAGAATAAAGTCTTGCCCTGGTTACACTCAAAGAAAAAAAAACCCAGTGTTCTTTAATTTAATAAAATCCAAATATCTAAATCTAATGTCTCTCCAGGGCCCAATAAAAGAATACAAGTCTTTTGGCAGTTCAGACTGAAGACATTCACAACAAAGGCCAATTTCCAATTTCCTTGTTGAGCTTTATCTTAGGACCAGCTTCTGAAGAAGTGCAGTCTAAGTACTAATCTCTCTGTGTAAGGCTGTATCACTCCAGTTATCTTAGAGGAGTGATGGAATTAGTGAAGCTAACTAACACTAACATATTCTGGAATATGCTGGAAGCTGCCATCTGAGGACATGACCTCTCCTGTGTCCTAAAATCACAATACCTGATTAACACCTGTAGAGTACTTCCTACCTTCCAAAATGTTAGGAGTTTATTAAAAGAAGAGTACTGTCGGAAGCGTTCTCAAGATAGTAGAGTAGGAAAACCCCGAACACACCTCCTCATAAGCACGGCAAATTTAAAATGACTTACAGGGAAACTATTGATGAGAAAGATCAAAACCTACCAGAAAAGACCTTCATTAACTAAGATATAAAGAAGGTACCACAACCAGACAGGCAGAAGGGATGGGGTCATGGGATAGTACAGTCAAGACTCATTCCCCTGGGTAGGTGACCCACAAATGAACAATTATGTTTACGGAGGTTCTCCCCTGTGAGATGATGGGTGTTCCCTAAAAGTTATGATAATCATTTCATGATATATGTAAGGCAGATCATTATGTTGTATACTTTAAATGTATATAGTGTTGTATGTCAAGTATAAAACAGGAAGAAAAAAATAAGAATGGAGTCAGTGCCCATGAATTAATAGAAAACAATTTCCTGGAGACCAGGACAAAGTGCTTTTTGCAGGAGTTGGCCACTATCTTTGTGGAGCAGCTCTCGTTGGTGTGAGTGGTGACAAGGCTCCTCAGACACAGCAACCCTTAGTACAGAGGTCATGCCAACTTTTTTTGATTGAAGAAATATCACCAAAGTTGATTTTTAAAAGTCAACTTTCAAGATGAGTGGCTAATGTAAACAAACTAGGAACAAATTATTAACCACATATTATGTGCTAAGTGGACTTCCCTAGTGGCTCAAGTGGTGAAGAATCTAGCTGCAATTCAGGAGACTCCGGAGATGGTTCAGTCCCTGGAATAGAGAAGATCCTGTGCAGGAGGAAATGGCAACCCACACCAGTATCTCACCTGGAGAATCCCATGGACAGAGGAGCCTGGCAGGCTGCAGTCCAGAGGGCCGCAAAGAGGTGAACATGACTAAGCATGCATGCATGCATGTGCTAAACACCATGCTAACTGCTTCATTTTAGCCTCTCAGTAGCTCTGTGAGGAAGGTATTATTATCCTCAAATTGTGTGTTCACAGTTACCCTTATATTTATGTTCCCTCGCATTCTGATATACTTCCTTCAATGAGAAAAAATTGAGTGGGTTCTAGGTTTTCTGTTGGAAGCTGCCCAGAAGTTCAGATATTCATGTGGGAGTATGCTAATCATATGAATGGTATCTATGTATATCTTAGTGGGAAAAAATGAGAATGGCTAGGCTTTAGCTTGAAATGTAATCTCATGTAGAATTTCTCACCTCTAGGGGAAATATTGGGTAGCATATTCATACATATTTTTTACTTTTAAAAGTATGTGTTTAAGTAAATGCTGGATAGAGTGTGGAGAAAAGGGAAACCTTCTACATTGTTGATGGAAATATAAATTTGTACAGCCACTGTGGAGAACAGTATGGAGGTTCCTTAAAAAGCTAAAAAGAGAGCTACCATATGACCCGGCAATCCCATTCCTGGGCATATATCTGCAGAAAACCATAATTTGAAAGTAGGCATGCACTCCAGTGTTCATTACAGCACTATTTACAATAGCCAGGACATGGAAGCAACCTAAAGGTCCTTCAACAGAGGAAAGGGTAAAGAAGATCTGGAAGATATAAAGAATGGAATACTACTTGGTCATAAAAAGGAAAAAATAGTGCCATTTGCAGAGACATTGATGGACCTAGAGATTGTCATACAGAATGAAATAAGAAAGAGGAAAAAAACATAATATCACTTATATGTGGAATCTAGAAAAGAGGCACAGATGAACTTATTTGCAAATCAGGAATAGAATCACAGATGTAGAGAACAAACCCATGGTTACCAAGGGAGGTGGGACAAATTGGGTGGTTGGGATTGACATATGTACACTACTCTGTATAAAATGGGCTTCCCAGGTGGCGCTAGTGGTAAAGAGCCCGCCTACCATTGCAGGAGATGTAAAAGATGCGAGTTCAATCCCTGAGTTGGGAAGACACCCTGGAGGAGGGCATGGCAACCCACTCCAGTATGCTTACCTGGAGAATCCTATGGACAGAGGAGCCTGCAGGACTACAGTCCATACTTGGACATTGACTGCAGCGACTTAACACGCACACGTATAAAGTCGATAACTTATTGTATACCATAGAGAACTCTACTCAGTGATCTGTGATGGCCTAAATGGGAAGGAAATCTGAAAAAGAGTGCATATATGTGTACATAAAACTGATTCAATTTGCTCTACAACACAAACTAATACAACGTTGTAAAGCAACTATAATTTAAAAATTTATCTGTTTAAGGTGCATATAAAAAATGTTGCCAGCATATAGCATCATAATTTCTCAGATTTTATTACTTAGGACCAGTGTGAGCAAAAAACCAGGGATGATTTACTTAAAGACAAAATAAAGAGAAATATTAAATAATGAATGTAAATGTTAACTAATGAATATGAACATATGAAGGTATAAAAAATCTTGAAGATAATATGTGAGTGACCTCTGCCTGGCCTGAGGTCTGGAGCTCAGGCAAGAGGTAAGAGCTGGTTTATATCAGTTTTTGTTGAATCAGCATTCATTCACCTTCCAGGGCCCTAGGAATCTTCTCGTGACTTTAGTTACTCCAGATGGGAATGTTCAAGAACAGAATAAAGTTGAATCTGAGTCAGACAACCAGGACCCTGGAAGTGTTAGTTCTCCCCCTTTAGTATTGGTAGTCATAAATACTCAGAATGAGTGGGCTCTCTGCCTTCTGGTCTTTTTCTGGGTCAAAGTCAAGGGCTCTTTTCAACCAACTTTCTGTGGAAGAGGCAGGAAATGTTTTTCTTTGATATTGCTGAGTTTTCCAAGATTCTTGTTTTTTTTTTTTTTAAGTTGAAGTGGTTTTCTTTACTTCTCAGAGTTCAGAAAGTTGTTCAGAGACTATTTATCAAGTACAAGTGTGCCTGGTACAGTGCTGACCAGGGATACAGAGAGAAATAACAGGCTGTTGCCCTTGAAGATCTGTGGAGAAGCTTTTTAAGAACTCCACACACTGGTCAGGGAGATGGACTAGATTAAGAAGCCAATTCAGGACAGACAGACTTAGAAAATAACAAAGACCTCTAAGAAAACCTCTATATAAATTACTGTGATGGGATTGGAGTGGAAAAAACTTAACACGGAATCATAGTTGCATATGGATGGATGTATCCTTGAAACTTTAGGTGTCCAGGTTTGCCCTTAAGCCATCAGTAAAAGATAGTGGCTACCCTTATGATTTCTTAGTATCTTTAGGGATGGGGTTTCCACATTTTTCTTGCAATACTCATACCTATGATATTTTCTAATGTCTATCCTGTGTGTGTGTGTGTGTTCACAATCGTTTGGTCATGTCCAACTCTTTGTGGCCCCAGGGACTGTAGCCCACCAGACTTCTCTGCCCATGGGATTTTCCAGGCAAGTGGGGTGCCATTTCCTACTCCAGGGGATCTTCCTGACCCAGGAATTGAACTCACGTCTCCTGCATTGGCAGACAGATTCTTTACCACTAGCGCCACCTGGGAAGCTCAAAGTGAAGTAAAAGTGAAAGCCACTCAGTCGTGTCTGACTCTCAAATGTCTATCCTAAATCCCTGTTATTGAAAGTTAGTTCAGTTCAGTTGCTCAGTTGTGTCCAACTCTTTGCACCCCCATGGATTGCAGCACACCAGGCTTCCCTGTCCATCACCAGCTCCCGAAGCTTGCTCAAACCCATGTCCATTGAGTTGGTGATGCCATCAAACCATCTCATCCTCTGTTATCCCCTTCTCCTCCTACATTTCCCAGCATCTTGGTAATCTTTCCTAGCATCAGGGTCTTTCCTAATGAGTCAGTTCTTAGCATCAGGTTGCCAAAGTATTGGAACTTCAGCTTCAGCATCAATCCTTCCAATGAAAATTCAGGGTTGATTTCCTTTAGGATGGACTGGTTTGATCTCCTTGCAGTCCAAGGGACTCTAAAGAGTTTTCTCCAACACCACAGTTCAAAAGCATCAATTGAAAAGTTATTGAAAAGTTATATTGAAAGTTAAGCCTGTCCTCTTTTAGAGAAGAGCTGTCTGCTGTTTCTTTCAATATCATGAATGATTAGAAAGAACTTCTGAGTTTGCCCTCTCCATCTTCAAATCTATATCTAGATCCTATTCCAAATTCTACTATTTTCAGCCACTCTGGTCATGAACTCTATCATTCATTTTTTTCTTCTCATTTTTTACCTCCCTACACCAATAATTACACATCACCTTTAGTGTTTCCTTCTACCTATATAAACATGAATTTCTTTTGATTTACTGTCTCTTCTCTCATTCAAATTTTTACTGTCTTTCATTTGCCCTTCTTGCTTTTTTTTCCCCCTTGAATTTGTCCTTCCAAAAGTCCTAAATTTTAATTTTCTTTAAAGTCTAAATCTTTGTACCTTTTAGTTGGATTTAATTTTCCTTCTTGGGGAATCAGTATTGTCCCTTTCGTGCATATGTACTGGGTAAGGTAAGGGGAGCCCACTGGTTTAAATTATGCTTTGCTGGGTCACGAGGTCTGGAGTCACACTCTAATGTGTGAAAATCCAAGAGAGAAAATTATCCCTCTACTACACTGAATGCTTCCTGGGTTGTAATTTCCAGGAACTGGATCCTTAGGGGTGTATTAATGCTGTTGCTGGCAGGGAAGGAACAGATGAAAAATAAATACACTCTAGGGCTCAGAGGCTATTTCTGAGGCTGGAGGCAGGTAGTCAGGCAACAGGAAGTAAATACAGCAAAACAGAAGGAATAAGATATTTACCTTTGGTCCCTTGAGCAGCAGGGAGCTAGGGAAAGATTGTACCAAGGCTTCTGAAGGGGGTAGCCTTAACAGGTGGCTTGTAGAGCCTTCTAGCCATATAGCAGTTGACTCTGAGCAGCTGCATTTTACAGACCTGAAAATAGTTTGAAAATGAGTTTTCTCAGTTCCAAGAGTTGCACAAAGCAGGGCTGGTGAGGGACATGACAGCTGGACATCAGGGATGTATGAATAGCTCTTTGGAAAGTATTTTCCATGCCCATTGTTGGAAGGGAACCTTGTAACAACCCTGTGAGGAGCACAGCGGTGATATCATTAACACTTTGTTTCATAGATGAAGAAACTGAGGCTCAAGGAACTTAAACTGTCCAAAGTCATATACTTGGTTTTAATGTTATACCAGGCTTCCAGGGCAAAAGAGATTGTGGGTAGAACTGGATCCTCATAATAGTTTATAAGCATTAATCTTTACTCACCAACTTTAGAGAATTTCAGATCTCCTAAAATTCAATGATGATAATAATGATACTGATAACAGTAATTATAATAAAAAAATATGGCCACTATTGTTTAAGCACTTACCACATGCTGTTTAAACCCCACAGCAAACCTAATACCCAACAGTGATATTATCATCCTTGTTTAGCAGATGAAAAAAACGAGGTCCAGAAAGGTTTAGTACTTTGTCCAAGATAACACAGCTATTAAGTGCCTGATGTGAGATTATAACTGAAGTATATATAATTCCAAAGTCACATATTTTGAGCAGGAAGTATTCAGGGGCTAACTTAAGGAGTCCCCAGGGATGTCCTCTTGTGCCCGGTAAACACAGTCTTACTGACTGCAGTAGCATTTCTTCTCTCAGGAAGTGGCCCCATGGGGCTACTCCAGCTCTCAGCCTTGGCGGGTGTGGGCTTTCTGTCCATGGGGGCTCTGACTACGTCATCCTTGACCTCGTCACTGTGCCTTGTTCCAGGGTGCTCCTACAGTCATCCAGTGTAGGGGGGCTCAGTATGAACTATGTCCCAAGCAGCATTGCCTGATGCTCTGGTTTCTTATAGAGATTTCAACAGTAAAGCTCTTTGTCTTGTAAGGACCTTGGACATGAACCCAGAGAGGCAGAGCCAAAGGGCCTTAACTAGTATGCCCTGTGCTCTGCTCTGAATTCCTCTTCTTTTTCAACAGCTGCTTCACATCTTTACACAAATCAAGTTGTCCCTCCTATCTCCCTTCTCTTAGCAGCACACTCTTTTGACTTGTATGCAAATAAAGTCCAGTGGGCCAGTGACATATAGCCAAGTGGATCAGATCTTTTAGAATTAGCACACCTTTGGACCCTTAAACTTGAAGCCCCATTACCCTCATTATTATGATCATTGTTTGTTATTTACATATTGGATCCTCTTCCATTAGATTATGCTTGTGATATATTTTAGGCAGCTTGTTCTTGCATTCACACATACAGTGATTGCTTGATGTGTAGTTTATTATATGAATGAGTGAATGAATGTAGGTAAACAAAAATAAGTAGTTTCTAGTTTTTGTTAACTTTAGGCTAGGTTCCTACCAGACTCCATGAATCAGTTCTACTTACTTATGCCTCAGGGTATTTGCACTTGTTCCTTTTTCTTAGGAGTTTCTTCTCTAGAGTTCTGCATGGTTTCTTCCTTCACTTCATTCAAATCCAGTGTAATCTCCTCAGATAGGCCTTCCCAGACAACTTCATCGAAAAATATTACTCCTTGAAGTTCTCTACCCCCTTATTCTGATTCAGTTTCCTCAATAGAATTATTTTATGTTGGCTTATTTTCTGTTTTACCCACTCAGTTCCATGAGGGTTGAGGCCTTTGCTTCATTCCCTGCTGTATCTCTATAAGTTTTGAATGGTCACTGGCAGATAGGAGCTTAATAAATATTTGCTAAATAAATAAATGGGTGAATTAAACTGAGAAAGGCTCTCCAAAGGGATGTGTGCCTACATGCAGAGGCTTCTTTAGACTTTGTTAGGCATTACACTAGTGAAGACATTCAAAATTCAGCAGTCTGGTAATATCTAAAATGTTGACTCCTCAAATTAGTTAACTGTTTATTGATCTCTTCTTGTTGCTCCTTGAAAATGTGCATCCAGATCTATAAAACTCTTCGTTTGGAGTTCATTATGGTGTTTTCAGCTGGGCAGCCTCATGATGAATGACTGCTTATAGTAAAACCTGATTTATCTGCCATCAAAAGGAAAAGGTAGATTTTAGTGTAATGTAAATTTATTTTTATATATCCTTATACTAAAAAAAATCCCTATTTGGCTGAGATTAAAACACTTAGCAATTATTTTGGAGCTTTACTTCTGCACATAGTGGAGTAATAATGTTTAGATTTACCCTCTTGCCTGAAATAAGTTAAAAGCAGGGGAAAATATGTGAAACAATGGTTTTCAACATATTCAATACAAGATAAGAAAAAATAGTGAAAAACAAAGTGTGTGAGTCTTCAGTCAGTCAGTTCAGTTCAGTTGCTCAGTCGTGTCCGACTCTTTGTAGGACTGCAACATGCCAGGCCTCCCTGTCCATCACCAACTCCAGGAGTTTACTCAAACTCATGCCCATCGAGTCGGTGATGCCATCCAGCCATCTCATCCTCTGTCACCCCCTTCTCCTCCTGCCCCCAATCCCTCCCAGCATCAGGGTCTTTTCCAGTGAGTCAACTCTTCATATGAGGTGGCCAAAGTATTGGAGTTTCAGCTTCAGCATCAGTCCTTCCAATGAACACCCAGGACTGATCTCCTTTAGGATGGACTGGTTGGATTTCCTTGCAGTCCAAGGGACTCTCAAGAGTCTTCTCCAACACCACAGTCCAAAAGCATCAATTTTTCAGTGCTCAGCTTTCTTCACTGTCCAACTCTCACATCCATACATGATGTGAGTCTTACAGTTGCCCAAATTTACTGTTTTGAGGCAGTTTCTATAGGCTGTGGTATAGTGAGGGGAACTTAGGACAGATGTCCAGCAGTCTCCAAAGTTTAAGAGGCTGAAGCTAGAAGTTCAGGTAGGTCAAATAATCAAGAGTTCACAAAACAGAGTAGAAAAGTGAGACACACACAGAGAGAATTCCAGAGACCGGCAGAGAATCCCTTTGGCTATTCAACTGAGTGCTGATCAGCTCATGCATGTGTCCAACTCAACTGTGTTGGAGGGAAAGACCACTCAAAACTCTCAGAGGGAGCGATCTTTCTGGCTCACACAGCACAGGGTATAGTGCCTGTTAACCTGCCAGCAGAGATGGAAAATGTCATATTCATGGGGTGGCAGGTGAAATTCTTGGAAGTATGTTCTCTTAGTAGAAGACTGAAATTATTTTTTTTTCTAAATGTTTTTCTGTCCTGCCTAACAAAGTTTAAAAGCAAGACCTGAAGTTTGCAAGTAACTTGACCATGTCCCAGAGCAAAACTCAACAATAATAAATATCTGGCATCCACTAGAAAGTTACCAGCAAATCAACAAGGAAATATAAACAATAAGAAGATTAAAAACTCCTAATAAGATTTAAAAGTTTATTAATAGAAGCTGACAAAAATGACACAAATGATAGTATTAATAGACAAGAACATTAAAACAGTGATAGCAATATGCTATATATTCAAGAAAATAAAGGAAAGATTGAATATGTTAAGTAAAGACATCAAAAGTAAAAAAAAATAAAAGACCCGAACTGAAATTCTAGGGGGTGAAAAACATACTCGACTGTATTATTGACAAATTAGATATTACAGAAGAAAATACTAATGAACTCTCCAAATTTAAAAATAAGAAAGATGTAATAATAAAAGAGACAATTAAATATAGGCAAAAGATCTGCACAAATGCTTTGCTAAAAAATGTGGGTAGCAAATAAACACATCATCATCTTTAGTTATTGTTGTTTAGTCAGTAAGTTATGTCTGACTCTTTGCAACACCATGGACTGCAGCTTGCCAGGCTTCCCTGTCTTTCACTATCTCCCAGAGTTTGCTCAGACTCATGTCCATTGCGTTAGTGATGCCATCCAACCATTTCATCCCCTCTCACCCTCCTCTCCTCCTGCCCTTAATCTTTCTGAGTGTCAGGGTCTTTTCCAATGAGTTGGCTCTGCCCATCAGGTGGTCAAAGTATTGGAGTTTCAGCTTCAGCATCAGTCCTTCCAAAGAATATTCAGGACTGATTTCCTTTAGGATTGACTGGTTGGATCTAGTTGCAGTCCAAGGGACTCTCAAGAGTCTTCTCCAGCACCACAATTAGGAAAATCCAAATTAAAAGTACGTTGAGATACTTTCACATCCTTAATTGAAAATGACTGACTTTACTATGTGAGAATATGGATGTGGTGCAACTGTAACTCTCATCCATTGCTAGCTGAACTGTAAAATGGTACAACCACTTTGGAAAACAGCTTGACATTTTCTCAAAATGTTAAACTTATATCTACTGTATGATCATTCCAATACTAGGTATTAATTCAAAAGAAGTGAAAGCATATGTCCATACAAAGACTTAAACATGAATGGTCTTAAGACCTTTATTTTTCATAGTCCCAAACTGGATATAACTCAAATATCCATCAGCAGGTGAGTGGACAATAAAGTTGTAATATATTCATGTAATGAAATTCTATTCAGCAACTTTGGAAGAATGAACTATTGATACACACTATGATATAGATAAACTTCAAAATAATTATGTTGAGTAAAAGAAGCTAAACAAAATAGAGCACAAAATGTGTGACCCATCTATATAAAACTGTAGAAATGCAAGCTAATTTATAGTGATGGGGCTTCCCAGGTGGCACAATGGTAAAGAAACTGCCTGCCAATGCAGGAGATATAAGAGAGGCAGATTAGATCCCTGGGTAGGGAAGATCACCTGGAGAAGGAAATGGCTACGCACTCCAGTATTCTTGCCTGGAGAGTCCCATGGACAGAGGAGCCTGGCAGGCTATAGTCTATAGGGTTGCAAAGAGTCAGACACAACCAGCATCTGAGCACAAAGTTGTTAAACATGCATAACAATTTTTTTCATAAAAATCTTTCAAAAAAGAATTTCCTTTTTTTTTTGCATTTCTTAAAAGAGCCAAATGAACATGGTTAATACCTTCTGAGGGGCTCTAGGGTCATCATTATTAATATGAATTATTACTAGACAGCCTCAAAAATGAACTCAGACAACTATAAGTGATTCAGCCTATACCTTGGATTTGGTCTGCTCTTCAAGTTCTTCTGGCCCATATCCCCCCTGTTAGCTTCATGACCTTCTGCCAACAGCATGTCCTCCTCTAACCTGAAACTTTATTTCTTTCGCTATTGGCCTCAAATGTGTTACCGAGTTTATACAGAGTAAAGCTCACATGCCATATAGCAGTTGTTCTCCTTCTTTACTTCCTAGTACTAAGAAGTTCTCACTCTGCTTCCTTGGGCTATGCCCAGCCTTCTCTCCTTCATTTTTAAGATCAGTCCCAGCTGGTAAGACACCTATTGCTTTTCAAAGGCTTGGCCAGTAAGCATTCTCTGTTTAGTAAATGAATGAATTAAAAACTGTTACATAATTCTATCACCTGAAATATGCTATCTTCTTTTTTGTCCCTGTATTTGAGTTGCTGACCTTTCAATGCTGTTTTCTCTTCTCTTTTTTTTTTTAAAGTGCTGCTCTTTGAGATCTCACTGTTGCTCATGGTGATGGGACATTAAAGACCAGGGCTCTAAGGTGTTAGTAACATTACATTATAAGCATCTAAGTCATAGAGATGAAAGGAACAGCCTCATGAATGCTGTGGAAAATGGCATGAACTTGGTTTTATTGTCAGCTCTATGCATAGGAAGATTGGCATAAATTTTGTTTGCCAAGTGGAGAGTTAGATATTTTCATATTACTTTTTCTTCTCTTCATCATTCTAAAGGTTTTAAGTTATTTCTGGTGCCTCTTTTAATCATTTATTTTGAATGCAACAAGGCTCTCTCTGCAGGTTTGTTGACAGCTTTTCATTGGACTTTTCCGAGAACAAGCATGTTAATGGCATATTTAATGCCAGTATAAGCCATTGATTTGAGTGTGTGATATTTGCTGGAACATTGTGTCCTGAATAAAACATAAAAACACACTAAAATGTAACCTCAGAAACTGAATATTTAAATAGTCATGAATGAGAAAGCTTAATCCAAATATTTTCTCCCATGTAGTATATAGGATGTAGAAATTTAAATCTATTGGATCAGTACTTGATTTTAAGAAGTATTATGATTCAGGAAAATTCCTTTTGGGACCAGATATAGAATGTAAATAAAGACATCAGAAAAGTTTCTTACTAAAAATAGCTACAAACGGTGTAACATATATGATACTAAAAAGTCATTTATTGTCATTTATCACTGAACTGTTGGTCTTTAGAAATGAATTGCTTTAATACACCTCGTCCAAGGTAGGGAGCAGCGGCTTCACTTTGCTGGAGCAGCCGTGAAGAGATACCCCACATCCGAGGTAAGAGAAACCCAAGTAAGATGGTAGGTGCTGCGAGAGGGCATCAGAGGGCAGACACACTAAAATCATAATCACAGAAAACTAGCCAATCTGATCACAGGACCACAGTCATTTCTAACTCAATGAAACTAAGCCACGCCGTGTGGGGCCACCCAAGATGGACGGGTCATGGTGGAGAGGTCTGACAGAATGTGGTCCACTGGAGAAGGGAATGGCAAACCACTTCAGTATTCTTGCCTTGAGAACCCCATGAACAGTATGAGAAGGCAAAATGATAGGATACTGAAAGAGGAACTCCCCAGGTCGGTAGGTGCCCAGCATGCTACTGGAGATCAGTGGAGAAATAACTCCAGAAAGAATGAAGGGATGGAGCCAAAGCGAAAACAATGCCCAGTTGTGGATGTGACTGGTGATAGAAGCAAGGTCCGATGCTATAAAGAGCAATATTGCACAGGAACCTGGAATGTTAGGTCCATGAATCAAGGCAGATTGGAAGTGGTCAAACAGGAGATGGCAAGAGTGAATGTCGACATTCTAGGAATCAGCGAACTAAAATGGACAGGAATGGGTGAATTTAACTCAGATGACCATTATATCTACTACTGTGGGCAGGAATCCCTTAGGAGAAATGGAGTAGCCATCATGGTCAACAAAAGAGTCCGAAATGCAGTACTTGGATGCAATCTCAAAAACGACAGAATGATCTCTGTTCGTTTCCAGGGCAAACCATTCAATATCATGGTAATCCAAGCCTATGCCCCAACCAGTAATGCTGAAGAAGCTGAACGGTTCTATGAAGACCTACAGGACCTTTTAGAACTAACACCCAAAAAAGATGTCCTTTTCATTATAGGGGACTGGAATGCAAAAGTAGGAAGTCAAGAAACACCTGGAGTATCAGGCAAATTAGGCCTTGGAGTACAGAATGAAGCAGGGCAAAGGCTAATAGAGTTTTGCCAAGAGAACGCACTGGTCATAGCAAACACCCGCTTCCAACAACACAAGAGAAGACTCTACACATAGACATCACCAGATGGCCAACACTGAAATCAGATTGATTATATTCTTTGCAGCCAAAGATGGAGAAGCTCTATACAGTCAGCAAAAACAAGACCAGGAGCTGACTGTGGCTCAGATCATGAACTCCTTATTGCCAAATTCAGACCTAAATTGAACAAAGTAGGGAAAACCACTATACCATTCAGGTATGACCTAAATCAAATCCCTTATGACTATACAGTGGAAGTGAGAAATAGATTTAAGGGACTAGATCTGATAGACAGACTGCCTGATGAACTATGGACGGAGGTTCATGACATTGTACAGGAGACAGGGATCAAGACCATCCCCATGGAAAAGAAATGCAAAAAGGCAAAATGGTTGTCTGAGGAGGCTTTACAAATAGCTGTGAAAAGAGAAGCCAAAAGCAAAGGAGAAAAGGAAAGATATTCCCATTTGAATACAGAGTTCCAAAGAATAGCCAGGAGAGATAAGAAAGCCTTCCTCAGCAATCAATGCAAAGAAATAGAGGAAATCAACAGAATGGGAAAGACTAGAGATCTCCTCAAGAAAATTAGAGATATCAAGGGAACATTTCATGCAAAGATGGGTTCGATAAAGGAACGAAATGGTATGGACCTAACAGAAGCAGAAGATATTAAGAAGAGGTGGCAAGAATTCACAGAAGAAATATACAAAAAAGATCTTCATGACCCAGATAATCACAATTGTGTGATCACTCACCCAGAGCCAGACATCCTGGAATGTGAAGTCAAGTGGGCCTTAGAAAGCATCACTATGAACAAAGCTAGTGGATGTGATGGAATTCCAGTTGAGCTATTTCAAATCCTGAAAGATGATGCTGTTAAAGTGCTACACTCAATATGCCAGGAAATTTTGAAAACTCAGCAGTGGCCAAAGGACTGGAAAAGGTCAGTTTTCATTTCAATCCCTAAGAAAGGCAATCCCAAAGAATGCTCAAACTACTGCACAATTGTAGTCATCTCACACGCTAGTAAATTAATGCTCAAAATTCTCCAAGCCAGGCTTCAGCAATATGTGAACCGAGAACTTCCAGATGTTCAGGCTGGTTTTAGAAAAGGCCAAGGAACCAGAGATCAAATTGCCAATATCCTCTGAATCATCGAAAAAGCAAGAGAGTTCCAGAAAAACATCTACTTTTGCTTTATGGACTATGCCAGAGCCTTTGACTGTGTGGATCACAATAAACTGTGGAAAATTCTGAAAGAGATGGGAATACCAGACCACCTGACCTGCCTCTTGAGAAACCTGTATGCAGGTCAGGAAGCATCAGTTAGAACTGGACATGGAACAACAGACTGGTTCCAAATAGGAAAAGGAGTATGTCAAGGCGTATACTGCCACCCTGCTTATTTAACTTATATGCAGAGTACATCATGAGAAATGCTGGGCTGGAGAAGCACAAGCTGGAATCAAGATTGCGGGGAGAAATATCAATAACCTCAGATATGCAGATGACACCACCCTTATGGCAGAAAGTGAAGAAGAACTAAAGAGCCTCTTGATGAAAGTGAAAGAGGAGAGTGAAAAAGTTGGCTTAAAGCTCAACATTCAGAAAACTAAGATCATAGCATCTGGTCCCATCAATCATGGCAAATAGATGGGGAGACAGTGGAAACAGTGTCAGACTTTATTTTTGGGGGGCTCCAAAATCACTGCAGATGGTGACTGCAGCCATGAAATTAAAAGACGCTTACTCCTTGGAAGGAAAATTATAACCAACCTAGATAGCATATTAAAAAGCAGAGACATTACTTTGCCAACAAAGGTCCGTCTGGTCAAGGCTATGGTTTTTCCAGTGGTCATGTATAGATGTGAGAGTTGGACTGTGAAGAAAGCTGAGTGCCGAAAAATTGATGCTTTTGAACTGTTGTGTTGGAGAAGACTCTTGAGAGTCCCTTGGACTGCAAGGAAATCCAACCAGTCCATCCTAAAGGAGATCAGTCCTGGGTGTTTATTGGAAGGACTGATGCTGAAGCTGAAACTCCAGTACTTTGGCCACCTGATGTGAAGAGCTGACTCATTGGAAAAGACCCTGATGCTGGGAAAGATTGAGGGCAGGATGAGAAGGGGATGACAGAGGATGAGATGGCTGGATGGCATCACCGACTCGATGGGCATGAGTTTGAGTAAACTTCGGGAGTTGGTGATGGACAGGGAGGCCTGGCGTGCTGCGATTCATGGGGTCGCAAAGAGTCAGACACAACTGAGTGACTGAACTGAACTGAACTGAACTGAACTGAATGTAGCTGAATTTGGTATTGCTTGCTGTTATAATAAAATTATATTAAATAATAACCCCTGTGAGGTTGATGGTTTATTTGGTCTTCTTCTATTATTCTGCTTTTGTAGTCATCATTAATTAAACTTAATCTGTGTTCAGAAGTCTTAAGTTTGAGATAATAAAACAAGACCAAGTTTTTTCTTTTTATCCACCATGTTACATTGCAGCATTGGCCATAATTCTTCAACCCTCCCTGTGTTCATGTTCTCTGTTGCATGAAATCGTAGTTTTACTCAGTCCCATAGGTGGGGTATATTTTATCAGGCCTATAATATTGGGCTTCCCTGGTGGCTCAGAGGATAAAGCGTCTGCCTACAATGTGGGAGACCTGGGTTCGATCCCTGGGTGGGGAAGATCCCCTGGAGAAGGAAATGGCAACCCACTCTGGTACTCTTGCCTGGAAAATCCCATGGATGGGTAGCCTCGTAGTCTATACAGTCCTCAGGGTCGCAAAGAGTTGAACGTGACTGAGCGAGTTAACTATAATATTGTTTTTGAGGAGAATGGAGCAGAGGTGATAGTGTGCCAGTTTTGAACTTAGGTCTTACATGATTCCTCCTCTCTTGTGCCTCTGCCATGGCCATGAGAAGAACGTGTCTAGCTAGTCTGGTGATAGCAGGACGAGGATGAGGGACACCTGGAGTAGAGCCGTATGAGCTGAACCCAGGCTGAATCAGCTGATCACAGACATGCAAATTAAGTAAATGCCTATTGCTGTATGCCACTGAGGTTTTATATTTTTTATTACATATGTTATTGAAGCAAGAGCTAACTGATAAATCCATAGATAAAGAAAATTTCGGTGCCAATGCCAAATATAGTGGATAAATATATTAATAGTTATCCTCAGTGAATTTTCTAAACATTTGTAGTAAAATGATATGTAATGTTTTGCTTGTGTGTTAAGAAAGGTTAGAAATAATCATGACATCAGTTTCTTGGACAGATAGAAGTTAAATCAAACCATGATAATTATTAAATTAAATCAGTGACATGGAAAGCTTAAAATTTGGGTTGTGACTTTGTTTTATCTATTGATCTTTTTAAAAAAATTATTTAATTTTAATTGAAGGATAATTGCTTTACAATATTGTGTTGGTTTCTCTCATACATCAACAGGAATTGGCCATAGGTATACATATGTCCCCTCCCTCTTGAACCTCCCTCCCACGTCCCACCCCATTTCACTCCTCTAAGTTGTCACAGAGCTCTGGTTTGAGCTCCCTGGGTTATAGAGCAGATTCCCACTGGCTATCTATTTTACACATGGTAGTATATATGTTGCCATGCTACTCTCTCCATTTATCCCACCATCTCCTTCCTGCCCACCTCTGTGTCCATAAGTCTGTTCTCTATGTCTGTGTCTCCATTGCTGCCCTGCAAATAGGTTCATCAGTACCATCTTTCCAAATTCTGTATATATGTGTTAATATATGATATTTGTTTTCCTCCTTCTGACTTACTTTACTCTGTATAATCGACTCTAGGTTCATCTGCCTCATTATCACTGATTCAAATGCATTCCTTTTTATGGCTGAGTAATATTCCATTGTATATATGTACTGCAGCTTCTTTATCCATTCATTTGTTGATTTACCTATTAATCTTTTATACAATGCCTATTTCTTAGTAGGCAGTCAATGGAAATTTGATGAATGAATAAATGAGTGAGTGAGTAGAGTTTCTTTTCCTCCCTTAATTTTATTTTTCCTCTTAATGATTTACTACAAAAAAGGCAAACATTTAAAGATGAGTAACAAACAAATCAATCATCAATTCAACAAATCTTGGCTCTAGGTCAGTGGTTCTCACTTGGATGTGATTTCATATCCTAGGGGACATTTTGCAATGTCTGGAGACATTTTTGGTTGTGATAACTGGGGGGTGGTGTGCTAACAATATCTGCTAGGTAGAGGCCAAGGATATTGTCAAACATTCTACAGTGTACAGAATAGGTATAATTGGGCCCGGTATAGTTTGGCCCAGGTAATATTTGTGTGTTCTTTGAGTTTTTGGTTTTCTCTTGTCTTGCAGGACCATGAATCTTTCTCCCATGTTTCTTTTTGTCTTCCTTATGTAGTACCCAAATATTGCTTCTGATCTTTTTATCCTTTTCTTCTCCAGTCCTTCCAGAACTGCTTCACTGAATCTCATCACTTTTCTGTGTCTTCCCTACATTCAGTACTCTTATGACTAGAACATTTTCAATATTTGGACACTAGAGATGGCCTTTCTCTTTCTGGGAGCTATTTTAGCTTAATTCCCTTTTCTCTTCTACGTAGATTTTTCTGGAAACTCTCCCTTGTTTGTCGTTGTTAATGTTGTTCAGTTGCTCAGTTGTATCTGACTCTTTGGAACTCCACGGACTATAGCCTGCCAGTCTCCTCTATCCATGGGATTGCCCAAGCAAGAATACTGGAGTGGGTTGCCATTTCCTTCTCCAGGGGATCTTTCCTGCTCGGGGATTGAGCCCAAGTCTCCTGCTTGGCAGGTGGATTCTTTACCACCGAGTCATCTGGGAAGTCAGAAGCCCTTCCTTAGATCTCTGCAAAGTCTTAGCAGGGGAATTCTAGTGCTGCTGTAACACCTTTCCCCTAATTACAGATAATTTAAAGTTGATAGTAGTGTTGTTTTTTAATTATGACGAGTTGTCGGATTTATGTATGTGCATTTTTTCTTATTGATCTGTATAGTTTTTTGGAGGATATGTGTAGAGATTTAGATTTAGTTGGCCACTGTTACCTCAGCAATCCAGAAATGATATCATTATCTTTTAACTTTGCTTATAGTATCATTGCAGTACAGAGATTTTGCGATTTTATGCAATGAGATCTTTCTTTACCATGTATAGACTTCCGTTATGCTTGAGAAAGTTTTCCTCTCTCCACAATTGTAAAGCTGTAGTTTAACATTCTTCCCAGTATACATTTTAAAAAATATTTTATTTTTATTTATTTGGCTGTGCTGGGTGTTAGTTGTGGCATGAACTCTTAGTTGCAGCATGTGGGATCTAGTTCCCTGACCAGGGATTGAACCCAGGCCCCTGCATTGGGAACGTGGAGTCTTAGCCACTGGGCCACCAGGGAAGTCTGCAGTATAATTTTTTAATAATAAAAAATTTAAGTCTGAATGCACCTTGGTTGTGGGAGATAGGAATCTTAACTTTAATTTTTCCTATAGTTATTAAAGTAGCTAGTTACATAATATAAAATAATGTATTATTTCAGGGTTGTTATGGATCCTTCCTAAATTCTTAGGCTAAAGAAATATTAAAGCCTATATAGGGAATGTGTAAAGGATTCCAATGTGAAAATGCCTTGAAGGCAGGAACCAAAGCATGGGATCCATGACTGAATCAAAGTTTATTAAACAGGCTGTTACTGTTATTCCATCACTCAGTCATGTCCAACTCTTTGTGACCCCATGGACCGCAGCACACCAGGCTTCCCTGTCCTTCTCTATCTCCCAGAGTTTGCTCAAACTCATGTCCTCTGAGTTGACGATGGAAACAGGTTGAGATCAATATTAATTAGAAATATACTCCTTTTCACATAAGTATTTGCAACCGATACAAACTTGTTAAAGTAGTTAAAGACTAGTAAATGATGTGCTTTATGCACTCAGTCAGGAATGACAAATACATTTTGATTCATGTGTCACCTCCAACTGACTGATCCTGTAACTACCTGGAACACTAGGTATGAAGGATTCTGAGCCTAAGGTGCATGTGTCTGAGCCTAAATCTGAGCTCAGTTGGAAAGAAGGGCTATAATGACTACTGATGGTTAGAAGTGGGATGGAGGTGTAAATGCAACACACTTGCCTATCCTTGTAAGCACCTTTTGTCATGATCATCATTTCCCAGGGTAGTGTCTGGCATATGACAGAGCTTGAATACATAAGCTAGGCTGTTTGGGCTGCTATAACAAAATGTCACACACTGGGTGGCTTATATACAACAGAAATTTATTTCTCACAGTTCTGGAGGCTGGGAAGTCCAAGATCAAGTGCCAGCATGGTTGAGTTCTAGTGAGAGCCCACTTCCTGGTCCATTGCTTTTGAACCTTCTCATGTGTCACCATATGGTAGAAAGTGATAGGGAGTTCTCTGGGGTCTCTTCTCTGGGGCCATAATCCCATTCACGAGATCCACCCATATGACCCAAGCACCTCCTAAAGGCTCTACCATCTTTGGGGGTTGGATTTCAATATAAGACGTTGTGGGGTGGTGGGGATTCAGATGTTCGGACCATTGCAGTCACATAGAAGCTGTATAACCTTAGGTAAATTATTTAGCCTGTCAGTATTTCACTTTATTTATCTGCTCCATGGGGCCAATAATTGTATTTACAGCATAAAATTGTAAAGAATAATGACTTTTTGTAAAATACTTAGATTAGTCCCTGGTTTGTTATAAACATTCAGTTCAGTTCAGTTCAGTCACTCAGTTGTGTCTGACTCTTTGTGACCCCTTGAACTGCAGTACTCCAGGCCTTCCTGTCCATCTCCAACTCCTGGAGTCCACTGAAACCCATGTCCATTGTGTCGGTGATGCCATCCAACCATCTCATTCTCTGTCATCCCCTTCTCATCCTGCCCCCAATCCCTCCCAGCATCAGGGTCTTTTCAAATGAGTCAGCTCTTCGCATCAGGTGGCCAAAGTATTGGAGTTTCAGCTTCAACATCAGTCCCTCCTATGAACACCCAGGACTGATCTCCTTTAGGATGGACTGGTTGGATCTCCTTGCAGTCCAAGGGACTCTCAAGAGTCTTCTCCAACACCACAGTTCAAAAGCATCAATTCTTCAGCACCCAGCTTTCTTTATAGTTCAACACTCACATCCATACATGACTACTGGAAAAACCATAGCCTTGACTATACAGAACTTTGTTGGTAAAGTAATGTCTCTGCTTTTTAATATGCTATCTAGGTTGGTCATAACTTTCCTCCCAAGGAGCAAGCGTCTTTTAATTTCATGGCTGCAGTCACCATCTGCAGCGATCTTGGAGCCCAAAAAATAAAGTCAGCCACTGTTTCCACTGTTTCCCCATCTATTTGCCATGAAGTGATGGGACTAGATGCCATGATCTTAGTTTTCTGAATGTTGAGCTTTAAACTAACTTTTTCACTCTCTTCTTTCACTTTCATCAAGAGGCTCTTTAGTTCTTCTTCACTTTCTGCCATAAGGGTGGTGTCATCTGCATATCTGAGGTTATTGATATTTCTCCCAGCAATCTTGATTCCAGCTTGTGCTTCCTCCAGCCCAGCATTTCTCATGATGTACTCTGCATATAAGTTAAATAAGCAGGGTGGCAATATACAGCCTTGACATACTCCTTTTCCTATTTGGAACCAGTCTGTTGTTCCATGTCCAGTTCTAACTGATGCTTCCTGACCTGCATACAGGTTTCTCAAGAGGCAGGTCAGGTGGTCTGGTATTCCCATCTCTTTCAGAATTTTCCACAGTTTATTGTGATCCACACAGTCAAAGGCTCTGGCATAGTCCATAAAGCAAAAGTAGATGTTTTTCTGGAACTCTCTTGCTTTTTCGATGATCCAGCAAATGTTGGCAATTTGATCTCTGGTTCCGCTGCCTTTTCTAAAACCAGCTTGAACATCTGGAAGTTCATGGTTCACATATTGCTGAAGCCTGGCTTGGAGAATTTTGAGCATTAATTTACTAGTGTGTGAGATGAGTGCAATTGTGCGGTAGTTTGAGCATTCTTTGGCATTACCTTTCTTTTGGATTGGAATAAAAAGTGACATTTTCCAGTCCTGTGGCCACTCCTGAGTTTTCCAAATTTGCTGACATATTGAGTGCAGCACTTTCACAGCATCATCTTTTAGAATTTGAAATAGCTCAACTGGAATTCCATCGCCTCTACTAGCTTTGTTTGTAGTGATGCTTCCTAAGGCCTACCTGACTTCACATTCCAGGATGCCTGGCTCTAGGTGAGTGGGAGTGATCACATCTTTGTGATTATCTGGGTCATGAAGATCTTTTTTGTATATTTCTTCTGTGTATTCTTGCCACCTCTTCTTAATATCTTCTGCTTCTGTTAGGTCCATACCATTTCTGTCCTTTACTGTGCCCATCTTTGCATGAAAATTTCCCTTGGTATCTCTAATTTTTTTGAAGCAATCTCTAGTCTTTCCCATTCTATTGTTTTCCTCTATTTCTTTGCATTGGTCATAGAGGAAGGTTTTCTTATCTTTCCTTGCTTTTCTTTGGGACTCTGCATTCAAATGGGTATATCTTCCCTTTTCTCCTTTGCTTTTCTTAATGTTATAAACATTAGTTATTATTATTGTCTTTAGTATCAGTTATTTTATTATATGATATATAATAATATATTGTGTTAGTATTATTATTATAGAGCTAAATAAATATTTGTGGAGTGAACATATTTAGCTGTTTTATTACAATGTTTCTTTTGTGCGTAGGAAATTATGCTAGTATCTTTGAATCCGTTAACCATGCTTTTGAAAAGTGAAGTTATACTCAGTAAGAGTAACATACACTTCAAGTATGTTTTACTTAGTATCTACTTACTTAAAGTACAGAAAAATTAACTAGTTTTTCCTATTAGTATTGCAAATCCAGATCTATACCCATTTCCTTATCAAACTCAGAAGTGGGAAGATGAATAGGAGTGTTACAAGCTCCCCAGAATAAAGTAGTTATTGAATACAGGGCCTTAATATCGTTAATGGTGAACTAGAATATTCTGACCTTTGACATTTATCTCCACAGTTGAATCTGTATTAGGCTAATCAATTTCAAAGAGAATTAATTTGAATAACAGAAATCTTTATTTAAGTATGTCTTATTTAAATAAAGTTTGCATAACAGAAGAGCATATGAACTTGAATCCTATTCTCAGGAAGAGGGTTTTGAACTTAAGGGGAGTGTTTTTTGATTTGTTTGTGTACATTAACTGCAAAGAAAAAGTCAAGCCATCATCAATAGTACAGCTGGAGGAAAGTATTGGATTTAAGCTTTGCTTTAAATGAATCTGTTTGTGTTCTGTTTTGGATCACTTCCTGAAGTCAATACTCATCGACCTTAAAGGACCTCTTTGAGCTCTAAAAAGATGTCTATCCATGGAGATAACATTTAGAAAGACTACAATTGTATTTTGAAATTCACGTCTAAAATTGATTTCTCTTTAAACATAATCATTCTTCTCTTCTGGGAAACAAATCACATGAAATTATGTAATTGTGTTTTTATTTTCTGCTGGAAATTTTACAGAATGTTATTAAGGTAATCTATGCCCAATGTGAGAATCTCAGACTGGAACATCATCATCACTTGGGAGCTTGTTAGAAATGCAGATGCTCAGGCCACACCTAGACCTCCTGAGTCAAAATCTACATTCTACTCAGATCTCTGGGTAGTTTGTAAATGCACTCAAGTTTGAGAAGCGCTGTTCTCTGTATTTGGATAACTGAATGACCTGAGACTTTTGCTGAGCATCTGGTAGGTTGAGTAGTCCATGACACAGTTTAGACCAGTGGTCACTTAGATTAAGTACAAGCTGGATAAGGTGGAAAAAAAAAAGTTGCTCAAATGGCATATCGATTTTTATGAAAAGAAGGTCACCTGAGGATATTAAAATGAAGAAAGACAGTCTGATCATTGTGTACCATGCTCCTTCCTGTCCTGTCATTTACTTAATTAGAAACGTATTGTATCTGTTGTCTGCTTTTATAGCCAGATGCACATTTGAAGAGCCCATCACATCTAGTTATTGATACAGGAGTTGGATCTTCATGGGAGAAAGTTATCTAATTACAGTGTCACTAAGCTTGTGCTAATTTCACAGTATTCATTTTTCAGTCCTTTATGGAGAGTGAGATTAGGAAACATCCAAAAAGAGCAAGTCAGGTCTGCTGTATGACAGCTGCAGTCGTTGGCTAATTTAAAATAAAACAACCACACAGCATGACCCACATACGATCCTCCTGTTACTTCTCCAGACTCTTTCTGTTAAAGCTGATATCCAAGGGCATTTATCCTCTCCTTCCTTGATTAGAGCACCAGTGGATTAAAAGCTCTTTTTCATATGGTTTGTCACGGAGTAAGGGTAACTGATAGATGATCTCCCTTCTCCTGGAGACAGAGCAAGCTAATGAGATTTGATGACTGCCTCTGGTTGAAGAAGCAGGACTGATGAGTGCACTAGTGACTCTATTGACCTCAGTAAACAGATTTTTATTGACAACCTGTTGACATAACAAACTAAGAGTTTGTGATTTAAGCTTTTCTAAGCCCTTAAATAAATAAGATTTTTTCCCTAATAGTACTTATTTTACTATTGTCTAGGTTGTCTTGATTAAATATACCTACCACATTCCTGGATGCTCTCTCATTGTTTTTTAGTTATTTACAAAATATGCTTTTGTATATATACATATAAATATATACATATACACACATGTGTGTATATATATGTTTTTTACCACTCCCAGCAAAACTCAGCAACATATAAAACCTGGCTCCTGTAATTGATTTTTCAATCTCAATGTTGTTGGGAGATGGAAGAAAAAGGGTTACATTGGAACCCATCTGGAAACACTCTGCTCTAAATCAAACTACACTGGTGAGTAACAGTTGTTGCCTTGGTGAGCTTTATTGCCATTGCTGATGCAGCTCTAGCCAACCTACCACAAGGGACATATAATGGGAGCCCTGTATTCTAGCCCCTCTTGGAAGAAATCCATAAAAAGAGCAGAGATGTGAACCCAGCAATAAATCCTAGAGGCATTTGTGCCGGAGTCATGAAATGATACCAATAACTCCTTAGTAACACATTAAAGGGACAATAAAGGGAATTCACCAGGTTGTTTTTGATGTATTAGGGCTATTTTTAATTGAAACTAATCAAAAACACAAGAGAGCATGTGACAGCAGCTGCATGCTCATTGCTCTTCATTTATTTGAGATTTTATCTTAAATTCTGCTTTTATTCTGCCACTTATAGTTTGTTATTTAAAACACCCTTGAAGATTGGTTCAGCCATACTCAAGGGTCCTTAGAGTTCATCAGCCTACAACAAGCTCCACGCTTGTGCTTGCCTTCATAAAGTCTCATCCCTTAATCTCGTCTCATTTCCCTCAATAAATCAGCTAAGTACTCAACCAATCAGTATAGGCTGAGGTGTATACCTTCTATGTCTAGCACTGTGCTAAGTGTCAGAAAAAAATGTGAGGAAGGAGAATCACTGCTTATATTTTCAAGGAACTCAGATCACATTTAGAGATGCACAGAATTAAACATGTGGGCTGGGTAGAGAATAAAGCAAGGTGGAATTAAATGCTAATTATTTAAGGAGGGGAGAACTCAGGGAGCTGGAGAAGAGGGTTTCTCTGAAGAACAGGACCCTAAGGTGGGCTCTGAACAAGAGGCAGAGAATGAGGCCAAGTGGGAGGTGGTCATAATGGCGTAGGTCATGATAGTGTCCAGGCAGACTGAGCTGTCTGAAGCAGAAGGTTTATGTTGGAGATTGGTGGGAAAACATGTCTGTATTGGGTTTAGGGTACAGGGTGGAGAAGAGGGTATAGGAGGACTTCACTTGGAGAAGATCAGACTGGAGTCAGAGAGGCAAATTTTTGAGTGTCTTCTAATGTATGAGAGGATAAGGTACAGGCAGCAGGAATAGGGAAGGAGGGGAGCTGAGGAAACAGGGTAACAGGTTTGGGACCCCTTCCTCCCTCTCACAGATTCCTTAGTTAGCTCCCCTCCTACGTAGTGCTTCTTGGAATATGTTCTGTAAACCACCTACATTGGACTCATGAGGCAGACTTCTGGGTTTTACCTAGGAATTGCTGGAAATGTAATTTGTAGTGAGCCTTTACATATTTCACATACAAGGTAACTGAGGCTCAGGAAGGCCTGTTTCCGAGGCTACGCAGCGAGGACTAGTTGGGCTTCCCTGGTGGCTCAGATGGTACAGCTTGCCTAGTCACCACGAAGTTTAGCACAGACCTCAGCTGGAGTCGGTACCCAGGCTCTGAGGTTCATTCCGTTTCCACCCTTCCAGGTGTCTGTCGTTTTATCCCCTCTTTGTATAGAGAGGCTAGACTGGCAGTGTTTATGTTGTTGCGGCTTTGATGTTTTTATTTTTTAAAAGTTTTCTGGTATTTTTGTTTTTTAGTTTTTTATGGGACAAACTTTCTAATAGAATAAAAAAGGAAGCCATCTATAATATTTCATTTCACCAGGTCAACTGTTATTATTCATAATGTTTCTAACTGGTACGTTGATCTTCCCTTCATCCTGTGAGAAGTACTCCTTTGTGTAACTTTCAGTATTTTCCTAGGTATAGGAAGAAAGACAAGACAAGCATGGTATAGTAAAATGTCCACGATTGATACATCTGGGTGAAATATTCCTGGGCTCTACTTTTTAAACATCTATTTTTTGACCTGGATCCTGTGTCTGTGCGCTATAAGGCACAACCCAGAAACAAACACCTATCTTATTCAAACAAGCAAAACAAATCCCAACCCCCACCCCCACTGCCCCACCAACAAAAATACCCCATGAGTAGTTATGAATGTGTTTGCTGGAGCCAGATTGTCTGGGTCCAAGTCCAGCTCCACTGCTTGCTAATTAGGCAGGTTATTTGAAGTTGTCTGTGTCTCAGTGGTAAAGAATCAGCCTGCCCATGTAGGAGATGCGGGTTTGATCCCTGGATTGGGAAGATCCCCTGGAGAAGGAAATGGCCACCCATTCCAGTATTCTTACTTGGAGAATTCCATGGACAGAGGAGCCTGGTGGGCTACAGTCCATGGTGTTGCGAAGAGTCAGACACGATGAGCGTTTAACACTTTCACTTTTTCTTTTCAGGGTCAAACTAGGCATGAATCTGTGTTTATAGAATAAACAAGCTATAAGAAGAGCATTGAAAAAAGGAGTTTATTCGTTTAAGTGCAGACTGCTTGTGCTAGCAGAAGCAAGAGTAACCTCTGGGGCTTTCTGTCTGTGAGAGCCTGGGTAACGCTGCTGTCACTCTGAGGTCAGAGAGGGATCAGTGAGTGGATGTTGGCCTGGTAGCTGGGGACCAAGATTACTGGTTGTGTGATATCTCTGCTTTCAGTTTTCCCATCTGCAAAAGAGGGTTTGATTTTAAAGGACTGTTTTGGCTCTAGAATTTTCAAGTAAGCATTGCCTTGAAAAGTTCTTTGAATTTAAGTGGAAATCATTCATGACCACTTCAGTTTTCATTTCTAATACAGCAAGCAGATATTTGTTGATATGCCAGCCCTCTGATGACTGTTTATTCAGACCTTGCCCTCACCTTTAGAGTCTGATGCACCTGGATCTATGTGGGTGAAGATGTCTGCCTTCCTGAATGGATTCTGGTGCATTCACTCGTTCAATACATATTTATATTGTATTTATGTGCTATGCTGTAGGCTAGGCTCTGGATATACAGTGATGAGCAAAGCAGTCACAGTCTCTGCCTCCTGGCACAGTGAGTCTCATGGGTACATGAGACAGCCAGTGAACAAATAGAGCAGAAGTCCCCAACCTCCAGGATCTGATGCCTTATAATCTGAGGTGGAGCTGATATAGTAAAAGAAATAAAATGTATAACAAATGTAATGTGCTTGAATCATCCTGAAACCATCTGCTCCTCCCCAGTCTATGGAAGATTGCCTTCCCTGAAACCAGCCCCTGGTGCCAAAAAGATTGGGTACCACTGAAGTAAAGAAATATTAATAAAAGAATATATAATTATAAAATTATGTCAGGCATATTATGATAGGCAGGGCTTCCCTGGTGGCTCAGCAGTAAAGAATCTGCCTGTAATGCAGGAAACACTACATTATAGACACCCTGTAATACAGGGTTTGATCCCTGGGTTGGGAAGATCCCTTGGAGAAGGAAACAGCAGCCCACTCCAGTATCCTTGCCTGGGAAATCCCCTAGACAGAGGAGCCATTGGGTCGCAAGAGTTGGACATGACTTAACGACTAAAAAACAATTATGATAGGCTAGCTAAGAGGTTTCTGAGGAGATGCATTTAATCACTCATGTAAAGTAAGAAAGAACCAGCCACTTGAAGAGTTGATGGAGCTGGAGAGTGATCCAAGTGAAGGGACTACCCTGTACAGAGCTGCAATTGCCAAGAGTTCTTGTTAGAGTTGGTGTTTCATGTTCTTCTCATGAATATAGCAACTTAAAACCTTTTTCTAATATTTTTTTGGAAAAAACTGCCCAAAATAAGAAAAACATTAAAAAATTGTAGAAATAAGTGTATTGATTATAAAAGAGCTGGAAAATATAGATGTCACAGGGGAATAAACCCCCTCTTATTACATCCAGATATAATTACTTTGATATTTAAAAAATTTCTTCTTATTAAAGTATAGTTGATTTACAATGTTATGTTAGTTCCTTGTGTATAGAGAAGTGATTTAGTTTAATATATATTTTAAATTCTATATCTTCTTTTTAATATTCTTTTCATTATAGTTTATTATAAGATATTGAATATAGTTCTCTCTGCTATACAGTAACTTGTCATTTATCTATTTTATAGGTAGCAGTTTGTATCTGCTAGTCCTAAATTCCTGATTTATCCCTTCCCCAGATCCTTTCCCCTTTGGTAATCATAAATTTGTTTTTTATGTCAGTGAGTCTATTTCTGTTTTGTAAAGAAATTCATTTGTATCATATTTTATTTTTTTGCACATTTATTGCAGTATTTTTAAAATTGAAGTATAGTTGATTTACAATGCTGTTTTAGTTTTAGGTTTAAGCAATGTGATTCAGTTGTATATATAAGTATGTAACTATATCTTTTTCAGAGTCTTCCCTTATAGTTTATTACAAGGTATTGAGTATAGTTCCCTCTGCTATACAGAAGGTCCTTGTTGGTTATCTATTTGATATATAGTAGTGTGTATATTACTATTTATAAACATATATAGTGTATATATAAAAAAGTGTGTATATGTTAATCCCAAACTCCTGATTTGTGCCTCCCATGTCCTGTCCCCTTTGGTAACCATAAGCTTGTTTTCTGTGTCTGTGGGTCTGTTTCTATTTTGTATATAAGTCCTTTTGTATCATTTCTTTTTTTTTTAGATTTCACATGCAAGCAATATCATGTGATATTTGCCTTTCTCTGTCTGGCTTACTTCACTTAGTATGACAAACTCATGTTGCTGCAAATGGCATTATTTCATTCTTTTTATGGCTGAGTAATATTCCATTGTATAAATATACCACATCCTCTTTACCCATTCATTGTTGATGGATATTTAGATTGCTTTTACGTCTTGGCTATTGTAAATAGTGCGGCAATGAACATTGGGGTGCATGTATCTTTCTGAATTAGGATTTTCTCTGAATATATGCCCAGAAATGGGATTGCTGGATCATATGACAGCTCTATTTTTAGTTTTTTAAAGAACCTCCATATTGTTTTCCCTAGTGGCTGCACCAATTTATACTTCCTCTAACAGTGTAGGAGGATTCTTTTTTTTTCCCATACCTTCTCCAACATTTATTATTTGCAGACATTTTAAAGATGGCCATTCTGACCAGTGTGAGGTGAAACCTCATTATAATTTTGATTTGCATATCTCTGATAATTTTTGATATTGAGCATCTTTTCATGTGCCCATTGGCCATCTGAATGTCTTCTTTGGAAAAATGTCTATTTAGGTCTTCTGCCCACTTTTTGATTGGGTTGTTTGATGTTTTATTTTATTGAGTTGTATGAGTTGTTTGCACATTTTGGAAATTAATCCCTTGCCAGTAGTTTCATTTGCAAATACTTCCTCCCAGTCTGTAAGTTGTCTCTTGGTTTAGTTTATAGTATTTCCTTTGTTGTACAAAAGCTTGTAAGTTTGATTGGTCCCATTTGTTTATTTATATTGCCTTGGAAGACTGAGCTAAGAAAAATGTTTTGTCTATGTTCTCTTCTAGGAGCTTTATGGTGGTGAGCCTTATATTTAAATCTTTAAGCCATTTTTAGTTTATTTTTGTGTATAGTGTGAGAGAGAGTTTTAGCTTCATTGATTTACATGCAGCTGTCCAGCTTTCTGATCACCACTTGCTAAAGAGACTATCTTTTCTCCATTGCATATTTTTGCCTCCTTTGTCAAAGATTAATTGACTGTACATGTGTGGGTTTATTTCTGGGCTCTCTATTCTGTTCCCATGATCCATGTCTTTTCTTTTTTTTCAATACCACTCTGTTTTGATTACTGTAGCTTTATAATGGTATTGTCTGGACTCTGGGAAACTTATGCCTCCAACTTCATTCTTTCCTCAGGATTGCTTTGGCAATTTTGGGTCTTTTATGGTTCCATATAAATTTTAGAATTATTTGTTCTGGTTCTGTGAAAAATGTTGTGGGCAATTTGATCGAGTTGCATTAAATATGTAGATTGCTTTCAATAGTATGGTCATTAATTCTTCCAGTCTAAGAGTGTGGGCTATCTTTCCATCTCTGTATCATTTTCAATTCCTTAATCAATATTTTAGAGTTCTCAGCTGTATGAATCTTTCCTCTCTTTGGTCAGGTTTATTCCTAAGTATTTTATTTTTTGGTACAATTTTAAAAGGGATTTTTTAAAAAAACAACTTTCCCTTCCTCATATTTCATTGTTAGTGTAAGTAAATGAAACTGACTTTTATATATTAATTTTGCATCCTGTTTCCTTACTGAATTTATCAGTTCTAGTACTTTAGTGTGGACTGTTTAGTGTTTTCTATATAGACTATCATGTCATAGTCATATAATGACAATTTTACCTTTTCCCTTCCAACTTGGAAACCTTTTATTTCTTTGTTTTGTCTGATTACCATGGCTAGGACTTCCAATACTATGTTGAATAGAGATGGTGAGAGTGGGCATCCTTGTCTTGTTCTAGATTTTAGTGGGACATTTTCCACCATTGAGTATTATGTTAGCTGTGGGTTATGTTGCGATATGTTCCCTCTAATAATTTGGTAAGAGCTTTTTAAAAAAAAAAATCGTGAATGGATGTTGAATTTTATCAAATACTTTTTCTGCTTCTGTTGAGTTTATCTTGTGGTTTTGCCTTTTCTTTTGTTGATGTGGTGTATCACATTATTTGATTTGTGTATGTTAAACCATCCTTGTGACCTTGGGATGAATCCAACTTGGTTGTGGTGTATGATCTTTTTTATGTGTTATTGGACTCAGTTTCCTAATATTTTGTTGAGAATTTTTGTATTTATATTCATCAAAGATATTGGCCTGTAATTTTGGGAGGGTAGTAGTAACTTTGCCTGATTTTGGTATCAGGGTAATGATGGCTTCATACTGTTCATGGGGCTCTCAAGGCAAGAATACTGAAGTGGTTTGCTATTCCTTTCTCCAGTGGACAAAGTTTTGTCAGAATTCTCCACCATGACCCGTCTGTTTTGGGTGGCACTACATGGATGAGCATGGCTCATGGTTTCATTGAATTAGACAAGGCTGTGGTCCATGTGATCAGTTTGATTAGTTTTCTATGACTGTGGTTTTCATTGCTGACATCCGTTGGATCATAGAAAAAGCAAGAGAGTTCTAGAAAAACATCTACTTCTGCTTTATTAACTACACCACAGTCTTTGACTGTGTGGATCACAACAAACTGTGGAAAATTCTTAAAGAGATGGGAATACCAGAACACCTTATCTGTCTTCTGAGAAATCTGTATGCAGGTCAAGAAGCAACAATTAGAACTGGACGTGGAAAAACAGACTGGTTCCAAATCGGGAAAGGAGTACATCGAGGCTGTATATTGTCACCCTGCTTATTTAACTTATATGAATTAATAGCCCCAGGTCATTCACCTTAAAACCTAAATAAAGAAATAATCGGCCAACCAGAGGTATAGAATTAGTATAGAATTTGAAGACTCAAGAGACAGTTTTCTATAACAGGTTAACCTGGGGTATCCTCTAATGCACATTAATGAAGTCTCCTTTATGTACAGTTGGGAAGGTCCCCTGGAGGAGGAAATGGCGACCCACTCCAGTATTTTTGCCTAGAGAATCCCATGGACAGAGGAGTGTGGTGGGCTACAGTCCACGGGGTCGCAAAAAGTCAGACATGACTGAGTGACTAATACTTAGAGTACATGAAATACTAGGCTGGATGAAGAACAAGCTGGAATCAAAACTGCTGGGAGAAATATCAATAACCTCAGATATGCAGATGACACCACCCTTATGACATAAAGTGAAAAAGAACTAAAGAGCCTCTTAATGAAAGTGAAAGAGGAGAGTGAAAAAGTTGGCCTAAAACTCAACATTCAGAAAACTAAGATCATGGCATCCAGTCCCATCACTTCATGGCAAATAGGGGAAACAATGGGAACAGTGAGAGACTTTATTTTTTGGGCTCTAAAATCACTGCAGATGGTGACTGCAGCCATGAAATTAAAAGATGCTTCTCCTTGGAAGAAAAGCTGTGACCAATCTAGACAGTATATTAAAAAGCAGAGACATTACTTTGCCAACAAAGGTCCATCTAGTCAAAGCTATGGTTTTTCCAGTAGTCATGTATGGATGTGAGAATTGGACTATAAAGAAATATACAAGCAACTCCTGCAACTCAATTCCAGAAAAATAAATGACCCAATCAAAAAGTAGGCCAAAGAACTAAACAGGCATTTCTCCAAAGAAGACATACAGATGGCTAACAAACACATGAAAAGATGCTCAACATCACTCATTATCAGAGGAATGCAAATCAAAACCACAATGAGGTACCATTTCACGCCAGTCAGAATGGCTGCTATCCAAAATTCTACAAGCAGTAAGTGCTAGAGAGGGTGTGGAGAAAAGGGAACCCTCTTACACTGTTGGTGGGAATGCAAACTAGTACAGCCACTATCGAGAACAGTGTGGAGATTCCTTAAAAAACTGGAAATAGAACTGCCATATGACCCAGCAATCCCACTGCTGGGCATACACACTGAGGAAACCAGAATTGAAAGAGACATGTATACCCCAATGTTCATCACAGCACTGTTTATAATAGCCAGGACATGGAAGCAACCTAGATGTCCATCAGCAGACGAATGGATAAGGAAGCTGTGGTACATATACACAATGGAATATTACTCAGTCATTAAAAAGAATATGTTTGAATCAGTTCTAATGAGATGGATGAAACTGGAGCCGCTTATACAGAGTGAAGTAAGCCAGAAAGAAAAACACCAATAGAGTATACTAACGCATATATATGGAATTTAGAAAGATGGTAATGATAACCCTGTATGTGAGACAGCAAAAGAGACACAGATGTATAGAACAGTCTTTTGGACTCTGTGGGAGAGGGCGAGGGCGGGATGATATGGGAGAATGGCATTGAAACATGTAAAGTATCATATGTGAAACGAATCACCAGTCCAGGTTTGATGCATGATACAGGATGCTCGGGGCTGGTGCACTGGGATGACCCAGAGGGATGGGGTGGGAAGGGAGGGGGGAGGGGGGTTCAGGATGGGGAACACATGTACACCCATGTACACCCATACATGTACATTTTCATGTCAATGTGTGGCAAAACCAATACAATATTGTAAAGTGAAAAAAAAAATAAAACTGAAAAAAAAAAAGAAAAGAAAGCTGAGTGCTGAAGAACTGATGCTTTTGAATTGTGCTGTTGAAGACTCTGGAGAGTCCTCTGGACAGGAAGGAGATCCAACCAGTCAATCCTAAAGGAAATCAGTCCTGAATATTCATTGGAAGGACTGATGTTGAAGCTGAAACCCCAATATTTTGGCCACCTGATACAAAGTGCTGACTCATTGGAAAAGAACCTGATGCTGGGAAAGGTAGGAGGAGAAGGGGATGACAGAGAATGAGATAGTTGGATGACATCACCAACTCAATGGACATGAGTTTGAGTAAGCTCGGGAGTTGGTGATGGATGGGGAAGCCTGGTGTACTGCAGTCCGTAGGGTCACAAAGAGTTGGACACGACTGAGCGACTGAACTGAACTGAATGATGGCTTCGTAGAATAACTTTGAGAGTGTTCCCTCCTCTTCAGTCTTTTGGAAGTGTTTGAGAAGAATCAGTATAAATTCTTCTCTGTACGTTTGGTAGAGTTCTCCAGTGAAGCTAAATGGTCCTGGACTTTTGTTTGCTGGGCATTTTTTAAAATTACAGATTCTATTTTACTTCCAGTGATTAGTCTGTTCAAATTATCAATTTCTTCTTGATTCAGTTTTGGTGGGCTGTATGTTCCTAGAAACTTGCTATTTCTTTTAGATTGTCCAATTTGTTCACATGTAATTGTTCATAGTATTCGCTTATGTCTTTTTTGTATTTCTGTGAAATCAGTTGTTACTTTTCCTCTTCCATTTCTTATTTTTTCATTTGGGTCCTGTTTCTTTTTTTCTTGGTGTGCTTGGCCAGAGGTTTGTTGATTTTTTTTTTTTCTTCTTTTCAAAGAACCAGTTTTTGGTTTCATTGATTTTTTTCTATTTTTGAAAATCTCTATTTTGTTTATTTCCTCTCTAATCTTTATTAGTTACTTCCATCTGCTAACTTTAGGTTTTGTTGTGCTTATTTTTCTAATTCTTTTAGGTGGTAGGTTAGATTGTTTATTTGGGATTTTTCTTGTTTTTTAAGGAAGGCTTATATCATTATGAACTTCCGTCTAAGCACTGCTTTTACTATATCATATAGATGTTGTATGGTTGTGTTTTCATTGTCATTTGGCACAAGGTATTTTTTAATTTCCTTTTTTATTTTATTGTTGACCAGTTGGGTTTTTAGTAGCATGTTGTTTAGTCTCCATGTAATTTTTTTCTCATTTCTCTTTCTCTTGTTGATTACTATAAATAGTTTCATGCTGTTGTGATCAGAAGAGATGCTTGAAATAATTTCTGTGATTTTAAATGTGATGAGGCTTGTTTTGTTCCTTAGTATGAGATCTATTCTAGAGAGTGTTCTATGTGCACTTGAAAAGAATATGTTTTTGCTTTGGTTTCTTTTTCTTTGGATGCAATGTTCTGAAAATACCAGTTAAATCTAACTATTCTATTGGGTCATGTAGGGTCTCTGTTGCCTTATTGATTCTCTGTCTGGAAGATCTGTCCATTGATACCAGTGGGGTGTTGAAGAGTCTTACTATTATTGTATTTCCTTTAATTTCTCCCTTTATGTCTGTGTTGTTCAGTTGCTCAGTCGTGTCCAACTCTGTGACCCCATGGACTATGGCATGGCTGTGTTAGTATTTATGTATTTAGGTGCTCCTCTATTGGGATACATATATTTTAACAAGTGTAATATTTTCTTCTTGTATTGATCCCTTTATGATTATATACTGTCTCTCTTTATATTTCTTCATAGACTTTGTTTTAAAGTCTGTTTCATCTGATATGAGTATTGCTACCCCCACTTTCTTGTAATTTCTATTTGCAAGAAATATCTTTTTCCATCCACTCACTTTCAGTCTGTGTGTGTTCTTTGCCCTAAAGTGGATCTGATAGGCAGCATATTATATGCTGTTCTTGTTTTATTGTCCAATCTGTCACTCCATGTATTTTGATTGGAGCATTTTGTCCATTGACATTTAAAGTAATTATTGATAAATATGTATTTATTGTCATTTTAAACCTTGTTTTCCAGTTGATTTTGTATTTCTTCTTTGTTCCTTTCTTTTTCTTTTTCCTTTTGTAGTTTGATGGTTGTCTTTTGTATTGTACTCATGTTCTTTTCTTTTGGCTTTTGTGAATCTATTGTATGTTTTTGATTTGTGGTTACCCTGTTTTTCAAGTATGTTAACCCATTACTCTACCTATTTTCTTTTTTTTCAATAGTTTAATTTACTTATTCATTTTTGGATGTGCTGGGTATTTGTTGCTTCATGGACTTTCTTTAGCTGTGGCAAGTGGGGGTTACTCTCTAGTTGCGGCGTGCGGGCCTTTCATTGTGGTGGCTTCTCTTGTTGTGGAGCATGGGCTCTAGGATGCATGGGCTTCAGTAGTTGTAGCAGGTAGACTCAGTAGTTGCAGTTTCTGGGCTCTAGAGCACAGGCTTAATTAATAGTTGGGGTGCACAGGTTTAGTTGCTGTGTGGCTTGTGGGATCTTCCTGGATCAGGGATCAAATCAATGTCTCCTGCATTGGCAGGTGAATTCTTCACCACTGAGCCACTAGTTCAGTTCAGTTCGGTCTCTCAGTCGTGTCCAGCTCTTTGTGACCCTGTGAACCACAGCACGCCAGGCCTCCCTGTCCATCACCAACTCCCAGTGTCCACCCAAACCCATGTCCATTGAGTCAGTGATGCCATCCAACCATCTCATCCTCTGTTGTCCCCTTCTCCTCCTGCCCTCAATCTTTCCCAGCATCAGGGTCTTTTCCAATGAGTCAGCTCTTCGCATCAGGTGGCCAAAGTATTGGAGTTTCAGCTTCAACATCAGTCCTTCCAATGAACACCCAGGGCTGATCTCCTTTAGGATGGACTGGTTGGATTTCCTTGCAGTCCAAGGGACTCTCAAGAGTCTTCTCCAACACCACAGTTCAAAAGCATCAATTCTTCAGCGCTCAGCTTTCTTTATAGTCCAACTGTCACATCCATACATGACCACTGGAAAAACCATAGCCTTGACTAAGACAGACCTTTGTTGGCAAAGTAATATCTTTGCTTTTTAACATGCTGTCTAGGTTGGTCATAACTTTCCTTCCAAGGAGTAAACATCTTTTAATTTCATGACTGCAATCACCATCTGCAGTGATTTTGGAGCCCAGAAAAATAAAGTCAGCCACTGTTTCCACTGTTTCCCCATCTATTTGCCATGAAGTGATGGAACCGGATGCCATGATCTTAGTTTTCTGAATGTTGAGCTTTAAACCAACTTTTTCACTCTCTTCTTCACTTTCATCAGTTCAGTTCAGTTCAGTTGCTCAGTCGTGTCTGACCCATTGTGACCCCATGAGTCGCAGCACACCAGGCCTCCCTGTCCATCACCAACTCCTGGAGTTTACTCAGATTCATGTCCATGGAGTCGATGATGCCATCCAGCCATTTCATCCTCTGTCATCCCCTTCTCCTCCTGCCCCCAATCCCTCCCAGCATCAGGGTCTTTTCCAATGAGTCAACTCTTTGCATGAGGTGGCCAAAGTATTGGAGTTTCAGCTTCAGCATCAGTCCTTCCAATGAGCACCCAGGACTGATCTCCTTTAGGATGGACTGGTTGGATCTCCTTGCAGTCCAAGGGACTCTCAAGAGTCTTCTCCAGCACTACAGTTCAAAAGCATCAAGAGGCTCTTTAGTTCTTCATTTTCTGCCATAAGGGTGGTGTCATCTGCATATCTGAAGTTATTGATATTTCTCCCAGCAGTCTTGATTCCAGCTTGTGCTTCTTCCAGCCCAGCATTTCTCATGAGAAGGAAATGGCAACCCACTCCAGTACTCTTGACTGGAAAATTCCACGGATGGAGGAGCCTGGTAGGCTATAGTCCATGGGATCGCAAAGAGTTGGACACGACTGAGCAACTTCACACACTCTGCATATAAGTTGAATAAGTAGGGTGATAATATACAGCCTTGACATACTCTTTTTCCTATTTGGAACCGGTCTGTTGTTCCATGTCCAGTTCTAACTGTTGCTTCCTGACCTGCATACAGATTTCTCAAGAGGCACGTCAGGTGGTCTGGTATTCCCATTTCTTTCAGAATTTTCCACAGGGATACCTGGTATTTTCTTTAGACTGATAGTCATATAGGCTCAAACACATTCTAAAAAATAATCTATAGTTTCTCACTCACTTCCTCCACATTTTATTATTTTGATGTCTTCTTTTATATTTTCATGTTTATCCTTTTTATGTTCATTGTAGTTTTCATCACTCTCATGAGAATTATTTTTTTAACCTGTGTACTGGCTTATTTAAGTGATTTATTTTCCAATTGTGATTTTCTCTTTTCTATAGTTTCTTGCTTCTTTTCTACTTAGAAAAGACCTTTCAATATTTCTTTTAGAATAGGTTAATATTGCTGTATTTTTTTAGTTTTTGCTAAAACTACAAGATTAATTTTTTCTTTTTTTTTGGCTAAGCAACAAGATAATCTTGCATGGAATATCCTAGGTTGAAATTTTTTTCCCTTTCAGGGCTTTGAGTATATCTTGCCACTCCCTTCTGGCCTGCAACATTTCTGTAAAGAAGTCAGTTGATAACCTTGTAGGGGTTCCTTTGTAACTAACTCTTTCTTTTTTTCTTTCTGCCTTTAGAATCCTCTCTTTATCCTTAACTTTTACCATTTTAATTATAATATATCTTAGTGTAGGTTTGTTTGGGTTCATCTTGTTTGGGACTCACTGTGCTTCCTGTACTTGGATATCTTTTTCCTTTTTAGATTTGGGAAGTTTTTAGCCACCATTTCTTTAAATTCAGTTTCAATCATCTTTTTTCTTTTCTTCACCTTCTGGTATTTCTTCTGTGTGTAGATTGGCATGCTTTATATTATTCCGTAGGTCTCATATATTGCTTTCGTTTTTTTTCATTTGTCTTTCTGTCTTCTGTTCTAATTGGGTGATTTCCATTATTCTGTCTTCCAGATCATTTATTTGTTCTTCTGCATTATTCAGTTTGCTATTTATTGCCTTTAGTTTGGCTTTTGTCTTGGCAAATAAGTTTTCTAATTTTAATCGGCTCTTCTCTCTACAGCTTCTAGTTACATTTTACAGTAATCTGCATTTCTATTGATAGTCTCCCTTAATTCTTTCAGTATTTTATTCCCTCCTTTTTGAATTTGGGATCTGGTAGACTAGAGTAGTTGTTTGGTTGCTGAGTCACGTCCAACTCTTTGCAACCCCATAGACTGCTGCACACCAGGTTCTTCTGTCCTCCACTGTCTCCTTGAATTTACTCAGGTTCATGTCCATTGAGTTGGTGATACTATCTAACTATCTCATCCTCTGCCACCCCCTTCTCCTTCTCCTTCAATCTTACTCAGCTTCAGGGTCTTTTCCAGTGAGTTAGCTCTTCGCATCAGGTGGCCAAAGTACTGAAGCTTCAGCTTCTGTTTTATTGTTTGTTCTTTCAGAGGAATTTTCTTGATCTTTTAGTTGAGGTGGTTCCTCTTCTTCTTCACTTATATTTCTCTGACTCTATGAGGTTAGGAGAAACTGTTATCTACTGTAGTCTTGATGGTCTGTTTTTAATGTGGAAATATCCGACAAAAAACATCCCTGTGTTGGTTGCATGAATCTAATATTTTTGGTGTGAGGGCTGTTTTTAATATGGGTGACTGCCATGTCTTTCTTCGGTGTGTGCTGGCTATTATCCCCTTGATTGTTGGTGTGATTGGTATTGTGGTGACCAGAGCTGGCACCGGATATTGAGCAGGGCCTCCTGTTTGCTCTGTGATTGTCGGAGCCCTGTCTGGTGGGGGTCTGCTCCCTAGCTGTTGGAGCAGAAACCCCCAGGTCCATTTCTGAGCTGCGGTGTGAGGTAGATGGGACTGGAGTACTTCTACTGGGAGAGGAGCCACTGTGTGTCCTCTACAGGCCGTGTCTACTGGGAGGTGCGCTCCACGGTGTCACCGGCCACCTGTTTGCAGTGTGGGCTCACAGAGTGTGCTGTTGGCAGTACCCCAGCCCCACCTCAAACAAGGGAATGAAGGCAGTCAGTCTAGGTGCCCCTTAGGCACTGCGTTCCCAAAGTCACCAGCCAGATTCATTGGCACAGATTTGCTGAAGTCAGACCTCAGGATAGCTACAGTCATGCACCTGGACCTGCTGTAGGAGCTAGGCAATTAGCTTAGACCCCGGCCCCACCTCCACATGCACATGTGCGCACAAAGCTTGTAACATTGGACCTGCCCTAACCATGAGAGCACCAGTAATTTGCTCAAATGTCCTGCAGGAATTGAGCTTACAAAGCTATTGGCAGTGCATAAATCTGTGGCCTAGCACAGCCACTGGGAGAGGGCTCAGATTTCAGCCCTGCTCCTGAAGTTGGGAGGGGGCGGGGCTGGGGGTGGGGAGGTGCGGCCTGGGATGGGCTCAGATTTCAGCCCCACCTCGGTGTGGGGACAACCCGCTGGTGCTTGCAGGCTCCCAGAACCCACAGAGGTGGGGCTGTGCCTGCTATGGACTGCTGAGAACAAGACTGCTATGCAGGGCCCCACCTCTCTTTGCACCCATTAGCAATGTGGCTCCTACGGCAGACCCCGGGTCTGTCCTATGTCTGCTTCCGATTGCAGCTCAAACCACACTCCAGCGCCTTCAGACGGTCTCTGTGCAGCAAACCCCAGTCCTCTCCCCAGGTCTGTCCACTGAAGCCCAAGCTTTCAGCACTCAGCCCCCACGCACACCATGGATGCACGTCCTGGGCTGGAGAGTGCAGGGAGGCAGGCAGGACCCTCTGTGCTGGTCTCTCTGTTCTGCCTGCTGGAGTCCAAATGCTGCATTCTCCTCTGAGACCCTGAAGCTTCCCATCTGTCCCAGCTGATCTCCCAGCCAATGAAGGGGGTTCCTAGGGTGAGGCAAAATTTTCTCTTTGACAGCTCCCTCCTTCCATCCCGATTCCTATTTTCTTTCATCCTGCCCAGTTACATGATGATCTTTCTTGCAATTTTGCTTGTGTAAGTTTTCCTAGTATTCAATAGGTATTCTGTGAGAATTGTTTCACATGTATAATTATTTTTAGTGTATTTGTGGGAGGAGGTAAGTTCCATGTCCTTCTTTTCTGCCGTCTTGATCTCTGCCTCCACTTTGATATTATTAGACCTTATATCTGTATCACTCTCCATGTCTCTACCTCTGTTGCTCTCTATTTAACTCGGTATCTATATCCATATTTCCATATCTATATCTCTCTACAAGGAAGCACATAGCTTGTATTATTTTACAACTTGCTTTTTTAAATTTGTTAAGCAAATCCCAGGCATCATTTCGTTTCATCTGTCTTTTAGAATACATATATCTTTTTCCTATGAGTGTTCATACTGCACTGAGATGGTGAGGAAAAGTGACAATAATGTTGGTATCAGTCGTTGCATTTGGGTCACAGAGAATAATTGAGCATTTCTTATCCTAATACCTTTCTGGTAATAGCAACAGCAGTCACTAATGTTTCTATAACGATTATAACCTTTTCACTCTCATTTCCTCATTTTATTCACTTCTTATTTCATTAGGAAGCTTTTCTGTAGATGAGGAAAGAGGGTTCAGAGAAATGACAAGACTTCCTTAAATTGACATAAAACAGTGTCAGTCTAGGTCTGAATCCAGTGCTCCATCTGCATCCAAGAAGATGCTTTGGAATTTTAATTAGGTATTAATTAATAATTTGGATTGGAAGTATTCTCTTATCAAGACAGAACAGGCAAGACTGAGGTAAATATTTGATGATACATTTAATAAGATTCTACTTTTAAGAACTTAATGCCAAATATACAATATAAAGTAATTATTCTCCTCTGAAATTATAAATACACCCTTAAATTTAGAAAAGATTACTTACCAACTGAACCTAATGGGTTTCATTTCTGCCTGAGTTTTTGGACATTTTTGTAAAGTAACATACATGGTCTTCCCTAGCATACAAATTTGATAACAAATTTTAAGCTTGAAGCCATATTGTTAAGTAAGAACAAAGAGCTAGAAATGTGATCTATGGAAAGGTAGACAACAATGGGCGTGCCTCCTTTCCAGCAGGGGAAATCAAGCTTTTCTCCTTGTTATTCCTGTCTATCAGAGGAAACTGATTACTGAGATGTGTTTTGAATAGCTCATCTAAAATGGCTCGAGGCAAGCAGACACTTGAGGTTTTATAATCAACCTTTGGGCTTCTATGGATCATTCTTATGCACAGAAGGCAGCTTTGACAGGCTGACGCTCACACACGTTTTGCTGAGGGATTAAATTGGTTATATGTTGTTAAAAGGTTTTCTATCTGGGTTGCCAGATTTCCAGAGAGAGAGAGAGAAACAAGTATTGTTTAACTTGAAAATTTCCATGAAACTTCTAGTATTAATAACTTTTATTTTCATAGTGCTTTGAAATTTATAAAGAGCTTTTAATTATTTTATTAACAACACTTCACTGAATTTGGCATTATTTTTACTTTCATTTCTTAGATAAGGAAATTGAGACTAAGATTAGAGTGACTGAAAACTATTTTTCAAGCACAGGTCCAGTGTTTTCTGTAGCAAAATCTTGGCCTTGCATACTCAGCAATCATAATGAACAATGATTTCAGTTTAAGGGCTGATCCTTTCATGAATCAATGGTGAGGTCTCTCTTTGATGATAAAGGTTACCCAAAGAGGAAAGCATCTGGTATACTACTTTTTGTGCTTCTGACTCTACTGAGGGGAATGCCTTTTGGTTCCAGGGAAGATTTGTCACTTCACAGGCAGTCCCCATGAGAGCCCATGGTTTGCATAGGAGTCTAAACACTGCCTGACATTCTGATCAGAAGCAATCTTCCTGGAGGCTACAAGCACCTTGCACCTTTTGGTTCAGTTTCAAACTGGAGGACAGGCTTGGAAAGAAAAGATCTTTCTCCTTCACCTCCCTGCAGAAGCCTTGAGAAGATTCTTTGGTAGTGGTTCCCAAATTGCCCTTTGAGTGGTCTTGGAGTGGTCTGCAAGAAGTTAAGGGGGACCAAGCACGGCCTGTGAATGAAATAAAAGAAGTGTCTCCCATGGAAGTGTTACTATTTTTCAAGTAAATGAAGTTGCTATTGGACTTAATTAAAATAAAAATTAATTTAAGAGCAATGCCAAATGCTTAGTACCATTTTGTCATGGTATATGTTTGTAAGCAATGGTTATGAAAACTACTGCCACTGTCATGTGGAGAATGGCATTGTTTCATGTGAAAATCTCCTGTTATACAGAAAGGCTGGAAACGACTATTTACCCTCAGAGGAGCACAGCATCAGAAGGCAGTTTCTTACATTCTTTTTCATACTGCCTAAAGTCATAATATTTCCCATTGTTGATATGATGCAGGTTTTCCTCTTATGAGGACTGAGTCACAGGGATCCTTAAAGATCAGTTAGTCAGAGTCCTCATTTTAAAGATGAAGACCCTGAAGTTAGGAGAGGTGAAATGACTCACCCCAGGTCACACAGTTAAGGTAGGCTGAACCCACGCATGGAATCCTCTGACTCTTTGAATCCTCAGTACTCACTGTGATGCCACTACTTATAGTAGCCCTTGATTATGGCCTCATTATCTAAATCTACACAGTAGTCTTGTGAGGTAGATAGTATCATTTCCTCTTTATAGATGGAGAAGTTGAGGCATAAATAGTCATTAGGAAGTTGCCCAGAGTCATACATAAATTGCTACAGACTGAGTGGCTTCAACAACAGAAATTTATTTTTTTACGATTCTGGAGGCTTGAAATCCAAGATAGAAGATGCAACAGAGGTTGGATTTCTGGTGAGGTTTCTCTTCTTAGCTTGCTGGTAGCCACTGTCTTGCCTCACATTGTCCTTTCGTTGTGCACACAGAAAGTGAGTTCTGATCTCTTTCTTCCTCTGCTTGCATGTGTACATGCTAAGTCAGTTTAGTTGTGTCTGACTCTTTGCAATTCTATGGACTGCAGCCCGCTAGGCTCCTGTATCCATGGGATTCTCCAAGCAAGAATACTGCAGTGGGTTTCCATGCCCTCCTCCAGGGGATACTTCCTTCCTCTTATAAGGACACTAATCCTATTGGATTAGGGACCCACCCTTATGTTCTCATTTAACCTTAATGAGACTTTTAAAGGTTCTATCTTCAAATATAATCACATTGGCTGTTAGGGCTTCAACATATGGATTTTTTTTTTCATTTATTTTTATTAGTTGGAGGCTAATTACTTCACAACATTGCAGTAGGTTTTGTCATACATTGACATGAATCAGCCATGAAGTTACATGTATTCCCCATCCCGATCCCCCCTCCCACCTCCCTCTCCACCCGATTCCTCTGGGTCTTCCCAGTGCACCAGGCCCGAGCACTTGTCTCATGCATCCCTCCTGGGCTGGTGATCTGTTTCACTATAGATAATATACATGCTGTTCTCTCGAAACATCCCACCCTCGCCTTCTCCCACAGAGTCCATATGGATATTTTTGAGGGGGATGAGAGGGGCACAATTCAATCCATAGTACTTTGTATTTCAAAATATTATCCAGAGACATGTAAAGTTTATGTGCCTATCAGCAATTCATGAAGAGTTTCCCCCTGTATCCTGTGTACCCTGTATCCAACCCTGGGTATTACCATTTAAAAATATTTGTCAGTTTGATGTGCTAAAAAATGGTCTTTTGTGGTTCTAATTGTAATAGTTTTTCACACATGCATATATTTTTGTTTTATGGATTTCTTATTTATTCCACTTTTAAATTTTGTATTTGTTATTCAGTGGGCTTCCCAGGTGGCACTAGTGGTAAAAAACTCTGCCTGCCAATGCTGGAGATGTAAGAGATGTGAGTTCAGTCCCTGGCTTGGGAAGACCCTCTGGAGAAGGGAATGGCAATCCACTCTAGTATTCTTGCCTGGAGAATCTCATGGACAGAGGGGCCTGGCAGGCCTCAGTTCATAGGGTCACAAAGAGTCGGACACAACTAAAGCAACTAAGCACATTCATTATTCAGTATATATATGGGCAGATATACTTTTTGTCATATGTAGTAAAAAAAATATTGGACTTCCCAGGTGGCTCAGTGGTAAAGAATATGCTTGCCAATGTAGGAGACGGGTTTGATCCCTGGTCTGGGAAGATCCCCTACAGAAGGAAATGACAACTCACTCCAATATTCTTGCCTGAAAAACCCTGTGGACAGAGGAGCTTGGTGGGTTGGGTTGTAGTCCATGGGATCACAAAGAGTTGGACACAACTTAGTGACTGAACAGTAGCAACATAAAAATATTTTAAAGGTCATTTTTACTTTTAAATTCTGTTCAAGAGAATTATCTTTTTAATTTTGTTGTGATTTATTTGTTAGATACTATTATACCTTAAAAATGATTTTTAATTACCATAAATTATTTTTATCTCCCCTTTTTTATTTCATGCAGGAAATAAAAGTTTATTAAAGCAAACCTAAAAATATATTTTGATAAGCAAAAAAGGAAAATATCACTAGATGTAACCTCAGAAAATGTTTATTTGTATTTTCCTTCAAACCTTCCTATCCAAATACATATTTGTTGTTCAATCACTTAGTCATGTCTGACTCTTTGTGGCCCCATGGACTGCAGCACACCAGGCTTCCCTGTCCTTCACCATCTCCTAGAGCTTGCTCAAACTCATGTCCATCGAGTCAGTGATGCCATCCAACCATCCTATCCTCTGTCGTTCCCCTCTCTTCCTGCCTTTAATCCAGCATCAGGGTCTTTTCCAGTGAGTAAGTTCTTTGCATCAGGTGGCCAAAGTGTTGAAGCTTCAGCTTCAGCATCTGTCCTTCCAGTGAATATTCAGGGTTGATTTCTTTAGGATTGACTTGTTTTATCTACTTGCAGTCCAAGGGACTGAAAATACATATATGCAAATATAATATATATTATACACATATAAATGTATATATTAAAAAGTTGAGCAAAAATGGGATCATACTTGTATCAAACGCAAATTATGTGCAACCTGAAGCTCTTTGGCCCTGCTTTGCCTTGCTTCCCTAATGGGACTGTCTTGGCAAGTTTCACTGCTACCATTGTCCTTGCCACCTGAAAGAAGGGACACTGTGCCTGTCCTTGGGCTGCATTGGAGCTGCAGAGGCTGTGGCACTCCCATTGGCTCTCTGGAGAGGCCGAGGAGGAAAGGGCTAATGCCCTTGACTTTGACTAGTGACAGGAAGGTAGGAAGGGACAGCAGAGAAACTGTTCATCCTTTCTTCACTCAATGGATTGTTCTAAGGAGCAGTGTTCCATGTCACCTCTCCGGGGGTGTTTTGTTTGAGCCATCAGCCCTACTCCTTAATAAGATACCACAATGTATTTGCTGTCCCTCTATCCCTGACCACTTCCCCTTTCCCTTCCCTAATGCATCTCTAAGATTGCAGCTCCAATAAAGCATTAGCACGAAAGTTTTAGCCTAATGTTCGATGAGAGAATTTTGGTTAAGCCAATATTATTTTTGGATTTTTATCCCAGGATGCAAATAGGTCTGTATAATCTTACACATTAATTCTGATGCCCTATATTATACATAGACTTTTAAAAGTTGGGCAAAAATGAGATCATACTTTTATCAAACCCAGTGTATGGGTTGTGGTTATCTTGAGCGTTGTATTGAGAATGATTCTGAAGCTCTATTCTAATTTCAGCTGGAAAGAGAATTATGATTTATAAGCAATATCTGCAGTGCATGTTGGGTTTGGCAGAGTCTTAGAATGCATGAGCCAAATTGATCTCCTGAGAAGTTATCCAAGTTTATATGGCAGGAGTGGTGTTTTTCCCACACCCAGTGTTGAATATTATCAATCTTTTTTTTTTTTAAAGACTTCTAGTTTTATGGGTTAAGATAAATTATCTTATTTTATTTTCTATTTTTTTGATTTGGAAGTAATTTTTCATACCCTTATTGAGTTTTCTTTATGAGTTGCCCATTTTCCTTTTCCCGTATTTCCTCCTTCCCCTTTTCCTTCCCCCTTCTTCTTTCTTTCCTTTTTCCTTCCTTCCTTCCTTCCTTTCCTAAAATTTAATTTTGATGTATACTATTTAAAATTCAAATAATAAAATAGACAAAAACAAAGAACAGCTGCCCTTCTCTAACTTTTCTATCCCTGAGTCCTCTCCCAATAAAACCATTGCCATTTCTTTCAGCTGTCATTTGTTTTTTGGGGAAGGAGAAATTTGTCTCAATGTTTCTAAATAATATGCTTACACTGTTATTACTTGATTTTTCAACTTTAGATATTATCAATGAACTTCCTACAATAGAAGATAAGAACTTCTTGTTTTATGTATTCCCAATTCTTTTATTTTTTTTTTTTTTATTTTTTTTCCAGTGGGTTTTGTCATACATTGATATGAATCAGCCATGGATTTACTGTATTCCCAATTCTTATCTACTCATACCTCCCCCTTACTTTTCCTCTATTATTCTTCTGATACAGATGTATTGGTATAATAATTTTGGGATAAATCAATATTCAGGATGTACATTGTTACAACTGCATATATACTATAACAGCTAAATCTCAAAGTGTATTATGATTTCTTGTTCAACTTGTTTTCCCCCCATTGCAGTTGATTGCCTCAGTTTTTGTGTTTTTTCACTAATGTAACCCAGACTAGTGGGTAAAGCTGTATAAAGCTGTTCAGTATAACCAAGACTTCAGCTAATCTATTAATTCCACTTTTTTTTCTTGAAGGCCCTTCTAAGGCTCCTGACCTCTGCTCTGATCTTTTTTGGTTGCTTTTTAAGCCTGCTGCCTAGCCATTCTCCTGAGATTTTTCACTATCATTCTGAGAATTCTCTTCATCTGACTGGGTTTAACAACTTCTTTCTTTGTTTTACCCCCTTATTTTGATAGCGTGCATTGTCTACTTGCTTTTTCAAGAAAAACTACAGAGGAGGTACATTTTTTAAATCTGGATTTTTTATTCCTATTTGGCCATTTAATGGGTGGTTTGTATGGGTACAGAATTTGACACTGCTGCATTAGTCAGAATAGGCTAACTGTTGTAACCAAACAGCTCTCATATCCCAGTATCTTAACACAAAAAATGATTCGCTCACTTCCTTTTAAGTGCATTTGTTTGGTGGGTAGATTTCTACATGGTGTTTTTTAAGGACTCAGGTTTCATCCACCTGGATGCTTTACCAGGGTCTTGGAGTCCTCAATAGGTCTTCCACATCCCTTCAGATGACAAAGGAAGAGACCATAAAGGATCCTGTGGAAGATTTTAGAGGTCTGCCCTGGAAGTTGGTTTCATTTTCATGCATGCTGCATTGGTTAAAACTCAATTACGTGGACTGCTTAAGTGAAAAGGCAGCTGGGAAAACACTTCCCCTTATAATTTTAAAGGCATTCTTGTTTTGTGTTCTGGCTTCCCGTGTTACCATTGAATAGTCTGATACAATTATGATTCCTAATTCTTTGCATCTAGGTTGTCTCATATAATTATTGATTGATGAAAAGTCCAATGGAAAAACAGATGAATGAGGGAGAGAAGTCCCCAGGAAATGTTTACTGCATTGTCATATTGTACACCTAGCCTGGAGGGGAGGATTATGCCCTGCATGGGATATTTGGCAATGTTTGGAGACATTTATGATGGTCACAACTGGTTTGTGTATGCAGGTGCTACCAGAATCTAGTGAGTAGAGGCCAGAGATGTTTAGCAGATGCTACACATCCTACCATGCACAGGAAAGCTGCCTACAACAAAGAATTATCTGGTCCAAAATGTCAATAGTGCCAGGGTTGAGAAACTTCACTCAGTGTTACATCTGGGCTTTCAGGTTAGAAAGAATGGTTACCACCAGCATAGTAGAAGCATGCGTAATGGTAGCACACAGAGAGATATGATAAAATTTCCCTGGAGAGTAGGGAGGGTCACACATGTGGTCCTTGTCTTCTGTGTAAGGAACTGACCTTAATTACATTGCTGTATCTGGGCTTAGATTACTGGAACAGGTGATTCTGATCACTATTGAATTAGACCAATTGGTGAATAACTGGCATTTTTATGATATTGAATCTTATAACCATGAACATAGATTTCTGTTTTATCTTAGTATTCCTTAATGAGTTTTCAAAGTAAAGTTTTACAATTTCCTTCATTAAGGTTATTTTCTACTTTTGTTGTGTTTATTCCTAGATATCTTATTTTTTGCTGTGACCACTAGTAAATGTTGTATCTCTGTTTTCTTTTGATAATTTGTCCTATACTTCCCTTTTATTTATTTTTAAAAATTTAAAATATATAGAAAAGAGAATAGTACAATAAATAATAATAACTTTAAAATTTTATATTTACTAGGTGCTTTCTCTTAATATATAGAAATATGATTATTTTTGTTTGACTTTTTAAATTTATTTTTCATTTTTATTAAAAAAATTTTTTTTTTCATTTATTTTTATTAGTTGGAGGCTAATTACTTTACAATATTGTAGTGGGTTTTGTCATACATTGACATGAATCAGCCATGGTTTTACATGTATTCACCATCCTGATCCCCCCTCCTACCTCCCTCTCTACCCGCTCCCTCTGGGTCTTCCTAGTGCACCAGGCCCGAGCACTTGTCTCATGCATCCAGTCTGGGCTGGTGATCTGTTTCACCATAGATAGTATACATGCTGTTCTTTTGAAACATCCCACCCTCACCTTCTCCCACAGAGTTCAAAAGTCTGTTCTGTATTTCTGTGTCTCTTTTTCTGTTTTGCATATAGGGTTATCGTTACCATCTTTCTAAATTCCATATATATGTGTTAATGTACTGTATTGGTGTTTATCTTTCTGGCTTACTTCACTCTGTCTAATGGGCTCCAGTTTCATCCATCTCATTAGAACTGATTCAAATGAATTCTTTTTAATGGCTGAGTAATATTCCATTGTGTATATGTACCACAGCTTCCTTATCCATTCGTCTGCTGATGGGCATCTAGGTTGCTTCCATATCCTGGCTATTATAAACAGTGCTGCGATGAACATTGGGGTATATGTGTCTTTTTCAGATCTGGTTTCCTCCGTGTGTATGCCCAGAAGTGGGATTGCTGGGTCATATGGCAGTTCTATTTCCAGTTTTTTAAGAAATCTCCACATTGTTCTCCATAGTGGCTGTACTAGTTTGCATTCCCACCAACAGCGTAAGAGGGTTCCCTTTTCTCCACACCCTCTCCAGCATTTATTGCTTGTAGACTTTTGGATAGCAGCCGTTCTGACTGGCGTGTAATGGTACCTCATTGAGGTTTTGATTTGCATTTCTCTGACAATGAGTGATGTTGAGCATCTTTTCATGTGTTTGTTAGCCATCTGTATGTCTTCTTCGGAGAAATGTCTGTTTAGATATTTGGCCCATTTTTTGTTATTTTTCTGGAATTGAGCTGCAGGAGTTGCTTGTATATTTTTGAGATTAATCCTTTGTCTGTTTCTTCATTTGCTATTATTTTCTCCCAATCTGAGGGCTGTCTTTTCACCTTGCTTATCGTTTCCTTTGTTGTGCAAAAGCTTTTAAGTTTCATTAGGTCCCATTTGTTTAGTTTTGCTTTTATTTCCAGTATTCTGGGAGGTGGGTCATAGAGGATCCTGCTGTGATTTATGTCATAGAGTGTTTTGCCTATGTTCTTCTCTAGGAGATTTATAGTTTCTGGTCTTACATTTAGATCTTTAATCCATTTTGAGTTTATTTTTGTGTATGGTGTTAGAAAGTGTTCTAGTTTCATTCTTTTACAAGTGGTTGACCAGTTTTCCCAGCACCACTTGTTAAAGAGGTTGTCTTTTTTCCATTGTATATCCTTGCCTCCTTTGTCAAAGATAAGGTGTCCATAGGTTCGTGGATTTATCTCTGGGCTTTCTATTCTGTTCCATTGATCTATATTTCCGTCTTTGTGCCAGTACCATACTGTCTTGATGACTGTGGCTTTGTAGTAGAGTCTGAAGTCAGGCAGTTGATTCCTCCAGTTCCATTCTTCTTTCTCAAGATTACTTTGGCTATTCAAGTATTCAAGGTTTTTTGTATTTCCATACAAATTGTGAAATTATTTGTTCTAGTTCTGTGAAAAATACCATTGGTAGCTTGATAGGGATTGCATTGAATCAATAGATTGCTTTGGATAGTATAGCCATTTTGACAATATTGATTCTTCCAATCCATGAACACGGTATGTTTCTCCATCTGTTTGTGTCCTCTTTGATTTCTTTCATCAGTGTTTTATAGTTTTCTATGTATAGGTCTTTTGTTTCTTTAGGTAGATATACTCCTAAGTATTTTATTCTTTTTGTTGCAATGGTAAATGGTATTGTTTCCTTAATTTCTCTTTCTGTTTTTTTTTTTTTTTTTTATAGGAATGCAAGGGATTTCTGTGTGTTAATTTTATATCCTGCAACTTTACTATATTCGTTGATTAGCTCTAGTAATTTTCTGGTAGAGTCTTTAGGGTTTTCTATGTAGAGGATCATGTTGTCTGCAAACAGTGAGAGTGTTACTTCTTCTTTTCCTATCTGGATTCCTTTTATTCTTTTTCTGCTCTGATTGCTGTGGCCAAAACTTCCAACACTATGTTGAATGGTAGTGGTGAGAGTGGGCACCCTTGTCTTGTTCCTGATTTCAGGGGAAATGCTTTCAATTTTTCACCATTGAGGGTGATGCTTGCTGTGGGTTTGTCATATATAGCTTTTATTATGTTGAGGTATGTTCCTTCTATTCCTGCTTTTTGGAGAGTTTTAATCATAAATGAGTGTTGAATTTTGTCAAAGGCTTTCTCTGCATCTATTGAGATAATCATATGGTTTTTATCTTTCAATTTGTTAATGTGGTGTATTACATTGATTGATTTTTGGATATTAAAGAATCCTTGCATTCCTGGGATAAAGCCCACTTGGTCATGGTGTATGACCTTTTTAATATGTTGTTGGATTCTGTTTGCTAGAATTTTGTTAAGGATTTTTGCATCTATGTTCATCAGTGATATTGTCCTGTAGTTTTCTTCTTTGTGGCATCTTTGTCTGGTTTTGGAATTAGGGTGATGGTGGTCTCATAGAATGAGTTTGGAAGTTTACCTTCTTCTGCAATCTTCTGGAAGAATTTGAGTAAGATAGGTGTTAGCTCTTCTCTAAATTTTTGGTAGAATTCAGCTGTGAAGCCATCTGGTCCTGGGCCTTTGTTTGCTGGAAAATTTCTGATTACAGTTTCAATTTCCTTGCTTGTGATGGGTCTGTTAAGATCTTCTATTTCTTCCTGGTTCAGTTTTAGAAAGTTATACTTTTCTAAGAATTTGTCCATTTCTTCCAAGTTGTCCATTTTATTTGCGTAGAAATGCTGGTAGTAGTCTCTTATGATCCTTTGTATTTCAGTGTTATCTGTTGTGATCTCTCCATTTTCATTTCTAATTTTGTTAATTTGGTTCTTCTCCCTTTGTTTCTTAATGAGTCTTGCTAATGGTTTGTCAATTTTGTTTATTTTTTCAAAAAACCAGCTTTTAGCTTTGTTGATTTTTGCTATGGTCTCTTTAGTTTCTTTTGCATTTATTTCTGCCCTAATTTTTAAGATTTCTTTCCTTCTGCTAACCCTGGGGTTTCTTCATTTTCCTTCTCTAATTGCTTTAGGTGTAGAGTTAGGTTATTTATTTGACTTTTTTCTTGTTTCTTGAGGTAAGCCTGTAATGCTATGACCTTCCCCTTAGCACTGCTTTTACAGTGTCCCATAGGTTTTGGGTTGTTGTGTTTTCATTTTCATTCATTTCTATACATATTTTGATTTCTTTTTTGATTTCTTCTATGATTTGTTGGTTATTCAGAAGCGTGTTATTTAGCCTCCATATGCTTGAATTTTTAACAATTTTTTTCCTGTAATTGAGATCTAATCTTACTGCACTGTGGTCAGAAAAGATGACTGGAATGATTTCAATTTTTTTGAATTTACCAAGACTAGATTTATGGCCCAGGATGTGATCTATTCTGGAGAAAGTTCTGTGTGCACTTGAGAAAAAGGTGAAGTTGATTGTTTTGGGGTGAAATGTCCTATAGATATCAATTAGGTCTAGCTGGTCCATTGTGTCATTTAAAGTTTGTGTTTCCTTGTTAATTTTATGTTTAGTTGATCTATCCATAGTTGTGAGTGGGGTATTAAAGTCTCCCACTATTATTGTGTTACTATTAATTTCCTCTTTCATACTCGTTAGCGTTTGCCTTACATATTGCGGTGCTCCTATGTTGGGTGCATATATATTTATAATAGTTATATCTTCTTGGATTGATCCTTTGATCATTATGTAGTGTCCTTCTTTGTCTCTTTTCACAGCCTTTATTTGAAAGTCTATTTTATCTGATATGAGTATTGTGACTCCTGCCTTCTTTTGTTCTCCGTTTGCGTGAAATATTTTTTTCCAGCCCTTCACTTTTAGTCTGTATGTGTCTCTTGTTTTGAGGTGGGTCTCTTGTAGACAGCATATATAGGAGTCTTGTTTTTGCATCCATTCAGGCAGTCTTTGTCTTTTGGTTGGGGCATTCAACCCATTTATATTTAAGGTAATCATTGATAGGTATGGTCCCATTGCCATTTACTTTGTTGTTTTGGGTTCACGTTTATACAGCCTTTCTGTGTTTCCTGTCTAGAGAAGATCCTTTAGCATTTGTTGAAGAGCTGGTTTGGTGGTGCTGAATTCTTTCAGCTTTTGCTTGTCTGTAAAGCTTTTGAATTCTCCTTCATATCTGAATGAGATCCTTGCTGGGTACAGTAATCTAGGTTGTAGGTTATTCTCTTTCATTACTTTCAGTATGTCCTGCCATTCCCTTCTGGCCTGGAGGGTTTCTATTGATAGATCAGCTGTTATCCTTATGGGGATCCCTTTGTGTGTTATTTGTTGTTTCTCCCTTGCTGCTTTTAATATTTGTTCTTTGTGTTTGATCTTTGTTAATTTGATTAATATGTGTCTTGGGGTGTTTTGCCTTGGGTTTATCCTGTTTGGGACTCTCTGGGTTTCTCGGACTTGGGTGGCTATTTCCTTCCTCATTTTAGGGAAGTTTTCAGCTATTATCTCCTCGAGTATTTTCTCATGGCCTTTCTTTTTGTCTTCTTCTTCTGGGACTCCTATGATTCGAATGTTGGGGCGTTTCACATTGTCCCAGAGGTCCCTGAGGTTGTCCTCATTTCTTTTGATTCTTTTTTCTTTTTTCCTCTCTGCTTCATTTATTTCCACCATTTTATCTTCTACCTCACTTATCCTATCTTCTGTCTCCGTTATTCTACTCTTGGTTTCCTCCAGAGTTTTTTGATCTCATTTATTGCATTATTCATTTTTAATTGACTCTTTTTTATTTCTTCTAGGTCTTTATTAAACATTTCTTGCATCTTCTCAATCTTTGTCTCCAGGCTATTTATCTGTAACTCCATTTTGTTTTCAAGATTTTGGATCATTTTTATTATCATTATTCTAAATTCTTTTTCAGGTAGATTCCCTATCTCCTCCTCTTTTGTTTGACTTGGTGGGCATTTTTCATGTTCCTTTACCTGCTGGGTATTTCTCTGCCTTTTCATCTTGTTTAGATTGCTGTGTCTGGAGTGGGCTTTCTGTATTCTGGTGGTCTGTGGTTCCTTTTTATTGTGGAGGTTTCACCCAGTGGGTGGGGTTGGACGATTGGCTTGTCAAGGTTTCCTGGTTAGGGAAGCTTGTGTTGGTGTTCTGGTGTGTGGAACTGGATTTCTTCTCTCTGGAGTGCAATGGAGTGCCCAATAATGAGTTTTGAGATGGGTCTATGTGTTAGGTGTGACTTTGGGCAGCCTGTATGTTGACGCTCAGGGCTGTGTTCCTGCGTTGCTGGAGGATTTGCATGGTATGTCTTGCTCTGGAACTTACTGGCTCTTGGGTGATGGTTGGTTTCAGTGTAGGTATGGAGGACTTTGGATGGTCTCTTATTACTTAATGTTACATGTATTCAGGAGTTTTCTGGTGTTCTCAGGTTTTAGGCTTAAGTCTCCTGCCTCTGGATTTCAGTTTTATTCTTCCAGTAGTCTCAAGACTTCTCCAACTATACAGCACTGATAATAAAACTTCTAGGTTAATGGTGAAAAGATTCTCCACCGTGAGGGACACCCAGAGAGGTTCACAGAGTTACATGAAAAAGAGGAGAGGGAGGAGGGAGATATAGATGAGCAGGAGGAGAAAAAGGGGGACTCAAGAGGAGAGAGACAGATCTACACAGTTGTCTGTTCCCAAAGTGTTCTCCGTAGCCCAGACACCCACAGAGATTCACAGAATTGGATTGGGAAGAGAAGGGGAAAGGAGGAAATAGAGGTGTTCTGAGGTAGAAAACAGAGAGTCAAAAGTGGGACAGAGTAATCAACACACTGCTGAATAAAAATGGGAACTGAATATTGGATTCTTAAATGTCCAAAATTTATATCACATACTGAAAAACAAAAATTAAAAATCTAGAGTAGAGGTTAGACTCTTAAAGATACAATATTAAAAACAAAAACACAAAAAAGTTTAGAGATATATAGGAAGTTTGGTTTAAAAATAGGGCTTCTCTTTTTTTTTTTTGCAAGGTTATAGTGAAATGAAAATGAAAATTAAGGAGTAGTAGAGGAGTAATAGAGGACTTTAAAAGAAAATAAGAGAAAAAGAAAAAAAAGAAAAAAAAACAAGAAAAAAAATTTTTTTCCTAATTAAAAAAATCATAAAAATATATGAAAATGAAAGTTAAGGAGTAGTGGGGGAGTAATAGGGAATTTTAAAAGAAAATAAAAGAGAAAAAAATAGAAAAGAAAAGAAAAAAAAATTTTTTTAATTAAAAAAAAAAAAGGTAAAAATATATCTAGGAATTTCTCTGGAGCTGTTGCGGTCAGTGTGGGTTCGGTTCAGTTTCAGATAGCTCCTCGTTCCAGCTTACACTTCTCGATATGTATAGGCCCCTTCCGGTGTAGTTGGTGTTACCTACAGGGATTTTTTTTTTTTTTTAAAGTCTTTATTGAATCTGTTACAAGATTGCTTCCATTTTATGTTTTAGTTTTTTGGCCCCAAGGCATGTGGGATCTTAACTCCCTGCCAGAGATCGAACCCTCACCCCCTGCATTGGAAGGCAAAGTCTTAACCACTGGACCGCCAGGGAAGTCCCACCTACAGGGATTTTAATCTGTTGCACCGGTCCCTTCTGAAGCGGTTCCCTTTGTTTATTTGGCTTCTGTTTGCCGGTCTCTTCAGTGCCTAATTTCCGCCCTGACACAGGCGGGAGGAGGTGGTCTCTAGTTCAGGTTCGCTAGTTCCGTCGCGCTGCGGGGAGGGAGGGGAACTGCTTTCCCCATCTACGCTGCTCAGGCTCCCGGCTGCTCTATATGGAGCGGGCCCTGCGCTGCGTGCGGTGCCAGTTTTCAGGTACTCCACAAAAGCGCGGACTCGGTTGCGCCTGCGTTTTGTGCCTTCCCCAGCCGGAGCAACTCAGGCAGCCAGGAGCTTGACGGGTGCACTCTCCCCAGGTGTGGTGCACCTTCTTCCCTCCGCAGCCCCAGCCTCAGTTTCCGCCCGCGCCGGTCGGGTGCATGTACCTTGAGTTTAGCCGCGACCCTCCCAGCGGATGTCGACCATCCAGAATCTCAGGAAGTCTTTGGTTAGAAACTGGAGGCCTGTTTGCAGTGTGGTAGGGGATGCTGTCTTTGGGGCTGAGTTTGCCCCTTTCCCCTCCCCCCTGCCTCCTGCCTCCTGCCTCCGGCAGGGCTGGGCCGGTACACCGCAGGCTAGCTCTTCTCTGGACTTGCTCAGACCCTTTGTTCTGCAAACGGCAGGCAGTGTGTTCGGGCAGGTTAATTTTCTCTCTCTCTTTTGCTATCCCACAGTTTAAGTTGGAATCTCACAAAAGCTCCCTCCGATTGCCCTCAGGGCACTCAGGCCCAGTCCTTACCCTAAGCAATGCCGCCTGCTTCTCTCCGTTCTGCCCCCACTTGCTGGTGGCGGATGCGGGCCTCTGGGGTACTTTTCTGCTGGGAGTTGCTTTTAGGCATGTAATCTGTGGGTTTTATTTATTTTTCCCTCCCAGTTAGGTTGCCCTCCAAGATTCAAAAACTTCCCCCAGACCCGCCAGTGTGAGGGTTTCCTGGTGTTTGGAAACTTCCTCTATTAAGACTCCCTCCCCGGGAGGGGTCTCCATCCCTAGCTCTTTTGTCTCTCTTTTTATCTTTTATATTTTGTCCTACCTCCTTTCAAAGACAATGGGCTGCTTTTCTGGGCTCCTGATGTCCTCAGCTAGCGATCAGAAGTTGTTTTGTGAAGTTTGCTCTGCGTTCAATTGTTCTTTTGATGAATTTGTAGGAGAGAAAGTGGTTTCCCCATCCTATTCCTCCACCATCTTGGCTCCTCCCCTTGTTTGACTTTTTATGTAACTTCCTTGCAAGGCTCTTCTATTAATTCTAAAAATTAGTGTAGTTTTTCCTATGTAGGAGATCAAAACATTGACAAATAATGACAGTTTTGTTTCTTCCTTTTCAGTTCTTATACTTTGTGTATATATATATATATATGTATATTACTGCAGAGGTCAAGGATAATATTTAATAGAAGTGGTGAAATAGCAGACATATATTTCTTGTTTCTGATTACAAGAAGAGTGCTTCTATTTTCTTCTTCTTGATTATTAGGAAGATGCCTCTGTTAGAGGAATTTGACTTCTTTAATGTTAGAAGACTAGTTGCTTTTGTTGTTCAGTTGCTACATTGTGTCCGACTCTTTGTGACTCCATGGACTGAGGCAGACTAGGCTTCCCTGTCCTTTACTGTCTCCTGGAATTTGCTCAAATTCATGTCTATTGAGTTGATGATGCTATCTAGTAATTTCATCCTCTGCCACCCTCTTCTCCTTTTGCCTTCAGTCTTTCCCAGCATCAGGGTCTTTTCCAATGAGTTGGCTCTTCACATCAGATGGCCAAAGTATTGGAGCTTCAGCTTCAGCATCAGTCCTTCCAATGAACATTCAGGGTTGATTTTGACTGGTTTGATCTCCGTACTGCCCAAGGGACTCTCAAGAATCTTCTCTAGCACCACAATTTGAAAGCATGATTTCTTCGGCATTCAGACTTTTTTACGTCCAGGTCTCACATCCATATGTGACTACTGGAGAAACCATAGCTTTGACTATGCAGACCTTTGTTGGCAAAGTGATGTTTTTGCTTTTTAATATGCTGTCTAGGTTTGTCATAGCTTTCCTTCCAAGGAGCAAGCATCTTTTCATTTCATGGCCGCAGTCACCATCTGCAGAGATTTGGGAGTCCAAGAAATAAAGTCTGTTACTGCTCCCACTTTTTCCCCTTCTATTTACCATGAAGTAATGGGGCCAGATTCCATGATCTTAGTTTTTTGAATGTTGAGTTTGAAGCCAGTTTTTCCACTTTCCTCTTTCACCCTCATCAAGAGACTCCTTAGTTCCTCTTCACTTTCTGCCATAAGGGTGGTGTCATCTGCATATCTGAGGTTGTTGATACTTCTGGCAATCTTGATTCCAGCTTGTGATTCATCTAGCTTGGGATTTCACATGATGTACTCTGCATATAAATTAAGCAAACAAGGCTACAATCCTATTTTGGTGAGGTTTTCTCCTGAGTTTTCATTTTGTCCATATTTTCAAAATTATGCATGTTATTATTTTTACTGTCTTTTAAATCTTTTTAAAAATCTATAGTTTATTCTTAATATTTTTTTATTTTTTCAATAATTTCTTGCCTGAGGTAACTCTGGCTCTCATGAGCCTCTGCAAATTTTAGTATTTATCCTTGAAATTTTAATAAAATAACCTATATGTTAGTAAATATATTTTTCCTCTTCCAGAACAATAAAAGGACCTTACAAAATGGAAAGCCACAGTTATTCTTCCTTTCTGAATTGAAGCATGTTTTTCTTTCATTGGTATTTTTGCTCCATTATTTTTAGTCCACAAATTACAAATTATTGTTTGATTATTGTTTCTTTACTTGTTTCCAAATGTATATGTCATTTATTTGAAAGTAGATACCAAATACTGTAGGTCACATAGTTTTCATGTAAGTGGCAAATCAGACAAAATTCACAACTAGAGAATTCATTTAAAATATTACAGTTTTGAATCTATTTTTCAATTTTATTGACATTTAAAATGGAACATCAAAGTATTGTGTTACTCTGTTTTCTGGGTGAGAAACTTTAGTCAGAATAAACTGATAAGCAATCTCCTTGGGAGACTATGTAGAACCATCTGATGAACATAAGGTTTTGGAAACAGATTGTCTTTTTTTAAAATTCTACCTCTTTTTCTTACTAAATTTGTGACCTTAAGCAAATAACTTAATTTCTCCTTATACTTTGTCTGTAAAATGGTGATGGTACCTGGTGGCTCAGACAATAAAAAGTCTGCCTGCCATGCAGGGGACCAGGGTTTGATCCCTGGGTTGGGAAGATGCCCTGGAGAAGGGAATGGCCAGAATGGCCACCCACTGCAGTATTCCTGCCTGGAGATTTCCATGGACAGAAGAGACTGGTGGGCCACAGTCCATTGGGTCACAGAGAGGCAGACACAACTGAATGATTAACACTTTCTCTTTTTCAGTTTTGTGTTTACTTTAGTGAGTTGTTTTGATAATTAAATGAGTTAATAATAAGGGTTTCCACATAGTACACATTCAGTAACGGTTGGCTATTGTTGCTATAAATGCTTCCTCTTTCAAAATTATGCATTTATTTCCAAGTTTTAAAATGCCAAAAAATGCAAATGATTTTGTTTATAGTGCTCATTATTTTAAAATGTAGCATGATGGAATAGAATATGGTATTTTTTTAAAAAAGTAATTAGATATTAACCAAAAATACCAAATTGGCTTATTAAGCAAACATCATACACAGAAAATGTTTACTTCAGTGTAGCAATTGAGCTAGTTTGATAATCATTTTAATTCATCAATGTTAATTTAGAGTTGTCTATATCATTATCATATTTTTAATTTTGGTCATTTCTTTTAGTATCTCAGACTTTTTTCTGGAAAATTTTCCTTTTTATGAGTACATGATTTAGAAATTCTTTGTTGAGAATCTCAGATTTAGTTCTTCTGAAAATATTTTTATTTCACCTGTGTTAATTGAATGGCAGAGTTTTTTTCTTTTTCTGAGCATAAAATTCTTGATTCACTTTTACTTATTTTTCTCAGCACATTGAAGAAACTATCCCACAGTGGCTTCCACGGTTGTTGAAAAGTCATCTAGGAGTCTACCTGCCTCTCCTTTGTTAGATAATTTGTAGTGTTTCTAGCTACTCTTAAAATAGTCTATCTTAGGTTGTATTCTATTTTACTATAATGTTTTGGGTGCACCCTTACATTTATTTATCCTGTTTGGGATTCATTGTGATTTGAAAATGCATAGAATATTTTTCTCACATCTCTCCACATGTTGCCTTTCCTTTATTATTTATATAATCTCCTCTGTTCCTTCTGAAATTCCCACTAGACATATGTTGGTCTTTTTCATTATATCCTCTGTACCTCTGAACTTGGGTTCAATCCCTGGGTTGGGAAGATCCCCTGGAGAAAGAAAAGGCTATCCACTCCAGTATTCTGGCCTGGAGAATTCCATGGACTGTATAGTCCATGGTGTCACAAAGAGTCAACACAACTGAGTGACTTTCACTTTTACTTTCTGAACTTTATTTCTACATATATGGAGAGTGTGTGTATATATGTGTTGGTTCTTTGTATGCTGCATTGTATATAATTTGTTTCTGGTTTATTAGGTCTCTCTTCATCTATGTTTAACCTGTTGTTTAATACATCCATCAAGTTTTTTTTCATGGTTTCTCTTTTTAAAAAAATTAACAGCTCTTACTTTTTAGAGAAGTCTTAGTTTTACAGCAAAATTGAGAGAAAAGTGTACATATATCCACTCACCACACACCCGCAGCCTCTACCATCATCAATATCCCACACTACTGTGGTACATTTGTTAAACAATCAATAAGCCAACATTGACACATTATTATCAACCAAAGTCTGTACATTAGGGTTCACTTTTTGTATTGTGTTTCTGTGAGTTTTGACAAACGTGTAATGACACGTATCCACCTTTCTCGTAGCATACAGAGTAGTTTCACTGCTCTAAAATTTCTCTGTGCTCCACCTACTCATCTCTCGCTCTTCCTAAACTTGTTTCATTGGGTTTTAAATTCTGCTGTCTTACTTTTATTTCTAAAAGTTCTATTTGGTTTTACTTCAAATCTTGATAGTTTGTTGCTCCTTATTTATTGTTTTAAATTTTTTCCTTTATCTCTTTTTTCAAATTATAATACTTATCTCAAATTATGTGTCTGGTCATTTTAATATGTGAAACATTAAAATATCTCAAGTGTGTTCAGATCTGGTTCTGTTATATATTGTTCTTGTGTGCTTTATGTACATGGTGGGTGGTGGGCTTTGTAATTGTGTGTGTGTGTGTCTTCGTGATGAAAATTTTGCTTGGAATTCTTATAGCCCTGCGTTGTCAGAATGCTTTTCCAAGGAAGATCTGTGTCTACTTTATTCAGCTGTTAGGAGGTGCCACAGACTTGGGGTCACTAACTACAATTCTCACATTATAGTTTTTTAAGGACCACATAGAAGTCATGCAGATTTGGGCCTTAAATCCACTTAAGGACTAATCAGAGGGTACAAGTTACCAGAGGAAGCTTTTTTATTCCTGACTTCTAGAGCCAGGACAGAGACAGGTGCCCTTTGTTTTTCTTGCATTTTCTGTGCGTCTTCTTTTTCTTTCTTATTTCTCTCTTTCCATGAGAGTGTACCCATTTCCGGATCTCACACTGTCACCTCTGTCTGCAAGTTGAAGACTGTGAGCTGGCCCCAGGCTTTGTCTGAGGTCCTCTCATGTCCCCATGCTATAGACACAGTTAGCCAGCAGCTTCCAAGCTTGCTTACTTTCCTAGATTCATGTTCTCAGCTTTGGCAGAATACTCTCACCTTCTTGTAGCCTCAGATATTCAATTAAACATACTTACCTGTCTATGTGCCATCCATCTATGCTTTATTTATATTTAATTGAGGTTTCAGTATCATCATTCTGTCCCATGCCCTTCAGTCAGTTTTCATATTGTTATATTTACCATGCTTAAAATCTTTTAGCCTAGCCTTTTTCTTTCTCCTAGTTTTCTGTAGAAATCCATCACAAACTTCTTTTAGTGAGAAAGTGAAGACTAGTTCAAAGTGATGATATCATGTGTTGAAAGTCATCCATTGCTGTCCTGGCTGTGCCTGGTGAGACTCATTAACCTCCCTGTACCTCCGATGTTCTGATCTAGAAAGAACACAGAGTATGTTCCAGCGATCTCACAGCCTCCTTCTAGCCTCAGCATTTGATACAGACCATGAATTCCTTCATGAGCCTGGCCCCTGTGGCTGTCGGCTCTTGATTTATGGTTTAGCACAGTATTTGTCCTTCTGAGTATTTTTAAACACAGAAATTTATTTTAGCTTGACTAGACAGGACTCTTGTGTAGGCCTGTCTTAGTGCCTTGCCTAGCCTTGGAGATGTTGCTAAGCCTGTTCTGAGTCTGTGACATACTGGAGAAAGACAGTGTGGAGCCCTGGGGGTTGGATAGGGAGGCGCACTAGACAAGGAGGGCTTGGTTTCAAGCTGCTATTTTAACACTTTCCCTTCTTTCCTGCCTATAAAGGAAAAACTCAGCTTCCTGTTTTATGTAGGGAAAAACCAAGTTTTTTGCTACCATTTCTCTCCTGTGAATGTATTACTCTTGCAAAACACTTCACTTTTGATGCTTCTGGTCAAATGTGTGGTGGATTTTCACCACAACAAGCAAGTCTCCTATACCAGCTGGATGTCCTACGACTGAACTCAATTCTGACACTGTCTACCTGAGATATTGTCAGATCTCATAGGTAAGGGCTCAGTCCCACAAGTTCATGTACCCCTGCACCCCATCCTCTTCCCATATCCTGCCTTCAAAAGCCAGTCATAAGCTTAGGTCATCACCTGTGCTTCTGATCAACAGGCTGTAGTTGGAGGTTCCAATGACCCTCTCTTCAGATTCAATTAAGTTTCTAGAGCAGTTCACACACTTAGAGATACACATGCTTACTTTCACCAATGTAGTAAAGTATATGATAGAAGATACAGATAACAGCCAGATGAAGAGACACATAGGGCAAAGTCTGGTAGAGTCCCTAGAACAGGAGCTTCAGTCCCTGTGGAGCTGGGGTGAGCCATCCTCCTGGTAGGGAAGGTGTGTCCACCAATTCGGAAGCTCTCTGAACTCTCTACTACTGGGATTTTATGGCAGTTTCTTCATGTAGGGATGATTAGTTTTTAACTCCATTTCTAGCACCCCTCCCCTCTCTGTAGGATAAAGGTGAAGCTGAAAATGCCAAGCTTCTAATCATGGCTTGATCTTTCTGGTGACCAGCCCCCTATCCAGGAACCCATTCAGAGTTGCCTCATTAGAACAAAAGATGCTTCTAGTGCTGTCATCATTTAGGAATCTATAATCGTTTAGGAGCCCTATGTCAGAAATGGAGTCAAAGACAGATACTAGAACAAAAGAAACTTGTAGTGTTCTTGTCGTTCAGCCGCTCAGTCATGTCCGACTCTTTGTGACCCCATGGACTAGCCCACCAGGCTCCTCTGTCCATGGGATTTCCCAGGCAAGAATACGGAGTGGGTTGCCATTTCCTTCTTCAGGGGATCTTCCCAACCCAGGGATCGAACTCACATCTCCTACATTGCTGGTGGATTCTTTACCACTGAGCCACCTGGGAAGCCCAAACTTTAAGAATCTTATAGTCTCATGAAAGACATAGATATTAAACAGATATGAATTTGTGTCATAACACTTGGGCACAAGAAAAGTCACATCACTTTTTAAAAAAAGTCAAATTTATTTTAGATTGGACAAATAGTTATTTGGGTCAAGGAATACATGTCTAATTTGGGGGTAGCCTGTGTCCCTTCCACGGGGCTTGCAAAATCTAGGGGATAGTGAAATTTGGGGATTTAAGACATCGAGGAAATTTGGGAAAAGGCCTCCATTCTTTTTTTTTTAATCCAGGGGAAAGCGCGAACGCAGTCCCCCACTACCACAAATTATGCAGTCGAGTTTCCCACATTTGGGGAAATCGCAGGGGTCAGCACATCCGGAGTGCAATGGATAAGCCTCGCCCTGGGAAAACCACCTTCGTGATCATGGTGTCTCCCTTGCCAGGTAAGTATAAGGCCTCCATTCTTTATCCCATCAACTGGCCATACGATAATCCCTGTCCAAGCCTGCAGAATTCACTCAAGGTGGGAGACATATATGTATTGCAAAGCATAATAAAGCCTTTTAAAAGAGAAGAAAGCATGCTCTTCTGGGTTTTTCACTCCAGTGTATTTTTAGCACATAGAGATACTTTTTTCTTTTGGCTACACAAACAAAAAGAGTCTAGAGCTTTGATGGAAATACAGGATTTCTGCTCTGCCTAGAGCATATGCATCTTCCCTGCAGATGTTTACTGAGTCGGCATGATGAAGACATTAAACCAGAAAAAGAACACATTTATGCTTCCATTTTATGTCTTTCAAAGTGGTGACTGGCATAAATACAGCACTTATGTACCAAATTGAACCAAATATATAATAAGCGGGACTAAATTTTCCTATTAGTATGTAAAACATTATTATATTCTCCCCAATTTGCAACATTTACATATCTCATTATGAATAGAATGCTTGAAATGCTATACAGAATTTCATTTTACCCTTTTTGTGCAATACCTGGTTTCCAAGAAATATTAATGAGACAATCTCATAAATCTCTATTCACTAAGTCTGATGTCTACCCTGAATTTGCATTTGCAAACTATGATTGCATTACGTCCCTAGCAGACTGGCATATGAACTTACTATTGCATATACAGACAGCTTCTTTAAAGACTCCTTTATTCAGGAGTGTTGGGGGAGGAGAAATAACCACTGATAAAATCATATTTGAAATTCATCTGAACATATTCTTTTGTATGTGTTTAACAGAACTTAAACTTGAAAAAAAATTACTTTTGCCCCTTTTTACCCTTTCAAAGAAACTCCCTTTTAATTTTTTAGTTTATGTAACTAAATATATAACATTCCAAAGTCTTTCCTAAAAAGACTGAACTCTTAAAGGAAAGAAATAAAGAGTATTATAGTCATAGTAATTCTGAAACCTTCTATTCACTTTTAATTTGCCAGCTTTTATACATTACAGTGGCAATCATGTATGTGCATAATCTGGAGATCAAGCTGTTCAAAATCCTCAATCTCTGATAAATTATGACCTGTTTAGAAGGTGGACAAGAGGTTAATCTTGACTCTGGAAAACAGGTTTTTCTTTTGAAACCTTCTTGGTCCTGGAGCATCACAAAGAATTGCCAAGGGAGGGAACAAATTTCCCTCTAGAAGCTTACATAGTAAAGGGATGTCTTCCCAAGAATGGTATTTTGGTTGCTGGTAGTGCTGTAAAGACTTTAAGTAGTACATAGGCATTTTAAAAATGTCAATACACAGATGTACAGAACAGACTTTTGGACTCTGTGGGAGAAGGCGAGGGTAGGATGTTCTGAGAGAACAGCATTGAAACAAGTATACTATCAAGGGTGAAACAGATCACCAGCCCAGGTTGGATGCATGAGACAAGTGCTCAGGGCTGGTGCACTGGGAAGACCCAGAGGGATGGGATGGGGAGGGAGGTGGGAGGGGGGATCGGGATGGGGAACACATGTAAATCCATGGCTGATTCATGTCAATGTATGGCAAAAACCACTACAATATTGTTAAGTAATTAGCCTCCAACTAATACAAAGAAATGGAAAAAATAAAATAAAAATGTCAATAATTACACATTTTTTGTAATGTGTATTTGAAAAAAATTCACTTGTATATTATTTCTCAAGACAAGTCTAAAGGAAGTGGCAATATTAGAGGCACTGATATAGAGAAAAATATATTGGTTAAATAATAATAATACAGGTGATATTCATATATGACAAATTTTCCACACCTTCTGTCTTAAATGTCTGAACGTCCTCAAAAGACCTCCAGGCTGTTCTTTGCCAAACTTTTTCTTCCGATCTTACGTGTACTGATATTCTACTCTCCCCTTCCCCAGCCTCTAGTACCCTGACACCCTCTCCCTAGTCTTGGGTGATACCAGAGTCTGAGGAAGTCACACTAAGGGGCAGGGTTAAGTACAACTCAGAGTCATTTGTATGCTTTAGTGCAGTGTTGCCAAAGTGGATCCAGGAATGGTCTACACTGGAATCACCTAGGCTCCTCATTAAAAATGCAATTTCTCTTCTGAGGTGAGACTAAGGAAGATAGATTTTTTTTTTAAAGGAAACATTTATTTGGCTGCACTGGGCCTTAGTTGGGGCACGTGGGCTCTTCAGTTGTGGCATGTGAACTCTTAGTTGTGATATGTGGAATCTAGTTCCCTCACCAGGAATCAAACCTGGACCCCTGCACTGGAAGCAGGGAGCCTTAGCCACTGTACCACCAGAACAGTCCTGATAGATTTAATTTTTTTTAAGTTTTTAAAATTTTTTGGCCATGCAGCATGTGGGATCTTGGTTTCCCAACTAGGAATTGTACTTATAACCCCTGCCTTGGAAGCACAGAGTCCTAACCACTGGCCCACCAGGCAAGTCCCTTGATAGATTTTTAATAAGCACCCCAGATGATTCTGATCCTAAATAAAGATTAAAGAGAGGCACTGGTGATGGAAATAATTCAGAACAGTCCTAACTGCTTATCCTAGGGTAAGTGAAGGAACCCAGGAAACTCTTCTGGGTAACAACAACTTCTTTATCCAATGGACTATCCTCATCATCTAACTTGAAAATGATACCAGGAAAAATAAAAGCTCTTTCTGGATTTTTGAAGTCAAGAGTTTCCCAGTTTGCTGTACGGCTGCTTTCCTGGCCTGGTCCTGGCCTCCTTGAACATCGGCTTTGCATGGAGGCTGCTGATAGCCAAGCCAGAGCTCAGGAGGTGGCAGATCCCCAGCAGGAAAATAGTTAATCTTGGGCCCAGCCCAGTGATATCTACTGTAATCTTTTTAAACAGAAGTGCTGTACTCATAAGGCTCCTACATTCCATCCTCATAACCTCTCTTCCCAAATTAGAGAAAATGAAAGTCGATCAGTCGTGTCCGACTCTTTGTAACCCCATGGACTATACAGTCAATGAAATTCTTTAGGCCAGAATACTGGAGTGGGTAGCCTTTCCTTTCTCCAGGGGATCTTCCCAACCCTGGGATCGAACCCAGGTCTCTTGCACTGCAGGCGGATTCTTTACCAGCTGAGCCACAAGGGAAACCCAAGTTAAAAAGTTTTCAATTTTTTCAATTTCATAAAGTAACTTTGGTTACCTGAAAATCCAGGTAGAACATGTATTCCCATTCTTTACAAAGGACTTGATTTCAGTAATGCCACTTTGGCTGAGCTAAAGAAACCCAGTAAGGAAGATACAGGGTGCAATGGGGAATAATCTGGGGTGTTGGGGGAACACTGACAAACTCCTCCCGACTGCCATATATTAAAACATGACACCAGCTCCATGACCAGAAGAAGCCACCCTAAAACAGACTTTGGAGACACAGTTGCAGCACCAGAAATTCACAGGGATCTCTTGGGGGAAGTTTATTAAAAAGCAAAAATCATTCAACAAATAATGCTGGGACAACTGAAGATATCCACATGCAAAGAATGAAGTTAAATCCCTGCTTCACACAGTGTACAAAAATTAATTTAAAATGGATCAAGGACATAAAAGTAAGAGCTAAAACTATAAAACTCTTAGAAGACAGATATAAATAAATCTTTGTGGCTTTAGACTAGACATTGTTTTTTTCAACATAATACTAAAAGTACAAGCCACAACAGAAAAAATAGTTATATTGGATTTCATCAAAATTAGTAAAGTGTTTTTTTTTTGTTTCAAATAACACATCATCAAGAAAGCAAAAAGACAACTCATAAATATTGATAAAAGATTTGTATATAGAGTATATAAAGGACTTTTACAACTTAATAAAAAAACAACCTTATTAAAAGTGGGCAAATATTTTAATAGATATATTTCCAAAGAAGACACAAAAATGGTGAATGAGTACATAATAAGATGTTCAATATCATTAGCTGTCAGGAAAATGCAAATAAAAATCACATTGAGATACCACTTCACATCCATTAGAATAGCTATAATTTTAAAAAGTAACAGATATTGACAAGGATGTAGAGAAACTAGAGAAGGAAATGGCAACCCACTCCAGTGTTCTTGCCTAGAGAATCCCAGGGACGGAGGAGCCTGGTGGGCTGATGTCTGTGGGGTCACACAGAGTCGGACATGACTGACGTGACTTAGCAGCAGAGAAACTAGAGCCTCAGACAGTTGCTTCTGAGAATGTAAAATAGTATGGCTACTTGAAAGAACAATCTGGCAGTTTCTTGAAAGGTTAAACATAGACTTACCATATGACTCAGTAGTTTCACTCCTAGGTAATAACCAAGAAAAACGAAAACATACATCCTCACAAAAACTTATACGTAAGTATTCATAGCAGCATTGTTCATAATAGCCAAAGAGTGGAAATAACGCAAAGGTCCATCAACTGATGAGTAGAGAAGTAAAATGTGATATAGCCATACAATGGAATATTACTAACAAAAGGAATGAAGTATTGAAATATGCAACAAAGTGGATGGACCCTGAAAGCACTATGCTAAGTGAAAGAAGCTAGTTTATAAAACATCACATGTTGTATGATTTCATTTATGCAATTGTACAGAATAGGCAAATTCATAGAGATAGATAGTAGATTAATGAGTGCCAAGGACTGGGATGGGAGTGCGAGGGTGGTGATTTAGAGGAAAATTGGGAGTGACTGCTTCAAGTTCCTTTTTAGAGTGATTAAAATTGATTGCAGTGATGGTTTCACAACTCTCAAATATATTATAAACCATTTAATTGTACATTTAATGGGTGAATTGTTTGGTATGTGAATTTATAAGCCTCATTAAAAAAAAATGAGATGGCTAGGTGGGCTCTCCTAAAATAGGGGGAATGGAGGTTTGACCTTAAGTCCTTAGAATGTCATTGTGTGAATACATGTGTTTTTGTTGTTTGTCTGTTTTGATCCCCTTGAGGGATCTTAGTTCCCCTATCAAGGATTGAACCTGAGGCCCCAGCAGTGAGAACCGTGGATCCTAACCACTGGACTGTCAGGAAATTCCTTACAGGAGTGTTTCAATCTAGTGAGGCAAAGCTTCTGAGTTCTCAGGGAACTGAGTGGACTGTGTGAAGTAGGTGGTCCCCTTGAGAAGTGTTTACTGACCTTCTGAGGCAGATATTAACAGTCAGCAAGATGCATGTGTGTGGAGATGGGGGCCAGAGATAGGTTCAGGGCCCATGTGCTTTAATAAGAAGGAAAGTCTGAATGTGTACTGGGGAGGGGAGTAGACAGAAGAAACTGAAGAGGAGGAAGAAGGAGAAGAAAGAGGAAGAGGAAGAGGCAAGGAGAAAAATAGATAATGTGCATAAAAATGTAAGTGGGGAAACTGTTAGCACTGATCAAAGCAGGACTGTTTCCCACCTGTCCTACCCTGGATTTCTGTCTTCCCCATATCTGTCTCTGCTGTGAGTCCCTCTATGAACATCAAGCACGACTGTCGTGCAGACCCTCTAATCCTAGTTTTGGTCCCTGTTCCTCTGTTTTGCTAAGTTGAGCTGAACATGTGTGAGCTTCATTTCTTCTCACGGGACTGTGCTACTTCTAACATTCTTACTCCTCAAGGGCAAAAGCGGTGCTTCAGAAGCACACTCCCACTCTCCAATCCAAAGGGAAGAAGCTAAGAGAAGGAACTTAATTTATCCAGCCACTGGCATCACTGACTCAATGGACATGAGTTTGAGTAAACTCCAGGAGTTGGTGATGGACAGGGAGGCCTGGCGCGCTGCAGTCCATGGGACTGCAAAGAGTTGGACACGACTGAGTGACTGAACTGAGCTGAACTGAACTATCCAGCCATTAAAAGCTTGGTCCTGTAATTTGAATGCTCCACAGTGTGTCCTTCAGTGTCCTTGATGCATAAAGTTAAAGGATCCTGACAAAAAGGAAAAAGGAAAGACTTTCAGAAGCTTGGTTTTTGTATCAAAGTAATACTAATTATATTCATTTACATGATTTGTTTATGCCTGGTTACCAGGTAGCACAATGGTTGTACTGGAAAACTTGAGTCAGATTGATTTTATCGTGCATTTTGATTACTAAATTCTTTCCTTGAATGCTCTGTCTTCAGAGTTTATTATTTCTAACATGGTCATGAGCTCCCATGGCTGAAAACAAAATTAAAGGGAACATTTGTGTGAAATGTTTTCGACTAAACCTAATAATTAACTTTTTTCTCCAGTTGTGCTTCAAGACGAAAAAAAAAAAAAATCTTAATATGGTCACATTTATACATGCAGCTTCCCAGGTGGCACTGGGATGTGGGAAAGAGGGCACTTTTCCAGTGGAAAGAAGCCACCAGACAATGCAGGAGATGTAAGAGACACGGGTTTGATCCCTGGGTCGGGAAGATCACCTGGAGGAGGACATGGCCACCCATTCCAGTATTCTTGCCTGGAGAATCCAAACAGAGGAGCCTGGTGGGCTACAGTCCATGGAGTCGCAAAGTTGGACACGACTGAAGTGACTTAGCATGCACGCACACATCCTATGGCAGGGCTAGGATCAGAAATGGACTTAGTTTACAAATTTCTATGGTACTTCTCTGTGCTGTATGATGGAATTACGGCACGTCCTATTTAGAAAATGTTTTTCTGGGGATAGAAAGAAAATCAGTGATATTTGATCTTCCTGGTATATCCCTGAGACAGTGCCTTCTCGGTGGCATATGTAGGCATTGTTCCTCCATTTTCCAGTTCTTTCTACAACTATTGATCGACCCTCCCAAACTACAGTGGCGTTTTAATGCTCTTTTGATATTGAAGAATTTCAACCAATCCCTTATTTTTTGTTGATCTATACCCTTGATTTTCAAACCATTTTCAGGAAGGAGACTTGAGCTACCTTTATTATCTTTTATGGCCAGTGGGATTATCCCTTTGTTTATTTTCAGCAGATAAAGCATGGTTACTTGTATGCCCTTTCTTCAGTCATTAATCATCAAAACTATCCATAGAAAACAAAATAATGGCTGGAGGACTGATATCATCTGAGTGAAAAGAGTGGATGGTGTCCCTCAGATTAAGAAAATTAAATTATGTCATGTTATTAATAGAACCCACTAGCTATGTGTCTGTCACAAACTGTGAAGGGCCTGAAATTTTACCGTCCTTGCAAAGCAGCAAATTAGCCTGCTACAGTTTCATGGATGCTGATAGAAGATGTGGGACTCCTAGGTTAGAGACAAAGAACAGTTTATTACTCAGAGCAATAGCAGCAGCTAGTTAGAGGATTAGCAATATTGAGTGGATTCCTTGAGCCCCAGTTCTCACAGTGTGCGACCACTAGGGCTAGATGCTGCCTGCACAGGTAGAGAGTTGCATTACAGAGAGCCGTTAAGAACCCAGATCTTTTACAACGGGCAGTCAGCAAGGCCACCTTTTGCTTTAGAAGGAGACACTAGCTCGATATTCCAAGGTGTTTCATTATACAAACATCCTTGAAAAGATGGTCAGGAACTAAGGGCAGTCAGTGCCTTACTTGTAAGACCTGCAGAAACACAAGAGACCCACAGAGAATTGCCTCCCAGCACTGAGAACATCCAATAGCGTGCTGTTCACTGCATGGACTGGCCGTCTGTGAGAGAATCACACACTAACACACTATTCAGCACCAGAGTGAATTAATATAATCTATGTGTGATAAATGGGCTGTGCTGTGCTGAAAGAGGGGTGCTCCTTTCTAGCTACCTGATGCCTCTCTTGCCTCTTCAGCTGGCCTGCAGACTCCCTGTATGAGTCTATATGTCTCTTACAGAAGAGTGCAGAGTTGATTGACAGTGCTCAGGGCAGTGTAGGAACTGAAGGGTTGCTTTTTCTTTAGAGTTTGGTCTAAACTCTACTAGGTCTCCTCAGAGCTGAGGACTGAGAACTGTGAAGAATTTTCAGGATACTTCCTGGTGGCTTCCTAGTATTCTGGCCCAAAGTCCAGACAAACCATTTCCAAGAGGAGACCACCAGGAAAATCTGTTCACACTGGTCCTATTACTACAGGCACCCATACAGGGATGGGCTTGCTTCTCCAGTCTGATGGGAGATGCTGCTCCCCGAGGGGCTGTGGAGGTGCGGAAGTCTCTGTGGGTCATGAGGAGTGAGGCGTCTGGGCCAAGAGGGGCAGGAGAGAGGCTTCTGGCTACTGTGATGATCTCAGTGCAGGGTAGGGGGTGCAGGGGACAGGCCTAACATTTACCCCCTAAATGCAAAAACAATAATGTTTCAGTAGGTAAAATTTGGGACATACAGGAGGTTAGAAAGATTTGACCCCAGAGTTTTCCTCAGCTAACGTCTTAGTGTATACAGGAGCCAGAAAGTGGATGGTGGTGTGAACAGGGTGTGTGGTCAGTCAGCTCAGGTTGAATTCCTGACTCTACCACTTGTACCTTGGGCTGATTTCTTTACTCTTTTCAGTCTCAGGGTGCTCATACCTACCCTATAGCACACATGCACCATTGTATCACTCTGAGGATTAATGAAATAGGTAGCACAGTGCATGGCACACAGTGAGCACTCAACAAAATTAGCTATTATTATTGCTATTCTTTTCTCCCAAAATACTATCATCACCTACTTATTCTTTTGTAAATTGGTTTTTAAATGTAACAAATGTAACAATATATGATGAACATTGCTTCTGACTTGGGGGTTCTTTCTTCAGCCAGATGGGTCTCTTACTCAGCAGTGGGTGTAACTCAGATTGACCACCCAGGAGAAAACTAGCCAGTCCCTGAAGAGGTGCCCTGGCAACTCTGGACTTGATCTGGGCAGTAGCCTGTGAGGAAAAGGTTCAGGATAAATGAATAGGAAAAACCTGATTCTTTCAAGGGCTATAGGACTCTTCGAATTCAGCCTGGGCAGGTGACTCCTGCTCTTTCACCTCCTCCTCTGAGCTGAAGAAAACCTTTGCTTTGGGTACATGAACAAGAGTTGTTTGATCCAGTTCATGGAGCAGGGTGACATAGTACATTTAGAGGTGACCTAGTGTCAGATACTTTCACATCAGAGATGACACACTTTTCTTGCTCCAGCTCCTGGCTAGAAACCTGTGGAACTCTCTCCACTGAGCTTCCCTTGGGCCTGTGGGCACCCAGGTACAGGGCCTGGAAGGCAGCTTTGTTACAAGAAAGGAAAATCAATATCCATATTCTGCGACAGACAAGTAGTCACCCAGAGCCCCACAACACTTCCCAACTTTGAAATAGTCACCGCTAATACTCTCCCACACACATGCTCCCATAGGTTTCCCTGGACCTCCTGAATTCAAATGCTAGCTCTGTCATTTTCTAGCTGTGTGATCTGGGGTAAGCAACCTAACCTATCTGTGCCTTGCTTTCCACATCTATAGACAGAAATGATGATAGTACTCATCTCATAGAGTTGCCTTGGAGGAGGAAATGGCAACCCACTCCAATGTTCTTGCCTGAAAAATCCTATAGACAGAGTATCCTGGCGGGCTACAGTCCAAAGGGTCTCAAAGAGTCGGACACGACTGGGCACACACAGAGCAGACAGCACAGAGTGGCCACAGATACTGAGTGCTTGTGTAAAGTGGTTAGATCAGTGCTCAGTTCAGTTCAGTTCATTGCAGTGGCTCAGTCCTGTCCAACTCTTTGCAACCCCATGAATCACAGCACGCCAGGCCTCCCTGTCCATCACCAACTCCCAGAGCTTGCTCAAACTCATGCCCATCGAGTCCATGATGCCATCCAGCCATCTCATCCTCTGTCGTCCCCTTCTCCTCCTGCCCCCAGTCCCTCCCAGGATCAGGGTCTTTTCCAATGAGTCAACTCTTCTCATGAGGTGGCCAAAGTATTGGAGTTTCAGCTTCAGCATCAGTCCTTCCAATGAACACCCAGGACTGATCTCCTTTAGGATGGACTGGTTGGATCTCCTTGCAGTCCAAGGGACTTTCAACAGTCTTCTCCAACACCACAGTTCAAAAGCATCAATTTTTTGGTGCTTAGCTTTCTTCACAGTCCAACTCTCACATCCATACACGACCACTGGAAAAACCATAGCCTTGACCGGACGGACCTTTGCTGGCCAAGTAATGTCTCTGCTTTTTTTTTTCCATTTATTTTTATTAGTTGGAGGCTAATTACTTTACAATATTGTAGTGGGTTTTGTCATACATTGACATGAATCAGCCATGGAGTTACATGTATTCCCCATCCTGATCCCCCCTCCCACCTCCCTCTGTACCTGACCCCTCTGGGTCTTCCCAGTGCACCAGGCCCGAGCACTTTTCTCATGCATCCAACCTGGGCTGGTGATCTGTTTCACTATAGATAATATACATGTTTCGATGCTGTTCTCTCAAAACATTTCTTAAAAAACTGGAAATAGAACTGCCATATGACCCAGCAATCCCAATTCTGGGCATACACACTGAGGAAACCAGATCTGAAAGAGACATGTGCACCCCAATGTTCATCGCAACACTGTTTATAATAGCCAGGACAAGGAAGCAACCTAGATGCCCATCAGCAGACGAATGGATAAGGAAGCTGTGGTACATATACACCATGGAATATTACTCAGCCATTAAAAAGAATTCATTTGAATCAGTTCTAATGAGATGGATGAAACTGGAGCCCATTATACAGAGTGAAGTAAGCCAGAAAGATAAAGAACATTATAGCATGTCTCTGCTTTTTAATATGCTTTCTAGGTTGGTCATAACTTTCCTTCCAAGGAGCAAGCATCTTTTAATTTCATGGCTGCAATCGCCATCTGCAGTGATTTTGGAGCCCAAAAAAATAAAGTCTGACACTGCTTCCATTGTTTCCCCATCTATTTGCCATGAAATGATGGGACCAGATGCCATGATCTTAGTTTTCTGAATGTTGAGCTGGCACATGGTAAATAATGATGACTTTTGCTTTTAATCATTATCATCATTACTACATGAACCTCAAGTTCCTCAGCTTGAGTAAGGCAGTTATTGCTGATTTTCTACCAGACTCTCCAGCTCCAATATACACTAGGTTAGGGTCCTTCATGATCTTAGCACTAAGAGGGTGCTGTGTTTCTTTGTGGAGAAATAGCATGAGCCCCTCTGTTTTGAGGCCCTCTTCCCTTTTAGATGATGGGAGAAGCAGCAGTTTTCTAAAGAGCCAACTCATCAGCCCCAGTCTAGTCCCGTTTCGACAGCAGGATGCTGTTTCCCCTTTGGAGGCAACTCTGCTGCATGGGAGCCTCCACTCCGCTCTCGCTTGGCACAGCTGGGAAGGAAGCAGGGGTTCTCTCAGGAAGCTTTTCTGTGCCCTGCAGGCCCGCCTGTGTTTCTCCTGTGGGAGGTCAAGCACCCAGGACTCGCTGCTCCCGAGGAGGGCTCCGTGGGCACAGCAGCAGCAGGGCTTTCAGGCATTTGCCCCCTTGAATGATTTTTAAACAAGTCTCTTCTGGAATACATACATGCTAATAACGCCTTTTGATTATGCCATGAACATAGCCCGAGCCTGGCAGGAGAGCCTGACAAGGCCTCCTCCCTACCACGCTTGTGTGTAGGTAGATACTATGTCTTCTCTGGAGTGGAAGCAAACAGCTACAATGGAGGGGCAGCCTGGGGGTGGGTGTGGAAAGCTGTTTCCCAGAATAGCGCCGTGCTGACATTTAGCGGCATTTATCCTGACAGAAAAGGCCATGGTGGCAGGACTGGAAGTTTGTGTTGCTCCATGGTGCTCTAGGATGGCCTATTCAGGACTATGGCAGCCACCACCAGCTCTGGCGTGGCTATCTGAACACAGCCCAGGGCTCAAGACTGGAGTCCTACACTCAGCGGAAAGAACTGAAGACACAGGGAAGGCTAATGTCCAGGGCACTTGGTTTGTAGTATCATCTGGCTCTTACTGAGCCTGCTCACAGGTCACAACGCGAGTTCCTAACCACTGCACAGTTCTACCCTGTCTTGGGATGAGATTTCTGCATTTGCATCTCCATCCCCCATTTCACAAGAGACTCTCGGTAAGATTCTTGACCTCTCTAAGCCATGGTCTGATCCTCTGTAAAATGGAGATAGTAGTACTAACTCTAGGCAATAAGGATTTAAATTAGACATTTTATGTGGAGGCTGAGCAGAGGCCAGGCCCTTGGCAACTGCTCAAAGAATGCCAGTCAAAGAGTCGTTGTTGTTACTTCTCAGAGATTTGAGCTTTGCCTTGTTCACTGGTGTGCTATAGTCCATGAGTTGCAGGGTCGGAGATGACTTAGCGACTGAACAACAAACTTGTCCTGCATCCCAGGGATCAGTTTCTTGAGCGAAGAGGAGCCTCCACCTCCCCTCTGCAAGGCAGTGCCATGAAGAAGGGAGTACATGGACTCTGGGCTCCCTCTGACAGTCCGACCCTGCTCTGCCACCTTCCTACTGTTTAACTTCGGGCACATTCCTTAACCTTCCTGTGCCTCAGATTCGTCTCTGTGAGTGGAAGAGCCATAGGATACTCCAAGAGGTGTGGTGAGGATTATTGCTTTCATCTACAAGAAACTCTTCTGCTTGGCGCTGATGAGTGCCCAGGAAACATCAGCCATGATCGCCTGTGTGCAGGCAGGATCTGGTACGGTGCCACGCATCAATGTGGCACTCAACAAATGCCTCCAATGTGGTGGACCAGCCTCCTTTTGTTCTATCCTGTTCCCCACTCCTCTCAGTTTCCACTGAAAGTCTTAAAGCATACAGCCCATGAGAGACCAGAGAACTACGTTGTGGTGGCCAGTGCCCTTCTTTGCCAGAGTCTGAGTGATTTCTCAGGTTGCAGGACTTTCCTTGCTAAATCAGGAAAGTCTGTGGTAAACTAGGATGGTGGCCCACCTACCACTGCTCACATCTCCCATTCATGGGGCCAGAGCTAAGCTGTTCGTTCCTAGAGCTACCGCATGGAGGGGTAGCATTTCCGGGGATGCCTTTCCTCTGCACCCCACTTGTTATGAATGCCTCCTGTCCCCTCAGTGCTATTGAATCTGCAACTTGCACCCCAACCATGCACCCCCAGCTAGCCTGGGCATCAAGGAAGCAGACTGCATTGGCCTGGGTGGTAGACAGGAGTATCTTGAGCAGCTTATGTCTTAGTCATGCTTCTGGGCTGATTTCTTTTTTTTTTTTTTCTTTTTCTTTTTATTAGTTGGAGGCTAATTACTTTACAATATTGTAGTGGTTTTTGTCATACATTGACATGAATCAGCCATGGATTTACATGTATTCCCCATCCTGATCCCCCCTCCCACCTCACTCTCCACCCGATTCCTCTGGGTCTTCCCAGTGCACCAGGCCCGAGCACTTGTCTCATGCATCCAGCCTGGGCTGGTGATCTGTTTCACCATAGATAATATACATGTTTCGATGCTGTTCTCTCGAAACATCCCACCCTCGCCTTCTCCCACAGAGTCCCAAATTCTGTTCTGTATTTCTGTGTCTCTTTTTCTGTTTTGCATATAGGGTTATTGTTACCCTCTTTCTAAATTCCATATATGTACGTTAGTATACTGTGTTGGTGTTTATCTTTCTGGCTTACTTCACTCTGTATAATGGGCTCCAGTTTCATCCATCTCATTAGAACTGATTCAAATGAATTCTTTTTAATGGCTGAGTAATTTCCATGGTGTATATGTACCACAGCTTCCTTATCCATTTGTCTGCTGATGGGCATCTAGGTTGCTTCCATGTCCTGCCTATTATAAACAGTGTTGCGATGAACATTGGGGTGCACATGTCTCTTTCAGATCTGGTTTCCTCAGTGTGTATGCCCAGAATTGGGATTGCTGGGTCATATGGCAGTTCTATTTCCAGTTTTTTAAGAAATCTCCACACTGTTCTCCATAGTGGCTGTACTAGTTTGCATTCCCACCAACAGTGTAAGAGGGTTCCCTTTTCTCCACACCCTCTCCAGCATTTATTGCTTGTAGACTTTTGGATAGCAGCCATCCTGACTGGCGTGTAATGGTACCTCATTGTGGTTTTGATTTGCATTTCTCTGATAATGAGTGATGTTGAGCATCTTTTCATGTGTTTGTTAGCCATCTGTATGTCTTCTTTGGAGAAATGTCTGTTTAGTTCTTTGGCCCATTTTTTGATTGGGTCATTTATTTATTTGGGGCTGATTTCTTGAAAGGCTGGTGCTGGTGGGAACTTGGCGTTCTATTTAGCTCAGACTGACTTTGATACATCTGATTCTAATCTCCACTTTCCTTCCTTTGTGTGACCTTGGACAAGACTCTAAACTTCTGTGGGAATACGTGGTCTTCATCTGTAAAATAGGAAGGAGATTACATAACCCATGAAGATCATTGCCTTGTGCCCAGCAGGGCACTGGTACTGGCTTTGCTGGCTGGGGCCTCCGGTCAGGGGCAGGTGGTTGCTGGCTAAGAGGTGAGGAGGGCGGGATGCTGCCTGGCCGCCCTGCCCTTGCTGTGGCGGCTCCACGCCCTGGTGAAAACTGGGTCTTTTCCCCTTCCCTGGAGGCTCTCAGTGGGCTTGGAGCCTTCACTTGCTCTTACATGAGATCACCCTCTGACAGCATGATGACAAGGGCTACACCCTAGGGATGGTGGAACCTAGAGCTGGAAGGAGTCACCAGAGTCTACAATTCTTATATTATAAGAGAAAAAGAAATCTCTGCTGGATTTAAGTCAACAATTTAAGTTGCAGTTACTAGCAGCCAGATGTGATTTCTAGTTGGTCTATTTAATAGATGTGGTTCACAGTGCAGAATCAGATCTAATTTTTTCCCCTAAATGTCAAGAAGTGAAGGTTATAGAAATCTAACAAATAAAAGCTTAATATTAAAGCACAAGAAATCTAACAAATAAGAACTTAATATTAAAGCACAAGACAGTCAAATTTTCCCAGTATGTAACAGGAAGAGTGACTAAGTTTGCCTTTTCCTCCTGTGTCCTCCATCAGCTCAGTCGCTCAGTCATGTCTGACTCTTTGCGACTCCATGGACTGCACTACACCAGGTTTCCATCCATCACCAACTCCCAGAGCTTGCTCAAACTCATGTCCATCATGTAGGTGATGCCACCCAACCATCTCATCCTGTGTCATCCCCTTCTCCTCCTGCCTTCAATCTTTCCCATCATCAGGGTCTTTTCAAATGAGTCAGCTCTTCACAGCAGGTGGCCAAAGTATTGGAGTTTCAGCTTCAGCATCAGACCTTCCAATGAATATTCAGGACTGATTTCCTTTAGGATTGACTGGTTTGATCTCCTTGCAGTCCAAGGGACTCTCCAGAGTCTTCTCCAACACCACAGTTCAAAAGCATCGATTCTTTGGTGCTCAGCTAGAAGGAAATGGCAACCCACTCCAGTATCCTTGCTTGGAAAATCCCATGGACCGAGGAGCCTGGTAGGCTACAGTCCATGCGCTTCTTTATAGTCTAACTCTTCCATCCATAATGACTACTGGAAAAACAATAGCTTTATTGTCCTCATAGAAATGATATTTGATATATGGTTTCCCCACAACCTGAGCTTCCCTGGTGGCTCAGACAGTAAAGAGTCTGTCTGCAATGCAGGAAACCCGGGTTTGATCCCTGGGTCAGGAAGATACCCTGGAGAAGGGAATGGCAACACACTCCAGTGTTCTTGTCTGGGAAATTCCATGAACAGAGGAGCCTGGTGGGCTACAGTTCATGGGGTCACAAAAGAGTTGAACAGACTGAGCGACTTTCCCTTTCCCACAATCTGAAAGTAGGGAAAGCTTTCCTAAGTTGAAATGGCATAAATTGAAGAAGCAAGATGAGGACACATTTTGCTAACGGATGTACAAAATAAATAAAAATAAACCACAGATGCTCACAGATGCAGTTCAGAGCTATCGTGGCTTGATGCTGAAGTGCTGAGTGTAGATCCTGGGGAAGGAGCTTGGTGGTCTCATTCTCACTGCTCTGCTTGACGTCCACACTCTCTCCATGACGCCTGCAAAACAAACTCTGAACACTACTTTCACTTTCAACCTTTCTTCATAAAAGCTAAAACCCTCTTGTGATTTTTTTTAGCTAGTGAATACAGGTACTAATGTAGTTCTTTTGTAAAAGCAAATTGGCATAAAGTAAACTCTGGAAGGAAAGTTATGACCAACCTAGATAGCATATTAAAAAGCAGAGACTGCCATATGACCCAGCAATTCCACTCCTGGGCATACACACTGAGGAAACCAGATCTGAAAGAGACATGTGCACCCCAATGTTCATCGCAGCACTGTTTATAATAGCCAGGACATGGAAGCAACCTAGATGCCCATCAGCAGACGAATGGATAAGGAAGCTGTGGTACATATACACCATGGAATATTACTCAGCCATTAAAAAAATTTCATTTGAATCAGTTCTAATGAGATGGATGAAACTGGAGCCCATTATACAGAGTGAAGTAAGCCAGAAAGATAAAGACCAATACAGTATACTAACGCATGTATATGGAATTTAGAAAGATGGTAACGATAACCCTATATTCAAGACAGCAAAAGAGACACAGATGTACAGAACAGACTTTTGGACTCTATGGGAGAAGGTGAGGGTAGGATGATCTGAGAGAACAGTATCGAAACATGTATATTATCAAGTGTGAAACAGATTGCCAGTCCAGGTTGGATGCATGAGACAAGTGCTCAAGGCTGGTGCACTGGGATGACCCAGAGGGATGGGATAGGGAGAGAGGTGGGAGGGGGGGTTCAGGATGGGGAACACATGTAAATCGATGGATGATTCGTGTCAATGTATGGCAAAAACCACTACAATACAATATTGTAAAGTAATTAGCCTCCAACTAATAAAAATAAATGGAAAAATAAATAAATAAAAAGCAGAGACATTACTTGGCCAACAAAGGTCTGTCTAGTCAAGGCTATGGTTTTTCCAGTGGTCATGTATGGATGTGAGAACTGGACTGTGAAGAAAGCTGAGCACCGAAGAATTGATACTTTTGAACTGTGGTGTTGGAGAAGACTCTTGAGAGTCCCTTGGACTGCAAGGAGATCCAACCAGTCCATCCTAAAGGAGATCAGTCCTGGGTGTTCATTGGAAGGACTGATGCTGAAGCTGAAACTCCAATAACTTTGGCCACCTCATGTGAAGAGTTGACTCATTGGAAAAGACCCTGATGCTGGGAGGGATTGGGGGCAGGAGGAGAAGGGGACGACAGAGGATGAGATGGCTGGATGGTGTCACTGACTCAATGGACATGAGTTTGAGTAAACTCTGGGAGTTGGTAATGGACAGGGAGGCCTGGCGTGCTGCAATTCATGGGGTTGCAGAGTCGGACACGGCTGAGCAACTGAACTGAACTGAAACTGGAAAAGTGGCGGATACTTGTACCCTTAAATTCCCCTCTAAGATTTGACCTCAAAGAATTAAATTCATAAAATTAAGTGTTTCATTTCATCATTGTTGGTGTTAGATGGTTAGTCCAATTCGTCTTTTTTATTAGTAGAGTGTTCATAAATGCTCAAATTTTTAAAATCAGATATCTATATTTTTAACCTATCTGCATACAGCCCTCCCCCATTATGGTTGTGTTTTTAATAATGTTAGTGGAATTAGAATTTTGAAATTCATCTAGGCAATGGCAACCCACTCCAGTACGCTTGCCTGGAAAATCCCGTGGATGGAGGAGCCTGGTATGCTGCAGTCCATGGGGTCACTAAGAGTCAGACACTACTGAGCGACTTCACTTTCACTTTTCACTTTCATGCATTGGAGAAGGAAATGACAACCCACTCCAGTGTTCTTGCCTGGAGAATCCCAGGGATGCGGGAGCCTGGTGGGCTGCCGTCTATCCGGTTGCACAGAGTCGGACACACGACTGAAGCGACTTAGCAGCAGCAGTAGTACACATTTTTACTCATTCAAGCAATAATAAAAATATCTTGTATACACTGAATACTTACTCTTTGCCAAGTAGTCTCATTTAATCACCTCAACATTCCTACAAAATAGATGCTTTTATTATTGCTATTTTGCAGATGGGGACACTGAGACAAAGGGCATCTAAGTAGCTGGCCCAGGGTCACACAGCTAAGAAGTGATGATGGGATAATGAACTCAGCTAGTCTTTAAAGAATCCTATCCTGAGATACATAAGTGACTTTGAACAAAGCTCTTTCTTTACATATCAAAAAAGAAATATTTTTTCTAGAAACTTTACTTAAATTTGCCCAAGGAGATATTGAATTTACCCAAGTTTTTATGCAATCTCTTTAAGGGATGGTAAAAAAAGATACTCCTTTATTTGAAAGCAGGTAACAGCACCTACAGTATTTGTGTATTTACATCCTCATTTAGAACATCTGAATTCCATAACCTTTCAATTAGGTAGGGTACGGTGGCAGGGAAGACATTCAGTATTCAGTGCATAGTAAGTAACTAGATGCTTGTCAGGTGGTAACTTGTTTGATAACACCCCACTTATTGACTTCCTTCTCTTACCTGTTTCACTTCCCTCCTCCCTTATCAGCTTCCTTGAATCACTGCCCAAGTAAATGACTTGCATTCAAATCTTTGTCTTGTGTTCTGCTAGGGAACTCAGAATAAGGCTCATGTTATCTACAATATCCATCTACCCACCTATTCATCCATCCACCTACCTACCCATCCACCCATCCATCCATATGCCCTTACTAGCCTATACAAGCCTGGAAATATATGAGGTACTCAGGATAAGAAAGAATTAAATCACTGCCGGTGAACTAAAGTTGCTCCATTGAATGACTTTATGTTTTGCGTATCACCAGGCAGAGATATTCAATACACTGACTGCCAAAGCAGCATTGGAAAGACTAGAGAATTCCCTTTTCAGAATCTTAAAGAGGGTTTTCCCAGCAGTTATCCTTGCAGGGGCAGTGCCTGCCATATGGTGGCTGTTCAAGAAATGTTTACTGAATCAGTGTGGAAATGGGACTGAATCAGTCCTGTATTTTCAGTTATTATGTGCAACCCATGAGCTTTTGCTTGTGATTCCGGTACATATGGGAGTTCTAAGAATGACAGTTCTTAACCCCTTCCATCCTGACTTGTGGAGGAGCCTGATGAGCCCCGGTCATTGATGAATTGCCACAAGGATGAAGGGTGCAAATAATCATTGTTACGGGAGAGTTTATGGTGGGCTTTTGGTTCATGGTGGGCTGTTGGAGAACTTTATGAAGAGAATGGGCTTGAACTGGTTCTTGGAACATGGGTAGGATTTGGTTGGGTGAAGAGAATAGTAACAAGTCCTCTCTTATCAAGTACTTACTGTGTGCCAATTCTGGAGTAAGGGCTCCCATGCAGAATTCATTTAATCCTCCCCAAACCAAAACAGGGGCTTCCCTGTGGCTCAGATGGCAAAGAATTTTGCCATCTGCAAGGCAGGAGACCCAGGTTTGATGCCTGGATCAGGAAGATCCCCTGGAGGAGGGAGTGGCTACCCACTCCAGTATTCTTGCCTGGAGAATTCCGTGGACAGAGGAGCCTGGGAGGCTATAGTTCATGGGGTTGCAGAGAGTCAGACACAACTGAGTGACTAACACTAACTAAACCCAAACAAGCACTGCATCATTATTCCTATTTTAAAGATGAATTTAAGAAAGATTAAATAATTTGCTTGTAACAAAATAATGAATAAGAGGCAGAGCCAAAGTCAGATTCAGGCAATCTGCTGTCCCCTAAGCATACATTTGAACTGCTCTCCTGCTATGCTAATTTTGGGGGGAGCAATATGGAGGAAAGCTAGAAAAAAATGTTTTCTGCAGTGATCATGGCCTTGGGTGTCAGGATGAGATTGCATCCACTGTTTTTTGGTGGTGTGTTTCAGACTGTAAGTCTGAGACAGAGTGGAAGCAGAAGCTATCTGTATTCTTTTCATTCAGCATGTAACACTCAGGCATTCACATCTGAGTGCTGGCAGTGAGTTCTTCAGGCACATGCTCAGGTATCTTGTGCAGAGAAGGCTTCAGTGACCCAGGCAAAACCTTAAAGAGAAGTAGGCTAAATTCTGATTGACACTGAGTGCAACGCTGGGCTGTGGAACAGAACTGGGCCCCCTCTTTACAAGGGCTCAGCTTGAGACACACCCAGTGTCAAGTACTCTTGCAGCACATGGTCCTGCCGCCAGATTCATTGAGGCACATGGAAATGGAATCCACACAGGCCTTGCTTTTCCTTGTGCCTCATCTACTGCCACTGTTGCTTCTTTCTTTAAAAGAATTTTAATTGCTGTGAAGTATGTATAACATAAATTGATTACCTTAGCTATTTTAGGACTGGAGTGTAGTAGTGTTAGGTACATTCACATTGTTGTATAACCAGTCTCCAGAACTTGCTTCATTTTGCAAAACTGGAACTCTGTACCTATTAAACAATTCCTCGTTCTCTATTCCTCTAGCTCCCTGGCAACCACCATTCTATTTTCTGTCTCTATGAATTTGACTGTTTTAGGTACCTCATATAAATGGAATCATACAATATTTGTCTTTCTGACCAGCTTATTTCACTTAGCATAATGTCCTCAAATGTTGTAGCTTGTGTCCGAATCTCCTTCCCTTTTAAGGGTGAATAGTATCCCATTATATGTACACATCACGTTTTGTTTATCCACTTATCTGTTCATGAACACTTGGGTTTCTTCTAACTCTTGGTTACTGTGAATAATATGGCTATGAATATGGGTGAGCAAATATCTCTGAGATCCTGGTTTCAATTCTTTTGGGTATAAAGGCCATTGTATGTTATGTCCAGTGGCCACAGTCTAGGAAAAGAAGGAAAAAAATACACACACAAAAGTAAAACTTCACAGATGGCTTTTTAAAAAGCCCTAAAGGCAGTGGGACAGCCCAGCCAAGGGAGGAGAGGAATCTGTAGCCGTACTAAGCAGTTCCAAAGGCAATTTCTAAGCCCCAAATGTTGGGCAGCAGACAATCCTTGAAACTGGAGCCACCATATCTAATTCCCTCATGAACTTTGGCACCACTGTTGGGTGCTTGCTTTAGGTCCTGCATTCAACTGGGCAGTATTTGGAATTTGTTCTCATAAAGGCTTCACTCTGGATAGGAAATCCTAGATCCAAGTAGTAACAACTGGCTACTCCCAGTTCTGTTCCAAAGACCCCGGACAAGAGTCAAGAATCTTGAAAGAGATTTCCCTGTCTCCTTAGCTGTGGAAGGAAATAGGCTCAGCCTATTGCCAGAGCCCAATTGCACACTGTCTGAGCTCGCAGGGCAAGCTGCATGGAAGTGTGGTGTGCTCTGGCCTTGGTGTTTAGGGCTAGATGCATGGCAGATGGCCTTTATTTGAGACTGTATGCCCCTCCCTCTTCTGAGAGAGGGTGAAGGGCTGTAGGATGTTTCCATGTCCCTTAAAGGTGCCTGGTTCTGGGGGAAGAAGGATAGCCCTCAGCACAGGTGAACATGTCCCTTCAAAGGCTCTGAGCTGCAACTGCCAGGCTATGACTGGCTCCAGGGAGAGGGGGGTGAAGCAGAAGGCAGTGGGAGCCAGCTCAGGGTGCAATATTTTTGTGTAGAGAGCCCACAAGGGTGGCCTTGGTGCTCTTGGTCGCCACTCTGCACTCAGGGAGTTTCTAGTTGGCATTCTCCTGTGGGCCAAGTGAAACAGGCCTGGTCCCAGAGGTGTGCGCCCAGAGGCTGTGCATCTCAGGTGCATCTTTGACTCCGGATAATGAGGACTCCCCATGGCTGCACAGGCTAGCCCCTCCTCAGGGTCTGTACTTAGAGTCTCTGTTAGAGCTGAAAGGGGCCCTAGAGATCATCTGGCTGCAGCCAGTCATTTTATAGAAGTTTTAATCAAGTTAGACATGTGAAATGACTTGCCCTAGGCCACAGCATTAAAAAAGAGCAAATCTAGCAGTGTAACTTGGAAGTTTCTTTCCTGTGCCCTGCAGGGCCTTCTCTGAAGTTTGAAGGACAGACAGTCTCAGGCTAGTTGTCTCCAGCATGATAAACACAAGCTTCAGTCAGAAACCAGCCTGTCATGAGGACCTGCACCACATGCGTAGGAAGTAACAGGTGCATGCAGGACATGGAAAATTTCACTTTGGTCAGTTTAAGAGATGATTCTTCTGAAAATCTCTGCAAGTAATTAAGTTCCTGAAAAATATCCTCTTCACAGAGAGAATTCATATTCTTAGGCTCCATTTAATTGGTCTCTTGAACTGAGCAAATATCCTCTTTGCTTCATGCATGCTCAATCATATCTGACTCTTTGAGACCCTGTGGACTGTAGCCTGCCAAGTTCCTCTGACCTTGGGATTTCCCAGGCAAGAATACTGGAGTGGGTTGCCATTTTCTCCTCCAGAGGATCTTCCCGATCCGAAATCAAACCTGCATCTCCTCTGTCTCCTGCATTACAGGCAGATACATTCTTTATCACTGAGCCAGGGAAGCCCTCGTCTCTGCTGGTCCCCCAAGTAATAGGACTCTTCTGAGACTTTTAATCTATCAACCTAAGTGACCTTTTCTCTTTGTGGATCTGTCTTCTGTTTTCTCCTTGATTGGCTTTCCGGACCTGTCTGACTTGTTCTGAGAGAGTCCAGGTCAGGAAACAGAATCTCCCACATACAGCCTAGACCCCCTGGATTGCTCACCTATCATCAATCCCTGCATGTCTTCTGTGAAGTGAATCCCCACCCCTACCCATCATGCGCCAACACTGGTGAGATGCTTGAGGGGTCAACAGTAACATGAAAGACCCTAGGATTCACATAGTTTATAAAGGGAGCGCCAGAAACTGGGCATCAGTTAACCTTTTGGTATTATTTGAAGCTGTATTTTGAGGGTTGGACTTCCAGACAAACAATCATCAAAGGAGTTACCTCAGCTGCCTGTTCACCGTGTCACACCTAAAGGGATTAGAGCTGAGATAAATCTGCCTGTATCAGAAGGCTTCCCCAGCTAAACAGAGAGAAGTCTAAGGAGGACACCACATTCTCTTAGACAGTGATGCCCTCTCTTCCTTTCCAAGGACACAGCAGCAGTTCCTATGCCTGCTCCCTCAGAGGCGTGTCCCTGAGGGAGCTTGTGAGGCTGAACCATAGAGCCATAGGGCTGGAAGAGACTTCAGAGAGTATTGAGAGCTGTGATTTTTCAAATGTGTTTTTAGCAGAAGAAAATATCCAGAGTCTTACAGTAGGGAGGCTGAAGCAGGAACTGTTGGGATACCCTGAATATATCCCCCTCAGCCCACTCCAGAGATCACCTGCAGAGATTCCAGGTGCTCCTAAGGCTCTAGTTGGCTGGGTCTAGGTCTTATGTACTTTTTGGAATTAAAGGAACAGCCTAGCCCTGCTCTATATCCTGAGGAGGGGCTTCCTGAGGCACATGAGGGGATGTTACAGGAATAAGAGTAAGCAGATGCTGATCAGGCAAATAAGTAGATTCCAATTCTAGTGGTATCATTCAGATTCTCATGTCCATACAAGTCACCTGGGAGTCTTCTTAGACATTGGTTCCTGGGGCTCACATTTGAAGAATGTAATTCAGAAATATGTCAACAAGGCCTATGGACCTGCATTTCTAAGAAAGTCGATGTTGCCAATGTGTGGAGGGGAAGGAGGCTACAGAAGAAGGGGATGTATAATTTTGACTGATTTGCATTGTTGTATGGCAGAAACCAACACAACATTGTAAAAATTTAGACAAAAAATAGAAAAAATATATAAGCATAAAAATTATTACTGAGATAGTCTACATTCTTTTCTCCATATGAAATCTTTCAAATCTGGTGTCTATTTTACAGTTGCAACACATCTCAATTTGGACTAGCTGCATTTCAAGTACTATCTAGTCACATGGGGCTACTGGCTGAATTGGCCAGCACAATTTTAGTCCCAGCAGGCCAAGTTGTCCTTCATCTCTTCTCCATTTTCTTCTTCTTCCAGAATAATGTGTCACTTGGTTGCTGAACAGAGATAGTACCAGGCCCAGCAGGCAGAGGCTTAGCTGCAGAAATCTCAGACTGAAGGATGGCAACTGGCTTGTTCTGTGTGATCTGTTCTCTTCTGTCTTGGTGGCTCTGTGAAATGTGTGTGAGTCATTGTGGGGCAGGGAGGCTGGCAGCATGGTGGGCGAGGTCCTCCTATTCCGAGGCCTCCTTGGGGGCCTTTGTGTGTGTGAGGGTGGGAGGGAGGGACTGACACAGTGGAGGATGGGACGATGAGGGAATATTGGAGGGATGTGTCTGGATTCACAAAAATAGACCTGTATCTGTGGGCTGCTTTCAAAAACTCAAAATACCATTTCCTTGTGCAGGGGAGGGGCAGGATGAGGGAGATGTTAAAGAGCTACATGCTTTTGTGATTAAAATACTCAGGAAAGATAATGAAGACCAGGGCCCTCAGAAATGTCAGGATCTGGGGACTCTCTTTAAAATTTGGATCCTTGAGTTGTCTCAATTTTCCAGTGTCTGAAGAGCCATTTTTTCTTTCCTGTGTCACACATCTGTTTTCAGTACTTCCTACTTCATTTGAACATTTAAGAAAATCTGCCTCATGGACAGTCTCCCATTGGCTTCTAAAATGTGCAGATGTGTTATCTTTGAAAAGCAGTTGGTCATTATGCTCCTTCACAGGATGTGGTTACAGAGCTTGGACTCTTGGGTGGGGTGCTTTACTCCAGTAATAGCAATAGACGGTGCCAGGGACTATGAGCTCAGGCTGGGCTTGAACCCCAACTTGTTACTTGCTAGGTCCCTGCCAGGTTACCTAGCCTCCTTGAGCCTCAGTTTCCTCTTCTACTGCATGTGAATAATGATAGTTCTTAACCTCAGTGGGATGGCGGGAAGATTAAATGAAAAAGGTGTACTGTGTTCTTAGCACGATGCCGGGCTCATGCCACTGCAGTTGTTTCCCTGTAGGAGACGCCAGCTCTTGTGTGGCTCAGTGCCATGGCAGCCAGGTAGAATCCTCTCATTTACTAAAGCGTGGTGTGTTTAAATTAGACAGTGCCTGACAGACGTGGGATATGACGCACACAGAAGAGGGGTTTGGCTGCAGCCGTTTAGGGAATTGATGGCAGAGCTTAAGACAAAACAGAATTTCTGTTCTCTAGTGCTTATTTAGCAGGGGTTTTTGGGTCTCAGAACCAGTGTTATAAATTTCTGAAAGCATGAAGAGGTCAATTTCATTATGTCACTCTAAAAATAAAGGAGACAATGACATTTGTTGTTAAAAAAAGTGGTTATTGTGTGAGATGATAAATGTGTTAATTAGCTTAACTGTGGTAATCATTTCACAATGTATACACATATTAAATCAAGTTATACACATTAGAAAATAAAGAAAGCATAAAGAGGAAACAACTAAGTCAGGGTTTGAATGTGTAACCACAGAGCAAACATAACAGCCTGATATAAAAAGGCAAAAAAGAAATCCTGAAATATAAATACCAGAAATTCAAAAGGATGGTCTAATATGTAGTCATTACAAATTCATATGCTAAATATTGACTTGACATGGGGAAATATATTTGATTTACATCAAGTGAAAGATAAAAAGGAAATAAAATTTCACATAACAATACTTAAACATTAAAAATATTTTACATATATGTATTGCTCTAAAATCGAAATACTCTAAACCAGATGTTATATTTGCTATCTCTGTTGGATAATAGTTTTTTTCTTGGTGCTTTCATATATTTTCTACAATGAACACTTGCTACTTTCATAATCAGGAAAAACAGTGAAGGTTATGAAAGATTTCCAGTCTCCGGTTTCCACCAGGGAGCCTGTAGCTCATTCTCATCTCTCTCAGCCTTGCAGGACTCCTAGTGGCTTCAAAGCCTGCTTTGTTTACAAAAGGATGATTACGTGGGGTGTCCAGGGAGATTGACTGAGAGAGAACAAAGTGAGACATGTTTTATTGAAGACACTAACCAGAGTCAAGACACTTCCACAACAAAAACCCTTAATGAATTCAGTGGATGGCTGTTCTAGTCAAAGTAAATTGGGTAAATGGGAAACGGGAATGTCAGCAAGTTCTGGGAGGGAGAATGACAGACTTCTTTATCTGTCTCTACAGGGCAGAGATTACAAATAAAGTTCGTGATGACCGTGCTTTTTATTCAGATGAGGATGGGTTAACTCGGTTTATCAGGAGTCTGATGAGGTCACTGGCAGGATTTCATCCCTCCCCCTCATCCACTGACTTTCTGATCACCTTCCTCCAAATCATGTGTGGGTTCTGCTGCCGCTCTCCCAGGCCTCAGGGTCTCTTCTCTGGCTATCTCCCTAAACTGCCTATTCTGTAAATGCTGCTCGTTCAAGTTCTTTCGCCTTGGACCCAGGGGTTCCCCCTGCCCAGCCACTTTGACTCTGTCCATTGTCCCCTCCCCACGTTTCTTTGTTGCCTCCAGCCCTGCATTCGACTCTGCCCGTTCCTCGGGTCCCTGCACTGCAGCTTTGCATTTACCCTAGCTCCTCTCCCATGTCCAGTCTCAGCTGCTAGAGCCCTCCCCGCCCAGGTCAGAGCTCTGCTCCTGTGTGCACAGGAGAGATGGCTGGACATCAGTGTCCATTTGACTTTTGTCTGTGCCACGGTCACAGGGTCTCTGTGACTTTGTTATCCTTGACATTCTATAGCCATAACAGCATGAAAGACTGGGAGATGGGCATTGACCAGTCAGTGCAGGCCCACCCTATGAACCTGGCTCTGCCTCCTGATTGTGAGACTTTGGTCAACTTACTTAACCTCTCTCAGCTTCAGTTTTCTCCTCTGCAAAACGGTGATAATAATAGTTACCTGAAAAAGTGACCAATTACAGGTAAAGTGCATCTAACTCATCTGGCCCATAGCTAGCATTCAATTAATATTAGTTGTTACAACGCTATTATTTTCTTACAGAAGCAGTATAATTCACACTTGGTAAGACTTTATTTTTGGGGGCTCTAAAAATCACTACAGATGGTGATTGCAGCCATGAAATTAAAAGACGCTTGCTCCTTGGAAGGAAAGTTATGACCAACCTAGATAGCATATTAAAAAGCAGAGACATTACTTGGCCAACAAAGGTCCGTCTAGTCAAGGCTATGGTTTTTCCAGTGGTCGTGTATGGATGTGAGAGTTAGACTGTGAAGAAAGCTGAGCACTGAAAAATTGATGCTTTTGAACTGTGGTGTTGGAGAAGACTGTTGAGAGTCCCTTGGACTGCAAGGAGATCCAACCAGTCCACCCTAAAGGAGATCAGTCCTGGGTGTGCATTGGAAGGACTGATGCTGAAGCTGAAACTCCAATACTTTGGCCACCTCATGCGAAGAGTTGACTCATTGAAAAAGACCCTGATGCTGGGAGGGATTGGGGGCAGGAGGAGAAGGGGACGACAGAGGATGAGATGGCTGGATGGCATCACCGACTCCGTGGACATGAATCTGAGTAAACTCCAGGAGTTGGTGATGGACAGGGAGGCCTGGAGTGCTGCGATTCATGGGGTCGCAAAGAGTCGGACACGACTGAGTGACTGAACTGAACTGAACTGAAGAGCATAGGCTCTGGTGTCAGACAGACCTGCTTAAACTGTACTTTAACTGTGGCTACCTGTGGCACAGCTGTGTGGTTTAATTTCTTCTACGAACTAGGATCACAAAGAGTACTGACTCTAGGACTTGCTGGAGGGACTGAATGAAATAATGCATGTAAAGCACTTGCAAAATGCCTGGTACAAAATGCCACAAAATGTTTGCTGTTGTTTGTGATACAGATGACGGATGGTCTCACCAGCATTTTCTAGGAAGGATGACTATGAAATTATTATTACCTCTAAAGCATTCCAGAGTTCACATCTGAATTCTAAAGTAGATAAAGCATTCATGGTTGTACTGAAGAACCAACAGTACACGAATGACTGAATTTTTCCTCTGTCCAGAGGAATTAGCTCATTTTGTCCTAAACCACCTTCTGTCTGTCTCAAGTGCACATGAACTGAAACCAAGGGGCCTCTGAATGGGTGAATCTGGTGGCTAATGGCAATGTGTTTGAATGCACATGTAGATCATAATGTTAAAGATCTAGTCTCTGCTTTATATAATATAAAGTAAAAATAGTCACTCAGAAAACTATATTTTGTTCAAGGCTACAAAAGTGACTCAAAATCATCCTGGGAATCATTAGGAACAGGAAAATATGACCTCATGGAGTCAGCTATGGGTGGCTATTCATCTTCTAGAGAAAGCCAGCCTTTAACATCATTACAAATCCTCCCTAGTTTAGAATGACCATAAAACCCAAGGAGGACAACTTTCCTCCTTGAAGAAAACATGCTTTATGAAAACCATATCTGGTCATCACTTATTCAGCTGCACATGAATTTCAATTTCCAAAAGCCTCTTTGGTGAAATCTACCTGTTATAAAACATCATAATTGAATTTTAGATTTACCAACACAAATCACTCTAGTACTAATGCAATAAGAAGGGTTGTTTTGTACATGAAATGGGGCTTTTATATCAGATATTAAAAAGATTTTATATCCATTGATTCATTAATGATGACTGGGCTTTATGAACCAAATACTAGATGATTTTTGTAAGAAAAAAATCAGGACTGAGGAATCCAGGGATCAGGGCTCAGCTCTGAGTAGCTCAGTGGAAAGTTGCACATCAGACTGAGACTTCTGTGTTTCAACTGGGGTCCAGGGCCACGTGATTTGTCTACCCAATTCCTAGGTAATTGGTTTCTGCAGCAAGGAAGAAGTCCTTGAGGATAAACCTGTTTACAGAGAAGCTCAGCAGAGAACAACTGTTGTTCCTAATTTTAAGATCTATATGAATTCAACAGAACTGATGGAAAAGAAAGGCAGCTCTCAAAACCAAATAAAAGCACAAACCTAACAGCTATCGTCAACTAAAGAGTAATTTGCTTAAATGAAGTGAAATCGCTCAGTTGTATCCAACTCTTTGTGACCCCATAGACTGTAGCCTACCAGGATCCTCTGTCCATGGGATTTTCCAGGCAAGAATTCTGGAGTGAGTTGCCATTTCTTCTCCAGGGGATCTTCTTGACCCAGGGATCGAACCCAGGTCGCCCACATTGTAGATAGACGCTTTACCGTCTGAGCCACCAGAGAAGCCCAAATATGTAAGTAAAAATGGAAGAGTACGCTTAAAAAAAAAGCAATATAAGACCTATGTGCAAATGCTAAAGTCAGTATTTTGTGTGCCACACCATGACACTTATCAGAGAGTGTTTATTAAACTCCCGTGTGTGTCTAGTGCTATGGTGCAACGGTACCTGTTGTACAAATCAATCTAAGAAGAAGGAAGTCCTTCTCTTACATTTTAGCATGCTAACAAACTGCTATAGATGCTGCTTAAAAACAATGACTCTCAGGCATCACCTCCAGAGGCTCTGATCCAGTAGGCCTCAAATAGCTCTGGGAATCTTCGTTTGCCTTAAAAAGTGTCACCTCAGGTGGCTCTGATATAGATGGTCCAAAGACTGCATTTTGACAAACACTTGATTTAGCAGATCAGAGCACTACACGTTGTAAAGGAGGAAGGCTAATAAATCCAACAGTATAGTTATTTTTATCTAACAATTTCACAAGAAAGCCAAAGTATTTAAAAGTTGTCTGAAATTTGTGCTTTAAAACACTTGCAGATAAGTATTTAAAGGAACCAGTTAGCCTCTACAAGAGGCATGAAAGTGAACCCAAGCCTAGCAAGGTTATTTACCTAGTGATATTAATCGATACCATGCATATTATTATTTAGTAGTACTTGAGTGATTCTTTACCCTGGATGGATGTATATTAGAATTATTTGGGAACTTTTAATAAAGCTGATCTCTGGACCCCAGCTCCAGAGATGATCCAACTGATCTGGTCTAGGGTCCAGACACAGGCATGTTTATAAAGCTGTTTAGGTGACTCTGATATGCAGGGAGGACTGAGAATCACTGTCCACCTCTGTACCCCTCCCCTTCCCCCGCCCTGTGCAACAAACTGTTTTAAATGATAGGTAGGGACTTCCCTAGCAGTCCAGTGGTTGGGATTTTGCCTTCCAGTGCAGGGGGTGTGGGTTTGATCTGTGGCTGGGCAGCTAGGTTCGCACATGCCTCGTGGCAGAAAAACCAAAATGTAAAAACAGAAGCAATATTGTGACAAATTCAATAAAGACTTAAAAATATAAAAATGAAAAGATAGGCAAGGAAATTACATTGCAGAGAGATTAAGCAATCAGAGGTAGGCTCCAATGTCAGAAAATTAGACATCAAAATGGTCAGGGGGAGGGAAGATACCCTGGTTGAGAAGAGATTGTGAAATCAAGCTACTGCTAGTCTCCCTGAAGCCCAGGAGATGAAAAATCTGCACTCAACAAAGGGAACTGCTCTGGAAAAGCTTCTGTGGGGGTTAAAGGTTTCAAAAATGAGATGCTTTCCTTTGATGGAACGGGACAGAAAAGCACTAGAAGGTATTCCAAGGAGGCAAATTCACCCCTTTTCTCTGTGTGTAGAAACTAGGTGGTTAAGGGTTGCCAGGTATTCAGGAGGCAGCATAGCATCTACCACCCTCTATCTTTCTCCCTGCAAGAACCCCTGGAAGACGTCATCTGTTGCTAACAGCACTCTCTCCCCTGAGCCTAGGCCCAGCCCTAAAACGCTTCTTAACACAGCTCTGAAGACACCAGCGCATTGTATTGGGCGTGTGAGTTGGAATCTATCTGCCTTCTCTGCCCTCTTTGTACTCAGACCTTTCTTTGAGTGCCAGCTTGGCCCATCCCTAGCTGTGTGTTCTTGGACAAGTTATTTATTTAAGTTCCCAAGTCTCAGTTCCCTGCAAGTTAAACACAAAGCAGAACAAATGTCCATATTGTAGTATTATGTAAGGCAAGTGACAGATGGAGTGTCGGGCACATAGAAAGCCCTTAGTAATGGCAGCTAGAATTATAAGTTGTCTGTAAAGTTGTGGTTATAAATATGACTGTCAATAGCCTTGGGCTAGAAATATAAAGCTAGGTAAGATTCCAACATGGTGCCTTGGAAGGTCTCATCCAGTTAGAGCCCTAGCCTGTGTGGAACCCAATATTTTACAAAAAATTTCAAGCTTTGGATGAAATAAAATGGATAGGATTTGCCAAATCGCATGAGTTCACCTTATGGCCCGCTGACTGGACGGGGAGTAAATGCTCGTATGACAGGGCAATTCTCTGCGCCATGATGTTTGCAATTAGACCCTGAATTGAGAGAGCAGCAGGAAAATAACAATAACAGTGAGAGAAACTCAGAAGTCAGAGCGTGAAAAAGGAAGTAAATGGAGAGAGGTCCCTATTCACCCTCCTCTCCCACCTCCTCTGCCCAAACTGTCATCTTCTCTCATTTAATCCTAACCATAGCCTGACCAGGTATGTTACTGTGACGATGGTACCAATTTCACCAGTCAGAAAATCCAGGTCTTCGTAGAAGTGGTGGAGCTGAGATCTGAGCTCATGCAGTTAGACTCCAGAACCTGAGTCTTTCCCAGGTACTAGAGACATAGTCATCAAGATTCTTTGACAGATAAAATAATTACATCCCTCCAGTGGAGCATGTATGTCATATTCTTATATTTCTTGAAACTCAGATTATTGAAATAATCTGTAAGCAACAGTCTTCTCCCATTAAATAAGAGCCCTGACCCTTCCCTGTCAGTTACATTTGGTTCATTTAAAGAATTAGAGAGGGCCAAGGAGTTGTGAGTAAGCAATAATTATTTGTGGATATTTATCAATTTGTTTTGATTTTCCCAAGTTAAAGAACAAGGAGATTTAAAGTTAATCTTTGAAAATATCTTTCTATGTGAGAGACCTCATAAAGTAATGCTTTGAGGGTCCTTTAAGAGTTAGAACTGCTGTAATTAGTGAGGAACACAGAACCCAGTGTAAAGAAAAATAAAATAAATACAGTATCTTTATAAGTTATGTGCTACAGAATCAAGGTAAATTCTCACGAAACAAAAATAAGATAAATCATTAAGCAAAATGATAGTTTTTCCTTTAAATGTGTTATTTTGAACAGTGTGGTGCCAGACTCTCTGGATTGGTAGCCATCCAATTTGGTATAGCCTTGGACATCACTGCCTCCAAGACGTGGGCTCTTTTGTGGAGGGGCTAGGGTTTTTGTAGGTGTTTGAATGAGAATTGAGTTGTCAGATGCTCAGAAATCAATGGGTTTTTAACCTGTACAGAATGCACTTTCTTTTCCTGCAGACATAAGGGAGAGGATTTTATTTTAGAGAAGGATTTGTGGTTTGAATTAGAATAGCACTACTGTAACAAAGTTGTCTAAGTAATAGATTTGCTGAAAATTATGTCTAGGCCTTCAGTGGTAGCTCACAGTAGGCCATAGCTTATGACTATATTTTGAAAATAAGTCCATAAACAGTAAGGGAGCAGAAGTTCTTTAGAGATATATTGACTTAAATGTCATTTTCTGTCAGTCCAGGAATTATGATGATTTAGATTTGGTTTCTTGGATGAATGCTGGAGGTAGTATGTTAGTATGGCAATAGAGTTTTGTATGCTTCTATGGTTTTATTGGGTGGTGGGGAAGGCATATGGCCATATTTGGACTATAACCTTGGAGTACTTAAAAATGTGCTGGGAAATTCAGACCAAATTTTCTAAAACAGTGTATATTTCTCTTTCATAAATCTGCCTTTCAAAAGGTGAAGTAAAATGTCACACTGGGTAGATCACAAAATATTCATTTGTAATGTTTGTGAAATGATATGGTCCAGGTAATGAGTAGGATTAAGCATTCAATGATACCCAGAGAAACATCAAAGAAAATCAGGCTGGAGATCTCAGAATACCAAATAGATCTCCAAACCTATCAGTTTCCTTTAAGCTCTAAAATGCATGGCTTTCGTGACCTGACAAATATTAATAATGGCATCTAAAACCATTTCTGCCAGAATTCTCATGCCCTGGAGGTTGGATTGGGAATGGACAGAGCATGCAAAGCATAACTGGAAATTCTTAAATAAAAAAGTGCCAGGGCACCTCAGTATGTTTAGAATTATAGTTTCAGGCTTCCCTGGTGGCTCAGATGGTAAAAAATCTTCCTGCAATGCAGAAGACTTGGGTTCAATCCCTGGGTTGGGAAGATCCCCTAGACGAGGGTAAGGCAACCCATTCTAGTATTCTTGCCTGGAGAAGCCTCATGGACAAAGGAGCCTGGCAGGCTACAGTTCATGGGGTCACAAAGAGTCGAACATGGCTGAGTGACTAACACACACACATATTTTTCTCATTAGGAAATGAATGTAGCGCGGACAACTGTACCATCAAGTGTTTAAGGATTCTTTAGAGAAAACAGTACTAAGTAATGGCTATCTTAAATTGCAAAGACAGAAGTCAGGAATTGCTATGCTTGAACATTTGACCCTTAACTTCTAAGGAAACTAAAAGAAACCAAAAGCTAATTGATAATGAATTAATTAAATATAAAATACTCTTCTAGAAATTGGTTATGAATTATTTGGTTTAGGGACATTAAGAAGCAAGCAGATTATGGTGTTCTGGGTATTTTACTTCCTTTTTCACTTATCTTTATTATTTTATTTGCATTGGTATATTTACTATTTCTAATATTACCGAATTATTTTCTCAATTCTTTGTAACTTTTTAATGAAACTAATCCATCAGGTTATAATTCAATTTGGGAAATAAATGGACAATAAAATATTTTTGACACACTTAAATAGTAATATTTCTTAGGGAGTGGGGGAGGGAGTACCAATAAATGAAGGAAATAAATTATATATTGCTGATCCTAAAGTATCCTTTCATAGTTTACTGTGTATCTCTTTATAATTAAAATTTTGAGTTTTCTTTGTTTTCAAAAACTAATTGACAACGGAAATTTCTTTTAAACATTTCCATGTGCATTTCTTCCCCATAATTAAATCAACTGCTGATGTTATGTTCCACTACATAAATCAAATTTGTTCCTATTTCAAGAACCTTGCAAAACATCTATAAAGCTGTAATTGGAAAGAGAATTCTGGCCAAATTATTGTTAGCAAAATAAAATCTGGTGAATATCAAATTGTTCAAATAATCCCAGAGAGCTGGGGCCAGTGCTTTGGCCACAAGGACATTAGACTTGTGGAACAATTTGGGCCTATGGTATCAATATTTCCCAATGCTTTGCCCATCTTTAACTTTGCATGACTTCTGGATTAAGTGGGCAACCAGCATGTCCTGTCCTAAGGACAGTTGCCTCTTGGTGTCTGTGGGGGTATTGGTTCTAGGATTCCCTCTGGGTACCAAAACTTGCTGACACTCACATCCCTTATATAAAACGGTGTAGGAGAGTCTGCCCTCCGTGTTGGCAGACGTGGAGCCCATGGATACAGAGAGCTGACTATGCAGTCCTCCTCTGTAGCTTCGTGGCATTCAAGAGAAAAAAACCTGATAATTATGACCAGAAGGGAGGTGTACAAACTTTTAAGCTCTCAGGTTTTAAAAAGCCACATTTAGAAGTATAATATTGACTTCCATTTTCTAAGAAGACATGTTTTAAGGTGATTCCTCAGCCTGTAATAGTTACTGTGCAGAGCTGCTGCTAATACTGGTGCTTCCCCCTTTAGTGAGTATTCAGAGAACAGTGAGTTTTTCCTCCATGGTTTGTTCACATGAATTCTTCTTTTCTAGTAGTTCAGCCTGTAATACTAAATAACAACAACAGAACAAAAAGTGAAAACCTTTACAAAACAATCAAGGATAATGCATGTGATAACTAGAAGAGGTTAAAAACAGGCTCATTCCTCCAATCTGTTGGCTGATTTAGCTTATTTTATAGGACCTCTTAGCTATCCTTTTGTGGTTTTTATGTGGGAACCAGAGACAAAATTGCCGACATCTACTGGATCATCTAAAAAGCAAGAGAGTTCTAGAAAAACATCTACTTTTGCTTTATTGATTACGCCAAAGCCTTTGTGTGGATCACAACAAACTGGAAAATTCTGAAAGAGATGGGAATACCAGACCACCTGACCTGCCTCCTGAGAAATCTGTTTGCAGGTCATGAAGCAACTGGATATGGAACAACAGACTGGTTCCAAATCAGGAAAGGAGTATATTGTCAAGGCTGTATATTGTCACCCTGCTTGTTTAACTTATATGCAGAGTACATCATGTGAAATGCCAGGCTGGATGAAGCACAAGCTGGAATCAAGATTGCCAGGAGAATTATCCATAACCTCAGATAAGAAGATGACACCACCCTTATGGCAGAAATCAAAGAACTAAAGAGCCTCCTGATGAAGGTGAAAGAGGAGAGTGAAAAGTTGGCTTAAAACTCAACATTCAGAAAACTAAGATCATGGCGTCTGGTCCCATCACTTCATGGCAAATAGATAGGGAAACAATGGAAACAGTGACAGACTTTATTTTTCTGGGCTCCAAAATCACTGCAGATGGTGACTGCAGCCATGCAGTTAAAAGACACTTGCTCCTTAGAAGAAAAGCTATGACCAACATAGACAGCTTATTAAAAAGCAGAGACATTACTTTACCAGCAAAGATCTGTCTAGTCAAAGCTATGCTTTTTCCAGTAGACATGTATGGATGTGAGAGTTGACTATAAGGAAAGCTGAGCACTGAAGAATTGATGCTTTTGAACTGTGCTGTTGGAGAAGACTCTTGAGAGTCCCTTGTACTGCAAGGAAATCCAACCAGTCCATCCTAAAGGAAATCAGTCCTGAATATTCATTGGAAGGACTGATGTTGAAGCTGAAACTCCAATACTTTGGCCACCTGATGCTAAGAACCGACCCATTTGAAAAGATCCTGATGCTAGGAAAGATTGAAGGTGGGAGGAAAAGGGGACGACAAGAGGATGAGATGGTTGGATGGCATCACCAACTCGGTGGACATGAGTTTAAGTAAACTCCGGGAGTTGGTGATGGACAGGGAAGCCTGGCATGCTGCAGTCCATGGGGCTGCAAAGAGTGAGCGACTTAACTGAACTGCGTACTGTTCTACTGAGTCTCTTTCACTCCTTGCTGTCTGTACTCGGTCCCTTGTGGGATCTGTGTTTAAAAGTTCTAGTGTGAAAAGACATCTAGGACTGTCAGTTAGTATTGGTGGCTCAGTTGTGTCCAACTCTTTGCAACCCCATGGACTGCAGCCCACCAGGCTCCTCTGTCCATGGAATTCCCCAGGCAAGAAAACTGGAGTGGATTGCCATTTCCTTCTCCAGCGGATCTTTCCGACCCAGGGATCGAACCCAAGTCTCCCACTTTGCAGGCAGATTCTTTACTGTGTGAGCTACCAGGGAAGCCCAGCACTGTCATCACTTAACCTCTAATCTATCTTTCCAGCTTCTTTCAAAGCTCTACCATTTACCTCTTTGTACAGAACCTCAAAGCATGGAGGTTTGGGGAGGTATTTGGGCTTTGGGAATATCTTTCTTTTTCTCCTTTGCTTTTGGCTTCTCTTCTTTTCACAGCTATTTGTAAGGCCTCCTCAGACAACCATTTTGCCTTTTTGCATTTCTTTTCCATGGGGATGGTCTTGATCCCTGTCTCCTGTACAATGTCATGAACCTCCGTCCATAGTTCATCAGGCAGTCTGTCTATCAGATCTAGTCCCTTAAATCTGTTTCTCACTTCCACTGTATAGTCATAAGGGATTTGATTTAGGTCATACCTGAATGGTCTAGTGGTTTTCCCTACTTTCTTCAGTTTAAGTCTGAATTTGGCAATAAGGAGTTCATGATCTGAACCACAGTCAGTTCCCGGTGTTGTTTTTGCTGACTGTATAGAGCTTCTCCATCTTCGGCTGCAAAGAACATAATCAATCTGATTTCGGTGTTGACCATCTGGTGATGTCCATGTGTAGAGTCTTCTCTTGTGTTGTTGGAAAAGGGTGTTTGCTATGACCAGTGCGTTCTCTCGGCAAAACTCTATTAGCCTTTACTCTGCTTCATTCCGTACTCTGTACTCCAAGGCCAAATTTGCCTGATACTCCAGGTGTTTCTTGACTTCCTACTTTTGCATTCCAGTCCCCTATAATGAAAAGGACATCCTTTTTTGGGTAGTAGTTCTAAAAGTTCTTGTAGATCTTCATAGAACCGTTCAACTTCAGCTTCAACAACCAGCGTTACTGGTTGGGGCATAGGCTTGGATTACCATGATATTGAATGGCTTGCCTTGGAAACGAACAAAGATCATTCTGTCGTTTTTGAGATTGCATCCAAGTACTGCATTTCGGACTCTTTTGTTGACCATGATGGCTACTCCATTTCTTCTAAGGGATTCCTGCCCACAGTAGTAGATATAATGGTCATCTGAGTTAAATTCACCCATTCCTGTCCATTTTAGTTCGCTGATTCCTAGAATGTCGACATTCACTCTTGCCATCTCCTGTTTGACCACTTCCAATTTGCCTTGATTCATGGACCTAACATTCCAGGTTCCTATGCAATATTCCTCTTTATAGCATCGGACCTTGCTTTTATCACCAGTCACATCCACAACTGAGACTAGAGATCTCCTCAAGAAAATTAGAGATACTAAGGGAACATTTCATGAAAGACGGGCTTGATAAAGGACAGAAATGGTATGGACCTAACAGAAGCAGAAGATATTAAGAAGAGGTGGCAAGAATACACAGAAGAACTATACAAAAAGGATCTTCATGACCCAGATAATCACGACGGTGTGGTCACTCACCTAGAGCCAGACATCCTGGAATGTGAAGTCAAGTGGGCCTTAGAAAGCATCACTGGGTGTTCATTGGAAGGATTGATGCTGAAGCTGAAACTCCAGTACTTTGGCCATCTCATGTGAAGAGTTGATTCATTGGAAAAGACCTGATGCTGGGAGGGATTGGGGGCAGGAGGAGAAGGGGATGACAGAGGATAAGATGGCTGGATGGCATCACCAACTCGATGGACATGAGTTTGAGTAAACTCCAGGAGTTGGTGATGGACAGGGAGGCCTGGCATGCTGTGATTCATGGGGTCGCAAAGAGTTGGACATGACTGAGCCACTGAACTGAACTGAACTGAATTGAACTGAACTTGGGCTTTGGGAGAAGTTAGGTTTTTCACTATGACTTGGTGTGTTATTCACTGATTAACTGTTTATGCCATGTTCTGGGTGCTGGGGGGTTGGGGGTAGGGTGGGATGAGGGGGTATAGTGAACAAAATAGACCAGGTCCCTGCTTCCATGGAATGTAGCATCTAGTGGAATCACTAAGGACTTAGAACAGCATGTTTCTAATAAAGAAGTTGTGTCAGAGATCATCAGCTGCCTACTAAAATACCCATTCTCCCTATCTCCCAAATTACAATGTGTTCTGCTGAAAAGAGAAGTTCCCACCTTCCCTTACTGCTTGAATGGTCAGTGGGAGATAATTGAAAGTCATCAAGTGGGGCTTCTGGGAAATCTACTTAAAGTAGGGCTGACTCATTGGGAAAACACTTCCATTAACAATTTTCTCCTTTCTTTTTTCTTCCTGGTTAGAATACAGATATGGTGGTTGGATATTCAGCAGCTGTCGTGGGCAATGAGGCAGCTTTGATGACGGAAGCCTCTGGTTGAGGAAGGTAGAATGCAAAGATAGAAGACAACCAGGTTACTAGTGACTTTGGAGCCTCTATATCAGCCTTGGCTTGCCTATCTTGGGACTTCGATGGGAGAGAAAAATACAGTAAGTCTCTATCTCATTCAAATTTTTTTGAGTTGAGTTTTCTGTTTATGTACTTGACCAAGTATAAATGATACACAATATAGCTATACATACACAATCATCACTTAAATGCTAGATTTGGAAATCATGACTTTAAAGGATAAGTGACAAATCAGTTAACTGTATTCTTGATAATCATCTCTTGTTTTAGTATTTAAATAATCACAAAGATGATGATAATGTCTAATAGTAAGATAATATAGTCATTTACCTTAAATCAGTTCTCAAGTTATCTAAAAATTGAGGACAAATTTAATCAAGCCTATGTCCATGCCAGACATTAATAATTAATTATGGCATTTTTTTGTCTCAGCCTTTTTCTCATGAACCTTTTCAACATAGTGCCAGATAGTTCCTACTATTGGATCAGAATTGGCAGCTGACATATTTATTGTAAGCCACTTTCAATAACTGAAAATGTTGGGCAGGGTCGAATATGATAAGTTAATTTTTTTCTTCAAATTGAAATATGAAGAGTTTTCTTTGAGTGTCAGACTCTAAACTTCCAGTTCACTGAGTGGACATTGATTTTATGTCTTAGGTTTTAAGGAAAGGCAAACAGGGACATATTTTGGTCACAGTAGCTCTAATATAAGTATAAATTAGTGAGATTTAGACAGTAGACCACAGTTATTTGGGTACCTACTGTTTTTGAAGCATTAGAAAATAAGGATATATAGAGAAAGTGGGAATATAATGGTCTCTTCTCTTCATGAATTTATAATCTAATAAGAAATATAAGATATTGTGTTTCCTTGTTAATTTCCTAACCCTAACCCTAACCTCTTTAACAAGTGGTGCTGGGAAAACTGGTCAACCACTTGTAAAAGAATGAAACTAGAACACTTTCTAACACCATACACAAAAATAAACTCAAAATGGATTAAAGATCTAAATGTCAGACCAGAAACTATAAAACTCCTAGAGGAGAACATAGGCAAAACACTCTCCGACATAAATCACAGCAAGATCCTCTATGACCCACCTCCCAGAATATTGGAAATAAAAGCAAAACTAAACAAATGGGACCTAATGAAACTTAAAAGCTTTTGCACTACAAAGGAAACTATAAGCAAGGTGAAAAGACAGCCCTCAGATTGGGAGAAAATAATAGCAAATGAAGAAACAGACAAAGGATTAATCTCAAAAATATACAAGCAACTCCTGCAGCTCAATTCCAGAAAAATAAATGACCCAATCAAAAAATGGGCCAAAGAACTAAACAGACATTTCTCCAAAGAAGACATACAGATGGCTAACAAACACATGAAAAGATGCTCAACATCACTCATTATCAGAGAAATGCAAATCAAAACCACAATGAGGTACCATTACACGCCAGTCAGGATGGCTGCTATCCAAAAGTCTACAAGCAATAAATGCTGGAGAGGGTGTGGAGAAAAGGGAACCCTCTTACACTGTTGGTGGGAATGCAAACTAGTACAGCCGCTATGGAAACAGTGTGGAGATTCCTTAAAAAACTGGAAATAGACCTGCCATATGACCCAGCAATCCCACTTCTGGGCATACACACTGAGGAAACCAGATCTGAAAGAGACACGTGCACCCCAATGTTCATCGCAGCACTGTTTATAATAGCCAGGACATGGAAGCAACCTAGATGCCCATCAGCAGATGAATGGATAAGGAAGCTGTGGTATATATACACCATGGAATATTACTCAGCCATTAAAAAGAATTCATTTGAACCAGTCCTAATGAGATGGATGAAACTGGAGCCCATTATACAGAGTGAAGTAAGCCAGAAAGATAAAGAACATTACAGCATACTAACACATATATATGGAATTTAGAAAGATGGTAACGATAACCCTATATGCAAAACAGAAAAAGAGACACAGAAATACAGAACAGACTTTTGAACTCTGGTGGGAGAATGTGAGGGTGGGATTTCAAAGAACAGCATGTATATTATCTATGGTGAAACAGGTCACCAGCCCAGGTGGGATGCATGAGACAAGTGCTCGGGCCTGGTGCACTGGGAAGACCCAGAGGAATCGGGTGGAGAGGGAGGTGGGAGGGGGGATCGGGATGGGGAATACGTGTAAATCTATGGCTGATTTATATCAATGTATGACAAAACCCACTGAAATGTTGTGAAGTGATTAGCCTCCAACTAATAAAAAAATAAAAAAATAATTAAAAAAAAAAAAAGAAATATAAGATAAATCCAGAATTTAAAAATTATAGATATTAGCAGCAACAGCTAATGGTGTACCACAGATCTCTAGGGAAGAGCAACTGAAATTTCTAAATGTTATCTCTATCATAATCATTGAAATAATAATAGCTAACAGCTCATTAGGACTTCTTTGTGATGGGTCCCCTATGCTGTGGCCTTTCTCTAGGTAGTGGAGGCCGCATGCTTCGTCCAGATTCCTCCTTCCCCAGGACCTCCCTCTAGACATGCAAGGGTAGACTCACAGTGCCATGTGCCCCACATGACTATTGGGGCCCCTCCCCATCCCACGGCTGGTTTACCCAGTTGGTTGACTTGATCCAAGCTGAGCCAATGAAATTCTCTCCCCCTGGAATTTGCATTGGCAATGAAGAGGCCGGGGGACTGTAATCATTGAAATGGAGCCACATATTCATGTGTTCCAGAAAGAATGGGCACCCCTGCTGTTGCTGGGATCCCAGAGTGGTGCTACTTACTGTTCTCTCAGAGATCTACAGAGCTTGAAACCATAAGAACTATGGGGAGGTCTGTGTGTGATACGAGCACTTTAACCCACTCTTTCTTCCCTTCTTCCTTGACTATCGAGGTATCCAATAAACTCTCTACTTCTCTTTTCTTTTGCTTCTTCCCTCCTACCTTCCCAGCCAGAATCAGATGCAAATCAGAATCATATTTGCAATGAAAGGACTTTTCTTAATATAGATACATTATTCTCTTTCACTGTGACTACAATGCAAGGAGGAGCTGGTGTTTAAATAAGGACATTAAGGCTTAGTGAGATTACAGAATTTGACTGAAGATCATCCAGCTATTTTTGTGGCTGAACCAGGATGCAGACCAAACCAGGCCTATGTGATTCTAGAGCCAGGACTTTGGGAAGATATTTGGTCCTACAAGTGGTGAAGCAGCATTTTTCCATCCTCTGTTCTCTAGAAGATCAACAGATTGCCTCCAGATAGCTATGGTTCTGAATGTAGCATTATTGAAATTAGTAAAATGTGGCCTCCCCGTCACTGGGGTGCTTGCCTTCAGGTATAGAAAAACCCATGTGGAAGACCATAGCACATAGTTTTTTGCTGTATTTGATAGATTAACAGTGATGTGTTTGTGCTATATTTGATAGAGCAGATGAAGATGACTGCAAGACCAATAACCTCTTCCATCAATAACCTCTTCCTATGATTTTCTTGACTATCCCCTAGCCATGTTGCCATCTTTCTTGGAATGTAGCTGAAGACTTACTTCCAGGAAAATTTTCTTAATTTATCTTATCCCATGCTATTAAATTTTTATCAGAGGTTGGAATGAAATGGGAAAAAAGATGTTCATGCTCAAATCTTGATACATTGTATCCCAGGTATCTTCCCTTTTTTTGGAATGGGGTGTATCCTCCTTTGCCTTGCCAGGATTTCTTATTCTGCCTGCTCTCTGGCCAGGGGGCTGACCTGTTTGGACCACAGAAGGGGGCTTTATTTGGTCTTGGCCAATGAGAGAGGATGTGCAGCAGATTACAGAGAGGAAAGAAATGGAGATTGGGGTATTATTCCCTACCTTCTCCCTGTGGAGTCACCTCAGGCTGGCTGTTGCTCTGGACTGAAGGTCATTTCTTCTTGTACATTATGTTTCTCCTCAACACTTCTCATTTTGGGTTCCAGTAAGTGTTCCTTCCTCTGTCTAGTCAGCTCTAGGAGTGGTAGCGGCTCCACAATTCCTTGCTTGGGGCTTCTGCACTGCTCCTTATGGTTTCTTGTGTCCTGTCTGCTCCCATAAACAGTCCCTCATTGGATCATCCTCATGGAGTGTACTTTTGTTTCCTGCTGGGGTCCTGAGCAATACTAATTCTAAGTGCTTCTCCTAATTAGTCCTTCTTGTGCTCTGTTGTCTTGCACTTTCACTGACATGCAACCCTGATTTTCTGTGTTCAGTCCTCTGTGGGGAACTCCAGTCATTCAAAACTAACCATTAAACCTGTTATTCAACAGACAATCACTCTGTAGATATATATGGCATTAGGCCAACCAGAAGTCATAAAGTCACACTTGGAGAGAAGACACCATTGGTAGTGGGTCTGACTTACAGAAATCATTCGTTATATTCCCTCCCCACTCCTGCCCCTTCAATATTATCGCTGTGTATATTTTCAGGGGATATCCACATGTCTCTGTGCAGAAAAACTGGAGAGACTGTGGATGTTGATGCTTTTTTGGACAAGCACTTATGCAGTTTGCTTTGAAAATCCAATTCAGTCTGAATTCCTCAGGCTACCTGAAAAAATATTCACAACCCTCAATTTGAGGACAAAATCAGACCTCCATCTCAGAGGTCTCTCCAGATTGTATGTCACAATTTGTACCTAACATTTTTACAGTCAAATTAGAAGTGACCTGATTGTTAGAAACTAGCATGGCATTTCTTCTTCCAGTTTTTTTTCCCATACTTGCCAATTTATAGTTAAAAACTATGGAGTCTCAGAGGTCAGACAACATCATCCAATGGTAAATTCCTGCACATGATGACTGTCTTTGATTTAGTTGTGTTGCGTACAGCGGGGATGGTTTGGTTGTCCATGAACATTAGATTCTAATAAATGCTGTTGACTATGGACCTTCTCTGGTGGCTCAGTGGTAAAGACTGCCTGCAATGCAGGGGACATGGGTTTGATCCGTGGGTCAGGAAGATCCCTGGGGGAGGGCATGGCAACCCACTCCAGTGTTCTTACCTAGAGAATCCCATGGACAGAGGAGCTTGGTGGGCTATACTCTATGGGGTTACCCGACTGAGAGACTGAACAACAATAAGAACACTACAAATTTCTTTTGTTCTAATATCTGTCTTTGACTCCATTCCTGACATAGGGCTGAAGTAGCTGGGCACGCACACACGCACACATGGGACATGCTTATGATGATTTGACTATGATTTAGAATATAGCTAGCTTTATGCAGACTTGTTCAGATTTTATAACTGAATAATTTACTTTCTTTATTGGGGGTAGAGTAAGTTGGTTGAGTCATGAACACAAATGCCCTGAAATATAGGGCAGAGAGTTCAAGCAGAAAATACACTGTTAGTGAAGTCATCACTGTTTTGCTCTCAAGGGGTGGAGGCAATGCTTGATCAGACCGCAGCAAGTACTGCCTGGCTTGAGAACATGAGCCCTCAGGAGGGAGTCAGAGAGAGCTTTATTTTTTCCTGGCTGATGTCCTTGTGTACATGGTAGAATATCCTCTTAATTTATCATGTAACATCAGTTTCTCTATATGCTGTTTCTTCTGCCAAATCACCTGTTCTTTGTATGACCTCATTTTGAAAGTCTGTTCCCAATTTCCAAAATCATTTGTGATTTTGTTTGTGAATTATTCACAAATACCAATTCACACATTCATTTGTTTGTGAATTAATATTCACACACAGCCATGTTCCATCCTCCTCAATGTTGGGTTCCACCACTGGAGTCCTTACCAGGACTGTTGCTCTTAACAATTAACAAAGAAGAAATGGGGATTTTAGAGATTCTGTCGGCTCAAGAGTGATAGAAAGGAAGATGTGTGGCAGGTCAGGCTTCCATGAAGCAGACTCTGAGATGGAGATTGGGATGCAGTGTATTGAAGAGGGAGTGAGGGAAGTGGGATCTGCAGAGGGATAAGTTGGGCTGTGATGCAGCCACTATAGATGCTGGAGCCAGTCCCATGGTGATGTTCTGGAGCTCGTCTGACCTTACAGCATCATCTGCCATTGGAGCAAAGAGGCCAGGCTTTTATACTGTTGTATACTGATGAGAAATGCTACTTCCTAGGCAGCTCCAGGGAATTGAGTCTTGGCCTTGGATTAGGCAGCTGTCTTCAGTTTAGACAGTCCCTGACGTGAGGGTTCAGCTATGAGCTAGCAACACCCAACAATCAATGCTTCCAGCAGCTGCAGGACTGAGTGCTTCCGTCCTCAAGGGTGGTAAATAGCCTGATGCTGGGAGCTGCTCCCATTTGTTCCCCTTGGTCAAAGTCTCCCTTGCCCTGCCTAGTTGCTCTGGTACTTAGCTACGAATGTGAACGAGTAGAAAGCTATTGGATTAGAAAATATTCTCTTACTTTTCAAACTCTGCAAGAAATTTCTTTTTTTTTTTCATTTATTTTTATTAGTTGGAGGCTAATTACTTTACAATATTGTAGTGATTTTTGCCATACATTGACATGAATCAGCCATGGATTTAAATGTGTTCCCCATCCTGAACCCCTCTCCCACCTCCCTCCCCATCCCATCCCTCTGGGTCATCCCAGTGCACCAGCCCCGAGCACTTGTCTCATGCATCCAACCTGGACTGGCAATCTGTTTCACACTTGATAATATACATGTTTCGATGCTGTTCTCTCAGATCATCCCACCCTCGTCTTCTCCCAGAGAATCCAAAAGTCTGTTCTGTACATCTGTGTCTCTTTTTCTGTCTTGCATATAGGGTTATCGTTACCATCTTTCTAAATTCCATATATATGTGTTAATGTACTGTATTGGTGTTTATCTTTCTAGCTTACTTCACTCTGTATAATGGGCTCCAGTTTCATCCATCTCATTAGAACTGATTCAAATGAATTCTTTTTAATGGTTGAGTAATATTCTATTGTGTATATGTACCACAGCTTCCTTATCCATTCGTCTGCTGATGGGCATCTAGGTTGCTTCCATGTCCTGGCTATTATAAACAATGCTGAGACGAACATTGGGGTACACGTGTCTCTTTCAGTTCTGGTTTCCTCAGTGTGTATGCCCAGAAGTGGGATTGCTGGGTCATATGGCAGGTCTATTTCCAGTTTTTTAAGAAATCTCCACACTGTTCTCCATAGCGGCTGTACTAGTTTGCATTCCCACCAACAGTGTAAGAGGGTTCCCTTTTCTCCACACCTCCTCCAGCATTTATTGCTTGTAGAATTTTGGATAGCAGCCATCCTGAGTGGCATGTAATGGTACTTCATTGTGGTTTTGATTTGCATTTCTCTGATAATGAGTGATGTTGAGCATCTTTTCATGTGTTTGTTAGCCATCTGTATGTCTTCTTTGGAGAAATGTCTGTCTGGTTCTTTGGCCCATTTTTTGTTTGGGTCATTTATTTTTCTGGAATTGAGCTGCAGGAGTTGCTTGTATATTTTTGAGATTAATCCTTTGTCTGTTTCTTCATTTGCTATTATTTTCTCCCATTCTGAAGGCTGTCTTTTCACCTTGCTTATCGTTTCCTTTGTAGTGCAAAGCTTTTAAGTTTCATTAGGTCCCATTTGTTTAGTTTTGCTTTTATTTCCAATATTCTGGGAGGTGGGTCATAGAGGATCTTGCTGTGATTTATGTCGGAGAGTGTTTTGCCTATGTTCTTCTCTAGGAGTTTTATAGTTTCTGGTCTTACATTTAGATCTTTAATCCATTTTGAGTTTATTTTTGTGTATGGTGTTAGAAAGTGTTCTAGTTTCATTCTTTTACAAGTGGTTGACCAGTTTTCCCAGCATCACTTGTTAAAGAGGTTGTCTTTTTTCCATTGTATATCCTTGCCTCTTTTGTCAAAGATAAGGTGTCCATAGGTATGTGGATTTATCTCTGGGCTTTCTATTCTGTTCCATTGATCTATATTTCCGTCTTTGTGCCAGTACCATACTGTCTTGATGACTGTGGCTTTGTAGTAGAGTCTGAAGTCAGGCAGGTTGAGTCCTCCAGTTCCATTCTTCTTTCTCAAGTTTGCTTTAGCTATTCAAGGTTTTTTGTATTTCCATACAAATTGTGAAATTATTTTTTCTAGTTCTGTGAAGAATATCTTTGGTAACTTGATAGGGATTGCATTGAATCTATAGATTGCTTTGGGTAGTATAGTCATTTTCACAATATTGATTCTTCCAATCCATGAACATGGTATATTTCTCCATCTATTTGTGTCCTCTTTGATTTCTTTCATCAGTGTTTTATAGTTTTCTATGTATAGATCTTTTGTTTCTTTAGGTAGATATACTCCTAAGTATTTTATTCTTGTTGTTGCAATGGTGAATGGTATTGTTTCCTTAATTTCTCTTTCTGTTTTCTCATTGTTAGTGTGTAGGAATGCAAGGGATTTCTGTGTGTTAATTTTATATCCTGCAACTTTACTATATTCATTGATTAGCTCTAGTAATTTTCTGGTAGAGTCTTTAGGGTTTTCTATGTAGAGGATCATGTTGTCTGCAAACAGTGAGAGTGTTACTTCTTCTTTTCCTATCTGGATTCCTTTTATTTATTTTTCTGTTCTGATTGCTGTGGCCAACACTTCCAAAACTATGTTGAATAGTAGTGGTGAGAGTGGGCATCCTTGTCTTGTTCCTGACTTTAAGGGAAATGCTTTCAATTTTTCACCATTGAGGATAATGTTTGCTGTGGGTTTGTCATATATAGCTTTTATTATGTTGAGGTATGTTCCTTCTATGCCTGCTTTCTGGAGAGTTTTAATCATAAGTGGGTGTTGAACTTTGTCAAAGGCTTTTTCTGCATCTATTGAGATAATCATATGGTGTTTATCTTTCAATGTGTTAATGTGGTGTATTACATTGATTGATTTTTGGATATTAAAGAATCCTTGCATTCCTGGGATAAAGCCCACTTGGTCATGGTGTATGACCTTTTTAATATGTTGTTGGATTCTGTTTGCTAGAATTTTGTTAAGGATTTTTGCATCTATGTTCATCAGTGATATTGGCCTGTAGTTTTCTTTTTTTGTGGCATCTTTGTCTGGTTTTGGAATTAGGGTGATGGTGGCCTCATAGAATGAGTTTGGAAGTTTACCTTCTTCTGCAATTTTCTGGAAGAATTTGAGTAAGATAGGTGTTAGCTCTTCTCTAAATTTTTGGTAGAATTCAGCTGTGAAGCCGTCTGGTCCTGGGCCTTTATTTGCTGGAAGATTTCTGATTACAGTTTCGATTTCCTTGCTTGTGATGGGTCTGTTAAGATCTTCTATTTCTTCCTGGTTCAGTTTTAGAAAGTTATACTTTTCTAAGAATTTGTCCATTTCTTCCAAGTTGTCCATTTTACTGGCGTAGAGCTGCTGGTAGTAGTCTCTTATGGTCCTTTGTATTTCAGTGTTGTCTGTTGTGATCTCTCCATTTTCATTTCTAATTTTGTTGATTTGGTTCTTCTCCCTTTGTTTCTTAATGAGTCTGGCTGACAGTTTGTCAATTTTGTCAAACTCTGCAAGAAATTTCTAAGAGGACCATCTTAACGTGCAGATGAGGTTCTTTTGTTCAAAATATAAGTTGCTTTACTAAACATATTTTCATAAAGAGAGTGTTCCCAGAAACACCCCATTACCTAAGGCTGGATGCCTAGGAATTGGATATGGATTGTGCACATTTCACAGAGGTCTTCTCTAGGGGAGCTTAGTTTCCAGTGGGGTCAAATCTTACCCTTCTCCAGAGGTAGCTCAAGATCTGGCCTGTGGAAAGTCACTGCTTTTGTATTGGAAAACTTGAAAAACTCACTTTTTTTGGTTTTAACTGTTCTTAAAAGAAAATATCACTTTCTGTCATAGGAAATGAAAGCACAGAGGTGTCTTTCTTTCAGAGGTAGTCTGGGGTTATGACATGAACATGGCTTTGGAGTCAGAAACCTGGTTCCATGGTCTGGCTCTTCTATCAGCTCTGTGATCCCCGAGCAAAGCCCTTATTGTCTCTGGGTCCCAGTTCCCTCAACTCATGAGATGAGTTGTGGTGAAGACTGGGTGGATAGATGTGACAGGGCTTTGTAATTGTGCTGTACAGTTTGGATGCCTTGTTACACTCGTCAGAGCTGGAGGAGAGCTGGGTGATCATCTTGGCGAGTTCTTCAGTAGCCAGATGATCCACAGAGTCCCAGCGAGGTTAGAGAACTCGCCGGAGATTGCACATCTGGTTGATGGCAGGGTTGGAGCCAGCCCCCAGTCCTCTGGACTCCCAGGCTAGTACTTTTCCATGACACAAGTCTGCTCCTACCTCTCTCCCCATGGCTCCTCTTGCTGCAGCAGGGGGAGACTGTGGATGCTGCTCACTCCCAGGGGGATGCCAAGAGGATTTCAGAATGGCATAATGTTTACCCAAGCTTTGAGTCTGTAATCTGGAAACAAGGACCTCTTCAAATCTGAAGAACTGTTATTCAAAAATTATTGCCTTACTCATTATGCTAAAATCCCCTTGGGCTACAGTAAGGCGGAGAGGAGCTCATCTTGTATTGGTAATAGAATTACTGAGCATGTACCTTCATTTGTGTGTGTGTATGTGTGTGTAGCTAGTCAGAGAGAGGGAGACAGGGAAAGAAGAGGAAAGAGAAGAGAGTCTCTTTAAAAAGCAAATTACTGTACCATTTTGTATTATGTCCTATCCTCTTTATTTAATACATCTAAATTGAGAGTTCTTGTAATTCTCTTGCATCAGCAGATAAGCTCTCAGCATCTTTGAGTGCTGCAGGGCCTGCAGTTTTTCTGCTTTTCCGTAGGTATTCATTTCCAAAATTTCATTACCATCCCACATATGAGTCATTCACTCCCATGCAATCCACTTAAAACATTCAGCACACTCTGGGGGCCAGAAGAACAAAGCTCAGAAAAGGCCAAACCTATTCATTTGGTATGTTGAGGACTTTCCAATGTGAAATGGGAGAGGAGGCCCTGCAGGGTTCCCTCAAGGTAGCCAGCAGAACACGTGATAGCCTCTGATCCCACCCACCTCTCCTGTCTAGGAGAGTGTCCTTTGATTTTGTTCTGCACTTCATGCGTGGGAGTCTGGGAGCAACACAGTTGGTGAGAGAGAACAGTGATGAGAAAAATTCCTTTAGCAGAATAACAAAGATGTGAGCTGAATATTGTTAAGAAATAACTGCACATGCCGTATATGGGCAGTCGCCTCTGATCACGAATCAGAAGAGCAGGATTCTAGTGCTGGCCTTGCCATCAGCTGGTCTTATGTGATCTGGAGTCAGTTTTGGCTGTGCAGTATGTGGGATCTTAGTTCCCCAGTAAGGGGCTGAACCCATGCCCCCTGCATTGGAAGCATGAAATCTTAACAACTCGGCTGCTGGGGAATTCCCAGGGCAGGTTTTTTAACCTCCTTGAGACTTTAGCATCTTCTGTTATCAAATGAAGCTAATGAAACTTGCTTCAGTTATTGCACAATGAATGTAAGAGTGCTTGGGAATGTGAACAGCTTTAAACAAATGTAAATGTATTTTACATATTAGCTATGAATTACCTGATTTCAGTATGCTTCTCCTATATGATAGGCAGGCATGTATCTTCAAGGGGATATTGGTGGTTGGCTCCCTTTGCTTTTGAAAGTACAGAGCAGCACAGCCATGCTAGCCTGCTTTTGCTTGTTAAGAGGGAAGTCATCAAGAGGTAAACCTGACAAATGAGGCTCATGCAAGCTTTCGAGCTATTGCCTCGGGGTGCACTAACATAGACTTTGGCATCTGGGGCTGTCATGCTAAGCCAGCCAGGAGATTCCTCACAACAAGTTGTCTCTAGAAGGTGTGCCACACCTTGTCTCTTTGGCATCACTCATTTCCAGCTATGCTTTAGAAAAACTAACCAATTTTTCATCATCCCCTAGGAGTGCCAGCTTGAAAAACACAGTGTGAAAAATGCCCGGGGGATGCCCATTCTCTGCCTTCTGCTCTAGCAGGGTCCAAACAGAGAGTCCTGCTGGCAGGGGTAACTCCTACAAATGAGCTCAAGGAGCAGGTGGTGAAGAAGGAGGGGGCCCTGGCGCCCATATCCTTTTTAGCAACTTTCTGTGTGTGGCATTTAAAACTGAAGGAGTTAGATACTAGCTCTTGGCTAAGCCTCAGAAATTCATGCATTAGGTTGCTGCTCTCAGAAACACCATCACAAGCATCATGGTGCTCTCTGCTCTCAGAATGCACTTAACTCTTTCAGAAGTGCTTCTCTTCTTGTACCTGAATATCTCCTCTGTCCTCAAAATCCCTCTTGTGGGGAAGAGTCATGCTGCCCTATACATGAAAAATTCACCATAGGGTTTGAAGAACTTCCAGGAACTGAATACGTCAATATACCAGAGTTGGGTTGGGTATATTGACATTTAGTAGGGCTTCCCACATGGTGATAGTAGTAAAGAACACACCTGACAATGCAGGAGATGTAAGAGATACTGGTTCGATCCCTGGGTCAAGGAAGATCCCCCAGAGGAGGTCATGACAACCCACTCCAGTATTCTTGCCTGTAGAATCCCTCAGACAGAGGAGTCTGGCGGGATATAAGTCTAGTGTTTACAAAGAGTAGGACATGACCAAAGTGACTGAGCGCATTGACATTTGGTGGCGAAGAGACTCTTTCCTCAAGCTTTTCAGCATCCAGCAGAATTGCTTCAGTTTTTATGCTGGAGGAAGAAGATGGAATTTGCAGCCCACAAGAGGCACAGTTAAACTAAATTTGGAGAGAAGGGGGAATTCCATGACCTTGCCATGGATTTCGGCCTAAGAAGTGAAATGCAAATCTTTTCTGATTCACATCATTTTGTGATGTGGGTTCTCTCAGATTCTAGGAGCCTGGATTCCTTCAAATCTATTTAATTTAGAAAAGGCAGAGGAACCAGAGATCAAATTGTGAACATCCATTGGATCATAGAAAAAGCAAGAGAATTCTAGGAAAACATCTACTTCTGTTTCATTGACTACACTAAAGCCTTTGACTATGTGGATCACAACAAACTGTGGAAAATTCTTAAAGACGTTGAAATACCAGACCACCTTACCTGCCTCCTGAGAAATCTGTATGCAGGTCAGGAAACAACAGTTAAAACTGGACATGGAACAATGGACTGGTTCAAAATTGCTAAAGGAGTACATCAAGGCTGTATATTGTCACCCTGCTTATTTAACTTATATGCAGAGTACATCATGTGAAATGCTGGGCTGGATGACGCACAAACTGGAATCAAGATTGCAGGGAGAAATATCAATAACCTCAGATATGCAGATGACACCACCCTAATGGCAGAAAGAAAAGAGGAACTAAAGAACTTCTTGATGAAACTGAAAGAGGAGAGTGAAAAAGCTGGCTTAAAACTCAACATTCAAAAAACGAAGATCATGGCATCCGGTCTCATCACTTCATGGCAAATAGATGGGGAAACAATGGAAACAGTGACAGACTTTATTTTCTTGGGCTCCAAAAATCACTGCAGATGGTGACTGCAGCTGTGAAATTAAAAAATGCTTGCTCCTTGGAAGAAAAACTTTGACAAACTTGACGGCATATTAAAAAGCAGAAACATTACTTTGCGGACAAAAGGTCTGTCTAGTGAAAGCTATGGTTCTTCCAATAGTCATGTAGGGATGTGAGAATTGGACCATAAAGAAAGCTGAGCCCTGAAAAATTGATGTTTTTGAACTGCGGTGTTAGAGAAGACTCTTGAGAGTCCCTTGGACTGCAAGGAGATCCAACCAGTCCATTCTAAGGGAAATCAATCCTGAATATTCACTGGAAGGATTGATGCTAATACTGAAGCTCCAATACTTTGGCCACCTGATGTGAAGAACTGACTCACTGGAAAAGACCCTGATGCTGGGAAAGATTGAAGGCAGGAGGAGAAGGGGATGACAGAGGCTGAGATGGTTGGATGGCATCACTGAGTCGATGGACATAAGTTTGAATAAACTCCAGGAGTTGGTGACGGACAAGGATGCCTGGTGTGCTGCAGCCCATGGATCACAAAGAGTCATACACGACTAAGCGACTGAACTGAGCTGAACTGATAGGGAGAAAATTCCAGAGGTTGTAGAGAAAGTAAAAACTAGAGACAAAGTGAATTGTAAGTTTAAGGCAATTGGAGTGGGGCCTTGGTTATCCAAGTTAAAACCCTAACTGTATCATTTGTTAGCTCAGAGAGCCTAGGAACAATCACTATTACTTGTCTGAACCTTAGGTTTACCTGGGGAAAAAATGGAGGCAATTGTAGCTGCCTTCTCCACTAGCATCCCATGTATGTCACTGTTGTTAAGATGGGAATGAAAGATTTTTGCAAACTATAAAGCACAATGCTTCCAGGATGGAACACATCTTGCTGGTGAATGTATGTAAGTGAATATGAGGCAAGCATTTCGTTCTTGTGTGGGTTTGAGGTTTCAGTGAAATTTTCCTTTTGTTTGCTAATAGGGTAAATTAGATGTAAGCATGTCAGGGGAGAGAAATCACCTGCAATGTTTATGATAGGGTAGACACATCAACCAATCTATATTCCCCTGTAGACTGGAAATCTACAACTGCAGAAATTATACCTAAGTTAAACTGTCCTGTGGTGGGTGTAACATTAGTCTTCAGAGAGACATTGGGCCTGTGACAAAGCCCCAAGAATTAAAGCCCCTTCTGGAAGGGAAGACTGTTAAAGGGGGCTCAACATTGCTTTTCTTTTTTTTTTTTTTAAACATTTGTTTATTTTTGGCTGGGGTCTTTGTTTATTTTGGCACTGGGTCTTCTTTGCTGCACATGGACTTTCTCTAGTTGCAGCGAGTGGGAGCTGCTCTTTGTTGTGGTTCCTGGGCTTCTCATTGCAGTGTCTTCTCTTGTGGAGCAAAGACTCGAGAGCATGAGGGCTTCAGTAGCTGCAGCATGTGGGCTCAGTAGCTGGGACACACCAGCTCTGTGGCCTGTGGAATCTTCCTGGACCAGGGATTGAACACATGTCCCCTGTACTGACAGGTGGATTCCCGTCCACTGTACCACTAGAGAAGTCCAGCATTGCTTTTCTATTCCTAGAAAGTCCCATGATGGTTTAAAATATTTTCCTTTACATCTTCTCAGTCTGACAAATCCTTTATCTGATCTTAAAAAAATATTTTCAAGAACTATTTTAAGATTTTGTTTTGATTTGTCTTTGGATGAGATTCTTTGGGAGAAAGAAATCTTCAGTTTTTTTCTCTTTAAAACAGTAATTTTTACATGAAAATCCCCTTGAATTAAAGGGACAGTCTCTATGTAGGGAAAGATCACTGCTCTGCAGTGGTCATTATGGAACTAGTCACAGCCTTTGTATGCAAAAAAAAAAAAAATATATTGTTTTCCCTTCCACTGTACAAGGAAATCATCAAATTCCATCTCCACAGTATTAGGCCAAGCTCACTCAGTATGGCTTTCAAGTGCAATATACAATTAAAGCTTTGAATAAGCTTCCCACTGGCCTTGCCCTAAAATTGCATCACTAACCTTGGAAGCTAAAGCCATTGAAATTAAACAACAGAATAAATGTAAAGACAACCTAATGTGTTTCAATGTAAAAAGGACCCTCAGGTTTTCTTGTGAAGTCCAAGATCAGTGAAGCCTTAGAAATGTTTCCCAAGAATATTTTTTAAAAATTCAAGTATAGTTGATTTACAATGTTGTATTAGTTTCTGGTGTACAGTAAAGTGATTCACTGGTATACATGTATATATACATATAGAATATATATATGTTATATATATATAGAATATATATGTTATATATATATATGGAATATATATATGAAATGTTATATATAACATGGAATATATGTTATATATTTATATCCTTTTCCATTATAGTTTATTATAGGATACTGGATATAGTTCCTTGTGCTATACAGTAAGACCTTGTTCTTTGTCTACTGGGAGCAATATTTTTAAGTGAGAAACTTAGTAGCTGAATTTCATGGCAATTAGTATTAATAGTTTCAATGTTTACTTTATAAAGGTAACTTATATCCAGAGAACTCAGTGAACCAAAATATTAAGCACTCACCAATTTCTTAGTCCTTACATTTTTAATTTCTTTTACTCCATAGACTTTATTTCATTTTCTCTCAGTTTTTGGATCTGGATGTGGGTGGTGGTGGTGAAGGGGACATTGTTTCACTGTTGGATCTGTTCATCAGTTGAGATGGAACTCAGGTTCAAAGGATCCTTCTTCCTGAAAGTCACATTGAGTTTTCTGGTGGAGCAGAGACTAGAGATTTATTGGCATGAACTTCTACTTCTATTGGTCTAAACTCTTGATGGTCTTTTCCAAAAGTATATTTTTGTATGATAAGTTACTTGAACCAGTAGAGCCTTCACTTGCTCTTCTCTTTTACTTCCGCTTTCATGATAAACCAAAGCTCTTAACCCTCATCAACATGAATGAAATAAGAGAGTGAAGAACTGGAAGGTGGTTGGTTTCTCCATGTTCTATTGGGTTTGATTCATGACTGGAAAATCACTGGTTTTGGGCTAACCTGAGCTTCTGCATCTTCATTTTTTTTTTTTTTTTGCATCTTCATTTTTAATGGAATGTTGCCCTCTTGATTCAACCTGTAGATGTCTATAGTAAATAAAATCATTGTTGGTAATGACAATGAAGCAGGAGATACACACTTTGAAAAATGTAACCTGTAGCCCTTATTAAAGTGCTGTGAATTGTCTGCCAGCACACTTTATAATATCTTGTAATTTTAGTAGGAGAAAAAATGCTAACCTTTATTTTGCTGATTAAGGTCTTGCCCCTACCATCTTATAATTGAGAATGTTGAAGATGTTCTCATTTCAACGTTAGTGTACATTGAGTATCACATTCCAAGAATTAAATCAGATGAAGAGCTAAGGCCTCATTCCAATATTATGAGGAGGCCAGGGGAAGATTGGGACCTGACAAGCTCCCAAGAAATCTTCAAACTTGTCTGTAAAGTCATGGTCAGTGGGAGCCACCTTGGTGGGAGGTTGTCCTGACCTTGGGGAATCTCTGAGCATTTGCCTTGGGGCAGATGAAAACTGAAGCACTGTCTACTTTTCAATATGCTCAACTTACACTATGCCCCTGGATGATCACCATGCTGCATGAATTTTGTAACTAGCCTTTGGCCAGCTTTAAGAGTGGTGGCTGCTTCTTCCAGTGATAACCACTCTAACTACAGTTATAAATCATGAGGAAGTTGTGAAAGAGCCTCTATCAGAGACAGCAACTTGAGGCTCTTTGGAGACCACAGAGAAACAGATACCAATAGCTGAATCTGTCCTATTCAGAGGAGGGTGCCAGCCTCAGACATTCCTCCCAATTTCAGTCTCAAGCCCTGTTCCCCTCTCTGTTGCTTTTCTCCAAGGTGTGCTAGTCTATGTTCCTACCCCATGATGATACTGCCTTGGTTTTTAAGGAGCACAACATTCTGCTGCTATGAATAAAGCTACTAAGGTTGTTCTGAATTTCAGAGCAGTTGATTGAGGTGGCTGTTGGTATAACAATATCCTCTTCTCTGAGGAATAAGAGTGAAGAGGACTTCTCGGTCTCCCTTTTAGAAACTGACTCATATCGGGGCTCTGGCACGGGAGTGAAAGAACTGGAGGTGAAAAGTGGTGTCTCCAGTTAAAACTGGAGTTGATATTTAGAAATTATTATTTGAAACCCTGAAAAAAAAAGGGCGTTACCTACTGACTCACTAATCTTATTTCCTTAGGACTTCTAATTCAGGGTAATGTAATCTACCTATAATTATCAAAATACTTTTTGTGTTTTACGATATCAGTAGCAATCAACATTATAGAAATTTAAGACAACATAATTTTTTATAATTTTGGAAGTGATATAATAATATATTAAAATGAATCCTGAAGCCAAAGAAAAAAATCCAAGGGAAATTAACAAAGAGAGATAGATTGGTATCATAAAGACCCAGGGAACATTTTTTAAACAAAAACACCTAAACTATTTTGATTTGATTTTTACCCTTCTGTAAAGGCAATAATGCTATCTGACACTTGGGAAACCAGTGGTAGAAAACTGAAATGAAACAAAACAACACAAAACAAAACAGAATTGGGATCAAAACTTCACCAAATCTGTTACCCTCTCTAAGAGCCAGTTGTAACTTTGAAACTTGATGCCAGCGCTCAAGTGGTCCAAGTTAATGCCTTTGCTCTTTTTAATATGTCGGCTGATTGTGGAGCTAATAATAAATATAATTGAAAATCACTGTTGGATCCTTTGAAGTTTGCTGCCAAATAACATTTTGTGGAAGAATATATATATATATATATATATATATATATATATATATATATATACACATACGTATATATATATATAAAATTCTGAGGGAAACTTCAAACAATATTTTAAATACTTCAAAATCAACAGTCACGGTGTTAGACTTGCTTCAAGAAGTGCGTAGTGATTATAAAATATAATGTTAATTCAGGAAAGCACTCTAATTTCCCATCGCTAATACATGTCACCAGGGCAGTCATTGTCCTAATTACTTCACTTCTACCTGGCTTTGACTGAAGTTAATATTTTATTCTGAAACAAGTATGTGACCAGTACAAAGTACCCAAATTAATCAGCTATTGTTGGTCAGTTTCACCCATATCTTTGGAAATGATGCCACAAGACAGACTGGTACTTTAGTAGAAACAATGTCATTCTGCCCAGACTTTCATTTTAGGACAGGGTTTCTGCAGTGAATTAATAGTCTCTGGAAATGGTGCAGAGCTACAATAACAGTTTTCTGGTTTTGATTATAAGGCAGAATGATTTCTGGTTTTCTGTAATATTTGCATTGTGAATGGAATTCCATCTTTTCTCATTTAGATTCAGTGATCAGGTGAGAGAAATCTGAACCTGTTTCATCAAAGTTCTGTATTGTGACCAGAATACAAATCACTTGATTCTGGTTCCTTAAGAAATATAGCTTACTTAAAAACAGAGAATATTTGGGGCAATGCACACATGAGAATTTGAAATGGTGTTCAAGAAACCATGCACATTTGAGCTGTGTTTCATGGTAGCTAAGAGCATATCTCTCCTACAATGTTCTCTTAACACTCTTCTAGGGCACTGAATTTTGAAAATCAAGTATATACAAATAAATACAGCTTACGCAGAGGCAGGGTGCTAGGATATTATCCAAAACCATCACCATATTCATGACTGTCATGCGATGACTAGCTGAGATAAGGGGCATCAAACCCATTGATTTCAGCAGAGGTGTGAAGAGTGAGAAAAATGGAGTGGTGAGTTCTAGTCTCCCTTGAAGCCTAAGAAAATTGCTGGAGTGCCTTTCCTTTGCTTAACTGTCATCCCCTAAAGATGGGGTGGTGATGTGTGTACCTAATCACAAAGATGGTCAAAATCTCTGGAAAGGGTTTTTTCTGAGAGATGGTCCTCCACGCCTAATGATCATTAAAAAATGGCTGAAGGCTGAACTAGACTTTCTTCAAAGTAATATGAAACCTCTTATTTCATTATTATTGTTTATATTTTCAGTCAATTAGTGCCTCTTCCAAACCCCTGGCATTTCCTATGTAGAAAGATTTTTTAAAGCCAGTTTGGCTTCACAGTGAACAACACTTATTCCTCTCCCATGTGACTGTCCTAAAAATATTTGAAACAGCTGTCATGATGCCTTTAAGTATTCTCTCTAGGCTAAACAAGTCCAGTTCTTCACAGACCATGGTTTTAAGTTTTCTTGTTGTCTTAGGTTCTCCTAGCTGGATGAGTTTAAGTTTACAAAGTTCTTTTTTAAATGGTGAGATACTGGGAGCAGAATACAGGGCTTAGTTGTGGTCTGTCCATGTAGAATCTGACAAGAATTGTTGCTCCACATATTCAGCCTACTATGGCTCTTTAAAGACAGCTGAAGTTGAATCAGTTATTTTTGGAGGTCGCATCATATCATTGGCTTATGTTGAACTTGGAGTCAACTAAAACCACAAGTCTTTTTCACACATGCTCCTGCTAAGCCACTGTGTGTGTGTATAGCTATATATAGTTATTATCTGTTGAGTGCTTATTTTGGGCAAGGCAATGTGCTAAATACTTTGCATCTTTTGCATCTCATTTAATCTCACAAGAACCCAGTGATGTAGTAAGTATCCTTAGCCTATATTGTGGGCAGGCTGAGGCTCATAGGAGTAGAGACTTGCCTAAAGAGGTCTAACTCCAAAGCAGTTATTCTTGAACCTGATGCTCTTTGGTCTGCTGAAATGGCATGATAATTTTTGTTGCTAAACTTTCTTGGAAGGAGAATGCAGAGGACCCAACATCAAAGAGCAGAACCATTAAATGTAAATTGGGTTAGACCTGCCCTTCCTTTTAGCCAGCTGAGATCTTTTTGGACCATGGTCTTGTCACCAACACCTTCATGGGTCACAACATTGTCATGGTGAAGGGGCTTGCATAATCCAATGAAGTCATGCCATGAGTCATGCCATGCAGGGTCACCCAAGATGGATGGGTCACAGTGAAGTGTTCTGATGAAACATAGTCCACTGGGGGAGGAAATGGCAGCCCATTTCAGTATTCTTGCCAAGAGAACACCATGTGCATATGCTCTGTTGCTCAGTCGTGTCTGACTCCTTGCGACCCCATGGACTGTAACCCACCAGGCTCCTTTATTCGTGAAATTTTTCAGGCAAGAAAACTGGAGGGTTGCCATTTCCTACTCTAGGGGATCTTTCTGACCCAGGGATTGAATCTGTGTCTTTTGCATCTCCTGCATTTTCGGCGGATTCTTTACCACTGTACCACCTGAGAAGCCCAGAGAACCTCATGAACAGTGTGAAAAGGCAAAAAGATATGACACTGCAGATGCGTGCTCCCAGGTCAGAAGGTGTCCAATATACTACTAGGTAAAAGCTGAGGGCAATTACTAATAGCTCCAGAAATAATGAAGCAGATGGGCCAAAGCAGAAACAATGCCCAGTTGTGGATGTGTCTGGTGGTGAAAGTAAAGTCCGACACTGTAAAGAACAATATTGCATAGAAACCTGGAATGTTAGGTCCAGGAATCAAAGTAAATTGGGGTGGTCAAGTAGGAGATGGTAAGAGTGAAGATCAACATCTTAGGAATCAGTGAACTAAAATGGACAGGAATGGGTGAATTTAAATCAGGTGATCATTATGTCTACTATTGTGGGCAAGAATCCCTTAGAAGAAATGGAGTAGATCTCATAGTCAACAAAAGAGTCTGAAATGCAGTACTTGGGTGCAACCTCGAAAATGATCTAGGTTCATTTCCAAGGCAAACCACTTAACATCAAAGTAATCCAAGTCTATGTTCAACCACTAATGTTGAAGAAGTTGAAGTTGACCAATTCTGTGAAGACTAAAAGACCTTCTAGAACTAGCACCAAAAAAAGATGTCCTTTTCATTATAGGGGATTGGAATGCAAAAGTAGGAAGTCAAGAGATACCTGGAGTAACAAGCGTCTGGCCTTGGAGTACAAAATGAAAGCAAGGCAAAGGATAACAGAGTTTTGTCAAGAGAACACGCTGGTCACAATAAAAATCCTCCAAGAGACAACTCTACACATGGACATAACCAGATGGTCAATACTGAGATCAAATTGATTGTATTCTTTGTAGCCAAAGATGGAGAAGCTCTTTATAGTCGGCAAAAACAAGACCTGGAGCTGACTGTGGCTCAGGTCATCAGTTTCTTATTGCAAAATTCAGGCTTAAATTGAAAGAAGAGAAAACTGCTAGGCTATTCAGCTATGACCTAAGTCAAATCCTTATGATTATACAGTGGAGGTGATGAATAGATTCAAGGGATTGGATCTGGTAGACAGAGTACCTGAAGAACTGTGGGTGAAGTTTCATAACATTGTACAGGAGGCAGTGACTAAAACCATTCTAAAGAAAAAGAAATGCAAGAAGACAAAGTGGTTGTCTGAGGAGACTTCACAAATAGCTGAGGAAAGAAGAAAGGTGAAAGCCAAGGGAGAAGGGGAAAGATATACCCAACTGAATGCAGAATTTCAGAGAACAGCAAGGAGAACTAAGAAGGCCTTCCCTGCCCCCCCCCCCCCAAGTCTTTATTGAATTTGTTACAATATTGTTTCTGTTTTATGTTTTGGTTTTGGGGCCATGAGACATGTGGGATCTCAGCTCCCTGATGAGGGATCAAACCCACACTCCTTGCATTGGAAGGTGAAGTCTTAACCACTGGACCACTAGGGAAGCCCCAAGAAGGCCTTCTTAAATGAACAATCAAAGAAATAGAGGAAAACAGTAGAATGGGAAAGACCTGAGATCTCTTCAAGAAAACTGAAGATATCAGGGAACATTTCATACAAAGATGGGCATGATAAAGGACAGAAACAGTAAGGACCTAACAGAAGCAAGAGAGATTAAGAAGACGTGGCAAATGACTCATTGGAAAAGACCCTGATGCTGGGAAAGATTAAAGGCAAAAGGAGAAGGGGGCAGCAGAGGATAAGATAGTTAGATAGCATCACAGACTCAATGAACATGAATTTGAGCAAACTCCAGAAGATAGTAAAGGATAGAGGAGCCTGACATGCACCAGTCCATGGGGTTGCAGAGTCGGCCATGACTTAGTGACAGAGAGAGCAACAAGGAGTAGTCTGGCAAGATTTGTTCATTGTGAATCCATGTTATTTTTAACTGATCACCATTTTCTGTGGTAAGGAAGTATGGTCCAGTCCTAACTCTCCATTCTAGCCTCTGGTTTAGGACTGATATCAAGGTCACCACTTTCTAATTTACAGCATCAGTCTTCTCCTCTTTGAACAATTGTTCTACATGTGACCACATGTAGTTTTCCTATTTTTAAAAAGAAATGTGACTATGGTTGGGTGTACAGATTCTTTTCATATCTTGGAAGGCATTTTTCCTTGGCAAGTAGATTTGAACATATTTATGACTATGGGGTCGCACAGAGTTGGACACGACTGAAGTGACTCAGCAGCAGCAGCATGACACCTTGGGTTTCCCCAGTGGCTCGGTGGTAAAGAATCCACCTGCGGTGCAGGAGCCACAGGAGACACAGGTTTGATCCCTGGGTCAGGAAGATCCCCTGGAGGAGGGCATGGCAACCCACTCTAGTATTCTTGCCTAGACAATCCCATGGACAGAGTAGCCTGGTGGGCTACAGTCCACAGGATTGCAAAGAGTCACACAACTGAAGCAACCGAGCATGCAAGCATGACACCTTACCGTATTTGTTGAATCTTTTTCAGACTGAGTATAATTTTATTTTACAAAGGCACATGCGTGCATGCTCAGTCATGTCTAACTGTGACCCTGTGGACTGTAGGCCTCCCTGTCCATAGGATTTTCCCAGCAAGAATACTGGAGTGGGTTGCCATTTCCTCCTCCAGGAGATCTTCCCAACCCAGGATGGAACCCAAGACTCCTGTGTCTCTGCATTGTGGGTGGATTCTTCACCACTAAGCCATCAGGAAGCCCGTTTTACAAAGCAGACAGAAGTAAAATGATAGGCAAGTGATTTTTAGGGTCTTCCACTCCATGATCTGCATTTTATTACTTCTGCGCTATTGAGATGCATTTGGTCCTATCAGTAGAGCTTAACATCATAACTTCTCAATTTTGGATCGGCTTTTAAAAACTGGTGTTTCAAGGTATGTACCCACCCTTCTGATGTGAAATGAAAATAATATAGGATGTATTAGTATCCTGGGAAAACAATAGATTAGGAGATAGAACTCATAGTATACTAGATATTTGCAAACTTTAGCATACAGTAAAACTCTGCTGAATGGAGAGGATAGGACTGCTTCAGTTTTTTGGTTAATTAAATGCCAAAACCTTATACTAACTTGAGTCGGATATGAAAATTTAAATTGTTCCTCTAGGAAATAATGTCATTGGAATAAAAACCATCAGTGTCTAAAGGTTGCTTTCACCTTTTCTTGATTCTTCCCCCAAGGTGACATTCAAGTGGGAGGGGAACTTATATGTCATGACAGCCTGTGCAAAGATGCAATGACTGGCCTGATAATGGTTCTCTGTTTACATTGTCTCCTTCTTGATTGGCCTCTAATGTGATGGCCTGGGAACACTCGGCTTTCTGGGTGCTCTGGTAGCCTCCAAATTTGCTATATATATGACCATTCTTTTGGTTTGTATGTGTTCCTAAGAAAGATAAGCCATCTCTTTGGATGACACAACTTTTTTTCAGCTCTCACAGGAGACAAACTCTAGGGTTTCTGTGACTTCTCTATCCAATACCCTGAACTGATGGTTCATCCCATCCTCTGCATCTAGGTCAGTTTGTCCCACCCTTCTGGCCTCATAGCTTGCGCTCCGTTAAATGTTCATCCCATGCAGGAGCTGGGGTTAGCTCTTGAGTGCCAATTAGACACTTCTGTCTGTGGGACTATGAGGCTTCCCTGGTGGCTCATGGGTAAAGAATCTGCCTGTGATGCAGGAACTGCAGGAGACATGGGTTCAATCCCTGGGTTGGGAAGATCCCCTGGAGGAGGACATGGTAACCCACTCCAATATTCTTGCCTGGAGAAACCTATGGACAGAGGAGCAGGCTGCAGTCCATAGGGTTACAAAGAGTTGGACTTGACTGAAGTGACTTTGCACCATGCACTGTGTGATCATGCATTTTGACCTCTCCTCCCAGAATCCAACATGGGAACTAAGCAATGATAACTTTGCCCTTGGTGCTCCCTCAATGTATTTAACACCTCTGCTTCTGCAGTTCAAGGCTCATAGAGGAGAAGTCAGGAACAGATCTTACTGTTTACTCCCTCTGACTTCTCTCAATTCTCCTCTGCTCCTTTTCCAATTTTTCTAAGACAGGAAAGGAGCTAGCATTCCTTTGATTTCCCCAACATTATGACTTAGTTCTTTGTAGCTCCAGCTAAGCTATAATGGTAGGTGTTATTATCTCCTCCGCATAGCAGTCATTTTCTCTCTGAGCTAAGTTCACAGAGTTCAGTTGTTGATAGGCTGAGAGGAAGATAGAAGAATTTGAACAATTTTGTCTCAAAACAATGAATGGCCTGACTTTCAAGGCTATCTTCCTATTGCTTAATTTTATCTAATCTAATCTAACATGTATATGTTATATATATACTATATATATGTGTATATATGATGTATGTTTGTATATCTGTATATATGTCTGTATTATAACTTACTTAAAGGTCTATTCCCTTGGCTGAATACACAAAGCTTCCTTACTGTGACTTATTCTGGCCTATCTAATGAAGTATCTGGCACCAAATGAATGGGACACCTGGGTTGTATCCCTCTTCATTTCTGGAGATCTGCCCTCATTCACTTAGGAATAGACAGCAATAATTGCTGTTGGACAAGGAACAGGAAGTTCCAGTATCTTTTCTTTGGATGTTTGAAAGTGTACTTTGCTCTCATAAAAACTTGTAGTGAATGACTATGCTACTTTTGGGAAATGAACTTTGGATACAGAAGGTTCACTTCCCTAAGCCCGAATGACGTGCTTTCAATTAAAGAGGAAAATGGCTATAGGTCAAGGCAGGAGGATGGAGTTGAAGTTAGGAGGGCTGAAAACTCAACCACTGGTAGTAACTTGCTGGGCTGACTCAAGCCAGTTGCTTGATCACTGCCTGCCTTGTTTCCCTGTGTCTAAAGAGAGACAAGAAATGCTCACATGGTTAACGCTTGCAAAGTAAGATGATACCAGGAAAGGCAGTGACTGCAAGTTGCCTATGTCTTGCCCCTATCACTTTTGACCTCTTTCCATATATACTTTGCCAGTTGCCTCTAAAAATACAAATCCGCTGCTTCCACAGTTCTAGAACCACGTGACTGTAATCTAACTCCTGTATCAAGCAGAGAAAGTGAAAATATGCCCTCCCATCAATGACACAGCGAGCAAGCAAGGCCAAGACTGAGGGGCAGAAACTCCTAGATGATAAAATTAATTTGTCTCCACAAAATACTGGGAAAATCTGTGTATGTATACACATACACACACACGCATATATGTGTATATATATATATTTAAAACATATATGCTTCATTTATTTCTCTTAAATGTTTAAAATTTGTGCTTAGTCTACATATAAAGATAGAGAAATGGGAATTTTTTTTCCCTGTTATTTACAAACCGGTATTAACTGTTTGTCTCTTTTGAATCACTGCCTCCTTCCAGCAGTCTGGGTCACTGTCTCTTGGGGTTACTTCTAGCCCCTGGAACCGCCTCCTTGTGAAGCTGGGATTGTACTGCCAGCTGAGAGTGAGCAAGGAGAACAGAACTCCATCCTGGAACTCAGCAGCTTCTCAGTTCTCCTTAGAACTGGCAGGGCCTGCAGTCACTCTCAGGGCTCTTGTCAACAGACCTAACCTCCTGAAAAACTGGAGTCTGATTTCCCTTGAAGTAGAAGTTACAGCATTAATAATGACCCCAAAACCTGAGACAAAATCTTAGCAGCCAGTGTAGGCAGCAAAGATATTTCTTTCCTCTAAGGAAAGAAGGTGGTTCCCTACCTCTCACCTTCAGGTAAAGTCAGGCCACAAACCAGGCTGATGGTGGGATTTGATGTGGTGACCGCACAAATGCCCTCAGCCTCCAGGCTCTGCGCAGGGATGCTAAGATTTGTGGTTGGTGTAAGCCTGTCCTTTTTATATCTCTTCCCATGCTCTGTAGTTTTTGACTGATTGTGACAAAGGAAATTGTTAAATGTATGTATTTGTATCTTTATTTTGCTTATATCATTCTCCTCACTTCTCCAGTCTCACACAGGAGGGTCTTTCCCACTTATTTCCAGTTGTAGGCTGGAGACCCAGCAGAGCTAATATTGTGGTTTGAAGGCTTGAGAACTGTAAAGTGGATGGAGGAGGTTTCAGTCTGGGTCTAAAATCCTGAGAACCAGGGATGTTCCAGTCAGAAGATTGATGCCCCAGCTCAGCAGTAAGGCAGAGAGTGAATTCCTCTTCCTCTTCCTGTTGGTCTATTTATGTTCTCAATGGACTGGATGATGTCATCCACAGTGGGCAGGGCCTTCTGCTTTACTCAGCCTACCAATTAAGTCACTAATCTCTTCTGAAAATCCCCTCACCAACACACCCAGAAATAATGTCTAACCAGCTACCCGAGTACCCTGTGACCCAGTCAAGTTGACATCTAAGAGTACTCATCACACCATCTCCATAGGGGACATTTTCATTTGATTTAAAAGAAAACATTCTATGTGCAAACCAAATTCTTTTAAAAATTAAGCACAAAATATAAAATATCAGCCACATGATTTATTCACAATTTGGGATAATTCACACACCTTGTGAATGGCTCTCTCGGTATATTCCTGCTAGGCAACCCTAGTAGCCTTTTTTAGATTTCTTTGCTTAATTGATTCATACCATGTATGTCCTTTGCCTTAGTAGCAAGGTTAGAGTCTTAAAGGAAAAGTAGTTTTCCTCTGTTGGTGCAGAGAGGAATTGGGGGAAGGAGTTTGCTGCAAGGAGGGTCCCCATGACCCTTCTGTGACTAGTGGTGTTCCAGCAGCAGGTACAGAGCTAAGGGACTTTGACCGTAACAATCCTTAAATCCCTTGAAGGATTCATCCCACTGACCTGGCACAGAATGCAGGCTCAGTTTGTTTCCTAGCTGAACGAAGGAGGGACTGCTCTGGCATGCTTGGACTTGACCTGAACACCCCTTCTTGGACTCACTCTAACCCTTTCCCAGTCTTAAGGCTCAATACCTTATTTACTCAGGAGGAAAAAAAAGAAAAGTGAACATAATAAATTTAATGAGTTAATGACCAAAGTTCTGATGCTATGCCATAGCTAAATACCTTGGTGACAATTTATAAAGCTTGAATCCTAGTGACCAGCCCTTTTCCGGTTGTGAGCAGCATTAGCTTGAACCACATACTGAGGATTAATGGTTCTTTACAATTACAGGACCCTGAGCTGGGAAATATTTGCTTCTAAAGATGGTGAAGGAGAGTCAATAGGTTGTATTATGGTATAGATTTTCCTTTGTTGTGTCTCTTTTTTTAAAGTTAAAAAGAACGGTTTTAGGCTTAAATGTATTCACCAGCCATTTAGTACTCTTAGACACTGCATATTTAATGTTCCACTTTACCGCTTGATGAAAGAAATAAATGCATAACAAAATGCTTTGAAAAATGCTTAATTTTTCAACTGTTGATTTAATGTGTAACGGTTCAATAAGGTGGTGAATCGCCTTGGTCTATAACTACTGAAAAATAGAAAAATTACCCACACTGGTAAGCAGTATCTGTGAATATTAAGTTTGTCAATGTAATTTATGACTCGGCAGGTAATATACCGGTAATTTGCATACTAATTGCCATGGTGGAAGCCAAACGACTTTAATTCAGTAAATTAGTCTGCCTAAGCAGAAGCCAGAGATTGCCTAGCATTGTAGAGAGATGAAGCTTATTTAGGAGTGAGAAAATGGAGCTCTGGCCAGGAGGTCTTTCAGAGCTGTAGAGGCCCCCTGCTGGCTGGCAGGCCACATGGCTACAGAGCCAACCCCACCTTGTTGAGAGCCTACAGTCTGCTTCTCAGAGCCAAAGCCCATTGGACTTTCCAAGCGATTCAGATTCAGAAAACAAAGGCTGAGGTCAAGGCAGTCCACTCTGAGTTAAAACAATGCGTGTTTGTGTGTCCGTAACAGAAACAAATGGAAAATTGAAGGCAGAAAAATAATCCATTCTGGCTTCCTAAAAGAGGTTATTTTAATGAGGCACATGTTTTTAAATTCTTTTAAAAACAGGTTTGATTTTCTTTTTTTAAAATAGAAGTGTGTCTGGAGAGTTGTAGGAGAATCAAATGATATTTAAATACTGTGGGAGCAAGATGCCTACAAAAAGACATTCAGCCTCCTCAATAATCATGGAAGAAAAGCAAATCAAAATACTGAGGTGTAATTTTCTAGCAAAAACGAAAAAGATTAAAAACTTTTATTGTTGTCAAGGGCATGAGAAAATGAGCATATAAATTGGCATAACATTTTAGGTGAGCAGTGTGGTAGTAGCTGCAAAATTTTAAAATGCACATATACTCTGACTCATCAATCCCGCTTCAAGAAGTGAATCTTATAAAAATATAAATGTATAACGTGAATCATCTGAAATTACTGTGATCAACAATTTTGATATACAAAAACAGCAATTTAAATGAGTCAGTCTAATACAAGGATGTTCACTGTAGCATCTTGTAATGTTTGCAGTTTGGAAAAAGCCTAAATGCTTAGCAATAGGATACATACCTTATGAAGCTTTTACAAAGCATGAGGTAGAGCTAATCTGAAACAGTGAGATGGAAAACAGACCATGGAATATTAGTAAATAGACCACGCTGAGTGACATTATGGATAATCCCATTTTCTGATCTTAAAAAGTATTTGTGTATATATATTTACAAATTTTGATTTGTGTATAATGTAGGTATAGAAAAATACTGGATAGTTCAGTTCAGTTCAGTTCAGTCACTCAGTTGTATCTGATTCTTTGTGACCCCATGGACTGAAGCATGCCAGGCTTCCCTGTCCTTCACCAACTCCCAGAGCTTACTCAAACTCATATCCACTGAGTTGGTGATGTCATCCAACTATCTTATCCTCTGTTGTCCCCTTCTCCTCCTGCCTTCAATCTTTCCTAGCATCGGGGTCTTTTCTAATGAGTCAGTTCTTCGCATCAGGTGGCCAAAGTATTGGAGTTTCAGCTTCAGCATCAGTCCTTCCAATGAATATTCAGAACTGATTTCCTTTAGGATGGACTAGTTTGATCTCGTTGCATCCAAGGGACTCTCAAGAGTCTTCTCCAACACCACATTTCAAAAGCATCGATTCTTTGGTGCTCAGCTTTCTTTATGGTCCAACTCTCATATCCATTCATGACTACTGGAAAAACCATAGCTTTGACTTGACTAAATTGGACAGTTAAGTCCTAACATTTAACCATGACTACTTTTAGAGAGTGGCAATTAGGATGGAGTGTGGGAAGAAGCATCTTCTTTCAACTTTTTGTACTCTTTGAATTCAGCACAATAATCATGCCCTTTCTATGGTTAAAAAAATCCCCCACAAAACAAAAGATAAGGAAAATAAGACATGAAAACCATGGGGGATTTACCCAATTAATGAGAACACTTTGTGAACTAAGTTAATATTCAGCTATATAATATTTGCTCTGTTTTTCATGTTGAGATTTTTACACATTAAATGTTTTAAAAAGTGGGGTGCATCGATATGCTGTACATGTGTATGTGCATTTTATGAGCTGAGGTGAGACAGGATAAATATATTGAAAGTGGTGATATGTGAACTGAATAAGCGCATAAGCTTCAAGAGTACCAAATGCCAAATCAACTATTTGCTATAATTATGGTGACCCTCAGTTTTAGAAAACAGAACTCATGAGGACTTGCAAAGACATATGAGGGCAAGAAGTCAAGGATGAATCACCGAGCTAGATCAGTAATTGAAGACACTATTTTATCCTCCACCTTTATCACTGCTAGAACTACAGGAAACTTCCTGAATCTAGTGTTGATGAAGTTTGACAAATGTATTCAGAGATATGCTGGTAAACTGGCTCTCTAGAAAAAAAGTCAAAGCCCGATTTGTAAGATTTGTTGGTTTTCCTGGTTTACATAATTCCATCATGACTGATTTCAAGCTAGCAATGGTTTAACAACCAGCTCTCAAAATCATCCTGATTATTTAAGACTTGTCTCTCAGGAGTGTGAGAATCAGACTTGTGTGTGTGTTAGTAGCTCAGTCGTGTCTGACTCTTTGAGACCCCATGTACTGCCAGGGTCCTCTGCCCATGGAATTCTCCAGGTAAGAATACTGGAGTGGGTTGCTGTTTCCTTCTCGAGGGAATATTCCTGACTCAGGGATCGACACGGGTCTCCAACATTGCAGGCAAATTCTTTACCATCTGAGCCACCAGGGAAACCCACCAGGGAGAACCAGACTTAGCTCACTGCTGAATGTATTCAACAGTGTAACCACCATCCAAATCAAAATGCAGAACTTTTCTTTAATCCAGAAGATTCCCTCTAGTCCCTTCCAGTTAATCTATTACTCTCCTTTCCCTAGAAAAACCATAATTCTGGCTTTTATTGCCAAAAATTAGTTTATAACTTCATGTAAATGAAGCTATAGAGAATATTCTTTTGTTTCTTTGGGGCTTCTTTTGCTCAACTTAATATTTTTGAACTTTATCCATGTTGTTGCAAAAGACACTATTTAAAAATCATTGTTTTCTTATAAATCTATGTTCTATGACCTTGTACAGATCTTTGATCCATTACTGGAATAGAACGGTTTTCCTTCTTTAAAACTCCTCTTTCTTATTTTCTTCCCCTAGTTGCTCAGTGTAAAGAAGGACGCACTGCACATAGGAGGTAAGAGAAGCAGAAGATTCTATGATTCTTAAATATTTCTAAATTTCAGATCTCACATTTTCCAAAATGAGAATTGGGTGGGGAAAAAAATCATGGAATATTATTGTACAGCGTTCCCCCATTTGATTTCTCTCTTCTTGACCTGTGTGTGCGTGTGTGTGTGTATGTGTTGTGAATCTCAGAATATGTCCACAACAAAGCCTGGCCGTAAGGTCATATGTACTAGCCGGACTCAAACCTCAAAGCAGCCTGACTTTGATCCACCAGCTGGGCGTGTTTTCCATGGCAACACCCTAGTCTCACCATAAAGAAGTTAGATGCCAGAGGGTAGGGATGAAGGCCTGTACTATCCAAGCAGAGGCCCCAGGGCTGAATGCAGGCACTCCCCAGATAAACTGAGGAGTTTGGTGGCCATGATGCTGCACGTTGTCACCGAGAACTTCTAGGACACTTTATACCATTCATATGGTGTTTTTAGGTCATTTCCTTGGGGCTTTCCAAAACAGTCATTTCCAACTATCTTATTACTGTTCCTCTTTTTACCAATAAAAAGGGAAACAATGGGACCTCGAACCAGTGGGCACTTCAAGTCATCTGTTCCTAGTGGGAACCCACCTCCCTAAATTTTGATCAACATTTATTTAAATGTATTACTTGGAGTTAGTTAAAATTGGGAATAGATTTCAGGGAAGAATGTTGTTGCTGTTCAGTCACTAACTCATGTCTGATTTTGTGATCCAATGGACTGCAGTACGCCAGGCTACCCTGGCCTTCACTATCTCCTGGAGTTTCCTCAGAATCATAGCCATTGAGTTGGTGATGCCATCCAACCATCTCATCCTCTGTCATCCCCTTCTCCTCCTGCCTTCAATCTTTCCCAGCATCAGGGTCTTTTCTAATCAGTCAATTCTTTGCATCAGGTGGCCAAAGTATTGGAGTTTCAGCTTCAACATCAGTCCTTCCAGTGAAGATTCAGGACTGATTTCCTTTAGGATTAACTGGTTTGATCTCCTTGTAGTCCAAGGGACTCTCAAGAGTCTTCTCCAACACCACAGTTCAAAAGAATCAATTCTTCAGTGCTCAGCCTTCTTTATGGTCCAACTGTCACATCCATACATGACTACTGGAAAAACCATAGCTTTGACTAGACAGACTTTGTCAGCAAAGTAATGTCTCTGCTTTTTAATATGCTGTCTAGGTTTGTCATAGCTTTACTTCCAAAGAGCAAGTGTCTTTTAATTTCGTGGCTGCAGCCACCATCTGCAGTGATTTTAAGGCCCAAGAAAATAAAGTCTGTCACTGTTTCCATTGTTTCCCCATCTATTTGCCATGAAGTGATGTCATGATCTTAGTTTTTTGAATGTTGAGTTTTAAGCTAACTTTTTCACTCTCCTGTTTCTCCTCCATCAAGAGGCTCTTTAGTTCCTCTTCACTTTCTGCCATGAAGGTGGTATCATCTGCATATTAGAGTTTATTGATGTTTCTCCCTGCAATCTCAATTCTAGCTTGTGCTTCATCCAGCCTGGCATTTCTCATGATGTACTCTGCATATAAGTTAAATAATCAGGGTGACAATATGCAGCCTTGACATACTCCTTTCCCAATTTGGAACCAGCCCTTTGTTCTATATCTAGTTCTAATTGTTGCTTTTTGACCTGCATATACATTTCTCAGGAGGCAGGTAAGGTGGTCTGGTATTCCTATCTCTCAAGGAATTTTCCACAGTTTGTTGTGATCCACACAGTCAAAGGTTTTAGTGTAGTCAATGAAGCAGAAGTAGATGATTGACTGGTTTGACCTCCTTACTGTCGGGGAAGAATTTCTGAGTGCTTATATTGATTGGGTTTTTAATATCAATAGAGCTAAACTTTTAGGTTAAAATAAAATGCTATAGACACAGCACATAGCCCTCTCCTTTCAACCAGGACTAGCTGGATCCTTATGATCCCTGGATCTTGATCACTGGTCAAATGGCTGTCCCAGGTGCCCATAGGAGGCAGGTTTGAGTTTCTGCAGCTTCCCGCTTTCCAGGTGTGGCTTCTTTCTGCTCTGGCCTGGCTCCACTCAGATGTCTGGCTGTCCTTTCTCTCCTGTTCTGTGGGTGTTCTAGGCTGAGACAAGGTAGTTTAAATTGCTGAGCTCACAGAGACCTGGTGGGAAGAACAAACATCACCATTGTGTCTGCACTCCCGTGGGCTGCCCCCTGCCAGTGACCACCTGTGGTAGGGGTGCTAAAGCAGTCCAGGGAAATATGGGACTACTTTGCCAGCTGCCTGTGGGGCCAAGAACCTCCCAAAGGTTTTGCTGAAACTTCCTTGAATTGCATGGCAGTCTAGGATGCTTTCTCCCAATCTGCTCCTTCTGTCCGTTATTTAAGGTCAGAGCTGCATTTTGATGGTACTCTTCTAGCTTTCTCTGGTTCTCGTTATATTTTTTTCATTCAGGCACCTCCACTAATAAAATCCTTATGGCTTTAATCCTTGCTTGACATTCGCTTCTCAGAATATCCAGTCTAATACAAGCTATTCAGGAACCTCCTACATGGCTGTAGGGAAGGATAGAGAAAGTGGGAGTCAAGTATCAGGTAGATGGTGACTTCCTGACCTGTAGGTTGTAGGTTCTACCCCAACACTGGCATCTGGAATCCACTTTTCTAAGTCCCCAGAAGTGCTCAGTCTGAGGAAGGCTCCTAGCAGCAGCAGACCTTGCTGCAGAGAGGGGACTGCAGAGGAGCAACCGGCAGCATTGTCTGGCACGACATCCTTCCCCAGAATGTGCTCTCATCTTGTTCTTGTCCATGACATCTCTGTGGTACACAGTATACCTCCAGGTGTTAAAGGGAACCTGGGCTTGAAAACCATAATGGAGGTGGGAATGAAGGAAGAGCAGACCACCCCTTAAGATCTCATCAAAAAGAAAATAGAAGCCAGCGGCTAGGCTAGGGATGAGGCCTGCAATGTCCAAGCAGATGCCCTGGAGGCTGAATGCAGGAGCTCCCCAGATAAACAGAGGGTGTGAGAATCTGGACCAACATCCTCAGTTGCTTTAGAATCAGTCATAAGGCAAAGGAATGCTGTGCAGACACTGCTTCTTCCAAATGAACTTCACAGAGCCTTCCAGCCAGTCCAAATTTCAGCAATAGACATTAAATGATGCAGAGGCCAAAGAATGAGAGATAATAGACTGAGGATCTCTGCCTTTCCACTATGTTTCTAGCTTCTACATCTAGTCAACTACTGTAAATCTCATAGGAAAGTAGTGGGACAAAGATTCTAAAGCAAAGATCTTCTACCCTCAAAGGGCCACTGACTCATTATATCCTAAGAATGTGGCCAGAATCAAAGTAAAGAAGCCTGCTTTTTTTTTTTTTTTTCTGGAGATCCAGCTCCACCAAGTGTTGGTCATTCTGGGTCTCTGGGATTCTTGGGGTTGGTTTGTTCCAGTTTGGCAGGGACATCTGTCTCTTGTACAGTGTCCCAGAGCCCAGGTCAGTTCAAGGCCGAGAAAATCAGGAGAGAGCCGCAGCTGGGTTCAGTTTTTGAGCCCAACCCAATTCAGATTACACTCTGGGGACTGGGTCGAGCCGTATTAACATCTGCACATTTGAGCAGGATTTGGGATGAGAAAGGGGTGGATGATGTTTTCCAGGGCTTATGCTTGGACCACAGCACAGTCAGGCTTTGCTGAACCGCCTGACCCTCTCAGTTTTGAAGTCTCTCTGGTTGTATAAAGAAGAGACCCTGTACCCCAGGGTACCAGACTGTTACCTTCTTCTCTGGTTAAGGGTTTCACCAGGGCTGAATCGCACACATGTGGACCACCACAGAAGTGTGTCTGGTGAAATTGTTGGTTTTACTTAATTTTACAAAACAGATTGGCATATTTTCATCAAAATGATAAATTGGAAAGATAAAACAGAAATTTCCAAACTTGGGGGGCAGGGAAGGGATATAGGGGAGACATAGCACCTTGATATGTGCTTGGTAAACCATCAGACTTTGAGAGCAATACTGAACTGTTCCCTGTCCCAATTTACAAGGCAACCCTAAGCATTAAGAGACACTCGGCTAATAGGAACTGGACACGCTGAATTAGCTTCCAGATGCACGATCTAAAATATAGACATACAATTTGAATACCAATTGTCCCCTTGTCAAACCTAGTAAATAACAAGAGTTCTTGGGGAAAATGGTCTCATTTCAATTCATGCTGCTCTTGAAATCTTTGCAGCCAGCAGAAATTTGACACATCTATATCTTTCCTCTTCTCTGAGAAAAGAAGTCTTTCCTAAAGTTCAGCTCCCTGGCAGAGTCCTCTGAGGCTCTTCTATTATGGGCTGTAGGACATGAATTAATTCTTTTATTTCTATTCTGGACACAATTGCATGCATTTGGATTCCACAGGTGCATGCTTTATATTTTTTAAAAAAAGACAAGGGAAATGGAGTGAGACCTTGGAACAATTTGTTCCGTAGAGGAGAGTGAATCATCGCCCATAATGAGCAATGTCAGCCAGAGCCGCAGAAAACACCGAACAGTCCCCTTCATCAATTATTCAAGAGCCCTCTGCCGACCAAGGATGTTCATTAGTATATGGAGGGCCGATCGGTTCTTTCCCCTGTTACTTGTGTCCATCCAAAGGATCTGGGCTTGCCTGCCATTCTGACTCAACAATGGAGTGCATTTCTAATAAAGATAAGGGGTTTGGTTAGAGAGAATTTTCACCAGAATATTTCTCCCCTTGTCTGAGGACCCAGTGGCATGTGGCATGAAGCCCTTTTTCGAAGGCCAGGAAGCAGTGCAGGGATGTGCTCTGTAAGCCTGGGTTCCAGGAACAGTTCTTGTTCAGTCAACAAGTCTGCGTGCTAAGCCCTTGCTGGCACGCAGCTGGGAGCTCGCTAGATATGCAAATTCTCACCTCCACGCAAGAATCTACTGACCCAATTCTGCACCCTAATGAAAGTTTGAGAAGCACTGTAGGAAGTGAGAGGATAGTGAATGCTGGGGATACAGGGTGTCTGGGTGCTGCCTTCTCAGAGCTGTGGTTTGGAGGTGGAATGAAGATGATGCATTACAGAGAACTCCTTCCATGAGGGGAGTGTTGTGGGAGAGGTCTGTGCAAAACTTGGGTAACAGGAGAGGCAGTGGTTCATTCCCCCGGGAGCTTGTCAGGTGGAGAAGTGGTGGTATATCTCCCACTGCCTTAGTTAGCCCATCATTATCTCTTACTTAGGACTTCCCTGGTGGCTCAGATGGTAAAGCATCTGCCTACAATGTGGGAGACCTGGGTTGGATCCTTGGGTCAGGAAGATCCTCTGGAGAAGGAAATGGCAACCCACTCCAGTACTCTTGCCTGGGAAATCCCATGGATGGAGGAGCCTGGTAGGCTACAGTCCATTGGGTCACGAAGAGTCGGACATGACTGAGCGACTTCACTAACCTAACCTAACCTAACATCTCTTACTTGAACTGTGGTATGAATCTTCTTGCCTCCTTTCTTTGGGGCCCTTCAAACCCACTTCTAAAGTGATCCCCAAGTTAGCTAGCTAAACACCAACTACACGTCCTCTGCCTAAAGCTAAGTGCACACTCTTCAGTTAGCACGCAAGGCCTTTATCCCACACCCATGGACCAGGACCAATTCCTGTTATTCTCCAGACTGTCTCTTTCCACCCAGCTGTCCAGAACTGCTCTCACATGTCTTTCTGTTTTTGCCACTCTGCCTTTTCAATGGCTGTTTCCTTCTGCCTGGACTGTTTTCCCTCCATGCTTACTCCGTAGACTTCCCTTCATCCTTCAAAGCTTTTATCACATCCTCTGTAAAGCTTTTAATGCACTACTCCTAGAGAGAGTTAATAATTTCCCATTTTGCTCTACTTCTGCACTTTGCAAATCTATTATTTTCTTTATCAGCTTCTATTGTTATAATCTGCTTAATGAGAGTTTCACCTACAATGGGAGCTGTGAGTTTGATCTTTGAAAGCAGGAAATGTGTTAATTTGAATACCAGAACTGACACTTTTTTTTGGATTAACTATGATTTTTAAAAAATCTTGAAAGCATGAAGATGCTGGACATGTTGAGAGATCTCAGTTCTTTTGGTCTGGCTTGAGCACTAACTGAATGACTGAGTGTAGATATTAACTGGAAAGGGAGGAGGAGCCTAAGTCAGGAAGGGTTTGAACCCTGAGAAATGCTTGGTGTTATTTACAACTGGAGAACCATGTGACTAGTCTTTGTTTGAGTAGTTGTCTGGGGACTGATAGGATATAGATATCAGCACTGAGAAAGCCCTGAAACCTGAGAAGCTGCTTTCATAAGAGCCTGGGAAAAGAATGACAAAACAAGGACTAAAAGAAGGATAAAGACTTAGGGCATAGCTCTCAGAAAAGTACCTTAAATGTGGGTGCTAACAGTGATCTTACTGTTTGGGGTGTTAATCCTGAGTGTTATTGGAAAGTTATTCATGTGTTATTGGAGAGTTGACATTTATGGAGCAGAACTTTGAGAAGTTGGGTCAGTGAGGATGAAGCGAGGGGGCAGGTGTTAGTAAGAGAAACAAGGTGGGGATTCTGATTAATTTAATTTTATGGTGAGCTCAGCTTACCTGAAAACTTATCCTTTTTGTTTTCATCAATATTGAAAAGTTTTTTCCTACAATGACTAGTTTCCTGTCCTAAGTTATACAGAAGAAAGAGCATCTTGCAGTGGCCTTTGAGCGGGTCTTTGGTAAAAGGAGCACCAAGTGTACACAGGTGATTTGTTTGTAGTTCTGGTTCTCTCAGGACTTTATGCAAGTCACTTAATCTTCCTGGGTTGCAGAATCCTCCATTTCAAATTGAAGCGTTTGCTTCATACATGACTGGTGAGAATGTAAAATGGTGAGCTGAGGTGGAAAATAGTCCAATAGTTCCTTAAAAAGTTAAACCAAATTACCGTATTCCCTAGCAATTCCATAACTAAGAGAACTGAAAACATGTTCAAACAAAAACTTGTACATGAATATCTTTAGCAACGTTCTTCACAATAGGCAAAAAGTTGAAACTCAATGTACATCAACTGATGAGTGAATAAAAATGAATTTTAAAATGTGGTTTATCCACCCCACAGATATATTCAGCCATCAGAAGGAATAAAGTTGTAGAAAGGTCACAGGACTTGGGCGAACCTTGAAAACATGCTAGTGAAAAACACCAGAGACAAAAGTCATGTGTTAGGAATCCAGATAGGGAAAGAAGAAGTGAAACTCTCACTGTTTGCAGATGACATGATCCTCTACATAGAAAACCCTAAAGACTCTACCAGAAAATTACTAGAGCTAATCAATGAATATAGTAAAGTGGCAGGATATAAAATTAACACACAGAAATCCCTTGCATTCCTATATACTAACAATGAAAAAACAGAAAGAGAAATTAAGGAAACAATACCATTCACCATTGCAACAAAAAGAATAAAATACTTAGGAGTATATCTACCTAAAGAAACAAAAGACCTATACATAGAAAACTATAAAACACTGATGAAAGAAATCAAAGAGGACACAAACAGATGGAGAAACATACCGTGTTCATGGATTGGAAGAATCAATATTGTCAAAAATGCTATTCTACCAAAGCAATCTATAGATTCAATGCATCCCTATCAAGCTACCAATGGTATTTTTCACAGAACTAGACCAAAGAATTTCACAATTGTATGGAAATACAAAAAACCTCGAATAGCCAAAGTAATCTTGAGAAAGAAGAATGGAACTGGAGGAATCAACCTGCCTGACTTCAGACTCTACTACAAAGCCACAGTCATCAAGACAGTATGGTACTGGCACAAAGACAGAAATATAGATCAATGGAACAGAATAGAAAGCCCAGAGATAAATCCACGAACCTATGGACACCTTATCTTTGACAAAGGAGGCAAGGATATACAATGGAAAAAAGACAACCTCTTTAACAAGTGGTGCTGGGAAAACTGGTCAACCACTTGTAAAAGAATGAAACTAGAACACTTTCTAACACCATACACAAAAATAAACTCAAATGGATTAAAGATCTAAATGTAAGACCAGAAACTATAAAACTCCTAGAGGAGAACATAGGCAAAACACTCTCCGACATAAATCACAGCAAGATCCTCTATGACCCACCTCCCAGAATATTGGAAATAAAAGCAAAACTAAACAAATGGGACCTAATGAAACTTAAAAGCTTTTGCACTACAAAGGAAACTATAAGTAAGGTGAAAAGACAGCCCTCAGATTGGAGAAAATAATAGCAAATGAAGAAACAGACAAAGGATTAATCTCAAAAATATACAAGCAACTCCTGCAGCTCAATTCCAGAAAAATAAATGACCCAATCAAAAAATGGGCCAAAGAACTAAACAGACATTTCTCCAAAGAAGACATACAGATGGCTAACAAACACATGAAAAGATGCTCAACATCACTCATTATCAGAGAAATGCAAATCAAAACCACAATGAGGTACCATTACACGCCAGTCAGGATGGCTGCTATCCAAAAGTCTACAAGCAATAAATGCTGGAGAGGGTGTGGAGAAAAGGGAACCCTCTTACACTGTTGGTGGAATGCAAACTAGTACAGCCACTATGGAGAACAGTGTGGAGATTTTTAAAAAACTGGAAATAGAACTGCCCATATGACCCAGCAATCCCACTTCTGGGCATACACACTGAGGAAACCAGATCTGAAAGAGACACGTGCACCCCAATGTTCATCGCAGCACTGTTTATAATAGCCAGGACATGGAAGCAACCTAGATGCCCATCAGCAGATGAATGGATAAAGAAGCTGTGGTACATATACACCATGGAATATTACTCAGCCATTAAAAAGAATTCATTTGAATCAGTCCTAATGAGATGGATGAAACTGGAGCCCCTTATACAGAGTGAAGTAAGCCAGAAAGATAAAGAACATTACAGCATACTAACACATATATATGGAATTTAGAAAGATGGTAACGATAACCCTATATGCAAGAACAGAAAAAGAGACACAGAAATACAGAACAGACTTTTGAACTCTGTGGGAGAATGTGAGGGTGGGATGTTTCAAAAGAACAGCATGTATACTATCTATGGTGAAACAGATCACCAGCCCAGGTGGGATGCATGAGACAAGTGCTTGGGCCTGGTGCACTGGGAAGACCCAGAGGAATCGGGTGGAGAGGGAGGTGGGAGGGGGGATAGGGATGGGGAATACGTGTAAATCTATGGCTGATTCATATCAATGTATGACAAAACCCACTGCAATGTTGTGAAGTAATTAGCCTCCAACTAATAAAAAAAAAAAAAAAGCTGAAAAAAAAAAAAGTCATGTGTTGTAGTATTTCATTTTTCATTTACATGAGATGTCTAGAGCTGGCAAATCAATGAAGAGACAAGGTAGATGAGTGTTTGACAGGGGCTGGGGGAGGGAGAAATGTGGAGTAATTACTTAATTGGTACAGGATTTCTTTGAGTTGAGTTGAGTGCGTGCCCAGTTGTGTTGGACTCTTTGCAACCCCATGGACTGTAGCCCACCAGGCTCCTCTGTCCATGGGATTTTCCAGGTAAGAATACTGGAGTGGGTTGCCATTTTTTTCTCCAGGGGACCTCCCCAGTTCAGGGATAGAACCCGTGTCTCCTGCGTCTTCTGCTTTGCATGTGGATTCTTTTGGGAGGATGATAAAAATGTTTTGAAACTATATAGTAGTGACAGTTGCATAACATTGTGAATATATTAAAAGAAACCCCACTGAACTGTACACTTTAAAATGATGAATTTTATATTCTGTTTTAGCTCAAATTGAAAAATGAGAAAGTTAAGCTCAAATGTTTCTTAAATTCTAAGACTTCATAATTTACTGAAACGTCTCTAGCACGCAATAGGTGTTCAAGAAATACTTAATGGATTAAGTTGAAAGAAGCACTGGCGTGTGATTCTTTGGATGAGAGACAGTGCTCTCCCATGTAGTTATCTGTGCACGCATGTTAAGTTGCTTAAGTCGTGTGCTTTGCAACCCTGTGGACCCATAGTTTGTCAAGCATGAATAGTGGAATGGGTTTCCATGCCTTCATCCAGGGATCTTCCCGACCCAGGGATCAAACCCACATCTCTTACATCTCCTGCACCACTGGGAAGCCCAGAGGTATCTGTATCAGATGACATCTTCAGTGTCTCAATACAATATAATCTATGGGGCAAAATCACCTTTAAATGACTGTACTTCATCTGCGGTGTCCTGTTAAAGGTTTAACAACCAGCTCTCTGGGGAAAAAGGAACCATTCAATATGTATGTGTGTAAGTTTATTATAAATGTTACTGATGTAAAGATGTGCCGCACACAATTTACAAATAATAATAAAATATATATTACTCCTTACTGTAAATTCCATATAACCAACCAATTGATTCTCATGAAATGCTTTAGTCGATTTTTGCTGAGCTCTTCTATCTGCAGCCAAGCGATGGTTGCAACTGAACCATGATTTAACAAATGGAGCTGCATCCAGTCTTCTCTTTCCCCGATCAATTTATCATCATTTCTCTGATATGTAATCTATTGTTAAATGATTTCTTTCCCATGTACAGATTACATCCATTAAACTGAAACCTCTTTCAGCTTTGGTACTGTGCATGTCAGAACCGCACTTATTCATCAGTGATGTTGGCGATTTCTTTGCTGAATCAGATTATAGTTTTTGCATATTTGAATAATATTTCCTCATTTTGTGTGTGTGTGTTATTCACAGAGCATTGTCTATAGAACAACAGCTTTTAAGTTTAATCTAAATTAACATTTGATCTTTTTTGTAAGTCTACACAAATGATAAAATGATAAGTCAAACCTTGGACTATAACATTTTCTGATTCCTGTAGTATAAGTACTCCCGACTGATTTTAAGCTGCCAATGGGACTTCACAAACAGGAAGCTGGGGAGAGAGGCACAATGTCTCACCACTATACAGCGTTTCCACCGTACTGACACAATGGACGTAAATCATCCCCGGGCCAGATAATGGTAAAATAATTACACAGTAATGAGTCTTGAGTATTTATTACCTCTGTTTTTAATAAAACATATTTAATTATAAGCACATATGATTTTATTTTTAATAATGGCTGTTTTATCAACCAGCTTTTAAAATTCTAGCAAATTTAACACTGGTTCTCACAAGCCAGTGCAAGCTGGCCTCAGCACTCTGGTGGTTTTTCTGATATTTAGTTGCTTATTATACTTTTTTTAGTTCACGACCCTACCAGAAACTGTATAAAGTCCCTGTCTTAGACATGTATAAACACTCTTCTTACTGTGGATTCTTTGGTATTTCTTAAACTTTGTGCTATGGAATATTTTCCCCTTGAGATTGTAAAAGGTACTCCACATTGAGAAAAATGAGAAAGGGTGGCATTCCAGACTGAAGGAAGTTTTGAGAGATGTTTTAAGGCTTCTCAGAGTCTGTAATATGCCAGCACACATTTTGAATCTATCAGAAGAGTATACAGTATTCAATTATTATATTTATTTAGCAGGACATGGTTTAGAAAATGCAGCCAAACCATGGATGGACTTGTGGTAACCCTGCATCTTTACCACAGCAGTCTTTGTACTGTTCCCCCAGCACATCTGAGGCCCCCAGTCCCTACAGTGGGAATCAGAGCTGCCCTCCTCCAGATCCCATGTGGTCCTCTGCCCCACTCAGGAGTTTGGGGTCAACCCAAGTGGATCCTGTGGTTCATGAACACTAGAGTTACTACCTTGTTACCACTTAGGAAGGAGGCCTGATCACTCACATTCCAAGGAGTCTGTGGTCCCTGGGGACTGATAGATCCTTATATAGAACTTTTCTTCATCCTGCGAGTGTAGGAGTGCGTGCAGAGAGGAGGTGGTAAGGGAAACTGATTCATACCCTCCAGTGCCATCCTAGGCCAGTTTACATTCAAATCTTTTCCTTGCTGTTCACCTGCTTTGCTCTGTAACATAGGTGGAGGTGAGGGGCTTTAGAAGGTGGAGGGTGAGGGGGTGGGCACCAGCCCTTGCAGACTCCACTTTCCAACTCCCCTGTTGGCTGGCTCCCTGCTAGGTTTGATCTCTGGTGAGAAACTAAAGGGAGGAAGAGAAGAGCGAAGGTATTTTCCTCCTACTTCTGTCTTGGGCAGTGTCTCTGGCAGTTGCTGCATCTTCTCCATTGTTCTTCTCCTCTAAGACCATCTCTCTCTTCTTGGTTCCACTTGCTACCCATGATCCTAACCCCAGGATCCAGGAACCTGGCTTCCTACTGTTGTCTTTCCAGCCTAAAAGTAGTAGACCCTTTCGGCTGTTGCTCGCTGTCTTTCGTTTGGCTTCTCAACTCTTCCATCACCTGCCAAAGCAGACACTAAGGTGTGCTACACTTACCCTCTAAGTAACCCAAGGCTACTTACTGGAACATCTGAGACTCACTAGCCGAGTCTAGATCTAACCACTTTAATATACTCAACCTATATCTAGCACGAGCTGGAGAATGAATGTTCCCAGAAGTAGCCACAACTCAACACGCATTCAGGAGTATTGATAGAGAAACACCCCATCTCCCCCTCTCCATGGGGACCGGGCTAACCCTGAGGCTACACTGGCTTCCAGGGTTCCCTGGGATTGGGCTCTCTCTCCACACTGGGAATATGTTTGTTAATGGGCCCTTCATACTGGTTTCCTTCTCTTGCCCATCCCATTACTTCTCTACTTGTATCCCCTGGGGTCACCTCTCTGTGAAACTGCTTGCACTGGAATCCTTGTCTCTGACTCTCCTGGGACCGCAGCCAAGAAACCTGTGTAATTTCTTTCCTGTATTAAATCCTCTCTGCTTTAAGTACTTGTGTGGTTCGGTTTCCTTGGCTAGGCACCAGTTGACACATCTGCGCTCTGACACAGGACCCCCGCTGTAGCCCACCTTTCTGCTTTGCTGGGAAGTGGGAGGAGACCTGCCTGGCCCATGTTACTCAGCACTGCCCCCCAAAGGTAGGTCTGGGGGCAAATTCTGTATTTAAGAGGTAGAGAATCCCCATGACCGTGATGCGTGACATCACTTAACACCTGGGCAAGGCTGGTAGCAGTGTTGGAATCTATCCTGTTTCCATTTCAGATTCTCTCAGATGCGGTCCTCAGTGAGTCACTCTTCTAGAAGGGAGATCTTGATGCTCTTCTCACTCTTCTGTTTCTCAGGGCTGTGCCCGTTCTCATTCCCGTGGCAGGTTTGCTCAGGGCTGGATCCCTCAGTGGGTGGGCTACCCGTGAGTTTATGGTACCAAACTGAGAGCAATGGAGGGGAATCTTTATGATATTTCAAAACTGCTAAAGTCGTCGTAATGAGCAGAAAGCCCCAGGATTTTGTTGCATTTTGTTTGTTTTATGGCTGAGTGTTGTGCTTGTTTTATATGACATCTGTTCATGACACTGTAATACTATCAGACGGGCACACATCCCTGTGTGGAAGATGCCCCCGGAGCTGTGTGCTGCAGCAGCCCTGGGAGAAGGAGGCGCTAGCGTAACTTTAGATGCTGTCTTATGGTGATTCACTCTTCTTTGGTGCTCATGGCCTCCATAAATTTCAACCCAGTCTTCAATCTACAGGGGAATCAGAAATAAAGACGTTATCAGTGACTGCAAGGCAACCTGACTCCTAGGAAGTCAAAGGAAGCAGAGATCTAGGGTAAAGGGGTATCTGTTAAAAAAGAACTCCACTGGTCAAAGTGGAAGCAGGCTCAGTGAGATGTCCCAAGGGACATCTCCTACTTGGGGAGTTAAGCCCAGAGAGAGACTGAAGAGGAGAGAGGACCCTTGGCTCACATAGCCATTGCAGGCAGAAGGAAGAGAAAAATAACATGATTAGCATGCTTCTCTCCTTCCCTCCATTAAGATGACAGAAGCAGGCAATCTGCTGTTTGTGCAGAAAGGCCACCAGGAAGGAGGGAAGAAGCATCTGTTCTGAGAAAGTGCTGTTTAAAAATGCAAGACATACCCAAAGCAAAAGGAGGATGCTCTGGAGGGCAGGCCACTGGCTAGGGAAACTGGGAGAAGCAGGGTGTCCCTCTGAGGAAGTTTCAGGTTGCCCCAGATCCTAGTGGTAGGGCTCTCTGGTCCCACGGAGGGCCTACTGGTCTTCCCCTCAGAGGGCTCCTGGTGGTGATCCCTGGTTCCGAGATCTGGCTAAGGGACGCCCTCTGTCAAGAGGACATGTCACCCCATGTTGCAGCCTCCACCCTCACTCCACTGACCGATGCTATCCATTTTCAGAATGAGTTAGAGCGCCCACCCTCGCACTTGCTCCTCTGTTCTCTGGGGTGACAGTCACTATTTTTGGTGCAAGATAGGGCCAGCCAGTGATCCCTTCAGTGACGGGATCACTCAGAACTTCTGAAGTCTGAAGGGCCTGCATGTCTCCGGAAGGATCAGGAACCTCATTCGAAAGTGCCAGCAAAACAGCCTGCCAGCTGGACCAAACTATCTGAGGCCCTGAGAGTTACATTTGGCCTCTAAACCCTCCTTTTCCTGGGGGACTCAGTTCAGTTCAGTTCAGTTGCTCAGTCGTGTCTGACTCTTTGCAACCCCATGGACTGCAGCACGCCAGGCTTCCCTGTCCATCACCAACTCCCAAAATTCACTCAAACTCACGTCCATTGAGTTGGTGACGCCATCCAACCAACTCATCCTCTGTTGTCCCCTTCTCCTCCCTCATTCAATCTTTCCCAGCCTCGGGGTCTTTTCCAGTGAGTCAATTCTTCACATCAGCTGGCCAAAGTATTGTAGTTTCAATTTCAGCATCGGTCCTTCCAATGAATATTCAGGACTAATTTCCCTTAGGATGGACTAGTTTGATCTCCTTGCAGCCCAAGGGACTCTCAAGAGTCTTCTCCAACACCACAGTTCAAAAGCATCAATTCTTCAGAGCTCAGCTCTCTTTATAGTCAACTCTCATATCCATACATGACTCCTGGAAAAAACATAGTTTTGACTAGATGGACCTTTGTTGGCCTGGTGACCTAGACGGACCTAGGGGAGGACCTAGGGGATTCAATCGGGTACAAAGCAAGCTCCCCCATCAGGCACCTCGGGCTGCCTTTGATATTTAAATTCGCCACCACGAAGGCTGTTGGTCAGAGGGAGGTGACCCAAGGTCACACCTTCCTGAGGGCATGGATATGCTACCTTGGTTAATTTGTAGACCAGACTAGTATGCAAGCCTGTGTGGACAGCAGCCATCTGCACATTCCTCATGTGATTAGCTTAAAATGCTTCTCTTAGCAGGCACTCAATCACTATTTATATTTGTGAATAATCAATCAGTCCTCAGGCCTTGTACCTCTTCCAGTTAAAGTAAACCAGATTTGTAAATCAATAAGAATAGAAAATTGAACACTGTTCTTTTCCAGAGTCCCAGGGTCTTTTTTCCCCTACTTACCAGGTAGAAAGGAGCATCTTCAACTGATTTTGTCACAGTACAATGGAAGTAATAATAGAACATACTTTTTACAAGGGTTTAATGAAATAGGCATATAAAAACAGCACAGTATGTAATGATTACATCTGTAATAATAATTATTATTATATAGTTATTTCTAAAAGGAAACATTTTTTTCTAGGAACTCTGTGAGCAAAAGGGGAGCGAGCCCTCTGACCCTCTGCTTCGAAGGGAAGAGGGCCCCATATAAATGTGGCTGGTGCAGAAAGGACCTCATGATAGTCACACTGATACCCCATCGGCTCCTGGCAGCCAATTCGTAGTGACTAAGTACTTGCATTCCATAGCCTGTCTGCAAATCCAGTGGTATCCACAGACACGTATCTTTCCTTCTCTTAGCACTCTGGCCAACCATTGCCAATTCCTTCAAAGAAGCTTAGGGACTTCCCTGGTGGTCCAGTGGTTAAGACTCTGAGCTTCCAGTGCAGCGAGTGTGGGTCCAATCCCTGGTTGCGGAACTAAGATCAAAATTTAAAAAAAAGAAAAGAAAGAAGTTCGGCCTGCAGTTCTGCCTTGGGTTTGGATGGGCACTCCCATTTGCTTGTGGCTTGCTTTTAGGTCGAGATAACTTATTCTCCAGTGCAAGGCTGCAGAGATTATTAGCAATGGTAAAGGAAAGGCTCACTGACATCCCTGTGCTCTGTGATACCACAACACTGAGCATCACTTGTTTGAGAAGTTCAAGAGGCAGGTGGTCAGCCAGGATGGCTTTGGATTTTTGATCTACCTTGCCAAAAAGGCCTTTATTGAATTACATTTTAATGTTGTGTCCTAGTCTTTTAAATCTAGGGTGAATGTAATAACAGTCATTTGAAGAGTGCTTATGTGTGTTTCATAAAACCCTTGCCGAATGCACTATTATTATTATTGGTCTTGGTGTCCTTAGTCCTAGCTCTAGTGATAATATCTGATATTTGTAATGTGTTTAGTGTGGCAAGTCACATTCTAGATGAATAAATGAGGTGAAAGAGCAGAAGTGACAAGGTGAGGCCAACTGAGCCTCAGGCCAAGTGTTCCAGGTGTTTGTACTCCCTAAGCTGCCTTCCCTTGGGACCACACTGGCTAGCATGCTGTTTTATGTATAATGACCCTTATGATAAAGGCCTCCAAGGGACCAAACAAAAGCCTTGATTGCCTGGGTCCTCGTATCAGATCAAGTTTTCTTTTGGCTTTGGTCCACCTAGAAGTTGAGAAGCAAAATAAAGATCAACCACAACCATATGGCTTTTGGAGTTCAAACTTCCTCATCCCTTTCTATTTCTTTTGAATTTCTATTTCTATTTTAATGGCCTGATTGTGCTTTTTATTTTATACCATTTTAATCCTTTTGGGAAGTAAATGGGGAGTACATTTCAAGAAAGACAGGTTAGTTGGCCACTACAGTTTTACTTAGTAGGAAAAAGGACCACAGAACTTTTCGTTTATTCCAGATGTTTTGCTGCTCTGCTCTCTAGGGAAAGATCTTTTCGGAATAAGGTTACCAGATAAAACACAGGGCATTCAGTGAAGCTTGAATTTTTTTAATAAATAATGAATAATTTTTAGTAGCATACTAATTTTTATACTGAATATTATTTATTTTATCTGAAATTCAAATTTACCTAGATGTCCTGTATTTTATCTTCTAAATTTGGAAACTCAAGGTTAGAGCAATAAAGATCCTTGTTTTTGCACCTATGCTAGTTATATAATAGCTAACAATAAAGGTGCAAAATTCAAAGCAAGTTTGTAATAAGAGTTAAGACTCTTTAAAATGAGCTGGAAATCTTTAAAGTCAAATTTGACTAACTGGCCTTTGGAAAGAAGTTCAGTGTCTACACCAGAGGCGGCAGGCTCCACTGAGCCAGGGTCTGACTGAAGTCTGGGGCCCTTGAAGACCACGCGGACCTGCCTATCATTTCCCAGGAGCTGCTGGGCAGCTCTTGATTGGGTCAGCCTCTCCTTGATGTACTAGTATAAGTTTGGGCCGGTTTTCCCAAACTTTGATTTAAAAAATTGCATATTTAGTTCTCATTCCATGTAAAAGAGGTCAAATTCTTTCTCTGCCTCTATAAAAAACATCTTCTAGTTACTTCTGGGATCTCTGAGGGTGTTTTAGAGGAGCTTCAGAATTGTATTGGGCCTGCCCTTCCATCCCCACACGGTGATTTGCAGCCATCACCCATGTGAGGAGACCCGGCTGCTCCAGCACAGTCTGCAAGCAAAGTGGATCTGACTACTGGTTCCATCTACCACGGGGTCCCGCCTGCCTGCAGTCCCAGGAGATGACTTCATGGTCCCACACTTCCTCCAGCTTCACCACCTTGCTATGCTCCAGGGGTGAATGGAGAGGATCATCCTTTGTGCACTCTGCCCCACTGCTAACACAGGGCCCTCCACAGTCCACTGCATGCTTCAGGACCGTGGTGCCTTCTGCCTCTTTCTGAAGCCCTCTCTATAGTACTTAAATGGGGGCCTGACAGGGGCAGACACCCCATGTCTGCTTTCTTTTACCTGGAGTTGCAGAGTTCAAAGCTTCCTCCCTATAACAATAAAAACCTTCATGTAAATCAGCTTATGATATGGACTGGTCTTGAACCTTCTCCAACAGTTTGCTAGACAGGCTTAAACTTAACTGAAACTCAGTAGGGAGTAGCCCCTCCAGCTTACCCTGCGATATCTTGGTACAAATCACAACTGACAAGGGGACACCAGTTGGTCTTAGAGAAGGCTATGGTTGTGATCTCAATCTGCTTAAGTCTATATTTCAAGGACATTGGTACAAAAGGACACTAGGCTGCTTGTCAGATGATATTTCTCTTTTCTCTTGATGCTTCTCTTTTGGGGACATGAAGTTCCAGATTTCTTAACTTTCCTGTGGGTTGAGTGATTTAAGCAGCCAACAACCAAAGCTGCTGCAGGAGTGACCTTGTGTCCAGGGGCAGCGTGTCCAGCTGCATCAGAGTGCGCTTCCCACTGAAGACATGGACAGTCAGTGGCTAAATCAGGCCTTTATAGGTCATGTACCACGACCTCTCTTTTTGCTCCTGTGCTCTTCCCTCTCTCCTCTTGTGCAGGTGATGGATGATGGTGCCTGCAGGGCACTTGGACATGCCATCTCCATGTGCCAGAGCGTTGCTTCTCAGTAGGGTGCTCTAGCATGGCTTTGCCTGGCAGGTGTCCTTGGGTGTTAATTTCCACATTAAATTCTGACCTAAAGGTACTGAAAGGGACAGCTACTCAGCATCTGTCCTTCCTAAAGAAGGCACCTCTGATTTTCTCATTGTGGTCACTCAAGTGAATCTGCATCCTTATAATAATACACATGTCCTAACCACTAAGTCAAAAGTCCCTGGGGAGAAGGTTCCCCCGCAAAGCATATTCTGGGACAAGGATTTGGGTGTAATTAGTTTATTTAGGAAATTATCCTAAGAAGCACAGTGAGCAAGTGAGGAAGTGAGACAGGGAATGAAGGAGAGACAATGGACAGAGCATTAACGACATTTCAGATTTGGGTTCTAGAACTAGGGCTCAGTTCTGTTGGGGGTGAAGCGTGAATAGTCTATAAAGGGCATACATCACCTTGTCCCACCTAAGGGGAAGGAAGCTGGGGCACATATCCACTAGCTTCCTCCTCACCTGGGCTGAGGGATGCTCCTTTGCAGTGGCCAAGGATGCCAGGGCCAGAGAATACCCTGAGGCACAGAGTGGCTGGAAGCCATTGGCCTGGATGTGACCTGTCTGAAGATGACCTCCAGGATGGGTAGACTATGAGTGGGCTGTGGACAACTCTGGCTACATAGACTGTGCCTTCTTCCTTGCTGTATCCTTAGCACCCAGACAGTGCTTGGCACATCATGGATGTTCAATAACCACTAGTTGAATGAACAGATGGATAAATGAAGAGCACATATGCACAAATACAGCTTAATGGTTCATCAAATGCTACTCAGTTGTCAAAAACCTTTTGCGACCATTTGAAACCAACTCAAGTGTCAGTGACAGTGGATGTTAGTGGACAGGGCAAGATAATCTGCTTGAGGTTTGAAGTCCTTGACCAGAGTAGGTGGGAAACAACCATCAGGGCCATCAAATCCAAAAGAAAGGGAGTCTCCCTATAAAGCACCTTGGAAATCATAAAGTGGATGTAAACCAAAGATGCTATTGTATTATTGCTTCTTTTCCTGGGTGTTTCTGGGCACAAGGATTCAGAACCCCACCGAGGTGCCTGTTGTTATGAAACTTTGGTAGTTAGACAAGTTGTAACTATTATATTGAATCACAATTTGCCTCCTAATCGCTCATTAGTTTCCAATGGCTTCAAATGACACTTCATCTCTGTTAGCTGTGGTTCAGTGGCTCATAGTTTCTGTGTGTTATTTTCCTCACCTGTAAAGTGCCTATGATAATACTGCATAAGAGCTGGACTCTGCCTTTCAACTGCATCATTCAAATTCAGGCTCTACCATTTACTAGCTTGACTTAGAATGGGTTCCTCTCATACCTTTGCTTTTCTGATCTGCATAATGAGGATAATAATAGTACCTAACTCATAAGGTTGTTGTGAAACACTTAATAAATGATTTTTGTTAGTTATTATTTTATCTCTTTGTTGTTGTTTTCAGTTGCTAATTGATTTCCGACTCTCTGTGACCCCACGGACTGCAGCACAAAAGGCTTCCCTATCCTTCACCATCTCCTGGAGGTTGCTTAAACTCATGTCCATTGAGTTGGTGATGCCATCCAACCATTTTATCTTCTGTCACCTCTTCTCCTCCTGCCTTCCATCTTTCCCAGCATCAGGGTATTTTCCAATGAGTCAGCTCTTTGCATCAGGTAGCCAAAGTATTGGAGCTTCAGCTTCAGCATCAGTCCTTCCAATGAATATTCAGGACTGGTTTCCTTTAGGATTGACTGTTTTTATCTCCTTGCTGTCCAGAGGACTCTCAAGAGTCTTCTCCAGCACCACAATGTGAAAGCATCGGTTCTTCAGTGCTCAGCCTTCTTTATAGTCCAACTCTCACAACCAGTACTTGACTACTGGAAAAACCATTGACTACAGTCAAACCAGCCTTTGACTGTATGGACCTTTGTCAGCAAGTAATGTCTCTGCTTTTTAGTATGCTGTCTAGCTTTTCTTCCAAGGAGCAAGTGTCTTTTTAATTTCATGGCTGCAGTGATTTTTTTCACAGTGTTCACAGTGAGTTTAGAGCCCAAGAAAAGAAAATCTGTCACCATTTCCACTTTTTTCTCGTCTATTTGCTATGAACTGATGGGACCAGATACCATGATCTTAGTTTTTTGAATGTTGAGTTTTAAGCCAGCTTTTTCACTTTCCTCTTTCACTCTTATCAACAAGCTCTTTAGTTCCTCTTTGCTTTCTGACATTTGAGTAGTATCATCTGCATAGCTGAGGTTGTTGATATTTCTCCCCACAATCTTGGTTCCAGCTTGTGATTCATCTAGCCCAGCATTTCACATAATGTAAGTTAAATAAGTAGGGTGACAATATACAGCTTTGATGTACTCCTTTCCCAATTTTGAACCAGTCTGTTGTTCCATGCCAGGTCTAACTATTGCTTCTTGATCTGCATGCAGGTTTCTCAGGAGACAAGTAAAGTGGTCTGGTATTTCCATCTCTTTAAGAATTTTCCACAGTTTGCTGTGATCCACAGAGGCAAAGGCTTTAGATAGTTAATGATGCAGAAGTAGATGTTTTTTCTGGAATTCTCTTGCATTTTCGAAGATCCATCGGATGTTGGCAATTTGATCTTTGGTTCCTCTGCCTTTTCTAAACCTAGCTTGAACATCTGGAAATTCTCAGTTCATATGCTATTGAAGCCTAGCTTGAAGGGTTTATCTCTTAAATGTGTTTAGGTATTAAACAAGATAACACACGTAAAACTTATGTAGAGTTCAGTGCCTGATGCAAGGTCCATCAATATCAGTCATTATTGCTATTTTTTAGCTGCAGCAATATTAAAGTACTTTGTCAATTATTTGTGCCTCTGGCTTCCTTTCTTTTCCAGCTAAATATCCGTTCCTCTCAGCATGCATGGTAAAGTTTCCATCCCCATCTATCATCTGACCTGTGCAAATGTGGCATGACCAGCATCCTGTCCTCCCTACGTTGACGTGCAACATGATTGTTGTTGTTCTGTGAAGTGTATCTTTTTAACTTTCTTTGTAATCACTCACACAGCAATTATCATCTGTAAATGGCATCAAATTAAAACACAAAAAGACTGGAAAATAAGGCCATACCCTACAGTTTCTGCTTGGTCTTGAGAAAACTAGCTTTATATTTTGGTCAGATAGCCTCATTTTTTTTCTTTGGTCTAACAAATACTGCTTTATCAGCCCAGTTGAAACAAACAGAACCTATGTTAGGAGCTGATAAACAGAGAGTATGTAACAGTGAGTTAAACTATGGTTGAATTATGAGATTATGGGAGCGGAAGAAGATACGAATTTAAAAAAAGAGTAAGTTGAGACTCAGGTGAAAGGTCATGTTACAGAAATGAGGTTTCAGGATTCAACTTGGACAAGCATCTCCTATGGCTGCATCCTGGACACAGTCACCCATCTGATATTAGCTTTCCTTGAGTCTGAATCGCCAGTCATCCTTTTGACGTCCTTTTCTCCCCTAACTTTTTGATCTCTTTCAGGCCTTGGGCTATTGGTTTTACAGACTACAGTCACCGTCTTGTGTTCCCACCTCCACAGTCCTCAGAGTATCACCCTGGTTTACCTGTTAAGCTTATAGTAGCTTTTTCTCAAGTTCTTTCATGGGCCTGCCTTAGATCTTAACATCCTCCTCTATATCTTTTCTTGGGTATTAGCAATGACATCTGTGCATTCAACTACCATCCATGCTCTTACAACCCCAAAGTCTAAACCCCTTCTCCAAACTTCCCTCTTCTCTGTGGACTGGCCCATACATTTGTAACTTCTAACTAGACACTTTATTTAGATTCCCCCAAACTCAAAATATCCAACATGAAATTCTTTACTTCTTCCCACATCAAACCTCTGTATCATGCTGCATTTCTAATTTTGGATAATGACACAACTATCCATGCCTGAAACCTAGGAGTTATTGCATTTTCCCTTCTCCATTCCAGTGAGATTCCCACTGATGGTATTTTTTTTTTTTAACATATCTCTTGATTCTTGTCTTTCCCTTGATCCTTGTCATTGCCATTATTCAGACATTTCCCCACCTGGACCATTTCAGCAGCTTCCAGAATATCTCCCTGCTATCATCAACTCTCCATCTTTTTTCTCCTTTTAGTTCTAGCCTCCACATGACCTTCAGAGTCATCTTCCTAAGCTGCAGGTATCATCTACTTTGACCTGACATTTATAGCTCTTCATCAACTGGGCTGTCCTTACCTCATCAGCTATTTATGGTCGTCAACTTCTAAGGGTTTTCAAAACCCTTAGACATGAAAAGAATTAGTGCATAATTAAGGCCTTAATTATGTGATGCAGACCATAAAAACAATATGAAATATCTTTCCAAGTTGGTTTCCTAAGGTTCACAAAAATCCACAAATATGTGTACACATTTAATTATGCATGTGTAATTCCTTGATAAAAAGTTTATAATATGGTTTTGCCAGGGTAAAATTAGTTATTTATACGGTGAAGCAGGAAGAAGGTCACCTCTATCAGGCAACAAGCCTTCATTAGTTTGAGTGCTTACTTCACAAAACTACTTATTTTGTTGCATATTCATCCTACTCTTATCTCAGTAGGAAGGAAAATGATCTCTGTAATAGAAATAAAAAACGGGCCATTGCCTATACTTCTTGGAGGGATATAAATCAGACAAGTCAGTGTCAGGTCAAATAGGCAAGGTAAGGAAGAAAAACCACTCATAACTGTGTTATGAACTTCATGCTAGTGCTACACCCCCCCGCCCCCGACTCTTATCGTGAAGACTTGTCTCCAGTGTGTTGGTATTTGAAAGTTGGACCTTAGGGAGGTAATTATTAATAGGTCATAAGAGTGAAGCTCTAGTGAAAGAGATTAGTGTTCTTGTAGGAAGAGATGGGAGAGAGAAGGCCTCTCTCAGCCACAGGAGGATGCAGGAGAAGTTACCTAGAAGCCAGGAAGCAGACCCTCAAAATATATCAGGCCAGTTGGTGTCTTGATCTTGGACTTCCAAGCCTCCAGAACTGAGAGAAATAAATTTTTGTTGTTTAAGCCACCCAGTCTGTGATATTTTTCTTATAGCTGTCTGAACTGATTAAGACAAACTGTTTAGCCTGACAACCTAAGTCATTGTTTTGCCCAGTTGCAAGATAAAGAAATTGAGCTCAAAGCAGAGAACCTCTTGGACAGATGGGACCCCTCTATAGTCTAATGCAGGTCTAGCTGTCTCATTATGAAGCCTGGACAGGCTGTCCATTAGGATGCTGTCATCTTGTCAAGTCCATGTGCTGAACTTCATAGGGAGGCCATAAGCAGCTAGTTCCTCCCCAGAAAATAGATTTGGCTTTGCAAAATGGAAACCAATTTAGATAAATCATGGTGTCCATTACTTTCCCTGTGAAAATTGTTCTTAGATGAGATATCAGAAGTCCAGGGAAGTAATATCATCTCTCCTTGTTCTTGCTCATTAAATTGTACCTTGAAACAAAGGAAACTGATGCCGATGGTTTAAATCATATTGGAGGGTTTTTCTGAAGTGGCCTGAGCTTTAAATGATGATCCAGGAAGCTTGAGCTTAGTCCTAACCTTGCTGTTAACCAGTTGTGTGTACTCAATAAGCCCATTAACTTCTGGAGTCTTAGGCTCCTTATTCCCCGTAAGGTCTCACCAGCGATAAACGTTTATGTGAAAACATTTGAGGAAGTTTGGGGCCCTAAAAATATACGCTATCTGAGATTCCTACTGTGACCCTTTAAAGTGCCCTTGAGCCATTTCATTTATTCCCGAAGGCCACAATCCACTCTGCTGCACTTCCCATCCTGGTGGCACCTGCTTACTTGTTCCAGTGCCAAAAATAGCTTTAAAAGGACTCCTTATATTGATACAGTGTTTTTAAGTTTTGAAAACACTTTTCACACACCATTTCATTTAATCCTCATAATACCACTTTGAAACAGGCAGAAAAAGTATGATCCTCATTTTAGGGGTACGGGAACTGGGATCAGAGTCCAAGAATGTTTCCCTTCTTTTGACCTCTCCCAACTCCGTAATTTCTCTCTCTGCTTCTCCTGAAGTCCTATCATCCTCTGCACCTTCCAGGTTAAAACCTAGGAGCCTGGATTGGTCTCCCTCATCTCTCAAACACCGTCCCCTCCCTGGACATATGTTCTCTCTTGCTCCTTAAGTCTCAGGTTTTCTGCAATTCTTTATCTGGGAGGAAAAGAAAAAATTTCAGTCTCTGTATTACTATGAAAATCATTTAGTCAGCAAGTATTCCTTGAGTTTCTACTTTTTTCAGGGCACTATTTAAATATTTAGTAGTGAAGGTAGCAGGTACATGCAAGATGCTCATAGTTGGTGGGGCAACTAAATTTGCATTTTTAAGTATTGTATCTATTTTGTGACTTCTCCTTCTTCCTCTACATTTGTATTTTCAGTCTTAGATTATAAATTACATGAGGATGGGTCCTTGCATTTTTAAAAAATTTTATTGAAGTATAGTTGATTTACAATGTTGTGTCAATTTCTGCTTGACAGCAAAGTGCCTCAGTTATATACATATATATAAACTCTTCGTGTTCTTTTCCATTGTGGTTTATCACAGTACATTGAACATAGTTCTCTGAGCTATCCAATAGGGCTTTGCTGTTTATCCATCCTATATATAATAGTTTGTCTTTGCTAATCCCAAACTCCCAATCCTTTCCTCCCTGACCCCACTTTCCCCATGGCAACCAGAAGTCTGTTCTCTATGTCTGTGAGTCTGTTTGGTATATATGTTCATTTGTGTTGTGTTTTAGGTTCCAGGTATAAGTGATATCATTCCAATAGAGTTCCCTGTGCTATATGGCAGGTTCTTATTAGTTATCTATTTTATACATAGCAGTGTGTATACATCAATCCCAATCTCCGAGTTTATCCTCCCCTCTCCCATCACCTGGTAATAAAGTTGTTTTATACATCTGTGACTCCTTCTGTTTTGTAAATTCATTGTACACCCCCTTCTTAGATACCACATATAGTGATATCATATGATATTTGTTTTTCTGTCTGACTTACTTCACTCGGTATGACAGTCTCTAGGTCCATTCATTTTGCTGCAGATGGTGTTATTTCATTCTATTTTATGACTGAGTAATATTCCATTGTGTATATGTACCACATCTTCTTTATCCATAGCTCTGTTGATGGACATTTAGGTTGCTTTCATGCTCTGGCTATTGTAAATAGTGCTGCAATGAACTTTGGGGTGCATGTATCTTTTTGAATCATGGTTTTCTCGGGGTATATGACCAGGAATGGGATTGCTGGGTCTTATGGTGGTTCTATTTTTAGTTTTTGAGGAATTTCCACACTGAATTCCATAGTGGCCGCACCAATTACATTCCTACTAACAGTGTAAAAGAGTTTCCTTTTCTTCACACCTTCTCCAGTAATTATTATTTGTAGACTTTTTAATCATGGCCATTCTGACTGATGTCAGATGGTACCTCATTGCAGTCTTGATTTGCACTTCTCAATAATTAGTGATGATGAGCATCTTTTCATACGCTTATTGGCTGTCTGTATGTCTTCTTTGGAGAACGGCCTATTTAGGTCTTCTATCCATTTTTCAATTGGGTTTTTTGTTGTTGTATTGAATTGTCAGAATTGCTTGTATATTTTGAAAATTAAGCCCTTGTCTGTCTCAACATTTGCAAATATTTTCTTCCAGTCTGCAGGTTGTCTTTTCATTGTGTTTATTGTTTCTTTTGCTATGAAAAAGCTTATCAGTTTGATTAGGTCCCATTTGTTTATTTTTGTTTTTATTTCTATTTCCTTGAAAGACTGATCTAAGAAGACATTGGTACAATTTATCTCAGAGAATGTTTTGCCTATGTTCCCTTCCTGGAGTTTTATGTATTATGTTTTATATGTAAGTCTTTAAGCCATTTAAAATTTATTTTTGTGTATGGTATGAGGGAGTGTTCTAACTTCATTGATTTGTATGCAGTTATTCAACTTTCCCCACACCACTTGCTGAAGAGATTTTCTTTTCCCCATTGTATATTCTTGCCTGCTTTGTTGAAGATTAATTGACCATAGGTGTATGGGTTTATTTCTAGGCTCTCTATTCTGTTCCATTGATCCATTTTGAACTTATCTCTAGTTGATGTATATAGAGAGATACTTCAACAGAGAATTTTTGTCTACTTCAATGATTTCTACTAATATCAAGCTAGTAGAAACATGAAAACAAGCAAAACAGTTTGTCTCAAAAGAAATAGTTAAAGAAATGGTGGCAAAAACAAGATCAATTTAATTATTGAGTGGTGCACATTCTTTAATCATTATTTATAAGACTACAGAGGTTCTCCTATATCCAGCTGCTGGGTTAATGGAAAATTTCTATGAAGAATCAGCTTCCTTTACAAATGCTCATTTCTGCATTTGCTGCATGAACCCGATAGTGAAGTATAAGTTCAAGACCTTCTTAATTCATTAGTTGGGAACTTATTGATTCTGAAAGCTACAGATACTGTGCCTTGTCATCATTTTTGTAAAGCATTCCTCAGGGTAGTGTTCACTGTAAAATATTGAGCTAATTAAGAGTTTTGGGCCCCTGATTAACTTTCATAGCAAAAGCTATGTTAAGTAAATTAGGTCCCAAATAAATCTAAAATGATTGTGGAAAGTCATCAGCTAAATTAAGATGCCGACAGCTCACATAACAAGATGTGAAGCAATGGTAATTAAGAAAAATAATCACCTTTGCTGCTGAGAGGACAGGTTTGACCCCCGGTGAAGTAACTCCCAAGGCATCTGTTTTCTAAAAGACAACTCTTGCTGCTTTGTTCTGCTGTGAAGGGCAAGAGACACTTTTCTGTATTTCAATATTCACTACATAGTCTAATAGAGAGAACTGGGTTTAGGGAATAATCTCATGTGAGGCAGAAGGACAGAGTCACTGAATTACCCAAGATCTCTTTTAACCTGAGGTGTGGCAGACTCACAACTCCCTTCTTCCTGTTCTCTATTGAAGAGGCAAGAAAACTAAAACTTTTAGACTCCTTTACAGGTAGGAATCGGAGAAGGCAATGGCACCCCACTCCAGTACTCTTGCCTGGAGAATCCCATGGACAGAGGAGCCTGGGAGGCTGCAGTCCATGGGGTCGCAAAGAGTCAGACACGACTGAGTGACTTCACTTTCACTTTTTACTCTCATGCATTGGAGAAGGAAATGGCAACCCACTCCAGTGTTCTTGCCTGGAGAATCCCAGGGACGAGGGAGCCTGGTGGGCTGCCGTCTATGGGGTCGCACAGAGTCGGCCACGGCTGAAGTGACTTAGCAGCTTAGCACAGGTAGGAATGATCATGTGACCAGTTCGGCCACTGAAAAGTGGATGGGAATTGTGGGTATGGGTTCTGGGGACGCTTTTCAGAAGGGACCGGTGTGACTAACTTGCCCATTCTGTCTTTTGCGCCCTTCCTCCTGCTTGGAAGGTGACCAGGACACCCACCCGGAGCAGCCGTGTTTGAAGAATGGCAGAACAGGAGGCCCAAAGGAGCCCGGGCTGTTCCCTCCTGGGTGCTTTCTCACTTGAGAGAACTCCTACCTGTTTAAACCATTTTCTGCAGGGTTTTTGTTGTTTTCAGTCAAAATACAAGCCTAATTTTAGGATCTTTCAGCTCAGAGGATAATTCCACATCAGTACTGTTGGGTTTAGTAGAAGTAAAAAACAACAACAATATCATATTCTTCAAGGCACCAATTTACATTAGGAATTTTCAGACAGCGACAGTGACATGAATTACAGGCCCAGTGAAAGCACTGTTCTCATTGAGTCCTTCAACTCTTAATCTGATGATAATTTTCTTCTGAGATAACGTTCCATCGATTCCAGTGAACTGATTTGAGAAGGGGGATTATTTCTTCTTTACTGACTTCTTGTAATGATGCATCTATGTTTGCTCTCTTGGGATCAAGTATTTAAACCCTTCCTGCTCTAAGGAATACATCTAAAGGGATAAAGATAAGATGGGGTTTCCTGGTTGTATCACTTTCACCTGCCGCACTTGGATTCTTTCATGTAATCTCAGAAAACAGAGCAATGAGGATAAACACGACTTCAGACCACAAAGGGAGGACACAGAGGAAGAATGAGAGGGTGGTGAACATTAACTCCTATATGATATGATCTCCTAGGTCACAATCTCTTTGTCATGCTCCTCCATGGACACATGGGACACTCCTTGAGCATTCAAGTAACAGGATAAAGTGAATCATCATACCTCTGTGTGCTTCTGCTTAACTAGGTGTCTACACAGAAGAAACAGGGTTAAGAGTCCATTTTTTCCCCTGCCAGTGGCCTAGTCATATACATTTTAGGAAATTTTTTAAATAATTAATTATGGAACATACTGGTGATTATATTCCTTCTTGAGATATTATTTATTTAATTTCCTCAACAAATATTTGTTGAACATAAATTTGTTACCTATCACTCCGTAGCACAATACCCTCAAACTTAAAACTTGAGAAAAAAATAAGTATTTATTATCTCACACAGTGTTTGAGTGTCAAGACATCAGTGGGATGACTGCAGTCATCCAAGGCTTGACAGAGGCTGAAGGGTCCACTTCCAAGATTGCTCGCTCCACACAACTGCTGGCAGGAGGCTCAGTTCATCACAGACGGCTCACAGGAGACCTCACCAAGTAGTGCTGCTCCTCCCCAGAATGATTCTCATGACTCTTAGCTTCACTCTCTGAGTCATCTTTCCTTTCCCATCAACGGTAGCTCAACAAAGGTAGCTGATTGTTTGCTCAGTTTGTTTCTTCCTGTAGGAGTTTGAGTCAAGAGGCTGCTTTCGCTTTTTTGTAGTAACTCTGTTCCTTTTAATACTAGCTGGCTATATTTTTGCAAATATAGTCTGTGGGTCTGATAAAACTTTTAGGTTTGCAGTTCTATTCGGGTTCACTCCATTAGCAACATCCACAAATTGCTTTAAGATAAGCCCTTCTCTTCGAGTTTCTCTTAGACTGCAAAGGGCCAGCATCTTTAAACTTCTCAGCTGCCCTGTTGATTTAATAGTTCTCTAAGCACAACCTGGGATCTTTCTGAGATCCTAAAGGGTTTAATAGTCAATTCCTTGGCTTCCTCTTTAGACCATATTTTTCTGAGAGTACCCTCAAAAACATCTGCTAGAAAGGCAAACTGGGGAACTTAAAATATAACACTTCCTGGGCTCTCTGTGTTTATCAGTCCGTCCTGTAGCTTCTCTCTCTCCTCTTAAATCTTACCATAAGCAACAAGAAGGAACCAAGTGGCTTCTTCAACAGGGACTGGAAATCTCCTTCCATCAGTCAGTTCATCAAGTATATTTTCTAATAAATACTATGTTGCCAAACATTTTGCTACTTTATAAGAAGGATCAACTTGCTTCTTAATTTCCAATAGCTTTTTCCTTCCTTTCTTTTAAGCCTTACCTGCAGCCCCCTCAAAGGCTATCAAGCTTCTACTGTCAGCACCTATAAGATTTTCTAATAGTTTCTTCTAAATCTGTTCAACTTCTGCCTGCTTCCCAGTTTCAAAGCCATTCTCGTGTTTCAGACTTTATTATAGCAGCACTATTGCACTTATGGGTACTAAAATCTGAATTAACTATCTACTGTTGTATAACAATTACTCAAAAACTTAACATCTTAAAACAAAAAACATGGATTATTGCACACAGTTTCTGTGGGAAGGGATTTGGTCACAGCTGAGAGGTTATGACTCAGGTTCTCTCATAATATTGCAGTCAGGAGGTCTGCTAGGGCTGCAGTCATCGAGGCCGTGACTGGAGCTGGAGGATCCATTTCGAAGACAGGTCACTTGGCTATTGACAGGAGGCCTCAGTCATAGGGCTGCTTGAGTGTTCTTACGATAAGGCAGCAGGCTCCTCCTGGAGTGAATGATCTTTCGAGAAAGCAAGGCAAAGCCATACTGCCTTTCATGACCAAGTCTCAAAAGTCACAAATCGTAATTTCTTCAGTATCCTTTTGGCGGCGTCAGTCAGCTCTCTTTAATATAGGAAGAGACTACACGCTGGCGTGGCTTCCAGAAGGTGAGGCTCTTTGGGGCCATCCGAGAAGCTGACCACCACAAACACTTTTCAGGACAATGGTTCTATGAAGGACCCAGCTGGGGACAGCAGAAATAGGTCTCTTTCCTCAAGGAATTTTTAGTCTAACTTGGTTGAATAAACATATACACAAAATAAGGTGAAAAAAATATCATTCACTTTTGTAATCAAATTGCTGGGTCTGTAAGAAAAAATTATTTACTTAATGCATTTCTGTATTTATTTCTTCTCCTAGCTTTTAAGTTCCTGGCAGTGCCTCGCTCATCTTGATTCCCCACAGGGCTCAGCTCAGGGCCTTGCCAAATAGATGTTTAGTAAATATTTCTTGAGTGAACAAAACCCTGTAGCAAGGTCAAGGAAAACTAAAAACTAAGAATCGGCCATTGGGTTCTAATGATTAAATCTCTATTGTTTTAATTATTTAGAAAGGTGATTTCAGGAGGCTACTGGAATAAAATTGAGATTACAAGGGGTTGAGGAGGTGATGAGAGTAGATTGAATTTAGCAATAAAAAAGGGGTAGAGATGGGGTTGAGTTTAAGAAGAGTTGGCCTAAATGTTGCATTCTATGTTTAAAGGAAATCTGGGCAATTTTCTAGGCAAGACAGGAGTCAGAAAGTAGAGAAGGGAAAATGGATAAAGATAGGAACTTTGATAATTAATGGAACATTGTCCTAGGGAGGATTCATAAGCACAAACAGAGGACTAGACTTGGAAAAGAAAATGGATATTTCTTCCTCTGAGAAAGGATGGAAGATAAACAGGCATTATAAACTGACAGAAAGGGAAGTTTTGTTAGGTCATGTTGAGTGGCCTTGAGTGTTTCTCAGTGAAGTTGAGACGGGATCATTCTATAAACTGAGGGGATGGAGAGGGGATAGAAGCAGAACATTGGAAAGCGGAAGAGCTGTTGGAAGGAGTTGGAGAGGGAGTGAGCCCAGTACTCCTGGATGGCAGTAAGTAGCCAGCTGAGGTTGGGTCATTTGGGTCTAGGAGAACCAGTGTGCACAGTGGCATGATGCCCTCTGGCTTCACTCAGCAGGCTGTGAGCAGAAGGGCAGAACATGGATAGAAAATAACAGCTGTTGTTACAAATGGCCGTGATGGGGAATCTCTGGAGAACAGGTCCATCTGATTTCCACCCTGACTGATTGTTCCTTTTACATGGTGTGTTGTTTTCTTTCCTTTGAAGATCACTATAAACCTTTAGGCTGAGAAGAAATGGCATAATCAGTCACTTAAATGTGTAGTGTACAGTGGGAAAAAAATTGGAAAAGGGTTTAAATCTTTTAAATAATTCTTAACATGAACAAGTTAAGATTCAGTCACTGATTAGCACTGCTTCAGATCAAGTAAATAATGTCAATATCCTTTTTATAATTCAGCCTATAGGAAATAAACACTAAGTTTTTTTTATAATCTTCCATAGATCTTATAATGAAATACTTAAAGCCAGTAGCATTTTTTGGAAAATATTCTCAAAGGTATAGGAAATAGTATTGAACCAGGACTTAGAAGACCTGGGTTCCAGTCCAACTCTGCCACAATCTGTTTGACTCTGGGAAAGTCACTTAATCATGGCTGGGCCTTAATCACTCAGTTTTAAAATAGGAAACTGGATTGGATGCTCTCTAAAGATTCTAGGTCTAATGTTTCATTTTATGTATGACTTCCAGCCTATCACATCCCCTCTATTTTCCTCTGTGAGTGCCATGAAAGTTGGACACTAGGGGTCACATTTAGATAACCACTCAGACACATCTGTCTGGGTCTGATAAACATGCCCATTTCCCTCAATAGGTGGCTCTCCACAGCTAGGTGATGATTGGTCTCCTTTATCACTTAAAGTGTTCTCAGTTGGGATTGTGCTGTTTCCCTTTCTGGTGGGCTGAGGATTCTGGGGGAAAATGAGGAACTTTCTCTGATTCAGGCCTTTCCCTTTGGGTTCATGCTATTTTCTCTCTTTCACACAAGACCCCAAATCAGGGCTATTGTTCATTCATGGGGCAGATAAATTCTTTCTGAAGCTTTCATATTTCTCCTTATCTTTACTCTTTCTTGGGTTGGTGAGTGGTACCCCCAAATAGGTCTCTTTTAAAAAATCAGAGGTGCCTTCATGGAAAATTGCTTTTGAGAGCTCCATTGCATGGCTGTTGAATGATCCAAATTTCTTCCCCAACCTGTTTTTGTGATCTATTTTGCTTTTAGGAGAAGTCACCTAGAAGGATGGGCTCCTTCCCCAGTTTCTTTGCCAGAAGGTCTCTGTAATCTTTCTTTATCATGTTCCAATTTCAACATTCCTCTGTCCAGCCCAAGTCACATTTGTCCTACTTTAATGTTCCATTCTCAGGGAAGATAGGGAATTAAAATGATTAGTCAACACGGGGAAGGAAAAATGTTATAAACCATTCCCACACTTAATAGCAGTGCTTCTTTCTTGCATCTATGTTGCTTCCTTGCATCACAGTTTTCAGGATATTTTTATGTATTTTATTTCCATTGAGTATCACTTATTTCCTTATCCCCCCATCTCCTTTGCTAAGAAATAAAACCTAAGAGGGACCCAGGAAGGAAGGTAAAGCAGTGACAGCAGCCGACCTGGAAAGGTGGGTGAAACGCTTGTCCTGGAGACCGGGATTCAGTCCTCACTCCGTGTGTCTTTGGGCAGGTCACGCTCACTCTCTGAGCCTGGATTCCCTCACTGAAAATTGTGGATATGAGCACCCATTCTACCCAGTTTGCCGTGCTCAGCTTTCTAATGAACGATTAAAGGAAATGCCAGCCAGAGGTCCAGTATTTACTCCTGGGCAGAGTGACTGTCCTGGCTGCGCCCTCCTCCCAATCTTGGTACTCTGGGCTATGCAGACAACCTGGGAGAAAGTCAAAAGGACCTTGATTTCCTTCCTTCAGGCTTAGAGACAGCAGGAGGACAGGGTTCCATGCCTCCTCTCCTCAAAAGCACAAAAGACAGTCTTCTCCTCTTTCCTCCTGCTCCTGTTCTCCCAGGAGCCCCGGTGCCTCTACCTTACCATCATCTCCCTGCTCCAAGCCCCTCAGAACAGAGGACTTCCGGTGTGAAGCGTGGGTACCACAGTGGACCAAGGCTTGAGTGCCCTCTGCTCTTTCCAGTAATGCTCTGCTCCTCCTGCAGCCTTGTGGCAACTCTCCCAGGGTAGGAAGTTGTTTAATCTCCCCCACCTTTTTTTCTAGACTTTGAATATTCTCGTTTACAGCAAAACGTACTGGAAAGGGTTGGCGTTAGAGTCAGAAAGACCCACGTTCCCCAGGTGACTAGTTTGGCAGGTTATTTGACCTCCCTGAGCCCTGGTTTTCTGCCAGTGCAGGATGTGGCACAGTGTGGGAGCTCAGGAGGCTGCATGGGACTTCTCCGGCTGTCCCAGGATTGTGGAGAAAGCCAAAGAGAGCACAGTGAGCATAAGCACTCTGCATTTGAAGTTCCATGAAGAGCTAGTATGCTTGGGAAGAAAAGAAAAGGCGCCTCCACCCCATCTATGGGCCTCAGAGGATGTGGAAGTGGGTCCTGGTGCCCATAAGGCGCTCAGAGGGCAGTGGAGAGGTGGGCGGTGTGGGGCTGCCCAGTGGCCTCAGAGTTACAGCATGGGATGCCCAACCCAGCAGAAAAATACAGTGTGTGGGCCCCAAGGGAGATACAGATGCCTCTCTGGGGATCAACAGTGGAGGGGCTGGTATGAAGCTGAACCCCACCCTAGGAAAACTTGGAGTGCCATCCATGCGTAGAATACCATTAGTAGAGGCCACCAGCAGTAAGCACGAGTTTGGCTCGGAGTCGGATGTGTGGAGAAGGAGAAGTTTCAAAGGCAGAAAAAAGGGAAAACAGTGTGAAGAACAGATTTCATTTACTCTCATCCAAGAGCTAAGGGAAGGGGAAGAGGTGAAAGTGGAATCAAGTTTTAAAATGAGATTGAGACTTAAATATCAAACTGAGATGGTTCCAAACACCTTAGGTGGTTAAGAGTATTCACAGAAAGAAGCTGGCAAAGGAGCGTTTATGGACTAGTTACTATAAACAGGAAAGGAGGGTATCGAGAGAGCCTATTTAGGAGTAATTAGGAAAACTAAAATAAAATTAATGTTTATACCTCAGTGAGCTGAATTTCCTCCTCAGTAGTCCAGTTATATCAATAATTGGTAGGTTATTGTTTTGGTGGCTCTTAGAGCCTTTCTAGCTGCTGTTGCTTTCTCCATCAGAGAGATTCTCTTCTTGTTGTTGTTACTTCCTAAAAATTTTTTAAATTTATTTTTAAATTGGTGGAAAATTGCTTTACAATTTCATGTTGGTTTCTGCTGTACAACAGCATGAATCAGTCATAATTGTGTAAGATATTCCTTCCCTCCTTTCCTACTCCCCCTTCCCCTCCTAGGTCATCACAGAGTGCCAGCCTGGGGAGATTCTCTTTTAAAAAATACTTTTTCATTATTTGCCTTTCTATTTGGTTCCCTTTCAAATCTCTGTGTGCTTTTCTTCAAAATGCCCCATTTTGCTTCATGAATTCTATTTCTTTTCTCCTCTTGATGAATATTTTAAACATATTTGTTTTAAGATCACTTTCAGAGTAATCTAATATTTGTAGTTCTCTGGGTCTAATTTCTCCTATTTTTGCACCATTGATTATCTCTGAGCAAACTGCATTCCTTTATTTGCTTCAGCTCATGCACAGTGGAAATCGTCTTCTTCTGTGTCCTATGCATGCATGCGTGCGTGCGTGCATGCCTGGGTCACAGAGACAGCCTTTTGGCTCCAGACTGTCATCGCCTCAGGCAGGGTCCTCGGACTTTTACCAGTTTCCCAACTCAGTGCGTCTCCCCCTGTGTCTGTGTCTGTCTCTGTGTGTGTACACAGAGCAAGGGTCTGGCTGTAGAGGTGGACGCACAGCAGTCTGGGGCCAACTCTTCTGCCCGTAACAGGGATGGGAACTTGCTTCCAAGCCAAATCCTTGAACTGCAGACAAAAGATTTTCTCAACTTCCAGCTTTATCCAGGGAGTCAGTTCAATTTCCCTACTTGTGCAGGGCCTGTGGCCTCTGTAATAATTTTATTTGTCCACTTGACTAGGCTATAGTGCCTAGGCATTTCATCAAATACCAGTCTAGATGTTTCAAGTCATCCAGTCATTCAGTAACTCTCAGGGCCTAACATGTTGGCAGGCACGGATCTAGGCCCTTTGGATAAAGCAGTAAAGAAACCAACAAAAGTAATTGTCTTTCTAGAGCTTATGTTCTAGTGGGGGTGTGGGGTAGGGAATAGGGTAAAAATATAAAATAAGATTTATACACAAAGTATATATTACATCACAGGGCTAAAAGTGTTTCAGAGGAACTACAACAGGGAAGAAGAATGGAGAGACATGATACTAAACAGGGGGTAGAGGAAGGGCTCATTGAGATGACAACTAGAAAAATCAGAACAAAGGAAGGAACTGGGCAAAGAGAGAAAAGTGGCTGGGGAAGAGTAGGACTGAGGTCAGATTGCTGTGGGGTAGGATGCAGATTGGGCTTCCTAGGTGGCACTACTGGTAAAGAATGTGCCTACCAATGAAGGAGATCTGAGATGTGGGTTTGATCCATGGGTTTGGAAGATCCCCTGGAGGAGGGTGTGGTAACCCACTCCAGTATTCTTGCCTGAAGAATCCCATGGTCAGAGGAGACTGGCAGGCTACAGTCCATAGGGTCACACAGAATCGACATGACTAAAGCCACTTAACCCACACATTCTTTTTTTACATTTAAAGTCACTCAGTCATATCCGACTCTTTGTGACCCCATGGACTATACAGTCCATGGAATTCTCCAGGCCAGAATACTGGAGTGGGTAGCCTTTCCCTTCTCCAGGGGATCTTCCCAACCCAGGGATCGAACCCAGGTCTCCCACATTACAGGTGGATTCTTTACCAGCTGAGCCATAAAAGAAGCCCAAGAATACTGGGGTGGTTAGCCTATCCCTTCTCCAGGGGATCTTCCTGACCCAGGAATCAAACCAGGGTCTCCTGCATTGCAGGGGGATTCTTTACCAACTGAGCTATCAGGGAAGCCAAAAATCTGCCACTTGTAGTTTGTTTCCTCCTGCCACTTAATTAAGAAAGAGATTTTAAAAATGTCTGGCACTTGCAGCCTATTTCCTCCATTTGGAGTCCCCTAGCCTTCCCGCCTGTTACCCTCTCATTCCCCCCTTTTCTTTTAGGAGAATTATGTTGCCTAGGGAAAGGAGCGTCGTTTTCATTCTGTCACTGCTTCTGAGCTGATAAGGGGCATCATCCCTAAATTGGTGAGGTAACATATTTTCCTAACCCTCATACTGAGGGTCTCTGATCCAGGGGCCCCAAGTAGTAGTTGGAGGAAGCTGCCGCAGTGGCAGGAGTTTGAGCACCATTTGTAACTTAAAAGCCTTCATGTGGCTGGAAACAAATCCAGTCACACAGTTACAGATGCAGGGAGCAAACAGCAAAAACAGAACAACCGGCAAAGTTAAAAGTCACATTATGTCCACAGTTAAGGTACCAAGTGTTTCACCATTCCATTTTAGGATTGTTAGATGTCATCAGACTAAGAAGAGGCATCATATAGGATTGTTGTCGAAGGTATTTGCAGACTTGGAGAAAGTCCTTTCCTTGAAGTAGAGATGCCCACCATGGAAAGCCTTCCACAATGAAGAGAGGAGCACTTTGCAGACCCAGCAGTTAGACCGATTGTGGAATGCTGCGTAGGAGTGAGCCCAGGATGGGAAGGCATTGTCTTGAGGATCAAACGGCAGACTCAGGATTTTTGGAGTCAGCAGAAGCAGGCTCACATAGTATCAGGCCCATCCAGATCAAGTTCAAGGGAAGTTGTGATGCTCATTGTCCTTGCAGGAGTCCACGTGGTCTGAAGAAGCACTGTGGGGAGAGTCCATTAGTAGCCACCATGTCTTGGGTCCTCTGGATGACCTACTTGTCTTGAATATCCCAGACTAGCCCCCAAGATGTCAGATTCGTGATCTCTGAAGAAGATTTAGCTTCAGGATCAGGGACCAGGCTTGATCACTCAGAGCGTTTGTGTGGCAGAAGTTTTGTTACAGTGAAAGAGGTCAGAGAAAGCTTCTGACATAGACATCAGAAGGAGAATGGAGAGTCCACACAGAATGCAGGTTAGGAAGGGCCCCGAGGGCCATGAAGGTTTTAGCTTTTACTTTGGGTGAGATGCAGAATTTTGAGCAAAAGAATTCTCTGTTCTGACTCCTATTTTAACAAGATTACTTTGACTGTTGTGTTGAGAACAGACTGTAGGGAGAGAAGGAAAGAAGAAGGGAATCTCTTTAAAAGTTTATTCCAGTAATCTGGGAAGGTTATCTGGTAGCTTGGATCACAGTGGAAGCAGCCAGAGCCTCTCACTACCCTGGTATGGTTGAGGGTCAATTCTTTTTAAAGGGCTTATGGAATGGATAGGGCAGAGACCAAAACACTGATCAAAAATGATTAAGTCCTCTTTCAATAATCCTGCAGATGATTGCCACACCATCTGTGAGCAGATAATCACCAAATTTGGTCACCAAATCCTCCATCATCACCCCCCTTTCCCTTCTCCTTGGGGTGTTGAATGGCACTTGTTCTAAATGGGGAAACTAAATTTTAACAAAATTTGTTCAGTGAATCATTTAATTAGAAAGGAGCCTTTGCATATTTCACAGGCTTTTATCTCTATTCTGAAATTAGTTGATAACTCCTTCCAGAAGACCTGTAGTCATCCTGTTGATGTTAAACAGGTCGAAATTGCCCCGATGGGATTCCAGAGTGAGATTATGCTACAAGGTATTAACCTCTTGCAGACCCCACCATTTATCTAGTTGATGCATACAGCCTTGAGGTAATTTTAAAACTTTTTTCCATCTTATCTTAAGAAGATAAATGAAATGAATCGAAACATTGGAAAACTCATTAAGATAGTTTGAAGATTATGTAGGAAATGGCAACCCACTCCAATACTCTTGCCTGGAGAATCCCATGGACAGTGGAGCCTAGTGGGCTACAGTCCATAGGGTCAAACAGAGTTGGACGTGGCTGAAGTGACTTCGCACTTAGCACTAAGTGGAAAAGTCAGATTACCTCCAGCAATCTCACTTTGGAGGACTCATTCCCTCTGCTCACTGGGCTGCCTCCTCCTGTGCACAGTAGGTCCTCCAGGGACAGAGGGAGGATAAAGCTCTCCCTGGTAACATGTTGCTTCCAGGTCTTCAACGGCAACTGTGCTGCTTCTGCTCCAGGCCTATAAAGAATGGAAGGAACCAAGCCTGGCCCCAAATCCAGGTGTCCTGGGGAGCCTATATCTGACTCTCAGTGTCACCCTCAATATGCCTCAGAGTTTGGAGATTTAGAGAAGGAAAACATGGCTGGAACAGGGAGTTGGAAACCAGGTTAGATCTAGCTTTATAGTCCCTGGGCCAGGCCAGAGTTGGGCAGCACACAGGCAGGGAGTGCCCCATTGAAAGATCTGAAGGTAACCTCCATACCACTGCCTCTCAAGCTTGTGAATATTAACCTTAGGTGTCTAAAAGGCCATGCCAATTTTTCTTTGACTTTATCCTGTTCATATAAACCAAGTTGAATGAGTGCACACTCCCACAGGAATCCACGAAGTCATGCTCACTTTGAATGAAATAGAATGTAGGTTGTAAATACATAGTGTTAATATAACTTTCCTGAACTGAACTTCAAACAAATAAAACTATTGATTAGCCTGGGAGGAAAAAAAAGGCCCAGAAGATGAGTAAGGAAATTCACAATGCCCTGGGGCTGACGTGGGGCATAAGGTTACCTGCCTCTCTTGGGCATCTGTCCGTGGCAGGGAAGGTGCTCAGGCCCATCTCTGACCTAAATGGAGGGCTGATGGAGATGCCAGTTTCATCCTCAGTGACAGCTTGTGTCCAGTGTGTGTAAAATGACTGTCAGCTGAGCTGAAGGGACTCTGTTATGGTGACGTGTCCTACACAGAGAAATGCTGAACCTAAGCTATGACTATGAAAGGCATATTGGAGACCGCTGGGGCAGTGTTTACCACAACTGGTGGGTGCCTTCTGGTTTGGGTGGTAAACAGAAAATAAGAGGGAGAACTAGCTGCATTCAAGCCCTCTGGCCTCAATCCCTGCTTCCCCTTTCGGGGTGAATAGCTTTTGATGTGTGGATCACAACAAACTGTGGAAAATTCTTAAAGAGATGGGAATACCAGACCACCTGACCTGCCTCCTGAGAAATATGTATGCAGGTCAAGAAGCAACAGTTAGAACCGGACATGGAACAGACTAGTTCTAAATCGGGAAAGGAATACATCAAGGCTATATATTTTAACTTATATATTTAACTTATATGCAGAGTACATCATGAGAAATGCTGGGCTGGATAAAGCACAAGCTGGAATCAAGATTGCAGGGAGAAATATCAATAACCTCAGATATGCAGATGACACCACCCTTGTGGTAGAAAGTGAAGAAGAACTAAAGAGCCTCTTGATGAAAGTGAAAGAGGAGAGTGAAAAAGTTTGCTTAAAGCTCAACATTCAGAGCTCAACATTCAGAAAACTAAGATTGTGGCATCTGGTCCCATCACTTCATGGCAAATAGATGGGGAAACAGTGAGAGATTTTATTTTTGGGGGGGCTCCAAAATCACTGCAGATGGTGATTGCAGTCATGAAATTAAAAGACACTTACTCCTTGGAAGGAAAGTTATGACCAACCTAGACAGCATATTAAAAAGCAGAGACATTACTTTGCCAACAAAGGTCCATCTAGTCAAGGCTATGGTTTTTCCAGTAGTCCTGTATGGATGTGAGAGTTGACTATAAAGAAAGCTGAGCACAGAATTGATGATTTTGAACTGTGGTGTTGGAGAAGACTCTTGAGAGTCCCTTGGACAGCGAGGAGATCCAACCAGTCCATCCTAAAGTAGATCAGTCCTGAATATTCTTTGGAAGGACTGATGTTGAAGCTGAAACTCCAATACTTTGGCCACCTGATGCGAAGAACTGACTCATTGGAAAAGATCCTGATGCTGTGAAAGATTGAAGGCGGGAGGAGAAGAGGACAACAGAGGATGAGATGGCTGAATGGCATCACCAACTCGATGGACATGAGTTTGAGTAAACTCCGGGAGTTGCTGATGGACAGAGAGGCCTGGCGTGCTGCAGTCCATGGGGTCACAAAGAGTCAGACACGACTGAGGGACTGAACTGAACTGAGTCAGGCTGAGCCTAACAGGGAAGAGAGAAGCTTACCTTTCTCCAAAGCAGGCTGCAGTGGTTAAGAGGCTTAATTAAGTTTGATGACCACAGTAAGTCCTCAGGATGCTCTGGAACTGATACTAGGGCTACAAATCAAATTATTCATGCATCTGTCACCCTCATGGAGAGATTTCTTTTCCCTGACGACACGGGGAAAAGACACCTCAGTAAAAAGAAGCAGAATCTGCCAAGGTGGCTGTTTGTTCCTGGTGCTTGAAAGACCTTCTGGCACTGTGTTAGAGTTGGAATTCTGGTGCCAGGGCCAGAGAAGTACATGTGGACAAATTCAGAGCAAGCAGGCCTAAGGTGCACAGGGAGCAGACTGGCAATGTCCAAACGATGGAGGCAGCAAGAGGAAAAGGTGTGAGCCGTCTGCACTGGAGCAGGCACTGGGACAACAGGCTGGCTTGGCAAGTTCCCAAGCGTCCAGCTAAGTGGACAGGCAGTCTGGTTAAAAACTAGGGACCGAACAAACAGCAAGCTCTTATTCCTCATACAGTAAAATGAGGTGTTGAGAAGAAGCCTTACCAGTTCCATATCTCTTTACCCAGCCCTCAGGAAATAGAGGCCAGTACCATGTCTAGAAAGTCTGAAAAGCCCTCACATAACAGTCTATGCTGAAAGATCCCCCCGGCTCCACCCCATCCAACATACACAGGCACATATACATGCACCTCTGGAATAGGAAGTAAAGAGCTTTCATGTTTTCAAGCCCCTTGAGGAATTTTCCAAACCCTCTGGATGGGTTAGGGTTGATGGAGGATAGGTCTTGAGTCAGTAAGCAAAATGTTTGCTCGGGTTTTCCCATAAGATGTTATGGAAAAACCCAAATGAACATTTTGGCCAACCCCAAAAAGTGGCTGGACCCAAAAGGGATTGCTAAGGGAACCCCCTGAGCCTGAGAAGATGGAGAATAAGCAGCCAGGGGACTGCAGCATGAGAAAGCGGAGTGAATTTGCACTTGGTTACCAGCCAACCATCTCTCCTCCCCATACAGACTTGGCCACATCATCAACAGCCTTTCTCTGACCTCTCACCCAGCATTCTGTCTCCTTATTTCAGAACTTAATGAAATGGCCATGATCTCAGGAACACAGGAGCTTAAAAAAATCTTTTTTAACCATTGTTTTGTCCTGACTATATGCGAATTCTGCTTTTGCTTCCCAGTGTCAAGACCTAAGAACCCTTTTAAAAGGTAGCCATCCTTTGGAATTAGACATCTCTTAATAGTAATCTTTTAAATTGAAGATAGACTCCAGGGTCAACATAACAGACAGCCAAAGAAAAGCTTAATCCCCATTGTTTATCATTTTCCAAAGTCCACTTCCCATTTTTGCCTTTGCACTATATGTGTGTGTTTACATATACAGAAATAGTGTATGTTAACTTATGGATTAAGCTTGTTTTCAGCAATAAGGCAAATGTCTGAAAGTCTTCACTCTCCAACAACTAACTTCTACTTTCTTTGTGCTATCTATACATAAAAAAGTAAATTTAACTTGATGTTGTTTTGAGTCCTCATCATAAGAACTGTCATCTCAGTTGATTGGCTGAAGTGTAAAAGTGACTGTTAGTTGATTTTCAAAACAGGATTTTGAGTCCCCTTGGTTCACATGTGTTCATGTGCATTGCTATAAACTTGTATTCAAAAAGAAAATCACTACTCACTGAATTAACTCTAAAAGATAATGTGGAGTCATAGTAGCATCCTAGAAATCACTTTATTAGCCTCAAAACTTGGAATAATTGTTTCTGCATTTATTTATTAGGTCTACACCTCTCTTTCCATAAAGGATCTGAAGTAGCCCTTTGGAATATCAATAAACATCTATCTCCAGCTCACACATAACAATATTCACAGTAGTACTTATATAGTTTACTTTTTAAAGTGTTTAAATGATTTTGTCAAAAGCTTAAACATGATATATTTTTATATATTTTATATTATCTAGTGGTAAAGAATCCGCCTGCCAATGCAGGAGATGTAGGGTCAACCCCTGGGTCAAGAAGGAAATGGAAGAAATCTCTAGGATTCTTGCCTGGAGAATCACATGGACAGAGGAGCCTGGCAGGCTACAGTCCATAGGGTCACAGAGTTAGACATGACTGAAGCAACTTAGCATGCAAGCATGCACACAAAACAGTCAACTTCAATTTTATACATTTCTGTGTTCCTGAACAATGTAACCCCATGGAACCTGAAACTTACCTTATCATGAACACGTTGACCACACAGCTCAGTTGTCATATGAAGACCAGCCAGAAAACCCAAGATCCCTAGACCTTTCCCTATTGCTGCGTACCAGCAGCAGCTGCCCTGCTGGTTCTCACTCATCAGCATCGAGTATGAGGAGAATCTTGTCAGTTCTCTTTTCACTCAGCCAGTTAGCATCATTTTTTCTTCAATTGAAACTTCATTATTTCCTTTTGTGGGTATCTTCCTCAAATTTATCTTTAGCCCAACAATCTTTTTCTCTGCGATTATTTCACTCTGAAGCTTTGTCACAGTTTTCCACCACAGCTTCCAAGGTCATTTGAAACCCGTGTGCTTGTAACAATTAGCATCTGCCATAATGTTAGAGCAAAGGCAGAAATTATCATTCATTTTGTATTGGCTTTTCTCAAGCTATATTCCACAAAACACTATTTCATCCAGGTGTTAACATGTGTTATGAACAAAGGTTCCATGGTTAATAATCGTTTGTGAAACACTGGTCATTATTACACACATTAACATTTTAAAGACTCCAAGAAGTCCTTCAGTAAAGAAATTTGCTTAGTTTGACTTTTTCCAATTTTACTTGCCACAGACTGTCCCACTAATACCAATTTCATGAAAGATGATTTAGGACATAAATATTCATGGTTCTTATAGATCACTAGGGTAGACAGTCATTATCCACATGATATAGATGAAGATATATTTACAAACTGAGATAATTACTCTTAAGACCCTGACTTGGGCTGGAAGTGGAGAATATTTTTTTCAAGGATGTCACTCTTTTGCTCAAGACCTGATTGGTGAGCAGGAGTTAGCTACCTGCTGTTGGGAGTGGGGTGGCATAAGGAGCCTTCCTTAGGTCATGTGGCCCATGCTTCTGTCTCGGTGAAATGGCTCCCAGGCTTCTAGGTCAGCTTAGAAGACATGCACTAGGAAAATATATTTCATTCTCTGTGACATATGGCCATCCATTTTCGTCCCTGGTAATACTGCGATTTCCTTAGAGAGGGAAAAAGAAAGAACAGAGAAGCGCCACTGAAGCTTTTTGGGGAAACAAAAAGCCTCATAGGATTAGGAGACAGCTGGGATGTGGGAGGTGGTAGCTGCGGAGAGAAAAGAGGGAGATGCCAAAGATAACACCCATTTTTATAAGACTTGGTTATTTTTACAAATGATCGTACAGACTGTTCAACTGTGGTCCGTGAAACATAGACTGTCACTTATCATCACTCATCAGTAGTCAGAGGATATTGTGTAGTACAAACCTCAGGAGTTTAGCATATTTTCCATGATACACTTGTTACTTGAATGCTGAAATTATTCACCTTCACCAATGAATGGACTAAATTTAGTGTTTAAAGGATTGAAACCAGATGCAGGAGGCATTCACAATTAGGGAAGCAATTGTGAGTTTATTTGAAGACCATAATGTTGAGGATTCTTTCTTTGATCTTTTTTTTTGCAATTTTCAGAGAAAATGATCTGAACATTCTGCTCCCTCTGGCAGAGCATCTAGTTTTGAGAAATTTGATATTCACCTCCTTCAAGGCTCCCCTAAATGCAACACAGTAGAGTAAGGCAGACATTATTGCAACATTAAACAGATGATGGTGGCTTGTCTGGAGTAACATGGCTCTTCATGACAGACCAACAGAGGACTATTGATACATGATTTACCTTAACAGGCATGTTCTGGCCTGGGAGATTAGATGGTCAGAAATCCAGGAATTTAGCAGAGAGCAATAGAGAGAAAGAAAGAGAGAATGAAAAGAAACAAAATACTTAGTCCTAGGAGTACAAGTAGGATGGATTATCAAGAAAGGATATCTCCAAGGGTTGAAGCTTAGGGGAGGGGCAAGAAACCAAGAGTGTTAGAAAGAGACTGTATTGCTCTGAAGCAGCACAGACTTATTGAACATCATGAGATGTTAAGCCTGCCCCAATGATGCACACTTGGTGTTGTGAGAACTCCTGTTCTGGCAGCAAATCAGTGCTATTAGATTGGCCCTGAGGGTTTAGGGAACAGAGTCAGAACAGAACAGGGTCAAGAGTTGCGGTGCCAGAGGCAGCCCTTAGAAGTACACTCGTCTGGCCACATTTTGATCTTTGGGTTGGTGGCATTGTAAAGTTAGCACATGACTGTGAGTAGTGAAAACACAAAGTGAGAAGCCCTCTCTATGAGAGATTGCTCTGGAGGAAACCTCACTAGTTTATAGTTGAAGATCTGAGAAATCTGTCATTTAACTTTCAACATAATGTGTTCTTCAGAGTGCAGGTTCTGAAATCAAATGGATTAAACCTTGAATCTTCACTCAGCCACTCAGTGATTTGCTGTATCAGTCAGGTTCCCTTCAGGAAAACAGAGCCATGTCAGTTACTAGATGAAACTTAATAAAGAAAACTAATTACAAGTGGAAAGAAAGATGAAAAGCTGAACAGGAGACATTGTGATCCATCCCCTTTGCCTCCTCTCCATCTCAGGATCTTTCAGCTTTAGTTCACACTGAAAATTTTTTACTTCTTCACATATTTCCCAATCTAACTTCATTGTAACAAGAATCTTAAGAGATAAGTTCTTTTTCGTTTGGTGAAACTCTCTATTCCAGGGCCCCTCATAGGAGCGCTATGGCCCCTCATAGGAGCCCTGTGGCTCGAATGCTTTTGAGTAAGGAGCTCACTCTTGGTCCAGTCAGCAGTTTTGGAAGGAGTAGGGCAGGATGATATGGTCCAAAATATGGCTTCCTAGGGGCTTCGCTGGTGGGTCAGTGGTAAAGAATATCTCTAATGTAGGAGTTGTAAGAGACACAGATTCGATCCCTGGGTCAGGAAGATCCCATGGAGTAGGGCATGGCAAACCACTCCAGTCTTCTTGCCTGGAGAATCCCATAAACAGAGAAGCCTGGCAGGCTACAGTCAATAGGGTTGCAAAAAGTTGGACACGGCTGAAGCAGCTTAGCCTGTACGCATGCATGACCTCCCGGTGCTGTTCCTCTGGAAGGGCTGTGACTGGGGAATCAGCGGGGGTCTCACTTCTGTCCCCGTGTTTTGGTTCCCATTATTCCACAGGACCTAGAACTCCTGGCCACTTCTGCTCACTTATGGTTCAGACCTCTATGGTCCTTCTTTCCACTTTTTCTTTTCTGATTATAGTACTTATGGGTATTTATCTTGTTTGAACATGGTCATTTTTTTTAATTTTCTTTTTTGTATATCACAGCAGTGCTTTTAGAATAAAGCAGAGCCTCAAATTTTAATTTACTGTACCATCTCAACTAGAGTTCATGCCACTAATTTCTAAAATTTATATCTAATACAAAGTTGGAAGTTATAAAAATTAAGTTCATATGAGAAACTCTTTTAAGAATAACAGGTGACCAAATGGAGAAAAGAAGAAAGAGATAAAGGTAACCTTAACTCACACGTTGAAGGAACATGATGTTGATACCAGAAAAGGTATACAAAGAGTATTGTGAATCTTCAGGCATAAACTGTTTTGGTGACCAAGTTCCCCTTATGTTAAAATCAACAACTCTCTTATACTAACAAAGCAAAAACAAAACCCATAAACAACAATAACAATAAAATTAAAAAACAACCAAAATACCAATATTGGTGAATGGATGACTCAAGTGATGAAGGGAACATGAGCTCAAAGACATTGTGGAGATTGAGATGAGGGTAAGATGCTTTGTCTTAAAAATCATCAAATCCTCCTTGCCTCCTCCCAACACACTGGCCAAAAATCCCAAACCAACCAATAAAAAATCATGAATAGATTGGGACTAGGCAATATATGAAACCATGTGAAAAAAGTGAACTCCCCATGGGGTTAACTGTTGAGTGAACAGAGTTTCTAGGGAGTAAAGGATCATGGTAGAGGATTTCTCAGCCCATCTCAGATTCTGCCACTGAGGTGGACGGAAAGGAGGGGAAGGTAGAACGAAGCAACTCAACTCTGTCCCCCAGACTCCAGGGTCTGTGTGAGTCCTGAGCACCTCCCCAGACTGGCTGTGGATGAGGCTTGTCTATCCTCAGTCTCTCAGTGGTCTGTCAGGACTTACACTTAAGCATTTTTTAGTGTTTTCTTCACCAAAGCATTTGGGAGAGTCCTGTCACCCTCTGGGTTGGGGATAGGGCAAAGGAGGACTGAGAATGTTCTGGCCTTCACATCTGAGGGAGAGAAAAATCAAAGCTTCCTGAGAATTAGGATGTAGTGGAAAGTTGGGCTTTCTACTACCTTTCAGACTTACAGAGTGAGCCCAGATTGATTAAGGAGTGAAAGAACTGTCTTCAGAGACAGGATTCTTTCTGGTTGGAAATGTTGTGGCTGGACTTGCTGATTGGAGAAAGGAAGGCTCATTTAATGCTGCCAGAAAAGAAAGGCCTGGATGACATCTGCAGGGTTGTTCTTGTCCTCAGAACAGACAGGATATCGACTAGCTGCCTCCTGAATGATTGCACTGGGGCTGAAGAGTGGATCAGGCCCTGGAGAGTCAGAGGGGGAGAAGTCCAAAGTGAGGTGGAGCTGACATGGAGGAGGGGAGGGTGAGCAGGGAGTCGAGGGACCCGAGACCTTTCCTGGGCCCTGAGAGCCTCTCACAGTGTGGCTTGCTCTTTTCTTTCCTCGTCAAGAAAAAAGGAGGACAAGATTATTTTCAAAGTCCCTCCAAGTCTAATACTGATTCATACAGGTTGGGTAGAGGGATGGGGGCACCCAGGGCATGGAGATCGGCTCAACTGGATGCTAAGGGGACAATTTCACTTTAAACATCAAAATGGAAAAAATGGTAAAGAGAAGAAAGGACCCAGTTTCTTTCCTCTCAGAAATATCAGAAGATTTTAGATCTGATTTCATCAAAGTTTTTTTCTTTTTTCTCTCTCTGTCTCAAAAAAAGATTATACTGTATTTTACTCATAATCACTTCCAATGACTTCAATACTTCACCAGCCTCAGTGTAGCTGCTGGTTTTCACTTTTAAGGTAGAAGATCTTCATTTAATGATCTTAAAAGTGGTGGTGTGAAGCTGGCCCATGGCCACACTCTGGGAAATTACAGAGGTTGTGTCTAATGTTTTTGTTCTTTTACTATTTATTCAGATCCAACCCTCACCTTTTCTTCCAGATGAAAGAGTCCCAAGGAAATGCCTCTTTAGAGTCACTCACTATTTATCCAATATTTGTTAAGAGCTGCTGTGTGTTGAGATCTAGCATTGAGACAGATGCTGGTGACAAAGAGGGAAACAAGACAGATGAGATCTCTGTCTTCTTGGTAGCTACAGACAGATGTACTCACGGAGGGGCACAGCCTGGAAACAAGAAAGCAGAAAATAAGGTATGAAATTATGTACTGTGATGAGAGCTGTGACATGGACAAAGAGCTGAGAGGGGGAAATGACTGGGTGAAGGTAAAGCCTTCTCGGTGTTGGGCAGAGGTGAGGGGAACTCTTGTGTGTGGGCAGAGGTGTCTTTGCAGCGGTCACATTTCCTCTAAAACTTTTAAGCAAAAGCAGCTATGTCAAGAGAGCAGCCCTGACGCTAGGTAAAGCAAAACTACTGTGGCGTCTGACAGGTAAGAGTGACCAGTGAAAGGAGCTGATGGATCCTCAGAGAACTGGAAAGATGAGTGCATATGCTCTTTTCTACACACTATCATATGTGGGATTTTAATTTGTAAGATTTAGCTTAGCTATCAAGAAAACCTTCCTAAGTCTACAATATTAGTATGAAACATTGGCAAAGGCTCTTAAGACGAGCTGGAACCACTCACAGGCCTGCCCTTCTTCAGTACAGGACCTGTCAGAAATGAGCTTGTTGTGTTGTCACTTTCCACGTGAAGACCAACAAGGGTACTTGTTTGCAAAGTTTGGGACTGGAAAAGTCTCCACTTAAAAAAAAAATCATTCCATTAGTGGAAGCCCAAATAATGGAAAATGAATTCGAATGATAAGTTAACCCTTATTGAACCTAATCTTTGCCAAGCTCTTAGAAATTGTTTTACATGTTTATTTTAAGCTTCATCTTTATGAGGTAACAGTTATCATTATGCCAGTTTTACACATAAAAGCAACTACAAAGAAGTCCATCTGCTAACTGAAGACCCCAAGGCTGTAGGACCCCAGACCCTGTTCATGTAACCATTAGGGCACACTGCTTGAGGCATCAGTTTCCCATAAGGAACTCAGCTTATAACACATTAGTAAGGACGTGTGAAGTTTCTCTGTTTCTAGACTTCTTTAAGAGAATGTCAGTATTCCATCCATGAGTAAGACTTGTGGAACTCAGGAATTTGCATTTTTAGATTGTTTTCTAGTTGATTCTAAATGCTATTGGCTAATGTTTGAAAAGCACACACAGGGCATTCACAAGTATGGAGCAAAGAGGCTGGATGGACTCTGAATTCCTTCAATAATAACAGCAGTAGTAGTAATAATAGTAGCAATACCATTTCTTGAGTGCCTTTCCTGGGTCAGACATTATATTCTGTTCAGTTCAGTCGGTCAGTTTTGTCTGACTCTTTCCAACACCATGGACTGCAGCACAACAGGCTTCCTTGTCCTTCACCAACTCCTGGAGCTTGCTCGAACTCATGCCCATCGAGTCAGTGATGCCATCCAACTATCTCATCCTCTGTTGTCCCCTTCTCCTCCTGCCTTCAATCTTTCCCAGCATCAGTGTCTTCCATGGCTCTTCCCATCAGGTGGCCAAAGTATTGGAGCTTCAGCTTCAGCGTCAGTCCTTCCAATGAATATTCAGGACTGATTTCCTTTAGGATGGACTGGTTGGATCTCCTTACAGTCCAAGGGACTCTCAAGAGTCTTCTCCAACACCACAGTTCAAAAGCATCAATTCTTCAGTGCTCAGCTTTCTTGTGGTGTAACTCTCACACACATGCATGACTACTGGAAAAACCATGAGACGAGTGCAATTGTGCAGCAGTTTGAATATTCTTTGGCATTGCCTTTCTTTGGAATTATAATGAAAACTGACCTTTTCCAGTCCTGTGGCCACTGCTGAGTTTTCCAGATTTACTGGTACACTGAGTGCAGCACTTTCACAGCATCATCTTTGAGGATTTGAAATAGCTCAACTGGAATTCCATCACCTCCACTAGCTTTGTTCATAATGATGCTTCCTAAGGCCCACTTGACTTCATACTCCAGGATGTCTGGCTCTAGGTGAGTAATCACACCATCGTGGTTATCTGGGACATTAAGATCTTTTTTGTATAGTTCTTCTGTGTATTCTTGTACCTTTTCTTAATATCTTTTGCTTCTATTAGGTCCATACCATTTCTGTCCTTTATTGTGCCCATCTTTGCATGAAATGTTCCCTTGGTATCTCTAATTTTCTTGAAGAGATCTCTAGTCTTTCCCATTCTATTTTTTTCCTCTATTTCTTTGCACTGATCACTGAAGAAGTCTTTCTTATCTCTCCTTGCTAGTCTTTGGAACTCTGCATTCAAATGGGTATATCTTTCCTTTTCTCCTTTGCCTTTAGCTTCTCTTCTTTTCTCAGCTATGTGTAAGGCCTCCTCAGACAACCATTTTGACATTTTGCATTTCTTTTTATTGGGGGTAGTCTTGATCACTGTCTCCTGTGCAAAGTTATGAACCTCCATCCATAGTTATTAAAGCACTCTATCCAATCTAATCCCTTGAATCTATTTGTCACTTCCACTGTATAATTGTACAGGATTTGATTTAGATCATATCTGACCTAAATCCATACTTTCTTCAATTTAAGTCTGAATTTGACAATAAGGAGTTCATGATCTGAGCCACAGTCAACTCCTGGTCTTGTTTTTGCTGACTGTATAGAGCTTCTCCTCTTTGGCTGCAAAGAACATAATCAATCTGATTTCGGTGTTGACCATCTGGTGATGTCCATGTGTAGAGTCTTCTCCTGTGTTGCTGGAGGAGGGTGTTTGCTATGACCAGTGTGTTCTCTTGGCAAAACTCTGTTAGCCTTTGCTCTGCTTCATTCTGTACTCCAAGGCCAAACTTGCCTGTTACTCCAGGTATCTCTTGACTTCCTACTTTTTCATTCCAGTCCCCTATGATGAAAAGGACATCTTTTGGGGAGTTAGTTTTAGGTTTTGTAGGTCTTCATGGAACCATCCAACTTCAACTTCTTCAGCATTAATGGCTAGGGTATAGACTTGGGTTACTGTGATATTGAATGGTTTACCTTGGAAATGAACAGAGTTCTTTCTGTCGTTTTTGACATTTTATTAGATGTTTTGATGTGTGATTTTATTTAATCTTGATAATTCTGTAAGGAGCATATGATTTTACATTTTACAAATGAGGAAATCAACACAGAGAGAAAAGTAACTTGTCGAAAGCCATGCAGACAGTGAGTTCAGAACTGACATTCTAACTCCATCTGCCTGTTCATGTTCCACAACATCATACTTGGTATCTGTCATTCTGCAGGGTCATTTTTCAACGCTGGGTAGCCAGATCAACCTTGATTTTTTTTTTCTTGTCTCATCTCAAAGCATAGCCAGATATTTAAATGAAACCTTTTTAGACATCTGGCCTTTGGCAAATTGTTTAGCCTTTTATTATCTTCTTTGCAAAATTGGAAAAAAGTAGTGCCTACCTCATAAACTTATTTTAAGGATTAAGTGAGATAGTCTACATAAAGTATTTAAAGAAGTATTCCACATTCGGTAAACACTCAATGAATGAAAGTTGTTATTACTATTACTGCCATTATGCTGTCCAATTCTCCCTCAAATGAATTTGGACATTGTCCCATGATCAGAATTTCTGACAACCAAGAATAATGCTGGTTTCCTCTTGATCCTCTTGAATTGGCAAAAATCAGCCTACTCTGTAAAAAGCAAAAGCAAAGAGTCCTCAGATATCTTTGACCAGCCCTCACAAGATAACAATCATGGCATAACATTTCTCATCTCAGAACCCTCCAGGGGCAACTCAAGCTCTACTTGTGCATTTGTAAGTTCATATTCTCATTTCTGCTGTTTTTCCTTTGTTAAGTAAACTTACACTTTTCACTAATCATTAACATCCTCCCCATCTATCCATCCACCCATCTATAAAATAGTTGTTGAGGACCTATTCGGTGCCACACACTCTTCCAGGCACAGTGGATGCAGCAGTGAAAAAGAAAAAAAGATCCCTCCCCTCTTGGAGCTTACACTCTAGTGGAGGCTGAGAGATTAACATAAATAAATAAGGCAAGTACAAAATCTATTAGATGATGATAAGTTCTATGGAGGACCCTACAGTAGGGAAAGGGTATTAAGAATGCCAGGGAGTGCAATGGCAATTTTGAAGAGTGTTTTCAAGGAAACCTTCATCAAGAAAGTAATATTTCAACTAAGGCTTAAAAGAGGTGAGGGAGTAAGTCATGTGGATTTCTGGGGGAAGAACTTTGCAGGGAAGATTTTAGCAAGTAAATAGTCTTGAGGCAAGCATATTTGAGCGGGAGAGATGGTATTGGTAGCAGAGTCAGAGGAACCATGTAGACCCTTTTAGGTCACTCTAAGTCTTTGGCTTTTACTCTGAGTGACAAGGGATGCCATCAGAGGGTTCTGAGCTGAGAAATGTTACGTTATGAGTGACGTTTTCATGGCAACACTCTAGTTCCTCCATTGAGAATAGATTATAAAGGGGCAAAGACTGAAGTAGAGTGGCAGTTACATGACTGCAATAATGCAAGGTCATTAAGGAGAAAAGAAAAATTTTATTAAAATAATATTGGGTAGCTCATCAAATATGAGAGGTCCGAAAGCCAGCTCTGTCACACTGTAGAACTGGCCCTGTGATGTCCCTCCACTGCCAGCACTGCCCCCTCAGTGTTGTAGCCTGCACTCCAAATGCCTCTGATGCCAGATCCATCTGCTAAAACCACTGCCTAATGTCATCCTATGTCACTTCTGATCACTGGGCTTCTGATTCTAGGTCGGGAGCTATTACTCTTGGATCAGGTAGCTGTGCCCATCCTCTAGCTACAATTTGTTGTTCAGTCACTCAGTTGTGTCCAACTCATTGTGACCTCATGGACTGCAGCATGCCAGGCTCCCTGTCCTTCACTATCTCCCGGAGTTGCTCAGACTCATGTCCATTAAGTCCAAGATGCCATCCAACCATCTCATCCTCTGTTGTCCCCTTCTCCTCCTGCCTTCAATCTGTCCCAGCATCAAGGTCTTTTCCAATGAGTCGGCTCTTCCCATCAAATGGCCAAAGTATTGGAGCTTCAGCTTCAGCATCAGTCCTTCCAATGAATATTCAGGGTTGATTTCCTGAGCGTTGACTGGTTTGATCTCCTTGCTGTCCAAGGAACTCTCAAGGGTCTTCTCCAACACCACAATTTGAAAGCATCAATTCTTTGGCACTCAGCTTTCTTTATGTTCCAACTCTCACATCCATACATGACTACTGGAAAAACCATAGTTTTCACCAGATGGACCTTTGTTGGTAAAGTAATGTCTCTGCTTTTTAATATGCTGTCTAGGTTTGTCATAGGTTTTCTTCCAAGGAGCAAGTGCCTTTTAATTTCATGGCTACAGTCACTGTCTGCAATGATTTTGGAGCCCAAGAAAATAAAGTCTGTACTGTTTCCATTTTTACACCATCTATTTGCTATGAAGTATGGGGCCGAATGCCAACAATCTTAGTATTTTGAATGTTGAGTTGTAAGCCAGCCTTTTCACTCTCCTCTTTCACCTTCATCAGGAGGCTCTTTAGTTCCTCTTTGCTTTCTGCCGTTGGTGGTGGTAGTTTAGTCGCTAAGTCGTGTCCGACTCTTATGACCCCATGGACTGTAGCCTGCCAGGTTCCTCTGTCCCTGGGATTCTCCAGCCAAGAATACTGGAGTGGGTTGCCATTTCCTTCTCCAGGGGATCTTCCCAATTCAGGTATCAAACCAGAGTCTCCTGCATTGCAGGCAGATTCTTTACCAATTGAGCTACAAGGGGAAGCCCCAAACACTTTTGTCCCAGATCATGTTTGGAACACTTTTTTTCCATGTTAATACTGGAGTGGATAGCCTTTCCCTTCTCCAGGGGATCTTCCCAACCCAGGGATTGAACCCAGGTCTCCTGCATTGCAGGCGGATTCTTTACCAGCTGAGCCACAAGGGAAGCCCAGCATTCTGCCATTAGGGTGGTGTCATCTACATATCTGAGATTATTGATGTTTCTCCTAGCAATCTTGATTTCCAGCTTATGCTTCATCCAGCCTGGTATTTCACATGATACACTCTGCATATAAGTTAAATAAGCAGGGTGAGAATATACAGCCTTGACATACCCCTTTCCAAATTTTGAACTAGTCCATTTTTCGATGTCTGGTTCTAAGTGTTGCTTCTTGACCTGCATACAGGCTTCTCAAGAGGCATGCAAGGTGGTCTGGTATTTTCATGTCTTGAAGAATTTTCCAGTTTGTTGTTATCCACACAGTCAAAGACTTTAGCATAGTCAATGAAGCAGAAGTAGATGGTTTTCTGGAATTCCCTTGCTTTTTCTGTGATCCAACAGATGTTGGCAATTTGGTCTCTGGTTCCCCTGCCTTTTCTAAACCAACTTGCACATCTGGAAGTTCTCAGTTCATGTACTGTTAAAGCCTATCTTGAAGGATTTTGAGCATTACCTTAATAGCATGTGAAATGAGTGAAATTTGCGGTAGTTTGAACATTCTTTGGCATTGCCGTTCTTTGTGATTGTAATGAAAACTGACCTTTTCCAGTCCTGTGGCCACTGCTGAGTTTTCCAAATTTGCTGGCATATTGAGTGCAGCACTTTCACAGCATCATCTTTTAAGATTTTAGATAGCTCAGCTGGAATTCCATCACCTCAACTAGCTTCATTGGTAGTAATGCTTCCTAAGGCCCACTTGACTTCACATTTTAGGAAGTCTAGCTCGAGGTAAGTGATCACACCATCATGGTTATCGAGATCATTAAGACCTTTTTTTTGTACGTTTTTTCTGTGTATTCCTGACACCTCTTCTAGTTACAATGGAAACAAGCAAAGTAAGTGCCTGACATACTCAATTTCTAGTGGGAGATGGGTGACTCCCAACCATAGGACATGGATTTAAAATGCTAATTGGCTGTAAAAGAATGACAGGTGTCCACAGCTTGTGGGTTTCTCCTGTTCCTTAGCCCTTGCACTTCTGCCTCGTTGTGTACCAAATAGCAGTTTGGAGTAAGTCTTCTCATGGTTTTTCCACAATGGCAGCAGCAGTAGAATACAACTGTTCTCGTAATTATACACACTAGTTATCTACACCTCACCTTCACAACCCTGGTGATTCAGGTACATAATGTGAGCCATGTTGAGATGTTATTTCCATTGTTCTATGGCATGTTACCTATCCCATCATTGAAGGCATATTGATTCCCTCCTCCTGCTCCTTTCTTATCACTATAATTGACAGTTCAGAATGGAAACTATACAGGGAAAAACATTGAAAACTGACATGTGAAGTCAGGGATGAATAACAAACACCCTGGTATCCTCATAGCTGTCAATATATTTACCTCAAGCACTTTGTCAAAAGATGACTCATTATTGAATGAACCAAACATCGAGATAAACAGAATTTACCATTTGCCATTCCTGACTTATCTTAGAGAGACTAGACAACCAGCCATCATGTTATATCCTGTAGACTTCTTCTCTCCCCCACCCACTTTCTATTTAAATTAAATATTAATAGGTACACAATGACCAAGAGGAATTCACATGACTTTCAGACCTATATGCTGAAATGGCCTAAAAAGGCTAATTCATTGACCCTACTTGCAAAATTGTTAACTCAAAAGTTAATATTTGCAGATACTTATTAGAGATTGCAAGTATATTACCCTCTTCACTCTTGTTTGATCTTATGTTTTCAATTTTTACTTCCTGCTTAAACCTTTCAGTGTTGTTAAGCAAAACCTTGATGAGATTTTAGAAGACAGTTCCCCTGCTAAAATAAACTGGGGAGCTGTTAAAAATGCCTACATCTGGGCTCACCCACAACCAATTTAGTCAGACTCTCCAAGGCTCAGCCCCCCATCCTCCTTCATTGTGCAACCAGGGGCTAAAAAACCACTGGTCTAGGCCTTGGAAGCATTTGGATATTGAATCAAAGAACATCCAGGTGGTGGCTCAGCTGGTAGCTGAACTTGACTTAGATGAGACAAGGCAAAGTATCAGGTAGTCTAAAGATAGCATAGGCTTTACAGCAGGAAGAGGTAAATATTAACACAGGGCTGTAAGGAGGTAAGGAGAAGGCAATGGCACCCCACTCCAGTACTCTTGCCTGGGAAATCCCATGGATGGAGGAGCCTGGTGGGCTACAGTCTATGGGGTCGCGAAGAGTCAGACACAACTGAATGACTTCACTTTCACTTTTCACTTTCATGCACTGGAGGAGGAAATGGCAACCCACTCCAGTGTTCTTGCCTGGAGAATCCCAGGGACGGGAGCCTGGTGGGCTGCCGTCTATGGGGTGGCACAGAGTCGGACACGACTGATGTGACTTAGCAGCAGCAGCAGTGAGGAGGTAAAGAGGTGAGGCTGTAGGGAAAACTGGTGCCTCCTGCCAAGGTCACACTGTTCTATTCTTGAAGAAGAGTTAAAAAGCTGAATTCTACCCAAGGGTAGATGATGATGTGAGATTGCTCAGTTGTGTCCGACTCTTTGCAACCCCAGGGACTGTAGCCTATCAGGCTCCTCCATCCATGGGATTTTCCAGGCAAGAGTACTAGAGTGGGTTGCCATTTCCTTCTCTGGGGGATCTTCCCAACCCAGGGATAGAACCTGGGTCTCCCGCATTGCAGGCAGACATTTTACCATCTGAGCCACCAGGGAAGCACCCAAGGGTAGAATCAGCCTTAAAAATGGGCAGATGACTGTCTCAAGTAAATCAAACCATATGTAGGAAAATGGGTTGGAAAGGGTGTGTCTTGTCAGGGCTAGAGAGAGAGATCCTCAGGGATAATAAGAGGGAACCAGAGACTTTGGTTTGGAAGGCAAGGCTGCAAGCGAAGGCAGTATCCTGAGAAGTGCAGCTCTCAGAAGCAGCAATGGCAGAAGCCCTATTGAGGTCCTGTAGGCTTAGGACTAGTCAAGTAAGCCACTGGGGCCTGTGCAGCTGCTTGCAGGGCGGTGGGGGGCTGGTTAGGGAATCTCCTGGAGCACTGGTAGTGTTATTTGGGAAGACTTCCTGGTTTCACTGCCTCCAGGTCTGATTTCCCTGGCCTTCTTAGGGATTGTGGCCCCTCTGCACCTCTTGAAAGTGTTAGTCGCTCAGTCGTGTCCAACTCTTTGTGACCCCATGGACTGTAGCCCTCCAGGTTTCTCCATCCGTGCAATTTTCCAGGCAAGAATATTGGAGTGGGTTGCCATTTCCTTCTCCAGGGACTCTTCCGGACTCAGGGATCGAGCCCAGGTCTCCCTCATTGCAGGCAGACTCTTTACCGTCTGAGCCACCAAATAAACTGCTGCTGTGACTAAGCCAACTGGAATAAGTCCAGCTTCAAAGAGGAACTCTGAATGATACACAAATATTCTTATTTAAGATTCATTCAAGTCAACAAGACAGACAACATTATTCCTACTGAATAGAAAAAAAAAGTGAGAATTAGAAAAGTTAAGAAGTTTCACCAAAGCCAGATAGCCAAAAAAGGGGCAAAACTGAAGTCAAGTCCCATGTAAATGATCACAGAGCTCATGCCTATTTCTCTGTACAGAGCCTGGAAACCGGTCGCTGAGGCTGTGTAGGGGAAGTTTGAATATCTTTGATTTGGCATCCTTCTCCTTCATGGTTCGGCTGAGGGCAATGACTTGGGGCTCAAGTTTGCCTAAAATTTGCTAACAAACATTTGCTTTCTTTTCAAGTTATTCAAAGAATGTGGGCTCTGACTGGATGTTTCCATGGTTTTTGTGTTGTTGTACTTCATAATTTCCTAGCAATAAAGTCTTTCTGAAAAATTTCTTCCTTTTCAACACAGAACTTGCAGGAGAAGGGATTTTCCCCTACCCCCCAGTCAGTATCAAAGTGGTCACATGTCTGTGGCGTGGAGACCTGGTTTTAGAAGAGCTGGGTAGGTAGTAATGTCCAGAAGAGAAGAAGCCAGGGGTCACTGTGGGCTCCCCTTCTGGGTGGCAGCTCACAAAGACCACCCACCCCTAACCTATAGAAACAAAACGTTTATTCCACGAACCACTGCAGCCAGAGCAGCTTTATCCAGCAAACCAACTCTAGTTCTCCTTGGGAAGGCCCTGAATTTAAAGCTGGAAGGGACCTAAAAAATCTCATTTTGCATGTGAGAAAGCCATTCCAGAAGGATTTTCCTGAAGTCGCATAATTAGCGGCCTGTAAGGCTCATTGCTTTGAGTTGAACACAACAGGAACTACAGAAGCAGTTTATAATCAGAAGGGAAAAAAAGAAAAAAAAGGACGCTTAAGGAAAAAGAGCATATGATCTTTATGTATTTTATAGCCGGGGAGCCACAGAACACACCGAAAAGAGTGACCGTGTGAACTGTGAAAGCGCTGCAGGGACTCTGGGGCGGGCGAGCCACGAAGAGCGGGGTGGGCAGACAGGCTTCTGGCCAAGTGGACAGGCCGCGAGGGGCCGGGCAGCCGGCCGCGGCGCGGAGGCCGGCCGGAGCGCGGCGGGCCCTCTGCGGCAGAGCCCAGGAAGGGGAGCCCGCCTCCCCGCTGCAGCTCGCCCTGAAACTCTGGGTCCTGGAGCAACGCCGGGGAAAGCCGTGGAGAAGGCTCTGCAGAGTGAGCCCTCGCTTAGGGAGCGGTTTCGCCATCCCCTGTCCCCGGGGCTGTGGGAGGCTGGCTCCTCGCGGCCTCTCCACTCGTTTCCTTGCTCGCCTGCAGCCGCTTCAACCGTGACGACACTGCGGAAGACGCAGCACACCCAGCTTTTTTCCAGCTAGCTGGGGGTGGGGACACGGGCTGAGCCGGCGCTCCTCTCTTTTTCCCGACACTCCTGGCCCCGCAGCGCTGCGCGCATCCCCAACCGCCTCCGCCCTGCGATCCCTCCTCTTACAAATGAGATCCTGCAACTCCAGATGCAGCTTTCAAATCTCAGTTTCAGTGTATTTGTGTTTCCTGTCTGCTGAATCAAACTAACTGCTAGTCATGGTGCAGGGGGGAAAGGAAAATGTACCTGTATGCTTCTTCGGTGTATTTATTCACAGTAACCGTGATGTGGAAAGAACAGGCATGCACTGTAAAATCCAGGAATAGGACTGTCCGAAGAATGGGAGCAAGACAAGCAGGTCACACAGCCACTGTTCCAGAAGGTGGCAGGGACCCTGCCCTTCCTTCACTGGCGCCTCCATCTTCTCTGCAAGGCAGAAGGGGAGAGGAGCTGGGGTAAACCACTCTCGCTCCACCCCACCCTTTACTTTATAGTTTGCAAGAAAAATAGGGTCTAAGTCAGTTACCCAAGTTTTGGTTGATTTTGCGTTTTGAAGCACTAGCTAAGGGCCGCATGGTCCTTCCAGGATAGATAGAAAGCTTTTTTCATTCATTCATTCCACAAATATTTACTGAGTGCCTAATATGGGCCAGGCATCCTTCCAATGAAAAAACCTAACATCTTTGCCAGCCAAAGAATTTACATTCTCAGGGAAGAAAAGGAAAATAAAGGACATACCTAATAAATAAGTTAATTACATGTTACAAGGTATTTTAAAACCATAAATCTCAGTAAGGGGGGAATCAGAGTGTGGTGGGTTCCTATTTAAAGTCCAGTGGCCTAGGTAAACCCGGGTAGGACCACACAATGGAAAGTGCCAGGCAGGAATGAGACCATCTGCAGATTAGTTACCCCTGCCCTACAGCAGTCCCTTAGGAATGCTTCTTTGTGTTCATAGATTTGCATAGAGAGAGACTCTGGAAGAGGGTGGCTTTCTTTCACTTCTGGAATAGGATGGGAAGTGAAGCATTAATAATTCATATTTTAATGGAACAAATAGAGCATTATAGCTCTGACTTCCATTCCTAACCTCTGGAGAACTAGGGAAAGGGTTTTGGTTCTCGAAAACAGGTAGGAAGCTAGGAGAGGGGAAAGATGGTAAAATACAAAGCATTTTGTGTTCTGAGGAGCATAAGGGTGCGGAGGTTGCTTCTGAGAAACTTAGTGCGAGGTGGGTTCAGCTTTAGTGCAGAAAACAGCTACATATGGCATAAAGTCAAAGGATAGACTTTAATAACCCTCAATTAGGGCTAACAATAAGAACCCTAGCTGGTGTTCATTGTGCTTACTATGGCCCTGTGCACAGGTTTCACCGCCAATCAGCCTCTTAGACTCCGGCTTTTCTTCTGCTGGTGCTTCACATGAGCTCCGTGAGAGACAGGACTTGCTCTGTTCACCGCTGTGCCTGGAACAGCGCCTCGCACACGACTGGTGCTCTCCACCCGTGAATGAATGATTGCTTGGTGTGCCTGCTGTGGGCCTTACAGTGAGAGGTTGAGGAGGTTTTAGGCCCTTTATTTTCTTCAGAGTGTGGCAAACATAATGATATGCCTCTTTATTCTTACAATTAACTGTTCTGCCAATGACTCCAGGCCTTCTTAGAGTACTCTTTCTTCTTACAGTGTTACCACTTTCCCCTGCCCGATGGTGGCTGGGTGGGTGGAGGGAGAAAAGATGAAACTGAAACCAGGCCCCCAGAGAAACGGAAAGTGACAGCTCACAGGAATTCTCGAGCTTGTCTTACAGAGCAAAGAACAAGAGAGTAGTTTGCTAAAACCCTTCTGCTAGTAACTGGCTTCGCTGATTAAGCTCGCCCAAGTTACTTTGTTTTTCTTTCTCTAACTGCATCCCCTCCCAGCTTCAAATAGCCCAGTTGTTTTACAAGAATTTGGAGTCAGCTCCTGCCCAGTGTGAGCTGGTTAAGGCTGGTTGGGACCACCCAGCCTACAACGAGGCCTGTGCAGGTGTTCAATGAATGGCCTTTTGACGTCAGAGGGCTGGAAAACTCCACCCTCGGATCCTTATGAGCATGTAACTTGGATGTGCTTACAGAGTTCACCAATTGTCACACTTTTTAGCAACCTCCTCCCTTTCTCAGTGCCCAAGAACGTCCCCCCCAACTTATCCCATAAATACCCCAGCCCTCTCAACCTCAGGAAGGCAGATCTGAGAACTGTTCCCGTATTTTCTCACTTGGCTGCCTTGTGAGTAAACACTTTCTTGGCTGCAAACCTCAGCTTCTCGGTGTTAGGCAAGTTGCACATCTGGCAAACACACCTGGTCTTAAAAGGAGAGGATGGGGGGAGGAAAAAACCATATCTTACCATTTATCCATTACCTCATTTAGTGCTTACAACAACCTGTTTTACAGAAGAGGAAGCTGAGACTGAGAAAAGTTGCCGGGACCTTACGGCAAGTTAATGCCAAGGAGCTCTGGACTCCAGAGCTGTGCCCTTACCTGTCACAGTAGCTGGGAGGAAAGAAAGCATATGTCATTATGTTGCATCACCTCCACTGTCCTGCTTGCCCCACCTCCAGGTGTAGGGCAATATTTAGGGCAGTTTCCTTGCTCTCTAGGGGCCTCTCTAATAAAAGCATGCAAATCCTTTAACAATGAATTCAAAGCAAGAGACCATGTTATTTTATTTCTTGGAACAAACAGTGAACTGGGTTGAGTTCACTATTACTTATCATTGGCTCAGTGCTTGAGGAGTATTGGGTCTCCTCAAGATAATTTAGGAGCAGGGTTACGGTTATCACTGTCTGGCCTGTTTACTGCCTCTGAGGTTGTCAAGAGACCAGAGTTCATTAGTGCCTGTCTTGTACTTGATGCGAAGCAAATCCCTGAGTGGGGAGCATCAGGAGAGTCGAACACTGCAGCAGAAAACCTCCTACTCCATCTGACTACAGTGATGTTGGCAGTTACTGTGGAGAATAACTGAAAAGTGATACTACCTAAATTTTTATATTAATTGTATATATACATGTAAATTAGTAGGTACACACATTAATTCATCAAATACCTGTGAATTCACTTGCTATCTTTTCATGTAAGGCTACCCTTTTGCTTTGCTTTGATTATGGGTTGGCTGGTGGGAGTTCTGTATTGCCTTTCTGGAATGAATCACACCCATGGTGAGTCACCAACTATTTCCAATTCGGGTTTCTTTCAAGTGAATCAACAACCTAAAAACAAATTTCAAGTAAACTGAGTACAGAATACTTCTAGATTTGGGGGCTATTTCTCCCTGATCTTTTAGAGTTGTTTTTATCATATCTAATTTGATATTGAGGTTTCTGTGTGTATGAGATTCAACTTTATGAGTCTTTTCAAAGCATTCAAATGAGTTTTTGTAGAAGCAGTTCTCTTTTTTCCTATTTACATGCTTTGAGTTTACCTATGAATTGATTCAATTATGTAATTATAGTAATAATTCTCCTGATATAGGCAGATGTGGGAACAGACATATGTTTGGCAAACTGAGTGACATGAAAGTTGGGGCTGAAGACCCCATGAAGGGCTATAAGTAAGCTCAGTTCTGAGGGAGCAGATGAAACGTTAACTGAGGGAAAGTGGAGGGGCCTGTATGCGGAGAGAAGCAGGGTCTCTGCGGACTCTGTGATGCATGGAGAAGAGGAAATAGCTGATTGCTTGAGCCATTTTATCCTGATAGTTTTCCAGTTTTAAATTCTGTTGTGGTATATACAAGGATCCTTTTAGTAACTTCCCTTTTTTTCTGGGATCATGAGTAGATCTCTGTTCCTTAATGCTCACAGGACAGAAAGGGAACAAGGACCCATTACCTGAAGACCACAAACAGACCATCAGAAGTCTAAGGTGTCCAGGGCATGGGGGCCAACACTGAAGACTTCCTGTCTGCTCAGCACTTTGGGCTGCTGCGTCTTTCCTAGGTTGTCTTCTGGGTTTCCCTAAGTCCCTTCTCTTCACTCTTGAGGACTCTCTTCCCCAACCATCAACATTTCTAGCTTTGCTCTGGCTTCTCTTGCCACTTGCTTCTCATTTTTCATCACTTTTTCCTGCTGCTTCTGTTTTTCTCCCACTTAATTCTCTTGGGCTTCTGAGTTTTTGACATCTCCATGGTGACTTCTATAGCTTTCAGAGGCCCTGCTCTCCCAGATGTGCTCTTTTATCTGACGGAAGGACTGATGGCCTTATGTCTTCTGTAACCTTCAGGGTTTGAATCTTCCCAGATTCCTCACTCCCAGAGGCCTTGGGGAATATTTTCAGGTTTGCAGCTGTTGTGGAGGGTAAGGGGTGTCAGATGTCCGAGTAACATCACTTGACTTTTAATGCGTTATTATTATTATTAGCAGCAAAGTCTTGCCTTTGGAGTCTTTTGCTTATTTTAAAATTAGTTTACATTCCACCAGCTCAAACTAGCTGAGCTGTGGGGGGCAAATGAGCCAAGGTGTTTGTTGTGCTAAATTTCAGGAAAAAGTTAACCTGAATTAAAAATTGACCTCAGGGGGTAATGAACAAAATAAATGTTGTTATATAATTAAAAACTGATGATAGTGCTGATTTTAATGCTATCTAGAAAATGCCTGAACATAGTAAGCAAATGTCCAATCAGGAAATCTCTTACAGTCCATTTTCTTAAGAGATTGGGAAACCTATGCTTTGTCTAGTTTCTGGAGTCCCAGGGGTCTTTTACCTCTTAGGTAAAGCTGGAAATAGAGGTCATATTGGCCTAGTAACAGGAGAAAGTAAAGTGACCCAACATGTTTAAAACACCAGGATTAATCTCAAAAATATACAAGCAACTCCTGCAGCTCAATTCAAGAAAAATAAATGACCCAATCAAAAAATGGGCCAAAGAACTAAACAGAAGACACACAGATGGCTAACAAACACATGAAAAGATGCTCAACATCACTCATTATCAGAGAAATGCAAGTCAAAACCACAATGAGGTACCACTACACGCCAGTCAGAACAGCTGCTATCCAAAAGTCTACAAGCAATAAATGCTGGAGAGGGTGTGGAGAAAAGGGAACCCTCTTACACTGTTGGTGGGAATGCAAACTAGTACAGCCACTATGGAGAACAGTGTGGAGATTCCTTAAAAAACTGGAAATAGAACTGCCATATGACCCAGCAATCCCACTCCTGGGCATACACACTGAGGAAACCAGATCTGAAAGAGACATGTGTACCCCAATGTTCATCGCAGCACTGTTTATAATAGCCAGGACATGGAAGCAACCTAGATGCCCATCAGCAGACGAATGGATAAGGAAGCTGTGGTACATATACACCATGGAATATTACTCAGCCATTAAAAAGAACACATTTGAATCAGTTCTAATGAGATGGATAAAACTGGAGCCCATTATACAGAGTGAAGTAAGCCAGAAAGATAAACATCAATACAGTATACTAACACATATATATATGGAATTTAGAAAAATGGTAACAATAACCCTATATGCAAGACAGAAAAAGAGACACAGATGTATAGAACAGATGTATAGAACAGACTTTTGGACTCTATGGGAGAAGGCGAAGGTGGGATGATCTGAGAGAATAGCATCGAAATATGTACATTATCAAGTGTGAAACAGATCGCCAGTCCAGGTTGGATGCATGAGACAAGTGCTCAGGGCTGGTGCACTGGGATGACCCAGAGCGATGGGATGGGGAGGGAGGTGGGAGGGGGGTTCAGGATGGGGAACACATGTAAATCCATGGCTGATTCATGTCAATGTATGGTAAAAACCACTACAATATTGTAAAGTAATTAGCCTCCAACTAATAAAAAAAAGAAAGAAAGAAAAAAAAAACACACAATACTTTCTCCTCTGTATGGTTATAGAGAGAAAATAAGAAGTAAATTGGTTCAGGGTACAGCTTTCCCCCTTTTCCCTTGTCCCACTTTAAAACGTAGAAAAATAGACTTCTCATCCCCGCCACCCCCCCCCCACCCCAGTCTTCCTGTGGAGCCTTATTACCCTGGAGTGTAAAAGACTTCTGAGCACCAAACAAATAAACAATCCAGGAATGCATCCCTTCTGAGAGAGTCACATGAAAGCAAAGCAAAGGAAGTGTTGGGAGGAAATATTGAAGGTGTGGCACTTCACTTCCTTCAGGGGAAAAGGTCATGGTGCATTTCCAAGCCTCCACCCATGCCTCCATCCCTTCCTCCAACCCTCCCTCCATCTCTTCTACCATCCATCCATATATGTAGCTTGGAATGAAAGTTTAGATGTAATTTTTGCCAAGGGATGTGTATTAACATATTTATTTGAAGTGATAAAAAAACAGAAAGCCATATCTGAATGACAGTAAGTCTGACTTTGCTAATTAATTTTCAGTGAGGACCATTTTGACAATTATGGAACATGGTGGACCATTTTTTATAAATTGTATGAGGTAAGTTTGTAGTTTTCAAGTTTAAAAAAATTAAAGAACTGTATTGATTTAAAACACAGTGGAAATTCCACTCTTGGCATTTACTTACACTGATGATAAAATTTTTTGTTGCCAGCTTAAACATGTGTTACTGCGTATAGGGTTTTCCAAGAATATTTTACCCTGGGGATATCAGAGCCAAAGAGGAGAGTCCAATTGCTGAAGAAAATTGTTAAGAGAGCAATGATATTTTATTTAGAGAAGGTGAAGAGAGGTGAGACTTCCTGCTGGTGTGTGTGGAGCTTGTGCTCAAACAATTCAGTGCAATTGAACAAATGTTACAATCACTTGCTCTGCGCAGGACAAGGTGCAATGGGCCCACAGAAGTGAGTGAATGCTGATGGTATTTCCATGTCCTTAAACTAGGTTAATTTTTATTTTTAAAAAGTCTATGCAAAAAAAAAAACAAAAACCGGAAGTCTATGCAGTACACCTTTGGGCGAGGGAGGTAGTAGGTGCCCTAATGAAATAAAAATAGGGTATCATAACTCCAAAAATGTTGTGAGTCTTGCACATGAACTGTCTTCCTGGTAGAGCAGGTCAGAGCAACAACAGGCAGCACTGCATCAACCTATTAGAAGAACATCTGGCGTTTGCAGGACGTTCATGGCAGCACCCTGCACGTCATGGCAAACCGGACGAAGCCAAGTGTCCTTGGACAGACACATCCTGTTCATTTAAGCAGCCAAATACTTGTACAAGCATTGCAAGAATCAACAAACTACAACTACACACAATATGGTCGAATCTCACAAACATAAAGTTGAGTAACAAAAATGACATAGAAGAGGATGCAGTGTATGACTCTAGGTTCAGAAACAGGAAAAACAAATCCTCGTGGTCAGAAGTTAGCCAGGATCAGAGTTATCCCTGAAGAGGCAGTTGCTGAAAGGGACTTGAGGAGGCTTCTGGGTGCGGGTGGGATTCCATTTCTGGACCTGGCTGGCTATAAAGCTGACCACCTATGATTTGTTTATTTTTATGTATAAATATTAGACTTAAACAATGAAATGAATAAAACAAACAAAAACAACTGTAGTGTGGTGTTAAATCAGTTTGGGATCAAATGAACAGATTTGCTACTCTAATTGGACCTGAAGTAGTAAATATAAATAAAGATGTCTCAGATGGTGGGAAGCGATTTGAATGAGTTGAGGATTTGGGGATGGATATTCAGAGTTCTGTGGTATTGTTTCTACCCCATCAGTTGTAAACCATAGTTCTTTTCCTTGTCACACCCCACCTCAAGGGCTCTCAGACCTCTGGCTCTTCTTTAAACAGTAAATCTTACACAATGTGGAGCTCACCTGCTGGGTCAGAGGCTGGCCCATAGTCCACTTTCTACACATGCCTTTCCTCGGTTGTCTGCAATACAAACAGCCATTCCCTTCACTCACTCCCCTTCAGAGTCTGAATAAATCCTGAGGTGGCTGGAGGGGAAGCTTCACCAGCCTGAGTGACCTGATGAGAAATCTCTCCTGTGAAACCTGACGGGAGGGACTTAGGAATTTCAGCTTCTAGACACCCAGTGGGTGACGTTACAAGTGTTGGAGGATCATCTTCATCTGATTAGCAGAGTGGGGAAAGAGAGAGGCCCATTCTATGAACCTCACGGGAGGGTGGGAATGAGCTATCTGAAGGGAACAGTGTGGCACAGCAGGGCTGAGAATCCCTCTCGGAAAACCAAGGCTGACTTACCTAAGACCGACACTGCTTCACAGTACTTTGGAAACACTAGAAATCACTTTCAAGTTTTTCCAGAGACGACATGGCCCCCTCCCGACTGGACATGGCTCCCTGACATCAAAGCCATCCAGCTCGGATGGCACACGGCCCAGTCCACGCTGTCTGTGGCAGGTCAGCTGGCTCGGAGAAAACAACGCTCCTGCCCGTGACAGTCCCCACACGCGGCAGACTTGAGAGGGAATCCTCTGGACTCTGACAGGGCTCCTGGGGCTCAGCCCTGGCCCAGCCCTGAGGCCGCAGTGGGAAGGGAGCCTGGAGAGGCTGCGCGGTGCTGCCATTGCTTCTCCAGGGACCAGAGAGAGCTGCCGCCTGAACGTCTTTGTTCTTCTCACCCTCCCACGGCCTCCGCCTCCGCTGACTGGGGCCTCAGAAACCCAGCCCAGCCTTTCCCTCTTTCTCCTCACTCACCTGCTCCTCACTCCCTCCGGCTTCTTAAAGCCTCACAGTTACCCAGAGTTTGGCCTCCAGTATTGTTACTGCTCCACAGGAATCAATTCCTATCCCTTCCATTCTCCCATGCTCTTCTCTCGCTTTCTCAGATTCTCCTGCTTGTGTTCCTTCCCATTTCTACAAAGGCAGGAGAGAGAGGAAGGCCAGCAGAGGGCAAAGAGCCCCAGAGCTGCATCGGGAGACAGATGAGCTGCTTGGTTTTGGTCGCTGATGTGGATGACTTTGGGCAAACAGCACAGATTCTTGTCTGGGCACCAGTGTTGTCATCTGTAGACGGAGTCGGGTCCCCCCATGGCAGAAACCCAATGCCACATGTTGTGTCAGAATTGGTGCCATGAGGATGCAAAGAATAAGTCTGTCCTGGCTTTTACAAACTTACTGAATAACATTACATTCTTTCTGACAAGCGCTCACACACACATGCACACACCCCTAGGGACTGGATCATAGTAGCTTCTTGTTGTCAGGTATAATTTAACACCTCATTTTATTTTTGAAAATTTCGTGAAATGGAGACAATTCAAAGCTTTTCTTTTGCTGCCACAGATGTCCACATAATTGCTGGATCCTCTCAGTGGGGAAAATGGTCTTTGTCCTTACCTCAGGGTAGACAAGAACATGACAGCCAAATCTGGAGAGATGAAATAGATAAAGCAAACCAGAAGTTTATAGAGCTGAGCCTGGCAGAGCTGGAAATAGAACTGTACTAGGGAAGAGCATTGGATTATGTTTGAGTTTTTGCAGAATCCACTTAACCCACTTCTTACTTTGTATCTTATAGCTCCCACTAACCCTTATGTTCAAGGGAACAATCTTCTTTTGATTAAGCAAACCCAGATTCTTCTTATATTTGTGCCCACACCCTGGTAATGATGTGAGCATGTTTTGATTAACTTCAAGCATCATGGATAAGTGAGAATAAATGTTTCTCACTTTCTGAACAATTTACATGGAGATGGGGTTTGGTTTGATAAGAGGCGAGGAATATAAATGAGGATTTCTGTATGAATATTCAAAATACAAGCCAAAGACTGAAGTTTATGCTGGACTCAATACTTCAGTATGACCTAAGGATTAAATTTCTATCAGAATATGAACTATGTTGCTTTGCATTAGGAAGGAGAAGAAAATAAATATATCTCAGTGCCTGCTGTGTACTAGGCACTGTATATATGTTAATTTATTTGATCCTGACCATAAATCTCTAAGGAGATATTTTTTTTTCCTAAGGAGATATTTTATTCTCTTAACAAATGAAGAAACATGAAGAGGATACTCAGTAGCTATAGAACCAAAGCCAAAATTATAACCCACACTCCGAAGCCACTGTTCCGTGTGGTCTTGTCAAACCACATCTCTGCCGTCTTTTCCCACCACATTTAATTTGGCTTTTAAAAATTAATGTATTAATCAGTTTATTTACTTTTGACTGTGTTGGGTCTTCGTTGCTGTGAGGGCTTTTCTCTCGTTGCGCTCTGCGGGCTTCTCATCGTGGCGGCTTCCCTTGCCGTGGAGTGCCGGCTCTAGGGCACACGGGCTTCAGCAGCTGCGGTTCGCAGCCTCTAGAGCACAGGCTCAACAGCTGTGCTGCGCAGGCTTAGCTGTTTCGTGACATGTGGGATCCTCCCTGACCAGGGATTTTCCTGCATTTGCAGGTGGATTCTTTACCACTGAGCCACCAGGGAAGCCCTTAGTGAAAGTGAAAGTTGCTCAGTCTTGTCCGACTCTTTGCGACCCCATGGACTATACAGTCCATGGAATTCTCCAGGCCAGAATACTGGAGTGGGTAGCCTTTCCCTTCTCCAGGTGATCTTCCCAACCTGGGGATTGAATCTAGGTCACCTGCATTGCAGGCAAATTCTTTACCAGCTGAGCCACAAGAGAATCCCAGGGAAGTCCTTAGTTCACTTGGTCAGTTGTGTCTGACTCTTTGCGATCCCATGGACTGCAGTACACCAGGCCTCCCTGTTCATCACCAACTCCCGGAGTTTACTCAAACTCATGTCCATCTAGTCGGTGATGCCATCCAACCATCTCATCCTCTTTGTCCCCTTCTCCTCCCACCTTCAATCTTTCCCAACATCAATCAGAGTCTTTTTCAATGAGTCAGTTCTTCACATCAGGTGGCCAAAGTATTGGAGTTTCAACTTCAGCATCAGTCCTTCCAAAGAATATCCAGGACTGATTTCCTCTAGGATGGACTAGTTTGATCTTGCAGTCCAAGGGACTCTCAAGAGTCTTCTCCAACACCACAGTTCAGAAGCATCAATTATTCCCTGCTCAGCTTTCTTTATGGTCCAACTCTCACATCCACACATGACTACTGGAAAAATCATAGCTTTGACTAGACGGACCTTTGTTGGCAAAGTAATGTCTCTGCTTTTTAATATGCTGTCTAGGTTAGTCATAGCTTTTCTTCCAAGGAGAAAGTGTCTTTTAATTTCATGGCTGCAGTCAAGCCCTTAATTTAGTTTTAATTCATTTTGTTCCTGGTTGTGTGCTAGTGGTGTGGCAAATACCAAAGAACAGGATGAACCGCTTTTGGAGGGGTTACTAATTTGAGAGAAATTAGAGCCACAGAAAGGAAGTGAGTATATTTCATGTATTAAACTCAACATGTAGGAAAATGTTGAGTTAACAAGTAAATGAAATTCAACTGAGTGAAAATAGCTGGGTATTAAACGAAGGCCTATTAGGGATCCATCCTGGAACAGATGCAGAAGGCTTCACGCGAGAGGTGGCGCTAGGCACTGAAAGGTAAAGTCGGCAAGATGAGCAAGGAAGTGTGGTCTCACTGGTTTGGGTTAAGAAATTCAGTCTCTGCAGTGTTGTCTAGTTCCTTTTTTTCTTTAGCTATACTGTCAGCAATTGAAGGCGAGAATTGAGGCATCTTCTTTTTTTGTTTTGTTTTTGCTTTTTAAATTTATTTTAATTGGAGGCTAATTACTTTACAATATTGTGGTGGTTTTTGCCATACATTCACATGAATCAGCCATGAGTGTACATGTGTTCCCCATCCTGACCCTCCCTCCCACCTCCCTCCCCATCCCATCCCTCAGGGTCATCCCAGTGCACCAGCCCTGAGCACCCTGTCTCATGCATCAAACCTGGACTGGCGATCTATTTCACATATGATAGTATACATGTTTCAATGCTATTCTCTCAAATCATCCCACCCTTGCCTTCTCCCACAGAGTCCAAAAGTCTGTTCTTTACATCTGTGTCTCTTTTGCTGTCTTGCATATAGGGTCATCATTACCATCTTTCTAAATTCCATATTTGAGGCATCTTCTGATAATTACCATAGTTCAGCACCGGTCGCACAGTCAGAATAAACAAATACTAGTTAACAAACGCTAGCTCCCCTGGTGACTCAGATGATAAAGCATCTGTCCGCAATGCAGGAGACCTGAGTTTGATCCCTGGGTCGGGAAGATCCCCTGGAGAAGAACATGGCAATCCACTCCAGTATTCTTGCCTGGAGAATCCCCATGGACAGAGGAGCCTGTTGGGCTACAGTCCATGGGGTCACCAAGAGTCAGACATGACTGAGTGACTAAGTACATAGCACAGAGGTTTTGTACTTGTATCTCATTGTGGCATTTCTGATGATCAGTGATCATCTTTTGAACATCTTTTCTTTTTTATTTTTTTTGTCAATTGTATGTCTTTTGTAAAGTAAATGTCCAAATTTGTCCATTTTTCATTGATTACTCATTATCGAGTTGTAAGAGTTCTCTATATATTCTGATACTTCATCAGAAATATATATTATAAATATTTTCTCCCAGTCTGTGTTCTTTTCATTTTTTTAGTGGTATTTTCCAAAGAACATAAACTTTTAATTTTGATGAAGTCCAATTTGATAAATTTTCCCTTATGGCTTGTATTTTTTGTGTCCTGAGGAGTCTTTATTCACTCCAAGATTGCAAAGGCTTTCTCCTGTATTTTATTCAAGTTTTATGGGTTTAGCTCTTATATTTAAGTCCATGTTCCATTTTGAGTTAATTTTTGTGTCATGTGAGGGAAGGGTTGAAGTTTATCTTTTGCCTGGGAATATCTAATTGTTTCTTCAATGTTTGTTGAAAAGATTATCCTTTCCCCATCAAATTGCTGTGGGGGAAAAAACAAATTTTATTTACCATCTTCATGTGGGCCTATGTCTGGACTCTCCTTTGATCTATATGCCTATTGTTCCAATGACACCAGACAGTCTTGATTACTGTAGTGTTATTATAAGTCTTGAAATATGCAATGTAAATCCTCCAGCTGTGTTCTTCATTTTCAAAATTGTTTTGGCTTATCTAGGTTCTTTTTATTCTCATATAAATTACATAATCAGCTTGTTGATTTCTATCTTAAAAAAAAAAGGCTAACTGGTCTATCTAGTTAGCCTTCCATTCCACACCATTCATCTCTATTGCTTCTTTTCTTTGTGGCACTACTTGTAATTATATTATTATTTGTTTATTTACTTGGGTGTGTCTGCTTCTCTTGCTGAATAGTAAGAATTGCATTGAATCTATATATCAATTTGAGGAGACTTCACATCTTACATTATCTAGTTTCCTAATATTGAGCATAGCTTATTGCTGCATTTATTTAGGTCTTTAATTTTTCTCAGCAATATTTTCTAGATTTCAGTGTAGAAGAATTGCAAAAACTTTGTTAAATGTATCCCAGTGTATTTCATGTCTTTAAATGCACTTATATATTGAATTTTAAAATTTTTAATTATTTTTTCATTGTAATATATATTTTTCATGTAATATATAAGATGATTTTTTAAACCTCATTCCACATGGCCTTGTTAAATTCGCTTATTAATTTGTAGATTTCTTAGCACTTTCTGTGTTTATAGCTATGTTTTCTGAATGTGAGGACAGGTTTACTTCTTCCTTTCCAGTCATTTATTGTTATTGTGTGTACTTGCCTATGCATTGTGTAATTTGTTCCTTTTATTGTCAAGTCTTACTTTAGTTTTGGATAACCCCAACTTTTTTCATCTATTTACCTAGTAGTTGATATTTGGGGTTATCTTAAGTTTTGAGGTATTACAAACAAAGCTTCTATGAACATTTGTTTCCAGTTCTTAGTGTATACATGGGCTTTCATTTCTCTTTGGTAAATACCAAGGATTAGAATGGCTGGCTCATATTTACAGGTATAGATTTACCTTTGTCTGCCTGTAACTTAGGAGACCCAGGTTAGATCCCTGGGTTGGGAAGATCCCCTGGAGAAGAGAATGGCAACCCACTCCAGTATTCTTGCTTGGAAAATCCCATGGACTGAGGAGCCTGGCGGGCTACAGTCCATGGGGTCAAAAAGAGTGGGACACAACTGAGGGATTCACACTTTCACTAGCTTTGTGAGAAAATGCTAAACTACTTTCCAAAGTAGTTGTACTATTTTACATTCCCACTAGCAGAAAACTCCATGAATTTGGGCTGCACGTAGCAATCATATAAGGGAAATTTTGAAAATGCTGATGTTGGGGTCCTTCTTCCAGAGATTCCGGGTTAATTGGTCTGGGGCACAGCTTAGACATGGGGACTTTTAAAAGCTCTCCAGGTGACTCTAAAAATAGGAAACTTTGAGGAACATCATCATAGTACATTATTTTACACATTCCACATAGAAAACAAAACTAGATGTATAGTTGCTGTTAAAAGCTAATGTCAATAAGTACAGGATGGTCAATATCTGGTGTTTTTTTTTTTTTTCATGGCCTGTCATGGGTACCAATAAGGTTAAAACTCAATTTTAGTGTTCAGAATCATCATGTGAGTCCTCCCACCCCATCCCCCAACCTAACTAGCACTAATTCACAGAAAACCCTGCATCCCTCTCCAGGCCTCTCCCTCATTCTGACCTTGTAGTTGTCCAAGGTCAATTCCTTGCAGTTTACTCAGTACTAAGGGCAAGTTCTGATTCTAAGCATCTCACAGAGAAGGAGGTGTAGGATTTGCTCCCTCCTCCAGCAGGTCCTCCATCTTTTCCTGCCACATGAACACATGACACCCCTCATTTAAGGTGGTCTGTGGCCACAGGGATGGTTTTGCTGGAAGCAGCCTGCAATAGCTCTTCAGTTATTAGAAAAATACTAAAGTTGTACTTCAGCAGGCACCTGCCATGTCTGTTTACCCACACTTCCAAATCTCTAACTGAAAGAAAACATGAAAGTCTTTTTCCTTTGGTTTGTTTTTTCAGTTTTGTTTTGTTAGCTGGTTAGATGGAACTTGAGCCAGAAATGCTTCCTTTTAAAAGTAGCTACTGATATCTTTGCCTGCCTGGGACTTAAGTGTCCCCTCTCAATTATCCAAGCATAAGATGAATTGACACTTAATGCTTTGGAAGGTAGAATGACATTTATGACCTAAAAAAAGAAGGTTTTTGCCCATCGCAGCGGTCCATGTTATGAAGTAGTGTCGCTCAGTCATGTCTGACTCTGCAACCCCGTGGACTGTAGCCCACAAGGCTCCTCTGTTCATGGAATTCTCCAAGCAAGAATACTGAAGTGGGTTGCCATTCCCTTCTCCAGGTGATCTTCCTGACCCAGGGATTGAACCCAGGTCTCCTACATTATAGGCAGTTTCTTTACCATCTGAGCCACCAGGGAAGCCCCTTTGTTATAAAGAGGTGGTCCATAAAGAGTTAAAAAAAAAAACTTGTAGGGAGGGAGATGAAGAAACTTTCTGGAATGAGAGATAGAAATTCTCTTATGTTTTAAAGTCCAGTTTGACTCTGACTGAAGTATGCGCCAACAGGAAAAGACGTGGAGGGCTCTCTCAGGAAAACCTACGGGGAAGGAGGAGGGTCTGGCTGGTGACCTGGGCTGAGTAACAGGCCTGGATGTCCTGTGAAGAGAGCTGGTTCAGGTCAGCCCATGGTTGAAGCCAGAACACATCCCCAACTTCCCAGGTGTAAGAGGCTCAACCAAAATGCTTATCTCAGGAGCCCCAGCAGGGGGCCCTAGTCGGCCCATTTCCAGCAGCCCTGCATGTCCCAGTGAGGGGGGCAACCCAGTGCCCAAGGCAGCCTGCTGGAGAACTTAGATCAGCAGCCAGTCATCACACACAGAATAAAAGTTTTCTACTGAAGTATAGTTGATTTACAATGTTGTGTTCATTACAGCCGCACAAAGTGAGGCAGTTACACACATATACATTCTTTCCTCACATCCTTTTCCATTATGATGGCTTTTGAGCTCTGAATCACGGTATGTGCCGTAAGTGTAAAATGTAAACTGGACTTTGAAGACAATAGAAAAAAGATTGTAAGATAGCTCAATAATTTTTATGTTGACTACATGTAGAAATGACAACCTTTTACATGCACCAGGTTAAAAATACATCATTGTGACAATTTTGTCTATTTATTTATTTTTTATTTGTGGCTGTGCTGGGTCTTCACTGCTGCACGGGCTTTTCTGCTGTTGCACTGAGCAGGGGGCCGCTCTCTAGCTGCAGTACACGGACTTTTCGCTGTGATGGCTTCTCTTGCTGTGGAGCACAGGCTCGAGGGCACTCGGGCTTCAGCAGTTGTGGCACGTGGGCTCAGTCGTTGTGGCTCCCAGACTCTGGAGCACAGGCGCAGCAGTTGTGGTGCATGGGCTTAGTTGCTCTGAGTCATGTGGGATCTTCCTGGATCAGGGATCAAACCTATGTCTCCCACATTGGCAGATGTATTCTTTACCACTGAGCCGCTAGGGGAAGCCTAAAAATACATTATTGAAATTAATTTCATCCTAATGCGGCCACTAAAAAACTGTTCAGTGACATATATGGCCCATATTTTTAGCTTGCATTGTGTTTCTTTTTTCTTAATTTTTAAATTTGGTTCACTAATTGTTTTCGGCTGCATTGGGTGTTTGTTGCTGCGTGTAGGCTTTCTCTAGTTGTGGTGAGCGGGCTTCTCACTGCGCCGGCTTCTCTTGTTGCAAAGCACAGGTTCTAGGTGCATGGACTTCAGTAGTTGCAGCATGTGGGCTCAGGGCTTATGGCTTGTGGGCCCCTAGAAAATACAGTGTTCATTTGATGTGGCTTTGTTGTATTTCTATTCCCATTCTCAAGTCTGGAGTCATTTGGAAGCAGGGACTATCAGCTAGGATGCTTCAGTGTTCTTATGATAGAAACCCCAGGTGGTGTAAATAATAATGAGAAAACAGTCTGAGGCTAGGAAGTGCTGGGTTGTTTACACAGTGGTTCAGTGGCATCATTAGGACGGGGGGCTTCTCACTTTTCCACTTTACTTTGATCTGGCTCAGCTCAAGGAGAATATGTATCTGTGGAGGTCCCCAAAGTCACATGCACACATTTTTAATGTCCAGAGGAAATAAAGGGGAGGGAGTGGTTACTTGTCTTATCTCTCTTCTTAGGCGTGAGGAAGTCCTCTCCAGACGTGCCCTCCCTTCCCACCTCTGCCATGCTCTCATGTCTGATGGACCAGAATTGGGTAACATAGTTCATGCTGAGCCACCCCCCAGCTAAGTAACCGGATACTTCATGGCTTGAAGTAATGTGGGGTGAGACATCTGTTGGAAAGAAAACCAGGACCATGACAGGAAGAATGGCTATTTTGGACTAAATAATAACCCCTGACATTCTTGGACAATTCAGAGAGAGGGCACATTTCTCACAAGGATCTTTATACATTCTGCTATTCCAGCTGAGCTGATTTAGTTTGAAACATGATAGAGCTGCTGTTTTATTTGTATCCTCAGGCTACTGAAATTTAATAAATATGTTTACATAAGTAGACCAACAAAGCAAATAAAATCACATAGCTCAATGTGGTGACATGGAGGGAGTGCTGTATCTTCATCGAGTGAGAGTCGCTCAGTCGTGTCCAACTGTTTGCAACCCTGTGGACGATGCAGTCCACGGGATTCTCCAGGTCAGAATACTGGAGTGTGTTACTTTCCCCTTCTCCAGGGGATCTTCTCAACCCAGAGATCAAACCCAGGTCTCCCGCATTGCAGGTGGATTCTTTACCAGCTGAGCCACAAGGGAAGCCTTGATCTTAATGACACCTTGCTGTGGCACCTGTGAAGCTCAGCTCCCCATGTCTGGGCTTGTTAACCTTCCAAATCAGTGTTCAAAGATTTTGAGTCAAGATAGCAAAATAATCACATGACTATTTCTCCCTACTTTAATACATAGAGGAATGGTGTTATAAATGGAAGAAAGTGAAAGTCGCTCAGTCATGTCTGACTCTTTGCAACCCAGGCCAGAATACTGAAGTGAGTAGCCTTTCCCTTCTCCAGGGGATCTTCCCAACCCAGGGATCGAACCTAGGTCTCCTGCATGGCAGTCGGATTCTTTTACCAGCTGAGCCACAAGGGAATCCCAAGAATACTAGAGTGGGTAGCCTAGCCTATCTCTTCTCCAGGGGATCTTCCCGACCCAGGAATTGAACCAGGGTCTCCTGCATTGCAGGTGGATTCTTTACCAACTGAGCTATCAGGGACATCCTATAAATGGGATACAAAACATTAAAAAAACATGTCATACCAAAGGGTTCAGGACATTTTAATATGGAGGGGGAAATGGGGTGGAGGGTGGTTTCCACACACCATGCAGCAATTTGGGGAGCACCAGCTCAGTGTCCTGCAACTTATTTCTGACACTGTGAACTAGAAGAGAGTGTCAGATCCCACCAGTTAAGGGCTCGGGCTCAGTCCCACAAGACCACCCCCCCCCACTGGTGTCAGATAACAACTGAAAGTCCAAGTTGTCACCTGTGCTTCTGGCTCAGAAGCTGCTGCTTAAGGCTCAGAGGTTCCCATGACCCCCTCTTCAGGTTCAATTGATTTGCTAGAGTGAATCACAGAATTCAGGAAACCAGTTTACTTACTGGGTTACTGGTTTATTATAAAAGGATCTGGGACTTCCCTGGTTGCCCAGTGGTTAAGACTCTGAACTCCCATTGCAGGGGGGATGGGTTCCATCCCTGGTTGGGGAACTAAGATCCCACATGCTGCTTGATGTGGCAAAAATAAAATAAATCTCAGAAACAGCCAGATTGAAGAGATACATAGGGCAAAGGTATGGGAAAATGCTGAGGACCTTTCCTGAATCTCCATGTGTTCCTCAATCTAGGAGTTCTCTGAACCCCAGCCTTCTGGGCTTTTATGGAGACTTTATTACCTAGGTAGAATTGTTTAAGTCATTGGCCATTGGCTTTTTTTTTTTTTTTAGGAAAAAACAAATAAATTTTTTTAAATTGGAGGATAATTGCTTTACAATAGAGAAGGAAATGGCAACCCACTCCAGAATTCTTGCCTGGAGAATCCCATGGACAGAAGAGCCTGGAGGGCTACAGTCCCGTGGGGTTGTGAAGTCAGACACGACTGACGTGACTTAGCACGCATGCAATTACTTTACAATGCTGTATTAGTTTCTGCTCTACAACAAAGTGAATCAGCTATAAGCATACCTACATCCCCCCTGCCCTTGGACCTCCATCCCACCACCCCACATCCCCCTCTAGGTCACCACAGAGCACCAAGCTGAGCTCCCTGTGTTATATAGCAGGTTAGCATTATCTGTTTTACACACAGTAGTGTATATATGTCAGTTCTAGTCTCTTGATTCGACCTCCATCGTCTCCCCTCCTCTGGGGGATGAGGGTGGGTTAGGGAGCGGCACTGAAATTTCCAGCCCTCTAATCACGTGGCTGGCTTCACTGGCTTCACTGGCAACCAGCCCCCAGCCTTAGGGGCCTCTGAAGTCACATCTTTAACATAACAAAAGACTCCTTTTCACTCATATCACTTCTGAAATTCCAGTGGTTTTAGGAGTTCTGTGTCAAAAACAGTGGAGGAAGATCAAATATACATATTTCTTATTACAAATCACAGTATCACTGATACTCAGAAACTAAAGGAAAAATCTCTTTCTAGAATTAAAAATAGCAAATGTTTGGAAAGTTGAAGTCATGGGGCATGCGGAAAGTAGATTCTGTCAAAGTTCCTTTGTAAATGGGGCTAAGTGAACTGTGCATCATGGTGGACCAGGTTTTCTGAGTTAAGCATGGGGCTGGGGCAACACCTCCACAAGGGAACTGGGACTGAAATAACTCAGCTGACCATTCAGCAATGGCTAGACAGGTTCCACTTGCCCAGAGGGGCACAGACTGGAGCTGGTGTCTGTCTAAGGTAAGAGCCACTACACAGTAATCCTCAACCCTTCTGATCACAGGACCTGTGGCTATTCAGTTCCCAGGTAGTCCTAGGATTCATGTCATTCTCAAAGTCAGCACCAGGGATTTGGGGCTTTAAGTAGGCCTAGTGTCTCCAGATTTTTTTGTGTAGTGCCCACTCCCTACACCCACCCCACCATTTGAGCATATATCTCCAAAATGTCTGTCTAATTATACAAGCAAGCAATCATATCAGTTCACTATAAAACATATGCAAAAGAAATTTTTTAATGCTGGGAAAAATGTAATAAACGATGCTTTAAGGTTTCCTGCTAATATAATGACCCTATTTGATCATGAGTGGATATCAGCTGATATTTGAGGTTTTCACTGATGCTCAGTTCAGTTCAGTTGCTCCGACTCTTTGCAACCCTGTCATCCCCTTTTCCTCCTGCGTTCAATCTTTCCCAGCATCAGGGTCTTTTACAATGAGTCAGTTCTTCGCATTAGGTGGCCAAAGTATTGGAGTTTCAGCTTCAACATCAGTCCTTCCAATGAATATTCAGGACTGATTTCCTTTGGGATGGACTGGTTGGATCTCCTTGCTGTCCAAGGGACTCTCAAGAGTCTTCTCCAACACCACAGTTCAAAAGCATCAATTCTTTGGCACTCAGCTTTCCTTATAGTCCAACTCTCACATCCATACATGACTACTGGAGAAACCATAGGCTTGACTAGATGGACTTTTGTTGGCAAAGTAATGTCTCTGCTTTTGAAGATGCTGTCTAGATTGGTCATAACTTTCCTTCCAAGGAGTGAGTGTCTTTCAATTTCATGGCTGCAGTCACCATCTACAGTGATTTTAGAGCCCCAAAAAATAAAGTCCGCCACTGTTTCCACTGTTTCCCCATCTATTTGCCATGAATTGATGGGACCAGATGCCATAATCTTTGTTTTCTGAGTGTTGAGCTTTAAGCCAACTTTTACACTTTCATCAAGAGGCCCTTTAGTTCTTCACTTTCTGCCATAAGGGTGGTGGCATCTGCATATCTGAGATTGTTGATATTTCTCCCAGCAATCTTGATTCCAGCTTGTGCTCCATCCAGCCCAGTGTTTCTCATGATGTTCTCTGCATATAAGTTAAATAATCAGGGCGACAATATACAGCCTTGACGTACCCCTTTCCCTCTATGGAACCAGTCTGTTGTTCCATGTCCAGTTCTAACTGTTGCTTCCTGACATGTATACAGATTTCTCAAGAGGCAGGTCAGGTGGTCTGGTATTCCCATCTCTTTCAGAATTTTCCACAGCTTATTGTGATCCACACAGTCAAAGGCTTGGCATGGTCAATAAAGCAGAAATAGATGTTTTTTCTGGAACTCTCTTGTTTTTTCGATGATCCAGTGGATGTTGGCAATTTGATCTCTGGTTCCTCTGCCTTTTCTAAATCCAGCTTGAACATCTGGAAATTCACGGTTCACATATTGTTGAAGCCTGGCTTGGAGAATTTTGAGCATTGTTTTACTAGCATGTGAGGTGAGTGCAATTGTGCAGTAGTTTGAGCATTCTTTGGCACTGCTTTTCTTAGGGATTGGAATGAAAACTGACCTTTTCTAGTCCTGTGGCCACTGCTGAGTTTTCCAAATTTGCTGGCATTTTGAGTGCAGCACTTTCACAGCATCATCTTTTAGGATTTGAAATAGCTCAACTGGAATTCCATCACCTCCATTAGCTTTGTTCACAGTGATGCTTCCTAAGGCCCACTTGGCTTCACTTTCATTGATGACAATGCATATAAATCTGTATTTCAAAAATACAGATTCAGTCTTTAAATATTTTTGGCAGATTTCTTTGCAGATGTGATTATTTTGTTTTTGCTTTGTAATATGGATGAAAGTGTAGGGAAAATGTCAGCTCTTCCATCTTCTTGTTCTTTGCTTAAGTTTGCATTATTAATATTCTTTTCAATTTGTAGTTTTTTGGCAGGAATATTTTAAGCCAATTGTTCAGACTGTTAGTTGGCAGCATACAAGCTGTACAATGTTACAATACACTGAAAGAAAATGAAGGCAGGATGGTGTAAGGGTGAACCCCTTCCCATTGTGGAATTCCCAGTTTTCCCTCAGGATAATTCCAGTTCTGTGATCTATGACCATCTTACATACGGACCAAGTAAAAGCACCAGTGTCATTAGGTATATTAAATGTTGATAAACACAAATTTCTTATGGAAGAGGATGAATACAAATATCTTTGGAAGTTCTACCCAGCCGTCTTTAGAGACCAATGGGTTGCACTTTTTCATTTGTTAACTCAAGTTGGAGATTCTGGTGAGAGTATGAATGGTTGTTTAAAGGATGTTTGTTATCGTTCAGTCGCTAAGTCATGTCCAACTCTTGGCGACCCCATGAACTGCAGCACATCAGGCATTCCTGTCCTTCACTATCTCCCAGAGTTTGCTCAAACTCACGTCCTTTGAGTTGGTGTCTATGCGATGTTTAACTAAGTCCTCTCCACCTATAAATATACCATTTCTATATGCCATCTCAGCTATCTTCTTGCCCAGTAGCTGACAAAGGCTTAAGAGAATTCAATTTTGTCTCAGTAGAGGGCGTCCCTTCCTTCTAGGAATGTAGCAAGCCCTTAGCAACAAGAGGCTGTCTTAAGACCTGGGACCTATGAAAAGAGGTCACGAGAGCAGTCTCTGTATCTGTACGGGCTGAATGAAGTCCACTCATTATTCATTTCCTGCGGGGACTGAAGTCCAGAGAACTGCTCAGAACTGGTGATGACTAAACCACACCTGAATTCAGGCCTGCCACCCACTGTCCAGTACACTCTCGAATATTCCTCACAGCCCTCTGATGTGTGCTTGTTAAGCAGTAGTAACACTAGCCCATTTTTACTTAATGTGATTATTGATACAGTTGAGTTTTAATCTATCATCTTATTTCATGATTTCAGTATGTCCAACCTCTTCTATGATTCTTCTTTTTTTAATTTTTAAATTTTTTGGCTGCACTTGGTCTTCTAGTTGTGAGCCAGCTTTCTCTAGTTGCTGTGACTTGGTGCTACTCTTCATTGGGGTGCGCGGGCTTCTCATTGAAGTAGCTTCTCTTTCCACAGAGCACAGGCTCTAGACCTCAGGTTCTGTAGCTGTGACATATGGGCCCAGTTGCCCCGAAGCATGTGGGATTTTCCTGGACCAGGGATCAAACCCACGTCTCCTGCGTTGGCAGGCAGATTCCTAATCAGTGGACCACCAGGGAAGTCCATCTTCTGTGATTCTTTGTTTTCTGACTTCCTTTGGATTAAGATTTGTTTATTATTATTATTTTTTCTCCTGTCTCTTCTTTCAGTGTTAGATTAAAAACTATTTTCTTAATATTTATTACTTTGTTTTTAACTTTGGATTAACTTCTCTAAGTCTAGTATAAAATTTTTTTTGTAAATACTGATCTTTACCATTGGCCTATGCAATTCAGAAATATAAGAACACTTTAATCCCATTTAACCACATCTCAATTCATTTGCTATCAATGTCAAAATTTTAAATTCTATATAATTTTAAAATTCCATGGATACTTTGGTTTTTTGCTTTTCATATTTTCCTGTATCCCAAACTTTCCATCTGAATTATTTTACTTTATTTTGACATACATCTTTTAGCATCTCCCAAACTCTCTCTGAATAAAAAAGTATTCATTCATCTTTATTATTGAGCACACTCTGTGTGTGTGTGTGTGTGTGTGTATATATATATATATATATATTCACACACATACTAGAAATAGAATTCTAAGCAGGCAGATGCTTTCTTTCTGCATGTTGATAATATCATTTTACTGTCTTGTGATTTCCATTATTTATTTTTAGAAGTCAATCATCAATTTGTTTATATCGTCAGTACTATGCCCTTTTCCCTATGGTTGCTCTTAATATACAGTATATATACAGTTCTGTTTCTTTGACTTACTATGATTTTATGTATCTGGGAGTGCTGAGTGCATATACTGTATGTAAACAATTAGGCTTCTTGAATCTATGGACTGATGTCTTTCATTAATTCTCAGTTATTATATCTTAAAAAACTATTAGCTTTGGTTCTCTCTCTTCCTCAACATAAAATCTTACTCAAATAAGAGCCTCTCTCTTGCTTTCTTCTTCCAACATAGCAAGGTAGTTTTGTAGTTCATGATTTCAGCAGATATTAACTCCAGGGCTTATGAGCCTGTTTTAAAATTTCTGTTGTTTTTGCTGGCTCATGCTCAATCTGTTTTGTTTCCCTGTATGACTGGTGATTTTTGACACTGTGTTGGACATTATATTTCAAAAACTATTTGTAAAGAATAATTTGAGGCTTAGCATGATAGTATTCTTCTTCCAAAGAGGATTTTCATTTGCCTCTGCCAGACACCTGATGTCCTACCAGTCTGGATTCATATCAAACCAAGTTCTAGGTTGAGGTTCCAGGACCCACCCAGATAACATACAGGCAGAAGGAAATTCAGTGCAGAGATTGGTTTACTCATGATTCACCTTACCTGAAGCTGCAACTCTTTGGGACCCCAGTTTGAAGTGGAGGCAGTTTATTAGAATTTCTACCCTTGGTATCTTGCAAGTCTCACGTTTTGCTCCCTGGCCCCAGAAATTTGTCAAAAGTGCAGCTCAGTTTTGCAGCTATTTCTTTAGGACTTGCAAATACTCTGAGAGAAAAATCAGATTTGAATACCAGTCTTGTTCTCCCGGTTCTTTTCTTCTTGATGTTGGCTTTAAACTCCTCACTATTTTGTCAACATTTTGATGCTTTTAAGAGAATGTTTTTATATTTCATACAGTTTGTAAGGTTTCCTTAGTGGGAGGGTTGACCCAAATTCCCTGGTCATCAATTATAGGGGGTAAAAGTTATATATATTTTTTATTCATCAGAAGAAAGAAAAATCTTCAGTCTTCTATTTCTAATTCACACTTATCAGTTTGTTAGTTCCTATAAAGCACTTTATACATACCAAAGATGTACTATATCCTATAGAACCAAAACTACTTTGTAGTACTGATCCTTTCAAAGAACCCAATATGATATGATATGAAATGGTTCATAAGACAATTTGAAGTCATGATTTCTTCTGGTCTTTGAAATTCAGTCTGATAAACTTGCCCCACCAACTCATAAGAAAATAATGGAAGATCCAGTGATCTATGTATAACATACATACAAAATATCATAAACTTACTAAGGGCAATTTCTTTTCCCACTGACTGAAAGCCTTTCACTCTTTTCTTGTCTCTTTCAGATGTTTCCTCTATCTTCACCATCTCAATGAGGCCTTCCCTAAAGTTCCTCTTTGAAATTGCACACTCCCCCTTATTCCCATACTCCTTCATCTCCTGCTGTCCTCCTCTTCTCTCCATTACTGTCCACTATCTTACACACTATATATTATATATCCTGGCTATATTCATCACTGCCCCTCCAATCTTGATAAATCTGCTTAACCTCTCAAGCTTTTATTCTTCTAGATGTAAAACTCAGACCAAGAGAATTATCCCACCATTTGTCATATGTATGTTTCACAGATAAGTGTAGTGATAGATTACAAAGTGATTCTAAGGGGAAAAAAAAACTATTTTAATAACAAACAATGAGAGAATTCTAGAACTGAAAATTGCCATATCAAAAAAAAAAAAAAAATACTGGTTGGGCTTTACAGTAAAATAGAAAGAATAGGGAAAAAAAGAAATTAGTGAACTTTAAAATAGTTCAGTAGAAATGATCCAATATGAAGAACAGAGAGAAGAGAGACTGAAAAAAAAAAGAAAGAAAAAGAGCAGATCTGTAGGGACCTGTGGACATTATCAAAAGGTCTAATATATGTGCAATTGGAGTCACTAAGGGAGAAGAGGAAAAAATGGTGCAGCAAAGAATATTTGAAAAAAAAGAATAGAGTGAAAATTTACAAGTATGGAAAAAGAGATGAACCTACAGACTTCGGAAGGAGAGCAAACCTCTTAGAAAACAGATTTTAAAGCACACACACACACGCCCATACATATCAGAGTCAAATGGCTAAAAACCAAAGTTAAGGAGAAAATTCTTGAAAGAACTCAAATGGTTTTGTTATAGACTCACTCATTCCACACCAAGTAAAATACATCAGTTAAATTTTAGCGAACTTGGAGTACTGGGGAAAAATTTTCAGTGGAGAAGAAATTGCTACTTTTCTCTATAGCACATCCTTTATGTGAGAAGCTCATTGATTGTGAGGGTTAGACAGGATGGAGGCCGGTGGATGGAAAGATTAGCAGCCCTTCATTTCAATCATGGTTGGGTCACGTCTTCTGGAGGGAGAAGTATGCTACAGGCTCTCTGGAAGACATAAATATTTTGACCCAAATGACTCTGAAATCAGGGAAAGAGAAGTGAGATCCTCATGGTAAACTTGAGAATGGTATGACCAAAAAGTCTAGTGCTTCTTGAAGCCAGGGGAATTTTTGAAGTGGAATTAGAGGAAAGAAATTTGGGGGAAATGGGAAAGACCCAGAAGATTTTGATTATTTGACAACATTTATTTCCTTAGCATTATTTTCTTCCTTTCTCTCACAATTTAGTCGAAACTTTCTTGGGGTGGGTAGGTCTCATGAGCAAGTGCTTGGAAAAATATGAAGGCAGATTCTTTCTTTTCCCTTTCACAAATAAATCACACAGTTCTGGAGGTAAGTTATACAGAATTCCATTTTCAGGGCAAAATTGTAGCCCCATTTTAGCAAATGTGGCTTCTTTAGTTACTGAAGGATGATTTTAATGACTGAAAATAAATAAGACTACCAAAGGTTAACCCAAGGCTTGCTGCTTGTTATTTGCTGCTAGTATTTTCCATACTAGACTGGAAACAAAGTCATGACTTTGCATTTGTGATGCAAGCCTCTTTTTCTCCTCTTATTTCCCTTTCTCAGTCCTACCAGCCATCCCTCATCATCTTCATGTTTTAGGAAACAACATCCTTGAAGAAGGGAAGAGTTGATGAAATCCAAAAAATAGTTGAAGGTTGGTTGCCTGACGTAGAGTCAAGGACCCAGTGTTGGTCCCAGGACTGCTCATGGAGGGGAAGGTGCATCTCCGCTGCATCGAGGCAAGTCTTCCAGACCTGTCTGCAGCTCTTCCTGTAACCAAGAGGCCTTTTCCTGTGTTTAAACTCACCACCAATGACAATCCTACCAAAGGTAAACAGCAGCGGTCTAAGCAAACGGCTCTTTTCCCAAAAGAAAGCTTTTAACTTTTCTTTTGGAGGAGATAGAAGAGGGTTGTTTGAGGACTGGGTGGAGGAGGAGAGAGGAGACACGGGACCAGAGGAAACCCAAGTGACCCCAAACCCTGCCCTGCATGTTTTTTCTTTCTTTCTTTTATTATTTCTCTCTTCACCTCCCTCATTATTTTTGGCTGGCTCTTTGGTGCAGGGCGCCTTCTATTCCCCGGCAGTTGCTTTGAACATCAGTCACATCAGGTCAACTGCCAAGCTGTGAGCCTCTGGTCACACGGCTCTGAGTCCTGCAGTTTGACAGTTTCAAAGTGCCTCAAACGTGGTGATTTGCCTCCTTTGGGCTGGATGTTAAAAGAAGGGGAAGCCTGGACAGACTCATGATGCTGCTGGAATTAAGGCTGGGAGCGTTAATCTATCTCATTTTGCAGAAAAAATCATAACCAAAGAGGAGAGCGGGGGAACCACTGCCAGGCCTTGTGGCCAGTTAAGTGGAAGGACGAGGGGCGGGTCTGCTCATGTTTAGACCCGTGGGGACTCTTCCCAGTCCTCACGCTTAAAACTGTGTTTCTCAAGGAGTCAGGCTGCCTCCAAAGTGCCTCAGTGATGGTGATATTTGAGATGGGATGGAGGAAGGGAGAAGAATGCTTAATGGATGGAACCCCACCCTCCTCCTCAATGGAATCTCTTCTCATTGTTCTCATTCATTCATTCACTCATTCATTCATTCAGCTAATGTCTGTTGAGCAGCTTCCTTGTACCAGTGACTTCCAGACACTGGAGACACAACAAGAAACTGGCAAAGTCTAGGTTCCCACGAAACTTATGTTTTGTTTTCTGTGTTAGTTTCTAAGTAAGATTACTTTTTGGTCAAAGGATTCTATCCATTTTTTTCTTTCAAAGAGAATGAAATCTTTCCAATATCTAGCTTTCGGAGCATTAACTGGACTCATCTGACACTCACAACATTAAGTAGAGATTGTGCCGCTTCATAAAACAAATTAGCTGCTGATCTTCCAGCCTCTAACAATTTAAAATCTACCAAGAAAACACTCCTAAAAAGAGAACTTGCCCAGAGAGTATCACTCACTGATGAAAGTGGGAGAGAAATAAAGATACAAATTGATGGTATAGATGGTGAGCTGAACACTAATAGTCCATTATATGACTACCATGGGTCACGGGTATATTCACTTCTCAGGAATTCCATGTAGCATACGATAAGCATGTGATCTTTTAACACTGCCCCCTTTGTTTGGTGGTGGGTGGAGGTGAGTGTAGCAGTCAGTTAACAGCTTTGATGAGTTTCAAACTGGGATAGCCAGCAGCAAATATTCCCATGTGGGAATTTTGGTTTGAAATGTTAAGGCTTAAAGTTGTAAACAGCAGCCTTACCTCCTAGTGCATTATTAATAATTATCTTTTGAAGTATAAAAAATTACCCCAAAGCCCATTGCTGTTTAATTGCTAAGTCATGTCTGACTCTTTTGCAATCCCTTGGACTGTAGCCCAGCAGGCTCCTCTGTCCATGGGATTTCCCAGACAAGAATATTGGGAGTGGGTTGTCCTTTCCTTCTCCAGGGGACCTTCCTGACCCAGGGGTCAAACCTGCATCTCCTGCAGTTCCACCAGGGCAGTGACCCCAAAACTTAGTGGCTTAAAAAAGCAAATGTTTATTACCTCACAGTTTGTATGGCGTCAGGGTTTTAGGGACAGCTTAGCTGGGTGGTTTGGCTCAGGATCTCTCATGAGGTTGCCGTGGCAGAGGCTTCAGTCTTCTGAAGGCTTGACTGGGCTGGATGACCCTTTGCCGGGGCGGTGTATTCACGGGGCTTTGGCCGGAGGCCTTGGTCTCTGTCCATGTGGCCCTTTCCACAGGGTACTTAAGGGTTCTCACAGCACGGCAGCTGACCTCCTCCAGAGCAAGCAATCTGAGAGCGAAGGCAGAGAAAAACCTCAGTGTCTCCTGTGACCTGCTCTCCTCAGTTACTCCCCATCACTTCTGCCTAATTCTATTTTAGGAACAAGTCACCAAGTCTCAGGGATCAGAACTAGACTCCTTGTTTCAAATAGACAAATAGCAAAGAATTTGTGTGCATATTTAAAAACCATCAAATTTAGGCTCCCTTCCCATTTAAATTTTACTTTTTCATATAGGCTCTTAAATAAATCACATTTCATTTGTGATACTTTACTATATATTTTAAAAGCAAACCACTGCACCATTGTCACACCCCAAAGATTGATAATTCTTTAACATCTTTTAAAAATAGTGTTTTCAATTCTAAAATGTTTAAATCAAGAAATTTCACATTAAAAGTTCATATTTTCAGCATATTATTATTTTTTTTTTTAAATTAGATGATCTGGTCACACTAGGCTTGTGTTCTTACATGGTCACAAGCCACTTTAAATGTGTCATGGGCTATTTTTTCATGATTCCCAACACACCCTATATGTTACACATGGGGTACTGTTTAAATGAACTTGCTTGGTTCATTTAATATTTGAGTTTATCCCTGGTCTGGTCCAAGGAGGCTGAAAGGTGTGGCAATGGGGTTGAAGAAGGGAGAAGCCTGACCCCTGATGTGAATTGGATCCCTGAAGATTAAGAAAGAAGACAGGCTACAGAAACCTTGGGTCTCACCTATGTAGTGCTGTAGAGATGACAAGGGTAGCCATAGAGATCTGGTCAGTGTGGCCTTAAAAGACTGGGTAGACGTTCCTTTGACAGCATCTGGCACTGAGAGTGTAGAGGCACAAGCAGAATGAGGCACCTCTGAGGGGACCGTGGATCAGCCAACGTGCACCAAGGCCTAATGCTATTTTCTTAGGGCTGTGAAAGTCCTGGGTCTGCTACAACCAAAGGAAGGGTGTGAGGACCATGGAAAATAATGACACAGAACTTTAGCCAACTTTATCAAGGAAGGGGAATTCTAATCATGCTTAATGTAATGTATAAAAATAAAGTTGTTTCTTGTCTCTTGTGTGCTACTGAAACATAGGATCTCAAGGTGCTTGGAAAGAACCTGTCAGTAGAAGAATAGACTTATATGACCACTCTGGAGGAAGATTACGGAAAAATGAGCTCTACTGAACAACTGAAGTGAGTATTGGAGGAGGGTGCTTGCTTACCTCCAGCCTGACAAGAAAGCACAGGTGCTTTTTAACACAACTACTGCCACTCCCCAACTTCAAAATGACTGCGTGCATACATGCTCAATCGTGTCCGACTCTTGCGACCCATGGACTGTAGCCCACCAGGCTCCTCTGACCGTGGGATTTTCCAGGCAAGAATATGGAGTGGGCTACCATTTTCTACACCAGGGGATCTTCCTGAACCAGGGATAGAACCCCTGTCTCTTGTCTCCTGCATTGGCAGGGGGATATCACTGAGCCACCTGGGAAGTCCCAACTTAAAAATACTCATTTGCTGATATCAGACATTTGGAGCCCAGAACTCATTTTTCTGTAGAAACCATGTGTTCCTTGGTGATTAAGTCCACAGGCCAGTTCTTAAGATTTAGTCCTGTAACTAACTCATAATACTACCCATCTACCACGCTTCACAGACTTTCCTTAGGGAATTTCAGCCTGGGTCCTAATGTGGAATACCTAGAGTGCGTTTTCCCCAGCCCTAGTAGCTCAAACGCTGAGTTCTGCTCCATCTCTCAGAGTCAGCCCTCCTGGGCCAGCTTTGAGAATGCCCCCAGCTTTTCAATAGCAGCACTGGGTGTGTGCCAGAGCACCTGTCACCAACCTTTTTGGCACCAGGGACCGGTTTCGTAGAAAACGATTTTTCTATGGATGGCAGGGCGGGGGGGTGGGGGGGGGTGGTGGTTCAGGCGGTAATGCAGGTGATGGGGAGTGATCTTGGGAGCAGCGGGTGAAGCTTTGCTCGCTTGCCCTCTGCTCACCTCCTGCTGTGGGGCCCGGTTCCTAATAGGCAGCAGACCTCTACTGGTCCACAGCCCAGGGTTAAAGACCCCCGTGCTAGAGGAAAGGAAACTCTGTTGGGTGAATATTAAGAAATGTAGGCATGGGGCTGCACATGAGGACAGTGATGCCAAGGCAGGCAGCCAGGAGGCTGGGGTGGAACAAAGGCAGGTAGGTACTCAGTGATGGAGGCAATGGAGATATGGGGTGGAGTGGGGGCACAGGAGAAGGTGCTGCCCTTCAAAAGTGTGAATCTTTCAAAAGCCAGCTGTCCGTGTGCCAGGCAGTGCCTATATTCACTCCCCAGTAAACTCGTCACACAGCATGTCAGTGTGGCTCTCAAACCTCTCTAGGCACCCACACGGCCGCCTGCAGCTCCTGACAGTCCTTCTGTCCCAACCACATTTAGACTAGACTTTACAACTCTCCAGCTGCTTCCACTCTTGCCCTCCACCAACCATTCTTTGCATAGTGACCCATATAGGCTTTCTGAAATGCAATAAGTATGTCCTTCTCCCATGTGAAATATTTCGTGGCTTCTGATCCAACTGAGGATCAAGTCCAGAATCTGAACTCAGAACCCCCTGGCTGCCCCTTGCAGGATTGCTGCTTCTGCCACTTTGCCTGACACATGCCTACTCCTTCTTCAGGCCTCCATGTATATTTCATTTTCTTAGGGAGACTTTCCCTGACCATTTGTACCTGACTATAAGGAAATGGCAACCCACTCCAGTGTTCTTGCCTGAAAAATCCCATGGACTGAGGATCCTGGTAGGCTACAGTCCACGGGGTCGCAAAGAGTCGGACACAACTGAGCGACTTCACTTCACTTCACTTTTATAAGCTCTCCTAGCTCTTAGATTTCCTCTTCGGAGCACGGACTGCAATTTTAATTGTTTAGATATCCAAGCGTGTTTTGCTAAATTGAAAGTGTCTCTCCTCTGCTAGGAAGTAAAATTCACATGTACATTGCCCATACCTGGCAGGGGCCTTCTGGTTCATAAGACATGCTGACTAAATAGTTGGAGAATGTGCCTTTGTGCCATACAATTTTGCCTTTTCTACTCTACAACATGTTCTGCAGTCTAGAGACCAAGTTTTACTATGTGACAGGCAGTGTTTGTTTAGAGGGCAGGGTAAGTTACCTTTTGTTGAAATAGGGCTCTGAGCCAGAATTCCCTGGGTTTGAAATCTTAACTAATTATGTGATACTGGAAAGTAGTGTAATGTCTCCATGCTTTAGTTTCCTCATCTATTAAAAAAGAGGAGATAAAGGGCAAAATAGCACTAACTTCAGTGGGCTGTTGTGATGAGTAAATAAGTTGTGACACGTAGAGTGCTTAGAAAAGACTTGGCACATGGTATATGTTGGAAAGATTTTAGCTCCTCTTCTTCACTCCTAAGACTATGAAAAATAGATGTTATGTTAGTGTCCCCGCTTCTCAAATGAGGACACTAGATCCATAAAACAGACTTTTTTTTTAGCAACTTGTTTATAATCCTTCATATCATAATTTCATGCTACAAAGAAACTAAAAAGAAAGAAAGAAATGAATGTTCTCAAGTTTGGGGAGTTGGGGCTTGGAGGATATCAGGGCTTGGCAAGACCAAGAAAATAAATCAAAGGAACAAAGGAAGTTTCAAAGCAGTTTCAGGCGCGGGACTTGGCTCCCTCTTCTGCACGTTAGTCTAACACGTGAGAAGCCTGCATGAGGGAGGGCGGACTCAGTTGCCACAAAATCTGGAAGGGGGATGGCGAGAACATGGAGCATGACTCAGAGCAACAGGAACTAGCATCTCCAGGTTGTAGCAGGAAGCAAGAACCGTGACTCCCAACCTGTTCCGAAGCTCCTCAGGAACTCTGCCAATATCTCCAAAGACATCACCGTGTCCTCAGGCTGAGTCCACTTGGATTCAAGAGAAAAATCTATGCCATGCGTCCCATGTGAGAGGAAGTGGGTATAAAGAAACCAAACAAAGGGCTGTGAATCATTGGAGTGGACATTCTTCCTGCAGAGAGGGGAGTCCTGCACGAGGCTTTAAAAAGACATCTGGCAGGGACAGGAATATTCCTGGCAGCCTGTTGGTAATGGCCCCGAAATAGAAACAACCCAAATGTCATCTTCAGTAGAGTGGATATATAAAGTGTGGTCACAGTCACAGAGTGAAAATACTCTCCAGCAAGACAGTGACTGAGCCACAACTACACTCAACAATAGGGGCGAATCTCACAAATGTAATGCAAAGTAGAAAACACAATTCAATGCCATGTGATATGTAAACCATGTAATGCGTATCTATGTCAGGTTTGAGAACTGAAGGCTGTGTGACCATTGAGGAGAATTAGAGGTATGCAGGATCACAGGGATCTCTCGTTAGGTTTCTCTTAATCAGATGTGTTTGTTTTATAAAATTTCACTGATGTGTACGCTTACTTTTTTGCGCACTGTTTTGAATATACGTGCGTGGGCTCAGTCCCTTGAGTTGTGTCCTACCCTTTGTGACCCCATGGACTCTTTGTGACTCTTTGCCAGGCTCCCCCTTGTCCATGGAATTTCCCAGGCAAGAATACTAGAGTGGGTTGCCATGCATTCCTCCAGGGGATCTTCCCGACCCAAGGATCGAACCCATGTCTCCTGCTCCTCCAGTGTTGCAGGCAGATTCTTTACCTAATGAGTCATTGGGAAAGCCCATTCTGAACTTATCTTATATTTCAAATCATTCTCCATTTTCCCACCCTCTATGGCCAGGGGTTGAATGAGTCTTGGGGTAAATAGATAGCCCTAGAGCGCTCAGTAATCAGCAGCTGGGAAAGTACCAGTTAGGATGCTTCAGAAGTGGGAAGCCATTTTGAGTAGAGTTTGTGTTTCTGCAGCGCTGGTTCTGAGTCTTGGGTCACTGCTTTTGTCTCACTGAATTTTAACCTTGGTGTTTATCCTTTCCTCTGATATTATAGTCCCGTCTCTCTAATCGAATGATCTCTGTAATAGCCAATGCAATGTGAGCTCACCTGCTGGGTCAGAGGCTGGCCCATGGTCTGCTTCTACACATGGCTTTCCTCAGTTGTCTGCAGTATAAACATCCATTCCCTTCATTCCCCTTCAGAGCCGGAAAAAACCATGAGATGGCTAGACAGAAAGCCTCACCAGCCTGAGTGACCTGATGAAAAATTTCTCCCATGAAACCTGATGGGAGGGACTTAGGAGTTTCAGCTTCTAGACACCCATTGGGTGACGTTACAAGTATTGGAGGATCATCTTCATACGACTGGCAGAGCGGGGAAAAAGAGAGGCCCATTCTATGAACCTCACGGAGGGTGGCAACGAGCTATCTGAAGGCAACAGCGTGGCACAGCAGGGCTGAGAATCCTCCTGAAAAACCATGAGTGCACAGGCCCAGTCCACGCTGTCTGTGGCAGGTCAGCTGGCTCGGAGGAAACAACGCTCCTGCCCGTGACAGTCCCCACACGCGGCAGACTTGAGAGGGAATCCTCTGGACTCTGACAGGGCTCCTGGGGCTCAGCCCTGGCCCAGCCCTGAGGCCGCAGTGGGAAGGGAGCCTGGAGAGGCTGCGCGGTGCTGCCATTGCTTCTCCAGGGACCAGAGAGAGCTGCCGCCTGAACGTCTTTGTTCTTCTCACCCTCCCACGGCCTCCGCTGACTGGGGCCTCAGAAACCCAGCCCAGCCTTTCCCTCTTTCTCCTCACTCACCCGCTCCTCACTCCCTCCCGCTTACTTCCACATTTTATTGTGCAGCAGAGCGCTTCTTAAACCTCGCAGTTACCCAGAGTTTGGCCTCCAGTATTGTTACTGCTCCACAGGAATCAATTCCTATCCCTTCCATTCTCTCATGCTCTTCTCTCGCTTTCTCAGATTCTCCTGCTTGTGTTCCTTCCCATTTCTCCAAAGGCAGGAGAGAGAGGAAGGCCAGCAGAGGGCAAAGAGCCTCAGAGCTGCATCAGGAGACAGATGAGCTGCTTGGTTTTGGTCGCTGATGTGGATGACTTTGGGCAAACAGCACAGATTCTTATCTGGGCACCAGTGTTGTCATCTGTAGACGGAGTCGGGTCCCCCCATGGCGGAAACCCAATGCCACATGTTGTGTCAGAATTGGTGCCATGAGGATGCAAAGAATAAGTCTGTCCGGGCTTTTACAAACTTACTGAGTAATGTCACATTCTTTATCACACACACACGCACACACATATTCAGATAGAGAGATAAATTGATAGATAATTACTGGTGTAAGAAAACTGGATAAATTAAGGATCTTATAGTCCACTGAATCCAATAAAATCTTGCAGAGAGAATGAACCAGATTTATCCTTTCCTTGAGTTCACTTGACTTGTTCCTCATCTTCAGGTGTGACGCTCCACCCCAGTTTTTCACCATTGGTTGAAATAAGGAAGCACTTCAAGCTGGTTTGTTTTTTTTTTTTTTTTTGCCGCCACAACGATCTGCGGCTGGTTTCTGCTTGTGGCAAAAAAACGATCTTAACCAGATGAATGAAGGGCATGGGACACACAATGCAAACCAGGGAACTATAGACCAGGCTTATTCCTGAGTGAAACACCCCCTAAACAGAGCTTGTGCTTGCCCATTGCACTCCTAGGACCCCCTAACTTGGTAAAGAACAGTCCCACCATTATCTGGCTCCTTATAGTCAACCTCCCATTCCTTTTCAAACTTTGTGGATGACTTACCTAAGACCTGGGCAATATTCTGAAAACAAATTAGACACCACCTTCCAGTTTTTTCAGAGGTGACTAAATCCAAAAAGTACTGGGAAGGTAAAGGACATAACAGTGTGGACAGCAGCTCTGAGATAACTGTGTCCAGCAGCAGTGTGGTGAGTTGCTGCTGTTGTTTTTCATCCATCAACAAAGATGAAATCTTGGTCCTCTGCATGAGGCTCAGTGATCAATGCACACATCTGTTATTTGATCCTGGAAGAATGGAAAGCTCTAGAGTCAGGCTGAAGACTTGCAGCCACGCTGGTGTTTCACAGAGCCCAGGGAGAGCCATGCATTCCGGCTGACCTGTGCACGCCTTGGCCTCACAGGCTGCAGCTTTGCCTTGGTTAGCATGACAGACCAAACTTTCCCTCCATCAGAGTGGACGAGGCAGATTTGTTCCCCTTTAGTTGTGTCTTTTCTGCAAACTAGATGTCAGGCTGCAAGCTCAGGAGAGTCTGCCTTTCTGGAACACCATTTGTTTGGAGAGGACAGGCCAGTAAGGCTTTTCATCTCTTTAAAGCTCCCAGGGCAGAGAGCATATTTGAGGAATTCCTTTTTTCAAAGGTTTTTTTTTTTTTTTTTTGCCCCTTCCAACATTTTGTTTAAGAGAAAATGAGATGTCTATCTTCTGTTTCCTTATTTTTTTTCAGGAAAGCAAAGGGTTGTTGACTTCCTCCCTCTCCCCTCCCTTCCTTCCTTCTTCCCGAAGGTACTCATCTGAGAAAAAGAGAACGAAGTATTGTTCCTGTTCTCTTTCTTAAGTCATTCGAAACACTGTCCCTGCGAGTTCTTTAAGTTCCCTGCATTCTGTACACAAGGAGGCAGAAAGAGAGGGAGAAAGACAGAGAGACAAGGGATCAGGTAAACCTCGGGGGCGGCTGCAGCCTCTCAGACTCAGGAGCTGGTAAGTTACCCACGCAATCCTTTCTACTTCCATTTCAATGTCCCTGCGATGGATGTTACTGTGGGCATCTTCCACAGAAAATACCTTACTGGGTGTAATCCTTAATCAAAGGGTGTGACTGAAGGATGGCCCAGAATTGAAGCTTGTATGTCTTTTTTTTTTTTTTTCCTTTGAGAGAATACTGATGTTCTGCAGAGTTGAGCCTGGCAGAACTGGACATAGAATTGCACTGGGCTAAGACGGACATTGTGTTAAATCTGAATTTTGGCACAGATTAGGTGGTGGATTAACCAAGAGCCACTGGAGCGCTGTGTCTCACCGAGAATTCGCTCTTCCTCAGTGCTGTGTCCTCGGAGCATTCTCAGGGTGTCTGTTAAGAGCTGTGGTTTGCTCTGGGGATTTTGTTACCCATTGTCTCGATGGAGGTGCCTGCTCTTGTTCTTTCCTTTTCATTTGACATCCCCCGCCTCAAAGAGGACTGTTAATTTGTGACTGTTATTCTGCCTCACTGAGGCAGGAGGGGGAAAAAAGAAGACAATGTCACTTTGAATTGTACTGTATGGGGGGGTGGTGCTTATGTGTTCAGGCTCCATATGCGGGTTGAGTGTAAATTTATTATCACTGTCCACTGAAGATGTCATCTGCCATACAAAAGAGGGCAAAGATGTAGGGGCAAGTTGCTTTAATTTTGGAAAACAACATGCCACTAGGACAGGAAGATTGAGATCGATCACTTGCATCAGTAGGAGTGAATAACCAAGCTAAACATTGAAGAATATTTCTCCAGTGCCTGGTTTTTTAAGCATCAAATAGAATACAGCAAACTAATCAAGATTCTACACACAATTAATTTTAAAAAGTCTATCTTGCTTCATTTAGATTCATCAGAAAGTATAATGTTACAAAGAACTTATCATGGCAAGCCACAAGGGAGCCAAGATCACATTGTCAAAAACAGACCAGCAAGGTTGCTCTGAAAGACTGTGTATATTTACTAATATTAATCGTTCAACTCAGAGAGGTGTTGAATGGGTGAAAGACAAAGGATGGGCAGAGGTTTTCTTACATTCGTTTCTATGAAATTTACTGATTGACGTCATCTGGGATGTGAAGAGTGTAATAAAATTAGCTGTTCTCTCATTTATAAATTAATTTGGCCAGACTATGCATTAACCATGCTCAAGTAATTAATCTTTATTTAAAACTGAGCCATCATCTTAATAAGAGTAAGAAAATATGATAAAACTGGACTATTATGTGGGTTTTGTTCCATTAGTCAGACCTTTTTTCTTCTCCTTTTTTTTCAAGAGACTTTCCATAGGAGCACTATAAAATGAGCAATGGGAAAGAGATATGATAGCGTTTTCCTGCTTGTGGAGGCAAAATTATGCTAATAATTATTGAAAGTGGTTTCTAACTCCCCTACCACCTACCCTTATTCACCCCATTTCATAGATCTTCAGGTCAAAGGGTAGCCAGGACTGATCAGCTTGGGCATTTTTCTTTCTTTTTTTCCCATCTTTTATCAGCAAATATGACTCAGTAGAAAACTCAGGGCTGCAATTTTTCGTGCTTCTTTCAGTTTCGTTTTTCCTTGATAATATATTTAATTTTATGCCCAATTAGAACAACATCAGAGAATACTATCTCATTTGGGTTATTGAATAAAAGCACCAGAGGCAACACAACATGGAAAAAATGACAGCAGAGTCACACTGACAAGTAAGGCAAAAGGTGGGTCTGCCTGTGGCCCGGAAACAGCCCCTCCTGAGGCTGTGTCTCCAACGTGGCCCAGGATTAAGGAGCTCAGGATAGGTTCTTTTCTGTAAAAGAAAAAATATATATTCAGTATTTCCATTTGAGTTGTTAACTCATTGCCATGAGAATGTTTGTTGGATACTGGGGAAAAAAATGCAGCTCCCTAAAGAAGAACGTCATTGACAAGCTTAACCTAGTTGCTACCAATCTGTCTTCACTCAACTCCAAAGAGTGAGTTGGCATTTGTGGAAACTTCCAGTGTGTGATTCTTACTCGGAGTCATCACAGGCTCTTCTGTGATATCATTAAGGAAACTCCAGCTTGAAATGAACCACAATTTGACACACAGAAGGTTGCATTAATTAATTTGTGCCAAAGTTGTACATATAACTAAACCATAAATTTGCTGTATAGATGTTAAATCATGTTAGGATGTGTCCTGTGGGCTGATATGTGAATTAAATTCGAGCAAGCAGAACATCAAAGCCCAGGCTTTGTTGTTATCCAAATCTGGGTTTGAATTTCAGCTTTGTCGCTTACTGTGTGACACTTACTTTGGCCAGGTAATTAACTCCTCTAAGCTGCAGTTTCCCCTAACGTAAAATTGCATCTATGTAATCGAGTTGTAGCGAGGATTAAACAAGCTTATTTATGTAACACAATTAACACAAAGTGTGGTAAGTAGTTGAAGTCAATCCATGTCAGATGTAATTTTTAAGCCTTATAAGGTACTGTCTTTTGAACGCAGACAGTAGAATATATACACTATAATTTGTATCATGATCCTTGATCAATACTATACCAAGGGTCTGTCAAAACAAAAATCATCCCTCATAGCTTTGGATTTGGGCACACATTGAGTGAAGCTGTCCTGAATCCCAAAATCTTGCAAAACAAAGGAAAGCAGAGTTTACTGTTTTGGTGTTTATCTCTGCTAATGGCAGAAACAGCCAGATTTAGCCTCATTAAAATGCCATCTGTGTTCAGCAGAGGAGAGAGTAGGGGAGAGTTTGTCTTGGGATGAAAGTCTTCAATTTTCATCATGAAGAGACTACATGATGTTGTGGACGTTTCATTCTCCCTTTCACCCACTTCCCCAAGATCGTGAGCTCTGCGTTGTTGATGACCTTTTCCCTGGCAGTGGAGGGCTAGAGACTTTTTTTTTTTTTTTTTGGAGACCATTGTGGCAGTTCATGACTCAGTCAGAGACAAGAAGATCTGAAGTGACATGTTCTCCTCACAGTACAGACTAAGCATGCTCAGTGACCCCTCTCCTCAAACATTTTAGCGGCAAGCCGCCTGTCACAGATGAACAGAACACTGGTACCACTACTGTGTGTGTGTGTGTGTGTGTGTGTGTGTGTGTGAAAGGGAGATCCAACTGCTAGTTTTCTCACTCTAAACTTTAAAACCTACATGCTAGTTAGTCTGTCAAGTAATAGCGATACTTTAGCTTAGTTAAACTTCCCTCTCCACTTTACCAGAGCAAAACACAACCACCACAGCAACAACCAGAAATCGACCACCAATATCCCAAACCGCTGAGGTGCCTTTGTTAGAGTCAGAGGCCCTGATACAATAGAGACTTGCTTGGACAACTTGACCTTTGGAGAGAAGATTGAAGCTGTGCTGTTCTACGCTAAAGTGCAAAACACGCGTCTCAGGTGGCTTAGGATAAGAGAGCAAAGACCAGACTGGGAGTCAGAGCACTTCTGCCAACCTCTGCTGCCCTCTCCACGCATGACCTGACAGATGTCTTCACTTGCTTGGACCTCAGTTTTCTCTCTAAAATGAAGTTGGATGAAACCAGTGACCCTCAAGGGGGTCTCTGTGTGTGAGTGTGTATTAGAATTCATTGGGGACTTGTTTACACTCTGCTTCTCTCCTGCCCACTGCCCACATGATCTATAAGAGTCATGCTGTGATTTTCTCACTGTTTTGTTCTGTCTTCTTCAGGATTGCATTGACATTAAATTAAAATGTGTTTTTACATTTTTGTTCTAAGAACCGTACTTTACTTTTAAGCATAATTCCTATTCGGCATTGGATGTTCTCTTTAGAAAATAGTTTCAAATATATCGTTATTCTAGAAGTTGTTAGTTTTATGGAGTAAGGAATATGCAACCAATCTGACCAATATTCTATAATGACATATATTATAAAGAGCAATTACTTACCATTACAAATATTGGAATTCTATATGAATAGCGCTTTTTGATTTATGCATTTATATATAATTTGTCTCTTATACTGAGCATGCATTCTTTCTTTAATCAGAGAAAACACAGATACTGTTTTTATATTTGCTTTAAAGAATATAGATTCAATATCATGTGTTTTTTGGTTTTATTTTCACCTTTTTACAATGTGTGTTTTGCTGAGCCTTTATTAGAAGTTAGATCCTTGTCCCTAAATTAATACTGACATGGAAAGGTGAAAGATTGATAATAGTGTTTGAAAAACCAGCACCCACAAGTCATGTTAAATCTGCTAATCAAAAGAAAACTGTGTGGCTAATAAGTAGAGCAGCAGTGGATATAGTTTTCCACATGACAGAGAGATACTGTCAGAAACAGCTAGCCTAATGACGGCTATTCTTTTTAACTATTCAAATATCAAATTCATTTAGATGAAACTATGACATTTAGATAAAATAATAAGAGCTTGTCTTCATCAGAAGTTATCTAGAATACGTAAATTCACTAGAAGGTAAGCACCATGAAGACATGGCCGTCTTTTGTTCACTGCTGTAAGCATACAGCCTAGAACATATAATAGATGCACAAAATATCTGTTGAATGGATGATAAATAAGTGGGCTGTAGAGTGAAACATGCCATCTTTAGTTAATACTAAACACAGCAGTTAGTAAGTTAAAAATCAGTCAATCTCTCCGGGATTCTGGACAATGTCAAACTTCCAGCTTGGCATGTTTATTTCCCACCTGAACTGACTGAATGGCTCACTCCTCCATCACACGCCTGGGGCTGCTACATGTATATTAACGTGTCATCTTGGTAAGGGTCCTACCCACCTGTTCGTGGGTGATAAACATTTATCAGATACACAGAAAAGACTGTTGGTTGCATTTTATTTTCCATTTCTTTTCTGGGCAGATGATGGGTTAGCACATTGTTTTTGGCGAGAGAGAGAGTGGTCATTTGTTTTTCCTTGACTGAGGCCGTCGTGAGCCAGGATTTAGCCTTGTAGGAAATGCTCAGTGCTCTCTGGTTTTTACAGGCAGGGCTGTAAATCCAAGTTAAAGGGATGCCACTGGGGTTGAGTTTACACAAACATGAAGGAGTGAATTCAGGGAGGGAAACGTGATATCCTTGTGGTGCACAATACCCTTTCCTTTATATAATTAGGCACTGGAGACAGCCAAAATGAACAAATACTGGACTGTGGCAGTTTTGCACTTATATGGCAAATGTAAAAGTGGTAAATATAAGCATAAATATAATAACAACTTTGCTGTCTTAGTTGTTAAGCCCTCTCATTGATAAAGCCTATCTCTTTGGTGCCAAATACCAGGACCACACAAAGGAATTCTTCCCCCTTCTCTTTTGCTATGATCTGTTACGGCCCCACTTTGACCTCATCTGTGAAGGCCACTGGTATTAATGGGGAATGAGATAACCACAAGAGTACCACCACCACCCACAGCATTTATGGAAGAGTTTTTAGCAAGTCTGGGGCCTGCCAAGAACTTTACGTACATTATTTCACTTAACCCTACCATTCTAAGAAATAGGTGCTTTATACTCCCCCACTTTAGAGATGAGGAAAGGCAACTACCTTGTTTAACAGATAAGCTAGAAAAAGTAGATAAATTACTCAAGGTCACTGAGTTGATGTTGCTTGTTTTCAGGTTTCTCATTAAGGAGGAAGCAGCTAATAACTTTTTTTTTTTTAATTAAGTATCCCTTAAGGTGTGCATGCATCCTCAGCCATGTTGCTTTGTGACCCCCCGCCCCCCCCGCCCCACCCAGCTCCACACAGACTGCAGCCCACCAGGCTCCTCTGTTCATGGGATTTCCCAGGCAAGAATACTGGAGTGGGTTGCCATTTCCTCCTCCAGGGAATTTTCCCGACCTAGGGGTCGAACCCATGTCTCCTGCATTGCAGGCAGATTCTTTACTGCTGATCCATCAGGGAAGCCCATCCATTATGGCAGTGTTCCTCAAATGGAGTTAAATAGCCAACAGGATGGTATCACCTGGGAATTTGTTAGAAAAGCAGAATCTCAGGCTGTATCCCAGACCCCCTGAATCGGAATCAGCATTTTAACATGATCTCCACATGATTCAGGTGCACAATCATGTTTGAGCAGCACTGCCTTAGGGTTTTGATCTGTTGTATACACAGATTGACATAAGTCCCTGTCCTGTGGAGTTACAAAGCCCTTTCATAAACTCTGAACTTGTCCAAGACAGCATTACTCCCTCTCGGATAATGGTGTTACTGGACAAACCTCAAGTCTATTCAGCTTTGAGCAACATTAGGCATGACTTTTATGATCTCAACTAGCATTGTGACACCATACAAAGGGACCCTGATAATCCCAGAGAGTAAAGGTCTGGGGTATTGTTTTTCAAGTGTGTTCTGAGAGCCGAACATCAGAGTCACTGGGATAGATTCCTAGACGCTTCTCCAGCTCTCATGAATCTGGGGAGGGGCCTCAGAGGGGAACATCTTCCTTGTGGTATCATCTTGTGGCCTAAGGAAGACCTAGCAGGGGCAGTGACAAGTTTGGGGAACATTATTCCAAAAAGGTGTCCAGCTTTTTCAGCAGTTTGAAAAAATATTTAAATGCAATAGTATGAAATAGAGTATCTCAGATTATCTTCTTCCAAGAAGAAGAGGTATTCTACCAGCTTCTTCCTTTGAAAGCTGGAGAACAGGGACAAGACACCCCCTGCTATCTGCCTCTGGGAAAAGAAGGGTGGGTCCCCAGCATCACCGCGCAAGAGCAGATGCCAGCACACACCCCTCACTCTTCCCAGTTCGAAAGAATCCTTAGAGCTTCCTCTGCACTGGGGACTCACCGTTCTGGCTTAGAACAGAAATCAAGAGGGGGCTATTGTTGGAGGGGTGGGGAAAGGAAGCCGGGCCGGAAGAGAGTGAGGGAGAGGACCGGAATAGCCTCTGGTTGGCTTGGGCCTGGACAAAACGCCTCTGCCTGGATGGAGGCAGTGGCTTCTCCCCCTTAATCGAGCCCCTCTGGCCTTCTTCCACAGGAAGTGTAGGGAGAGAAAGAACTTTGAGTTTTCAATGCTGTTTTATGGAACACCCACCACAAAAGCCACTACTTGTCTCTTGCTGTTTTTCTAATTCAGGTGGTTTTCTTCCCCATAGCATAGTGGAGCTTCCTCTCCTTCCCTCCACACCTAGTAGCTTTTTCAGTTTAAAAAAATGTACAAAGAAAGGTCTTTCTTATCCTGAAAAGTGTATGTATTGAGAACTTTGAAGGTGCTAAGGAGCACCATACTTAATCCGTCAAGGTGGGGCTCCTGAACTATTAGAACTTGAACTCTTAGGGTGAAGAACAAGCAAAAAGCTCTACAAGGTTACTCCTAGGTATATCCAGAATCCTAGCCCCTAGTGGATTTTTTAAGAGAGTAGGGCAATCGTGGTCTTTCTCGACGCTTAGGAGATAGTACACAATGCAGCAAACAAGCTGGTGTCTCCTCCCACTGCCCACAGCTCCTCTGTGCCCAGTGTTGTCTACACAACCCCCCAGGGATGGAGAATTCTTACCTGCTGGCTGCAGCCTAGGCCATGAGTCTTAATGAGGATGTTAGAGAAGGAGAGAAGAGCCTAGGTTTTGGAAAAGAAGGTGCAGCTCAGTATTACATCATTTTGGTGTGTCTGTACAACCTTTAAGTGCTCAGATGTCTCACACTTTACACTAGCTCCTCTTGCTCTTTCTGAGCCTCCGAGGAAAGGAATTGTGGTATCACTCACTCAGTGCCTGCAGTTAGGAAGGACGTTCAGCGGTGAGCAGATCCTACCCCAGAAGCATTAGGGTAGAAAGTGCCAAGTGTATTTGCCTTCAACCAATGTGGATTTTGGGGGAGATGGTGTTGGTTTACTTAATAAAGTGTTATCTCTTCTGTTCATGGCACATGTGCTTTACACACGTGTGTATAAACACACATACACAGAGACTCTCCAAAGTCACTGGCTCTTATAAAAGGAAACTGTGGATTAACCCCAAACCAAGAATGTAGTATATGACTCTCAGTCCCCTGTACTTTGATACAGATTTACTATTGTAATTAAATTTTTCCTAGTGATGATCAAAAAAAAATCCCTGAATTTTGTTAGCTAGTGGCAGTGGAGGAGAAGGTAAGAGAGGACTTGTGTTATTGCAAGAAATTCATAAAGTGTTCCATTAACTTGTGTGTTGATTTGAGAATGTTATTAATGCAGGAGAGAAAGCTAAACTCTGAGTTAGTGATAGAGGCTTGAGTGTGCTCACTGACACATGGACAGAAGGCAAGTGAGTGAACCTAAAAGCATATAGAAATTTAATATATGACAAAAATAGCATTGCATATCAGAGAGGAAAGTTAGATTATGTAACTAATTGTTGGGACACCTAGGGAGAAAACAAACTTATATCCCTTCTTTATTTCGTAAAATTTGAGACAGATCAAAGATTTAAAATGTTAAAAATAAAAACATAAACATAATAGGAAAATGGCAGATTTTTAAAAAAATCTCAAAGTAGGAAAAGTCTTTCTAGTTTTATCTAAAAGCCTGAACATTTGTTATACATTAAAATTAAAAAAGCTTCTATAGGTCCCAAATTCAATAAGCAAGATCAAAATAGCAAATAAAAAACTAGGGGAAACGTTTTAAACATGTATATCACAAAGAACTTAATATGACCAGAAAATGGGCAGAGGACATGAAACACATTTCATATTAAATGAAATCTAGTTAGTTCTTAAACATGTAAAAAATAAAAGATAACATGTTGTTGTTCAGTTGCTCAGTCATGTCCGACTCTTTGTACCCCCGTGACTGCAGCAGGCCAGGCTTCCCTGTCCTTCACTGTCTCCCACAGTTTGCTCAAATTCATGTCTACTGAGTCAGTGATGCCATCCAACCATTTTGTCCTCTGTCGTCCCCTTCTCCTCCTGCCTTCAGTCTTTCCCAGCATCAGGGTCTTTTCCATTGAGTCAGTTATTGCATCAGGTGACCAAGGTCTTGGAGCTTCAGCTTCAGCATCAGTTCTTCCAATGAATATTCAGGGTTTATTTTCTTTAGGACTGGCTGGTTTGATCTCCTTGCTATCCAAGGGACTCTCAAGAGTCTTTTACTTCATAATAAATAAATGCAAATTAAAACTATGAGATACCATTTTTTACCTACTTGATGAAACAAAAGTTGAGGCACTTGTTGGCATATTTGTTTCTGTGGATCTGGAGAGTACTGTCATACACAGATGGTGGAATGGAGAATTAGTAAAACTTCACTGTAGAGAGCAATTTGTGAGTGTCTATAAAAATGTAAAATTGACTCCTCTTAGAAATTATCTTACAAATATACTTGAAGTGAAGTGAAGTGAAGTCACTCAGTCGTGTCTGACTCTTTGCAACCCCATGGACTGTAGCCTACCAGGCTCCTCCATCTATGGGATTTTCCAGGCAAGAATACTGGAGTGGGTTGCCATTTCCTTCTCCAAGAGATCTTCCCGACCCAGGGATTGAACCCACATCTCCCGCATTGTAGGCAGACGCTTTACCATCTGAGCCACCAGGGAAGTCTCTCACAAATATACTTAGATGATGTAAAAAGATATACCTACAATGCAAGATTAGAGTAGCATAATTGTTCACCCAATAAGGGATTGGATCAATTAAGTACATATCCATATGCAATGAAAATGCTTCTGATTTTAAGTTCCATGTTCTGATAATTTCCTTAAGGATGATCACTTCACATCCATCTACATCCTCTTGTCCTGTCCCGGCCAGCATGACACCGAATGCCACATATAAAGTCACAGCCAAAGGCCATGTTCCTTCTCCTTCAGTTGCCTCTCAATTTATAGGGTCCCTATTCCCTTGGCAACATGTGAAATATGAGTGTCAACCAGGGTGAGAAAACAGTCCTGGAAGCCAGGTATGAGAGGGAGTGGCACGGCAGTATAGAGGAGTGATTACAACCCCTGCTCTGCGGGCAGCTGCTTGAGATCCAGTCCCCACCCTCTCGCTTGCCAGTGGTGTGATCATGCATAGTTTAATTTTTTCATCTGCACGACAGGTATAAAATAGCACCACCCTCTTAGGGCTTGTTCTGAGGATTAAGAGTGATAATTCATGCAACTGCTTACTCACAGTGCCTGCCTCATAGTAATATTCAATAAATGTTAGCTCTTTTAATTATTAATCTGAACTTTCCCTCCTGCCCATGGGACCTGAAACTCTCTTGGGGGAGGAGGGAAGAGAGGCATCTAAGTTATCAAATTGTGTACTCATTAGCATCATGAACTTGGAATGCTGGGATGACTGAAGGGTTTTTTTTTTTTTTTTCAATCCAACAAGAATAAAGGGAGAAACTGGAGTAATTTCTGCTGCCCCCAAGTTAGTATCATTGAGGGAAACTTCTTCCAAAATTCTATGTCCTGGAGTCAATTATATCCTGAAAATATGATGAATGCAGGCTGTAAAACTGCAAGATTGTATGTAACATTATGCTGGGAGTTGAGCCAGTTAAGCAGCAAGTTTCAATTTGCATGAAGAATATGCCTTAAATTACATTTGGATCAAACTATCATTAAATATTAACATTAGGGCCATAGTATAACTTCCTCTCCATGGTAGTCATTTAATAAATACGAGTTGCAGTTTCAAACCGAACCAGACCGCAATCTTCCATCACTGTGATGTGCGTACGCCCCTGTTTCCCAGCTTTAGTCTCAGCGCAGCACAGCAAGGGATGAACTCAACCCAGCCAATCTGTGCATCCCTGTAACTGCAAGGGTCCCAGTCATAGACAGCAGACCTCTGGCAAAAACAATAAAACATATTTGATGGCTTTTACATGAACTGAATTTCCCTTCTGTGTGTAAGGTGATAGTGAACCCTCTTTGCATGCATCTTACATATATATAAGGAAAGAGACACAGGAAGAGATTAAACACTAATGACTACTTCCAGACCCTTTCTATCTAGACTTCTATCAGATGTACAAACTTGCTATAGGTAGCAGTTTAAGAGGGGAAAACTCATTGCCGCCAGAAGACCTAGGTTATTCAAAGTATCTTCCTTTGTATGCCTTATATGTTATTAGATCACATTCTAGAACTAGATTCCAGAAGACATGATCTAGCTTAATGGGTTGCCCTGCCTACTAATTCTTTCATGTGTCTGTTCTCCCTAACTACATTGGAACCGTCTTTGTCAGAGACTGTTTTTTAACCATTTTTGTACTCCCTCAGACAAGAACCCTCCAACTTCTTGTTCTCATCTTAATCCTCTCTGAGATTCTTTGTAAAAGCTCTTATTATCCCCACTTTAAAGATGAGTAAACTAAAACTGAGAGATGATGGACGATTCAGCAGAATCGTTCATGCCGCTCTGCGAATCTCCAGGGTCTGTGGAGTTATTGCAAGGAATCAAGGGGTCTCTACTTGGATGTCAAGTGCATACTGTTTGTGTGCTGACTCATGTTTTAAAAGTATATGTACCTCTGCTTTCAAATATGGTTCTTTATATCATGGTAATTAATAAAATATAAATTAATGTAAAATGTTACTGAGTTAAAAATAGCTTTTGGTTATTTTGTATTTTTACTGGGGATTTGCAAAATGAGTTTAGTTAGTTAGTTATGGAATTTATGAAATTTACAAAGGGAATCATGCTGAGAAACTTGGAAACCACTGTCTGTAGACCAAAGCTGGGGTTTTCCAATAAATTACATGGAGGTACTTTGAATAATTTAGGTCTTCTGGTAGAAATGAAATTTTCCACTCTAAAACTGCTACCTATAGCAAGTTTGTACATTTGATAGATGTCTAGATAGAAAGTGTCTGAAAGTAGTCATTATTGTTTAATCTCTTCCTTTGTCTAACAACTATCTCCCCAAAGACTCCTGGTTCCTTCCTTTCTAACCTGTGTGACCTTGCGCAATCTGCTTAACCTATTTGTGTACCAGTTTCCTTACTGGCAGAGTGGGGGAAAGCGTAGCGCCTACCTCACAGGATGCTGTGAGGTCGCATGAGTTAATACACGTGATAACTTACACATTCCTGCTGCATAAGAAACATTCAGCAAGTGTGGTTGTTTTTGTGGCACCACTTGGCACTGTTTTTGTCACATAGCCGGAACTTGATAGACTTTGTTGGGGATGAATTAGTGAATAAGTGAAAATGTGGCACAGGCAGCAAGGGCAATCTAGAGTCATATAACTTCTCGTCTACATCTCTTTAGTTACAGGCAGGATTTTTATGCAGATGCTGCATTTGGAAGTATTTGCTTCAGTGAGCTTGAGATAGAGAGATGATGAGGTTTCTATATCTTCTGGTCCAGTAGCCTTTAAAAATCTATCAATTTTATGCATTAGATTCATCAAAATATGCATTTAATGGATCAGGCAGGAAAAGTCTGGGCTTGGAGCTCATGTCAAGTACAGGCTTTATTCCTCATCAAAAACTGTAAGAGGAAACAAGACCAGTAGACCGTCTAGATGGGAGGAGAAAAGCATTGCTTTCTTGCCACAAACCAAAATGCTGAGGATCACAGTTATGAGAGGGTCAAAGGAAGTTAGAATGACCTTTCATAGCAGGCTCAATGTTTATCTAGCTTAAAATTTCACTTCCAGATCATCCCATGGATAGTTATTTAGCTTTATTCCATAAACAACCTTTGAGCCAGATAGAAAGTTTTTTTATTTTTCTTTTTTTCAATGTTTGCAAAACGAGGTGTTGATGGCAGGAGAAAAGAAGCCCTCACTAGATTTTAAAAATGGGCCACCCCAAGTGTCGCTGCTGGCTGACATAGTTGTTTCTAACAAAGGTGTCAGGCATATGGGCCAGTGCAGAGACAAATGGCTTTTCTGAATTGGATGCTTGTCCCAAGGCCAGGCAATAATAATCCTAGCAGCTACTCACCCTTGGCTATCCCACGTGGGCAAGGCTCTATGCTGGTCCTATGGACACTACATGAATAAAACCCAGTTTGAGCTTTCCAGATATTTGCAGTTAATTGGCGGTTATACTGAATGGAGGTGAATATGCTTCCCTTTCACCTCCATGCATTGACCCTATTTCTGCTTACTGTGACCACACAAAACAAATCCAGTCCTTCCATGTGTTGGTTCTTCAAAGTATTCAAGTAGAAGACATCAAATCCCCAGACCTCCAACACACCTCCTTAAGACACCGGGGTTGGTCAGCTATCTCAGTAAGGTGAGGTTTTACATCTCCCCTCCAGCAGGCTGCACTCCTCTGCATGTGTTCCGTTGTGTCTCTGTCTGTAACGTTTGACTCAGAAACCCCTCCCCACCATCCCAGCGGTTTCACCAGTGCACAACCAGGGCTCTCTGAAGCCCATTTCAGGTCTGGAGCAATTGCTGAAATTTTCCCTCAGAAGGTCCAGATGAAAAGGCCTGGAGTAAAAAACAGAGAACTTGGAATGAGAATTATTGATTTGTGTTATCATTTTTCTAAACTTCTAGCCCTAATCTTGTTTCAGGTCTTTCTCCTTCCTCTTTATGACCATGAGAATCTCTTCTTACCAGTGTTGTTAGGAAACCAAAACATACTAGTATAGTTATTATTTATTGAGTGGGTTTTTGTTTTGTTTTGTTTTTGGTCAGGTGTTTTATATGTCATATTTTATGAACTCTCAGAATTAACCTTGTGAGGTGGTTTTCTTTCTTGTTTGTTTGGCTTCCATATGAGAAACCTGAGGCTCAGAGATTAACTGCTCACAGTTGGTAAATGAAAGACACAGAAGTCAAACCCCGGCTACTTATCTTCCTCGTTTATGCTACTTCTACCTCACTCAGCCTCTCTGTGACATGGAAGGTTGGAACATTCCTAGCACTTTATCTGATCATACTACATGCTCAGTAAATGTTAGTTTCCCTTTCTCTCTTCATCCTCCCCCTTCCTCCAATGAATGCAACCTAAAAATGAGGAAGAGGGTTGTGAGCTGACAAAAGTATATGCCAGACCCCTGAGGTGGCCATGCAACATGAACTCCAATGTGAAGTGCCTTCAGCCCTCTAAGCTCTCCCAGAGGGCTATGGGCTGGCTCTAAAGGGCCCCGTTGACATCTAATAGCCAACTGGTTTAGTATCAAGGGATGTCTAGGGGTTCTTTCTAACCAATTTGCACCTTTTATAGCTTCTTTGTCTTTCTTCTAATAATTCTATTCATTCCCCAAACTCCAGTTAAATTGAAAGTCTTCAGAACTACCAGCACCTCAAACCTAGTCCTGCCTCATTTGGACCTTTGAGTCCATAAAACAGGGTAAGATGTAGACAGAAAGTGTCATCTCAGGGGGAGGAAGGAGGTGTCAGGGTGGGCTTCTCTTTGGTTCCTTCTGCCTTCACTGGGGTCTTTTATGCTCCTTGGAGAGGTTTCTAATGTAGCATTGTCAGCAACTGTCTTACTCAGGTTCAGTAGTTCTCAACTAGGGGCAGTACATTCCATTACCACCCCTACCCCCAGGCATCTGGAAGCAGGGAGGGTGCCTTTTGGTTATCACAATGACCAGGGGGTACCACTGGCATCTAGTAGCTGGGGGAGGGCATGGATGCTAGAGTTCTGCAGTGAAGCCTCACAAAACAGCTCCCCTTGAGCAAGTCAGGACTATGACTGTGCCCAGCACAGTACCTCTCCTTCCACAGATGCTTAATACAAATCTTCTGAATGAATGTTCCCCTTCATCATATTTCCTATTTTTCTGCATATCTCATCTCTCACTGAAGATTCTGAAATAGAGGTATCTTGTTTGCCTCTAATTTCTGGAAGTGACTGCAGAGGTGGAGGTCTTATTCAGCTCTGTCTCATACATACTCCCTTCCTCTTTCCTTCTTCTGTTCTAAAGAATTTCAACAGTTTAGAGAACCACAACCCTAATGAATGCCTTCTAAATGGATCAATTATGATTTGCCCTCTGAATAGGTCTCAAAGACTAAATTTACTAGAGTAAATTTAGTAGGAACTTTTCTCTTCCAATGTGGAGTCAAACACCCTAAAAAAGTACAAGATTGATGACCTAATTCGACGAGTTGTTAATGATTAAGTCTAAGTGAGTTTGAGCAAGCTCTGGGAGTTGGTGAACAGGGAAGCCTGGTGTGCTGCAGTCCACGGGGTCGCAAAGAGTCAGGACTGAGCAACTGAACTGAACTGATTTGACTAAAGGAGCAGCAGTAGCCCATTGGGTTCTCCTCTCAGACTCATGAAGTCACAGCCTGGATTAGGCAAAGGAAGGGAGAGACCTCTTAAGAAGCCAGGGAGGAAAAAGCTAAAAGTTTGAGGTCTGATCATCTTTGTCATTCTCCCCAAAATGTCAGAAAAGAAGGTACTAAGTAGATCAAGGCCCTACCTTGCTCTAGTACGGATAGCCTGTTACAGAGGAGTCAGAACCAGATCCCTACAAAAAGTCTGTGCCCTTGATGCCAACTCCTTCGCAGCAGCATGTTGCTGTCAGGTGGAACATTCTCTACGGTGGGAAGTCTTCAGAGTTCTTTGGTTTTACTTTATGGCTGATTTCCTTGATAAGACACACAGCTCCTTTCTCATTTATAAATTTCAGAGAGGAGCTTCTCTTCTTATCATGGGAATTCCCAACTCTGCACCTCTCAAGGGCTCTCTTGTTTTCTTAAAGGGCATGAGGGAATGCTTTAAGAAGTCTTAAAGTTTATTTTCATTCTTCTCAAGCTGGAAACAACCATCTCAGGGCTGCTAAGGAACAGCCGAGAACAATCACAAAGCAGAGAAATTTAATAAAAAAGGAAAGAACTAGCTTTTATTTAGCACTTGCTATGTGCCATGAATATTACCATTAGGTGTCTGGTTTTAATCTTTCCCCAGATCAATGAAGTAGTGTACTAGTCTGGATAGACTAGGTAATGCTTCAATGACAAGCAAACTCTAAATCGCCATGGCTTAAAAAAATAAAGAAAGAAAGAAAACAAGGATTTATCTTGCCCTTCCATTACATATTCATTACGTGAATCAACAATGGCATTGACCTAGGTCGTGTTAACTTTAGGACCTGGGCTGACAGGACAGCTATACTGGAAATGTTTCAGGTTGCTATGGTAGAGGAAAAGAAAATTATGGAAATCGTGGACTGATTGTCAAAGATTCCACAAGGAAATGACACATGTCACTTGCACTCACATTTTGTTGACCAAAGCTAGTCACATGGCCATGCCTACATGTGAAGGGAGTAGGGAAGTGCCATCTGACTATGTGTTCATGAGAAGAGCTAGAAATATTTGATAAATGAAGTGTGACTATCCTGTTGTTACAGCTGAGAAAAGAGAGGCCTAGGAAAGTTAGTAGGTGGGGGAGCTGGGGTTCTGACTCTGTGCCCTCAGCTCTTTACTCTTGTTACATACATGCTGCTGTAGCTTTTCTCCAAATGCTCCCATGAGCTTAAGTATCCTTGGGGCTTGAGGGCACATACAACTTGGTGTGGACATGTTAAAGCCAAATCCAAGTCGTTGTGGCTTAGCCTTTATTTCACGTATTTCTATTCTCTCTAAAGGTCTTCAACATGTTCAGTGTAAAATTATTAGGTAATAGAAATTTATCTTTGAACACATGTCCCAGATTTTTCTTTTTAATCATAGTCTCAAGTATCATAGGTTTCTTTGCTTACCACTTTTATTTGTTGAATGATGAGAAAAAGGCCACTCTGCCCTTAGCTTAATAAAGCTGCTGCCTGGTGGATATTCAAGATTCAGAGGAAAAGATGCCCCAACTTATCTTCATTACCTTCAAGACAGTCTTAAAAAAACATTACTTGCTCAAAGGAACAATAAAATAACAAGACTGATTCTACTAGCCCTTAGAAAACCAATCCTGATATTTCATCTCCAGAGAGCTCAGAGGAAGTGCCATGTTATATCAATTCTTCTCAGAGTTTTCTAATCCAAGTACTGCTAATGGGAGAGAAAAATCTGGAAAGGAAATCCTAAGTGATCTGCTGTAGGTAGAATTTCAGACTTTAACCTGTCCTAGGTTTTGCATTCTGCTTCATAACCCGTCCATATTTGTTTGCATTTAAAATGTTTTAAATTACACACCACTAAAATTGATAAGCCAAAAAGATATTATACAATTTATTCTTTGGTTTTCTCCATCTATAGAAACTTGACTTAAACCCTTCTTAATCCACTAACAACAATATGTTTATCACCTGAGAGTAGGTCCCAGAGGAACAGGGATAAGGACTGGGGATAGAGCTGGTTCCTCCTAAAAGCTAAATTATCCAAGAGCCAGGAGAGAATAAAAGCGAAGAAGAGGAGGAAGGGTAGGAGTGGGGGAGGAAGGAGAAGAGGAACGTGAAGTGGTGTCTGGAGACAAGGAGGCGTGAGTACAGCCAAGGAAGAACCCCAAATATGGTCTTAAAAAACACATAGAAGGAACTCAAGACTAATTTACTGATCACCACAGTTGTTAAATAACTACATTTTTAAATTGGTATATTTTCCTTATCCATTAAAAAAAGACAAAATACTTTGTCCAAAGCACAGCTAGTTGTATGTAGCCTTAGGCAAATTGTTTAACTTTGCTCGGTTCTCAGCCATAAAACAGGAACTCAAATGCTGCTCAGCTTAATGAAGTGTAAAGTTTGCAAAACTCTTTGAAGGCAGAGAGAGCAATTTAAGTATTATGTATTATTAAATAAATGCCTATTTAGGAAAGAAACTCTCCATTAGCATTATGTGTACCCTAACTAGTAGTTAACACCCGGGAGAGCTGGTTGTCGAAGTTTTGATGACAGAAGGGATCCAGGCATCCATCACTTAAAATGGAAAATAAAAGAACAAAGAAACAAGCCCAGGCAGTAGGGAATGGAATGCACCATTAAGGCATTGGCTTGGTTCAGATAGACATTCCCTGAGCTAAAGAAGGCTTCGTTTACTGGCATGGAAAAAATGGGGCCAGGAAATTGCTCACAGGTCTCCTGTCTTTTCCTGAGCACATGGAGATACACTGTGTGTTGGCTACTGTTTTGGATCAGAATCTCAGGTTTAGAAATAGCCTGAGTTGTGTCCTTGGAAAGGGAGAGGGCTGTGTGGTAAATTTGTGTGCAGTGGGGATGGAGGAGGGGGAAGTTGGAGAACATGGGGAGAAGCTATTTAGATGTTCCTTGGAGCTGGATTGCTTCCTTGGCCTCACAGTTACCAGAACTGAGCTGGGACAGTGAGCAGCTGACCTGGGCTTAGGGAACCTCTAAATCTCCTGAAATAGCTCCAAGGTGGAGCCAAGCTGGCCCTCCTAACACAACAGGCCAGTTCTACGTGGTCATCCTGGATGGCTGGTTGCAAGTCCGCCTGTTTTTCAGGTACATGGGCTGAACCTTAGTCTTTGAGTCAACAGACATTTATTTGGCAACAACCTTCTGACAAATACTGTTTTAGGCACTGGGGGTATAACAGGAAACAAAAAACAAACATTCCTGCCCTCATGGAGTCTGCATTCTAGTAGAGAGGATTGGACAATGAATAACATAAGTTATATAATTTGTTATTAGATATGGAGAAAAATAAAACAGGGAAGGAGAGAGAATAGGGAATGTGGATGGATCACAATTAGGGTGGCCTCATTGAAAAGGTGATATTGAAGAAAAACTGGAAGGAAGCAACGAGAGAATCATGTAGGTATCCAGAGGAAGAGCTTCTAGGCAAAAAGGGCAGCAGGTGCAAAGGCTTCAAGGTGGGAGAATGCCTGGTGTGTGTAAGAAACAACCAGAGGTCATTAGGCTTAGAGTGGAGTAAGAAAGGGGGAGTGTGGTGGGGTGTGAGGTCAGAGGGGTAACGACATCAGGGACAACCTTGCAGGCCACAGGATGAGCTCAGACTTTAAAATCGAAGATTGTTGGAGAGTTTTAGGCAGGGGAGTAAAGAGATCTGACTTCCATTTTAATATAATCAGTTTGACTATTGTGTTGAGTAGGCTTTGAGGAGCCAAGGGTGAAGGAGGAGAGTTAAGAGTGGTTCTATTAGAAGGTAATTTTCATCTGTTTCAATGTAAAGGTCAAAGATCTTGGAAGAAACTTGTGGCTTGGATCACAGTACAGGTAGTGGAGGTGATGAAGAGTGGTTACGTTCTGGATGGACACTGAAAATAGAGCTCATAGAATTTGCTAATCCATAGCTGGGGTGGATTCCCAGGTGGTGCTAGTGGTAAAGAACCTGCCTGCCAAGGCAGGAGACATAAGAGATATGGGTTCGATCCCTGGGTCAGGAAGATCCCCTGGAGAAGGAAATGGCAACTCACTCCAGTATTCTTGCCTGGAGAATCCCATAGACAGAGGAGCCTGGCAGGCTACAGTCCATGGGGTCGCAAAGAGGTGGACATGACTGAAGTGACTTAACCTTTAGCTGGGGTACTCAGGTGGTCTGTCCAGGAGCATGTTAATGAACTGTGAAGGAACGGTGATGAGGGGTGTTCCCGTTCTGCTCTAGTAAAGAAAGAAGAGACAGGGTTTGTTCTTATTGGTACAACCACCTCACCTTTCTTCCTTTATCCTTGCCATTAATTGAGGGCCTGTTATGCGCCAGGCACTATAGTGGGATACAATAGTGAGTGTGAGCTAATGGGCTCACCACCATTATGGAGCAAAGAGTTTACAAAGGGAGTTAGACATTAAGTGAATAATCACACAAACAAATGAAAATGACCACTCTGATCTGTGCTGCATGTTGACATTAGTATACCTGCCCTGGTCAGCAAGTGCAGAGGAAGGGACGCTTTGAGCTGGATCTGAATAAATGGATATCCATCAGACAACAGTGGGTGGAGGGAGAGGAAGAGTGTTACAGGCGATAGGAACTGCATATACAGAGGTTCTGAAGGGAGGGGAGTATGGTAGGGATGAGGAACTGAGAGAAGGCCAATATGAGTAAAGTGCAGAGAGCTTGGGGAACATGGGCAAGGTGCTGCTGAAGAAATGGATCAGACCGTGCTGAGCTGGAAGGTCATGTTCAGATTTTGAATTTTATCCTGAAATAAATGGGAAGAACTGGAGGCCTTTGAGGAGGGGAATGACATGGTCATATGTGCTCACTGAGAAGGTCACTGCACTGCTACATGGAGAATGGATTTTGAAGGTGGAGTAAGAACAGTGTGGAAGACCAAATATGAGATAAACGCAGTGGCTCAGGTGAGATCGTGGTTGCTTGGACCAGGCAGTTGCTTGTGGAGGTCACGATGAGGATAAATGTAGAGATCTGAGAGGTATTTGGAAAGTAGAACTTACTTTTAGACCAGTCATGAAGGTTGATGGAGGGAAAGCTCAAGAATAATTCCTAGTGCTTTGTTTACAATACTTGTACAAGTAAATGTAAGACTCTCTTACTTGTAGAACTCACTTATGTTAGACCAAGCCATGGGAAGTTAAGAGATTTATTGTTCTACAAATATTTAAAAATAAGATTTATTGTTGGATGGTTTGGTTAGCTTCCAGCCTTAGTACTGAGAGACCGGTGGGATAGATGACCTCTCCCAGGTCTCTCCAGCCGCAGGGCCTGGGTGTATAATGAACTGATGGAATCCTGCATTGAAAAGATAATCTCTGAACTAGTGTTTTCCAATAGAAACGTAATAGAATGTGAGCCAAGAAGTAATTTATATTTTCTAGTAGCCATGATAAAAAAGTAAAAAGAAACAGATGAACTTAATTTGAACAATATTTTTTATAACCCAATAAGTAGTTATTTCAACATTAATCAACAGAATAATTATTAATGAGATAATTTACCTTTTATGCTTTGAATTTTTGAACTCCAGTGTGTATTTTATATGTACAGCAAGTCCCAAATCAGATTAGTCATATTTCATGTGCTCAAAAGCCACATGTAGCTGATGAGACTTAATTGGACAGCACAGCTCTAAACCATCAAAGTAGCCACACAGACCTGAAATCCACGCACAAAGGCCTAGACATAGAGGTCCTTCTACAAAATAAGTAGTATCCTAAATAGAGCCTCTAAGATTTTAAAATTGAATACTTGGTTGTTTATTAGCGGTGTGAATTTGAGGAAGTCAGTTTACTCCTCTGTGCCTCAGTTTACAATAAGGAAGTGTGGTGGGGCTGGATAATACGTAACAACCTCTTCAGTCTTAGCAATCATTGACTCCAGGTTAAGGAAGTCCAAATAGTTTTTTCTTCCGTTTATATTAATTATCAGAGCTCCCAAGGAGATCTTTCCTTTCAACCTTCCGAACTCTTCTATGACATCTGAGAGGTGGAAAATTGGCTACTTCACTAGAAAATTGACAAAATTTAAAAAACCTGTCTTTCACTCCAAAGCCAAAAAGTTGAATTTTCTAGAGAAATTTGAATATTGACTGGATATTTAATGATTAAGGAAACTACTGATTTTTTAAGATATTACATATAATATTATAACTAAGTTTAAAGAGAAAAGTGCTTATGTTTGAGATATGTCCTAAAATAGGTATAGATGGAACAATAAGTTGTCATGGATATACTTCAAAATCATCCTAGTTGTGACGTAGGGGAGTGGGTGGGTATAGATGAAATAAGCTTCATCATAAATGAAACTTGGTGTGAGATTCATTTTACTATTCTTATAGTTTGAGTATTTCCATAATAAAATTTTTTTAAAAAGAGAGATTTCCAGACTTTTTAAGTTTCTCCTACTGGTAGGATCTTCAAACGTTCCCCTTAAATACTGTGTATCCTTCATGCTACAAATGTACATGCCTGTTTCAACTTCAAGAATGCACCATTCTTATTTAATGCTGTAGCAGAACAAAGCCCCAGGCACAAAATTCCCATCATAGTTTAAATATGTCTGGTGGTTTTAGTGGTAATATAACCTTGCCCTCTTGTCCTTCCCTTTGGGACAGGTTTAGGGCCAATATTTAAAAGCAAAGCTTGTGCCCTCTGTGTGTCAGGGAGAGCCCCACACTCTGCCCGAGCCACAGGGGCCCAGGGAGCACAGTGATATAAACACATAGACAAAGTACATTGCAAACCCACAATAGTGCAGATGCTCAAACCATAGGCATAAAGATTTACTTCTGGCTGGCATCATGGAGATTATCTGCTGCAGGGGTAGATAGGGTCAGAGGAGGAACTCAGAGGGAATGTGAACTCAGAGGTCATGAAGCCCGGCAGCTGGGACCCACAAGGGAATGTGTGAGTATAGGTCACTTGTCACCCTGGGTTGCCAGGGCACTGTCTAAATTTCTGGTGTAATGCCCTCTCTAAGTTCAGTGAGAGATTTCCAGCCCCCTCCTCTCCACCTTGCCCTCCTGAACGTCATGATAGTGGATGAGGTTCCACGACCATGGTGGATGAGGAGAATGAGGAAACGATCTCCAAGTCTCCTCCAAGGCATTGTCTGGAGCTGAGTAGTAGATTGAGAACACAGGGCCATCTTGTAGGGCCAATACTTTAGGTTCTGTTGCCTTACGAGCTGGCTCTTCTGACTTCCACACCTTTGCGTGTTTGACCTCTCACTGGGAATTACAGAGCAGGCACTCATTTTTACTCCCAAAGAATACCATTGCTAACACCTACATAAAACAGTGTCTACAAAGAAAGAGAGCAGAACTCAGTCTGAGAATGTTTTCTTTTTGCATTTTCATCAGTCAAAGTAGTATTGATTTTAGGGTACCAACATATGGCATGAATGTTAATTTTAAGGAAAATCTGGCACATTCAACAGGCTGAACCGTGCTACTTTCTACACATGTGATACTTGGCAATATAGGGCCAGATTTTCTTAAATGTCAGGCATTTTAAGAAGTGGTTTCTCAAAATTTAAAATTACACACACATACAAAATAAATGGAAATGCTATGGAGATGTTTTAGAATAAAATAAATTTGACCCCTGGGAGAAAAGTGAAAGAAAGTGAAATTTGCTCAGTCGTGTCTGACTCTGCAACCTCATGGACTATACAGTCCATGGAATTCTCCTGGCCAGAATACTGGAGTCGGTAGCCCTAGTTCCCTTCGCCAGGGGATCTTCCCAACCCAGGGTTTGAACCCAGGTCTCCTGCATTGCAGCCGGATTCTTTACCAGCTGAGCCACCAGGGAAGCCCTGAGAGAAGATGAAGCAACAACAGCCCAGAGGCTGTGATAACCATCAAACATCAGCGGAGTGCTGTTTTAACTTATGCAACATATTGTAATCCGCAGTGCACCAAGGAGATGATAATCTGCAAAGAATGGCCAGTCTTTGGGGTGGATGGAGCCTTGACAGTTCTCAAGGATTCATCCTGTCTGTTGACAGAACTCACCTATTCTGCCTAGTTCATTGAGCAGGTGAGAATTACTAGTGAAAACAATTTCCCCTGAGTCTTAGTATATCCAGCATTCGGCAGTCCTCGTGGTCAGAACAGTCTGGCACTAAAATATATTGAGCCTGGAGTTCTAAACTTGTTTTCACTATTTTCCTTAACCACTTTGGTTTATCAAGTTCACCCCAAGTTCAGACCTGACTTTCTCAGGTCTGTTGGCTCATTGTCATCTACATACTCTTGGGGGTACTTTTCTAGGTCATCATCCACATCTTTGATAAAGTGCTTCTTTACCGATTGTTCTCTCTGCTTATGAGTCTCAGTACAGATTTCCATGTCCCTGTAACAAGGAGAGGTTGAATGGTGTAGTTCCCAATAATACTGATAAAACAATGGAGAAGGAGGAGGAAATTAGGAGTGACAGAAAGCCTTAAAGGGACCAGCGCAGAGTTCCCTCACCCAGTGGGAAGGTAATATATGGACTGAGACTCCAAACACTTAGACTCTGGAACTTTAAAACTCTCATATCCTCCCTATGACTCTGTCAGATGGAAGCATTAATACAATCTGAACAAGACAATGCCTGAAACACTCTCTCATGCTTAAAACATTCTAAAATTAATTTTCACCTCAGGGATTTTTTGTGAGGACTAAATGTAATAATGGATATGAAAGTTTTTGAGAAAGTTGAGAATTATCTCAGTATGTCACCACGAATTCACAATTCTCTCAATAGACCTAGATTTGTTTATTCCTATTACAATGTTGAGCCAAGTTTAGGAGCCTATTTAATTTCAAGTGAAAAATGAACAGTTCCATAGAAGGTAAAAAGATACATTTAAAGAGGTGGATAATTTAAGAATAAATTAGGTTGACCTTCCCAGAAATCAATTTTGCGATATGTGTTGAGACCTGAAAATTCATATCTTTTGACTAGGTAATTCTATTTCTAGAGAATTTAATTTAAGGAAACAATAGAAACTCAACCAAGATTTATGTATGAAATAGTCTATCACAGAGTTAATTATATATTACATAGAGATATATATTAAATAATCAGTATTGTAAAAGAAAATGTATTCATGCATAGTAAAAGACTAGAAAGAAACAGACCAAAAATGTTAACACAGTTACTCTGGGTGGTGGTATTATTGATCATTTTCATTTTCTTCTTTAAATATTGCAGTATTAAATTTTTAAATGGTAATGAATTATATTATTTAAAGGTCATTAAAAATAAATTGTGTAGAGTTGCTCACCTTAATCTAATTCTGGTCCCAATTCATTTTATCTTGTAATCCATCTTGATCAATGCCAGCTTACCTAAACAGATTTCATGACTTTCTTCCAGTTTTTCTGCTAACCACCACACTGCGTGGGCTTTGGATTATGCCTATCATTTGCCGGCAGCCTAGATAGTGCTGAGAGAGCTGAGTCACCTGTCAGCTTTAACGTATCTACACATGGTGCTCTCTTCTTTGAATATCCCACACGCTCTTCACATGAAGTTCAGAAAACATGGATTGGCACAGAACACATTTCTTCTAGAATAAAATATACCAAGGGTCACTTCTATTATGGTTTGCTTAATTCTCCCTCAGAAATTCTAAGGCAGGACCATTCTCCAGTTTTGTTGAATTTTTCATCAATCCTTACAGAGTTGCTGAAACTCAAAGGTTTTTGAAATTATAGGCAATTGCCTAAAATCTAGATTGGCTTTGCTCACATTTTTTGTTATTATTAAATGGACCCAAATGAGTCACCTCTTACCAGGTGAGACCCTCACTGGAAAGGTGTTTAGTTCTATCTTAAGTTAGTCTCACCAGTTCTTCAATCAGGACAAATGCAGATGAACACTTGAAAGGGGCCATTTCTCAAGTGCCCCATTAAATGATGTTATCAAATGTACCCTTTTTATAAGAAAACCAGAGAAGGTTAATAATCTAATAGAATCAACCTGTTATTGGAGGGGGCAGGGGGAGTCAGCCTATCCCAACCACTCAAAGTCAAAAATCACCAAAGGACAGAAAATAGGCCATGGAAAAGCAGTTAAAAGAACGCTTTCTTTTACTAACCCTTCCAAGGAAATAGTCTTTACCCAGAATCTTCTAGATTCAGTCTTGTAGCATTCAGATTCTCATAACAGGCCCATCAGTGTCTTAATTGACTTTTCCTTACAACCTCATCAATTTGTCACACAATTCTTAGTCAACTTAGATCCAGTTATTTCTGCACACTTTTACATTGACTTAGAAAATGTCCTTCACACCAGTTTCTGTCTCTAATCATAAAATGTTATTTGCATTAGGATGAGTTAGTTTCATGAATGGATTTTTCTCCCGTATGATTTTGTTTTTGATGGAGCCTCAGGCCCTATAAACTTCATTCCAGACATTTTCGCAAAACAAGTGTTTTGGAGACTGCTTCCTCTTTAAATATATCTGCGTCTTTCTCCCTCTGTCCAAATCCTCAGAGTTGAAATCTTGGCTACGTTTGTATATGTGGTTTTCATAAGTTTTAAATCTGACATTCAGTCCAATCCTTGTCTCCAATAGCATTCTCTCCAGTCAACCAAATTGTCTCAGACAGGTGTAGGTTTTTATAGAGAGATTACATACACCCATGTGAGCGTGTGCACATGCACACACACAATTTAAATATGCCAGATATAACAGATATATTCCTGTGTGTTTTATCTAAACATTTCCACTTTGATGATTCCATAAGAATTGCATATCTGGAGTTACTTGCCAAAATCTTTTTTTTTTTTTTTTGTCTCTTGAATTGGTCTTGTGCATTGCTTTTTGATGGTTTTTGCCCAGTTTTCCACTTTAAGTAGTCACTTTTGTGATTGAGTTGTAGAAGATCTTAGGTACTAATACTAGTTCTGTGTCCTGTCTTGCAAATATTTTTCCAGTTTGCCATTTCCTTTTGAATGTTATGTGACTTTTGACATATGGAAATTTTTTCCTAATATAATCAAGCTATTCCACTTTTCTAGTTCCTAACTTTTTGTTGTTATTGTTCAGACATTCAGTCATGCCCAACTCTTTGAAACCCCATGGACTGCAGCACAGCAGGCTTCCATGTCCTTCACCATCTCCTAGAGCTTGCTCAAACTCATGTCCATTGAGTCAATAATGCCATCCAACCATCTCATCCTGTCTAACTTTTAGCTAAGAGTTTTGAAAAGTCACAAGTTTGAGGCAAAGACCCATGAAAGTCATCTTATACCACATTCCCTATCACGTCATTGAAATAACAGAGCAGGGGTTAGGTCTGGGAGAAAGGGTTGGATTTACATGTATTCTTTCAAAAAGAACCCCTTTTGAAACTAGAGGAATGAAAGTAGGAGGAAAGCAATGTGGGGAGGGGTGGTGATGACACAAGCACCTTTGTAAGAGTAATTTATGTGAACAGAAATTGGATGACTAGTCTATAACTTTTTCAAAGTTCCTGAGCTTTGGGCTGATTTCAGGTGATTTTGGGGGGCTAATTCCTGCCCAGACTTGGGCAACCTGAATGATTCATGTGGCCCGGGGCTCCCTGGGAGTAAGGAAACCCTTTCAGTGGCTAGCAGTGTGGCAAGAGGTGAAAGTTGCTGCCTTCCCGCAGCTCTGACTGGTCCTCTGACACATGCCACCAGGGTACCTTTGCAGAGTTTCACACTTTGCTAGAATCTTTCACATGTTCTATCTTGCTTGACTATCTTAGCAACTGTACCAAAGGAGTAGGATACACCAAGTTTTCCTACGCACATTTTTACAGAGTAGAAGCAAACAGAATTTCAAATTGAACTGACTTTCCAAACTCACTCCGTGATTGAGTTATAAAGTAAGGGGAGGTGTGCAGGCCACGACAAAGGGGCAGTGAGGCCGGCTAGAAAGTATACAGGCAAAGAAATTGGGCACGTCTGCGATGAAATGCCAGCCCAGCCACTTACTTACTGTCTGACCTCAGGCAAGTAACTTACCTTCTGAGCTGCTATTTCTTACCTATAAAATGGAGTAATGTTGACTGTCTTGCAGGATTGATGTGGGGATTAGGTGATATAGGATTCCATCTTCTTCAGGTCTTTTATCTTACTGGTTTGTATGTTTTTGAGGGCCTCCTTGAAGATATATGGAAGGAGCTGTCTATAGACATTCTGGAGACATAGAGAGCACGAAGAGCCTCTGCACAGGGCTTGGCACAGAGCAGATGCTGGAAAACCCAGCTCCTCTTCCATCATGTGGAGAAGGAAATGGCAACCCACTCCAGTATTCTTGCCTGGAGAGTCTCGTGGACAGAGGAGCCTAGTGGGCTGCTGTCCATGGGGTCACACAGAGTCGGAGAAGACTGAGGCGACTTAGCATGCATGCATGCATTGGAGAAGGAAATGGCAACCCACTCCAGTATTCTTGCCTGGAGAATCCCAGGGACGGGGGAGCAGAGTAGGACACGACTGAAGTGACTTAGCAGCAGCAGCAGCTTCCATCATGCCAGCTTACAAGCTCCTGAGAGCTAAGATGCTCCCAGAGGCTTTCCTCTGAGGGGTCCTTGTTGGCTTATAATCCCACCCCTGAAGAAGCCCTTTCCTATCATAACATTTAGAATGTTGCTGGCATTAAACAGAATACGACTCACTAAAAAAAAAAAAACAATTATTTGCCCAGTAGGTCATTGTATAAGTAGGCTCAATGGCTCATACAAAAATGTAAATGACCCTGAAAGAGGATTATTGAAGTAAAAGAGTCCAGCAAAAGGCCTCAGGAGAAAGCTTAGCATCAGGGCGAAGAGCAAGAGTTAGCAAATTACTGCCCCAGGGCCAAGTACGGCCCCCCACCTGCTCTTGTAAATTAAAGGGTTTTTTCAACTGTACATAAGGTAGCCTTTAAAAGTTAATGTAATTTAGTCATGTTTAATTAATTAATTAATATTTTTGTCCAATTTTATTGAGATATAGTCCTTTCTCTCTCTCTTCCATTTATGCACATATCACCAATAAAGTTTTATTGGAACACAGACACTCCCATTTGTTCACATGGCAACTATAGCTACTTTTGCTCCAACAGCAGGGTTGACTAGTTGCAATGGACTCTGTAGGCTTCGCAGAGCCAAAAAAATTTACTTTTTGACCTTTTATAGTAAAGATGTGCCAACAAGTGGTTTGTGAACTACCACTTTCAAGATGTGGCCTTAGACAAATTATTTATACTCATTATACCTCAAGTACCTTATCTATAAAATAGAGATAATAATAGTAGTGAATGAACAAGAGAATCCATGTAAAAGCCTTGCATACAATGAGTCCTCAGTTAACAATAGCTGTCATTATTAATATTTATGCCATTGATTTACAGCAAAGTCCCTTGGGTAAAACTGTCACCTGCCCCAGGAACAAAAACCTATGTATTTACCCTAGTTTCAAAGGTCCCCCATGCAGATATCAACAGCAACTAAAATAGCCACCTTTTCTTGCCACAGTCATGTTTTCTTAAGAATAGCCATTTCAATGCCATTAGTTCAGCTGCCAGGATGTTAAAAGCTTACACTACCTTTCCTCTGCACTTAATGTGGACATTTGGATCAGTATTACTGAATATTTTCCAATAGTCTGTGTACCCTATCTGGGAGAGGGGGAATTGAATGAGGCATTTTGTTGGAATTAAATGTCAAGAGTACCAGCTGCTTCCTTCTAAAATTATGAGCTAGATATTCCAAAAGGTGTGAACCATCAATCAAAGTACATTGAAAGATTTTACATCTAGTTGTTTGTTGTTAGAAAATTAAAAAAAGATTTTTAAAGAAAACCAACCTTGACAAATGGCATTGAAATCCATTAAGGAAGCTGAGAAAATAGTAGTCCCACTTGTCTCCTAAGTATAGTGGAAAATGCTTTCTCAGTGTAAAGAAGAAGTCTTGTCCTCAGTCTAATCAGCATATGGAGGTGATTTCCAAGAGAGAAGTGAAAAAAAAAAAAAAAAATCCCGCAGCTCAACCTTTCAGAAGTATCATAGTCATGCAGGGAGAAAATCTCTACCCTCTTCCTCATTGTCAACCTTTGCAGGTTAAAAGAGCCAAGAGAACCCATCCCTGAGGTGGGGGGTTGGAGATGGGTGCAATTCTCCAGCCCAGCTTCTTGCAAGGTGGCTAGGCCTGGGAGGAAGAGGGGTTAGGAGGGTTCTGCCCACTGTCTCACCAGGTACAGCATGACCTATCCAGGATGCTTTCTTTTGTGAATTACCTGCACCCCAGGATGGCCACTGCTATAGGCTGTATTTCATCAACCCAGCCTTGGCATGGAGAAGAATCTTCTCCTCACCCCCACAGCCCAAATCTAGGAGCCTGAGTGGGTGATGGAAAGGCAGGGATGACTGCGAGTCACAGGGGTCCTTTCATCAGAATCCCTCCTCCACCCCACTCCCATGCCCATTCATGCTACCCTCATTGTATAGGCTCTGTATTCAGGAACTCCTTAAAGTAGTTCTTAAGCTTGAATGACCATGACAATCACCTACAGAGCTCTTCAAAAGCGTCAATGCTTGACCTGGGGCCCCACCCCCAGAGATCTTGATATAATATAGGTCTAGGGAGGGTGCTAGGCATTCCATTTTTTAGGTGGGTGTGGGGGGAGTGCTACATATTCAAAACCTCCCAAATAATCCAAATGTGTTGACCTACTACGTGTCAGGCACTCTTCTAGGTGGGTTGAACATGACGAGCATAGGCAAGGTACCTGGTCTCATGAAGCTTACGGTCCAGTGGGGAAGGTGGAGAATAAATAGATGAATGGCCAAGATATTTTCTAATGCACTATTTTCCAGGTAGTACTTACCAGCAAAATAAAGCTGGGGCTGAGAGAGAGAGAGCTGGCAGATGGGGCGGCGGGGCGGGGGGGGGGGGGGGGGGTTGTTAACTTTAGATTGTGTGTGCTTAGTTGCTCAGTTGTGTCCGATTATTTGTGGCCTCATGGACTGTAGCTCTTCAGGTTTCTCTGTCCATGGAATTATCCAGCAAGAATGCTGGAATGGGTTGGTGTTCCCTTCTCCAGAGGATCTTCCTGACCCAGGGATCAAACCCAGGTCTCCTGCATTGCAGGAGGATTCTTTACCATCTGAGCCACCAGGGAAGCCTTTGCATTTACGAACTTTAGATTGTGTAACTTTAGATTGACTTAAGTTGTTTTCATACCTTGGCTATTGAGAGTAACGCTGCAATGAACATGGGCGTGCAGATATCTCTTTGAGATAACAGCTTTGTTTTCTTTGGATATGTACCCAGCAGTGAAGTTGCTGAATTGTATAGTAGTTCTATTTTTAATTTCTTACGGAATCTCCATATTGGCTGTACTTTTATTTTGTTAATACAAGACACACACAGAATATAGCAATGCCTGTGAGTATGTGTACATGTATGTGTGTGTGTTTGAAACAGAGAGGAAGAAAGTGAGGATATAAATGTGGTAATATCTCATTGAAGAAAAAATGAGAAAAACTGAGAATCCAATAACCTTCATTTCTGAATTTGGACAACTCCTCCCTACACTAACTTCCTTTAGATTTTCACAGTTGAAATGCCTAAGGAAGGACACAAAACTGTCCATTATATGAGTCTTGTTATTATTTCAATTTCCTAGACGAGTAATTAAACCCTCGGAGGTCTAATCCACCATGGCATTTTCCCCTCTTCTCTCTTTTCCTCCTTTGCCTTCAGCAGGGGAACTCTGCCCTCCAAGGAGGCCTTTGGGCCGTTCTGTCCCCTGCAGCCACTCAGCTCAGCTCAGAACAGGAGCCTGAGAGCAGGAGACTGAGAGCAGATGTGTGTTTCTCCCCCAAGCCAAGTCTTTTAACTGGCCACTGTAGCTGCTTCTGAGACAAGGAGAAATGGCTCCCATTTTCTAATCTCACATCCTCTTCATGCCAAAAACTCAGATTTAAGAGATTGGAGGTTGATCTCCAGTACCAATAGATGTGCTACCAACAACATATGAATCCAATGTAATGCTCACAACAATAAAGAATCAGTGATGTTTGCTGCTGCAAAATATTTCCACATGGCAAATTAACTCATACTGATTATGAACTGGCAACTAATGGTAATATTAATTTTATCAGAAGAAAACACAACCTAAATTCACATGTGCTCTTAAAGCCACAGACAAATCTGTTTTAAAAAGCAAATATAGCAGTGGATAGTAGGCGAATCCGAGCCCAGCTGCAATTCTGTCTTGGGTACCTCCGTGGCAATCTGTGTCACGCAGGGCATGATGGGAGAGCGAAGGGGATGAGTCCCGGGCTGAAGGCAGCTCACATGTGGATTGGAAAAACAAAACCTAACCATGAAATAATTAGTTTAATACAAGGAAAAACACTGCATTTAATTCACGCCTCCTTAAGATCATGCAATAGAATTTATCTTCTTGGGAGAGATAATTGGGTATAAGAGTAGCAGAAGACGTTACAGGAAGAAGCTGAATTTAAGTTCAGTCTGGAAGATGAGATGGATCAATAGAAAGAATATCCCTGGATGACCAACCAGTCTACGCAAGGGCAAAGAGGTAAGAGTTACTTTGCCATGTAGAAAATAGTGAAAGAGTGGTCTCCACTGGGTTGAGGGGATTTTAGAGACAAAGGGAATTGAATTGGACCTGCTTATAAAGGGCTTTGAAGGTCAGAGAGAGATGTTTACACTTGATTTGCTCTGTGTATCAGATGGGGAATATATTTAGCTACAAGCCACAGAACTCTGAATATATTTTCTTAAGCAAGTAAAGGATTTGTTTTCTCAAATAACAAGAAATGCAGCACCAAGTGGGTGCAGGAGTTCCACATGACACTTTTCCTCTTGCCTTCAGCCATACTTTGTGGAAGGCATTGTCATTAACCTTGTCACTTCACTGTTCCAATATGACTGCTCCATCTCCAGCCTCGTATCCGTGTTTCAGGCAGAAAAAAGAGACAGGGAAGGATAAAGCGGGTGGTTTCTGCATTAGGAGTGCAAAAGCTTTCTCAGAAGTCCTAGCAGCCTTTGCTTACATCTCATTGGCCAGGACTGTGGCACAAGGCACCTCCTAACTGAAAGGATGTCTAGGAAGGCTAGCGTTCCTGCCAGGCACATTATCACCACAAGCAAAATTAGGGTGATGAATTTTCAGAAGATGGAATTGGCATTGGTATTAAAGGGATTTGGAAGAAAGAAGTAAGATCTGGAAAAGTGGATGGAAACTGTTGAAAGTAGTCCTGGAGTAAGGTGGTGGGCACTTGAACTAGAGTCCTAGGTATGGGAATGGAAAGAAAATGAGGTGCTAATAGTCATGTCAAAGGAACAGTGAACAAAACGTTGTAGGAACCACCCAAGAATGAATGAATGGTCAAGGTGGTTAGGTGTTGGCAAATTGACTTCTCTGTCCTTTTTTCTATGCAGAAAGTTAACATTTGGGGTGGATGAGAGAGAACTTATTAGAAAGGAGAAATTGATAAAGAAAAACCTCAGAATCAGAGACATGCTGAAGCAATAACAAATCCTAAACTATATTACATTACATATAAAAACAGAATAAAATCATTTTAAGACTAGAAAATTATTACAATTTGAAGATGAATCACTTAAAAATGTTAGTAAGTACCAGTCATTGTACAAGTCAGAGAAGGCACAGAAAAGTTTGGGAACTAGTCCTGACCTCAGGGGGTCACAGTGTGGTGGGGAGGCAGATTGTTGCAATACTCTGGGAGGAAGCTACATCAAGGGTGTGGGTACAGACTTGGGGACTGAGAGGAAAGAGGGACTAACTCTGAGGGCTGGAGCACGCTTTGTGCTTTGACATTTTATGATTTTGCAGTGGCATAAATAGAATCATACTTTTAGTCTGAAAGAAGCTTTTAAGTTAACTACCTCGAGGTTCTGGGGTAGGGGGGAGGACTTGACATTGCCCCAAATCCAACAATCTCATCCTTAGCATCTCGGAGTTCCATCTCAGCCCTGGGGAAAGAGCCAAGGAAAAACTCAGGAGTGGGTAGAATGGAGAAACTGGATTAGTCATATTTGAGTGTGATTCTGTAATTACTGTGAATCCTGAAGTCAGACTTATCTTTTTGGGGAAATGAGACAGTCAGTTCAGTTGCTCAGTCATGTCCAACATTTTGTGACCCCATGGACTGTAGCACAACTGGCTTCCCTGTCCATCATCAACTCCCAAAGCTTGCTCAAACACATGTCCATCAAGACAGTGATACCATCCAACCATCTCATTCTCTGTCGTCTTCTTCTCCTCCCACCTTCAATCTTTCCCAGCATCAGAGTCTTCTCCAATGGGTCGGCTCTTCGAATCAGGTGGCCAAAGTATTGGATCTTCAGCTTCAGCATCAGTCCTTCCAATGAATATTCAGGACTGATTTCCTTTAGGATTGATTGGTTGGACCTTCTTGCAGTCCAAGGGACTCTCAAGAGTCTTCTCCACCATAGTTCAAAAGTATCAATTCTTTGACACTCAGCCTTCTTTATGGTCCAACTCTCACATCCATACACGACTACTGGAAAAACCATAGCTTTGCCTGGACAGACCTTTGTTGGCAAAGTAATGTCTCTGCTTTTTAATATGCTGTCTAGGTTAGTCATAGCTTTTCTTCCAAACCTGAACTTTCAAGGTTGAACGTAGTTTACCTGTGATTGAATGTAGTTTATTTGTGACTTTCTTAATGTGGTCTTTGTGGTTGCTTATACTTATTTCCTTGATGATATAAGCCTGGGTCATAAAGCTGCATGCCCAAAGTATAAACCAGGGTAAACTCTGCCGACAGGTAAGCAGAGGAAGGTTCAGAGGTTCAGTGACTTGTCCAAGGTCAGAGGTAGAAATGTGGGCACCAGAACTCTAATTATTCTGCTGCCCGGGCATCAAAAGATGTTGGGCAGAAAAACAGAGTCCAGAGAAACGTATAAAGAGAATTGTTCAGCTTTCAAAAGGAAGGGGATTTCAATACTAATTTTGTCTGAATATTTACTGTTTGAAAGACAATATGCATTTTTATATTTTAAATGCAAGTATTTGAATAACTAAGTTACTCACAGTATACAATTGTATAAGTTGAAAGGGTATGTAATTAAAAGTCGCCTCTCTGTGCAGGGAGTTGTACAACTGAGCAGCATCTTCCTACAGACTCTAATGGAATTGTTCCCTCAGACTAGCAGCTAAACTTTCAAGCCTTCTTCCTCCAGCCATACAGTCTTTCTCTGGCGAGGCAACTAATACTATAAGATTCCTGTATTTCTTTCCAAAAATAGGCTATGTGTACAAGTACATGAGGAGATGAGTCTATATATTTTATAAGTATATATATTTTCCAAGAATGGTTTTAGTGAGTAGAATGAATACAAGAATCAGCAATGAAGCAGGTCAATGAGAAAATCTTGAACTAAAAAGCATAAGGGAAAAAGGAATGATTATTCATCAGAAGGCAGAAAAAGAGCAGGAACCCTACCCATGTAAAAATAAAAAGAAAGGATGATGTTACAGATCCCTCTGCCCATTAGGATGGGCATTTCCACAAAGCTAATGAGTATTTGCCTGGAGATCACGGGGCACTTGGCGTTGTTGAGTAAGCAAGAGAAATGGTGGTGGGCTGCCCACTGGGATATTGTTTGCTAGAATGGTGACACACTCCCTCAGAGGCACAGTGGCATGTGGTTGCTGTCGCCTTGGGCATTTCCAGAGCCCTCCCACATTCATTCATTTCAGTGTAACAGGACATTCCACCTTCTAGATCAAAGGAATAGGGCACATATTGGCCAAAATTCTGAGCCAGGATAAAGCAGAGGGGACCATGTTTTCTGGAAAGCACAATCCTAGTCATTGCCACACCTTCCCTAAAGCCCCTTCCTCACTGGAGATGTTCTTGACAGTTCATTGATGTGAAGTTGGCTCAGGACGAATTGGAACAGGCCAAGTATACCAGTTATTTCTTCTTTCATGTAATGGCAATATTCTGCTTGGGATCATAGAGCAAGAGCAAGCTAGAACATGGCATCTGCCAAGTAAATGCCGAAGCAGTTATTGAATCCCAACAATACATAAGGCAACAGGCATGTTTCTGACTTTCTACCAGATTCTGTTAGAAATATAAGCTACCCACCCACACAGAAAGGTGACTAGCAGCACAGGACCCAGTCAATGAGTGGAACAAACATGACAGACTTCAGAAAAGTGAGGAATGTTCTTCCAACTCTGGTGGAAAGGCAAGTTTCACCTCTGAGTCTCCATAAAGCCTCCAATGGTTTAGGTTCTTTCTACCTCCTGCCCTGTAGAAACTTGGGATACTCTGGTTAATATCATCAATGAAAGGTATCAGAGAAAGAAGATAGCTGGCTACACAGGTAGACTTCACAGAGTATCGGCTTCTGGTGGGACTGCCAGGCCACAGGATTTGGTCAGCAGGCCTGCAGATTCACCAGTTCCATTTTGTAAGAGACTCCATTAATCAGTCTTGGGGGAAATGATTCATTCACAAGAGTGATCTATGGACCTAAATGTCAATATCAACCTATTACTTGACAAGGGGTAGGAGCATATTTTCTAGTCACCAGAATGATCTTACCCATTAATAGCAGAGTAACTTATATTTCAAAGAATGTTGGAGCAATTAGAGAAGACTATTTGCTGAACATGCAAGCAGGGCCAAAGATTAGAAGACCTGGAAGGACAGTTTAATGCACAGTGCCTGCCTCACAAAGTTCTTGCTGAATAGAATACATACAAAAACAAAAAAACCTGGTATCAGCCATATATAACATCTCCCCTTTGGATAGAGCAGGAATTTAGATCATCAAATTCTTAAACACAAGTACCCCTCTTTATATACCATATGCGTGTTATTGGATACTTTCCAAAGATATGAACTGATTAGAATGTAGAGTCTGGTCATCTTAACTACTACTGTGTATTTCTCAAATATCCTCAATTATGTCTTTTATAATATACAGAGGGGCATTTTGTATGTTTCTTTTATATTTTTAAACTTATTTTGAATTTATGCACAGTAAAATTCATTACTTTAGTACCCTGAGTTTTGACAAATACAACAATTACGATACAAAACAGATTTTTGCTCCCCTTTCCACAAAACTATTGCCTTGAGTGACACTTTTTAAATAGGTTCCTTCCACGCATGGCTAACTTCATCTATTATGTGTTGATTCTTACTACTTTTGCTTGCCAGAGGGTCACATTTTCTGGTATTATCTACCAATTCTAAGGTCCAACAGACCAAATATGCTATCATTTTCAAAGACAGACTAAATTCAGCTTTTAAACATGCATGTGTTTATTGGCTTAGCTAGGAGTGGGTATATCAAGTTTATTTAATTTATGAACATGAAATAACAATAAAATCGAAATGTATTCTAAGGATACTCCAAAGAAATTAGGAGAAAAATTCTAACATTCCAGTTGGAGCTCCATCCCTGAGTGATATATTAGCTCTGAGAGTTGGGAGAGAGAACTGCTAAGTCATTATCTCCAATTCATTTCCTTCCTTTAAATGGGTCACGAGGGCAGTGATAACCCTACATGCTAGCAGCTGTTCCAGTGTTCAAGTAACTAGTGCTTTTCAGAAACTAGACCTAGGCATTAAGCACTTTCCTAAATGAAACCCACATTCATTTAGCCTATGGAAGTTAGTAGCTGAATTTCTTGTTGTTTTAAGGACTCTTTAAAAGCATATCTATATCTATATGTAAATAGTATGTATGCATGCTCATTATGGACAATTTAAACAATGGAAAACTAAATTTGACTTTATGTTATGTCTTGGTGGTATTTAGGAACTTAAAAAAAACATTATGTGAGTTCAATTAACTATTGCACATGTGAATAGGTCTCATCACCAATTAATATTTTCCCACCAACCTAGGAAACTCAACTCATGCTATGGGCTGATAGATTACTTTTTATAATAAAATGAAAGGAATTCAGATTTACAAACTAAACAGGGGACACAGGAGCATCCAGAAGGGCCCTGGGGTCTGGCTACCAGGCATCTGGTTCCCTCTTCTGGAGTCTATGTCTAACCTAACCCAGGGAGTGACAAGGCAGACCATTTATTTCTTTAGAACACAATGCTCTACCTGCCAGATGCATACAGAGATCCTTCTGTTCCTGCCAATATCGGGAACTCAAGACTGAATCATTACTTGCCAAACACCCGCAAATGAGGAACTCAGCAGTACAACCACATACATAGTAAGACAGTTATGCTGAATCATCAGAATGTTTAATTCTAAGATTCAAAGTATTTTTCTGTTATCACAAATTCAGAAAGAACCAGGTGATCCAATAAGATCCCATCTTGGAGGAGCCTCATAACCACGTCTCTCTGTATGAACAGAGAGAGGCCGGCAGGCAGTCCCCGTGTTCCCCTCCTGCCTTCCTGCCGTCCTCCCACGACTCTCCAGCCTGCGCTGCTCTCCCTGCTGCTGCTTACGCTTCAGCTTCTCCACTTGCACCTCCTCCCCGCTTCCATCTTTGCTGAGGTCAGAGTTGTAGGGCTGACCATGTAAATACAGTGCCACTCTCTCAAACTAAAAGGGAAGCCAGCATCTCCAATAGTAAAACATAATGTTTTCCAAGGAAACACTGGAAAACTTCAAGGAATAAAGAATATCAGAGAATATATTCTTTCACCAATTTCAGAATGAATAGAAATCAGTGTTGTGGAATGAGGATAAACAGATCTGCCCCTGGGATGGTGACTCAGAGTGACTCTTCTAATAGCATTTACTGGACTGAACTTCCATTCCAATGAGAACCACAAAATACCAGTAATTTTATCTGGGGGATATTTATATTTTGGTGCAGTAGGTGAATTCCCAATTAAAGGGCATTATTAGAAGAATTTTTTTCCCCAAAACTAAATGTAGTTTCTTCTCAGTTAAGCCTTGTACTTCTAATTGGTCTTTATGGTTCAAAGAAGAGATTTTGTTTTTGTTTTTAAAATCCACTCATTCCCCATTTCCTCATTAACTAACTTTAATAGGTAACACACGTTAGAGAAGACATCCTGAACCCCATTTTCCTCTAAAATAGATCAACCCAATATTCTCCTCCTCAAACCATTTGCTTCGTGATTTACAGCCTACTGGGTTTGGTGGCTGAGTATACATGGAAGAAAGCCAGGGACCTTAGAACATTCTCTGACTACAGCAATGAAAATGCATGATTATTCTAAGGCCGCTCCCTCTCCACCCTCATGTTAGTACAAAGGATAGACTGCTACTAATTTCCTTGGGGTGGAAGAGTGAGGGTAATCACCCACTCCTGGCTTATGCTTCACAGTTTCAATCCAGGGGTCTTTCTAACTGTTGCCTTTTGGACTTTTCAGGCGCCTCTTTTCTGACCGAGTTGCAGAACCTTGTACTCTATCTAGCATTGGTACAGCCAGGATTTAGGGCTTACCCTGAATCTGAGGGTCAATTCAGAGAATGATATCCTTGGGAACTGAGCCAAACAAAAGCACACGCAAGGTGTATATATTGGGTTCTTCCCATAGTGACTGCCTGAGAATTTATGTGTCCTCATGATCTGATTAGGGATGTCCCCCAAAGTCACCTGCAGTCTATATAAATTTAAGATATAATAAAATTCAACATTAAAATTTCCATATGGAGACTTTAAAAATTAAGAACCATTCATTTTTTCTGCCATCCACTGCAGTTTATTGAGCACCTGCCTTGTGCCAGGCATCATGTTGGGGGCTAGAAACCAGCAGTGAATCCAACAGACCCAGTCTCTGCCCTCACAGTCCAGCAGAAACTGCAAGAGCTGGTTTGCCAGTGTTGACCCAGCACTGTCCCCATGTCTGAGACTTGGAGTTTGATATACAGGTCCTCTGTCTCTGGGAAAGTGACTTCTTATATAAGGCAGGGAGAATTCCTCAGCTTCCCACAGACTGGCTAAAATAGCTCATGAGACCACCCCGTCCCCTTTGTCCCAACCCAATCCCAAGACCCTTTTGTAACCAAAGTCATCTGTTATGAATGTAAGACTTGAAGATATGTCCATAATAGTAAAGAGCCATAGAGAAGGGATGAGAGAGTATCCTTACACTAGAAGGTTGATCTCCATACTAAGTAAATAAACTCATCCTGGTCTTTCCCATTGGCTTTTTTGAGTGTTGTTCACAGTGCCTTCTGGGACAAGACCAACTTAGGTATAGCCTTGGTTTGAGGAGGCCCAAATGCCAGTCACTATTGACCAAGAGCATCAGCTTGGAAAACAGAGATGAGGTCAGTTGGCTTCAATCCCTGATTACCACCTCAGGCCTCCTTTCCTGTCTATCCTCTCTTACCACGCGAGAGTACAGTACTAAACTGTCCAGTGTTAATCAGCTTTCACAAACACACCCTACTTTAAGTATCCAACAACCCCATGGGGATATTCCTACCCCTATTTCACGGATGAGAAAATCAAACCTCCAAATTAACTTCCTCATTTTCCCACAGCTGCTAACACAAAGCCAGCATTCAAACCCAGATCTTCAGGCTTCAAACCAATGCTCTTTGCATTCTCCCATAGCTGTCTACTTTGACAATTTCAGTTCTTTATTTGTGCACATTATTCCAGCACATCCTGGTAGAGAACTGGCTTCTAACCTGCTGTTTTCTGGGAGCAGCCACAGACTATCAGCCAGAGGAGGGCCTGCAGTCCCCACCCCCTGTGCTGACCCACGTCTCTCTTGCCTCCTGCGTGGGAATCCCGCATCTTTCATGGATGCCAATGAACCTGTTTTTAGAGATAGAGGGGAACGTGTAGGTCTTTTGGAGTCTGTTAATATTTTTGCAGAGGCCATTCAGGGTTTTAAATTGACTGATAAAAGGCCTCCTGAGGAGACATCTGTTCTCTGCTCTCCCCTTCAATATTCCCCATCCCTGACATGGACTTGGTTTGGGGGTGTAAATCTTTTACCACCCCCCCCCCCAGGGCCCTCTTTGTCACCTTAGATCGAAAAGACGGGGATAATAATAACTAGCAGCAGCTACATCTGACTTCTGTCTCAAGAAGGTCAGGCGGAAGCAGCTCTAGTTCTCCTTGACCTCTGTAGGGATCGGCAGTGCTCCTTAAGATCTTTATGCAGGAAGGGGCTGCTGCTTTACAAGTCTGGGGAAATGTCCATAGATGGATCTCAATGCTTTTTGAAACCTCCTGAGTTACAATTTTATTCTAGAGAGGGCAGACTACTATTTTAGAGGTGGGGTATATATATGCACAAGTCAAAAACTGGGGGGAAATTTTTTGCCATATTAAAATAGGGAGGAAATTAAAATGTGTATATGTAAAATCTCTGAATTTGGAGACATAATTCTGCGTTCATGTTAGAAATCACATCATCTCTGTTCAATAATGTTTCTTCACTTTAGTAGGTCAGTGGTGACAAAATAAAATTACATTTGCCTCACCAGGGACTACAGAAAATCATTGGTCCTCTCACCTGTGGAACCCTCACACTGCACTGCTCGGCAAGTGGTCATTCCCAGGGGCCAGAGCCCTGTGTGAATCCAGAACCTATCCCAGCCCTGTCTTCAGTGACTCAAGGCCAGACCTGACTCCTGACCAGGCTGACTGGTTCTGTGAGAGCATCTGCTGAGCAAAGAGGGCCAATCCCATTCAGGCCCAGAAGATCTAGGTAGAAAGGGCCTTTGCTGGAAATGTGAAGTCAGCCATCTGGTTCTTTCCACCTGTACCCAAGCAAGGAGGCTACAAGACTGGCAAGGAGACATGTGTGATGAAGCATGGCCCCTGGCTGAGATTCTGAACCCAGAGGCTCTCCCAGCCATGCCAGGGAAATCACAGGTACCACAGGGGTCACCAACACCAAAGACCAAGTTCTATGATGACACCTGTGTGAAGGAAGAGACACAAGTGCAGGCTGAGAGACTCACAATCTTGGAACTTTTTCCCCTGAAGTTGCTTCAGGTGGAAGGGTAGGATGCACAGATTGCCAGAATGACTCTGTTAACGCTGAAGTATATGCTTTTCTTAATCACATTGATCTTGTCTGCTTGATATACCCCAGCACCAGGCCTTGCTGGGGGGTGGATACTCAAATAGTCTGAGATCTGAGATAAACAGTAAAGTCTCCTCTCCTGTGTGGCCTTCAGTATCCCCACCCCCCAGCGGCAAAGGCCCTTAGACAGGGAGAGGCAGGGGAGATCAATTCACTTAGAGAAGAAATGACCCTAAAAGACATTTAAATCGCCATTTGGCAGATGCAATTGCATCTCAAGCTGGAAGAATGTGTCCTAGTTCTTACTCCTGAACTGAGTAGCTGTGGGATTTCAGCACTTCACTTCATCTCTCTGGGCCTTGATACTCTCATCTTAGATGGGGAAAACGCCGGATGAATTCTCAGGTTTCTTCTCAGTCCAGCCCGTTCTCATACCCTGCCCCCACCCCAGCCCCAGCTACGGTTTTGTGACTGTGGATTTTCACTGGAGCCCTAGGGTCCCACTCCAAGGGGCCAGTGCTTTCTACATTAGTAACCGAGTTTGCAAGGGGGAAAAATGATATTTTAAACAGCCTTAGGATAAAAGGGGATGGGTATTAAACAAACATTACTCTCTATAAATTGGTACTGACATCTAGCCAAAAATTTTAATGGATAAAAGGGATTTTTTTTTTCAAACAATAAATTTCTTTCTCTTTAAAGGAAAATTGCCAAGGATGCAGAAGGAACTGAAGATGGTCAAAGACGAAGATGTGCACTTCAGTTTGGGTGTGAAGAGGGCCCCCTCCTTTCCCCACGGCCTGCAGCCCGTGGTTTCCCGAGGGAAGGCTCCCCCAGGACACCCCTTCCCGGAAGCTCTCCGGGGGCCATTTTCCCAGTTCCGGTACGAGCCTCCTTCAGGAGAGCTAGACGGCTTCCCAGGGGTCTTTGAAGGAGGAGGGTCTCGCAAACGCAAGAGCATGCCCACCAAGATGCCCTATAACCACCCCGCGGAAGAAGCGGCTCTCGCCCTGCACCCCGAGGAGAGCAAGAACCCGGGGGCCCCGGACCTGCCCCTGCTCTTCCCGCCGCCGCCGCCGCCGCCGCGGCCCAAGTACGAGTCGCGGATGATCGACCTGTGCAACGTGGGCTTCCAGTTCTACCGCAGCCTGGAGCACCTGGGCGGCAAGGCCGTCAAGCAGGAGCCCGTGAAGCCCAGCGCCGTGTGGCCCGCGCCCGCGGCCCCTCCGTTCCTGCCCGCGCCCTACCCCTACTACCCCAAGGTGGCCCCGGGCCTCGTGTTCCCCTTCTTCGTGCCCTCGGCCTCGCCCTTCCCCTTCAGCCGGCACACTTTCCTGCCCAAGCGGCCACCGGAGCCGCCGCTGCCCCGCAAAGCCGAGCCGCCAGAGAGCGAGGAGACCAAGCAGAAGGTGGAGCGGGTGGACGTGAACGTGCAGATCGACGACAGCTACTACGTGGACGTGGGCGGCGCGCAGAAGCGCTGGCAGTGCCCCACGTGCGAGAAGTCCTACACCTCCAAGTACAACCTGGTGACCCACATCCTGGGCCATAGCGGCATCAAGCCGCACGCCTGCAGCCGCTGCGGGAAGCTCTTCAAGCAGCTGAGCCACCTGCACACCCACATGCTGACGCACCAGGGCACCCGGCCCCACAAGTGCCAGGTGTGCCACAAGGCCTTCACGCAGACCAGCCACCTGAAGCGCCACATGATGCAGCACAGCGAGGTGAAGCCGCACAACTGCCGCGTGTGTGGTCGCGGCTTCGCCTACCCCAGCGAGCTCAAGGCCCACGAGGCCAAGCACGCCAGCGGGCGGGAAAACATCTGCGTGGAGTGCGGCCTCGACTTCCCCACCCTGGCCCAGCTGAAGCGGCACCTCACCACGCACCGGGGCCCCATCCAGTACAACTGCTCCGAGTGCGACAAGACCTTCCAGTACCCCAGCCAGCTGCAGAACCACATGATGAAGCACAAGGACATCCGGCCCTACATCTGCTCCGAGTGTGGCATGGAGTTCGTGCAGCCGCACCACCTCAAGCAGCACTCCCTCACCCACAAGGTACTGAGGGGCTCCTGGCCAGGGGTGGGGCTGGCCCGTCCTTGGAGGAGAGGACCCAGGAGCCCTGCGTGGCTCCCCACCCCTAACACGTGTAGACCCCCAGTGTTCTTCCTCACCTTGAAATGGGAGAGAATGAGGAGCCCAACCATCAGGCCCTTTGCAGTCTAGACTTCTCGAGTCTCAGGTGGGCCTCAAAAGAAATAATGCAGTTTGGAGAGGAGGGTGAGGAAAGATAAAGGATGCATCACAGCGGGTCCTTGTGCTGTTGCTTCTTAGCCTCCCAGCTTTCCTGAGGTTTCATTTCTGGAAACTTCATCCAGGGCACTAGCATGAGTGTGTCATCAGTCCCAACTACCCAAGACCAGCTTTGCACCTGGGATACACTAGTCAGAGCCTTCTAGAAAACTCTGGAAAGTTCTCTTGGTCTTTTTCTGCTGAATCTGTGGCTACCTTTTGGTTTAGTTTCTCCTCTCAACTGCTTTACTTGCAGGTGGCTCTGAGGGGAGCAGAGCCTTGGCCTGGGTCAGCAGGGTCCGTGCTTCCCCCACTGAGCTTCTGCCACTTGGTTGCAGTGCTCTGTGGTTTGTGTTACAGGAGGCATGAGTGCATTCTTCTCTTCTGGGTTTGGTTTTCTCTTCCCCAAGACTCAGATCTTCAAGGAGAAATATAGGCCCACATGTCTACCTTCAGCCTAGTGTGCAACCACAGCCCTAGAGTCACTCAGGATGAACTAAAACTAGTCCCTGGTGTGTCCCTGAGATCTTACCCAGCTAAGCTAACTTAGGTCTAATTTGAGCTTCCAAGAGGGGAAGTTTGCCCCACTGACCTCTGCTCTATCACTCTTGACTTCAAGTGGTTTTCTTGGCAGGAGAGACTTCTAGCGAGCCAGAGTTGCTAAAACATTCTTTCATTCTGAAAGGTCAGTGGAGGACTTTGCCCAGCCAAGATAATATTTCTGCTCTGGCTTTGTGGGTTTCATCTGATAGGTTAAGACCAAACACAGACAAAATGTGTAGCTGCCTTGGCTCTGCACAAACAGCTGCCCTGCAAAAGGCTCCTTAGAAACACCCAGAGTGGAGGTGCCTGCCTAGTGCAGGAGCCATCAACAAAGAGCCTGAACTGAGAGGCAGCCACCAGAGGGACCGCGTGCTGATTTCAGGGATTCCTGTATGTGTGGAAAAGGAATCAGATACATTGTAGAAGGTATGAAACTTCTGTAAGATTGTTCCTATACTTGGGTATATGATTTGGTTATCTCGATCACAACCAAGTATAGGAACAATCTTGAGAATAAAGATACTGAAGTAAATTTGAAAACTCATTAAGAAAATAGTTTTGTTAATAATATTAAACTCACTGAATATACAACACATTTAAAAAATTCATCTTCTTAGGAGGACATTAAAATTTAGATCTCTCCATTAGCATAAATCATCTGCAGTCACCTAGACTAGACAATATTCCACTTAGAAGGAGCCCAGCTCTCCATTTGAGTGCTTCACCTAGAAAGGCTGAGGGACCCAACTAAGATTATGCAGTCAGTAAATGGCTAGGCCAGGACCCGAACTCCCACCGTTTAGTGCCATGGGCTCACCAAAATTGAGGAGTGGGACTTTCTTGTACCATGTCCCAAATTAAAGAAATGGAAATATAGGCAGAAAGAACCTTGGAACAACCCCCCGCCCTAGTCCCTATGAATGAATACCAGGCCGTATGGATTTTATAAGGTACAGTTGTTAGCTAAAGATTTGTCTAAACCTGTAATAACCCTAGTTTTATTACCATGGATCTCCACGTTTTCCTCCCTAAAAGTCATTCTGGGTCAAAATTTCTTGCAGCAGCTGTTTCAGGGAAGCACTGGTTGGTCAGGATTAGGTAATATTCTACTCACGCCGTGAGTCCGTAGACACGCTTTCAGTTGAGGGCGTCGACGCTTAAGTATTCAAACACTTCTCCACAAACAGCAGGGAAACTAGAAAATCTTCTTTCCTGTTTTCTAATTGAGATAGCTATCCTCTGCCAAATTTCTCTGTCAGACAGAAGCTGGCTTGGAGGAGCTTCATAGTCAAATCACACCGAGGCCACCATGGCCTGTAGGAACCCAGGGGACCATCTCAAGAGGTGATTATCAAGCTGTAATTTTTTTGAAGTGTGGATCTGATTGTTTTTGAATTTTCAAAGCCATTAATGAGAACTCAAGAGAACGTTGGTTTTCATACGGGAAATGATATTATAAGTTTAGGAGGTTTTGTTTTTTCATTATCATGAAAGCTGGATTAGAGACTCATTTTACATAACATTCTGCAGTGCTCTTACCCAAATCCTATTAATCCCCAAGAGCTGTTACTGCAGAATTAACCCGAAGCAAGCAGCAGGAACAACAGAAGCAATAGCTGTCTTTTCCTCTAACCATCTGGCTAGTTTATGGTTTTTAGAAGAAAATAAAAGATTATGTAATCAACACTTTTTAAGAAAATAGTCATTTGACAAGGCTACAGCCATACCGTTTGGAACTCAACATCTGTCACCAAATTCTTGGTGGATTTATGTGTCAGAGAGAAAAGCAAAGACTACTGTCCTGATGAAAGTCTGTACCTGCTCACCATGGTTCTTTTGAATCTTGCCTCCTTCCAGGGCGTGAAGGAGCACAAATGTGGGATCTGCGGGCGGGAGTTCACGCTGCTGGCCAACATGAAGAGACACGTGCTGATCCACACCAACATCCGCGCCTACCAGTGTCACCTCTGCTACAAGAGCTTTGTGCAGAAACAGACCCTCAAGGCGCACATGATCGTCCACTCGGACGTGAAGCCCTTCAAGTGCAAGGTGAGCGGTGGGCCTGAGGGAGTGTGGAGAGGAAGGGCTCAGTGCGTGTGCGTGGTCAGTGGTGTTCGACTCTTTGCGACCCTGTGCCTGTAGCCTGTCAGGCTCCTCTGTCTGTGGAATTTTTCAGGCAAGAATACTGGAGCCGGTTGCCATTTCCTACTCCAGGGTATCTTCCTGGCCCAGGGATCCCACCCACATCTCCTGAGTTTCCTGCATTGGCAGGCGGATTCTTTACCCCTGAGACACCTGGAAATCCCAGGAGAGCTCAGAGGGCTCTGCAAATGCGGTGGGGGCGGGGCGGGGGGGGGGAGTCTGCAGGGAACCTTGTCCTCAGTCTCCTCAGAAGGGCTTTTGCGGCGCAGCGAACGCCTGCGGCCAGACCCAGGGCATCTGCTGTGTCTCCACCCCGCTGTGCCCAGCTATGCCCCAGGAGCTGCCCTGCTTGTCTGCCTGTGGAGTCGGTCATTGTGCAGGGCCTGGAAGCAGCCAGTCCCAGGAGAGCTGAGGGTGGCAGGTCCATTTGGAGACTGAGGTCTTTACAGGATGCAGGTGATGTGGAGGGCTCCTGTTCTAGAAGGCAGCAGCCAGGTGCAGCCCTCTTCCCCTGACAAGCCAGAAAGAACACAGAGGAGTCAGAGGAGCTTCCAGCCCGTCTGCTTCCCTTCCCCCACACCACCCCGGCTCCTGCCTCCTGACACATAGACTGAGCAGTGTAATTTGAGGGTAGGTCTCCTGGAGGGGATGAAAGAGATTTAAAGGCTAACCCCCCCGTGACCTCAGAAATGCTTGCTTGGGCCGAGGAACAGCCATGAAGTGCTTCTTGTTTCTTCCTGAGTACCGTGGAGCATCTGTGTCCCAGTCTCTGGGTCTCATTAACTGGGTGGGGTTTTTCTTTCATGCACTGAGGTAAAGCTTGGGCTGGAGACTTGTCAAGCCCAAGGCACTGACGGGCGCTGCTCAGAAGTGCTCCGGCTGTCCCCTCTCCCCATGTGGTTTCCACTCCTCAGGTGAAGAGAAACCTCGCTTAGGGTTGGATGGTTTAATTCAAGGAAGGTACCGCCAACTGACCCCACAGCCCCGAAGAGAGGGCTGAGAGGGGAGCAGAGGGAAATCACCGAGCTCAGATACCATTAGCGCTTTTCTGTTTGACGTGGATGTTCCTTCTGTCTGTGCTGCATGTCTGACAGAGTCCCAGTGACATTGTCTGTCAATCCCTGTTTCTGGAGTAGGGTTCCCTGCTTCCAGGGGCTGTTGCTGCCTTCATTCCTCCGCACTATGTCCCCCCACTTGAAGGAACCCCCTGTGAAGCTGACTTCTTTCCTGTGCTGGCCCCTCCTGGATGGGGTGAGAGGGGTCAGGAGCCAGAGCTTCCCTAGACCTGGTGGGCATTCTCCGGAGATAGGGGAGGGAGGGTTCTCCCTCCAGCCCTTTTCCTGCCACCCACTTGTGTTTCCCCTGCTCACCTTCAAGTTCCCAGTGGTTTGAAAGTAAGTTTATGTCCATCTGGAGTGATCTGAGCTGAAGAGGGAGGAAGCTGTATGCAGGATGATGTACATAATTTGCAGGGCCTGGTGCAAAATAAAGATGGGGGCCCCTCATTCAGATGCTAGTCACAATTTCAAGATGATGAAAGCAGAGCATTACACCAGACCCAGGACTCTTCTGAATTCAGGGCCCTGTGTGATCACACGGGGCATACAGTCATGAAGTCAGGCCCAGCTGCACAAGCCTGTGGATGCCACAGACCAGCTCTCCTGTCTCCCTTTAGACATGCCTTGGGTTTCCTTCCCACCTCACTGAGTCTCTTCAACCCTTCATTTTTTTTTTTAGATTAAAATTTTTTTTCCCTCTGGTCATGCCATGCAGCATGTGGGATCTTAGTTCCCTGATCAGGGATAGAACCCCTACTCCCTGCATTGGAAGTGTGAAGTCTTAACCAGTGGCCCACCAGGCAACTCCCCAACCCTTCACTTTTCACAGAGCTGTTCCCACCCTCCAGGGGTTTACTGTCCGCTACAGTAGAGGTACCAGCAGGGGCTCTTTGCCCCTCTTCCTTCCTTGTTACCCCTCTTCATTCCTTGTGTTGAGTTTACTCTTGAGCTTCAAGGATGAACTGTATTTTTATCTACTGGTGGCGGAGCACACGAAGTTAAAATATGCTGGTGCTGTTGCACGGTTTGCAGTCCCCTAAAAATCCATATTCATCCGGCCCAGCCCCCTCCCACTTTACCAGTCAGGGCCAGCTGCAGCAGTTAAACCAGGCAGCAAACGTCTCTAGAATGGAGGGATTTGATAAAGCAGAGCCAATTGAGGAAAAGGACTTGCAGGCTGTGTGTGATTTGGGGGCACAGAGGCAGTTCTGTTTCTGTACCTCAAGGGCCCAGAGGGGTGCAGAGGATCTTGGACCAAGGGTGCCTGAGAATTCAGAGGGTTCTCCCTGGTACCAGGGCACAGAAGGCTGGACTCAATGGGGCCAGTGATGCAGTGAGCCAGGCCTCCACTCACCCTGACGATAGAGCGCCACACATGCTTCACAGGGTATTAGCTGGTCAACTGCAGAAACTCGATCAGACCTCTCCTTGAGGGTGGATAAGGCTCCAGATATCTGCTCCAGATATCTACATAATAAAATCCCATAAGAGAAGGGTTTGAAGCGTCAAGTGCCAGCTCCGATATGAGGCAGTAGAACTTTCCAGTGGGAGGTGGGCCTGGCCATCTGCAAAGGTCACTTCTTCCTGGTGAGCAGGTCCACCAAGGAGACCACAGGAGGTCGGAGGCTGCCGGGAAGGGAGTGTCAGTCATTTAAACAGAAAGCCCTGGATGTCAGAGTGTACATTTGTCCGACTGAGGTGGCCCCGCTCCTTTCTTAGACATTTCTGACACAAGATCGGGTGTCAGTCACCTCATCAGGAGCATGCATCTCCTGACAAGCGCCAGACACACTGCCAGGCTCTCCCTCGCTTTGCCCTATCTGCCTGCCGAGCTCCGCCTGCTCAGTGTCCTCTTCATACCTTCACTCTTTTCATTTCAAAGGAGTTTCAGAGCATGTCTGAATGTACAGGTTATGTAATGAGGGCCTGTCTGTGTGTTTATAAACTGGTTCCAGACACCACTGTGGGATGGGCCATCCCCAGATGGTGTCCTGTGACTTTGCTTCTTATTCATGTCACGCTGGATTCTTGGAAACCTGGTCCTGGGTGGGGTTTGTTCGGGTCTGGGAGTTGGGAGAGGAACAGAAGGCCATTTGCTCATTGCCATGCAAGTCACCCCCCTCAGAGAGGAGTGGCTGACTAGCTGGCTATGTGGTGATGCTGGAGAACAGGCCTGGACAACTAAACCTGACCTTCATCATGGGGAAGGGTTTTCCCCTTTACGTGATTGACATGGCTGCAAGAAAACAGGCAGACCTTGCCCCAGCCACACTCCAAGAGTTGGCTCCTGTCTGTTGTCCAGTCGCTCGGTCATGTCTGACTCTTTGTGACCCCACAGACTGTAACCCACCAGGCTCCTCTATCCATGGGATTTCCCAGGCGAGAATACTGGAGTGGGTTGCCATGCCCTCCTCCAGGGAATCTTCCTGACCCAGGGATTGAACTCGCATCTCCTGCTTTGGAAGGTGGATTCCTTACCACTGAGCCATCTGGGGAAGCCCCGACTCCATCTCCTTTACCTCAAAACTTGCAAAAAAAAAAAAAAGGTGGGGGGAAGAGTCTTTAAGTAACAGATTCTAATTTCCTGGGATTCTCACCACTAAAAATGCTTCCTAACATCAATCCCTCCTACTGTGGTCACATGAACTGATTCTCCCTGGCCCTGGCTCAGTGGAAACAGCTGTCCACAGCAAGCAGAAACATTCATTTAGTGCAGGATTAAGCATTAACAATAGGATGGAAAATTGGAGGAGAGGAAAGGTTTCCATTTAGTTTCTTTTTTTTTTTCTTACGAAAAGTTACTGCCCTTCTGGGTTCTTTTGCTGTTGGCTCGACTTCTGGACTCCTTGCTTCTTGGAGCCAGCTGGAGCTTCTCCAGAGACCTGTGCCTGTAGACTTAAGCCATGTTTCAGAAATATGCTTCCCAGATTCTGCGTAAGCATGAAGGGCTTGATTTGGATGCTCTCCTTGTAGCGGCCACGCTCCATAATAGCAAAGAACCAGCTGCCGTCTTTGGGAAACCTGTCCAGGAAAAGCAGTCAACCAGAATTTCCGGGACAAATTCTCCTTTGAGATGGGTGAAGCCGGGAGCTGCCTATGTTATGAATCACCAGGTCATCTGCAGCCTGCCTGAAGCAGAGGGCTGAAGGCTGAGGGAAGAACAGATAGAAAAGGATGAGGTCTCCCTGAAAAGGGTCCCCACTGCCTCTGCCAACTTGGCTCCATCTCCCCCTCAAGCTCTCGGATGCTCCAACCCAGGGGGACTTGTAGGCACCCAGTGCTTGGGATCAGGGCTCTCAGGCTGGCATTGAGGGGGTTAAGGCAGTGACCAGATAGCAGCCTTTTGGCAGCAAAGCCCTCCTCAGCAGAAGGAAGGATATAGCTGTATGAACTGCCTGCTTAACAATGCCTCGCATGTCCCCAGGGGCCCGCCTGCAAATAGATTTCATCTTGCTTTCTCTTGTACTTTTCAAAGCTTCCTGTTTTCTCACGGTCCTTTTGGACAGTTTACAGTCTCTCTCTCCCTCCCTCCCTCTCTCTCCCTTTGAGGAAAGGAACACCCTTCTTATTAAAAGAGAAAGAGAGAGAAGGATGTAAGGGAAGGGCAGCTTGACAGAGGCCATTCTCCAGGGCTGCAGGCTGCAGCTCTTTGACCTTTCCTCTCAGAACAGGGAAACAGGCTTCCTGGTGCATGTCCCAGTTGCGTGCCTCTTCTTGTCTGGTGGGCCTCTGGGACCGGCCCAGCGGCTGCCCACTGCCATTGCCCTGCCTCTGCGCACAGTGACTTCTCCGTGACTCCGCAGTCTGCACTGTCACTGGGACTCGTGGGAAGCTGCCGGGACCAAGGAGGGACTGGGCGCCAGGAGGCAGAGTCAGGAGCATCTATGAAGAGAAGGGGACAGGTCACCTGCCCGCTGTTTAAAGGGTTGATGGAGGGTCAGAGAGCCAGATGATAGGCTCCCCAGAGCCTGCAGTCTAGGGTGAACCTCCTCTCTCCATCCACACTTCCCAGGGCTGCGTGAGCCGTACCTGCTTCCATTTCTGTGATGCCTCAAGTAACCTGGCAGGTGTTTACTCAAAGGATTCTTCACTTGTTCCTTCCTTAGTGTGCCTTCCACATAATTTGGTTTAAAAAGACAGCACCCTCATCCTCAAAGAACTTAACCATTTCTGGAATGTCAGATGTACATGATAATGGTAGTAATGAGCTAATATTTATTGAGCACTTACAATTTGCTAAGCCCTTTACCTGGATCAAAAACTTGCATGGGAAACTGTGATTATCATGGACATTTTACAGAAGAGAAGATGGAGCAAGTTCTGTATCGCTCTGGGGTTTCACCATTGTCTCTCTGCTCTGCCATCTCAAAGTCTAATGATCCATGCAACCCATTTTTAAAGGACAGTTCAAAACATTTGTCCCAACTGTCTATTACACTTTGAGATCCACTTCCCTTTTTAAAAGTAGGTTTAAAAGTGGGTATAGGTGGACAAGCTGATATCTAATGTCAGAAGCACACTAATACTGCTTATTAGAGAAACTGAGAGTTAAGGAGGGCTGGACTGGTTGAGATGACCACTTGCAAGATGAAATCTGACTCCTCATCACTCCAGCAGCTTCCTCCATCAACACCTATCCTGGCTTTAATTTCCACAGACCTTGGCAGGAGGTGATTCAGCAAGTCTTGACTTGGGCAGGCTCTGCACCTCACGGCTCGTGATTTAAGGGGGCCGTGTAGATGACTGCTTTCCCAGGAGAAGCTAGTCTTGATGCTCCCTCTCAGCCCTTCTCCCTTTCCACCTAGCTTCTCTCCTCCACTACAGTGATTCTACTTAGAGCTCACACCAAACCCCACCTGAAGACACCATCTTTAATTGACCCAATCCTCTTTCTCTGGCCTCTCTTCACTAATGGTGACTGAAAGGCCGCTCCAACTTTCACAGACACAGAAAATCTCCATACATTTGTGTGTTGTCATGTGAGGATGATCCTCTAAGAAGGATGACAAGGCCAGGTGTTCTGGATAAGAACCCAAGGGCTCCGTGGAAGGGCCAGAGGCTGAGAGGAAGAAGCTAAGAGTACCTACCACTGAGATGTGAATGGTGTCCAAGTACTTCAGGTCCTGAGTTAATTGTTTCTATCTTTCTGCCACTGAGGATTTTGGTTTGCAAACTAGTGTGAATAGCTTTAGTGGGAACAAGAGAGAAAGTTGGTGATGGTTGCTTTGTGAAACTTTTGCATGAGGAAGTGATATTTTTCCTGACTTGGTTGTGTATTTCCTAACCATATACTTAGACATTCATTAAATGTTATTATATATGTAGCCTTGTGCTGAATACTGGGGTTGGCCACACAGAGAAGGAAGGTGGCTACATTTCTGAATACTGCCTGGGACACTTTTAGTGTCCTCAAAATTTTCAGGGCTAAGGCATTATTTCTTATCCCTGGGAAAGCTCTCCATTGGTTACCAGTCAGCTATCATAAACCATGAAAAATGGTATATAAAACCATGGTATATTAAAAATATAAAAATTTTATAAACCATGGTGTATAAAAATTAAATTTTATCAACAACAACAAAATTAGTCTCCTTTACCAATCACACGTAAGATAATATAGCTGATCAGTCATGTCCCACAGTGGATCTTCTTCCCTGAGGCTATAAACCTTGACCTCAGGAGAAAATCATTTCAGTTCAGTCACTTTGTCGTTCATTCTGCAACCCCATGAACCGCAGCACACCAGGCCTCCCTGTCCATCACCAACTCCCGGAGTTCACCCAAACTCATGTCCACTGAGTCGGTGATACCATCCAACCATCTCATCCTCTTTCGTCCCCTTCTCCTCCTGCCTTCAATCTTTCCCAGCATCAGGGTCTTTTCAAATGAGTCAGCTCTTTGCATCAAGTGGCCAAAGTACTGGAGTTTCAGCTTCAACATCAGTCCTTCCAATGAACACCCAGGACTGATCTCCGTTAGGATGGACTGGTTGGATCTGCTTGCAGTTTAAGGGATTCTCAAGAGTCTTCTCCAACACCACAGTTCAAAAGCATCAATTCTTCTGTGCTCAGCTTTCTTTAGGGTCCAACTCTCACATCCATACATGACTACTGGAAAAACCATAGCCTTGACTAGATGGACCTTTGTTGACAAAGTAATGTCTCTGCTTTTTATTTATTTTTTTTTGTCTCTGCTTTTTAATATGCTGTCTAGGTTGGTCATAACTTTCCTTCCAAGGAGTAAGCGTCTTTTAATTTCATGGCTGCACTAACCATCTGCAGTGATTTTGGAGCCCAGAAAAATAAAGTCAGCCACTGTTTCCACTGTTTCCCCATCTATTTCCCATGAAGTGATGGGACCAGATACCATGATCTTAGTTTTCTGAATGTTGAGCTCTGAATGTTGAGCTTTAAGCCAACTTTTTCACTCTCCTCTTTCACTTTCATCAAGAGGCTCTTTAGTTCTTCTCCACTTTCTGCCATAAGGGTGGTGTCATTTGCATATCTGAGGTTGTTGATATTTCTCCCAGCAGTCGTGATTCCAGCTTGTGCTTCCTCCAGCCCAGCGTTTCTCATGATGTACTCTGCATATAAGTTAAATAAGCAGGGTGACAGTATACAGCCTTGACATACTCCTTTCCCTCTATGGAACCAGTCTGTTGTTCCATGTCCAATTCTAACTGTTGCTTCCTGACCTGCATACAGGTTTCTCAAGAGGCAGGTCAGGTGGTCTGGTATTCCCATCTCTTTCAGAATTTTCCACAGTTTATTGTAATCCACACAGTCAAAGGCTTTGGCATAGTCAATAAAGCAGAAATAGATGTTTCTCTGGAATTCTCTTGCTCTTTGATGATCCAGGAGACATTGTCATTTATTAAAATGATAAAACGTCCCGTTGTCCCCATGTACCACTAAAATGACCCAGAAAGTTCAGAACTGAATGAATTGATCCAGAAAAGCATTAGAATAGAAAATACACCCTCAGCTATGGTGACCATAAAAGGCTGCGTGTCCAAAACTGAGGGAGAATCTGGAAACACCTGGCAGTAGCCCTCATGCTGCGTGCACGCCTGTGCGTGTCCGGTGGGGGTGGGCTGTCACGTGGGGGAGAGGGGCTGTGGCCGCCGGCAGGTGAACTGCTCTAACCCCGAGGTCACAGCAGTTGCAGTAGCAATGAGCTGTGGGTCCTTATCACAGTAGTAATAGTTCCCTTGTCTATGGTTTTAAGGCTGATGCAGTGTCTGAAGATAATGAAGAGACTTTTTCTTGTGTCACAACAAAAACGAAAGTCTTTCCACATTTTCTTCAAGGTTAGGTTCAAATTTCGTCTCCTTGATAAAACCTTTTCAGACCAGTCCAGCTTCTAATACCTCAGCAACCAGAGATGATAACTAAAAGTGGAATATCGCCCTCCATGAAGTCATTGAAGGAAAAAGGCACCCGTTTATTCCTTCAGTTCTCTCTCTCTGTCTTGCCTGTAATACCCCCAGATCCATCCAGGCTTGGACAAGTGCGGGAGCTCATTGGCCTTCCAGACCCTTGCTCCTCTCTCCCTGCATCTCTCGTGCTTACGTCCCCGCGGCTTTTGCTCTTTTCAGATCTGCTTAATGTGCCTCACCCTTCACTCACTCAGCAGAGGCCCACTAAGGACCTACCGTGTGTCAGGCCTGGTGCTAGGCAGGGATTATAACAAAAGGCAGGCAGAGCCTTTAGAGATGCCTCTTTCTAATGAAGGGCTGTTCAGCTCAGCAGCTTCAACAGCAACATTGTTCCAATAGTCAGGAGCTATCCCTGAACCAAATGCAATACATCTTCTCTAAAATGACCCATGACTGGAAATACCTAGTGTAGACTCTCTAGATACATTTTTCTTCTTAGCCAGGGCAGAGAACTGAATAAACTAAGCTTATAAGGAGAACTCTATCAGAACTTTCACATGTGAGCAAAATTGAGCCACAGACTGATATATCTTTATGAACTGTCTCTGTTGAGAATATAAAGAAAGCAAGTATCCATACTTTTTCTTAAATTAGACCCACTCTCTCAGCATCTCCCCTCTTGGGTCACCTTTTCCAGATGAATGTGGTGAGGATGCTGTGAATACTGGGTGTGGGGCACCAGCATGCTGCATTCATTCTTGCTAGTAAGGAAGTGAAAAGGGGGGAAGCACTTAAAACCCCCAAATGTGAATCATTTAAAAATTATAGAACCAGCCGTTCATCACCAAAGCATAGATTATCTGTGAAAAATCTGCAGTGCCAGGATGGCTTCCTCTTACTGCCCAGCGTTCTGTTAGTCTAAGTGCCCGAGGTCACAGCTGTTGGCTAGCTCAGCTCTCCCTGCCATAGCCCCCTGAAGACAGTATGGTCTGTATTAATAAAAGTCCCACCCAGAGTCTCCTCTGGGCTGACACCATGTCTCAGTGAGAAAGGAAAGCTGGCGTCTGCTTCAGAGGACCCCGCTCCCCACGCCCTCTCTGCAGGCACCGCTAGCTCCTTTCTCTGCCCTCCTGATGTGGGCCTCGGAGGGCGGGAAGGAAGGAGGGGAGGAGAGCGTTCCTCCCGTGGACCTGGAGTCCCAGCAGAGACACAGTGTCCTCGGCATTCCTCCCAGCACAGCCGAGCGGGGGCTGGAGCTTCCAAACCCCACTCTGGTGAAGCTTGGGGACAAGGAGAGCAACACACAGCGGCTGCTCCTGTCTCCCAGCCTCAGCCTCTGCACGTCCTGCCTTTAGACAGGCAGCTCTGCTGTTCCCGTGGAGCTCGGGAGCCGCTGGTGTGCGCCATCACGTATGTGCAATTTGGTGGAAGTAGGAATGAGAAGAAAAGAAGTGACTAAAATAGGTTCGCTTTTGTATACCTAGGGTGATATTTTCAGTACTTCAAATCTCTACCCAGAGAAAGGACACAGTCCTTCCTTTATACACTGTTCCTTTGAACTCCCCATAGTTGGCAAATTAAAAAAATTAGAGAAGCATTGTTGATACAGTCCAACAGAAGAGTTATGTTGGGGGAAACTGTGTGATACATGGTGGTGATGATGTGGTCTCTGGTGTCCAAGGACCTGAGTTCATTATCCCAGCTCCAGCACCCATAAGCTGTGTGTGCCTTGGCCAACCTTTCGTCTTAACCCCTCAGTTTGTCCATCTGTAAAATGGAGATGAGAACAGCACCTATCTCATAGGCCTCATGTGGGTTAAATGAAATAGTCCATGGCAGACTTGGGATAGTGCTTACCCATATGTAAATACTCCATAAATACTAACCAAGTCATCATATCCTTATCATTACAGTGAAGCATACTTTGAGCAATTGCTTTTCAGAGAAGTTTTTCTCCTTTTCAAAAGGTTGTGTTCAAAGAAGCTTCAATAGCTTTGCAGTTTTTACCTTGAGTTTAAAATTCCCTGTACAACAGGAATAAAATCTCATGAATCCATCCCTCCCTGCTCCACCTCTGAGCCTGGGCGCAAGGCAGCCACTCCCTGACTTCCTCAGGGACACTTTATTTGGAGGCAGTTTAAAAAATGCCAAGATTCAAACAAAGTAGCAGCTCGTCCATCCTCGCCCAGGCCTGAGTGTGGTTATCTGGGCAAGGGTCCCACCCGCGAGTAAGCTGTGTTCTCCTCGTCACTGTCTCGACAGCTTTGTGGGAAGGAATTCAACCGGATGCACAACCTCATGGGCCACATGCACCTGCACTCCGACAGCAAACCCTTCAAGTGCCTCTACTGCCCCAGCAAGTTCACCCTGAAGGGGAACCTGACGCGCCACATGAAAGTGAAGCACGGGGTCATGGAGCGGGGCCTCCACTCTCAAGGTAACTGCCCTTCCAGGAAGCCCACGCTGGCCGGGCCCAGCGAGGAACACACGGGGAGCTGAGCTTGTCTTCAGGGAGCTCTACTCTGGGAGGTGGTTCTTACATTCAAAAAAGGGAGCATCGTCTTCAAGACCACAGCAGAGTAGCAGGAGCAGGTTGGCAACAAGCTCTAACAAACTATATTCTGAGTTAATACCTGAAGGTTGTAGGTAGAAGTGATGTAGATTAGAATATCATAATGGTGCCAGTCGGTACCACTCTTCATTCTGTGTTACAGACCCTGCAGCAAGTGCTCTGTCTCTGTGAATATGTATAGTAACTCCAGGCTGGAGGAACTTCTGTTATCCCCACCTTACAGATGGGGACGCTGAGGCTTTGAAATACTACCTGGCTTAACTGAAAAGTGGCTGACTGAGAATTTGAATGCAGACATTTCTGACTCTAAAGCCATGCTGTGTCCTCTTTATCGCACTGCTGTTAAGGGGCAGGTCTGCAAGTTCTGCTGATAGCTGAAGTGTGTCTGTCGCAGGCTAGGTCTCATCCACCTGCTCACAGTCAGAAACAGTTTTCCTGCCTGGGAGGGCTGGTTGGCCACAGGCCGAGCAGGGGCTTCTGTCTCCCCCACTGAGTCCTAACTGAACTGATGGGAAGTTCCTGCCTCCTGTATCTTCTCAGTCCCTTTCTTTGCAGGAAAGAGTTACTTCCAGAAGTACTGACTTCAGTAGGTTGTCCTTCAGTAAATGGGCAGTAAATGCTCTTTGTCCAGTGTGGCGTGCTCTATGCCCTGGTAGATACAAGGGGAACTAAACCATCTTTGTTCGCCCTCTGGGAGGTCTGTGTGTGGGGAGAGAAGACACACATATATGTAACTTGCAGTATCATGTTAACTGGCTGATGTTTGCCGATTCTTGTATGATCCAAGCACAGGGCAATGCACTTAGATGCTATTGCTTGTCCCCAATATTCCACAAAGTAGGCTGTGTTACTCTCATTTTATGTAAGAGGAGAGTGTGGCCAAGAGGTGTTACAGAACCGCTCAAGGTCAAGCTGCAAGGTGAACGCAGAATTGAGATTCTCACTCAGGAATTTCTGGCTCGAGCCAGTGCTCACTGCACTGGGTAAAAACATGGGTGGTTTGTTCATATTTGCTGCTTCTCCCACCCCTTTACAAACGCTGTGGTCAACTAGGCACCCATATTCATAAGTAGGATACATGCATGCACACCCAGCATGAAGCAAAATGATTGTAGCTTTCAGATTTCTGAAACGCCCACTGAGATCATGATGACTCCTGGGTGACAGGAAATTGATCATCCTAAAACAAGGCCTGGAGTTTGTATAAAAGCCCTGAAAAAATGCTGGTTAAAAACAAAAGCATTTTTTTTCCCCTTGAGAATGTTCTTTTCCTGAATTATCCTTTGCATCCAGCTATTCTGGATTTTTTCAGAATTAGGTGAAGTTTGCTCAGCCACCATGGCTGGAGACATAGAAGGCAATGAGGAGACAGGGCTGCATCTGCCAGTCTGACTTGGTCACCAGAACTTACCCCATGTGGATGCTCACATCCTAACAGGCACCTAGAGACTGTCATTCTTCTGGAAAAACAAGAGCATCACTATATATCAGAGAGTTGCTTTGAAAGTTTGTAACAGACTTCCGACAATGTTAATGCCTTCATCTACAAAAGGTTTTGGCATTTCTTCACTCTAGTTTTTGAAATAGCTCAAGAATCATGACCCAGATTAAAAAGATCCTCCCTGTGTCCCTGACAAGATTAAAGCTACAGATGGCTTCATCGCCTGACAACACCGTAAAGTAGGCAGACTGGACATCGGCTTCCTTGGCATGTCCCCACCCCAGCAGCCTGCTTCTCCGTGGGCACCAGGGTCTGGCCACCCCCCGGCCCTCCCTTCTCTCCTCCTCCTCAGTCATCCCCACCTGCTCCTCCTGGCCTGGCCGCTGGCCCACCGTGGACAAACACCTCCAAGACCAGATCAGGTCGAGCCTCCCACGTGTCTGTCGGCTGCTGAAAAGTCCATCCCTGAAAGTGAGGCCCGCTCACCTCACCATGTCCAACAGCAAGGACACTTGTGGTTGGACATGGGGCTTTCGAACTCCTCACCGGACCTTCCTCTGCCCTTCCAGCTCTGTCTGTGCTTAGGGAATCTGGATATGGGGTGGCCTCTTTGGGCCCAAATGCAATGTTTGGTTTTTTTCACAATGAAAAATATCTTTGTTATTTTTTTGTTACGGTAAAATATGTGTTCACAGTTAAAAGTAAAAAGTAATATATTCGAAATGAAAAGAAAAATGTAAAAGTCACCTCATAGTTACCCATTTTTGAGATTTTGACATATCCTTCCAGACATTTTTTTGATAGATAAAATAGAGTCTACACTAGAAATATATATATTTTTACTTAGAGTATCTAGAGAATACCTTTTATGAGCACAAAGAAGTATCGACATATTATACACATAGAAATACCTTCTACACACAGAATGCCTTGCATGTTCTTTATGGTCTGAGCCACCAGGGAAGCCCCATGGAGGTACTACTATTTACTTAAACAAACCTCTGTCCTTAAATTGATAAGTTGTTTTCACCCATCCTTATACAGTTTGTGCATCTGCCAGGCTGTTTTCATAGTTTAAGTTCTCAGTCACGTGATTGGCTAAGTCAAAGGTGTGCTTATTTTTTAAGTTTTTCGTGCATGTTTCCAAAATCCCCTGAAAGGAGTTACACGGATATCGATTCCAGCTGTGACAAAGCCCGTCTCTCTACAGCCTTCTGGGGATTTGTCTAGTTTTAAAATGCAAAATCAAGCTATGCTAACCAGCCCTGGGTTCCACCCAGTGACCCCTTCGGTGGCCTGAACCTGCCTTTGCTCCTGACAGGTTTTGGAAGGGGGAGAATTGCGCTGGCGCCGACGGCGGGGGGCCTGCGGAGCCTGGAGCAGGAGGAGCCCTTCGACCTGTCCCAGAAGCGCCGGGCCAAGGGGCCAGCCTTCCAGTCGGACGGGGAGAGCGCCCGGGGCAGCTCCTGCCACGAGGAGGAGGACGAGGACAACTGCTACGAGGTGGAGCCAGACAGCCCGGGCCTCGGGCCCCGCGGCCCGCCGCTCTGCGCGCCCCAGGACCTGTCTGCCAAGCCCGAGCTGGGCCCCGGGGAGGAGGCACCCGCCGAGGAGGCCTCGCCTCCGGGGGCCCGCCCGCTGAAGAGCCGCGACAGCCTGGGGCCCGAGGGCAGCCCCGAGCGAGAGCTCGCCCGCAGGGATGAGCGGCCTGGCCTCAGGGTCCTGCCGAGCACCCGGCGGGGCCCAGCCTTTTCTGATTACTTGTACTTCAAGCACAGGGATGAGAGTTTAAAAGAATTACTGGAGAGGAAAATGGAAAAACAAGCAGTGCTTTTGGGGATCTAAGTGGACGGTTTAGGAATTACACTTGGAAAATGAGAACTAGGCAGTGCAAATACAGCTTTCCGCATGAACTCTCATTTGCTGGAGACGAGAAGGGCACGAATCTTGACAAAGGGCGCAGACTAAATGAACAGAGAAGCAAATGCTTCTCAGGTCTTGCATTTGGGCCCTTAATGTCTAACACACATGGAGGCCTTCTTCAATGTTGTTTCAATGGATCTCCAGTACAATTAACTGTACATACTCTTCTGGACATCTAACTGTAAGCTGATGCTGAGGTGCTTTTAGAAATTCTACTTTCCATTGACTAACATGGTTGATTTCTTTCTAGTTGCAAAAATATGGTGCTTGACATGTTCCTTTATTAATGACTCTTTAGTTGAATTTGTGAAAGTTATATTTTTCCAGATAGATGAAAATAGTAGTAGTGGTATATATTTTTAAAATCACTTTATTAAATAATCAAAAAATAGCAGAAATGACAGAGGAGGGTGAGTTTTTATTTTTATTTTTTTTACATTTCTTTTTTTTTTCCCCATTTATTTGAGGGTGAGTTTTTATTTTTATTTTTTTTACATTTCTTTTTTTTTTTTTCCCATTTATTTGAGGGTGAGTTTTTAAAGAGGATGTTCTTGAGTAGTTGCTGCAAATATAAAATTTCAAGAGAAAGTGATTAATTTTGATTAAGGAAAATCCAGCAGGACTTAGATTCCTGCCTGGGTCTGCCTTGTTCAGCTTCCGCTCCCTTCATCAGATGTGGCATTGGAGCATGTTTGCAGATGGTCCAGCAGTGCTGAGTGTCTGCGGGCTAACCCTGAGTCCTGAGCAGGGCTCCCTCCTGGAGACCTTGCTCCAAGGCCTCATGCCCTGTAAAGCAGCTGCAGGAAGAGTTGGCACCCTGTGAGCAGTGGATTTCTCATTAGTACTGGAGCTGCAGCGTGGCGGGGGGTGGGGAATTCTCCCTGAGATTGAAGCTCTAACTTACCTAGAGTATTGGAATAACCATCACTAGGAAAGCAGCTGGGGAGCTGTGTTCCCAGTGCTGCCTGCCCACTAGAGTCAGCTCAGTAGAGTAGTGTCAGCTGCTCAGTCGTGTCCAACTCTTTGTGACCCCACGGACTGTAGCCAGCCAGGCTCCCCTGTCCCTGGGATTCTCCAGGCAAGAATACTGGTGTGGGTTGCCATTTTCTTCTCCAGAGGATCTTCCCCACCCAGGAATCAAACCCACGTCTCCTGCATTGCAGGCGTATTCTTTACCATCTGAGCTATAGGGAAGTCCCAGAATCATCTCAGGGAGCCTTTTAAAAAAATACTAATGCTGGGGCCCTGAGCCTCTGAGCCCCTGATTTAATTGGTCTAGAGTGGAGCTCTGGCATTGGTTATTTTCCAAATTGCCCCAGATGACTCTTATGTGTAGCGAGAGTTGAGAAAGATCAACTAGGATAAAATAGTGGCTCCCAAGACCCCCTTGCAAGGATTCCATAAATATTTCTGCTTCTGGCTTTATTCATTGAAAGCAGGAGACCTTGAGATCATTCTGCTGGCTTAGGCCTTCTTACCTGTTCTGTCAGAGCCTCACGAGAGGAGACACACACACACGCTGTATAAACACACAGTTTTTTTTACTAGGAGATGATGCCTGTGATGTTTATGATCACTTAATATGTTTAAAAATACATAGTCAGCCTACAGTGACTAATTATTTCTTCCTAGATTCATGAATCATGATTCCAGTGAGTGGTGGTGACTGTGAAGTGTGGTTTGAGCCCAGCAGGTGGGCTTTCCTTAGGCACTGGATTCTGACAAATAAAGCAGTGCTGACAAGATGTCACATACATGTGACTGCCCATAAGCAGTGACCCTCTGGTACTGTGTCTGTGTTTATGTAAAAACTGTTTCTTGGTAGTTTCAACTCTTATTTGTAGAGCTAGGTACTGTTTATTATTTGCTTCTTCTCCTCCCAAAATTCCCAGTACATTTCATTAGACAATCTGACCAGTCTCTGACTGTGGGATGCCGTTTTTTTTCTCTTGGTCGAGGTGCTTCCCCATCAGCCTCATCTAGTTCTCATCAGTCACGCATGCACTTTGTCAATCCCTGAGGCAGTTCCTCCTGCCACTTTGCTTAGGGTTCCTTCCTCCAGCATTACCACCACAACTTGCCAAAGCTGCTTGAGTTCCCTGCAGCCGTCCTCGTCTCAGGGTCAGAGCACCTGCAAAGGGGGTGGTAAAGGGAGGAGCATGGGTTTCTGCCGTCACCAGAGCAACTCCGAGTCAAGAACCCATCCAGAGGATCCAAACCTGTCCTTCCAAGGGGCTATTTGCTTTCCATTCATCATTTTTAATATAGCTCATCAGTGCCTCCAGTGACATCACTGGGAGGCTGGCAAAGTGGTCTCTGAAGCCTCCAGCTCTCAGGGGCCTGTTACATATTCATTCTTTCAGCAGCCAGGTGTTGAGCACCTGCCATAAAGCCTGCAGATTTCAGTTTGTTCTGAGTGTGCCAAACTAGAATAGGAACTAGGAGATCTTGAATAGCAAGTTATAGACTTTTCTACCCAAAAAGAGTCAGGTGGGAGTGTTTGAGGAACAAGTTAATGTTGAGATGGAAAGAGCATGGTCCAGAATGGTGGTTTCCACATTGTGTGTTGAGAAGCAAGAGGTCCTCTTAGGCCTTCTAGAGCTGCTAGAGGAGGAGAAATTCTCAGCCTTCATCCCCACTTCACTCAGAGCAGCTCCAATTCCATCTGTTTTATTTGTTAGACTTCCAAGTAAAATTTCATTTGGAGGAAGAAAAAGGTCTAGGAAAAGTAATAAAAAAAAAATTGTTATGGAACGTATTCTCAAGCCTGTTTTTCATTCTTGACTCTGAGAGACTATAAGAGACTTAGATATAATTAGATATTACCTGCTGATTAATACGCCCTGACCTTCCAAGAACTAAGTCTAAAACCTTGGTTTTGTGTGTGACCAACATCCTGATTTGCCTGGAACAACCCAGGTTTATACCTCTTGTTCCCACATAGTCACTAAGAGTGTCACCTTAACTCTCAAAAATGTTCCAGTTTGGGTGATGAATTATATGGGCACCCTATGCATAAGTACAGAGTACAGAGCTAAGGGAAGGGATGTCCAGCCTTGCCTAGAGCTGTTAATAATGAGCCAGAACGCAAGCCTGAAAGAGAAGCCATAAGGCCTTTCTCAGAGAACTAAGGGATGAAACCAAGGTCATCAGCGCTTCCCGGGCCAGGATAGCATGACATTGATCACATTGTGACACTATGGAAGTAGGTCACTACCCGATGCTTTCCAGGCTTTTGACTGCTGTCTTTGAACCAACCAACTGACCCATCCAAGTGGCATATTTTCTGTTGATCTTTTTATTCTAGCCTATGATTGCCCCCTTTTGTTGCCTTTCAATTCATTCTCTCTTTTTAAAAATTTGTCTTCCCACTGGCCATGAGACTAAGGCTGACCTTCCATGATCTCACAAGGGTATCCGGTATATTTGTATATGAGTAGTTGCGTGAGACAGCCCAGTGTGCACACTGTATTTATTAAGCCCTGAAGGCATTTAATAAAATATTAACATCGTGTTTTGAATTATGATCTTTGTCTGCTTTGCTGGAACAAAATGTAACAGAACTAACATTTAAAATCCTTCACATATTTGGACAATATTACACCAAATGTTGATTTTGTACAGAATTCTGGCTTGCTATTTAAAACTAAAACTTGAAGTATGTAACAACCCAAGTTGTGAATATTGCTTTCTGCTTCAGTGAAAAAGCAGTTTACCTGAAAATAGCATGTAACCTGTATTTTGTTAATTTAAGCAAATAAAGACATGTTGGAAAAAAAACCTACTTAATCATTTGCGAACACCTGAAATTTTACAAGGAAGCTGCCATTCTCAGCGTCTCATGTCTGCCCTCAGACTTCTCGTCTGAGCGGTTCCTACTGGGGTGCGTCTGGGCCCCAGGGAGACGGGGGTGATGGATTCTCCCTCCAAGCTTTAAAAACAGATGAATGAAACTCTGCCCATCAGCAGGCAGGTGACATAGTCCTCACCCTCTTCTCTCCTATTCAGAAAATCTAGTTCTGGAAGGGTGTCGTGGACAAGTGAGAGGGTAGAGGCAGCATTGTTGCTCTGTGTCAAGTTCTTTGTACAATATATGCTGTAGTGGGCAAGAGCACAGACCCTGGTGCCAGGTTCCTGGGTTCAAAGCCCAGGTCTCCCACTTCTAGTCTTTGGGACCTGAGGCCAGTTTGTGAACTTCTCTCTGTGCCTTAGTCTCCTCATCTGTAAAATGGGACCAGGAACAGCACCTTCCTCACCAGGTCATTTTGTGGGTTAAATGAGGCAATACACGAAGACACTCATGTGCATGGCTCGCAGTATATGCCTCGCAAGACTTAGCTATCATTATTAACATCAGTGAAGCGGCCAGGAAATGGAACACTCTGCTCCCCCTCTTCAACAGAGCACCCCCAGAGCTATGTCAGCATGGGAAGTTGTCCATTTCTGAGGAAACTTTCCTTTTAAACGTTATATGCTCTTATATGCCAAGCGATGTGCCGGGTGGCTTGCACGCTCAATCTCACTTAAACCTCACACAACCCTGAGAGGCAGAGGTTGTTGTCTCCACTTTACTGATGAGTGAAATAACTTACTCTGAACAGCCTCGTTAGCAGGTTCTTCCTTTGCCCGCCAAGCATATCGCCTGTAGCAGGTTCTCTGGAAGCACATGCTAAGACAGATTTGGGTGCAAGATGTTTATTAGGGGTGAGCACCAGTTAAAAGAAGCACGAGGAAAGAGCTCTGAGTAAGAGAGAAGCAGGACGGTGCGGCTCTCATCCGACATGGCGGGCAGCTGGAGGCAAGGTCCTCTCTCAGAGTTGTGCCACGCTGGGCAGAGACGTTCAGGCCTCGGTGCGCCCCCCCACCCTTGCCCCGTCAACAGAAGCTGAGCTGCCAGGAGGAGCCTGACCTCAGGAAGGTGTGACTGCAGGGGGCAGACCCTGAGAGAGTCAGGGAGCTGGTGGCCAGAGGCGTCTGCTGACTCCACTCCCCACAGCTCAGCGCGAGGCCCTCTTTGAAGAGAGACTGGGTGACTCTGCGTCTGCCACAGCCTACCTCTTGCATCACTGCAATCCACTTCCTCATGTGCAATCACAGAACACCGCCTCCAGGGTTCCAGTAGGCCTCTCTGCCTGAGGGAAAACTAAAAAAAGGGAGATTTGTGGAATAAACTTCAGCCCTGCTGCGGCAGTCAGTCTCAGAGACACACAGATGCTCATTTCCTCCTTCCTCCATTACCTGTCTAGATCCATCTCACTATCAGATACCACCTCTGCCTGGGTCAGCGTGACCCAGACCCTCATCTCCAAAGGGCCTGAACCTTGGTCATGGTTTTGCTGCAGACTGAGTGCTTTGGTCTCCCCTTCTAATTTATATGTTGAAACCTTAACCCTAGTGTGATGGTATTTGGAGGTAGGACCCTAGGGAGATAATTGGGTTTAGATAAGGTCACGAGGATAGAATTGCATGATGAGACCAGTGCTAAGACCAGAGTCCTCTCTCTCTGCACTGCAAGGACGCAGCAAGGAAGCAGCTCTCTGCAAACCAGGAGGCGGGTCCTCACCAGACACAGGAGCTGCGGGCACGTGATCTTGGACTTGCCAACCTTCAGAACTGTGAGAAATCAGTGTGTGTCGTGTTAGTCAGTCAGTCTGATGTTCTGTCGTGGCAGCCCGAATGGACTGAGAGAGATGCTCTTCTCAGAGTCGGGTTACTGCGCTTGTTCACTTACAGTCACGGGTGGGGAAGGACACAGCGAGAGAACCCCGGGTGGGCTCCACACGTTCCCCCCCGACCCCTCCCATGGCAACTGCTCTTCTCTCTCCTGAGGATCCGGTGTTCTACCTCTGCCGAGATGGTGACTCCTGTCCTTGCTGCAGAGTCCCTGGAGACACGGAATAAAAAGTGCCCAGGTGGCAGACATGGCTCATCATTAAATGGCCCTCTTGCTATGCCACAGGTGGAAGTGTACCCTCTTTGAGCAGGAGCACTTCTAACCCTCCGGAGCCCAGAGTCACAGCGATGAGAAATACTGAGTCCCCCACCGTGTCACTACGAGTGAGACTAAGTAGGGCCACTCCTGCTTCCACCCTTGGTCCCGGATCCACTCATTCTTCCTGTTGAGAGCATAGGACCGTATAAAAGTCTTTGATTCAGTGCATATGCTGGAGGATGACACTCCACCCTTGTGGCGCCCTAGGCAGCTGGCCCCTTCTAGGTGGTGTGTGTGTGACATGACCTGTAGATCCTGTGGTCATGGGCCCACCTGTCACCTCATTTGCTGTAATGTGAATGCTATGGTTTGATGTTACACTATGTAAGATTGTGTGTCCATTAAACAAACACTCCATAACCATACCACTTGCATAATCATGCTGGCTGAGGTCCTACCAGCAGGAAGGGCAAACCTACCTATGACATATGTGTCTATTCCTGTGAAAAAGTCCCTTCAAGTCAAAAGGGACTCAATAGAGTCAGCTTCTCACCAAGTGACTAATTGTGCTCCTTGAGCAATGCTGCCATGTTGGGAGCTCGGCACCATTCCTTGTGGCTGGTGTGGCGGATGTTCGGCACTAGGCTAGCCTTGGTAAATGGAGCTCACGCTATTGCGCTCGTGTGTAGCTTCCATCTGTGCCACCGTGGCCGCTTCATATGTGCTTTGTCATAGCACCGGACTAGATGTTGACAGCGGGTTGAAGTCAACTTGCAAGGTCACTTGTCTGCCTGACTTAATCTCTGCCTGATTTTAATGTCCTTTCATGGCGAATGCTATCTGATGGGCGTTAGCGTGTGATACAAAGATACCCATTCTCTATGTATCTATCCACTCAACTCTAATAGGCAATAATAATGAATATCTACTTTAATTAGAGTGGTCAGAGAGTGACATCTAATTTGAGAACTGAAGGGTAGAAGGGGCCAGCCATGGAAAAAACAAGGGGAAGAGCATTTCAGGCAGAGCAGACAGCATGTGCAAAGGTCTTTGACTGAAGGGAGCATGGCCAAGGAAAGGACAGTGTGGAGGACACAGCAGGAGAGGGAGGGTGATGCAAGGTGAGGCTGGTACGGAGAGCCACTGAGCGCGGGGACGGAATAATGAGATTTACATTTTCTAAAGCTCATTCTGACTATTGTGTGGAGAGTGGGTTGGAAGGAAGCCAGGCTGATGCTGGGAGACCATGAAGAGGCAGTTTGAATAGTCTGTGCAAGATGATACTGGCCTGGATTAGAAAGACAGCAAAGAGGAAGTTAGAAATGCGTGAGTCTAAGTCTGTCTGGGGGCTTCCCAGGTGGTGCTAGTGGTAAAGACCCTGCCTGCCAGTGTAGGAGACATGAGAGACTTGGGTTCGATCCCTGAGTCGATGCCCTGGAGGAAGACCTGGCAATCCACTCCACTGTTCTTGCCTGAGAAGCCCCATGGACAGAGGAGCCTGGCGGGCTACAGTCCAAGGGTTGCAAAGAGTCAGACAGAACTGAGTGACTAACACACACAAATCTGTTTGGAGGTCCAATCGGCTTATTTTACTGAAAGCAATTTTAATTTTAATACAAAGATAAACATACATTTTTCCAAGTAAAAAATAAAATGCCACTTGGTATTAAGTTCATCTCTTCACATAATGATAGAAAGGGTGAATTAAATTTTCATAGCTATCATAAAACCCACGCTCTTTACTCAATTAGCAAGAGAACCTCCTTGCCAAATAGTATATGTAAAAGTAAGTCCATCTGGTTTCTCTCAGTTTTTTATTCTGGGTTGTGATCAGTGAAGAAGGAAACAGTCAAAACTGAGTGAAGCTTCTCAGACATGGATCCTGGGAAGAAACAGTAGCGGTGAGACAAAGGGGCGTGGAGTTAGAACTCAGTGAAGCGAGGGGAGGAGGCAGAACCCCAGGACCACAGGTGAGGCTCAAGGAGTTCTTCTCATCTCCACAGGCCCTGGGGCCATCTCTGATCCAGCCAGTAAAATAGCACATGTTCCCGGTAATGGAGTTGCATGGTCAAAGAACAGTTCATCATCACTACCGTATTTATCAACTAAATGCACTCCAAATACATTTTCATTTTAAACTATTCAATTCTCAAAGGGTGACAGTCCAGTTGTCTGGAAAATTTTATCCAGTGCACACATTACTTTGCAACAATACAGAATAAATAAGATGTTGTCACATTTTAAGTCCCAAAGTGAATTGGTCCATGGCACCACAGAAAGCACCTTAAGAAGAAATAAAAAACAAAAACCTGTAGCAGGAGACTGTCCCTGCCCTTAAGGAACACACAGTGCTTACAGGCCTGTGGAGGCTGGCAGGAACTCAGCTCAGGGCTTTTCAAATCTCCTAACTCCAAACCTCCAAAGCTTTAAAGCTAAAACTGTCCTCCCTGGAAAAACCCAGGTGGGAAGACGGCCTGGTTCCCTGAAGCACCGGGGTACTTCATTTTCTGCATAGCAGACCTGAGCCAAGAGTAACTTCCAGTCCCATTCTGAACTTGCTCTGCAAGCGGAGGAAGACGAGCTCATTTGAGAGCTGGGGAGTGACCCTTATAGGGTCCCCGGGGACCCCGTATCAGTGGCGCTCACTGTTTCCTCTTCCCTGGATGCAACAATATATTAAGAGAGAAAAAAAGGAGTCTGGCTCTTTTCATGATTTTCCTTTTTCATTTTTGTTGAAAATGGAACTGTGTTCTCTTGATCCTTCAAAACAAATGGAGGGGAAGTGGAAGCCCAAGAGTTTCTCTTAGCTTCCCCGGAGAGGGTGTCTGTGTTTGTAGTGCGATGTGGGAAACGTCCTTGTGTCTGCTGCATTGTCACGTCGTACCAGAGTGATTTGCAGTAGGAAGTGTGGGATGAATACAATTTCTGTGCAAGAGAAAGTGATGGAGTCACACTCTTTGAATCAAAGATCTCAATTTGCCCTTCATCTCCAAGACGTGCTTCCCCTGACCTCCGCCTCCCATCTTTATTAGATGATGAAAGAAACACAAGAACACTCTCTGAACTTGACCCAAACAGTAAGTCCAGCCAGAAGTCCTTGTTATTCAGAATGCACTTGGGCAGGGAGGGGGAAAAGGGGAGGGTGCTGAGAAGGACATGCCAGAGATCACAGAGGCCATGTGAAGGAGGGGTATGAAAGTTGCTGGCATTGCACCTGAAGAATCATTTCAAATTGATGTTTGAAGTATGCATTGCAAGTCTCTTCCCTGGGAAGATCTTAACAAACAAATGGCCTTTGGAAGGAAAATGGAGACATACATTAAGAGACATCCAAAGAGGTTACAAGGATATTTCATTCATTTTCACAATTCATCACTTTGAGCATGCTGCCAAATGATTTTGTTTCTTCTTCTAGAAAGTAGTCATAATGAAACTGGTCTCCAGCCTGTGTCAGATGAGGGAATAGATGAGGTAAAACTTATCAATCATTCTGGACTTGCAGACACAATGGCTGTGCATTTGCATTGTTGAAGGGCAGTTTTCCCTTCCAACCTGTAGCAAGCCTGGTGAGGAAAACAGCTTCACTTAGAGTGGCAGATTATCCAAGTCAGGGTAATATTTAATATCGTCAGCTGTGGTTTTGCAAAACTGGATATACTGAAGCTTGAGTCATCTACCTCTTCTCACTCCTTAAAAACCACCTGAAAATAAAAGAAATATGAAATCCCCAGCAATAACCACATCTTTACAGGAAGAAAAAGCAAAACAAGATTATTCAGAGCCTTAATTGACAATGTCACCCTCCCAGGGACATTCGATAAACGTTCACCAAATATGACGATGCATCTGGGAAGCAAGCACTGCAAGCAAGAAGTCACTCTGAGTACCTATTGGAAGAACACAAGTGATTTTGTGGATTACAAAGGACTTGTATTTCCAAAAGCTGTGTGTGCCTCAGTGATGCTAATCCTTTTACCTTCCTGCAGGGACACTACACCTTTGATCCCAGGCTTATCTGATCAAACACTTCTCCTTATTCAGGCTGTTCGCTCTCTGAGCCAAGGGCTTGGCTACCCCTGCACCACCTCCAGCAGGTTTCTAGACAGACTTAAGACTGTGTGTGGGCTTCCTTGGTGGCTCAGAGGGTAAAGCGTCTGCCTGCAATGTGGGAGACCTGGGTTCGATCCCTGGGCCGGGAAGATCCCCTGGAGAAGGAAATGGCAACCCACTCCAGTATTCTTGCCTGGAGAATCCCATGGAGGGAGGAGCCTGGTAGGCTACAGCCCATGGGGTCGCAAAGAGTTGGACACGACTGAGTGACTTCACTTTCACTTTCAAGACTGCATGTGGCCACCATCTCTGCTTCTCCTTGGACTACTGTAAGAAGGGTATAAAATTAACACCTGAACTTACCAGGAAGATCCTTCAAGGGGATCTGTACAAAATGCTACTATTCAAAAATATGCATCTTTCCATTATGCTTAAAACTCCGTGGAGTAGGAAGGGGCTCCCAGGATAGCAGTGTGACGATCCCAGTGAAACCTCACTCCTAGAGAGACATTTATTCAACTGGTAAAAATAAGCAAAAGTAACCATTCAAAAAACTCCGGAAATTAACCAAAAATCTTACAATTTAAGATATGTCGTAGACTTCCCTAGCAGTCCAGTGGTTAAGACCCTGAACTTCCCTGGCATGGGGTGCGAATTCAGTCCTGGTCAGGAAACTAAGATCCCACACGCCGCACGGTGCAGGCAAAGCATTTTTAAAGAGAGAGAGAGAGGAAAAAAAGAAATGTCTATTCAACAAAATCTGCAGAAACTCAGTAGGAACAGTGGAAGGCATGGCTGCACCTACCCCTCCTGCTGAGATCCATGTTGTCGCCATGGGCTTGACAGCTAAGTGGCAGTTCCCATCTCCCCAGCTCTGGGCAGAAGACCTAACAGGGGTGGGTGGCCCAGCAGTGGAGCCAGATGCCCACCCAAACCTTTGCCCTCTAGGGAGGAGTCGGGGGGAGCGGCCACGAGCACAGTCTCTCCCCCTCTCCACAGCCCTGGGTAGTGCAAGAGCTATTGCAGTGGATTAGAAGCCAAGGGGCAGCTTCGATTTCTCCCCAGTTCCTGGGGTAGGAAAGCTATTCTTGGCCAGCCAAGCAGCCAGTGAGCATCAGCGGATCCCATTTCCCTGTCTGTGCTGTCAGACGCCTATTCTGAGGGAGGTGGCAGCAGCTTAGTGGTGACGTTTGTATAGTAAGGTGAAGATAACTAATATAGTCACGGGTCACACAATATATTCTTTTTTATTGTGGTAATATATGTGTAGCCTAAAAATGGCCATTTTAACCATTTTTAGGTATGCAATTTAGTAGTATTAAGTACATCCTTAATGTCGCACAACCTCACCACTATTCTTTTCCAAAACCTTTCCATCATCCCAAACAGAAACTTTGTACCCACTAAACAATAACTGTCTGCTCTCCTTCACCTCTGGTAACCTATATTCTTTTTTCTGGCTCTACAAATTTCGCTACTCTGGATAACTTCATATAAGTGTAATCCTATTTATATTTGTCCTTTGTGTTTGTCTTATTTTACTTAATGTTTTCAAAGTGCATCCATGTTGAAGCATGTATCAAATTTTCATTCCCTTCTAAAACTGAATTATATGATAAATGTTTTTTTTATCTATTCACTTGTAATGAACTTGGGATTGTTGCCACCTTTTGGCTGTTGAGAATTATGCTGCTGTGAACACTAGTGTAGAAATAACTATATCAGTCCTACTTTTAATTCGTTTTGATGTGTACCTAAGAGTGGAATTGCTGGGTCTTTTGCTAATTCTATGTATAACTTTTGAAAGAACTGCCCGACTCTTTTCCACAGTGGCTGCACCATTTTACATTCCCATTAGCAGTGCACAAAGGGTCCAGTTTCTCCACAGCCTCTCCAACACTTCTAATTTTCCATTTTTTGGATAAAAGCCAACCTAATGGGGGTGAAATGATATCTCATTGTGATAATAATGTTTTAGTTAAAAGTTCAGATTCCTTTGTCTGTTCATTTGTTAATGCTGAGATCCATATTTTATTTTATAATCTACTTATTTTTTCTTGTGAATATAAAAATAGAAAAGATGGACTATGAGCTTTTTCTTGTAAAAAGAAAATAGATGCCCCAGTGATTTTATGTGGGATTTATTCTTGTTGTCTTGCTGTTTTGGGGTATCTCCTGTCCTTCAAAGGACAAAGACACTACTTGGGTTTTGAAAAGAAGTCTTTCTCTCAGTTACTCTATTCCGTCTTACTACTCCATCTTTTTTTTTTGTTCCCTGATCCTATTTTCCCTTGACCCTGAATTACCAGATGAGCTAATAACTATAGCAAACTGGCTGTAACTCGGGTTGGCCCTTGTAAAACTTGTACCAGAAAGATTGGGGTTAGTCTTTGCTGGGACTTGTCTGTAGCTAGTGGGTAGAGCTGCCCCTTCCATTTGGGCGGGGCTTGCCTGGAGAATCCCATGGACAGAGGAGCCTGGTTGGCTACAGTCCATGGGGTCCCAAAGAGTTGAACACGACTGAAGTGATTTAGCATGCACGCATGCACACACGCATGGAGGACAGTGGCACGCACACAGTCAGAAACAGTAGAATACATATCCAATCAGGATCCAAGTTGCTGGGAACTATCTCCTTGTCCAAGCTTACAATTTTAAGCTAAAAACTTTTTTTAAAAAAATTAACAAAAACATTCTATGAGACTTTGTTTAGAGAGAAAGAACATGGGTGGGTAGTTTAGTACAATTATGAGTTATCTAGTGATTGAAGTCTATACTTAGTCTGTAAAATGAGGAGGGGGACAGTATCCATTCATCAAAACCCTAATCAGTTCAGTTCAGTTCAGCTCAGTCGCTCAGTCGTGTCCGACTCTTTGTGACCCCATGAATTGCAGCACGCCAGGCCTCCCTGTCCATCACCAACTCCCAGAGTTTACTCAAACTCCTGTCCATCAAGTTGGTGATGCCATCCAGCCATCTCATCCTCTGTCGTCCCCTTCTCCTTCTGCCCCCAATCCCTCCCAGCATCAGCGTCTTTTCCAATGAGTCAACTCTTCACAAGAGGTGGCCAAAGTATTGGAGTTTCAGCTTCAGCATCAGTCCTTCCAGTGAACACCCAGGACTGATCTCCTTTAGGATGGACCGGTTGGATCTCCTTGCAGTCCAAGGGACTCTCAAGAGTCTTCTCCAACACCACAGGTCAAAAGCATCAATTTTTCGGCACTCAGCTTTCTTCACAGTCCAACTCTCACATCCATACATGACCACTGGAAAAACCATAGCCTTGACTAGATGGACCTTTGTTGGCAAAGTAATGTGTCTGCTTTTTAATATGCTGTCTAGGTTGGTCATAACTTTCCTTCTAAGGAGTGAGCATCTTTTAATTTCATGACTGTAATCACCATCTGCAGTGATTTTGGAGCCCCCCAAAATAAAGTTAGCCACTGTTTCCACTGTTTCTCCATCTATTTCCCATGAAATGATGGGACCAGATGCCATGATCTTAGTTTTCTGAATGTTGTCTTTAAGCCAACTTTTTCACTCTCCTCTTTCACTTTCATCAAGAGGCTTTTTAGTTCCTCTTCACTTTCTGCCATAAGGGTGGTGTCATCTGCAAAACCCTGATACTTACTCTTAAAATGAAAAATCTGTCAGTAGTATAGCCAATCATTATTTTCCCATTTGAAAATTTAAAAAAGGGCATCAGCGACTTCATTTACTTGTTAAGTGAAAATTTATTGAGCATCTAATATGTGACAGGCCCTGTACTGGGAGGGTCTGGAGATACAGAATGAGCATCACACAATGACCTCAAGAGGCCATAATATAAAAAGGCCATTGATACGCATGTTCTAATAAACAACAATCAACAGTTATATAGCAAGTTATCAGATTGTAAGCAGAATTATTAAGTTCCTATTGAGGTGATGATTCTATAATTCTGCTCATATAAATTGTGTGCTGTGTGTGTGCTCATTTGCTCAGTGGTGTCTGACTCGTTGTGACCCTTGGACTGTAGCCCACCAGGCTCCTTTGTCCATGGAATTTTCGAGGCAAGAATACTGGAGCAGGTTGCCATTTCCTATTCCAGGGGATCTGCCCAATCCAGGGATCGAACCCGAGTCTCTTGCATCTCCTGCATTGGCAGGTGGATTCTTCACTGCTGAGTCATCTGGGAAGCCCTCATGTACATTAACTATGTATAACACTAGCAACAACTGCTCAGATGCCTTCAGTGGAATTGGTCGAGGTGGCCTGTCTAGACACCTCTCCCTCCCCCACAGTTTAAATGTCTTCCCTGGCATTAGAGATTCCTTCTCTGGGGCTTTAAAAGCTAACTGTAAAGAAAGACTTGAGTGCTAAGTTGTCTAAGAACCGTGCAGCACGGTTCCTGCCCTCCAGTGATCTGCTTCTGTTTATCTAAGCAATGAAGTATAACATTTCTCCTGGCCTCTCATAAGGGGCCTAGTTTAAGGACTTTTAAGTCAAAGCTTTAGATTGAATTAAGAAAATTTCAAAGCCCTCACAACTTTAGGTTTGACACTTAGGGAGCTCAGAAATGTCTACGAGCTTGCTCTATTGTTTGTCCGAAGACTCAGCTGAGACTTGCCCCTCCCCAGCCCCCAGCCATCTTATGGAGAAGCAACAGAGGAGTCTGTGTTTCTCAGTAGCAGCCCTGGAATTGTTCCACCCAGCCACATTCACACTTGCATTCCGGGAAGAGCTGTATTTCCCCTTAGATCATTCCAGGTCACTGTGGGCTTCCGATGCAGCAGTGCTGCCTGGTTTTAGTGAAAGATCATGGTATCAAGGCATAATCTGACTGAGCCACCTGTCAGCTGTGTGACCTTGGACAGACTGCTTAACCTTTCTGAGCCAGCTTCCTATCGGCTACATAGAGATGTTGCGTATCAGTGGTGATAAGCACAGGCTCTGGGCTTGAACAGACCTAGGATCTGGTCCTGCTTCCATCTTACACAGGGATGGAACCTGGAGGAAGTGATTTTCCCTCTTTGAGCTTCAGTTTTCTCATCTGCAAAATTAAGAATCACATTGCATCTGCCTCATAGAATCATGAGATTTAATAAGCACTCATTACAGGTTTAATAAGCTCTCGGTGTAAGCTACCCTCTCCAGTATTCTTGGGCTTCCCTGGTGGCTCAGCTGGTAAAGAATCCACCTGCAATGCAGGAGACCTGGGTTCAATCCCTGGGTTGGGAAGATTCCCCTGGAGAAGGGAAAGGCTACCCACTCTAATATTCTGGCCTGGAGAATTCCATGGACTGTATAGTCCATGGGGTTGCAAAGAGTCGGACACGACTGAGCAACTTTCACTTTCACAGTACAGGTTAACTCCTATTACACTTACCCCAGTGAGCACAAGGGGATGTGCCGGGCCAGACCCACAGGTGACTTACAGACCATGTGGTGTCTCTCCCCGCTCCGCCTGAGCAGACCTGCACACAAACGTGATGCTGCCTCAGGGGTGACGGCACACGGTTAGGGAGAGCTCTCCCACACCTGCACCCCTTTCCTTGGTTCTCATTGTACCCCACGCCCCTTGCTTCCCCTGTAAGAAATCACTCTTGTCAGTTTCAGACACACACACACGCCTCTCTCTGCCATGGAGAACAGTCAGCTACAGGGAGACAGATTCTTGGCCCAGGCTGACTAGTATTTGCATTCTCTTCATTTGGGCTGCACCAAAGGCATCAAAGAGGGAAGTACCTCCCCAACTGTGACAGTCCATCAAGCAGAATGACAGAGCCCGGTGCACTTACTGATATTCCCAGCACCAGCACCAAACTACAGCACATTAATGCCAGCTTCTGAGAAAGTCAGATTTATGTTGCTTCCGGTACATTTAACGAGGATGACTTTTAACTTTTAAAGGAAGAACAATTTAGCAAGCAGATAGCACAGGCTTTTAAGGTTCTTATTACACAAGACAAACACCTGGATTTTACCTTAGACCTCTGGTATGCTGTGTTTTTCAAACTACAGATCTTGACCCATGAGTGAGTCATAAAATCAAGTGGGTTGAGGCCAGCATTTTTATAAAATGGAATAGACTAGAATAGAAAATATCCAGGAATTTTACGCACAATAAAGCAAAACGCTTTGGGTGAGCTTTTTTTTTTTTTTAGATAGACACAGGTGGATGGATTGCATCATAAATGTTTTTGTTACTATTGGTCATCGTCAAAGTAGTTTGAAAGCCACTGAAATACTAGATGTATAGAAATACATTTGTGCATTTTATCGAAACAAAAGGAAACACCCACTCCAGAGCAAAGAATTATATGCAGGTAACGGGAAACACAAGTCATTCTGTCCATAATGGTATAATTTTACTTTATCATAAAATGTGTGAGAGAGAGAGAAAGAGAGAGGGGGGTGAGGCGGGGAGGGAAAGACCCCCCCCAGAGAGTGTGTTCCCATCCTCAGCGCCTTTCAGGCGGTCTCTTCCCTGGTGACTGGAGCTGTCTCCCTGAGGGAGAAAACCCTCTGACTGGACTCAGTTCTTGTGGATTCCACAGTGAGCGGGCAGACTTGATCTTCACCTCCTGAAGTCTTTTCCTTCTTTGAGCCCTCTCACAGTGTCCTAGCACGGAAGGTGTTGGAGAACTATGTACCGACCTGAAGGTCGGTGCAGGACACAGGTGAGGACTCGCTGAGGCAGTTCTATGTTAATGTCTTTGTCAGAGGCACCCCTAAGGTTCTCACGCATTTGCTTTGAGCTCACATGAAATGCCCCTTGTGTGATGGGTACACTGGGGTCTTCAGGCAGTTCCCAGGCCACAGCTCCCTACAGATCAGGGCTGGAGAGTGAGTTTGAAACATGAGTATCCGCAATCCCAGTTCTAGGCTTTTGCTCTGCGCTTTGACCTGTGCTCATGTAGGAGAAGGACCATGTACATAGGTACTGTGAAGAATGTTTTGAAATATCAGAACACTCTAAATGCCTACAGATAGGGGATTGCCTAAATAAATGATGATACCTATTTCCACAAAGTGAAATGCTTTATAGCTGTGGAAAAGAATTAGGAAGCCGTTTATGTATTGATACAGAATGATCTCCAATAGGGTGAAAAAATAAAATCGCTATAGTTTAAAAGAAGAATACTTGTGATTCTAAAGGGTCATGGCACTTGAGAAGTGCTGAGGTGACTGAGGCGCTCACAGCTCAGCTGTCCTGCTGCCCGAATCCAGCTCCCTCCCTCCTGCCCCTCCGGTTCGTTTTTTTCTTCGTTCTCTGTGTGAATCACCCCCAAACTTAGCAGCTCAAACCAAGGATAAGCACTGTTACCATGTAGGTGAGGATTTCAGGCAGAGACTGATGACGGGTGCTGCATGTGTTTGGTTGAGGTGACTAGCTTACAGTGCCTGAGGCAGTGAGAGGTGGGGACCACAGCTAAGCCGCAGCCATGTTACAACAGCATCTCTTCTGTTCTAAAGACCTCCTGAGGAAGAAATTCTACTCCCAGGCCAATGTCCCCCCCACCCCGCCGCCTGTGGCTGCAGCCTGTTTGCTTACAGTATGCATATGCTGACATCTTGGAGAGTACGTGCTCATTATTTACCCAACATCCCTTTCAGACTAACTCATTCATGCTTTCTCTCTCTTTTCCTTGATATGGTAAAACAATCTCATTCTTATGATATCTTTTTCCTTCACCATTTTCTTGATTATGTTCCCATTTGCATGAGGGAAAATGGAAATATAGACTGAAAATCTAAACTATATTCCCTTACAATCATTGGTTAGTTAAATTATTGGGGTCAGGCAGCGTCTTTGTGTGTCCTATTCTCTACCACTCATTGCTCCCTGTGAACATCTTTTCCACAGTTTTCTGCATCTTTCACGTGCCTTAATCGTTATAAGGCAAGCTAATTTAATTATGAAAGGAAGCAGTGTGGAGAGGCGGTTTGAGGACTGCGCCTCTCTGTAGCCAGCAGTCCTCATTTCCCTCAGTTAAGAGCTGACCCCAAATAAACATGCACTCTAACGCAGTCTGGCTTCCGTTCGCCCTCCTAGCCCCCTCTCCCAACAATGTCTGCACCCTGAGACTCCTGCGCTGCTCAGGAGCAGCTGCTGGCTTGGTCACACTGCGACAAACCACGCCTGTGATGTTTCAGCTTCTACGGATCAGGGGATCAGCGGACTGGTCGGCATTCTAGGAGAAAGTCTCTTGATTTTTACTTGGCTCTAGATTAAGAAAATGAATGGTGTTTCTTTCTTTGGAAACAGTGGTTCTTACTGAGTCTGCCCAGTACCTTTAAGACAAGCTGCCCCGCCCAAGCTCCAGAGGGTCAGTCATACAAAGAGCACCGGTCTCCTAGCCCCACTCAGAACAAAATGGTCTTTCCTGAGTCCTGCTTTTCCTCCTCTCTTCTTGTGCAGTTCTTGAATCCCTGGAGCATGAACTGGACATTCCCCATTTGATGCTTAGCATTCTTTTAGACAAATGTGTTTCACTGTCAACTTCCTTCACATCTAAGTACCCCCAGAAAGCTACTTTGCCTAGTAAGTGCCAGAGCCTAGGATCCATCCGTGGCTGGCTGTTCAGCCATTTTCAGGTCTTGTGACTTCATTAAAGATGGTTAAAAGGAAAGGAAACTGAGTCGTGGACAAATTTCAAATTTCCAGATTAGTGTGTCTATGAAAGTAAAAGGGCATCCTGGTGATAGGCTCCAACGTAGAGTCCTCACGGGGCTCTCAGCCTGACTGGGCTGCTGTGGTTTCTCCGGTCACCAACTTCTCCTCTAAAGTCCAAGCCTTCCTGGGCTTGATGACACCTGCGTTTGACATTTAGACTATTTGTATGCCCTGCCTCAGTTTCAAATACAGTCCCTGGAAGTATGAAGTTTTAAAAAATAATCCCCCAGTTCTACTGTCATTCTGAATTGTTAGGCAGGGGAGAACTCCAGGATGATACAAGAAAAACTTATCAAGAAACTTTGCTGTATTCTGTTACCCCTTTAACTCCCTTAGTCTCATTCTTCCACCCACCATCATCATCTTCTAAGATTTTTTTCTCTGAATCAAGATTCTGATTCTGAGAGTTGCTGACTCCTCCGGTATCTGTGCTCAATGATTTTCCAGGTGAAGATGTCTTGGGGAGCTTTTCCATGGTGAGGGACAAGGAGATGACTATAGCTCACCTGTCCTGGTCAGTCTAGAACTGAGTCATCTGTTTGGAGAGTGTTTCTAAAGGAAAGCCTGCTGTAAGTCACCTGTCACATTGGAGCAAATGATAAAATTTGAAGAAATCTACATACCTAGACAGGAGTTTAGGCAGGAAACTGAGAAGAAATAGGCATCATAATATTTTGTATTCCTTCACACTGAATATTCTTTCTTTAAAGAAAGGTGGTCATGAGAAGTGAATGGCTAGTGACATGACAGGCATATGTGCTCAGCTGCTTCAGTAGTGTCTGACTCTTGGCAACCCCACAGACTGCAGCCTGCCAGGCTCCTCTGTCCACGGGATTCTCCAGGAATCCTGGAGTGGGCTGCCATGCCCTCCTCCAGGGGATCTTCCCAGCCCAGGGATCAAGCCCACGTCTCCTGCAGCTCCTGCATTGCAGGCGGATTCTTCACCGCTGAGCCCTCAGGGAAGTCCCACGTGACTGGCATAAGTTCCTCGCGAAAGCTGAGGGCCACTTACAAAGTCGGGAAGGAACACATTTAATAGGCTGATCATAAATAATGTTCCTGAAACAATGATGGAGGAAAAGAAGTCTGAGAAAAAAAGTAACATCAAATATTATGAAAGGTACAGGAATGGAAGAAAGAGGAAGCAGAGTTATCAGGAGATCTGTAATCAGCCTCCAGGTGAAAGGGGTTATTAAGGTTATTAAAGGACGATCAGTAATTTTCAGGAGGAAATAATGGGAAAGATTGAAGAACCTCATTTGTGATTTTCCAATATCTAATAATAAGCCCAAAATATGGTTGTTACAGTAATTCAGTACTTTTAATATGAGGTAAATGCATCTGTGTATTGGTCCTCTTTTCTAGAAGTTTTGGGAGTGCAAGGTAAATAGAATCTCAGAGATATTATTAAAACTGGCAGAGATTTTGGTATTCCTAGGACTTCCTTCCACTATTCAGATACCTGTGGGAAGTCTCTCCCTGCTCAAAACAGAGCATTTCATAAATTCTTAATGCTCCTTGGTAACAACATCTCTTTTCAGAAGCAGATGGATGATCAATGCTTAACTTGGAGAAAAAAGCTAGATCCTATTGGTAAAGTGGAAGTGAGGTGACCCTTGGGAGACAATAGATAGTGGACATTTGTTATTCTTCAGCAGTCCATTCACCGCCCCCCCGCCATACGTAATTGCACCCCAAGCCCCTGAGGAGTGATTCCTTCCCTCCATTTCATGCAGTTTTGAGGGGCATGTCAGTCAGCATTTCCTGCCTTGCCCTAGCCAAGGGACAACTATCAGACCTAGCTAGGCCAATCAGGTACACTGTCTCTCCTAAGACTTTTAATTTTAAGTGAATTGACATATGGAGAGAATAATTTTCACTAAGTGAACTTCTGGAGACATCCTGGTTCTTACAGTTTCAGAGCCTGGTTCCAAATCTTCTCATTAGTCTGAGTTTCCTGATAATCTTCCCAACAAATTCCATTGTTGTTTAACTCAGCCATAGTCTGTCTCATGGCTACCCCATTGAATATGACATCACTACACATTGAATATGACATCCCTACACTCTTTATTGATTATTATATTTTATGGCATCCTTGTGATAGTGCAGAGGAAAACAGAGGGCATAAATGAGGCATCTATCTGATGTTTCAGAAACCCAAAGAAGAGATAGACATGTTGGTATAGCTAGAGCCTATTAAGGGGCAAGTGGCTTAAGACGATAAAAAATAAATCTAAAAAAGTGATTTTAAAAAATTATCTTGGTGTGAGGGAAAAGCAAATGGGCCACTTCAGTGAAATTAGATTGTAAAAGAACACACACACAGATCAGAGAACAGTGCGTTACTAAGGGGAAAAGAAAGACTGGTGTAAAAGAGTAAAAACTGTAGCTGGAAGGCTAAAGCCAAGGAAACAAAGGAATCAAAACTTTCAGAATAATCTGGAGTCATCAAAATGGTCTTTTGTTGAATATGACGAGAATACAAATGACCAGGATTGTGTACTGAGGCTGGTATCCTAAGGCCAGTGGATGACAGGAGCGAAACAACTTCTTCACTACTCTTACTTTACTTCCATCTTCTCTATAAAAGTGAAACATGACAGAGTGGAATAAATATGGTTAAGAGGTCATCAACATCCAAGATAGGGGCCAGGCTAGGTAACAAGATGTCTCTCTGTGAGAGACTGTCGTCTCCAGACCTGAATGAATTCTATCCCAAGGGGCTGAGAGAACTAACCAAAGTAACTGCAAAATTATAGCCAGTGATTTTGGGAAAATCAAGAAGAATAAAAAAGGTGACTGAAAATTGGAAATGGAATGGAAAAGGTGCCTGAAAAGAGTGGAATAGTAAAATAATATTAGGATTTGGAATCTACAAATAGTCAACTTAATATGAAGCCTGGTTATTTGGTTACAAAACTTAGATCACATCACATCACTATATAGTGACTCTTACAACTTAGGTGCATCAGAATAAGATGGAAAACTGGATTAAAAGTACTAATACATGGATTTCTAACTGGTTGAAAACTACTATCTAATCGATTTTGAATTCTGCCTTCTGGAGGGCAGGATCTTGGGCTGTGCTGCAGCAGCCTGTTCTTGTCTATCTTATACAATATTTTTTGACAACTTGTACCAAAACACAGAAGCCACTTTGTGGCTGACTCAGAGCTAGAAGAAATGCTAAATATAAAATGATCTCTAGGAGTCATTTATGTACAGAAGTTTATTTATGGATAATTTGGAAAGATGTTTATTAAGAGCCTGGAAAGATGAACACCAAGGGATTCATAATGATTAACTTTCATTGAGTAGCATCAATAAAAGTTTTAATGTTCTTTTTTGATTATCTGTATTTCATGACATTTTTGGTAATGAACAAGTATTTATTTCGTAATGAGAAAAATAGACTTATTTAAATAAGAAAAATTCCGTTGTCTGGAAAAATATAAAAGCAAGCCAGGTGAAAGTTAACAAGAATAACTGTACAGCTTTGTGTTAAGGTAGAAAAAAATTATATAAGCATAAAATGGGGAAATTATGGGTCTGAGAACAGTTTATTTGGAAAATATTTGGAAGTCTTTGGCTCAAAGTCTATATGTGCCAAAAGGGTTGATGAATGCAATCATAGCACTGATCATAGCCATATCTGGCTATAACTCTGATCAAAGCCAGAGTTTAAATCCAAGTTCCGCCAGTAACCAGCTGTGTGATCTCAATTTCCTCATCTGTAAAATGAGGGGAAAAACAGTACTTACCTCATAGGGTGGTTGTGAGAATTAAATCTTTCACACAAATACACAAACGCACATGCACAAACATACACGCAAAGCACTTAGACCAGTGACTCTGGCATATTTAAGCATTGCAAACATTGCTTTTTATTATGAGTTATTAGAACTAGGGTATATTGGTGAAGTAGAGCCAACCGTCTTACTGCTCGATGGGAAGGGCAGAGGGTGAAGTTCAAGGCTGCTTCCACCTGGGTCGCTGACTGCCTGCAGTGAGGAGTAGGCAGTTCCAGCTGTGGAAACCGGGAGCTCAGGGAGCCAGGTGTGAGAGTGTGACAGTGACTTTTGATGTTCAGACCGTGCTGCCTGCTTCCACATCACTCCTAAAACAGTGAAACGAAGGCTAACGAGTGAAATTTAGAATGTTTTGTTTTAAGGCAAGGAAGAAACTGGTGAAATAAATCTTTTCCAAAGTGAGAAAGCCCTTTCCTACTGTGTGCAAGTGGTCTGAGACTAGGCCATCATTTACAAGCAATATCATAAAATTGATTTTTAAGTGGGAGGGAAGCTGCATCTCAGGGATGGCTGCCACTGGTTAGAATCTAGGCATGTAAATCTTTGAGTGCTGAGCATGTGCGAGGCCCTGCCTCGGCCCCTTGTGAAGGCCAGTTCTACTGACATAAATGTTCCCCTCCCCCACCACTCCACTCTTTTCTTTTGACGCACATTTATTTCAGCTTTGGAATCCAGATGTGACCTGATTTTCAGTCTAGGATGAATTAATATGTAGCAGGATGAGTTCTTATATTAATTGTTGCCTCTGTCATTTTTCTCTTCCTTCCTCTAGACATTTGGAAAGAAACAAAAGGAATTTTACCCACTTCTCCCACTAATAAAGGATAGGCAGTTACCGCTGTATTCTAACCTCCAAGGAGCAGTTAACAGATACTCCATATGTGATGCTACATGTGCACACAGACACACACTCACTGAAGGAAAGCTGCCAGAAAACCCCAAAGAGGCCTCACTGTTTTGTTCTTTTTATATATATACTTTCAAAGGCCTAGGAATTGCATGAAGAAAGCCTTTTGTGTTTTGAAGATAAAAAAGAAAAGTGTTTCTTATTTGGGTCATTGGTTCCAGGATACTAGGAGAGAGGTAGGGCTCAGCTTCCTCATGGGCGGGGGCTACCAGCAGGACCTGTGTGATGCCTACAGAGGCCAGGTGCCAAATGACTCTGCTGGCTTTATACCCAGACCACTAATGAAGGTGGAGATCTGATGAAACTGTGGCCAGTGAGCAATAATGGTGTGCAGAAGAAGTGGACTGATGCTGAGGGTGACTGGTGTGAACGGATAACCAGGTGCCATTCCTGTCCCCTACACACACACACACACACACAGTCACATACATCTTTGGAGACACACCTATAAGGAGCCAGTGTCCAGTTGCAAACCAAAGAAAAATGAGACTATGGAACATGACAGAGATACTGATGTTGGGCTAATATTGACTCTTCCAAATGGGATATTGGAATATCCCATTCCAATATCCTGAATTTGTTTTAGATAAGATAAATAATGAGTATTTGAGGAAGGAATGAATTGCATAGGCTAAGACTTCTATGGTAAAAAAAAAAAAAAAAAAAACACCTCTTCTTACATTTTCTTAACTCTTAAAAATCTTTGAGGTGGCAGGATGAAATGATGCTGGAGAGAGGCAGAGCAAGGGAGAGGGGCTGTAACCACTCCCCCGGGAGTCAGTCCACTGTGGAGATGCTGGCATGAAGAGGGCCGCAGCGGTGGAGCACAGCTGGGACGTGTCCCAGAACTTCCGGTCTGTGTTGGGGCCTCTTAGCCTAGGCATCCATCACTATTGCTTCCCATTGAGCGGTTTGGCTTAAAAATGGAAGGAAGGAAAAAGTAACTCTGGGCAGCAGTTAGCCCTAGACCGCTTAAGGAAGATGAGCGCAACCCCATGACAACTCCGTACAAGAAGAGCCAAGGGTGTCCGAGGCACCAATGGCCCTCGCTCCCCCACCCCTACTTTGGGAAAGCTACACTTCTGCAACCCCTGTGTCCAGATTCTAGTTCCTTCTGCCCAGCCGTGTTCCCCTGGGCCCTCCACGAGACACCTGGTTTAGACCTAACGTACTAGCAGGCACCCCTCGCCCACCTCCCTTCATCACTCACAGCCTCGGCTGACATGACACACACAAAAAAAGCATCATCTCTCTTTGGGAAAAAGTATCTGGAAATTATTTCAAGGGCTCAACAAAGTTGCAAAATGTCCGTCTTGTATGGGGCCTGTGGGGCCTTTCTGTCAGCACTTCAGTAACGCAGGGAAGTCAAACACAAAGCGGAGTCCAGTAATGAGAACGTAGAGACAGGCTCTGCCTCTGATTTGCCTGAGCCTCTGACTGGGAGCCGAGGGCCGGAGGCCAGGGACAGGCAGCTGTGTCTGCCTCGGCACTCCGTGAGTGAACATAAGCACCGCTGCCTCTCTCTCTGCAGGGCCTCTAGGCTTCTGTTTCCTTAAGGCTGCCTTATCTTTGGTCTCAGTCTTGAATGTGTTGATGGGCTGCTTGATCTGAAATCTGGTTTCTGATTTGAAACCTAGGGGAGCTGCCTCAGCCGAGGAAGAGTAAACTCCAGCACCCGTGGCGTGTTTCATAGCCTGAGACGGAGCCCCTTCATTTCTAAGAGTGTGGCCAGAGGCAGTAGCCATATTGGGTTGTTCTGTGAGAAAATGATTCCCTATCTTATTTTTGAGTTCATGTAAGGCTGTTTGTGCTGATGGGGTTAATTTTAAAGAAGGTACTGGTGTTCTCATTCTCTCTTCATTTAAACACACACACATACACATTTATAAATAGGAGACCTTCTATGAGCCCCACACTGGGCTGGACTTGGGAATAGGAAGTTGAGAAGGAAAGGTCTGAATGTTTGCTATTCAGTAAGAAGAATCACTAAGCCAAGGATCAGAAGGCAGAATCTGTAGGATTCCTTGCTAGATTTTTAAGTTGCGTCATACTGCATATTTTAACAGTGAGGTAAACTCAAGAATTCAGGAGAGCAAATGTTCAGAAAAATCTTCCCAAAAAATGGACACTCATGTGAATGTCCTCTCACATATCCTCTCACTTTGCATGTAATAGGGCAATTAATGCATAAGGCCACTTAGTTCCTAGAATATTTTATTGAAGTGTGTATGAGGCACTTCTTAACAGTGGTTATCACTGAGTGATAGGGTTAGAGGGGATTTTAATATTTTTTCTGTTTGCTTTTCTGCTTTATAGATTTCTTACAATCAATATGTGTTGCCTTGGAAATTAGGAGAAAATATTATTTATTAAATTTAAATACTCAAAAAACTAGCCAAAGCTTTATGAGACGGGCCCTCATTTATTATTGTGAGAGTGTACATTGGTAGCCACTTTCTAGAAAGCATTTAGCAACGCATCAAACACTTGAAATTCCACACGTTTGTTCCCATCTTGATCTACCTGCTCTCAGCTTAGCTCGTCTGCCTGCCCCCAGTCTCTCTGACTTCAGGGGGCTTATGTGCTTATGTGCTTCCAGCTCCCTAGTCACCTGGTCATGGACACACAAGCGAGGAGCTGGGGTGTGAGAGGAGAGGGGAGAATGTGTCCCCCTCTCTACTTTGAGGAGCACCTCTAAAAGCCACTGCTGGTGATCCAGCTCCTGCCCAACAGTCCTGTCCTGGTTTTAGATGCCATTGGATGTTCACAGAGGCCAAGAGTGGCTCCACTCTTAAACTCCAGATATCCTCCCTCACATCCCCCAATGGCTCTGTAGCCACTTCTAGAACCTGTGTAGTCAGTGTTTTGCATGAATTCCACAACATTAGAAAAACTTGAGTGATGTTGTTTCCCATCACTTACTTCTAGTTATCTGTCATAGAGAAACCATCAGAGAAGGTGACATCAAAGATTTACACAAAAGAAGTCCACAGCAGCATTATCATTTGGAGAAAAATAGAAACAACATATAATAAATATTCAACAAGAAGTGTGGTGGATTGAATTGTTTTCTCCAAGAAGATATGTTCAAGTTCCAACTCCCAGTGCCTACAAACGTGACAATATTTGGAAATATGGCCCTTATGGATGTAACCAAGTTGAGATTAGTCTCAGTTACAGTGGGTCCAAATCCAATGACTGGTGTCTTTTTAAGAAAAGGGAAATAGAGGTATAGACACTCAGGAGAGAAGGTTGTGTAACAGTGGAGGCAGAGGTTGGAGTGATGCAGCCACAAGCCAAGGACTGCTGGCCACCACCAGAAGCCAGAAGAGAGAAAAAGGATTCTTCCCTGGAGTCTTGAGTGGAAGCATGGACCTGCCAATATATGGATTTTGGACTTCTAGCTTTCAGAACAGTGAGAGCATACATTTCTGTCATTTTATGCCACCTGGTTTGTGGTAACTTGTTTGCTGCTGCTGCTGCTGCTAAGTCGCTTCAGTCATGTCCGACTCTGTGTGACCCCATAGATGGCAGCCCAGCAGGCTCTGCCATCTCTGGGATTCTCCAGGCAAGAACACTGGAGTGGGCTGCCGTTTCCTTCTCCAATGCATGAAAGTGAAAAGTGAAAGTGAAGCAGCTCAGTCATGTCCGACTCTTCACGACCCCATGGACTGCAGCCCACCAGGCTCCTCTGCCCATGGGATTTTCCAGGCAAGAGTACTGGAGTGGGTTGCCATTGCCTTCTCCGGTAACTTGTTTAGGTAGCCCCAAAAATCTAATATAGTGAACTAATGGTTAGTAAATGTTTTTTTTAAAAATTGGAATTACCCAAGATAACTGATGTGTGTGTGTGTGTGTGTGTGTGTGTGTGTGTAATCTGTCTTTAAAAAAAACACAGAAAACTTAATAAGAGTGCTTATTTAAAATGCACATTCCTGGGTCCTAGATATTTTGTAGCTATGCTGTTGTAATAAATCTGGTTTAGCAGCCAGTAGAATGTTCTATAAATCTTAGCCATCATCAGCTTTCTCAGTCACCCCAGGCTGGAGTCAGCACAGTTGGACCTTAATCTTGTCTCCTGAAATATAATTTAAATGATTTAAGAGCCTGGCAGTGGAGGGTGGGACCACTATTCTTGGTTTCCACTCTCAGGTAGTCTCAGACTTCAAGGGAGCCTTAATTTGCAGCTAACTAACTTGTCAGTCTTACTTAGGAAAATGGGTTTCCTTCAGACAGCACTGAAGCCTGAAGAGGTGTTTGCTGGCTTTCTGATGACCTTACAGAAGGTGCTTCCAATCCCAAATCACAGAAATCAACCCAAGATAACTTAAACGTAAGTGAATGTTTGATTGAACAAATGAGTGAATCAGAAAACCCCAGTAGGAGTTGAACAATCAGCTTGAAGGTGGTTGGGTCCAAAAAGCAGATCAGTCATACACATGAGCAACAGCTCCAGGCCACCACCCTAGCTCAACAGCATGGATCCTCATATCTATGCTCCTCAGTTCAGACTCCCAAATTCCTAGAGACAAATCTGATTGGCTGCATGTAGGTCAGGGGTCCCCTGGACCAATCCACTGTAGTCAAGAACAGGGCCATGGAATTCAGATGCGGCAGCTGGGAGCCCATCCACAGCAGCTGTGATTCGGTGTCCGTTCTCCCAGGAGGAAAATGAGAGCATGACAACCATCGCAAGAGGCTGCTACTCACCTGACTCCCTTCCCCAACTCCTGCCCCTCAGTCCCTCTCCAAGAACAGATCATAAAACTTCTCATAGGAGAGACCTTTTCTATCTTCCCTTCCCAGTCCACACTCCAGTCCAGACCAGCCCTCTTCTGAAATGCCCCGAGTTCTCTTTCCCCACAAGTCCCACCCATGTGCCAAGTGAGTTCTTGTTCATCTTGCACATCTAGGAGCTTCTGTGAAATCCCCTCTCGGGAGGGGATTCCTTTAGGATCAGTGAGATGATACTGCTCTTTAGACACCAGGAAATCAGAGCCTGTGAGTCTTGGTGTGGGTTATTTTTCTAGTGGCAGTTATGGGTCAAGCTGAGTCATTCATACTGGTTTCCCTTGTGACTTTACACGCTGGGCAGCAGACTGGCTGATTGGAAGGTATAGTCTTTGGACAACTGCAAAACAGGGCTTTTCCCAGTGGAAAGGCTGGGGGGCCAGAGCAGGGAGTGAAACGTGAAGCCAGGCACAAGGCATGCTAAATAGAATGCATAGCAGTTTTGAAAAATGACATATCTATACCACATCAAGTCTCTTCTTCCCAGCCTCTCCCTCAAGGCTTATGTGACCACATGGTTAAAAATTAAGGCAGTTTCTTAGGGCACCTTCATACATTATTCTTTCTTCACAGACACTACGCTAGTTACCACATCATCAGGCATTAGCTGTAACAGCACAGTTAGCTCTTAAGCATCCTGGCAAGGTGCCACAAGACTTGGGTATGTTGTCCTCTGAATTGAACTAAAAAAACACATCACGGTAATGTTTAGCTTCCATTATAACCATGTGTCATTGGGGCCAGTTACATAACCGATCTGTGAATGTTTTCTCCTCAGTAAGATGGCATAATAATAGTCTCTCCCTCAGGGGACTGTTGAGATGATTAAATAAGTGTAAAATAAATTAGGCCAGTTCCTGGCATATGGTAAGTACTCAGTGAGTGTTAACCATCATAACCATTTCCTGCACCCTTTAAGTTTGATACTCCTAGTTTCTGTGAAAACATCCTGCATTGTAAAAATTAGTTATTAAGTCTTTTTCACTCTTAGACGAGGGCACCAGGTGGGAGCCCCTTCACACCTGCATCTCTGCCAGCCAAGGAGTCAGGGATCCTGGGTACATGTGTGAGCAGGTGCCAAAAAAGGAGGGGGTGTTATTAGGACTGGGATGTAGTAAGAGAACTGTCACCCCAAGTTTCTTTAGCCTGTGAGGAGAGTGAATCTGTTAATTGAAGGATTTGCCTAAAGATCAGAAAAAGCGAGTGGAGAGGACTATTTAGGAGTTTTGTGTGACCTTGGGCAAGTTGTTTAACATTCTAAGCCTCAGTTTCTTTATCTGTCACATAAGGATAAGACCACACAGCATTGTGTGAGAATTGAGTGTGGTAACAGGAGTAAAGTGCTTGGCACATGACAAGCATAAGTAATAACTATACAGACAACTATAAAAGTAAAAGTTTCCCTACCAGAAGTTATGAGTAGCTAAATAACAAAAATCAATAATACAAACACCTGATGTCTCCAGCTGTGTTTTTACCAAGTACTCTCTAATGCTGGGGAAGATTGAAGGCAAAAAGAGAAGGGGGCAGCAGAGAATGAGATGGTTAGACAGCATCACCAACTCAGGGGACATGAATTTGAGGAAACTCTGGGAGATAGTGGAGGACAGAGGAGCCTGGTGTGCTGCAGTCCATGGGTCCCAAAGAGTCAGACGTGACTTAGTGACTGAACAGCAACAACAGCCCTCTGAGAGTGATTTGGTTTCCCATGTCCTCTTATTTATCTAGAAAAGAGTTGGAATTCATCAGACAACAGGAGCCCACTTGACTCTTTCAGGTTTTGTTTAAAATTTGTTGTCGTGTTCAACTCTTTGTAACCCCATGGACTGCAGAACTCCAAGCTTCCCTGTCCATCACCAACTCCCGGAGTTTGCTCAAACTCATGTCCATCGAGTCAGTGATGCCATCCAACCATCTCATCCTCCGTCGTCCCCTTCTCCTTCTGCCCTCAATCTTTCCCAGCATCAGGGTCTTTTCCAATGAGTCAGTTCTTTGCATCAGGTGGCCAAAGTATTGGAGTTTCCGCTTCAATATCAGTCCTTCCAATGAATATTCAGGACTGATTTCCTTTAGGATTGACTGGTTGGATCTCCTCGCAGTCCAAGGGACTCTCAAGAGTCTTCTCCAACACCACAGCTCAAAAGCATCAATTCTTCTGTGCTCAGCTTTCTTCACAGTGCATAGCCTTCTTTATGGTCCAACTCTCACATCCATAATGACTACTGGAAAAACCATAGCTTTGACTATACAGACCTTTATTGGTACAGTAATATTTCTGCTTTTGAATATGCTCTCTAGGTTTGTAATAGCTTTTCTTCCAAGGAGCAAGCATCTTTTAATTTCATGACTTTAGTTACCATCTGCAGTGATTTTGGAGCCCAAGAAAATAGTCTTTCACTGTTTCCATTGTTTCCCCATCTATTTGCCATGAAGTGATGGGACCAAATGCCATGATCTTAGTTTTTTGAATGTTGAGTTTCAGGCCAGCTTTTTCGCTGTCCTCTTTCACCTTCATCAAGAAGCTCTTTAGTTCCTCTTCGTTTTCTGCCATAAGGGTGGTATCATCTTCATATCTGAGGTTATTGATATTGCTCCCAGCAATCTTGATTCCAGCTTGTGCCTTATCCAGCCTGGCATTTCTCACAATGTACTTTATATAAGTTAAGTAAGCAGGGTGACAATATACAGCCTTGACATACACCTTTCCCAATTTTGAACCAGTCCGTTGTTCCATGTCCAGTTCTGTTGCTTCTTGTTTAAAAATGGGCACTTGCTTCTTGTTTAAAATGGGCGCTTATAAATTTTGTCTGAGAGTCCTGCTGAGCTGGAACAACTCCTGGTGAAATAAAGGGCTGTTTCTGGGCCTGCAAAGGCACAGGGTAGCTCTTCTTCTTAGGCCACCCAGCCCAAGTGTATTCATCAGAAGCACCAGTTCACCTTGTCCCTGTCTGTCTTTAACAGCAAGAAACCGCTGATAGATGACAAAGTTAAATAGAATGAAGCAATGTGTGCCCTTTCAAATCTTTTAAATTTTGAACCGTGTAAGTATATTTGCTTGTTCAAAATTCATATTTTTTTTCAGATATTTATTTATTTTTTCCATTTATTTTTATTTGTTGGAGGCTAATTGCTTTACAATATTGTAGTGGTTTTTGTCATACATTGACATGAATCAGCCATGGGTTTACATGTATTCCCCATCCCGATCCCCCCTCCCACCTCCCTCTCCACCCGATTCCTCTGGATCTTCCCAGTGCACCAGGCCCGAGCACTTGTCCCATGCATCCAGCCTGGGCTGGTGATCTGTTTCACCCTAGATAATATACATGTTTCGATGCTGTTCTCTCAAAACATCCCACCCTCGCCTTCTTCTGGGCATACACACTGAGAAAACCAGATCTGAAAGAGACACATGTACCCCAATGTTCATCACAGCACTGTTTATAATAGCCAGGACATGGAAGCAACCTAGATGCCCATCAGCAGACGAATGGATAAGGAAGCTGTGGTACATATACACCATGGAATATTACTCAGCCATTAAAAAGAATTCATTTGAGTCAGTTCTAATGAGATGGATGACACTGGAGCCCATAATACAGAGTGAAGTAAGCCAGAAAGATAAAGACCAATACAGTATACTAACGCATATATATGGAATTTAGAAAGATGGTAACAGTAACCCTATATGCAAAACAGAAAAAGAGACACAGATGTACAGAACAGAATTTTGGACTCTGTGGCAAAATTCATATTTTTAAAATAATAAGCAATTAATGGAAAGAATCCATTTCTACTATACTTAGTAATTTTCTAAAGTTTTTTTATGTTCCTATGGTTGATTGATGCCCATGACCTAACACAGTTAAAAATTGCATTTTAGTCATTCCATTCTTAAGAATATTTACTTTCTAATTCTCTTTTAAACCTTTGGCTATTTAGTTATTGATTTCTATTCTCTCCTGTTTTAAATCTCAACAAAATTTTTGAGGGGAATTTTCTTTTTAATTTGAAAAGGAGCAAGGCAGTTCCAATGATGGCCAGGTAGTGTTTTCGGGGTGTCGGGTGAAAGAAAAGAGGAACAGTTTTTAATGCACATTTTCTGTTTCCATTCATCATGAGATCCTTCTGATATACGGTTGAAGATATTCCTGCTGAACTTGCCCTAAATCTCTAGCCACCTGTATAAACTGAATGAATGATTAGCTCAGATCTTCAGGAGATCCTTTGATTTATTGAAGACTCTCCTGACACCATTTCATCCTGAGGAATGGGGTACGTGGTGTACCTGGGGCCTCACAGTGAGACTAAGACAGCAAGTTGGGAGCGAAGGGGAGGGTGGCCAGCCTGCCCGCCTCTGCTTCAGTTACCTTACCCCTCCTCAGGGCACCTCCTACCTCAGGCCACCCCTCCTCCCCACCGTCCCAGAGTCTTCCCCACAACACCAACACACACAGACACACACTCATACTTAATGCCTCAGGTCTATCAAACAGGTGGTCAGACGTGAGAGTGCATCAGAATCCCCTGCAGGACCTGTTAAAGCTAAGTTTCTGGGGCCCACTTCCAGAGTTTCTGATCCAGAAGGCTACGGCTGGGCCCAGGAGTTTGCACTTTTGACAAGTTCTCAGGGTGATGCTAAGCTGCCGACCTGGAAACCACATTTTGAGCACCTCATATTTGTATCCTTCCTCTTCTGCAGGCCTTGTCTCTGCTTATGGTTTCTTAGAAAGGATCCTTATCTATCAATAATGTGATTCTAGTCTAGTGTCTGGTCTTTGGAAGCAAGTAAGGTAGGTTCACAGACCCTGCTGTTTCATGGTGAACCAGACTCTTCACTTCTCAGCCTCAATTTCCTCATCTGTAAAGTGGGAATACTAATATCCACCTCATATAAATAAATAACATAAAGTATTTAATAGGCCTAGACCATATTAGATACTCGATGAACATGGATTTCTTTAACCCCACTCCTTTTCCTGATATGTAACAGGCTGATTAACTACTAGAAGTGTTAACCCTTCCACAAATGCCCAGGATGATGAGTGATTATTTATATGTAACTCTTTACATTTACAAATTTAGTTAATACACATTATCTTCTGAAGGAATTCTGAGAATCTGCATTTTTAACAAATACCAATTTTCAAAGTTGGAAAGCAACTGATTAATCTTCACATCAACCTTCAAGGTGACATTTTTTATCAGATTGTTTTGGAAGGACACTTTTATTAAATGAATAATCCTTAGTGAAGCCTTGAGATGTATTATTCACTTTATTTTACGAGAACAGGGACATTAGCTCACTGCTAGAAACCTATTTGACTGTTGTGAGCCTTAACTTTCTTCACTCTAAAAATGAAAAAAAGGCCCAACAGGATTGTTTAAGTTTCTTGATAAATAAAGTCAGCTACCTTAGCAGAACATCTGACATACAACAGATTATCTGTAAATATTTTCTCATGATTTTTCTTGAGCTGGTCAAAACAGGGGCTTTAGAATTGAGTTTCATGATTTTTTTCTGGTAACATGTTGAAATGTTACCAGAAACATCTGGTAATCTGTTCAAATTAAAATAGCCAGTCATCTATATAAAATGATAAAATAGAAAATAATCAATCTCCTAATACATTGACAAAGAAAAACTTTTTAAAAATAATTTTACATACTGTAAAATTCAGTCCTTTTAGTGATAAATTATGTAATACTTATATTTATCAGGTTTTATAGATAAGACATGAGATTCAAAGAGGTTAAGTGCCTTGCCACATTAACACAATGACACAATCCCAAACCTATGACTTATGAACTCAGTTCTTCAACACAGAGATAAAAATCTTCCCTGCTAGTATTTTAAGCACCAGAGACTGAAAAGTGGGGTGAATATTTTTGCCTCGAAAAACTATTTTTGGCATCACCTGATGCCTGATATGTGACCTGCAAGGGAATCTGAAAGGCTGGATGGCCCATTCATATTCAGTGTTGTCCAAGTACGTGGCTCCTGTACCGTCAAGGTAAGGCAGGAAGCTCCTGATGCAGGTGTCCCGCGGCCTTTCAACTCTGAATGGCTGACCAAGCGCCTTTGTGACCCTGTTGACAGACAAGCTTCCTACTTTTCCATTCCTCCTTCTATAGCTCAAGCCTTAATAAGGGAAGGATATAGTTGCTCCTAAATGTGGTTTGGAAAAATCTTAGTCCAGGAAAGAGCATATCTTGGCTTAGACCTTTACAAGTGGGTATGGCCATAAGCCAACACACCACCCGTTGGGTTATTTATACTGCAAAAGGAAATGATTTCCTTGTAAGCTACCTCCTTTCAGCTTCTGCCTAGTTCAAAATGTCCCAGAAACCAAAAGTCAGAGTTGAACTTAATGCAACAAAATATTTAGTAGACAACCACATGGCTTCTTATAACAGAAGTGAAATTCCATGCAGTTATCTATATTAGAGTCCTGCTGTTTAAGTGGTGATTTTTAATCAAGATTGACTTGATTTTCTGCAACAACTTATATCTTTTTTACTTGACCTCCTCACCTCCCCCTCTCTGTTCTATTAAAAAAACTAGCATCCAAACCTGGGCAAGATGGTTCTTTGGAACGCTAGTCTACCATCTTCTCCATCTTATTTGGCTTTCCAAATAAAGTCATTATTTCTGGCCCCTCCTTGCCAAAAAAACAAAAAATTGACTTGATTTTCACTGAGCTTCCCATCCCAGAACTTCATTTGCTTTTTGGAAACTCCTCTTGTACTCAAGTGTAGGAATGCCCCTCAGGCTACCATGGAGATTTTTCTGTTACTTATTTGAGTAAAGGATGCTTGAGAGAGAAACATTATCTGTGGACAAAGGCAGGGCTTCCCATGTGGCTCAGTAGTAAGGAATCCACCTGCAATGCGGAGGCACAGGTTCAATCCCTAGGTCGGGAAGATCCCCTGCAGGAGGAAATGGCAACCCACTCCAGTATTTTTGCCTGAAGACTCCCATGGACAGAGGAGCTTAGTGGGCTACAGTCTATGGGGTTGCAAAAGAATCGGATATGACTTAGCAAATAAACATTAACAGCAAAACTAGCCAAAAAAGAAAATGACCCCTGGGTTGGTACAGAGTCTGACAACTAGAAATTGATTTCTTATACTTAAGAACATTCTACCTCTGTGGTTATGGCAGCAAAATCATATAAGCCAAAAATTTCCCCATGAGCTTTTGAAGGAAAACCCCATTTTCTCATCAAAGAAATGTAGTTTATCCTCCTTCTGTCTACAATTAGAAACAGAACATGATTTTTCTTGATGTTGATATCCCAAGAATTCACAGTAAGCCCCACTGGGAATATGATACCTGTAACTCAGCAATTAGATCTGGTGCTTATGGAAAAGAGCTTGAGTTGGTTTACCTATACTGAACTGTGAAATTCTTTAGAGTTCAAACCCACTTTTTTACCCTCTTTTTACAGGTGAGCATGAGCCCAGATTTAAGTGGGTACTAATGGACTCTTGGAAGAACCAGTAATTATCGAATAGACTATTTTTTACATCACAGACATGGCTAATTTGTAGTGTTCACAGACGATCATGATATCAAATCAGAAACATTAAAACCAATTTCTGCAATCTAGCTTAAGACCCAGAACAAGAGTTTATGAGCCTGGTGAGAGGATGAACACTTAATTGCCTCCTAGAAATATTCTAAAGATCCCAAAAATATAAATCACAAGCCATTATTTTCTTTACAGACTGTGAATTTCTCCATTTGGGAATGGAAGCTTTTAAGAGGAGTACCAACTAGTTCAGTCCTGTGGTATCCAAAGGGGGCCTTGTCTCATGGATGTGGATAAAGCCATTCATCTTGAGCCATCTTCCTGCTGGGCTGCTTCTTTGCTCAGATGGGTTTCTTAGTCATGGAGTCCAAGACTTGGATCAGAGTCCTTTGTGTTCAGTTTCAGCACAATTTTACTTATTGCTAGACCTGTACTGATTTGCATTATAAAATTCTGGTTGTCAGTTGCAAACCCAGTTCCTGGCCTGGTAGTCAGATTCCCAGGGGCATCAGCAAATGTCTTTTTCCTGCTTTAGCGTGTGACTGCAATGTTTCTTACAATCAAAGGAATTCTAACCATGGCAGGGGTTCTTGGTATTCAACAGACTGAAATGCAGGTAGGTGTTGTTTGTTTGTTTGTTTGTTTAGCATATGACCAATAAGCGTGTATAAAAGAGTACGAAGACTGGAGGTGGAAACGGTTTTGCTACTTTATTTATACCGCTTTCTATTAAACACTCTTTCTGCTACTTACTGGCTTCAGTCTGCCTGCTTGAAGAAATGCTTACTTAAGTCCTCTTCTAATCTTTAGGCTCCACACTGAGCTTCCATCGATGGAATAATTAGGGGAAATACTGGCTGCTAACTTTTCAAAGCCAAATTTCAACTTAATGATCAACACACTCTAGTAGAAATAAAGTGCTACAAAGGAAGCTTAAAAAAATAACAAGTGTTATATATCCCCATAACAATTCTTTTAACTTCATAATTCCTATACTTAAAAAAAAAAAATCCAGTTCAGTGACTAATAACTATCTAACAACCATAGTAACAAAAATAGCTTAACCCTATTTTGGAAGATTCATTCTTTTTCTCTCCATTTTACCACTTCCCACTCAATCATCGTCTATTACTTTTTTCACACCACACTCAGAAACCAATAACACAAAGTTACTGAGCATAAACATTTCTAACCTACCTCTTTCTTACAGTTTTGTTCCTCATTTTCCTTCTCACTTCCCCTTAAGGAAGATTTTTCTCTCTTTCCTAAATGGGCTCAAGCCCATAATTTGTCCCATGAAAGCTTGTGCAGCATCTCACTTTCTGAACGGTTTCTCATTGCAAGATGGTTTTAAGACTCTAATCCCAAAACAATGATCCAAAAATATGGTGGCTATTTTTGAAAGAAAAAAAGAAATTTCAAGAAGTCTGGTCACAAATCAGTAATAGGCCCTGCAAACAGTTATAGCCACCAACAAAATCAGAAACATTTTCACCTCTGCTTACTTGATAAATAGCCTTGGTCTTTATTTTCTTAACCATACTAATTATAACCATTATCTTAAACTGTTTTAGAAAAAAAAAAACCGCAGTGTACCACTGGGGTCATTAATGTTCCCCTTCTCTCACATCAAGCTTTCCATTATCTGCTTAGTATATTCTTATTACCAACTGTTTTCAGTCCATCTCAGCGTTCCTTTGCCTCTATGCCAAATGGGTTGTGCCCGAGGGCTTGAAATTAAGCATCCTACCATCAAGCGTGGCCAGCCCTCTGCTTTGTTTCATGGGCACCCCTGGGAGACTGTCACTATTCTGCTGAAGCCCTCCACAGCCTCCTGAGTGAGCCATTTCCCATGGTGTGTGAACCACACTCTATCTCTACTTCTCTCTGGAAGTTTCGATTCTGAAAACTTGCTAAAATTGAATCTCTTCTTAATTTCCCCCCAACAAATTGAATTCCTCTCTAGGGGTACACTTTTCTCTCAGAATGTTTTTTTAAACCTTGTCTCTTACCTTTTTGCTGCCTGCTTTGTAAGCCTCTTCCTCACTTTGAATCAGTTTTGTGTTGGTGTTATCCCTTTCTGCTCATTTAAAAAGGGGCAGAATATAGGCTGATTTGCTATCTCTAAAAGATTTTTTCTTACCTTAAAAAAAATCTGAAGAAAATTTGTTCTGTTTTGTTTCATTCCTTTTTTAAAAAAAATTTAAGTGTAAGATTTATAATACTGTATGTTTCAGGTATACATCGAAGTGATTCAGTTGTATATATATTTTTTCAGATTATTTTCCACTACAGGTTATTACAGGTTATTGAATATAATTCCCTGTGCTATATAGTGACTCTTCAGTGCTTATCTATTTTATATGTAGTAGTGTGACTCTGTTCATTCCATACCCCTAATTTATCCCTTCCTGATTCCCTTTCCCCTTTGGTAACCTTAAGTGTATTTTCTATGTCTGTGAGTCGGTTTCTGTTTTGTATCTAGATTCATTTGTATTACTTTTCAGATTCTACATATAAGTGATATCATATGGGGTTTGTCTCCTTCTACTTATTTCACTTAGTATGATAATCTCTAGCTCCATTCACGCTGCTGCAAATTGACAATGTTTCATTCTTTTTTTTTTTTTAAATGGCTGAGTAATGGTGGCTCAGCAGTAAAGAATCCTGCCAATACAGGAAACCTGGGTTCAATACCTGGGTTGGGAAGATACCCTGGAGAAGGAAATAGCAACCCACTCAAGTATTCTTGCCTGGGAAATCCCATGGACAGAGGAGCCTGGAGGGCTGCAGGCCATGGTGTTGCCAAGAGTAGGACATGACTTAGCAACTCAACAACAATACTGTATATATATGAAAAGTGAGAAGTCTTAGTTGCTTGGTCGTGTCTGACTCTTGCTATTGTAAATAGTTTTGAATTAGAGAGTTTGTCTTTTCCAGATATCTGCTCAAGAGTGGGATTGCTAAATCATATGGTAACTCTATTTTTAGTTTTTAAGGAACTTCCATACTGTTCTCCATAGTGGCTCTACCAATTTACATTCCCACTAACAGTAACCATTCTATTCAGTTTTTAAAAAATACATTTAAGCAGTGGTTACCCCCAAGTGTGAAATTGGAGCAGTTTTGAGGTAATGATTGGGAGTGAAATGGGGCACTTTTACATTTGATTTTTACTATCTTCACTTAAAAGTTTTTTATGATAATATGGTATTACTTTGCTGCAAAAACTATTTCTTTTATTCAAAAAATATCTTTACATTGTTCAGAAAGGGAAAGGATTTCTACCTTAAGTATTTAAACTCTCTAAGATTGTAGTCCGGAGAAGGCCATGGCACCCCACTCCAGTGCTCTTGCCTGGAGAATCCCATGGATGGAGGAGCCTGGTGGGCTGCAGTCCATGGGGTCTCTGGTAGTCACCAAGATTGTCATGACCAAAGTGTTCTTCATTGAAAAGAAGAGGTGAACAGAGACAGGGGGAGACTGTGAACCTTGGGAAGAGAACGTTGTTCAGAATCTTCCCTCTACATGGCCTTATATACTCAGAGTGTTTTCCAGGTTAGTACAAGCTGCTGTGTCATGAAACACACACATGCACACACACTCACACCCCAAACAAAACTCCTATTCGCCTGAGCCTGAGAAGTTTAATCAGGTTTTTTCCTAATACCGAGCACTAGCTATGGTATTTTCCAGGGTCCCAGCAGGTATTCAGAGGATAAAGAGCTCTGCTGATGCAAACCAAACAGGGCAGCCTTCAGGACCCAGAACAAAGCAGTGACAGGTGGAGAAGGGAGGGGAAGGGAGAGGGAAGAGTGGAAAGATTCTTGTAGAACATCATATCCAGGTATCAAAGAGCATGTTTTAAAACCCAGTCACAGCCATATGCCACAGATAAACCTGCCTGGTGGGGCTAAGCTTCAGGGTGCTGCAACCAGAGTTGCAGGCCTAGAGAATTAGAAGGAAACTGCCAGTCTCTAGACATACTCTTTTCAGTGACGATCTATTTAATTGTGACAGTTGTAGGTCGCAGTATTCCTTCAGGCCCCAGTGTAGGTCCAGCCCCTTTAAATAATCTGTGTTTCAGTTGCCTTTTTGATTCTCATAATCTATTTGCAAATCTCCAGGCCTTTCCAAATGTCCTTACTCTAATACTGCAATCTGAAAGTTACCACTTTCAGCATCATGTTCCAAAATACTGACTTTTTCTAAATTCCTAAATTAAGAGGATTCTATCTACCGAATTAAATATGTCCTCAGTGTTTTCCATGCATCAGTTTTAAGCACTGGCATATGTCTTAAGGTAAGAATTGTTTATTTCTGCCTTCTCACTTTGTTAAAATACCTTCCCTCTTAAGGGAAGTTTTTGAGCAACATTCTCTCATACCAACTACATTAAAATCTCTCTGGAGACTGTTCTTGCCAGAGGACAGTTTAACCAGGCAGGTTAAACTGTCCTCTGGCAAGTACAGTCTTCCTTCTACAAAAAGCTTTTCCTCATGGTGAAATCATAAGCAATAGTCTCTGAGGATATGTACACCAACCCCATCATCTGACTGATGAGAAAAAAATCCTTCCTGCTTCGTCCTTTTTTAATGACAGCGTTTAGATTTCAATGCATCTCTCCCCCTCTCATTTATTCTCCTTTATCATCTATCTTTCAGCCAAGGTCAAAGATCTCCCAGTGGTGGTGATGGTTTAGTCTCTAAGTCATGTCTGATTCTCGTGACCCCATGGACTGTAGCCAGCCAGTCTTCTCCGTCTGTGGGATTTTCCAGGCAAGAAAACTGGAGTGGGTTGCCATTTCCTTCTCCAGAGGATCTTTCTAACCCAGGGATCAAACCTGCATCTCCTGCACTGTAGATGCTTTCCTGCATTTCAGGCAGATGTGTTACTGCTGGGCCACCAGGGAAGCCCCTAAGATCTCCTGCATGTCTAATAACCTAAGATAAAAACTATGGAGTTTCTTTCTCCCGGAGAGCTTTTCCTATATTCCACTCCCCGAATCAGGTGACTGATGACATTGGAATTCCTTCTCTTAGTGTCTAGGAGGCTATCTGGTTGGGATGTAGACTTTTGCTATGAGTGGTTGTTTCATATGAGTGCTATGAGTGGCTCTTTAGCTTCCGGGGCCTAGTGCTAGCACACTTCTGCCACGCCTGGACACACTTCGCTCCAGAACTTTTCTGGATCCTGTGGTAGAGTCGATGGGGTTCCTACCGTGCAGTGGGCACCTTCACAATCACTTTCCACCCAACACACACACACTTGGTCCTCACAACGTGGAATCGTGAAGCAGAATTACTGGTCCCATTTTAAAGGGGAAGAAACAAATCTTGGTGATCAAATGTCCCATCTGAGGCAGCTTAGCTAGCTGGGGACGCAGCGGGGATACAGACCTCAGCGTGCTGGCTCCAGCACTTCCACCGCGTTCTCTGTGTTACTGACTAAGTGCTGTTTGCTCCTCTCTTTCACACTCTGCTCACCTTGTCAGTCCACGTCACCAGAAGAGAGATAAGAGAAGGACAGAGAGGAGAACACCGCCATCCCTCCCCTGGTCCACCTAGCCTCAGGGTCCCCCCAGACCCTCTGTTTTTCTTTTATAATCCCTGGAAAGAATCAATAGCATTAATTTCTCACCCTTTGCTCTTTCCTGCTCTTCCTCCCTCTTGTTCACGTTAATTTAATGCTAGGTTTACTGCAACGTTTCTCTAATAGTAACTTTCAGTGTTTTAGATTATTTTCTACCTTTATTCTTTGCAAGCTCAGTTTTCTCCACTTTCAAAATAGTCTCTTAGAGATTGTGCCTGTCTATAAACTCTGTCCCTGTCCCTGTTTGCTTCAGCTGAATACTTGGATACTTTTGGGCAGCTTTGAAGATACAGCAAAGGGGACAGAGAAGAATATATGTTCCCATGGACCAATTTATGGTAGAACCGCGCCCCCCCCCCACCCTACAAAAAAAATGCTATCACACCAAAACATGATCCTTAAAATAAAAATATGATAAACTGGGCTTGATTAAAGTTAAACCTTTTGTGCTTTTAAAGACTCCACGAAGAAAACCAAGTCTCTTGACTGAGAGAAAATATTTGCAAATCGTGTATTTAATGAAAGATTTCTATCCAGAATATACAAGAACCTGCACAACTCAATAATAAAAAGATAACCCAATTTAAAAATGAGGAAAAGATTTAAATAGAGATTTTAATAAGCATATGAAAAGGTGTTCATGTCATTACTCATCAGCGAAATGCAAAGTAAAACAATGAGTTACCTTTTCACACTTATTATAATGACTAAACTCATGACAGGCAATAACAAGTGATAGAGGATGTGGAGAAATAGGAACTGTCATACATTGCTGATGAGGATATAAAATGGTAGAGCCACTTTGGAAAGTAATTTTGTAGTTTCTTAAAAAGTTAAGCATAAACTTACTATGTCACCAAACAATGCCACTCTGAAGTACTCAGCTAAGAGAAATAAAATCAAACATCCACACAAACACCTGTACAGAATGTTCATCACAGTATTATTCATAAAAGCCAAATTTAGGCCAACTGAAAGAAGCCAGATATACATGAAAGTACATATGGTATTCCACTTATATAAAATCTATAGAGTCAGAAATTAGATTAGTTTCTGAAGCTGAGAGTAGAGTGGACATAGACATAAGACACTGTTTGAAACAGGGGATAAGTTCTAAAACTGGGTGTAATGATGATTATACTAAACTGCCAATTGTTTAGAAATAATTAAACATTTATAATAGGTAAAGTATGTGGTATATAAATTAAAAAATGGTTTTTCATTTAAACTTTGCTAAGTTTCTTAACTTTCTTGACTTTTCAACCTGTTAACCCACCTTGCTTTGCTTGGCATTTTTAATTTCTGAGAAAACTCTAGCATCACAGAAGACAGATGGTCCAAACCCATTACATTGCCCTTTGGTACCACTTGCCCTTGCTTGGCCTCTGAGCAACATAAACTACAATAAACTTTAAAGTAATGTTGATTTCTTTTACTGAGTTATCAAATTTTGACAGTGTTAGTCAGTGTCTTCAAAATCCAACATTGGATAAACAGATACATTTGCAAGGCTGACTTTTAGACCTAAGAATCATTTCACTTTGCTCAGTTAATTAAAAATTTTAAAGACTAGTGGTAAAAAGAGGCAACATATTTTGCCTTTATCAAGGTCAAATTTTCCTCAAAATCTGGGTTGTCTGTTACCTATTAGATTAGGCTTCTTCCTACAAAGAGGGCATCAACCTGTTCTGGTTTCGTGTTGGTAGAAGGTCAAGAATGTTTGCCATGTGTCCTCCTTCCATTCAAACGCCATGTGAGTGGCCTGCTTTAAGGCTGTGCTGTTTCAGTTATGAGACTTATCCTGCTTGGGAAAAGGGCCAGAGTGGCTGAAGAAAGCAAACTGGCGGGGCTAATGGACAGAATCTCCTTGCTTTGGCTTCCAGTCACTGGAATGAAGTTACATTTCCTTGTCAGACTATTTACACAATTGTTATTTCCACATGGATTATAACTGGGCTCTGCGCTGCATGCCTGAGACATCATACACCAAATATGTTTTAACATGTGGAAGTAAGAAGTTGTATGATCCTTTGCTTGGCAAGCATTTTCAGCAACAACAAAATAGCTTTGAACAGTGGAGGAAATTGGGTTGTGATTCATTAAACAGCTCCAGCTTAAGTACCATGATCTGCATGGATTCCTTGCAGGGCTCAGAAACTTGAATTCTGCCTGTGTTTGTATAGGCCACTGGTACTTTTGGAAATGGAAAAGCATCTGATAATGCATGTCTCCAGAAGTGTAGCTTCTGATACCAACAGCTAGTTGCCAAGAGACACAATGAAGTATTTCCCTTGATAATTTACTGGGACTTGGGTATCAGTCTTAAAATTAGAATTCTTATCAATCTATAGCTTACCTGATTGACTGATGTTTGGCAGGCACTGAGAATGGACTTCTCTTTCAGAGGAAGACTCACATTAACCAAGCTCATAGAGACTGATATACACAAACTAAAACATGAGTCCATGAATTATCATGAATTGTCAAGTCATCCTGAAAACTTGTGCTAGCAAATTGGTGCAGCCCTCCCTTCAGCTTGTGAGTTATAATGAGTCAGAGAAGGGGTTAGGTTGGCTTCTCACTGTGTGAGTCTGCTCAGGCTACCAGGACAATATACCATAGACTTGATGGTTTGAACAACAGAAATATATCTCACAGTTCTGGAGGCTGGGAAGTCCATGATCAAGGTGCTGGTCGGTTCAGTTCCTGGTGAGGACTGTCTTCCTGGCTGATAGACCATTACTTTCTCATTATGTCCTCACAGAGTGGAATGAGAGGTCTCTTTGGTGTCTTTTCTTAAAGGGCACTAACCTGATTGGATCAGGGTTCCACATTTAAGACCTCACTTAACCTCAGTTACTTCCTTAAAGACCCCATCTCAAATTCAGCTACACTAGGTGTTCACGCTTCAATACATGGACTGGGGGAAAGGGCACAATTCAGTCCATAGGAGTCACTTTCATGACCTGGCCTGTCCTCCTCCTTCCCTTCCATCCCTAGTTTCTGATCCATGAATATGAGGGGAGAGGAGATTTAAGGAAGCAGGACCATTTGTCTGAAGCTGGCGTGAGTCTTCATCATGTTCCCCAGGCCTGGTAGAGTGTACATGTGACTCCTTCTCTTAGGAAGAATATTTTTACTTCTTAGGAGGCCTTCTTGATATGGTTGCCTCACTGTCCTGCTCCATGCTTACAGCTGTTTCCTCAGTCCCTAAGAATTCCAGGGCTGACTTCCAGCCTCTTCCTCCCGAAGTCCATTTCTCCCCTTCAGAGGACCCACTTGCACAGACGTGAATCAGTTCCACACCACACTGGGAGGATAGGCCAGACACAGTTCAGCCCCCAAATCACCTTTGCTCCTGCGATCAGGGCATCTCTCATTTTTAGATTCCCCAGGCAGGGTGAGATTGCATCCCCCTCCTCGCTCCTAAATTGCAAAGGGCACATCTCTCACCTTCTGAGTTGTGTCCCTGAAGCCCTTCTCTCTTGACCTGAGGGAAAGGGGAACCACCCCCGACACACACCCCAAGTCCTCCCTTCTATAGCCAATATAGTGAATTGGTCCTTAGCATCAAGTCCAGTCTCCTTTTTTCTGCGCTTTCTTATACTGCACAATTGAGAGCCATCATTTTCAGGTTCTGTTCTGTTCTAACCCTATTGCAGTTATGGTTCTGGAGGCAAATTAGTTTCTGAAAATTGATGGCACTTGAATAAGATTTGCAAGGCAGAATGGAGAAGGGGAAGGGGACAAGGGATCTTCTACTCCAAGGCCATGGAGATGGAGACAGAACTTACCTGTATCTGTGCTGCAGGGTCAACCACTATCTTCACGGACATTAAGAAGTAGTTGCAGCTAAGAAGCATTGACAGAGGTTTCCTCATCTCTGGATTGCAGCTCTGGTGGTATGATCTTGACGTCAGTAGTTCTAGAATGGTTCCACTGATGTCAGTGGTTAGCATTGGTCTCTTGACTCCTCACCTCTGGATGAGGGCCAGAGTGGCAGCTCCCCTGGACCCATTCAGTGGTCCTGTTCTGAGAATCATTTCTGTAAGCCTGGCCTGAAATCTGTTCCTCCAGCCCTTCTAAAATTTTCTGAGTACCAAATTCTTTGAAATCAACCTCATTCTGATTAAAATATCTAGAGTGGTTTCTGTTCCCTGCAACTGATCCCTCCCCTTGGGAAGGGAGTAGGGAATGGGATTCACTGGCACATCAACAACCAGGTGGAAGCTTCCATTTTAATCCTCTTATAAACTTCCTGTGAAAGTGAAGTGAAGGTCACTCAGTTGTGTCCAACTCTTTGCGACCCCATAGGCTACACAGTCCACGGAACTCTCCAGGCAGGAATACTGGAGATCCCCTTCTCCAGGAGATCTTCCCAACCCAGGGGTCGAACCCAGGTCTCCTGCATTGCAGGCAGATTCTTTACCAGCTGAGCCATGAAGGAAGCCCTATAAACTTCCTGAGGACAGTCCTAAAGCTGAGTCCTGTGGAGCCCTCCTCCAGAACTCCTTATCATGTTTGATCACATGAAAAGAGCACAATGTGTTTCAAATAGCACTTCATTCACAATGAAGATAATATCTTCCTGTATGTGTCTTTTTATACTCAAGGATATATCCAGTGTTTTATTTATTTGACTGATGACAGTGTAATTTTTCCCCTACCTGAAGGCAACAACTAAACCTCTTGACTCTTATTTGGCCTTGCCTTAGGAGCAGGCAGAGAGGTAGAAAAACTTTAGGACCAATTTCCTTTCCAGAATCCTCACTCCACCAACTAACATTGTACCCCAAAGAGACTAATTCTTAGGCTTAGGTTTTGTTCCCTGACAGCATCAGATAACTCAGTCATTGTGATAGTTGAGCCTGTGATCCAGAAGTGCCTTGTTTGAGCTCATCCTCACCTGTCCTGGGAGCACATGTTGATGAGAAGGAAGCAAAGAGCACAGGAGAACAAGGCCAGCAGCGGGAAGGAGTGAGTGTCTGACCTGGGAAGGGTTCCTCTCCTCCATTCTCCCAAGCCACCCAACAGGAAAGAAGAGAAACATTGTTTGAGGTGAACAATTAACTTTCTCTTATAATTATGAAGAACATGAATAAGAGCATCTTTTAGAAACGTTGCTATTTGTCTTGCTTTATCACATACTCTAAGCAAATAATGGTTTGCTGGCTCCGTAGTTGCAACCTCAAGAGTAGGCCTCTACCTCCTCCTTCTACTCAAATTGCTGCCCCTAAGTTCCATCCCTGCAGACACTCTGGAGCTGCCGCTGTGACTCGGGGCGTGAGAGAGCGAGGGCCACCCTGCAAGGTGGAAGACAGCTGAGAAGGGGGAAGTGGGAGCCCAGATGAAGGTGGATCTCCTTTGTAATTTTGTCTCTAACTTTCATCTTTGGCATGCTTAACCCCAAAAGAACTGCCCGAAAAATCACTCCCTTCCTAAAGTTTGCATCATGCTTTTTATTCCAATCTGAGTCATGGCAGTGTTCTTTGAGTCATCTGCCAGAATTTAATCAAAGTTTCACAATGTCCTTCCTATGTGAATAGTTTCTGGCTTCTCCCTTAAATTTTATTTTGGCATCAAAATATCCTTTGAAAAAAATGGCTCCAGGATCTCCTGCATTCCAACGATCTCCGCACAGTGTTTCAGTCCCTGCCCTGGCCTCCCTCTTCTCCTCTGGGGCCCCAGCAAGGTCACCGGCTCCCTGTGTTCTTTCTCCTTCCCTTGCCTGTGTGTCACTTTCCTGTCTCTTTTCCTTGCATTATTTTCTCCACTAAGAGCTTCTTCCCCCTCTCAGCACCCTTCCAATCCCCAGGGGACAGTGACATTCACTAACTCGAAAGGGAAGACCCCAGGCTGAGAAGCAGGCAGACAGCTCAAGGTCTTACAACCTTGGAGAGTTTCCTCAGTGTCTCAGCGCCTCGGTTTTCTGTAAATTCAAATAGCTCTCAGTTCATATCCATGCTTGGTTTAAACCATTTGGATAAAAATCCTATCACAGTATAGGTACATTCTATCCTCACTTTGAAAGACTCCTACAGTTACATGAAGAAAACTTTGAAATTCACTTTCTAAGTGTTCACCAATAGGGTACTTGTAAAATAGTGATGCATTTATTTTTTAATATGAGGTGACTGTGTATACTGTCTAGAGAGTAAGGAAAGCAATTTGTAGAAGAAGACATCTAGTAGAATCCCTGTTTTTAAAGAACCTATTGATATGTTCTATGCTATGGGAAAGGACTTAGACCACAGGTAAGAGTGCTTGCTATGGGGGTAGGATAAAGTGCAGGAAGTGAGGAGGAGAATTTTAAGTTTTTCCCTCTATGCTTCTGAAGTGTTTGAAATTTTTACCAATGTTTCTCCAACAAACCAGTTTTGAATAATTGGGGGTGAGCAGCTTCTATATCCTGTATTAGAGATTTATTGATGTTTAAAACTTTATGAAATGAATGATATTATAATAGCATTTTCCTTTCATCCCCATTCACAAAATGTCATTCATTCTTAAAAAAAAAAAATGGAACAAACGATTTGACAATTTTGGCCTGTGGAGAGTGAGGGCTGACTCTTAGGTAGCAGTGCTCCTTCTAGGCTTCTGACTTTTCCTTACCTCAAACATCTCAGTTACCCTAGTCAGCAAGATTGTCTTGAGATAGGAAATGGGTCTAGAGGCTGAGGTGAAGCAAAGGTACTGAGTTTTCCTTTCCCTTACTGGGTTCAACTCAAAGAATGCCGTTTTATATGATAAATTCATTACCCAGCCAACAGATCCAGTTTCGGCCTCATAGACTGTAGCTTCTAAAGAGTGATTTTTACCAAGTTATTTATTTCAAACTTGTCATATTTCCTGTCAAACAATTTAGATGTCACATGAAGTTTATTTTGGTGGAATTTTTTCTTATGTCACCAAATGAAGTCATTTCTCTCTGAACCTTTTTGCTAATGGAATTCCTAAGAACTTGTTTAGTTTATAACTAGTTATAGCAATGCATGGGTGATTAAAGCAGTGATTTATACATGTCTTCATTCACTATATCCTCCCAGGATACATCTTTGGTAGTAGATCCCTCCCTGAACCCAAGGCCCCAGGGAGAAGATCAGTAATATTTAGAAGTGTGATTTCCTCCTCCTCCTCTCATTCTGCCATCCAGGCTATTTGAAGACAGCTGTACGTAAACAGGCCTATTGCCTGTATGACTCAGCCTCTGCTAATCACAGAGAACAGGAGCTTTTTGACAGGAGGATCAATCATCGTCTCCGAGTTCCTACGCTTTATGGCTGATATAGGCTTCTTCCGCTAGGCATGCAAGTTCAGTGAAAATTCCATGTTAATCCTATGCATTTATGTGGAAATTGGGGATGATGTGTTCCATCGTGTTAGTGCATTTCTGGAGGACAACATCAGCATTAAAACACTCATTATTTTAAAAAACTAACTCTGAAATATCTTCATTTATGTGTCTATGTATTTTCGGATTGACACCCCCCACCGCCCCATGTCACCTCTCTCTGCCTGCTGCACTGCCTCCCGACAGGGGCCCCTGCTTCCCTCTGCCCACCCCCACACTCCTTCTCTCCAAACAGTGCAGAACTATTGTTTTAAAATGCAAGTCAGGCCCAATCTCTACCATGGTTTCAAATCCCTCACTGACGTGACCACTGTACATCCGAGGAAACCCACCCTTCTTTGCATGTCCTGGCCCCACTCCCTCTCCACCTTGGCCTTGGAGGTTGTCCCCCAGCACTGCAGCCTCCTCCTGAGAGCATGCCAGGCTCCCCCCGGCCTGAGCGCTCTGCACGGCTGCAGGCGCCATCCCTGACTTGCCAAAGTGGCCTCTCCCAATTCTCCTTTACAGCTTCCTAGTGGTTTCTTTTGGACTTCTCGGGTGGCTCAGACGGTAGAGTCTGCCTGCAATGTGGGTGACCTGGGTTTGATCCCTGGGTTGGGAAGATCCCCTGGTGAAGAACTGGCAACCACTCCAGTATTCCTGCCTGGAGAATCCCATGGACAGAGGAGCCTGGCGGGCTAGAGTCCTTGGGGTTGCAAAGAGTCAGACACGAACGAGCCACTGGACAGCAATGCTGGAGCTGAACTTTTCATCTTTATTTATTGGCTGTGCTGGGTCTTCGTTCCTATGCAGACTTTTCTCCGGTTGCAGTGCATGGTCTTCTCATTGCAGGGGCTTCTCTTGCTGCAGGGCACAGGCGCTAGGCACATGGGTCTCAGCAGTTGCTGGGGCTGGCACATGGGTCTCAGCAGCTGCTGGGGCTGGCACGTGGGTTCTCGGGCCCTGGAGCACAGGCTCAGCAGCTGTGGCCCACAGGCTTAGCTCTGCAGCCTGTGGGGTCTTCCCGGACCAGCGATCACACCTGTGTCTGCTGCATTGGCAGGTGGATTCCTTACCACTGAGCCACCAGCGAAGCCCCCATTAGTTTCTTTTAATACTTACTATCCTCTATATTTACTTGTTTATTGTCTTCCTCCTTCAGTGGATGGAAAACTCCTTGTGGAGATGGACCATTAGAGCTGGCATTCTCAATATTCAGGGACCTGCCAAAGCCCATGGAGTTCTGGGGAGCTGACAAAGATTCTCTACCTCAGACGTTAGACAGGCTCACGTCCCTGTCAAATCCTGTTTAATATGAACCCTGCTAAGTCAAATTTAACCAGAACTTTCCACCCTTAAAATCTGATCATCCTCAGCATCTAATCAGGTTCTTCATCCTCCATTGGCTCTCAGGTGATATCTAATCACCCTGGCCTGTCTTCAGTAAAAATTCCTATCAGGTTGATTAAGTCAAAGACCCCTTACTCCTAATGTTTCCTTTTACGTAATCATCCATATTCTGGCCTCCCCTCTGCTCTTTGGCTATAAATTCCCATTTGCCTAGGCTGTATCCAAAGTTGAGCCCAATCTCTCTTCCCCACTGTAAGACCTGATGCAGTGACTCCTATACCTATCATGCTGGTCCTGAAGAAAGTCTGTCTCTCCATCTTTAGTTAGTGTCAGAATTTTTTCCCTTTGGGGAGCACAGGTTACAAACTCCTACCATATTATCAGCATGAGTCATCACTAGCAAAATTTCCCTTAAAGTTCTTGATAACATCATCAATTTTATTTTATTGAACAATTTGTCAACATTAGTCTAACCTGTTAACTCTTTTTCAGTTAAAATACATCAGTGAAGCTTTCACCACAGCATAAAGAAAGTAGGATACAGAAGACAGCTAGCTTTGAGACAAAGTGTTGCGAAGGTCCACTTTTCATCACTGTGAGGGGTGCTATAAAAGTTTTATGATGAGGTAAAGATCAGAGAGAAGTTTTGATGAGACAGAATACAGAAGCATGACTCAGCTTTCCCAAGTAAAATCTTTTCACAATGACTTCATTATTTTACTTGAAACAATGGTATTTCCAGGATCCTTGGTGCATCTGTACCCAAAAATAGTGAGGAAAATATTTTAACCCTATTTTAAAACTCCCTGTGTCAATCAATGCCTCCTTCCATTCCCATGCCTGGTCAGTATGATTTCCTGTATGTCTTCAAACAAATCAAAGTATTAAAACAACCAGATATTTAATTTCTTTTGTTGTTAACAAGACAGGTATTTATATATTTGTGAAAATTTAGTCAAAGTCACAGAAAAGAATTATTGTTTGGTTCTGGGAACTTGGGTTCAGAATACAGAAAACTAAGCATGAAGCTATTGTAAGACATATTTTACATTGACTACATAGTTCCATGATTTTGAAGCAAAGCAGCCATGATTGTTGCCACTGACAAAATATAGGAAGCTATTTAAGACGGGCCTGTTGTGACTCTCATATAACTAATCGATTGAATTGACATGCATTTATTGAGCTTCTACTACAACTTTTCAGAAGGATAGATATGGTTCCTGCCTTCAAGAAGGGACTACATTCCAGGAAACCTCTCAGTCCCAGACAAACCAGGGTGGCTGCTCACCTTAGTGCTAGAAGAAGTGGAAATGGCTTTGGTGAAGACCTGCCAGCCACAGGACGTTTGCCAGGGCATAATAAACAGCGTTATTTATCCCCTGCTCAGCTTCTGAAACAATGAGCAATAAAACAGGAAATTCAAATAGGGATCAAAATAACCACCCTTTTCACTGATAAAGATAGATCAGAACAAGGCTTTTATCTACCGAAGGGGCTCCCCTGATACTGAACCCCAGAGTAAGGTAGCCTTTCCCTCCTGGCCTGGGCCATGCTAGATCTCTTCTCATGGGAAGCATGACTTGGGGAGTAGAGGAGAAATCCCATTCTCTCTGAGCTGTCAAAGGGGGAAAAAAAAGAAGTTGATCTTTAGCATCACATTTATTTTCCCCAAATTTGCCAAGTAGAGAAGCCATGCCATATTCCTGGGGAATCAAGAAGGAGAGACTGAGTGAAAGGGGGAGTCCAGGCTGTTACGTTAATCAGTCTACTGTCACAGAGAAGGAAATGCCAGCCAGAGGGAAAGGATTCCCACTCAGCAGGAGGAAACCAGGAGAGTGTAACCATGCAACTCCAAAGACGGGGGCATCCAGGACACCAACCCAGGAGAGCTCCAGACAATAGGACGGAGATGTTTGGTGCTTTAGTTGGAGAAGGATGTGTGAGCAGAAAAGCACAGACTAGAACACAGAAAATGGAATCTAGAATGTGAGAGGCTGGAGCTGGATGTGGTCCCCTTAGCAAGCTCTGTCTCTGAAAGAGGGAGAGAGAGCTGCCAGGGTCTCCTTGCCAGTGACATCATGGAGCCCTTTTTTCTTGTTTTATTCCTCTAATAACTTGTCCTTCCTTCACCACCACCACGATTACCACCAGTGGTGTATTTTTCACTGTGAAATAAAGAATCAGCATTCTGGTTTGTATGTATCAGTCTCTGTGACCCCAGTCAACAAACAGCATCCCATATACACCATGGAATATTACTCAGCCATTAAAAAGAATCCATTTGAATCAGTTCTAATGAGATGGATGAAACTGGAGCCCATTATACAGAGTGAAGTAAGCCAGAAAGATAAACACCAATACAGTATACTAACACATATATATGGAATTTAGAAAGATGGTAACGATAACCCTATATGCAAAACAGAAAAAGAGACACAGATGTATAGAACAGAATTTTGGACTCTGTGGGAGAAGACGAGGGTGGGATGTTTCGAGAGAACAGCATCGAAACATGTATATTATCTAGGCTGAAACATCACCAGCCCAGGCTGGATGCATGAGACAAGTGCTCGGTCCTGGTACACTGGGAAGACCCAAAGGAACTGGGTGGAGAGGGAGGTGGGAGGGGGGATCGGGATGGGGAATACATGTAAATCCATGGCTGATTCATGTCAATGTATGACAAAAACCATTACAATATTGTAAAGTAATTAGCCTCCAACTAATAAAAATAAATGGAAAAAAAAAAACAAAACCCAGCATCCTAGAGAGAAGAGACCCTCCCTCCACCAGCACATTGGACCAATCAAGTCCCATGTCTGAAAGGCTGAAGATGAGGCCCTGGGTCATGGTGAATCCCCATAGGATAAACACTTCAAAGTTCCCTTGACAACCAACCAGCAGCCTTCTTAGAGGAAGCCGTGCTGGACCACGTGAGACCAAACATTGTTTCCTTTGAAGTGACATTATTACAGAGCGCCTGACTGCAAGAAGATAAATTCCAGTTCTAGACTAAAAGGAGATTATCAACTGCATGACTGCAACCTGGAGGTAATGCTGTAGTGTGTGATGGGGCGTGGGAGAAGGGAAAGGGAGGGGAATTAACATTCGTAGGACACCTACCTTGTTGTACCACATCCTGCATACTTACTGTAAGTAAGAATAACCAGAGAACAGACTTGAGGAGTGTAAGTAAATTGACCAGAGTTAGCCAACTGGTAGCTTGGAGCAATGGTATTCAACCCCAGGCTAGGCTAGCTTGAAGAGTAATAACAATAACAGGAGGAGATAATTAGTATAAAAATAAGAATAAAAGTGCCCTTGTAATAAGACTTAGAAATTAGAATGCAGTTATCTAAGAGAAACACTTGCCCCAAGTTCTTTTTTAAGCATTCAGTAGATATGTCCTGCTTGGAGTAATTTTTCAGTCCTGTGTGAAGGCAAAGAGATAATAAACTCAGTGATAAACTGTGGGGGTAAAAGAGCAGACAGAGCATCCTTCCTGACCTGCCCCCAACCCAACATGTATTTGAGCACATGGCATGCCAGAATGCCTGGAGAGGTGAAGGAGAGTCAGTATTTGTATGAATTGGTCTTGCCTTTGTGGAATTCTCTCCTGGATTTTGTAAAAAGATTAAATTCCAAATTAAAATTCCCACACTGCTGCTTGTTAAATATTCACTTTTTATAAATAAATAGGTGCATTATTTATAAATGGGAACATTCAATATTTAAAGAGCCCTGGTCTTACATTTAGATCTTTAATCCACTTTGACCAGAAACTATAAAACTCCTAGAGGAGAACATAGGCAAAACACTCTCCGACATAAATCACAGCAAGATCCTCTATGACCCACCTCCCAGAATATTGGAAATAAAAGCAAAAATAAACAAATGGGACCTAATGAAACTTAAAAGCTTTTGCACAACAAAGGAAACGATAAGCAAGGTGAAAAGACAGCCTTCAGAATGGGAGAAAATAATAGCAAATGAAGCAACAGACAAAGGATTAATCTCAAAAATATACAAGCAACTCCTGCAGCTCAATTCCAGAAAAATAACAAAAAATGGGCCAAATATCTAAACAGACATTTCTCCAAAGAAGACATACAGATGGCTAACAAACACATGAAAAGATGCTCAACATCACTCATTATCAGAGAAATGCAAATCAAAACCTCAATGAGGGTACCATTACACGCCAGTCAGAACGGCTGCTATCCAAAAGTCTACAAGCAATAAATGCTGGAGAGGGTGTGGAGGAAAGGGAACCCTCTTACACTGTTGGTGGGAATGCAAACTAGTACAGCCACTATGGAGAACAGTGTGGAGATTTCTTTAAAAACTGGAAATAGAACTGCCATATGACCCAGCAATCCCACTCCTGGGCATACACACCGAGGAAACCAGATCTGAAAGAGACACGTGCACCCCAATGTTCATCGCAGCACTGTTTATAATAGCCAGGACATGGAAGCAACCTAGATGCCCATCAGCAGATGAATGGATAAGGAAGCTGTGGTACATATACACCATGGAATATTACTCAGCCATTAAAAAGAATTCATTTGAATCAGTTCTAATGAGATGGATGAAACTGGAGCCCATTATACAGAGTGAAGTAAGCCAGAAAGATAAACATCAATACAGTATACTAACACATATATAAGGAATTTAGAAAGATGGTAACGATAACCCTATATGCAAGACAGAAAAAGAGACACAGATGTATAGAACAGACTTTTGGACTCTATGGGAGAAGGCGAGGGTGGGATGTTCTGAGAGAATAGCATCGAAACATGTGTATTATCAAGTGTGAAACAGATCGCCAGTCCAGGTTGGATGCATGAGACAAGTGCTTGGGGCTGGTGCACTGGGATGACCCAGAGGGATGGGATGGGGAGGGAGGTGGGAGGGGGGTTCAGGATGGCGGACACATGTAAATCCATGGCCAATTCATGTCAATGTATGGCAAAAACCACTACAATATTGTAAAGTAATTAGCCTCCAACTAATAAAAATAAATGGGGAAAAAAAAAAAAAAGAAAGAAAGAGATGCCTGTAAAAAAATAAATAAATAAAGAGCCCTGGCTGGAGCAAGTCACCAGAACCTTCCTCCCTGGTGAGGGGATGAGGTGAAATGAGTCTTCTTTGGTGCAGATTCTGAGAACAGAGGCTTAACCTGCACTTAAGTCCCTTAGGTTAATGCTGAACCTCAGGCTGCACCCCCATTTGGACTTCTGACTGTCCTTGCTCCTATCCCTCATCGGTGTTCCTCTAAGGGTGGGCATCTGACCACTAAGGGTTGAGTCACCTGGGATGAATTTTCAAAATGTATCAGGATTAAAAATTTTTTGAGGGTAAGTCTTGTAGTGTTGAGAATCGCTGCTTTAACCAAGGCAGCGCCTAATAGGAAAGCTGCCTCAAGCCTCACCCTTAACTCAGAGTTTGGACTCTGTCTTATGAGCAGTGGGGCACCAAAGGGGTTCAAGCAGAGAACGCATGTGGTCACATTTTGAATGGTAACAGATCAGTCCAGCTCTAGTATGGGGAGCAGACTGATAGGACCAAAGAGACTGGCCGTAAAGCTGCAGTCCAGATGAGGGAGAGTGTTGAGCTAGGGTGGAGCGGAGGCAGTGGATGGATTTGAGAGGCACCCAGGGCCAGGGACTGACAGAGCCTTGGCACTCCTCTGGTGGGGATGGGGAAGTCAGCAGCGGGTGGAGAGAAAGAAGTTAAAGGTGAACTTACCAGGTTTTGAGTGGGATGCACTGACATGAGCATCACATACTACCGTTGAACTCAAAGTATAACCCAGACGCTCTAATACTTCAGAATTTTCAAATGTAATATACTTTGATTTGTATAAGATCTATTAAGTGATGGCACTTTTTTGTTTGATTTTACAATTAACAAAGGGGTATTCTTTGATTTTTGGGGGGGATCTAGGGGGCTTGATAATACAAAATTAAAATATCATATCTAGTTCCTACTAAAGTTATATCTCTGTTTAAGTTCTCTGAGAAGTTGAACATAAACCAAAGCTTCAACTTTCATTCCATAGGGCTAAAAATCCTCCAGTCTCCTGAAATTTGGAGGTAAGCACCATCTCTCTAAGTCACTGGGAAGTCTCCTTTATTTCTCTCTGTCCTACCCCCTCTATCCTGGGATGCTTTGTTTGGAGCTTTTTATAGAACAGATGCATGATATCTAACTGGAACTGGAAAAATTTATAGGGAGCAGAGTGTAGCAGTAGTTACAGAACAAGAAATACAATCTGATCACTTTATTTTTTCAGTGTTATTCTTTTACATTTACAGTGTTTTTTTATTTCTTGATTACAAAATAGTAAAAAATTATTATCATTATTAGAAATAAAAACAAATACAGAAAAGTTTGATACAGAAAGGGAAAACACCATGTCATCTCCGTCTCAGACATATCCATGTTAACACTTTGATGTATACTCTTCTAGGTTCCCCCACTAACATAGGATGAAGGTTAGGGTTTAGCCAGACATTGGGTAGGGGGGCCAGGGCTGAGACTTGTGTTCTTAACCGATGTTACAGAAGCTTGAGACTCAGTTTGGCGCTAAAACACAGCATGTGAGGTAGGCGTGGTGAGACATGAGGGGTGGAGGCAGGCACGGACTTTGAGTGTTGTGTGTGTGTGTGTGTGTGTGTGCGCCAATGCACACTTATGCATTTGTGCACCTTTAAAAAAATTGGATCATACTATGTATTCTCTTCCGAAACTTGCTTTTTCTCAGGAAAATCTTCCCACATCACTACATTTAGATATTGCTCATCGTTTTAAAAACAGCTATGGAGTACTACTATGTTTTTTGGGTGTACAAGGTTTGTTTATCTAACTCACTATTGGTGTGAGTAGTTTCCACATTTTGCTGTTAAGAGCGTAAATGAGCATTTAGGAAATACCCATGGAAGAGTTTCTGGGGACTATATTGCTAGGTCAATGACCATGCATATTTAAAATTTTGCATGACCTACTGTTTTCAAGATTGGCTATTCCCCTACATCTGTAGCAGCACTGAATGCTATTCATTTATTTTTTGCCAACCTGATGGGCAGAAAGAAATATCTCATTTAACATTCTATTTTGATTATTATTGAGGTTGAACTCCTGTAGGTATTTATTCTGTCAGTTATTGGTTCTCGCCTTTTGTTTCTGGTTACTTTAAGTCACCTGCCCCCATGGACTAATAAACATGTTACTGTAGAATTTTGTGACTTCATTTAATTGGACCATTTGCTGTGTTGGTGAAACAATGAAAATCCATGACCTTTAGTGTCTTGGAGTCATTTGTGCCTTTCAATTTTTACTGAAATCGCAGGGCACTATTTTCTTTCAGTTGCTCAGTCATGTCCGACTCTTTGTGACCCCATGGACCGTAGCCCACCAGGCTCCTCTGTCCATGGGATTCTCCAGGCAAGAATACTGAAGTGGGTTGCCATTCCCTTCTCCAGGGGATCTTCCCAACTCAGGGGTCGAACTCGGGCCTCCTGCATTGCAGGCGAATTCTTTACCGTCTGAGCCACAGGGACTTAGAGACTTAATTTTCTTTTGTAGCAAGCCATATTTGCTCCTGCCCTTTTTCTCTTGGCCTATACCTCCTTAATCTGTGGACCTTAAAACTCCTAATTTCCACCATTCAATTTCATCATTTTAAAAAGAGATGCTTAAAAGGGCCTTGAGGAATGCTTTAGGCTCCACATCTTCATTTCCTATTTATGGCTTTATGGTTTTCTGGGAAAGAGACATAGATTTTCTTTTGGGTATGAGCTGTCTTCCAATTTAGACTAACAGTTCTCTATCAGCAACCGGGGAACCTGTGCCACCGGGAGTCCAAATTAGGCCACGTGTCTGTTCCAGCCGGCGTTGGACTGCAGCGCATCAGACTCATCCCCAGCATGAGTCATGCTTAGTCTCTAGCTAGACAAACCGAGAGAGAGTTCTCCTGGGAATTGTGGTAGACTGTTTCCTGGATCATTAGGGTAGGAAAGAACAAGGTTCAGTTCAGTCTCTCAGTCGTGTCCGGCTCTTTGAGACCCCATGAATCACAGCACACTAGGCCTCCCTGTCCATCACCAGCTCCTGGAGTTTACTCAAACTCATGTCCATCAAGTCGGTGATGCCATCCAGCCATCTCATCCTCTGTCGTCCCCTTCTCCTCCTGCCCTCAATCCCAACCAGCATCAGCGTCTTTTCCAATGAGTCAACTCTTCACATGAGGTGGCCAAAGTACTGGAGTTTCAGCTTCAGCATCAGTCCTTCCAATGAACACCCAGGACTGATCTCCTTCAGGATGGTCTGGTTGGATTTTCTCGCAGTCCAAGGGACTCTCAAGAGTCTTCTCCAACACCACAGGTCAAAAGCATCAATTTTTCGGCACTCAGCTTTCTTCACAGTCCAACTCTCACATCCATACATGACCACTGGAAAAACCACAGCCTTGACTAGATGGACCTTTGTTGGCAATGTCTCTGCTTTTAATATGCTATCTAGGTTGGTCATGACTTTCCTTCCAAGGAGTAAGCATCTTTTAATTCATGGCTGCAATCACCATCTGCAGTGATTTTGGAGCCCCCCAAAATAAAGTTAGCCACTGTTTCCACTGTTTCTCCATCTATTTCCCATGAAGTGATGGGACCAGATGCCATGACCTTAGTTTTCTGAATGTTGAGCTTTAAGCCAACTTTTTCACTCTCCTCTTTCACTTTCATCAAGAGGCTTTTTAGTTCCTCTTCACTTTCTGCCATAAGGGTGGTGTCATCTGCATATCTGAGCTTATTGATCTTCCTCCCGGCAATCTTGGTTCCAGCTTGTGCTTCTTCCAGCCCAGCGTTTCTCATGATGTACTCTGCGTATAAGTTAAATAAGCAGGGTGACAATATACAGCCTTGACGTACTCCTTTTCTTATTTGGAACCAGTCTGTTGTTCCATGTCCAGTTCTAACTGTTGCTTCCTGACCTGCATATAGGTTTCTCAAGAGGCAGGTCAAGGAATTTTAAATACAGGTGTAAGGAGTCACTGGAATCATGGATTGGGATGTTCAAAATTCTTAAGGATTTTGAATTTGGAGTGAGAACACCCTTTTCCCGAGACACAAACCGACTCCCTCCTTTTATGTGTGATACCCAGAGAGGTGCTGTCCAAGCTTGCCCAAGCAGTGAGCGGCAGAGCTGAAATGCAGGTTTCCTGACGTGGGTCCATGGTCTTTTTCTTCTAGGCTGCCTCCTCTCCTGATGTAACTGGAAGAAGAAATTTGCTTAGAAGATTCATACATTATTAATCCCAAAAGCCAATTTAGTGATCATCTATCACAAGGAAGAAAACTGAGTCTCAGAAAGATGAGGCAATTTTCCTGGGGTCACAGGACTAGTCGGTGTCATGAACCAAAGAACACAGGTGGCATGTCTTACAGCAAAAGAGGGCTGGCTCTCCCACGTCACCCTTTAAGGGTGATCTAGCCCTGCACCTTGGGTCTCACTGAAAAGGAATAATCCTCAGGGGTCTGTTGGCTTGTGACTTGTGGAGTAAAATGTGCATTCCTGGTAATAAAATATCTCACCACTTTCCTACTGTTTAGGTTAGGTTCTGTTTATAAGGAATATTGATGTAAGTTAGCTTGAAACAGGGGATTTTTATAGGAACTGAGATAGCGCCAAAGACTGAGGCAACCTGAGGAACTGCTCTCTCCAGGGACCCGCCACTCTCGCCATCTCTTTCTCAGGGCTTCCTGCTTCTCTTCAAGCTTCTGCTCAGTTCTCCTCTTTTGTAACTGGCTGTCTTGGCTTGTTAGACGTTTCTCAGCTTTCTTAACTCTGGCTTGCTCATGGCTTCTGCCTGCCATGTCCCTGACCCTCCCTTAGGGGATCCTTAAACTTTTTACTCTTGTCGCTGTAGGCTCGTTCCTTCCGTGTTTCCTAGTTCCAGCTCTAGGAAGACAGAGAATGTGATCAGCTCCCATCACCTTTCTGCACTCAGCCTCGGGCCATCGTTGTCCTCCAGACTCTGGGACTGATTGTCCTTTGGTCTGGTGCTGTCCCTACACCAATCAGACGTGTCCAAAGAAGTGTTCCATCATATGGCGAATCACCTGCCACATGAAGGTCTGTGAGTGGGTCCATTTCTTCCAAGAGCACTGAAGCATCATAAACATGTTTAATGCATCTGCGTTTTAAAAAATTAAGATTCAAGTATCATGGAACTGAATTTGTTCATTGGCATCATCTTTTGAAAATTTAGGAGGGTGGAAATGATTTAAAAAATATATGTTATTCAGCAATTCTTTCCAAATATCTAACAGTGAGTCATGGCAATACTATAATTTCCAATCCACGGACTGGTTGGCTCTTTTTCAAGAATTTGTTTTGGGTTCCACTCCCTTGAAACTGAAATTTCAGCATGTCACTCACAGAGAATGAACACGTGCACCTTGGCCTCTGAGCTCCGTCCTGAGAGGGTCTCATGATCTCTATTCCTGACTGCCCAATTACTTGATAACGACTTTACTGCACCTAAACCTTATTCTAATATGTAAACCGTGTTTTGTGTACCATTGATAGAAATTAGCTGATTTAGGAGGTTGGGGTGCTGCATGGAGTTGGGCAGACATGCAGAAAAAAGGAATTATCCTTTCCTGAGCATCTACCATGAACCTGGTCTGAACATTCTCATTTACTACATGAGTAAACTGAGATTCAGAGAAGGTAAGACATTTTCCCAGGGAGACACAGCAAGCAAGTAGTAGAACTAGAATTTAACCCAAATCTACCTAAATCCGAATCCCAGTCTTTGCATCATGCCTTGGAGGCAGTGGGTGAGGAGAAGGGCGGGAAGAGTAGCATATTCTGAGTGGGGAGGATGGAGCTGTTCCCAAGGAAAGGTGTGAACGTAGATGGGAGAATACAAAGTGGAGCAGAGACTGCTGAGCGGGGCAGCAGATTCCTGTTGGAGATGGAGGGAGATTAAATGTCAGAGGCAGCCAGATTCTTGCACAATGTAAAGGCCAGTCTAGGGTGTAACTGACATTTTTGGAGGCACGGGGGAGTCATTAAAGGTAGGCATGACGTGACCGAGGCAGCTGTTTAGACTAGAAGGATTAGCCTGGAGACAGGTGTCAGAGGATGGGACTAGAAAAAGCCTCGAGGTGATTTAGGCACGCATAGCTAGGGGGCCCTGTAATCTTAGGAAACGATTCACAGCTGGCTTCATGGTCTCACGCAGGACACCTTTTCCAGACTGCTGCCTCCTGTCTTCCCTGTGACAGCCACAAGCGTGGAATTGTCAGTCCTGCAGGAACTGAGCTCTGCTGCAGAGCGTTGCTTTTGTTGGAGAGAAATACTGTTCATCTCTCATGGTATATCTTAGTTGAAGCTCCCAAATGTTGCACTTTTTTGATTTTTAAAAACAGAACTGATCCAAAGGGTAGTGAGCACGGGAAGCTGAGGCTGTGGTCTAAATTTCCCCTGAAAGTCTTAACCACGGGTGAGATTTTGTGTGTGTATCAATCATACCATTTCCACGCTTGGTCTCTGTTCCTGTCACTCCAAGTGTGAGAAGAGATAGACGGCGGAGACAAAGGAGAAGTTCCTAGGCTTTACCTTCTAGTTCTCCTTTTTCTTTTCCATAGTAAAATTACCATGAAATTACTTGTAAGAAGTTTCGGGCAACTGGGCTAAGCTACTTGTGGGATTTGCCTTGGGAAGAGTGAAAAATCAGTAATTTTATTTTCTTCCCTATGTTTTACAGCTCTTGAGTCTATTTATATAATTCAAGCCAATAACACAAATAAAGTTGGTGCTGAAGCATGTCTTTCTGTCAGTAGAGATTAAGTATCAAATGTGGAGGTGGGTTAGTTTGTCAGTTTTATTGGTGAGAAGAGGGTGAAGAGGGGTGTTTAATCCCTCAGCCCTGAGGGGTCAGTAATAATAGAGGTGGAAACCCAGTGGATAAAAATGGTGACAGGTTGAACTGCCTTTTCCTTTTGCCCCAGGCTGAACTTGGAGCCTCTCTTTCTTAACATAGCCGAAGTCATAAAACAAAATTACAACGTAGACAAAACAGAGGAAGAAGTCTTCCATACAAGCGCTAAACTGGTGATTCTCTCAACCCAATGTGATACTAATAAAGCCAAATCAAAAACTTTGATTGGGTGTCCTTGGTGTGTAACACACCATGCTAAGCACAAACACTAATTTTTCCTTAAGTTTAGGGACAGAGGTTTGTGTATGGTCAATGTAACAGTCTGCATCGAAGCAGAGGTGAGTTGTTAAAATTTCAAATCCCGTGTAACAACCTCAAGGGCACACTCTTTGCCTTTTGGTTTCTGGGCTGAGTGCTAAAGTCAGGCAGAGACATTCTCCAGTGCTGAAAGCATCGGCCATTGGATGTTTCAGGTAACACAACAGCCGCAGATTCCTAAAAAGGAATCACATCTTCAGGGGACTGTGTGGATGTGAGAGGACCTGGCTGTCGGGTCATGGGACTTCAGGGTCAGGTACAGTTGAAAACCAGATGCTGGGGGATCCTTAAGCCAACGCCGTAGAGTGGTCCAGTGGCTGGGACCACCAGGTCTTCCTCTTGTTCCCACCACAGCTGCACTTGGGGGAAATAAGGGTTCGCAGAGTTTGGGGTGGAAACTGTGAGGAATACTGCATATCCAACAGAAAGGAATTGGTCAAAGCCGGCTTTGCGCACGCTCCTGCTGGTGTCCCGTTCTCATCAGTGGTGGCCTGGTGGTCCCATCTGCATTTGCATCTGCGGGATTTCCGGGACCCAAGGCGGACTGGCCATGGGAGGACCAATGATGATTGGTGTTCAAGCTCTCTGGAACACAGTGGGAACTTCCAGATTCTTGAACAAAGAGGAGGCTGTATCTGCGCCAACCTCGGCAGGAAGAGGGAATGCATGCAGGCCGAGAGCTCTGAGGTGAAGGAGGGACACGGCTCCTATTCCTATCCTGAGGCATTTATCTTTTGTAGTCAAGACACTTTTGAGTACCAAACAAAGAGCTGTGTCTTCCTGCCCAGGGAGCTAGTAAATTCCAACACAGAGGTGGCCTTCAAAGTCTGTGGTCCCTTAAAGGTCAGACAGTTCAAGGTTATCTGAAAGAACTCTATTTGCTTGGGGTGGGACCTGGGGTATAAGCCTCTAGTTTTGAGAGGAACTGAGCAGGGCACAGACTACAGGAGAATTGGGGATGATGGTAAAGAATGAAAGCATGTGTTGAGGGTTGGAAGGCTCCAGAAGCAGTGGCAAATACTCTAGGGAGATACCAGGGATCATTGGGGAAAGGAAGGGACTTGGGGTTTAGAGTTTAGTATCACAACCTCGTGGGGGCTCAGAGCCAAATACCTCACGCCCATCACCCAAGCTTTGACTCTCACCAAGGCCTGTGTAGCCTGAGAAAACTAAGGAATTCTCAATATTCAGTCAAATATTGGCCACTTTAAAAATGCCACCATTTTCATCAAAGTTGTGTGGTATGAAGGACTTGGGAAGGGGAACCTAAGCAAGACATTGGTGTGGGTGGTATGCTAGCTGCTGGGGGTGGGCGACAGAGAAGGGAGTCCAAGATTAGCTCTTAGGGTCAGAATTGTTCCACTGTTTGGAAGATGACTTACATGCCTGACACCGTTAAACAACACTAGAGTGTCTGGTTCAGGGTCCAGTGATATTCTGATATCTGTTTGTCAGTGTAGCAAATAGTACCACAAGGACTTTCTCACCTTCCTCAGGTCAATTCCTGAGAAGGTCTACCTTAGTTCCCTACCTCCTCAGTTTGGGTCAAACCTGATTTGGTCAAAACCAACCTTCCTCCCCTCACTGCTCTTAAGAACTGAGATCAGGCAAGAATCAGCACTGACCACGTGGGAGGTGCATGTTTATTGATACCTGTACAACTATTTACAATGAGTATATTGTATACTTATATGTATACTTATAAATCACCCCAAAACTTAGCAGTTTAAAACAATAAGCATCTGTCTACACAGTCTCTGTAGGTCAGGAATCTAGGAGTGGCTTAACTGGCTCCAGGTCTCTCATGGGGCTGCAGTCAAGGTGTCCACCAGAGTTGCAGTCATCTGAAGGCTTTACAGGGGCTGGAGGATCCGTGTCCAAGATGGGTCACTCACGCAGAAGGTGACTTGCTGTTGGCTGTTGGCAGGAAGCCTAGATCCTACCAATGTGGACTTCTTCATGATAGGATGTCCAGTGCCCCCCAGAGCAAGTGATCCCAGAGAGAGCAAGCAGAAACCTCAGTAATTTTTGTGAGTGGTTCTGGTCAGTCACACTCTATCATCTCTCTGTTATCCTGCTGTGACATAGTCCGCTCTGTTCAGTGTGAGACCACACAAAGGCATGGGTACCGAGATGAAAGTCACTGGGGACCATCTTGGAGGCTGGCTACCACGAAGAGCTACCATCTACTGAGAGCTTACTGTGAGACAAACACCTTGCCAAGCATTTTTCATACCAGAACAGGAATGGGGTTCTTGTTTTCTTTATCCCCATTCACAGATGCGGAAACTAAGGCTTTGAGGGGTTAAATGACATGCCCAAGTTTTCTCCATGCCCAATTGCCTTTGACTTGCCCTGATAAAGAATCAAGCTGATGCCACACTGTTCATTTAGCACACAAGCTTTGAGTGCCTACTATGTGCCAAGGTCTGGGAATCCAAGGACAGCAAGACTCAGGCCCTGAGGCATGTGAAAAAGCTGCAGGTATAAGGATAGCGCTGTATTTAAGGTACGGTGGGGCTCAACCAAGGGAGGAGTCAATTCTTTGTGAGTGGTAATGGGTCAGCTTGCTGCTTGAGATAAATCTTAAAAGGGATCGGGCGTATTCTTTACTGGGCATGCATCCTTCCCTTCAGGCCTGGGAATAGGAGTCCAAGTTATCTTTACCTCCTAGCTTTTGGTCTAAGTTTGGTGTATCCAGATGACACTCTACAATGAGGTCTGGAATCAGGAGACTCAGGTTTTTTGTTTTTTTTTTTAAATTTTTTAATTTATTTTTATTAGTTGGAGGCTAATTACTTCACAACATTGCAGTGGGTTTTGTCATACATTGACATGAATCAGCCATGGAGTTACATGTATTCCCCATCCCGATCCCCCCTCCCACCTCCCTCTCCACCCGATTCCTCTGGGTCTTCCCAGTGCACCAGGTCCGAGCACTTGCCTCATGCATCCAGCCTGGGCTGGTGATCTGTTTCACCATAGATAATATACATGCTATTCTCTCGAAACATCCCACCCTCGCCTTCTCCCACAGGAGACTCAGGTTTTATACCTTGTTTTTCCACTAACTCCCTGTGTTACCACTGATAAATTCTCAACATACATATGCCTTGGTTTTAGCTTCTGTTGAATGGGTATAGAGTAATAATTCCTTACACCATGAGGGGAGGGTTATGTGAGGATCAATTAAGATAAAAAATGTAAAATGCTACTGAAAAGTCCAAAGCTCTACTTTCAAGATGGTCTGAAGTCATGAGCTGATCCTTCCGCAGCCTGTGTCCTGCCTCTGCTGTGGTGCCCACTCCCCACTCCACAGACACAAGACGGCTGTAGTTCTTACTTTGTTTTCACAGCGTACATTTAGTCAAGAGGAAAAAGAATCAATAGCCCCTGAGGATGTTTGCTATACTAAGCTACCTCTGAAAAAATGGAAAAAAACACTTCAATTGTCCGTCAGAAATCATGTTGCTTAAAATGTTGGATGATGGGAGATGAAGAGAAAGCAGTGTAACATTCACAGTTGTGACGCTGTGCTTGGCTTAGCTCTTTCAGGACGAGTGTCAGGCAGAAGACACTTTCTGAGTCTCGCTGTTGCCATGCATGTCATTCCTGAGAACACAAGCACATTCTTTTCTGGTGTGATACTTCTGTGCTTCACTAGCATCTTTGCATAAGCAAATGAGCAAGATTTTCTTGTGAGTATCCCTTTTACGTCTGTGTAAACCACAATGTGCAGTCTCTCCCCACGCCCAGCCCCCTAAAAAACAGGGGGAATGCTAAATATTCTTACCCTGAACTGGACGCTTATGGGGTAGGATCCTAGTGAAATGTCACCACCACCTTCCCATGTATTATGTAACCTGGGCCCATCACCATCATTACAGACCAACAGACTAGATACTTCAAGTGACTTAAAAGTCTCCCAGAAATACTGAATATTCCATATACACGTGAATCTGGTGATGTTATTCATATGAATAATAACACAGGATAGCGTTCCCTTTTAGTATGAAGTCATTCCCTTAGACTCTCTGTTTCTTCTCTTGCCGGGAGCCTTGGAAAACTGACCCCACACTCTTTTAGACTCTTTTATCCCGTAGATGAGTCTTTGCAACCTTCCCAAGAGTGCAATATCAATACCACTTTCTGACTGTGCACACACCTTGAAGCGTGCAGGTAAATCTGCTCTCACATGTGTCAAGTACTGAAAACATTTTCTCTCTTCTGCTCAGGGAGGCTCAAGCAGCTCTGGGGTGAGATTTGGTAGCCTGGGACTGGGAAGTGAAGATCACCTTGTTCTGTGGAAAGTGAAAGAGGAATTGAAGCAGAGAAGCTAACGCTCTTCCTTTGGTCCCAGAACCTCCACTTTCTCCTCTCCCCCTTGAGCTCTGCCATCACCAGCGGTCAAGTCCTTGTTGCCTGATACACTTTTAGAAATGCGGCTTTAAATGTTTCACTGTGGTTAGAAGAAGACATGTCAAAATTAAAAGCCCTTCACATTCTTTAGGATCTAGCTTTTTGGGTTTTTTTAGACAACATGTAGTAAAATTAAGGGACTTCTGGAGTGTGCAGTTTTAATGCATGCATGAACTCATGTAACTGCCACCACTTACAATCAGGAGACAAAACAGTCCATCACCCCTAACACTCCCAGTCTGTCCCTCTGTAGTCAAACTCTACCTAACTCCAGTCCCTTGTAACCACTAATCTGTTGTGCCTTTTTCAGAAAATCACATAAGATCAGATGGTATGGAAGCTTCTGAAACTGTCTCCTTTCCATCAGCATCATGCCTTGGAGATACATTGATGATGTTGCATTTACCAACAGCTTATTCCTTTTTATTGCTGAGTAGGGCTCCATTGTCCTAGTATATGTTTAACTTAGCATTTTTTCAGGATAGCTCAGGCCCCGTGAGTCCCTAGAAAAAAGGGCATTTGGGTAACCAAGTGAAGAAATAGCTAAAGTTTGCTGTTTGAGTTCTGTGACTTTTTGTTCTAACTCTGTAACTATGGTTACTTGTCATGACCATGATGGAGGCTGGCATCTTCTGGAGATGAAAAGGGACTGGAAGTTTTCACTCAGAGACCAAGTCCCTCAGGCTTTCAAAAGCCTCCTCTACTCAGCATTTGCAGGTTATTAGCATATTTCATATGCATGTTGCCTGGTGTATTTCACTGGCACTGACTAAATGCGACCCACTGGAGAAGGGAATGGCAGACCAGTGTTCTGGCCTTGAGAACCCCATGAACAGTGTGAAAAGGCAAAAAGATGTGACACTGATAAGTGAACTCCCCAGGTCAGTAGGGGCCCAATATGCTACTAGAGAAGAGTGGAGAAATAGCTCCAGAAAGAATGAAAAGGCTGAGCCAGAGCAAAAACAAATGCCCAGTTGTGTATGTGACTGGAGATGGAAATAAAGTCTGATGCTGTAAAGAACAATATTGCATAGGAACCTGGAATGTTAGGTCCATGAATCAGGGTAAATTAGAAGTGGTCAAACAGGAGATGATAAGAATGATCATCAACATTTTAGGAATCAGTGAACTAAAATGGACCAGAATGAGCACATTTAATTCAGATGACCATTACATCTACTACTATGAGCAAGAATACCTTAGAAGAAATGGAGTAGCCCTCATGGTCAACGAAAGAGTCCGAAATGCAGTGCTTGTGTGCAATCTCAAAAGTGACAGAATGATCTCTGTTCTTTTCCAAGGCAAACCATTCAATATCACAGTAATCCAAGTCTATGCCCCAACCACCAATGTTGAAGAAGCTGAAGTTGAACAGTTCTATGAAGACCTACAAGACCTTCTAGAACTAACACCAAAAAAAGATGTCCTTTTCATCACAGGGGACTGGAATGCAAAAATAGGAAGTCAAGAGATACCTGGAGTAACAGGCAAATTTGGCCTTGGAATACAGAATGAAGCAGAGCAAAGGCTAACAGAGTTTTGCCAAGAGAACACACTGGTCATAGCAAACACCCTCTTCCGACAACACAAGAGAAGACTCTACACATGGACATCACCAGATGGTCAACACCAAAATCAGATTGATTATATTCTTTGCAGCAGAAGATGGAGAAGCTCTATACAGTCAGCAAAAACAAGACCAGGAGCTGACAGTGGCTCAGATCATGAACTCCTTATTGCAAAACTCAGACTTAAATTGAAGAAAGTAGGGAAAACCACTGGGCCATTCAGATATGACCTAAATTAAATCCCTTATGATTATACAGTGGAAGTGACAAATAGATTCAAGGGATTAGATCTGATAGACAGACTGCATGAAGAACTATGGATGGAGGTTTGTAACATTGTACAGGAGGCAGTGATTAAAACCATCCCCAAGAAAAAGAAATGAAAAATGGAAAAATGGTTATCTGAGAAGGTCTTACAAATAGCTGAGAAAAGAGAAGTGAAAGGCAAAGGAGAAAAGAAAAGATATAACCATCTGAATGCAGAGTTCCAAAGAATAGCAACGAGGGACAAGAAAGCCTTCCTCAGTGATCAATGCAAAGAAATAGAGGAAAACAATAGAATGGGAAAGACTAGAGACCTCTTCAAGAAAATCAGAGATGCCAAGGGAACATTTCATGCAAAGATGGGCACAATAAAGGACAGAAATGGTATGGACCTAACAGAAGCAGAAGATATTAAGAAGAGGTGGCAAGAATACACAGAAGAACTAGACAAGAAAGATCTTCATGACCCAGATACCCATGATGGTGTGATCACTCACCTAGAGCCAGATATCCTGGAGTGTGAAATCAAGTGGAAGGCCTTAGGAAGCAACACTATGAACAAAGCTAGTGGAGGTGATGGAATTCCAGTTGAGCTACTTCAAATTCTGAAAGATGATGCTGTTAAAATGCTGCACTCATTATGCCAGCAAATTTTGAAAACTCAGCAGTGGCCACAGGACTGGAAAAGGTCAGTTTTCATTCCAATCCCAAAGAAAGGCAATGCCAAAGAATATTCAGACTACTGCACAATTGCACACATCTCACACGCTAGCAAAGTAATGCTCAAAATTCTCCAAGCCAGGCTTCAACAGTATGTGAGCCGAGAACTTCTAGATGTTCAAGGTGGATTTCGAAAAGGCAGAGGAACCAGAGATCAAATTGCTAACATCCACTGGATCATAGAAAAAGCAATAGAATTCTAGAAAAACATCTACTTCTGCTTTATTGACTACAATAAAGCCTTTGATTGTGTGGATCACAGCAACCTGTGGAAAATTCTTAAAGACATAGAAATACCAGACCACCTAACCTGCCTCCTGAGAAATCTGAATGCAGGTCAAGAAGCAACAGTTAGAACCAGACATGGAACGATGGACTGGTTCAAAATTGGGAAAGGAGTACATCAAGGCTGTATATTGTCACCCTGCTTATTTAACTTACACGCACATCATGTGAAATGCCAGACTGGATGAAGCACAAGCTGGAATCAAGATTGCTGGGAGAAATATCAATAACCTCAGATATGCAGATGAAACTACCCTTATGGCAGAAAGTGAAGAGGAACTAAAGAACCTATTGATGAAAGCGAAATAGGAGAGTGAAAAAATTGGCTTAAAGCTCAATATTCAAAGAATGAAGATCATGGCATCTGGTCCCATCACTTCATGGAAAATAGATGGGGAAACAATGGAAACAGTGACAGACTTTATTTTTGGGAGCTCCAAAATCACTGCAGATGGTGATTGCAGCCATGAGATTAGAAAACACTTGCTCCTTGGAAGAAAAGCTATGACAAACCTATATAGCATATTAAAAAGCAGAGACATTACTTTGCTGACAAAGGTCCGTCTAGTCTAGCTATGGTTTTTCCAGTAGTCATGTATGGAGTTGGACTATAAAGAAAGTTGAGTGCCGAAGAACTGATGCTTCTGAACTGTGGTGTTGGAGAAGATCCTGGAGAGTCCCTTCAACTGCAAGGAGATCAAACCAGTCAGTCCTAAAGGAAATCAGTCCTGAATATTCATTGGAACGACTGATTCTGAAGCTGAAACTCCAGTACTTTGGCCACTTGATGTGAAGAACTGACTCATTTAAAAAGACCCTGATGCTGGGAAAGATTGAAAGCAGGAGGAGAAGGGGACAACAGAGGATGAGATGGTCAGATTGCATCACCGACTCAGTGGGCATGAGTTTGAGCAAGCTCTGGGAGTTGGTGATGGACAGGGAAGCCTGGCGTGCTGCAGTCCCTGGGGTCACAAAAGAGTCAGACACGACTGAGCAACTGAGCTGAACTATTGCCCTCAGGGTACATCTAGTGATGTCTGGAGACAGTTTTAGTTGTCACACTGGGGCATGTAGCGTGAAAAAGTCAGGGATGCTGTTAAAATCCTATAATGTACAGGACAGCCCCTATAGCCAAGAATTATCTGGTCTAACACATCACTAGTGCCAAGGTTGAGAAAGCTGAATGTACTGTATCCCAGATGTCCCTTTGGAAAACTCATTTAGTGTGTTTTGGGTTTGACTGAAAATATCAGCAGAAATGGGGTAGCCTTTTTGAGAAGAATCATTCTTTTCCTCCAAACTTTAAATAACAACCAAGGAATCAGAGTCAGAAAGATGAAGAGAGTGATTATTCAGATTCACAAAGAATTGTTCAAACCCCCTTCAAACAACTCTCACATATCATACAACCTGTTGCAACCCATGGTCATTTGTCTGCCTCTGGACCAGTGCATATTCTACCCTGCCTGAAGTTTCCTTCATCCTTCTCTTCATTTGGAGAACTGATCCTTAGGGATCATCATATTTTTTAAAATTGAAGTAGAGTTGACTTATAATACTGTATTAGTTTCAGGTGTACAGCCTACAAATTCAATATTTTTACAGATTATACTCCATTAAAAGTTATTACAAGGTAACGGCTATAATTCCTGTGCTATACAGATATCTTTGCTTCTTATCTATTTTACGCATCATAACTTGTACCTCTTAATCCCATACCCATATCTTGCCCCTGCCCCATTCCCTCTCCCCTCCCCTCTGATAACCTTTGTTTGTTTTCTACATCTGTTTCCATGTTGCCCATACACCATTTGTGTTATTTTTCAGATTCTACATATAAGTGATGTCATACAGTATTTGTCTTTGTCTGACATTTCACTAAGCATAATATTTTCCAGGTCCATCCACATTGCTGCAAATGGCAGAACTGCATTCTTTTCTATGGATGGGTAATTTTCCACTGTGTGTATATACCACATCTTATTTATCTATTCATCTGTTAATGGGCACTTAGGTTGCTTCCATGTCTTGGCTATTAAAATAGTGCTGCTATGAATATTGGAGTGCATGAATCTTTTCAAGTTAATGTTTTCATTTTTTTCCTGGATTTATATCCAGAACTGGGATTGCTGGAAGGAACCATCATCATCCTTGGATGCTTTGGTCAGGCATCTCCCTTACGGCTCTGTGACACCTGGCACTTATCCGTCATGTGATATTCTTCATAGAGCCTTGAATTTGTTGGTTTTTCATCATTGTGGGATTCTCTGCATAGAATCCAAGTTGATGCTCAATAATTGTTGAATTAAGAAAAGCATTTTCTAGATACATTTGGATACTCATTCATCCATATGTTCAATCATTTGATAAATATTTACCACGTATCTACTAAGGGGCAGGCCCTATTTTGAGCTCTGGGGATACAGGTGTAAGCAAAAGAAAAAAAGGCCTGTCTTCTTGGGGCTTACATTCCAGAGCAGGATTGACAAGCTCTTTCTGTAAAGGGCAAGGTAATACATATTTTTCACTTTGCTGGCCATGCAGTTTCTATTGCAACCACTCAACTCCACAGTTGTGGGGCAAGAGCAGCCAGAGACAATATGCAAATGAGCAACAGTGACTGTATCCCAATAAAACTTTATTTACAAAAGTAGACAGCAAGGGTGATTCAGCCCTCACACTAGTTTGTCAACCTCTGTTCTAGAGAGAAACCAGATAATAAACAAATAAATATAGAATTCAAGTAGTGAGTGCTTTTCTTTAAAAAAACAGGCAGGATAAGGGACAGGAAAGAGGTGAGGTGGAATTTCAACAAGGTGGTCAAGGAAGGCCTCCCCAAAGAGATGACATGTGATCAGACAGCTGAATGCAGTGAAGGAGCAAACCAGAGGGGACAGCCAGTGCAAAGGCCCTGAGGTGGGACCAGGCCCAGGGTCTTCTGAGAATGGGAAGAAGGCACATGCGGCAAGAATAATGCAAGTTAGGGAAGAGTGTGAGGGCTGAGATTGGAGAGGTCTTGGCACCAGGTTATGTTATCGTGTGGACTTGAAGTTGATTCTCAGTCAATTCTCAGTTGATTCTCAAAGTTCTCAAAGAACTTTGAGAAAGAAACATTTTATGAGTTTTTACCAGCAAGTAGAAGGGGTCATGGTGGCTCTTCACAGTGCCCACTTGTCCACACAGTGGATCTGGGTGAATTAGGAAAAGGTGCTTCCTCGGATTTTCACTGACACTCAGCCCCTCTGCCAAACATCCTTGGTTGAGGAACAGCTCACACGGTTGTACATCATGGTCCTTGTTCTTAAGTGCTGCTGGGATTACTTGAGAAACTCCAAATCAGATGATATTCGTGAGACTTTGTAGCACTTTGATATATTTGCTGCGCAAATTACTGTCATTGAGGCATTGGCTTCTGGGACCCAACTGGGCAAAAGGGAGTGTGCCCACTCTGAGGGGTGCCCCTTGGCCCTTGAAATGAAAAGAGTTTCAGCCAATTCATGAGACCTTTCACCCCTGGGACAAGCACTTCCCCTTCTTCTTCATTTTGAGGTAGTGCAGAGCAGTATAGATGAGGAAAACAGGGCAGAAAGTCCTTAGCAGAGGTACCTTTCTAAGTTATGGAAACTCGTGTAAAAGGAACCTTGTGGCGATAATGATGGTTTTCATTTCCTATTCTTTGTTGAACTACAGGTTGCCAGGAAAGCCCTGTCACACATTTGCATGCAGGTGAAATTTCTCAAAATCTGGGCCACAATAGCCCAGCAACAGTGGGGAGTGTGGAACAAGGGCTTGAGCCTCACTGCTGTGCTGGTGTTGGCAGCAGGAGAATTTCCTTAGCAACTTGATGTGATTCTACTGGATCTGACTGGAACCAGTTCAGGCATGGGCTGACTACTCATTAGTTGGCCTTCCTTTTTACTTATTATTTCGGATAGGGAGTCTGATAGACAAGGAGGAAAAATGAAAGGCTTTTTCATCATCATCATCTTCCCTAACTTGCATCGTCATACATCAGGGGCTTCCAAAATAACCCTAGACAAACTCATCATGGACCAGCATCTTTTACTTTTCTATGTGCTGTTGGAGGTTTTGACACCAAGGATGAAAATGTGCTTTCCAAACAGTGTGGACTTTACCGAAAAGCGTTGTCAACTGAGTCATCATGAGCTTCGTGGTTCATTCTTTTCCCACTGTTGTCTTCATTAAGTGTACGATTTTCCCTAATTACCCATGCACACAGTCTTTGAATACTTACCCAGGGGTTTGATTGAGCATCTTCTATTCATTTATCAATTTCTAAGAATGAAAAAATCGGATGAATTTAAAAATAGATATTCTTCTACTAGCTGCTATGGATAAAGGTAATTTGTTTGCCTCCACTTAAAACAATAAAGCTAAAGGTGATGGGATAATATTATGAATTTTGTGGTAATGAGCATCTTCCCAACTGTAGCAGTGATTGAGAGATGAGTTCCTAGAGTTGAACTTTAAACTTAGATCTGAAGTTCATCAGTATGAGGAGGTACCTGAATAGCGGGTCTGGAAATGTTGAACTTGGCAAAAACATTTTGTTATTTTTAACCTATGCTCTCTGTCTTCCAGGCAAAATGGAGCTTGCTAAATATTCTCTATTGAACAGACTGGTAAGGTTGAAATTTATTTTGGCTTGCAGTGAAAGACAGTTTTAGTTCGTTCATCTTGCCTATGCCCTACCTTGAGGGCCTTAACTCAGGTCAAAGGCTACATGAGACCCCGAGCTCAGGAGACATATTTGGGGAGCAAACGGGCAGCTCCAAATGGCATTGTTCTCTTTCTACAGAATACAGCCCAAGGGTGGCTGGTGAGGAAAATTGGTTTTTAGCTAGTTACTTGCTTTTCTCAACTTGGCCTATTTGGATCTTCTCCCTTGAAATACTAGTTTCTGCTAAAGAGAAAACAGGAGTGAAAGCGAACATCTAGTTTCTCCTAAATTCCAGTAAAGCAGCCTCCACTCTGAGTCAGTGAGTGAGAGAGTGAGGACACAGGAAGCCAAACTCCGTCACCAAACAGCCCCAAAAAGGGACCTAAAATATCTTTTTTTTCAAAGGAGAAGCATTAACAAAATGATGGGGAACACACAAAATAGAAGAACAGAGAGAGAAAAAAGAGGAAGCAGAATTCAGGAGGAAAAAAAAATCATAACATTGGTTTATTGAAAACTGAACAGAAGGCAAAATTGCACCCAGCCTCCTCCAAGCCCAGCTTGTTTGTCAAAACTAACTCAAAGACGGGGGTGCGCATTACCTATTTGTCTCAGAATCTTCGAAATGGACTCAGGAGATGTACTATTTGGAGGTAGTGATGGTGTGCTGGTTACCTAACTTTGTTTCCCCCTCTGTATCTATACAGGTGCTTTGCACATAAGATCTTAGCAGAATGAAAGAACTGATAATACGTTATGCATACTCATGCCAAGTGAAATGTGGGATTCAGATGGTCCAGGGGACAAAAAAGATGTTAAAAACAGACCCAAGTGGTCCATGTGAATATGTATTTGGGCCTGACCCACGGTCCACTGAGGTCAGCATTTTGATTTTGACTCTGGGGAGTAACTGCCAGGTGTATAGGAGTCCAGAATTGCTGTCCACGCCAACTGTTCACTGGTAAACTCAGCTCTCACTGTGGTCAGCACACATCCGGCATGCGTAAGCGTCACGCTGCTGTTTCCTTGCAGTGCAGGGCCTTGTCACGGAGCGTCCCCTCCACGGGTCCCGTGCAGGACAGCGTTGCCTTCACACGGCCCTCTCTCCACCCCCAGCCTCCGAGTGGGATAAGTGTCTGCAGACGCTGCGTGAAGAGAGACTTAGCTCGGCTGGTCCACTCCACACTTCTCGAGGAGCTTGACCAAATGGCTATCAACCAGGTTTGGGGGATTTTTTTCATTTTATAGGTGAGATAAATCATGGAAAATATGTGGGGAACAGCATCTATTATAGGGTTCCCCCCCAGGCCTTTTTAATTTTCCCCTGTACCTCTATCCCTGAGCTACTGTGCCTAAGCCATACTGACTCGGGAGGCCAGTTAGAGTGATGAGCAGCCAGTTTCTTTCACTCTCATCAGTTGTTGTCAAATATCCAGTCGCACAGAATCTCTTCCAGGTACTTTTGGTGGCTCCCAGGAGTTACCTATTGAATACACTTGAGCGTGGTTCTCCTGTTCTCTCCCTCCTGGCCTCTGGTCTCTACCAGGGGTATCTTTTATCAGAATCCCAACTGCAATCCCATTATAATAGTTAGTACTCTGTGAAGTCACCATGTACTTTTAAAGATTTGTGGTAGTGGAAACTTGATCTTTTTAAACCAAATTTGATCCTATTTTGATCAAACTTGATCCTATTTCTAGAAATGGGCAGTGATAAATAGCGGAATATTAAAATCCCACTCACTTAATGGACAAAGTTCCCACATAGGACCTTCCTGATGGTGGCAGGAAGAGGTAGTCAGGTTACTTTCATTTGATTGATTTGAGGAGGGTGGAAAGTCAATAGAAATAATTAAGAGCCTGATTCTTTTTCACTTCACATAACCTTATGTGACTTTAGTAAATAAAGGCAAACAGTTCATTGTTTTTCTTCTTAATTTGGGAGAAACTTTTCCAAGTGAGACAAGGACCATCTTTTTTCCTTCAATAAGAAGCATACACGTTTTCTCATGAAACATGTAGTTGATGCAACGCACATACTTGCATTATCTGCAGAGGATCATTGTCACTGTTTACTCTCTTCTAAAAACATCCTTTCAACACTGGATTATCCCCAGGCTCCCTGTCGTGTGGCAGGATCTTAGTTCTCCCACCAGGGATCAACTGGTGCCCCCTGCATTGGGAGCGCTGAGTCTTACACTGCACCACCAGGCAAGTCCCAACACTGGGTAGTTCTTAATCTCGGGGAAGGCAACATTCTGCATCTTCTCTAAAGGCTATCTGCAGCTGCCTTTCCTGTCTGACCTGCACTGTGGACCTCTATTCTCTGAATTCCTGAAATGGAAGATGCTGCTAAAAACATTTTAAAATAGTGACTCTGGGCGCCCTCTGCTGGCTACTCTAAGTTCTTCAGCTGTGTGCTAGCGATAGAGCAAAGCTTGAAGCGGGCCAGGGATCACCGAGAGAAAAAATCCAGACATAGACACACTAATGTATGTGTGTGTAAAATATACATATATAACATGCATATCTATGTATATATGTGTAAGCATGTATATTTTAACTTTTCGCTCAGAGGCCCCTACGGGGCTCTGCTATAACAACAATGTAAATCGCTTCTGAAGACGGCCCACATGCGCATGTGCAAACTCACGCACGCACACGCGAACGCACAGCCACCCTGTGAGCAAGAGAACCCAGACGGACTTAAAACTTGAGCCCTGGCGCCAGACCGTCTGTGCTCGCCCACTCCCTACTGTTCCATCTCTGAGCTTCCGGCTCCTCATCTGTGAAATGGGCTAACAGTCCCACGTGGACTTTATATGCTGGTTAAGTGAGACGCTGTATACAAAGTGCTTTGCGCAGGATCTAACAAACGCTAAGTCTTCTGTATTAGTTGTTTTTCTTTTATGAACTTTAGCATACAAAGCCCTTTTGTTGTAATTTTGAATTTCCTGTCACTGGAGCAGCAAAGGGTCAAAGAAGCCACTGTAAATTGGAAATGACATTTCCTCCGCTCTCTACAGTTTTCTATGCGGGGCGGGTACAAACCCTACAGCCCCCAAGCCTCCTGTGGAGTTGCCTGGTTCTCTCCAGGCTTCTCAGCGAGCAGCGTTTGTATGGAATTGTCTTTGGCCTCCCCAAGCCTGAGGCCGTCCTGCCACCTGCTACAACCAGAACAGACTCCTTAAACCACCTGCTATCAATCCAGTAATTTCCAGCCTTGAAACTGAAGGTCACCTTAATCCTCTTGAACACAAAGGACTACATAATGCGTCCCCCTGGGGTGGAGGAGGACACACCAGGAGGTTGTGCTGCCTGGTGGCCAGGTGTGTGACTCGCATTCATGAATTCAGATCGAATCGAGCTACAGAGCAGACACCTGGTGGGGGGTTGCGCCTTCCTTCTTTGTGATGTCCCTTGTAATTTGATGGGATGGTCTTGCTGCCTGGGATTGAGTAATGTGGTGATGCTGGGCTCTTCTGAGCGAGCCTCTTGCCTGACTTGGGGCAGGGAAAAGTGCATGGGGGAAAATGAGAGAGATGTGCATCATTAATCCGGCCATGCATTTGCCCAGGCAGGCCTATAGGTCACACACAGGATTCCCTGATGCCTTCTGGGCCTCATTCAGGGTCCCGGTGCATCCTCCTCTCAGAGCCTAATTAAATGAGGCCTTCGTCTTCACCTGTCCTGATTCACCCAGCTTTGGAGGCTTTCAGCTGCAGGGCAGTGATTAGCAGCCAAGCGTGGTCGTTTTCTCCCCCTGAGCCTTCCTGCCCCAACCTCACCTTTGATCATGGCGGTAATGGTGCCTTTGAGGCCCCTGGAGTCCGCAGCCCTCAGGAAAAAGGTCACCAGAGCAAGGCAGGCAGCTGGGTGGGGTGGGCAGTCAGCAGCCTTTTGATCCTCCTTCATTAGCAACTTGGAAGTTCCACCTGGAGCCCTTGCGCCCAGCCCCTGCTCTGGGTCACTCTGTCTCAGATTAACTGAGGGCTGGGCAGTAAGCTGAGGGCGGAGGTGGGAAATTCACGCATCAGAGCTGGAAGATAGAGGGGCTCGGCCTATATGGTAACACACCAGTCAGCCTACACCCCTTTCTCCAGCTGTTCCCTTCTCTGCGTCTGGGCTCTGAGAGCTGTAAAACTGGGATAGAAAGAGTGGGTTTGTGAGCAAGTTGTGAGATACTTAAAGCATATCAGGCAGGTGGTTCATATTCACTGAACTCTGCCATTAATTAGTTCATTCTTTCAAAAAACGTTAAGGCCTCATTGTATGTACAGTATTATGCTACATAGGTACTTTGGGGTCACACAAGACAATACAGAATACTTCATCCTTCCAGAGATACTGGATATACTGTAAGGCTCAGTGACAACACAAGGCACTGTACTCTGTATCAGAGTGAGTGACATAGACAATCGGGGCTATGAAAGACCAGATTAGGTCCTCCTCTTAGTGTGTGTGTGTGTGTGTGTGTGTGTGCGCGCGCGTGCACGTGTGTGTGTGCAGGCACATACACTGCTCACTGTCTATGCCACAGGGTGATATGAGTACCCCTCTGGACTAGTCATTTATGTGATCATGTGATCACGTGGTCATTTGCACTGTCATCCATTTAGTGTCTGTTCCTCCTGTAGAATGCAAATTCTATGAGAACAGAGGGCATTTTTAATCCTGTTGTTCTTAACAACATGTTAATGAATAAAAAATATTTCAAACAGAAGTATACCAATACCATTCAATTTTTGTTCAGAAGGCATCTTTAAAGTAATGCCATTTAAGCCAGCTTAGTTTGTGATCAGTTTTCTGTGCAATACAGGCAAACCATTTCCTTTTAAAAAATCTTTCTATTTGTACTTTTCTGAACTATTTCCTTTGAGATACACTTACTATGAAATGGTTCACCACACATTTTTATGCATAATGCATATCAGATTTTACTAATCAGAGCTACTGTGATTGTGATATTTTTAAATGACTATTTTATGTACTGATTTTCATTTTGCCAAGTCTGTAGATAGAAGTGTTATGATGTAAATCTGAATCTTGGGTTAGTTTTTGTTACGTGCGGGCCTATTGTACCACGTGTTGTTCTAGTTTTATAAGAATATGTATATAATTTGGTGGACTTCCCTGGTGGCTCAGATGGTAAAGAATCTGCCTGCAGTGCAGAAGACTGCGGTTCGATCCCTGGGTTGGGAAGATCCCCTGGAGAAGGAAGTGGCAACCGACCTCAGTATTCTTGCCTGGAGAATTCCACAGACAGAGGAACCTGGTGGGCTATACAGTCCATGGGTCTCAAGAGTCGGACATGACTGAGTGACTAACACTATCACTCTACTGGTGATTTGAAACACTAAATAGATACACTTCTCACTGGTCTTAAATCATAATGCCCTGGAGCTCCTGATTCATTGAATCCATTGTAGGGCTTGGGAGGGTCGACATCCAAGTAAGGGTCCTTATGAGTAGAGGCAAGTGGCAGAAGCACAGAACTCGGGGTTCCTCATGGGTTTTGGCGTGACTTCAGCAGTTACCTTCTCCAGAGTCCAGGAACAAAGCCACACTTCCCTGCTCTTCCCTCCTCGCAGCAGAGACCAGAGAGGACCCAGAGATTGCATCTGAAGCCTGAGCTTTTCCCATGCACATGAAGAAACACTAGCTTCCTCCAACACAGTGGTTAAAAGCACTCTCTAGACTAGCAACACTGAGAGTGTATTAGAAATGCATTCTTGGGCCCTACTCCATATCCAGGGATTCAGAAATTCTGGAGGTGGGGACTTCCCTGGTGGTCCAGTGGTTAAGAGTCTGCCTTCCATTGCAGGGGATGCAGGTTCGATCCCTGGTCAGGGAACTAAGATCCCCCATGCTGTGGCAACTAAGCCTGAGTGAAACAATTAGCCTGCGTGCTGCATTGAAGACCCAGTGCAGCCAAAAAATATATATATATGTATATATATATATATAAAGTTCTGTAGGTGGGGCTCAGCCTTCTGGGTTTGAACAAACCCTTCAGGTGATTCACACGCTTGCTAAAGTTTGACAGCCGTTGCCTTATCCTCAGCTGTCCTCGTGGCTATGAAAAGGGTTAAGAGGAAGATATCCAGAAAGATCAAATATTTACACTAAAACAAAGCTTTAAAATATCCTTCAACCAAGATCAAATCTCCCTTGAATTCCTCTCTTGGGTTCTCAATATAACCAGAAAATGAATAAGAAATTTTTGTTCACTTGCTGAGAAATAGAAAAATCTACATACAGTTTTGCCACCTGAATTATAGCAGATAACTCTTTATCTTCCCATTGTAATTTCCCAGTAATATTCAATATGAATTAATTGAAATTTATATTAATTTCTTGGGTATCATCAACAAAACTGTTAGCAGAAATGGCCCAGGATTGGTCAGTTTCACTACGAAGTCTACCCTTCAGTAGGATTTTGATCAGATCAGAAAGAGCAAATGCCTAGACCAAAGGTCCTTAAGTTCATGGCAGGATAAAATGTTCTGCTTTGGGAAAAGGATCATGTCAGTCTTTACTGTGTGGCAACTGAAGGGCCTTTGATAGTGCCTTGTCCTTTGTAGATGCTCAGTATGAATTTGGTAAATTAATGGATGGAGAATCCATGTGGGTCCTATAGCTTGAGAATGCCTTCTGGAAGAGGTGACGCATGAGTTGGATAGAAAAGAGTGAATAGAGAAAGAGTGAAGGCATTTTAGGTGGGAAGAGAAAGGGATACATAACGGGCTGAGCAAAAGCTTGGAGCTCAGTCTAAATGAGAGTCTGGGACTAAGTGGATGGCATTGGAGAAAAAGCAGTCTTCACAGGAGGTGACATAATGTGAATGAGGTAGTGAGTTAAGTGAGCTCTCATCCTCTGATATGTTCCCTATGGGCACACAGTGGAGGATAAGATAAATGTGGCCCCTGAATCTTCACTGGTAGCTCAGTTGGTAAAGAATCTGCCTGCAGTGCAGGAGACCCAGGTTCAATCCCTGGATGGGAAAGATCCCCTCAAGAAGGAAATGGCAACCCACTCCAGTATTCTTGCCTGGAGAATCCTATGGACAGAGGAGTCTGGTGGGCTACAGTCCATGGGGTCACGAGAAGGACACAACTTAGCAACTAAAGCACCACCAGGCACACAGTGGGGGATAAGATAAATGTGGCCCCTGAATCTAGTAAAAAATGAAAACAGGCAAAACAGGAGTGTGATAAGTGTGTTGATGAGTGAAGTACAGAGACACATAGGTCGCTCCCCTTACCTGGACTTGAGCGGGTAGCTGGATCCAGAACTTCCTAGCTGATAAGATGTCTAAGTTATGACCTGAAAGATGAGTGGGAGGGAAGAAGGGGTATGGTGTGGGGTGGGGCTGGATGGGCAAACCCAGGGCCAGGTTCTGAAAGGCGGGCTATGCCATGTTAGAGTCTGCGCTTCCCCTGGAGGGACATGAAGAGCCCTCAGGAGGTTTAAACAGGCGGGAGGGCAGATCTGTTTTGGAAACCACACAGTGGCTTCAGTAGAGAGAAGAGCTGAGAGGCAGATGGCTGATGATGGTGACTTGACTTAGGGAAGTAGCAATGGGAAAGGACAAGTTTATAAAGCTTGCTGGAAAAAACAATCTGTGGTAGTTTGAAACGTGTCCATGAGTCTTTGACCTTACCACCACTGAAAGGCGGAATGTATGCTCCCCTCCTTGAATCTGGATGGGTCTGGGACTTGAGTGGAGGTGATCAGCTCAGTGACTTTTGAGACTAGGTCATGAAAATTACAGCTTCTGCCTGGTCCTCTAGGGACACTCCCTCCCCAGTAGCAGGCACTGTGCTGTCCGGGAGCCACGTGTGGACATTCAGGCTCCAGCCCAGCTGAGGCATCAACTGCCAGAAGCATTAACTGAAGTCTTTGAGGTGACTGCCTGGGCCCCATCAATTCTAATGAAATGATTGGTCTTGTTTTAAGCCATTAAGTTCTGGAGTGTTTTTGACACAGCAGTCACCAGACCACTACCCTGGTATCACCCAGACAGGGAGATATCTTTTCATCTCCTTCTCATTCTGTACTGTACTGTACTCACCATGATTTTTGGCTTCTGTAGCAACAAACATTTACAGTGAGTGAAAATAATCTACAAAGGCATGTAACAGAGTTGGGGGAGATTTCTGTCCATCAGATATTCTCATTAATAGAATAAGTACATGCTTTAGGCAGATTGGACTTCCCACTTGGCACTAAATACTGGAGAGTATGTGGATGCTTTAGGTAAACTATTGATCACAGAGAAACACCATTTTTTATAGAAACTACTGTTTTAAAGAAATGGTCACTATATACTGAGCATACTTTTTTTTTTTTTTTAAGTCTTCAGAGTCCTCAATTATTTTGAGGTAGAACATTATACACACTGGTTACCTCAATATTGAGTTGCCCCTCAGTAAGATTTCTGGGAAGAGGTCAAAGAGCCCGGTTTCAGAGTCCACAGAAAACCACAGCCACCAGCGACTCAAAGCAACAAGGCCCGGGAAGGTCATGGCGCCTGTTCATTGTTCACAAAATTCTTTTTTTTGGCTAATGAATAGTTGTTAGCTAACAACCAAGGCCACATTCACCCAGGGCATTTTAATGTTCTCCCTGGATGCTGGAGAAGACAAAAGATAAGTTGAGGGACAGGAAGCATGCCCTATTATTTCCCAAGACTTTGAAGACAGAGAAATTCAAATGCTTTTCTCTTTTACAAAATACCAGACTCATGCAAGATGTAATTAAGATTCTATGAAGGCAGAGAATTTCCTTTAAATGAAGCTTATGCTTCACAGAGCATAGGCTGTAAGAAATTCTTTTGATATTTCTAAACCGGAGGAGGAACTCATGTGTTTATATAATTCTTCAGCTAGATGCAAAACTCTGAATGTAGTAACAACAGTTAACGGTTATACAGCACTTACTTTGTGCAGGCAAAATTGTTTGCTTCGCATTTATTACCTCATTCCATGCTCACGGCACGTCTACGGGGTGGCGTGACTATTATCCCTGTTTGACACACAAGGAGACTGAGGGGAACCCCTGGCCACACAGTAAGTCAGGGAGCTCCCGTGCTGTCTCCGTCGAGTCCCTTCTTTCTTCTCTGAGGAGACACCGTGTGGCACAGCAGGGCGGGGAGGAGAGACGGGAATCTGGATTTTAATCTCGGCTCTACCTGAGACTAGTTATGCCAATTTGGACAAGTCATTTCCTCGACCTGAAGGGGAAACTTAGAAGATTCTTTCTACTCTAGAACTTCTGGTTCTGTGAACAGTTCTTGCCTCAGGATAACATCAAGTGGGAGTTAGCCCTGGTTTTAGAGGCAGCACTGAATAAGGAGTCTGCAGCACTCCAGGAAGACGGCCGGGAGGTCGCAGCACCGTGGGGCCCTCAGGAAAGGCATGACCCCTCAGGGGCTGGGCTTCAAACCTTCAAGAGACAGGTCTCTACAAGCAGGCTCTGACCTGCTGTCATGACTTATCTATGTAAAAAAATAAAAATAAAGCATCCAGGAGAGAAAAATCATTAACAAATGAGACAAACTATAGGACCAAGTATTATGACCTACATAGAAAACTGAGGAATACAGAGAGCGATATGAGGTTATACTGACTTTTATTTTGAAAAACACATAGATTGCCAATGACCAAAATGATAACCATCTCAATTTTGGCTTATCAGTTCTGAGAGTTAAATTCTGGTTTTGTTTGTCCTGCTGAGAAAACAAAACGTTTTTTCAGGACACTTTCAATTTCTTAATTAGTTTTTGAAAAAAACTTGACCCTACTGAACCTTGAAGTGAGAATTTCAAAACAGTATGCAGAGTCACATAGGCACTATTATTTTACAGCTGGAAAAATGAGGGTTCTGGTGTCTTGTCGAGGGTCACAGGTAACAATGACAGAAGCAGTGAGAATATCCTGGACTGTTTTCCAGGATGGTAGCGTAGAGTTTCAGACGTCCTTAATTCAGTAAGGCTATAATCTGCAAGTAATTACTCCCCTGAAAATTAGTCAGATGGCCACTTACAGTGAAATTCCTTCCACTAATGCTTATTGGGTTCCACGCTGGTTCTGGGAGCTGGACTGGAGCCTGTGGCCATGTTCCTTCAAGGATCCTCAGCCCTTTTCAGAGAAGCCTCCTTCCTTCAGGAGCCAAGCTTTCCACTTCCTGTATCTAGATCTTCATGGCGGCACAAAATATGAATGTCTCAAGGCAGCATGCCAGCACCAGTGAACTTGGAAATGCAAGGAGGAGACCAAGTGTTGATTCGTATAGTGTCCACTGGAATACAATGCCTGATTTCCTAGGAAGCCAATGAGTCACTGAAGGCAGACCCCCTCCAACTCAGACCCACCGGAAGTTTGAACCCAGGGTTACTCAGCCCACAGGGACTGGCTGAGTGGCTGGAAGGTCCGACGGCTGACTGTCCTCTTGTTTAACAGCACTGTGTGGGGCTGCCTGTCGCTGGGGGTGTGGCAGAGTAGGGCATCCAAAGTGTACTCGGTGACCTGGCCATTTATGTGCAGTTTCTTGTTAAGCTCATCAAATTTGGCCAGGAGAGCAGGCACATCCTTCACTTTTTCCCTCACTTTGACCAGCTGAAAAAAAAGCGAGAAGAGTATATCGTTACATCCCTGCAAGACTTCTTCCTTGTTCTTTTTATCCTCCAAGAAGCAGAGAGATAAATGCAAAAAAAAAGTAGAGTGTGCACTTAAGTGGTAAAAATGAGGGTACTGGGGCACACAGAGGCATGAATGAATAAGGAATCCCACAAGCTTCAGACAACATCTGGATTAGCACTCGAAAACCATCCCTGATATTTTATAAAAGTTGGGGGGGGGGGTTTCCAAGTGGTGCACACCACACAATGAAACATACCAGGGAAAGGAGGTCAAGAGCGTGGAGTCAAGTGCGTCCAATTTAACGGTCAGAGTAGGAGGCAGGGCCGATGATGTAGGGCTTTCTAGCTCGTGGTAAGTTTTTTGGGATTATTCTAAAAGCCATCAGAGGGTCCAAACGAGGACATATCTGATGTAGAGTTTAAAAGGCTGTGTGGAGAACTAGAGGTACAAGGAGACTAATCCTGGGGCGCCCGTCGTCAGGCAGGTGATGGTTTAGACTAAGAAATGTATAGAAAAGATTGAAGTAGATGTAAATATTAGAAATCTATTTTGGAGATTAAACTGAAAGGATTTATTGTTGAAGGGGAGAGGGAGAGGGAGGCATCAGAGATAGCTTTCCAGTTTGGGCTTTAGTAACCTGGTGATGGGGGTGGTCACTGTCTGAGATGGGGAAGATGGGAGGGTGAGATTTAGGGAGGGAAGACCTAGAGCTGTGTTTTAGGCAAGACTGAGGTGTCTGTGAGACATCCAGAGTCTGAGGCATGGGGGCGAGGTCTAGACCAGGGGTGTAAATATTAGCATCCTAAGTATATAAATGGGATTTAAGTCTATAGAAATGGGTGAACTCAGAATTAGAATGTAAAATTACCTTCTGAAGAAAATAAACATTTTACTTACTTTAGTTCTTTTTAATGATATAACAACATTCTTGATATTTAGAACTAGCTCCAAAGCTGCTGGAGTTGTAGGATCAATTCACTTCTCAAGCAGATCCCCAAGTGGCCTCATAGCAACCAGGGGACACACTGGTTAGAGGGTGAGCTTTCTAAGTAAATCGGCCTTATAGGCTTAGAGGGGGAAAATCAGAGAAAAACCATCAGTGTTTTCCAGTGTGAAGTTTGTCTAGATGCTGTGAAGTGAAAGTCGCTCAGTCGTGTCCGACTCTTTGCAACCCCATGGACTGTACAGTCCATGGGATTGTAATTTGGGCAGCATATTGATGGGCCAGGTCTAAGGGAAGGACTGATTAACTTGAGTGCTAGTGAGAACCCTGAAGTCATGTCAGTGCTGCACACGCGTGCACATGATTGTGTGTGTTAAGACCAGCTTACATCTCTAGTTTCCCTGCTTTTCTGAACATATTCCAAAAAGGCTTAGGTAAGTCACAACCTCCAAAGAGTGAAGATCTCAGATCGATCTCTACATTCAATCATGACCAGTTAGCCTTCCCACAGGCTCCGTCTGCCAGCCTTCAGCTGGGGGTGAGGGCGGGCGCGGGGCTGGGACGGCCGCCGCGTGGCAGAGGGGAGGCCGCTGCCACTGTGCTCGGCGGCCAACCTGCCATCTCGGGTGCCAGGTGGGACCCAGCCAGGACCCAGCTGCACAAGGCTGGGGAAGAGGGAGGAAGACGGGGAGGACCGACCAGCAGGCCCCTGGATTAGTCAAAATGACATTACCAGTATCCTTACCAACAAAGTGATCACTGCCGATAATTTATGATTTCTTTACCGTCTCTTTCCCCCTTTTAGGTTATATATGACTAGCAATGTACAAACTACTAGTTTCAAATGACTTACAATAATTCCTCTTCATGTACTTAAGCCATACTTTAAAAGTATGACATTTGTTTCATTTTGCTCTGTGTTTAGAAATTGCTTCTTTTTATTTTATAATTTTGCAAAACAGTTATATGGTTCCATCAGTTGCTTTGTTCAGGAGCTTAGAGAAGCTTTGCTATGGCTTCACATTTGGCAGGTCTAGCACCTCTTCTTTCAGCGTTTTCCCAGCTATTCTTGCTAGTTTTCTCTTTCTACTAAACCTTAACTACAGAAAAAACCTAACAGTATTTTTATTGGAGTGTTACATTATCACGTTAACTTGGGAAGGGCTAACTTTATGAGGTTGTCTCTTCCTATCTAAACACCTGCCATGTCTTTTCACTTGTTTAAGTAGCGGAGTTTTTTCGTTTTTGTTTTTTGAGGATGAGGGATACTAGAGCCTACTGTTAGCCTGTGGGATGATTCACAGGGAAGGCGAGCGATAGAGATGATGCTCAGAAGTTGATACCACTTCTGGGCTCGTGCCCTGGGCCGGGTCAGCGGGGCTGGGCTCCCAGGCTCTGGAGAGGGGCCTGCAGTCACCGCGGCTTCAGGAGGGAAGACAGGGCGGAGCGGGAGAGGGGTGAGGAGGTGTCAGTGTGGCAGCGGTTCTCCTCTGATTGCTTGTTTCCTCTGTGCAACAGGAAGCGAGGTCATCAACTGAGAGTAAGGAACAGGGAGGAGGAATTGGATGCTTGAGGAGAAAGGAAAAAGAAAAAAGAAAAAGAGCTGACGGCCATGGAAACAGTGTCGGGAAAAGAACAATGTAGAAGAAACAAGTTTTCCTAGAATTTCAGAGGATGTGTCGTGTTAGAGGGGAAAAGTCTTTGCACTCACATATAGAAGTCTTACAGCAGGAACAGAGGTGGCCAGATTTACCAGGCTCTGTAAGGAGGTGGCCGACAGGACTGAGGTACCAAGGGGACCTCTGAAAGAGTTCCTGCGCCTTCACCGCATTCCTGCAGAAACCGCACACTTACCACTTCTTCTGAGAATACATGTCTCTTCACAAATCTTGATAGATTTCCCTCTGTGGCATCCTTTAATATGTCTATTAGAGTTTTCAACATATTTGACTGGATATGGATCATAATCTGAATAAAAAGAAGAAATAAGAGAAACCAAACTGAGCCAGTAATGAGCACTGAGAAATGCGCCCTGTGAGAGAAGCCTCCATTTATAGGCTTCTCATGAGAGCCTATGCTTTTCATGCTATTTCCAAAACATTTGTGTATACAGGTTCAAAAGTGCTTTGAATGAATGCCCACCAGCCAAAAAATGTGTTTCCCAATAGCTAACCAAAGCACCACGGCTTCAGAACTTGTCACAAGGCAGCAATGGAGCGAACAGGGATTCTGGAGTCTGACACGCTTGGGTCAGGGCCCTCGCGCCGGCAGTTATAGCTCAGTGACTCTCGCCAGGTGTTCAGTCTCTCTTTCAATATCTTTTTTTGTAAAATGAGGAAGATACCTTTACAGCTCACATTTTGTGTTATTGTGAACATTAAACATCAACACACAGGAGGTCCTCGATGAATATTACTATTAGTTTCTTGCTCCTATTTCCTCTGGAGTCAGAGAATATGACAATCAGACAACCTCATAAGACTGGCTCTGGGGCAAAAGATACCTTTACCTTTTTAATTTTTTTGGATAGGAAATTGCAAGCATAGAGATTGTTCAAGTATAAAGTGGAAGCTGATTAAAGTCTTAACGAGGCCCTTCTATTTACATTATAGTTATCAAACTGGATAATGTACTTGGCTTTCAAAATGATACCACTAACTACTTTCCATCATATACAATTAACATACCAGAAAAAAAGAACACATTTCCGCTGCACCCCATTACCAGTGTTCATTGGTATAATTTAAAGAATACAGTAAAGTTTAAAGAAAATGAGAATAATTCAGAATTCACCAACTAATGTTAACCATTGTTTACAATCTCATGTATTATCCTTCAAGTCTATTAATTTCTCCAGTTCTGCTTTTTGATCAATTATTATGAAATGAATACTTTCTCATAGCATCAGGAAGTTTTAGAAAAAAATAAAACCTCATTTTTTAAATGATGAATGCATAGCAATCCATCATATAAATAATGCATCAAATAGAGCAATACCATCTTTATCAATAAATGTTCAGATATTTTAAAAAATTGTTACTTTCTTAGACTTGACGCCTGTAAGTGAAATTATAAAATCAAAAGGTATAAACATTTTTAAGGCTATCTTTAGGAAAGAGATTTTTCTAGAAGCGATGTTCCATTTTTATACAAAACTAGCTAAATTTTCTTACTAGTCCATTTTATAATATTGTATGCTTGCAGAGCATACAATCAGAATGAGGGGTTATCTTTGGTTCTATGGAACAGAATGAAATGACCCCAAGTAGCCTAACTCCAAAGGACCCGATCTAAGTTTAGTGTTCAGAACACAGGCAGAATTCTTTGTCAGGAGACAACACTCCATGGGTTTCTCACGGTCAGGTGGAAGCACTGACTGCCTTTAGTCGGGACCATGTCTGTACAGCCAGCAGCATGGGAAGACAGACAGTGTTTGTAATGCAGAGCTGAGGGCAGGTATAATTACTGCCCATTTTAAGAGATTTGAGTTTTCCAAGTTCATGGTTCCTCTCTTAAAATATAAACCCCTGTGTGTACAAGAGACATATGGACCTCTTCATGTTGCTCTGTGGGAACTGGGCTCAAGAAACTGATGCAAAAATGCTCACCCTCTGGCCGCTGCTCTTGCTGGGAGTAGTAAACCATCCTTCATCTCTTGGTGTCTCCTGTTCTCTACCAGCATCCAGGAAACTTTGACAGGTTCTTATTATTAGCTTGGAAGTGGAGTAAAATCTCCAAGTCTTAATAGTTCTTAAACCAATCCCAATTTGGCTAGCAGTGGTCTGTCGTGTCAAAGCAAGGACAAGTCTATCTTGTTGATGCTACATCTGCAGTGCCTGGCATGGAGCAAACCCTCAATAAGAAATGAGAAAAGGAGTGTAGGTCCCCATGCAATTTGCAAGTGTAAACCTCCTGGAGCTCATGCTAGAGACTTATCAGGGATGTGCACCTGGAAGGTTTCAGCTGTTCTTTCCCAGTTTCTCTCTTGCTTCCAGCAGCTACCTCTGATTCAGTAGGGATTTCAAGAATGAGGTTCAGTACCTTGAACTATATTGATGACGGGCAACATAAATGAGGTGGTTACTGATGAAAGACAAAGAGAAAATTTAAAGCTAGGAGCTTGTCTCAAACTGAAGTCTCAGGGTACAATTAGAAAAGCTAAATCAGGGTACAGTGCTTTGCTTTCATCTTACAGATTTCAAACAAAAGGCTAGGAAAATTGAATTAGCAAGGAGCAGGGGGAATTTTGGTTAAGAAAAACTACTCAAAGAACACACAGTTCCCACCCCTCTGATTTTCTGAGACCTCAAGAAATGTTAACAAGTCACTGGACACCTTTGACCAAACAGAAGTCCTGAACATGGAGAAATTTGCATTTCTTTTTTCTTTTCAAGTTTGCTATATTTGAAGTAGAACGGCACAGTGTGGTAGAGATTGCTAATTTTCTAACCAGTATCCATTTTCCTTTTGTTTTTTTTTTGATAACAAACTGATGCTGTCATGTATAGAACTCAGAAACTGTATTTCTCAGGTTTGTGCGCAACTAGATGTGGCCATGGGATTAAGCGCTTGCTAGTAACACGTGAGTACAAGTTGTTGGGTGAGACATTTGGGAAAGCTTTCTTTTTTTCTCTTTGGAGGACAACTGCTTTACAGTAAGGGACCAACTTCTCTGTCCTCCCGCAGTCTCCTGCTTCTTGCTGGAATGGATGTAATGGATGGAAGTCATGTGCTTAGGATGGTGGTGTGGAAATACAGGTCCCTGATGACATCATGGAATGTCATACCAGACCTACACCGACCACCTCTGGTTTTCTGCTTGGAAGAAAAGGAAAGCCTCTTTATTTGTATAGACTTTTGTTATCTGTAGAGTCTGCCTTGCTTCCAATCAAATGCGATTCTTAAACATATTAAGTGAGATGATGCCACAAAGGGTTTAATGAGAAATTATAATAAGTCCTGCCTCCTTTCCTACTTGGGCAGCCTAGGAGACTTCCCATCTGAGCTAGGACTTTAGGGTGGCCTTAGTAGAGAAACAAACATTAAAACATTCACTTGTGTTAGATAAATGATAAAAGCAGTGAAACTGACCCCTTGGAAATTTCCCTGCAGAGTAATTCAGTTCCAAAATGGGTGTAGATTTCTACAGAAATGATTAGAATTCAAATAAAATTGGTGGAAAACTCCCCTTTGTTGGCCTGATACTTTCAGACATATTTGGAAGTGAAAAGCAATCCTCTGACATTGAGCACCAATGCTCCAGACGGGGCTATGGTTCTTTTGGGATCGATGAGTTTAAATTCAGACGGAAGGTCAGGGTTAGCACTCACGTGCCTCGGTGAGATCACGTGCTCCATCAGTTCCATGTGAAAGGAGCATGAGCTAAGAAATGGGAAACCAGGTCCTCTGGGCTGTATCAGCAGCAGGAGCAATTTCAATGAAAAGAAAATTAGGTTGAGGAGGAAAAATTAGGTAAGTTCAAATTCCAACTGGCAGCAAGAAAAGATTTTAGTCTAAGGCATGAATTTTTAAAGATCAGGAAAAAAAAACAACTTCATTTATTTCTGCTGATACTGACTGAACAGACTCTATTCAGCCTACTTGTCAGGTTTCCATTTCTGAATAATTAACAAATTGCCCTTAAGGATTCTTAGTAGATGATTCAGCCTTGGAGAAGCTAGGGCCCAATAAATTATTTTTTAAAGACCTGTTCTAATAGCAGAGACCCAAAATCTGAAAGATTTCTAAACCTGAGAATGGCAACCATCTCTTTTTCACCATCCCCAAGAAGAGGGAGCAGGCGTCTACTGAAATAGGAGAAATTTACAGAGGACATTTGCAAGAATTGCCTGAGTGACAATTTTTAAACAGGAAAACTCTCTTTAAGTTTCTGGACAGTGGATAATACCATGACCCAGTTCATGGAGGGGATGATTCATATTCAAGATCAATTCAAGGTTTCTTGGCGTATTTATTGGCTGTCTCCCCTGCCCCCTAGCTCCCCCAGGAGGAGCTGCTGGGGTGCCCTGGCTTACGATGGTACTCCCTACCATGCTCTGGATTTCTCTCCCGACTGAGATGGACACTTTAGCCCTCGGCAGGCTCGTGTTTTATTTCTACCATGCCTTTCTCATTTGGGGGAAAAAAATCATTACTAGAGTCTCATAACAACTGGGAGAGCAAGCCAAGGATTGAACAGATGAGGAATGTAAATTCAAGGACATGGAATATGTGTACCAACAGCAGATTTATTTTTTTTAAATCCAGTCCTGTGTTCCTTTCCTTATTCAGGAGGAGCAGTTAGCTCCAATCCTAGATAAAAGGCACACAGTGCTAATCTCTATAGGTCTGGAGTGGTGGGGAAACCCTAGGCTTTGTAGTCAAACAGATTGGTTTGTTTTAATTAGCTGCAAGAACCTAAGTAACGTCCTTACCCTTTGAATCTTCATTTCCCACATGTATAAGATGGAGAAATACTGTTCTAATAAAGTTGTATAAAGTAAACCAACAAATAAAAGTACCTAGCCTGGTACCTCAGCCAAAATAAACGGAAATCCTGCCAAGCTCACTGCCTTCCATTTCTCACCAACCCTTTATGATCTCCCCACACTAACTTCAACTCTAGGAAAAGCTACTAACGATCCATGTAAACCTTCTCTCTCACGCTCGCATGGGTTTCCTTCCCACCTGATGCTGTAAACCACCTGGAATCCTAGCAGGCCTGCTGCTCTCCAGTCATGAGATGAGTGCCTCTGCAGTGCAGGCACTGTCTCTCAGAAGCAGATATTTACTTAGAGACCCAGAGCCACTCACATCCGGTAGTAAGCAGAGAAGAAAGAAAAATCACATATGTCTGCTGAAAGATCCAGCTTCCTAGTCTGTTGGGCTTATTGGCTCAAATGACCTGGGATTCTGGACTCTGGACCTTTGCCATCCTGACTCCAGGATCCGCTTCAGCTGAGAGCGCCACAGGCTGGCCCGCAGTTTCTGCTCTGGTGCCTCTCGGGCCAGGGCCCGCCTGCAGGTGACAGGCGTCGGGCTGTCAGCACTGCTGGGTTTCGACACCCTGCTGCTTTTCCGTCCTTGCCTTCTTCTCACACTTCTGCTTTGCCACTGATGCCTTGTAAACTCATTTCTGGGACTGCTCTGTCCCTTTCTTATGATGTTCATCAGTTTATGTCAGATGCATTACCGGGCTTTACAGGTGAGCTCTTAACTGAGCATTGACGCTCATCCCTGCTCGGGGCTCATGCCCTTTGCCAACCACAAGGTCTGTTAGGCTATTTTTCTAATATTTAGTCTCTTCCCTTCTAAACCCACCTCTTTCTCTTTTTTCCAGGCAGGTTCTCTGCTATCACTGTCTCCATCTTTCTGGTTCCCTAGGTTCATCTTTCCCTCCTGGGTAAGCATTCTGAAAAGTAAATATGAAGTCAGATACACAGTCTTCTTATCTCAGACTTCTTGCTGGAACTTGTTACCCAAAGTTTACCATAAAGGCTTATCTAGTCCTTCTCTTGAAAGTCATCTGGGCACGGGTCTGGGGGTGACATTTGAGGGTAATTATGAGCAGAACTAAAAGCATGGAAGCTTGGAGTTCTGCCCAATTCCTATTCATAGGTCCTAGGATTTGTTACAAATAAATAATCCTTTTATTTAACATATTTCATTTTAAACAAATACTACTGGTATTAGCAAACTTCACTGAACACTGATTACATGCCACGCACTAACTGTGCTGTGCTAATACTCTATATGCATTATTTATTCAATTCTCATAATGAAAGAAGGTATTATTACTAGTACTATTTCAGACAAAAGGAAAAATAGGGTCCATAGAGGTTAAGTACCTTTGACTAAGGAATCAGAGCTAGGAGGAGAACTAACAAACTAGCCTGCAAACTAGAACCCTCAGCAAAATTAATCTCCCAACAGAGAATGCCCTTTCCCCTCCATCCCTCCAGCCCCCAGCCCTGTCCTTCAGAATGCTACTCAGCACTTCTCTCCTGCCCAGGCTCCTCTGTTAGGGGCAGCTGGCTGGCCCTTCGCTCCCCAGCCTGGAATACCACTCTGGCTAGGACCCGCTCTCCCAGTTCACGGCATCTTGGTGTTCACACATTTCTGTTCTTCTGACAGTGTTTTCCTCATCTTGGTCCCTTGATGTTTCAGGAGATTGTAAGTTCCGGGGCTTTCTTTTCAACTCCCCACAACACAATGTAGTCAGCATATAAGCAGGGCCTCGACAAGGCCTGGCTGAGTGGGTGCTGTGTGTGTCTTTAATGACAGGAGAGTCTCTTAATCTTTTCATTGCCCCAGTAATGTGAGGAAGACCCACTGGGTAGACAGGCCATGGCAGGCTGGCAAAGTAAGAATGGGAATAGCGAGCATCTATTCAGTGTTTACCAGGTTAGACACCACTTTATGCACTGCGGATATACTGGCTCCATGAGTCGGGTAGGAGGTAGTCAGCATGCAGGCTTTTCTTAGAGTCTCAGCGAAGAGACTGCAGAGCCCATCCCCCAACTCTCTAAATCGACGGCCTTCTGTACTCCTGTGTTACGCCTGAAGCATTCATCCACCTCTTCTGATGAGCATGTCTGTGTTTCCCACCTATTTCTAAACACCTGGAAGCTTGTGTTGACTCCTCTCACAGGGTTCTACTATAACTTTCACACAGTGATTGATAAATGAACAGAATGAATAAAGACCTTGGGACATCAAAAGTCATTTGTTGTACACAAACCAAAAAAAAGATCTCTTTTATTACATTTCAAGCCTTACTTTAACCATAAAGAAGTTACTTACATTTAAATTAGTGCAGATTATGCTTTCTGGGTTCATGATTTGAGAAAAAATGGATATAGCTTTTGCCAGCTGGTTCTAGAAGGAAGAAAAACAAGTCAGACCCTCAAGTCATATAAACATTACTCTGCTGTAATAAAGATGATTTAAAGATGTCAAGATAGTCCTATCCATGGTGCCCCAGGGTTTTGAAGTCCACAGAGAAAAGAATGTTTTCTAGTAATCAAAAATGAACATTCTGTAAAATGTTTCCTACTGTGGCATATTCCTTAATGTTTAAACAACCTGCCTGAGTTCCACTTTTTAGGATGGAGGCATAAAGTTGTCATGTCCCCTCTCTCATTGAAATGAGCTCTCAAAAGAAAAGCAAGTTTGATAAATAGAATTGCAAACCCATTTTTGGCCTAGTTAGAACCTAGCAGAAACCTCAAACCACAGAAGAGGTTTGCACTGCCAAAAACATTGGAGATGGAGCTTGGGTGAGCTCTGGATGGAGCAGTAAGAGGAGGACATGGCTGCATATCTCAGAAGTGCTCAGAGTGGTCCTCAAAGGTGAGGGCACAGCCTGAAGTACTCACTTTCTCTTTACAATGGTGGTAGGAGAGTTTAAGACTAGTAATGAGATCTCTGGATCCTTTTGATGGCAGATGTGAGCTAATTAACAATTTACACAGATCAACATAGACCAATGGAATAAGATAGAAAGCCCGGAAACAAACCCATGCACCTATGGGTACCTTATTTTTGACAAAGGAGGCAAGAATATACAATGGGGCAAAGACAGCCTCTTCAATAAATGGTGCTGGGAAAACTGGACAGCTACATGTAAAAGAATGAAATTAGAACACTTCCTAACACCATACACTCAAAATGGATTAAAGACCTAAATCTAAGACCAGAAACTAGAAAACTCTTAGAGGAAAACATAGGCAGGACACTCAATGACATAAATCAAAGCAAGATCCTCCATGACCCACCTCCTAGAGTAATGGAGATAAAAACAAAATTAACAAGTGGGACTTGATTAAACTTAAAAGCTTTTGCACAACAAAGGAAACTATAAGCAAGGTGAAAAGACAACTCTCAGAATGGGAGAAGATAATAGCAAATGAAATAACTGACAAAGGATTAATTTCCAAAATATACAAGCAGCTCATACAACTCAATACCAGAAAAATAAACAACTCAACCAAAAAGTGGGGAAAAGACTTAAACAGATATTTCTCCAAAGAAGACATACAGATGGCTAACAAACACATGAAAAGATGCTCAACATTGCTCATTATTAGAGAAATGCAAATCAAAACTACAATGAGATATCACCTCACACCAGTCAGAATGGCCCTCATCAAAAAGTCTACAAACAGTAAATGCTGGAGAGGGTGTGGAGAAAAGGGAACACTCTTGCACTGTTGGTGGGAATGTAAATTGATACAGCCCCTATGGAAGACGGTATGGAGATTCCTTAAAACACTAGTAATAAAACCACCATATGACCCAGCAATCCCACCCCTAGGCATACATCCTGAGGAAACCAAAATTGAAAGACACACACGTATCCCATTGTTCATTGCAGCACTATTTACAATAGCTAGAACATGGAAGCAACCTAGATGTCCATCGACAGATGAATGGATAAAGAAGTTGTGGTGTGGAATGGAATGTTACTTAGCCATAAAAAGGAACACATCTGAGTCAGTTCTAATGAGGTGGATGAACCTAGAACTTACTATACAGAGTGAAATGAGTCAGAAAGAGAAAGATAAATACCATATCCTAACACATATATACGGAACCTAGAAAAACCGTACTGAAGAATTTACCTTCAGGGCAACAATGGAGAAACAGACATGGAGAATAGACTTATGGACATAGGGAGAGGGGAGGAGAGGGTGAGACACATGGAAAGAGTAACATGGAAACTTACATTACCGTATGTAAAATAGATGGACAATGGGAACTTGCTGTTTGGCTCAGGAAACTCAAACAGGGGCTCTGCATCAACCTAGAAGGGTGGGTTGGGGCAGAAGATGGGAGGGAGGTTCAAAAGGGAGGGGGTATATGTACACCTATGGCTGATTCATGTTGAGGTTTGACAGAAAACAGCAAAATTCTGTAAAGCAATTATCCTTCAATAAAAAATAAAGTAAAAAAAAGGAATTTACACAGATCAGCCATATTTGCAGGAAACGGTATGTCACTTACAGCAGCAGTAGGGAAGAGACTGTTTTGAATCACCTCCATGCCTATTCCCATCAGCCAGGGAGAAACAAAGCCTATTATATTTGTAGAAAACCCCACACATAAAACCATGGCAGCATGGCCAGGTTTCTTCTGACATGAGTCTTCTACAGATGTCTGGTCTAAGAGAAACATATGTTCTTCAATGATGAATAACCAAAAAAGAACCAGCATGGGATCTATCTATAGACAATATGTGGGGAAAAAAGAAAGAAAGGATTACAGCAAAACAAAGAAAAAGAAAAGAACCGACAGATGAAGAAACCCCAACGAAAACATGTTTCCATGGATATAAAGGTCAGAAATGAGAAAAATGAACAAGATCAAATCACTCAGAAGTGGGAAAAAAAAAATCAGGCAAGCCTCAGATTTCTCCATGGTAACATTCCACCCTGGAAGAGAGAACAATGCCAAAGAAAACCTCCAGGAAAGGAAATATCACTTCAGTTTTATATCTGGCAAAACTGTAGTTCAGGTAAAACAAAACAAACAAACAAACAAAAAAAGACAAATAACTTTAAATACCAGGAACTCAAGGAATACTGTTCCCCTGAAGAATTTATTAGAAGACACACTATGGAGAGCCTTAGATTTAAAACTGTCCTCTGGGCACATTACATAGCAAATGAATCATCTGAAATTTAAACTTTAATGATTTGAGAGATTTCTCCAAGTGCAGCCTCCCTCATTGATTTTCCACAGGATTCCCCCAGTCCCGGGTAAACAGCAGTGTGTGCTAGGCCCTCAGCTGTAAATGCAAACACTCTGGAGGCAGAGGTATGGATGCAGGTTGCCATGGCACCAGGGGCCCTGGTCTCCTTAAGGGGACTTTTTTCTGTGACAGTCAGAGGGATAAAGAAACAAAAGTAGGGACACCTGAGAGCGGCCAAGCTTGCCCACGCCCAGTTCCTTTATGTGTACCCCACAGCCTCACCTGGTTCAGAGCCAATGCCACTGCAAAACAGGATGCTCTCCTGGAGAGGATTTCTCCTTTGATTAGGGCTTCTTCTCTTAATGTGGTACAGATTTGAAAAGATTCAGGGCTATTCTGGGGAAGACAGGATTGCTCGATAAATAAATGTCACAAACCTTTAAGTTTAGTAAGTTGATTAGTGGTGCTCAGTGTTCCAGATTTCCTTTTGGAAGAACTTCCTGGAGCCTATCTCAAGCCACTTAAAAGACTGAGCTCCATTTGTAAATAGGCTCAGTTAGCTACACATTAGCACTTCAAATCTAAATGAACTCCATTTTTAGCTCTTTGTCAGTTTTTCTGATTTGGGGCAGCTCTACCAGCAAACATTCGGATTACTTTTCATCCAGGCAGGCTGGTTTTCAGACATAGGTACCACAGCATACAAGTGTGAAGCATCTAATGTGCTTCAACCACATCAGATGACAGAATAAAGCTCAGCAACACACAGAACTTTTCCTGAGGAGGTTTCCAAACTAAAAATATCCATCTTAAGTCAAATATTTGAAAACATGAAAACTTTTTTGAATGTAAATCATGAAAGAACCCTATGAAAACAGAACCCAAACAACCTAACAACATAAGTGATACACAAACTAGCAGAGAGCAGTGGAGAAACAGAATTCTCTTCCTTTGTGCTGTGGGTGGGTGAGGTTTATGACTGCAGCATCAGCTAGGTACCTGTGTGTATGTCTGTCAGGACGTGATTCACAACTCAAATCCTAAAGGAACACCTGAATTTAATGAGAGAGGACAGCTCCCAGAATCGACTTGCAATCTGTAATGGCTGACCAGTGTTTCAACTCGTCTCTCCACTGAGTGCAATGAGTTATTCTGGGAGAAGTCCTCCGGCCCTTCATAAGCAGTAGAGTTATATTCGCTCCACTTCAGTATATACTCAGGGAGGCATCGCAAAGAAGGTCAGGAAACTGGGGGTCACAGTGCTGAAGAAGTGATGCTCAAGTGTGTGTTGCATTGGCCTGATTCACAGATCATAAAGTGGTAGACTTTGAAAGGATCATCTAACAATCTGGCAGTCAGCAAACTATGACCCTGGGGCCAGAGCCAGCCTATGGCTAAGACTGGCTCTTACGTTCTCTTAAAAGGTTTGTAAAACTAAAGATGATGCTGTGACAGGGACCATAAGTGGCAGAGCCCCAAAGTCTAAAATATTAACTATCTGGCCTTTTAAAGAAAAAGCCTGCTCACTCCTGAATCCACACACTTCATTTCACAAATGAGGTAAGTGATTTCAAAACCAGTTCTTGCTAAAGTTGAGACTAGAGTCCATGATGTTCAATTTCCAGGTTGGTTGCTTTTCTCTGTAACCAGCTGCCCCTCTTGCTTTGGAAAGTTAATACTGCTTTATTTTTCAGGGAAATTTTTCAATACCCATATTCTACCTTGCTTAGTGTTCCTTCATTTTCAGTATAAGGAGGTTTTGTTAAGTTTCCAAAGTTAAAATGGCAAGAATGTGTATAATAATGCATGGAACCTGGGTCACTGCAGTACTTGTTACCATTTATGCATTCAGTAAGTAATAAAGAAACAGTCTCTGTGCCTGATATAGTGATGAGAATAGGGATCTATGTCACGCTGTCTAATATCAAAGGATTTATTTTAATGTCACATACATTTATTAAACATCAGCTGTGAACAGACGCTGTTAGGTGCTGGCATATAACGGTGCGTCAAGGAGTTTACCCTCTATGGGGGATGCAATGTGCGTCTACTTCGTGTATCAGGCAGTGTTATGAGTGCCATGTCTGTGACTGCAAATAGAGCACAGTCAAGGGAATCCGCAAGAGAGACATCACTTCCAACTTAGCGATCACAGAAGAATTCAGACGAGGACAAAGCAGCCCTTGCGTTCACCACTGAGGATGCCAAGACTTCCAAGGGAGAGGGCCACAGACACGACTGGTCTGGTGAAGTCCAGTGTGAGCAAGGGGACTGACTCTAGCAGAGTTTGAACCCAGCATGCTGTTTCTTGCTCTCATTATCTACACAAATGCCAGAGAAGACTGAAAGATGATAAAATTGCTTTTCCCATGATAGGACTGTCTGACATGGCTAACTTGGGTTTTCTAAAAATGAACATATTTAAAATGGAAATATCTGCACCAGATGGAAAACAGACTTCAGAGGAACTGAATTTTATTTGTAGAGGGGGAAAAAAAAATTAAATCCTCTGTCAAACACAACCCAAAATGCTCTAGAAGTTTAGGGAAGACAGTCTTACCAGTTTGTAGCAAATTGCAAAAGCAAGGACATAGGTATCTTTGTTGAACTTCAGATCTTGGTTTTTCATCTCAATCAATACTTCCAATGCGCCTGCAAAGAGCCAGGAGTGGGCCGCCGTTAAATGCATTCAAAGTGAGTTCCAAGTCCTCTACTACTGATTCCCAGAGTTCAATCTGTTTAGCCTCATGTATTGAAAAGTATGCTTCAGCACAATAAAAACTTTCAAAGTCATTTACTAGTTAACTAAATTGTAAAATAAATTATCAAATTATACAGGAAGAACTAATATTTTAAACCTATTTTCACCACAGCATAAGTAAAAACCGGGGTGTTTAGGTCATGACATGTGATGTAGCACGGTAATCACATTTAAAGAATGGGGTCTCCATAATTCAATCACTCATCAGGAATATAAGGGTCATTTTTACATGGCCCATTGTTTTTCCTAATTGCTTTACCTGCAAAGACAGAATTTTTCAGCAAACATAAATTGTGATACTTACTTTTATATTTGCCTTTGATAAATAACATATCCATCAAAATATTGAATGATGTGGAGTCTGAGAAGAAACCTCGTAAATGCTAATGAAGAAAAACAATACAGTTTGGTTAAAAGTTAAAATTATTAAAGAATACTTACACTGCATCTTCTCTGTCTAGGACTTGCTTTTGTACAAACTTCATTCATTTAGCGAAAAAATTTAAATACTGCCCACTCTTTTGGCATCATGTCTTTGGCAGTGGGCACAGTAAACAAGAGGCAAGAGATATGGCCAGAGATCTCCAGGTTTCAGAAATGCAGTGAAGAACGTCTTTCTGCAGCGTGGCTCTGCCAAGCGTAGAGGAAGAGAACCAGGCCGATTAATCTGGTGGGGACGGTCCTGGAACCTGGGTGGCAGCGTATTAACGTGAAATGGCAGCTGGAAGTGCGCTTGAGGATGGGGGCAGGACAGGCTTGCGCAACTAGGATCCAATTTTGGCAAACAGTACAGAGTTGATTATTTACTATTATTTATTTATTATTTTGAAATAATTCACTGAAACAGTGGTTCTCAACAGTTTTAATGCCATGATAATGTGACACATGCTATTCAAATACACTATTAAATGTCTTGTGTCAGTCTGTTATTTTTTGAGAACCAATTAGCCAGACCCTTTCTAGGCACTGAGACTAAAGAAATGATGAACAAGACAAAGACCCTGCCCTAAACTCTAGTGGGGCTTATTACCTACAGGGGCTTACATCCTGGCAGAGGAGACAATGAACAAGTGAATAAAACAAGCAAAAACTTAAAATTTCAGGGTATCAGTAGAGGCCATGAAGAACAATGGAACAGGATGAGGGACAGCAAAGATGAGGAGAAGTGGTCAGGGAAGGCTCTCTGAGATGAGGAGACTTCAGTGAAGTGATGCTGTGTAGAGCGTTACAGTCTGAGGCCACGGGCCTGACATGTCTGAGAAAGAACAAGAAGGTCCCGAGTGCAGTGAGCAAGGCGGAGAGGGGCAGGACCTGAAATACCATGAAGGGCCCCTGCGGGCACGGTCAGGGCTCTGAGATCTATGCCCAGTGGGGTGGGAAGCCACCAGAACGGCCCTGTCTATAGGGAGAAAGCAAGTCTCAAGTGTGAGCCATGTACGTGACTCTAAATTTTCAAGTACTTTCTTTCAAAAAAGTAAAGAGAAAGATATGAAATCAGCTTTAACAATATGTTACTTAACCCACTAAATCCAAAACTTCAACATGGACTCGATATAAAACATTATTGAGATACTTTCCATTCTCCTTTTTATGTCAGGTATTTAAAATCCATCATGTACTTTATTCTGCAGCACATGTACGTCTGAACTAGCCACAGTCCAAGGGCTCCGTGTCCATGGGCACCTGTGGGTCGCGGCTCCCTCCCCGGCAGCGCGGCAGGGTTCTGGGCAGGGAACGTGACAAGGCAGGCGGGCGCAGGATGAGGCTTTATGGCCCATGACTCTGATCCAGTAATTCTACTGCTCCAGGAAACTTAAACACATACATGAATGCTTCATACCCAGGTAGGTTAAAAAAAAATTTCCATTTTCTTTTTGTTTCATTGTTATACTCATGGCTCTGATTTATTACAGTGAAACTTTAATTTTAATAACAACAGTAACATATGATTATAAAATAGTCAAGTAATACAAAAATATATAAAGTTAAAAAGTGAGGATTTCATCTAATTCTTCCTCCGAAAGCAGTAGTTTAATGTATATCCTTCTAGATTTTTAAAACATATATACTATAAGGTAAATATGGTATGTATATTTATCCTTTTAGAAAAAATAGGCTCAAACTAATCCATACTGTTCTGAAGCCACCTCTTCTTAGATTACTAATATATTATGGTCATCTTTTTAATACCTGTGGTCCTTTAAATAGGGACAAGCTGAGAATTAACAGTTCCTCCACAGATAGAAACTTTATATGAAAAAAAATAAGAGGCAAAAGGACAACCTAGTCATAGAGATTCCTAAAATTATTAAAATGTCCCGGGAGGCCAGTCCTAGTCCCCTAATTTAATAAATGTTTCTGACCATGGATGGATTTATAATGTCTCTCGAGTTCCTATAAAATAGAAATAATAATAGTACCTACCTGGTCAGGGTAATTGTGGAAAACAAATGAAATGAAATATGTAGACTGCTTAAGAACAATAATGAGGACAGGGTAAATATTCAGTGCATAATTACAAAAATAATTATTGTTACTTTTGCTTTTAGGAAAAGAAAATCAGATTATGTGAAAGCAGAAATTCTGAAAACAGAAAACCACCTGTCAACATAGCCTTCGGCCAGAAGTAAACATACAAAAGCAGGAGAGAAGCGCAGATGAAGAGTGGGAAAGGCGGCCGCCTCAGACTGTCCCCACTGAGCGCGCCTCCAAGGAGCGGGTGTCGGCCCCCGGTGGACGTACATCCAAGGTGGGTGGATGCCTTGCAATCTGTGCCTGCACCTCCTCCACACCGGTCCTCACCTCTGTACGAAGAAACCTACCCCTCTCCGTAGGCAGTGACTCCAAGGACACCTTAAAAAAGCAGGGAAGAGCTCGTTCCCTTAACCTAGTAGCCTTTCTGTGAAAATCTAACCCAGGAATAATGTGTATAGAAGAGCTGCCCTTCCTAACATCACTGAAAACACGCCCTCCTCAGCACAAGGAAATCACGGTAGCAGGGAAAGCCACCGGGAGACAGTAACCTGGTCTTTGATGAGCTCCACTGCAGAGTCCTCAAGATCCAGCTCGTAGCACAACCTCATGAAAAGTGGTCCAAACTTGTACTCTCCCAAAGTGATGTTCCTGTTCTCTGCATGGTACCTGGTAATCAAAATAATTCAGTGAGCCAAACAGTGGGACTGGGGAAAAGGACAGACAGACTGTGGCATGCAGTCTGCTCGGTGCTGGGCACGCAGCAAAGAGTGCAGTCCTCTCCCAGTCTGAAGGGGAAAGCGCAGAATTAAAGATGATCAGAAAATCCTGGAAAGCAGAAGTATGTTAGGCATTTAAATAAACAAACAAGGTTCATTACAGGCCCACAAACTCTGAAGTTAAAAGAAAAAATACAGGTTGTAATCATCCTCTCAAATTTACCAGCAACCTGCTAGGACTGAGTGTAGCATGTCAGGGAACAGCAGGGGTCTTGCATCTGTAAGCCCATCAGGATGGCACCGTCTCTTTCTGTGCTTCTGGAGAGGAACGAGGAAAGGAGTGGGGTGATGCTCCATCCCCCTCATGTCTGGCTTTACCCCCATATAGGACGGCAACAACCAGTAGATGCATTTTAAAATCTAGACCTATCACTCCTTTTTTCTTGGCTCAGGGAAAGGTATATGTGAACCATAATCGCCGAGCCAAACAAATTAAATGCAGCTTTGAAATTTTAGTTTTAGAAGAAGGCTAATTTCAAAGACATGATGTTTTATATGTATGTGGCCTGGGATTTCTACAAGTAGCCTGTCTGCCAGTTAGAACTGCAGAACTGAAAATTGCTCGCAAATCTCTCCTTTCAATAATCAACTCTTTCTGCTTTAGACACCAGGAAGACAATCTAGTGACAAAACAAGTAACTCAAGATTACATGTAAATCAGATTTTAGGAAGATTCATTCATCATGTGACTGAATCCCAGATACCATGGGGAAAAGCTCTGGCTTTAACGGAATGTTTTTTAACCTTCTGCTGCAATCACTGAGGAAAGTCATAACAGCATTATGGATAGTCCATTCTAAACATATATACTACCAAAGAGAATGATGAATGTACCTTTAAAGATGCATTTCATAATCCAATTATAAAAGTTATAAAAATACTCATTGTTTCATTTACAGTCATTATGAATTAACTTATCATATCAAAACATCAGGGGCTTCCCAATGGCTTAGCAGGTAAAGAATCCACCTGCAATGCAGGAGACACAGGAAATGTGGGTTCAATCCCTGGGTCAGGAAAATCCTCTGGAGGAGGAAATGGCAACTCACGCCAATATTCTCACCTGAAAAATCCCATGGACAGAGGAGCCTGATGGGCTACAGTCCACAGGGTCGCAAAGAGTCTGCCACAACTGAGCGACTGAGCAGACAATGCACATTAAAACATCAAGCTGTACACCTTAAAAATGTAAAATTTATATGTCATCTGAACCTCAGTAAAGCTGGAGGAAAGAAGAAACACATACTAACAGGCAGTATAGTTAGTGATTCAGGACTTTTAGACTCTTGATTCCAAAATAACAGTTCACATCCCAGCTGTTCTACCTACTGTGTCACCATGAGCAAATTAATTAACCACACTGTACCTCAGTTTCCTCATCTGTAAAGTGGAGATAAGAAAAGGACTCAAAGAGTTTTTGTGAGGATCAAATGAGATGATATGCCTGGCACACGGTAAGTCTTCCATGTATGTTACCTCTTATAAAATGTAAGGCATGCTGAAGAAAATATCTTTAAATAATCAACGTATTTCAGTAAATAGTCTCAGGAGAGATGTGTGTCAGATTAACAACAAAACTAACATGAAAATTTTCCCAACTTAAATGACATTCACACTAATGAATGTGCTAGAAAATCAGAGAGGTAATATGTCACCTCCTCTTGACGAGAGACATTCAAGTTCGAGGATCTAAAATCCCCTATAAACCAAACAGCATGTGGTCAAAACCAGGAGGAGATTCAGTTGCTCCTTGTATTTGGCTCAATAAGGAGCTTATGTTCCAGCTCACTGCTCTTCTTCCCCAACGAGGGGCAGCCTGTCTCAGAAAGAAAGAAAACAGGTTGGGGAGGTCGAGGACCACCCCCCCCAACTCATCCAGCTGTCCACAAACAGAGGGAAAGGACAGCAACCGGGCTGAGAGATACTAGCAGCAATAAAGGGATTATGAGTCACACGTTACGATAAAAATAAGAGCGGAAAGAGTGTTTAGAATGTTATCCTGTTTTGTTGCTCTTGTAAACATCTGATAGCTTTGGCTAGTAAAAAGAAAACTGAGAGCAAAAGGAGCCAGAGGTCTCAAATGATTCAACTTTATGAAACTGAAATCGCAGATTTCGGTTTGCAGATACAGTGTGACTGTGAATTACCATAATCCCTTTTGGAAAATAATCTGGCAGTCTGTATTGACAAGCTGAAAAGGTTCCTGTCCTCTGATCCCCAAAAGAAGGTTTTACACATAGCGTTTGCTCATCATAGCACTGTTTATCCTGGTGAAAAATCAGAAATGATTTAGACATTCAACAGTAGGGGCACAGTTAATTAAAATACCTAACCTATAATGGAATAGTGTATAGTCATGAAAATATGATTCCTAGAGTGTTAACAAGCAAAAACATTTACACTACAATGCCAACTAGAAAACAAAATATCCTGTTTCTTACACAGTAATAGCCACACTATGTAAAATGAACCCTACCAAAACTGCAAAATCTTGCATGAAAAAAAAAATTGGTGGGAAAATATATCAAAATATTAACAGTGGTTTCTTGGATGTGTTAGGCCCCAAGGATGGCTGCCATCAACTCCTCATGCATACTGCTCCATCCATCCACAGGTAGAATCCTCTCCCTTTCCCCACGAACCAGGGGTGGCTAACTTGCCCTGACCAGGAGAATGGGGTGGAGTGAGAAGATGTGCCAGTGTGGGCAGCTCTGCAAGGCCTGCAGCTGTGTGCTAGTGTGTCCCCAGCTGGCCTTGTGAATGGTGAGTTACGGCGGGGGTGGGGGGGGGGCAGGCGTAGGGACACTGATGCCTCAGAAGTGCCAATGAAGCCTTCTTGGACCGCCCAGCTCAGCCCACTACATCTGACTGCAGTGCACAGCTGACTGAGCCGATACTGGTAAGAACTGCCCGCTGAGACCAGCCTCAGTTCCTGACTCACTGAATTGTGAGAAATAATAAGTTGTCATTTTAAGTCACTAAGTTCTGTTGTGGTTGGTTATGCAGCAGGAGACAATCAAAGCTGCAAAATGTGTAATATATTTCTTGTGTTTTTCAAATTTTCAATGAAATTTGTGTAATTCATGTCTCTTATAGACAAGTTTGAGAAATCAGAAAAGTACACATTTAAACAAACAAAAAATATAACGTATAATTTCCAAAGAGCCACGGTTAACTTAGGGTGTATATTCTTCCAGTACTCTACATATGAGTAACTTGTATTTTTCTTTGTAAATGTACAAGTGCAGGTCCATGTATAGAAATGTATCTTTAAAGAATGGTGAAAAGAAGCCATGAATTATTTTTAGAAATAAAGCCTGTTGGTTTGGTGACATCCTGCTCCCAGGAGACACCTTTGCTGGGTTTCCGAACAGCAAACTGTGATCACACATGAGTTCTTTCTGATGTGGGGACGTCTGATGAGGGATCAGAGACGGTAAACAGACAAAAGCCGGGAGTAGGGAGGCCCGTCAGGAGCCCACTGAAGTGTCCAAATGAGAGGAGTGAGGCCTGAACTAACAGAGGTAATGGGGACAGAGAGGAAGGCTGGGGTGAGGGACACCAGGGAGTGGACACAGGAGAGCAGATGAGATCAGGGGAAAAGAAGACTGGTCAGGATGAGAGCAGTCAGCAAGCAGAGGTCTGTACACACTGAACGTGAAGGCAAGAGGACGTGTGCGTGGACTCAGTGAGTAGTGAGGCTGGTGATCTCCTGGGCCGTGAATTATCTGTTTTCCTATCTTCAGCACCTGGCATGTAATAGGAACCTAATAAGCTTTTGTTAAATGAATGAATATAAACATGTGGTGCTCAGGGCAGGCACCTGGACAAGAGACTTGGAAGTCACCAGTGTAGCTGAAGATAGCTGAAATCTTCCAGGTGTATGCAATTGCTCAGGAAAGGGAGACAGTGTGAAAAGGCTGGCAGTGTTCTAAGGAAGTGCCTCACCTGTAAATGACATGTTTAGCCAGCTCCACGTCGTCCCGGGATGCACACAAATGAAGCAAAGTTCTCAACTCCTCTTTCAAGATGAGCTTATTCTGGGTCAGTTTCTCCTCCAGGTTTCTCAAATAGGTTTCTGGAAGAAAGCACAGTGTGGAGGTGGCTATCACTCAGGCTGACTCGGGCTGTTCAGGAGTCTGACCTCAGGGAGAAGGGGAGGCCCGAACCCAGCACCTTGCAGAGGCCACTGAGAGGGGCTCATGGCCACACAGCTCCCATCACTGGCTGGTCTTGAGCATCAGAGATGGGGTGTGAAGCGGCGCGTCTGTGTCACAGGGCGCAGGCCCAGGCCTCACTCCAGATTCCCTGCACAGGGTCTCTGGGGGCAGGAGCACAGGAATGTACAGTTTTTACTACCTGGGTGATGCTTATGTAAAGGTTGAGAACTAATGTCCAAACAGGCTTAGTCCAGAGAACTGGATCTACAGGTGACCCGTGAGGAAAAAAAAAGTAACCAAGATATCCAAACCATCAGTTGGTAGGGCACCCAGCAGGAAAGCTGAAAGGAAAATGTGAAGATGAGTCAACCCACAGTGGAAGACTCACACGATTCAGGAATACTTCACATCTCTTCCATTTGATTCAACTTTACCCCTTTTTCCTTCCTCCTGGTCCCTCTCTAATCAGTTGTTAGAAAGTATGCCACAGTACTGTATAATGCACAGAGGGTAAACCTGTCCTCTGACTGCAGCAAACCGTCTTCTAGTAACTGGATCATTTCAAGGTGATCACTGTCTATGTCCCTTGTCTTGTATCTGAACCTACTGTGGAGACAAACCCCAACAGGAAGCACTGCTTCCTGGCATTAGGAGGCACTGTATTCTTGGCAGAATGTGGGCTGAGAGGCAGGCACCAAGCAAGCATCTGCTTTCCAGAAGACAGGGCAGTTCTCACCCTCAGAAGCTGCCAAGAAAAGTCTACAGGATTTGTTCCAAGGCACAGAGCTCTGAAGGAATGCTGCCTGAAGGAATGGTGGGATATACATTAAAAACACAAAATTGCGAAGCTGAAGTAGATACTGCTTTCAATTTACTAGGAAAAAAGGCCCCCGGGTTTGTGTTAATGCAGTAGACCCTCCAATCTTTATTTGCAGGATCTTGTAATGGCTAAAGGTTTTAGAATTGGGAAGACACGGGCTGAAATCTCCCAGGTATCGCCAGTGATAAATAACCCACCTGCCAATGCAGGAGACATAAGAGACATGGGTTTGATCTCTGGGTCAGGAAGATCTCAAGGAAGAAAGCATGGCAACCCACTCCAGTATTCTTGCCTGGAAAATCCCATGGACAGAGGAGCCTGGCAGGGTCCATGGGATCGCAAAGAGTCGGACACACTGAGGCGACTTAGCATGTACGCATATGTGGGCTGGAATCTAGGCTTTGCCATTTGCATGCTATGGGGAGGTTTAGGGAGGCTTGTCTGTGAGACTCGATTCATGTATAAAGTGGAGATCATGATACTGACCTCACGGGGTCATCCTAAGATAATGCAAGTGAAGTAAAGCCCTTAGCACAGGGCCCAGCATGTAGTAACTGCCAGGAAATCACAGAGGTTATTATTCTTATTTTCATTCTTCAGTCATGAGGATTTATTCTATTAAATATTTCTAAACAATTTCCAACCTAAAAAGATTTTAATAGGATGACTTTACATCTTGTACTTCTTAGTATGTCCAAAATTTCAGCAAATATAATTTGTATTTTAAAACAATCAATAAGATTTAGGTGTTTATTGTATATTCATATTCAGAGGTATCCTTCTTTGTGTGAGAGACACAGGAAGGGTAAGGTATGCTTCCTGCCCTGAAAGAGCTTAGAATCTATTTGAAAAGATAAGATATATTTACATAAAGATATCTGAAAACAGTGACCGAGTAGGTGACACGTGACAGTATAAACATAACAGAAAAAAAGAGAAATCAAGCAGCAGAAAGAGCAGGCGTGGTGGAAGTAGAGAGGCAGCACAGGAGGGATGGGGCTGGGTTGGGCTGGTGGAGATGACGGGGTTTGGCATCGTTGGTGTGGGAATCAGCATGAGACACAGCATGGAACTGCAGGGGAAAGGTGGTGAGGGGAGAACGTGACTAGATTAACAGGAAATTACACTGAATTCTAGAAAGGGTGAGATCTACTATGGAAGAGCTAGGAACCTGGGGAGAAGGGGGAAGTTTATACGTGATGTGGTATACAGGACAGTAAGTACCACTGTGGGTTCTCATAATGATGAAATGTGGACAGGATCTTATAGGTAAATATCTGACAGTGGGGTAGAGTGGCACTCATTATATTAACTGACTTTCAGAACATATGCATGACC